>NC_045641.1:51863523-53113523 GCF_009829145.1 Chiroxiphia lanceolata | reverse complement strand
GCTGCTATCTAGCAGAAAAGATCAGCACGGAAGTTTAGAGCCTTTAGAAACAGCTTATGAATTTACAGCTTGCAAAGTAAATGAATTCTCTATGTCTCTCATACACACACGCTAACTCATTCCCCACACATGCACACATACAGGTCTCTGGTGGAAAGACAGGGAATGTGCAGTCTGTGATGCATATGAACTTTCTGTTTAGAGGAGAAAAGATTTTTCCAATAGGCACAAAATCCCACCCCCTCAGCACCCCTCCTTCCCCTGTGTCTGACACTGACTTCAAGGGAGGAGTTGAGCCAATTATCTGTGAGTCCTACAGAAGAAAAATCTGCAATTTGCCAGTAGTTGTGAGACCGAGAAGGAGAAAGGCAGCGAGGGAAGAAGAAAGACTTAATTGGTAAATATAAAGAAAACCCCCTTCTGTCCTAGAAAGAGAATATTTTAAAGCAAATCTCAGAGCAGCAGAAAAGAAGCTTGTGCAGAGGGATGTACCAGGCAAGACCTGGGGAAGCGTAGACAACTTCTATGCCTGCACTGATCTTTCCCCATAGGGTCTGAGGCAGCATAGAGGCAGGGTGGGCCGGCCAGATGCACCCACTACCCTGCACAACTAGGTCCTGCTCCTGAAATTCTTTCCCCCTCAGCAGAGCCTACGCAACTTGTAAGAAAAGACAGTGAGGGTGGGAAAGACTCTGCTTTTCCTTTTCTCGAACTGAGGCTGTGAAGGAAAAAGCTCATCTCACCAAAGGGAAAAGCTGTCACTGATTCTGAGACTCTTCTTTAGCCCATGTCGATTGCCTGATCCAGTAATTACCATTCATGGGATAACACCCTCTGGAGCCCTGCAGTCCTTCCCAATCCTGCTAAGTTCTTGGAAAATACTGGAGAAGAACTGAGCCCAGAATAAGCAACGTAGGATCCACAGAACAACAGCTTTTTACAGCAGCAGCCACCCCTGATTAAAATTATCAGCTTCATCAGACTGCACCAAGATCCAGGACTGCTCCTCCAAGGAAAGAGAGGTAAGAAATCAGCACGGAGTTTGGGATGAAAGTAGGAAACAAACATCCCATGGGAGTGATTTTGGTGCGCATGGAAATTACAGGGACGCTAATAGTGATTAACAAGTGACAGGTCTGTTATGCATGATAGCATTTGTGTCTGCCTATGTCCTTTTTAGTTGCGTGCAGCGATTTACTCTGGGGTGGCAAACAGAGACAGAAGCAGTAGCTGGAGATGGAGGAGTGCAAGGGAGGTAGTTCAGAAGTCTGTTCATGGATGGGGAGTGGTAGGGAGCATACGCCCTGATGGGAGGATGGAAAACTAAGGTGCAATAGCTCTTGGTAGGTTGAATGAAGAATATCTTCCTTAGATATCTCTCTCTGGGTGCTCAGGATCAGATTTGTCAGTACTTCACTGGAATTCAGTCGAGCACTCTCCAGAGCATGCAAAAGCAGGTTTGTTGTCATTCACCCGATGCCTGCCTATGAAAAGAGCGGTGGTGGTTAGCGGGTAGAAGATGACACAGGGAGTCAGGATAAATGGGATTTAATGATGAATTTGGTCTGCTGTTTCAGCTCTCTCTGGGCATATGAGCCTTTCCCTTTATTAAGAGGAGATAACATTAATTGTTTATATTTCTATGGCATTTTGAAATCCCTGCACTGTACCAGTATAAAATCCTAATGTAAAATTTCTAGCATCAAGCCAGTATATAAAGCAGAAGGTATCACTGGGAATTAATCTATGCTTAAGAATTTAATAAACTGGAAGGAAAAGATGTAGATTAAAGCCAGCTGGAGCTTGTTTGTCTCCTCATTCTCTTCTGATTGATTTTGCTTTACTTAGTACATGAACATGTGGTCGCTCTCTCTATTTCTTTTCTTCTGCCTTTAATCTTTTTCAATGTATAAGTGAGTGCCTGTGCTCCCCCCTGCCACCTCTGGGTGTGAAGGCTGAAGTTTCATTCCTTTTCTGAAAAGGAAAGAAAGCAGACTGTGTTGAACTGGAGAAAAACTGGAGTGGGGGGATAAGAAGAGAAGGCACAAAACACAAATATAATATCCCAGTTCAACAGCACGCTCAGGAGTTATATTTGCAGGAGAGGTGATGAGTAGCAACTCCATGAGTCAAAGTGCTGGAAAGCATTTTTCAACTTCAAGTGAAATGAAAAACAGTTAAGAAAGCACAGGAGTTCTCTTGACTGAATGCCTTGACAGGTGGAACAAGGACAGCGTAAAGTGATCAGGTCCCTCAGCAAGCATGTTCTGTACAGGACATATAAGGCATTTGCTTAAAATGCATAACTGTGCTCAATCCCTGATGCTTTTGCACCGAGTTGTACAAAACTGATCTCTAGTAGGTGTAAACCAACACAGTCCACTCACCCCCATGCAGCTACACTGGTCCATCTCAGTCTGAAGAGCTGACTCACTTCTAGATACTGATGCTGGGCTGTAAAGAAGTTTGTAGTTTTCCTCATTAATCTATCTCCCTGTTTTTCAGGCCAGATAAGCCTGAGAGGGAGAAAGGAAGCATTAAGTCTGTTCACAAATGGAAGACAGTATTGAACTGGCTACATAGGAAAGGGCAGAGACAGTGTACATGGCAGTGTTGTTTCAGAGACTGAATATGGTGTTTCTGCACTACTGGAGACAGGTCCTGTGGTGACTAGAACACAGAGTCCAGTTCAAATACTGATGTGCTCCTTGCTGTCATTCCCACCACAGCAATCCCAACAGTACCATATGTATGTGTCCTTTCAAAGTTGTGTGCTGACATTACTGTCTGCCTCTAATATCATGCTGTCCTGCCTGCTGACTATAATTCAGAGTGTAAGCTACTCTGAGGAGAGCATTACATTTTCTTTTATCCTTTAGTTAAGGCTGAATATGCTGTTGTCATGCAGCAAATTATATTAATAATGATAAATAGTTGTGTTTTGCTATTTCCTTGGGCAATAGCACAGCACTTGAAATGATGCTGGGTCAGAATTCCAGAGACTTCTTTATTTAGCAGTGACTGTATCTTCACTGCTGCTTTGGTGCTTAGCACATGTTAAACAAAATAAAATATTTTAAGCTCTTGACTGAGATAATTGTCAGCCACATAAAAGCCTGGGAGATAAAATTCACTCAGCGTAAAGATAGGAATCCAGATCTGGACCCAGAAATGATATTTCAGTGTACATAAAGTACTTGCATTGTAATATTAAATAAACAATACCTAAGTTAAATAAACGGCATAGTAGGAACTTGATTATTCTTTAATAAGATTCTAGTAACCCAAATAAACTCTTTCCAAAATGTGCCGTCTTTGCTCTAACAGTCAGCTTTCCCCACACAGGGGTTATATTTTTCCTCTCTGCACACAATTCATTTGAACTGGTACACGAAAAACGTCTGAGCATCACTTTTTCTTTCCTATCGAAGTTTTCTGCATCCGAGTGCTATGTCAAAATGCAATCTCCAGGTTCTCTGACATTTTAGATGTCAGGGGTTGGAAATCATGTCTAATAGCGATGTAAGATGGCTGTCCTTCATCTTTTCTCCTGCTTGTACTTAGCACCCGCAAAGACTGTGACACCCATAAGAGCTGTGTATGTACAAAGACTGAAGCTCCTACGAAATCTACATTTCTGCAGTTCTACCCATGGCCAGCCATCCTGCTGCAATGCTGATAGTCTGCTGAAAGGGAATTCCCACACTACCAGTCCAAAGAGCAAGATTAAAATCTTGTTTCTAAAAGGTCACTGAAGGTACAGATGTTTGAATTTATCACAAGCCAGTGCTATTTTGTGGCTCACACTCCCTGCACCAGCAATGAAGGTTGCATGGGACCAGCTATTTAAAGTTACTGAGATGTCTAGCTGCCACTGGTGTTCAGCATGATTTTTGTTTGTGTCTGACTTTTAGTTGATCTCAGAAAACAAGTATTATGCACAACTCCTATTTAGGCAACAAAATGAAGCGATCTAGGTTCTAGTGGCAGCTGCAGTGGATGTAATATATTGGGGAATCTGACCTCTGTGTTTATGTATCTAAATGAGAACCAAGCTCTACTGAAAAATCTGGTAATGTGTAAGTGATGCAGATGGTGGGAAGGAAGTTGGTGTCTAAGTTGAAGCACAGGTGATGAATTTAGCCCTTAATGTTTAGATGAAACAGCAAATTGCAATGCAAAAGCGTGTTATTTTTCAGTGTAAATGCCTTCATTTTTATATTGCTTTAAAAGAAAAGAAAAAAATACCAACAACAACAAAAAAAATCAAACAAACAAAAAACCCAAAACCAAAACCAAATATTCCCTGGAAATGAGACTGAAAAAGTTTAAGCATTTCCCATTAAAAGATTTCTGTATGGACCATTCATCTACTAACCAGGACTATGCTCCAGAGCACTCTTTGTCAAGCTTGTGGTAAGGAGCTGCCCTATTTTATCTTCCATTTTGTTTCTGATCTTTCCTCCAACTCTGCTCTTTCCTCTTTCAGGATCAAGCAATGATGAAGACCATGTCTGGTGGAAACTGCAACCTGAATGTGCCAGCCAAGAACTCGTACCGGATGGTAGTGCTGGGAGCCTCCAGGGTGGGGAAAAGCTCCATCGTCTCACGCTTTCTCAACGGCCGCTTTGAGGATCAGTACACTCCTACCATCGAGGATTTTCATCGCAAGGTCTACAACATCCGGGGAGACATGTATCAGCTGGACATCCTGGACACCTCTGGCAATCACCCTTTCCCTGCTATGAGGAGGCTTTCTATCCTGACAGGTGAGAAAGTCGTGGGGAAGTGAGTAGATGGGTAACAGTGGGTGAAAGATCTTAAGGATAGATTATTTTCAAGATTAGCTTGAAAAGTGTAGCATGGAGATGACTTTTACTTGGGAGGGAGCTAAAGGGACTGCTTGATGTCGTTGCAAGATACACTTCCAGAGAGAGAGATTTCCTGTCTGGGGTGCTCCAGCACTATAGGGAATGCATTAGCCACAGAAGGGAAGTCCACTAAGTGAAGGTCTGAAATTGAAATTTTCTTCTAGTTTATTTCCCTTCTACCTTCCCCTCTTGCTCCGTATTTTTATTGCAGTCACAAATAAATGCCTGAATAAAATCTTGAGGGCACAAAGAGCAGAAGAGGGCAAAATAAACTTGTCATTATAAGACACATGTAGTGAAAAACAAATGTGAAATGCACAAGAAGGGAATTCTAACCAAGAAAATCCCAAAGAATTTTTTATTCCTAAAATTTCCAGCCCAATTTCTTTGATTTGATATTCCAGTAAAAGGATAGCTCTTTAGTCTGTGCTTAATCAAATGTGTTAAAAGGAGGGGAGGGGAAAGGAAAATGAGGGGCTCAGTTTGAACATTCTCACTGTCAAACTGTTCCTGTTGTGAGCTAAAATAAATTTTTTAATTGTAAAAGTAACAGTAGAGATATCTTCAGCCACACCTCACAGCAAACCTACTTTCTGGATTCGCTGTCTACCCTTCTAGCTGGCCAGTGAAACATAAGTTTCACATCTGGCCAGGATAGCATGTGCATTCAGTGAGGTCCTAGGACCAGTTTCTGGGATGCAAATGTGAGCTTTTGTCCCTGAAAGCTCTCTTAGCATGTTCCACATGAATGTCATTCAACAGGCAATGATTTGCCTTATTTTCTACTTGCATAAGGAATTGTAAGTCAGGAAATGTCAAAAGGAAATGCCAGGGGATCTGTGTCATTTATGTATTTCTTTTTTTCCATGGCCTGTTTCTCTTGAGCAAATGCAATGGCAGCAGAGTACTGCCCACTGAGAAACTTCTTATTACTGACTTAGGCATTCAGGACTGACCAGCTGTAAATCTTTAGTTCAGGTGTTGTTCCATGCATTGTGTAATCAAAAGACCAAGGCTGAGTGGCTACTAGCTCTCCACTCCTACTGGTGTCAGAACAGGCTGTGTTTTACACAGAGATACAAACAAAATGAAGAGAAAGGAAGAGCAATGCAGCAGAGCTGAGATAGAGCCACGTTTACAAAAGAGAGCAAAACGCACAATAACTTACAAGCTCAGTGCAAACTAGGAACATGCTCAGATATCACTGAAGTAACATCATAGCTGAAAGTCTTTTCCGTAGCACTACAGAAAGGTGTGGGGAGTTTGAATTAGAAGAACTAAAGTACAGCTGAGTGAATAGATGCCAAAGGACCAACCAAAAAACATGGGGAAGAGATGGCAAATAAACCTATGTCTTTTTTAAAATTTGTTCCTCTGACACTGGCTGCAATGAACAAACCTTTACAGTATCTTTGTTTAAATTGCAGGGGATGTTTTCATCCTGGTATTTAGCCTGGACAACAGAGAATCCTTTGATGAGGTCAAGCGGCTCCAGAAACAGATCCTTGAGGTCAAATCCTGCCTGAAGAACAAGACCAAGGAATCAGCTGACCTCCCTATGGTGATCTGTGGAAACAAAAATGACCACAGTGAAGTCTTCCGCAAGGTACGCACTGACGAAGGTGAGAATCTTGTCTCCAGCGACGAAAACTGTGCTTACTTTGAAGTGTCAGCCAAGAAGAACACCAATGTGGATGAGATGTTCTATGTTCTCTTCAGCATGGCCAAGCTACCTCATGAGATGAGCCCTTCTCTCCACAGGAAAATCTCCATCCAGTATGGTGACACTTTCCAACAGAAATCCTTCCGGATGCGCCGATTCAAGGACATGGGTGCCTATGGCATGATCTCTCCTTTTGCTCGCCGGCCAAGCGTCAACAGTGACCTGAAGTATATCAAATCGAAAGTTCTCCGGGAAGGTCAGTCCAGAGAGAGGGAGAAATGCACAATCCAGTGAAGGAGGCTTGCACTTCTGTCTGAAGTCAACATCCACATGCAGTGCCTTAAAGAAAAAATGGTCCATGGGAACAGAGAACGGGCTCATGGGGTTTATTGAGAAAACCCAACGTGGAGAAAGGATAACTCTTCCTGTGGATTCTGCTAAGTCACAAATGTAAATAACATCATCCTTGAAAGTGACTGGGAAAAAAGTATATGCCTGAGACACGAGTGCATCTTTTTGTCTTTGCAATGTAGTTCCTCTTCATTCCCCTTTTTGTTTAAAGAATACAGGTCTGAGAAGTAAAGATCTTTCAACCTTATCCTTACAAAGAAAATAGATCAAAAATGCACAGGAGGCATTAACACTTACCCAGCATGCAGCTCTTGCTAAGAGAGAGGAAGTTATGTGTGTGTGTGTGAATCTCTGTGTGCCTGTGCGTATGTGTGCTCTCCTTTTAAAAAGTGGGACTTGCATTTCAAAGGGCAGCAGTCCTAACTGAGGATTCACAGATTGGGAGTGGACTCTACATGTGGATGCACGACTTCCACTCACTTCTGAGGGCACCTGCATTAAGAAGAACTTGATTTTATGTTTGTGGGAACAGTTACCATTTGACATAGACATGAACGTTGGTTTATGTTATAGATTTTATTTGGAATTTGGGTTTTTTTTATTGTCTGGGGGTGTATTTTTAGCAAAATCAGATGTGTGTTTGGCATTAAATAGTGTCTGCTTTCTACCACTGAAAGGTGGTTTTCATCTGTAAAATTTTCTAGTATGTACATTGATTGAAAGTGAAATAGTTCTGCAAAAACCAATGCATTGACTGCTTTTCAAGCCTGGTGTGATATTGTTTCTCAAAGCAGCCACACCAACTCTGAGCACCATAGTACAAATGCCACCCTCTGCCTTGATGGTCACCAGAGTAACGATTTCTTCCTCTGCCTGTGTCAGCTGAGAGTGACCAGATTAATACGTAGACTTAGGCCACTTAAGAGGCAGGATTGGGTTGTTCTTCAAAATTAGGAACTGAATGATTATAGGGCCAGCTCCATCGTATTTCTTCCGTTAATGTGCCTCTAGTAATTTTGTTCATGGATTCCCCCACTGTCTGATAAAGGTTGCCTGGATGTAAACCTTTGCACTGCAGAAGCTCTTCAGAACAGAAGCTTTGTGCTGGCTGTCCAAACAGGGTTGAACAGACTGGTCAGATAAATCTGGGGCTGTCCATTCACTTCTTTCTTTTCTCAGCTCAGTGCAGGCTTCCTTGCCTTCATCTCTCTCCCTGTTCTGCTTTTGGTTCTGTTGTTTGATGAGTTCCTGTATGCCCTCAAAGCCCAATATATTCTCTCAGATATGAGCTTACCACTCTTGCTGACTGAAATGAGATGTGTGCACACATATGTGAACAAAGCATGGCCCCAAGACTGTACACAACAGCAGAATATGTATGTTATATATACCTCAGATATATTCTCCCTTTCTCACCCTCAGTTTCTGTTCTTGGCTGTGGCTGCCTTGCTGTGTCTTGGGCAGAGCTGTGAGCTAGTTCGTGCTATAATTTGACGGGAAACCAAGAATGATGATTGTCTGTAAAAATTAGCCTCTGGGACGCAAAATCCCATATTCATTTATCAGCTCCACCCTTCATTGGTACTGTATATTGACTGGTAAAATATACTGTTCTTTTATTCCTGTTGCCAAGGCAGCATCTTTCTGATCATGTCTCCCTCCCTCTCTATAAATATGTAAATGGTTTATGATTAAACCTGGTTTATTTATTACCTGTGTCCTGGTCTTTTATACTTTCTCCAAGAATAAGGAGGAAGGTCCTGTTTTTATGTTGTGCTGGTGCATCAAGGCAAGTGAGTTCTGGGTTGCAAGTCCTGATGAGATCTCCAGTAAGTTCTGGAAGAACCTTCTAAGTCCTCCAGACACCAGAGGCTACACACTTGTCTGTTTGGAACAGAACTATATCCACATCTATCTATCTGTCTATCTATCTGAACATTAACTTATATATATAGATATCTGCAGAGGCAGATAGTTACTCTTCCCCATGCTGCCTCCAACACAAGAAAACAACTCTGTTCTTCATGCACAGAGCTGATATGCTGATCTCTGGTGTGACTTAATGTGGTCTCTGCAGACACATCACTGGTTATCTTCTCAGCAGTCTCTCCCTCTCACCATTTGCACCTCCCAGCTGTTTGAGTCCTGGTCCCCCAGAGCACATGCCCACCTCTCTACAAACTCTCCACCCAAGTCCATGACTCTGGGACTCGTGTGCCACAAGGACATGGAAGGGTTTTGAAGATGGAGTAAGAAGGGCACAAGTGTGAACATTGGTTGGGTTAAGAGGCTTTGGGAAGCTAAATGAGAACTCCTTGCACTATAGACCAGGTGCTTCCTTACTGAGCCTATATCTGTTCTCCCTGGCTTGCTGGATAAAGCTGAATTTCAAGAGTCTTCATAATCAAGTCTCTGCCTTTGTCTTAAAACACTGACCTTACAATTATTTTGCCTACTCTCCTTCCATCTCCCTGAAGACACCAGCTTTCCTCACCCTTCCATGTCCTCCCATTCCTGCCTTTTCCATCATGGATAGAAAGATGCCCAGTGTGGAAAAACAATGTTGCAGAGACAACAAAGGCACAAGAATAGGGGAGGCTGAAGACCAAGGTGCTCACAGAGATAGGCTGGATCCCATGGGGAGGCCAGTGAGCCCCAGCTTCACAGTCCAGTTTGGCTGGCCAATGCTCAGGGTGAGAAGCATCTGAGAAACTGGCTGGGAATGAAGGTGAAACAGTATTACAGTCACCCACAAAAACAAATGGCAAAAAGCAGATAATCTCATTAAAGTAATCCTAGTCTTCTCATTGCATTTTGTTACTGATGGTAATTGCTTTTGAAGTTAGATTATTGTGCTCCTGAGGATATTTTTTTTATTATTATATCATTACAGTCATTCTATTAATATCTATATATTATTTGAGCTCTAGAAGTTCTTACAGCCCCTAAACCAGACAGTATGTGTATCAGTTGTTTATTCACAGTTAGCAGCCATTATATTCTGTGAAAAAGCCTGGGACTGGAAAACAGAGAGCAAAGCTACCTTCCTGCACAAAGGGTATAAGGTAAGGCAGGAAGAGGAAAGGCAAATTACTTCTTCCCTGCTAACCACTGAATGTGTCTGACTGTAAGGTAGAACAGGGAAGGGCTTTATGAGAAACTCTATTACGTGTGTGCAGAAACTGCAAGACCCTGAAAGGAGCAAAGACCAGACCTACGGCCAGGTCTCAGAGGCAATGGAAAGAGAAACCGTCTTTTTTTTTTTCCCCCCTTGGGATTCAAGGCACCTGCATAGAACTTACTGCAACCCAAGAAGTTATGAAAATGCACAGGACTAAGGGCAAGTCTGGAGGAAAGGATCTGTGGAAAAGATGCTGAGAGCTGGTGTATCTTTACTTGGTCTTACCTGGTGTAATTGAGTTGCTTTATACCAATAGCTACCTTGTCCTATATTGCAGTATATAAACCCAAACATTAGTGGTACAAAGCCTCGCTGATGTTTTTGTGTGCTTACTTTCAGAACATCTAGCAGGGACTTGATTGAGGATCAATCACAGCCCTGGAAAAAGACAGGACTGAGATTTATTTTGTATATTGCTCAATACAGCAAGAAAGTCCTTGTCCTGGAGAAATCACAAGTCAACACATAGGAGCTACTATAAATATTGGCAAAAATCTAATTAAGCCACAGGAAATCAGGAAAGAAACACTGGTTCATGGTGAATTAAGTAAAAAACAAACTGAGTGTAGGAAGGACAGAGTGAAGGCCTGTTTTGATATCCAAAGGACTAAATTAGGCTTCTGTTCTGAAGGATCCCCAGGAGAACTGCTGCCACCAGGCCAGCCTGATGCTAGAGAGAGGCTTTCATGATGCAGCCTCACAAAGAGTATTGTCTCCTTGAGACCCTGGGGTACAATATGTCTGATTGTCTGGGAGGTTAAAGGGCTTTTACAAAGGCAAGTAGGAAATGGTGGGATAATTTTTAAAAGGGCAGCAGAAAGGAGCTTCAAAAGGGGACTAACAAATGTAGGAAAGCAACAGGAGGTTGTGCATGTAAAGAAACAAAAAGATAGGCTAGAATGTATTCTATAAATCGTACCTTTCATCTTTATTTCCTACTTCTCTGCAAACAAGTAAAATGTGAAGAAATTTTATTTAGCTTTTTTGTCCTTCCTCAGATGTTAGCTGCTGCTTACCACTGTGAAGAAGCCACCCCCCACCTCTCATCACACCTTTTGCTGCCTTAGATTTACTCTCCTGTTATGCACCTTATTATGGGTTGCCTTACTAACTCTGTGCCAGTGTCTTGGCTAGGGCAGAAGCTTACAAGCAGAGGTGTTTTTGAAGTCACTGATGATTATTTGATGTAATTTGAAATCACTATTACACTCAGGGGTTTTACTAGCATTATTGTTTCTGTAAAATTACATGGCGGCAGGCTCAGATTAAACGGTCTCCTTGAAAAAGTATGTAAAACATGAGATAATGTACATTTTCCCCACTGGTTTCTATAGCAACAGCCTTTTCTCTGCACTCAAAAAGAGCAGAGAATTTGCAGGGGGGAGATGGGTAGCAGTGGCTCTGCCCTAGATCTTTCAACTCTGAGTCCTCTTGGGAAATTTTCCACCCTTCAGTTTCTCTTATGTGGAGAAACAAAGATCACCAGCCAGACCCACTTCAAAGACAAGTCAATATGTCTTGTAAAGCTGTGGGACGGATATGCTACCATAGATAAGAAAGCCATTGCCACGATGTGATTGGCATTGCTCCTGGTACAGTATCTGATACAGGGAATACACATCCCAAACTGCTGTAAACCCAGCTTCTGTACTCGGGTTTGATTAGAGCTAGCTGTGAGCCTTGCCCAACTTCTCTCTAACCTGTGTCTGGTACAGTCTCAGCCTGAGACTTCCCAGAGAAACATTTCCTTTTGCTCTCATGACAACATCACCCAAAGACCTTTCCTTGCCTCTACCATCACTGGTCATCCATAGCATGGAGAACCACCCTAGGTCCCAGGCATCATGTTCCTAGAAAGTTATTAACAGTATGGGAGGAGGCCAAGAACTAGCAAGAAAAACATTTTATGAGTCTAAAGGGATTGACTTGAATAAGCCTAAGAAAACTCTGAAAGGGATAATTCTGTGCCATGTAGGCAAACAAAGTCTGAGATAGACTGGCTGAAAACACCCAGATGTGTTTGAAAGGTGGAGATGACAACTGAGACAGCCTTTTATTTAGAGTTGGACATGGGGACAGCTCAGTGGGAACAGGAGTATTAAGCAAGAAAATATAGGCAATTCAGCAGTGAAGACTTTAGGGCAGTGGAATTTACTGGAAACTTTTCTAAGCGATGTCATGAAAGTCCTATTAGGAAAACACAGGGAAAAACATTGAAATCTACATAGCCAGCAGGGGTATGCTGTTGGCAGTGTGTTGGACTGACTGAACCACTAGGTTATTTTGATCCCACACTTGTTGCTGTGACGGATTCTGATCCCAAGTCTGCTTCAAAGAAATCTCCTCAGAGTGTCTGTCCTCACCGCAAGCTCCTGGCCCCCAAGTGGAGGATTGGTAGCTCATCGGTCCCTTCCCAGCAGACCACTAACAATAGAGACCAGACTTCTTACGTCAGACTCTGCTTTTCGGAGCACTTTCAGAAAGATCCCTGGGCTGTTTGCAGCAGACAGCTCCTTTGGTGAATTGTCCATGAAAGGTTTCTTGTGCATTTGTTTATTGTTCAGAAGTATCTGATGACTTATTAATGCATATGTGTCCTGTGCTTTAGCTGGGGTGGATAACTAAGATTATTAGTTCACAGTAAACATGAAGAGAAGGAGGAATTAGGTCACTGTGTTTCAGGACATCGTGTAGCAAAGTAAAATTATATAAAAGGAAAAAAACCTCCATTGACACATTGCATACGTGTCCTCACATTACTCTGACCTGGAGGGAAGCAACTCCCTCTCTCCAGTACATTCTTCCCCTCCAAGCTCTGGAAGGAGGCATTCCAGATGGACTGTTATTTATTCAAGAGTGTCCTTTCACAAGTATTTGGCTTTCAGCATTTAGTATAGAACACCAACTCACACATGAGAGCCCTGAATATTTTACATGGGTTTTAATGATATGTCTTGAGTCCATATTTTGAGGTTAAAAAGCAAATCAAAACAAAAACCTCTACAGTTTCTACAGTTGTGGTAGATGAAGGGGTAAGGGTGGATAATTCTAGCTGCAAGAAACAGTTCCTTCATGCATCGTGACCTTATCTGGAAAACTGCACAACTCTATTAAACTGGGACTTGAGGTCCTTCTGTATTACACTGGGAACTAAAGCCACATAGAAGCACAAGAAACATACTCCCAGCAGTGGAGCTGAATCTTGCATTTCAGAACCCACTAGCATCAGGACTGTGACAGATCCAAACTAGTTCTTCACTGTCTGCAAAGCTCCCAGGAGTTTCAGAGTTAAAGTAGGTTCAAACTGGTAAAATAACTGGGTGTTAGGTACCATGGATTTCTGTCTTACTCTTCAGGTCAGAGATCTAAAAGGCCTAGGAACACTTCTACCAGTGTCCAAACTTTACTAAATCAGCATCTTTGTTTCCCATCCCCGATGGAGGGCCAATAGCACTCATGGGAGAGCTGACAGAGGATAAACATCTTCTAGATTGTGAGGCACTTGGGTACCACAATGATGGATAAACACGTTAAAAGGTGAAGAGGAAGACTGGAAACAAGTATCACCTCAATCAGGAGCTGAGCTGCTGCAGTGCCAGCTACACAGAGAGCAATTACATTTTGCATAATCCCTGATTTCTGCACTACCTACAGTCTTGTTCTCCTCAGCATCTGCTGAGCTGGCAAGTCCCATGACTTCAGGATTATAATCATACACTGGCAACCCCCTGTTCCTCAGTCATCTGTGTGCTAAGCAGTAGTGTGCTGTAGAAGGGTTTTTGCTCAGGGACCCTTGGGTGAATGCACAGCACAACCTCTTCTTTCACCCTCTCTCTGCTGGAAAAAGGAGTGACTTAGGAAAACACAGCCTTGTTAAACACGATCTGAGGGGCTAGAAGATGGCATAGGAAAGATCAGTGGCACTGCTTTTGGCTGGTCCAGGGCAGAATGTCTCATCTTTTCTGTCACAAAACAGTTTGTTCCTTGCTGGGTGGATCATTGCCAAGGTAATAAATAGAAGTTTCTATAAAGAAATAAAATAAAAAGGAAAAATAAACACAGAGCAATGACTTGTACTGCAAATTGACAGGAGACTTGCCTGAGGCAATGGATAAGGGGTGACAGGGATGAACAGCTCTCTTGTGGAGTCTTATTAGAGAGCAGAGCAGAGCTCTTCTTAGATACTCTTTATGAGATGCTGCCATCTGGGAGAAATCCAGATTGGCAATTATCAGAGAGAACAATTCCAGCTGGCCACAACACTGTCAAGGCAGAAAATTATCCCCTTACACAATGGTACTGACTCAGACTGCTTGCAGCTTTTGACGACTTTGGGGCAGTTACACAAGGTCTGCCATTAGTCATGGTGGTATTTATTTGTATTATGGAGCCCTGCACACAGACCAGGACCCCATTATACCAGACAATGTACAAATGCACAACAAATAGAAAATCCTAATGTACGCAAAGACCAGGGCAGAATCCTACTCATTAACTCCTGTACTCCACAGCATCTGCCTTATATTCTATGATGGTTTCTACCTGTTTCCTACCAACATCCTTATCTGCAGCCTAAAGTGAGAAGAAGTTGCTGTATGCAATATTAATCCACCACTTTCCTGATTAGCATCTGAGAGTGAATTATTTCAGTAGAGACCTTGGAAGTACTACATTGTGGCAGTAGCAGAACCAAGACCTAATACAACTTAGTAATAACCTTCCTTCAGCTGGACTTAGTGAAAGAGAAAAAGCAGATGTAAGGATTATACATTGCTTCCAAAATGCACATTGGATGGGTAAATTATTTATTATTCTTGCATTGGTTTCTTGCAGTGTTCCCTAGCAGTCTTGTCAAGGAGATATCTTTTAGGAAGACAGAGCACCTTTGTGGCATTTTGGTAGTCCAGTTGTTGTGCAAACCCCAAGCCAGCCATGACTCACAGTGATTCAGACCTAACTCTGAACTGTGTCCTGAGACAGGCAGCAGAGCTGTCTTACATATATGGCTGTTGTGAAATTTGAATCTGGGCAGGACAAGAAAGTGAGACAGCCATGCTGGCATTGCCAAGTTATGGTAAAGCACTGCTGAAACTGCCCTTTCCTTTAGTGACCAGATAATGCTTCAAGGAATGTCTGCTCCTCTCCTGCCTGTGAGTCAGGACCTCTCACAGCTCTTAGGAGAACGAAATGGATCATATACTGCTAGGAGGAGGGTGTACACCCACCTTTCACAAAATCACAGGATATTCTGCGTTGGAAGGATCATTATGTCCAACTCTTAAGTGAAAGGCCCATCTGGAGATCAGACTCACAGCCTCGGTGTTATTAGCACCTTGCTCTAACCAACTGTGCTAATTTTTGAAATACAAATTGATGGAACAGAAAACACTGTTAGCCACCCACAAAATTCATAGTTGAAAGCAATGAAAAAGCACAGGGGAGACTGAGATTCTCCTCAGCAGCCCCTTTGTACTGCTGTAGCCCATGCAAGAGCCATTATTTGACCTTGATCTCCCAGGGAGGAATACCTCTGGCACAGGTTTTGACAAAACTTTGGTTTCTCCCTCCACAGCATGATTGTTGGAGAATGGTCTGCCCTCAGATGGTAAAACCCTCACAGACAACACAGAACCCAACCGATGGAGAGCACCCAGCAGCAGCAGGACACTTTACTGTGCTAGAAAGTGAGGAGATGCATAAGAAATGAACACACTTGGTGAAAGGGAGAGCCCTAAGGATGTTTTCTATCCCTTCTTCTTGAGACTTCACATCTTCCCCAATGAATTTTCTCTTTTCAGAAAAGAATTCTGCCAAAGAGGAAAATGTCTGAAAGCACCTCATTAATTAAGGAGCCTCGAGTTTTGATGATTTTCCATGCGACTTCAGACTCCCAACTGACTTTTGAAAATGAAATGAGCTTAGGCTCACTTAAGTGCTTTTTTAAACTTTATCCAAATTGGTTGAGTGAAGAGGGAGCATTTAAGGACTGAGATTTGTGAGGAGAAAATACTTGTTCTGAACCAAATTTCCACTGAAAGAGAAAACTGAAAAGGTAAGTGATTTTGCCTGAGAGGTTCTTGAGTAGTGAAGATTTTCTTAGTAAAGCAAGAACTGTCTGAGAGGTCCTTGCGTTTTCCCACTCATTTATATTAGGAAAAAAAAAAAAGAAAAGCTTTCTGTTTCTTAAAAGAACTGAGAAAAGGAGTGTATTCCAAAGCGAAATGTTGGTTTTGCATTTTTTGCCATGGTATATTTTTGTCAACCAGGAATTAAAGCAAAAGGGAGGGTGGAGCCCAAAACATTATGTGTCATCTGTGCCCCCACCTGGGGTTGGCTGGCTCTGTGTTTCCTACCTCTATCTTTCCCCTCACTGGCTATAGGAGAATCTGAAGCAAGAATAAAGAACCAGTTTGATTTTGAGTGGAGGTATTTGGAGTGCTCCAGGACTCTAAGCCAGTAGGAAGAACATCATTAGCAATTGAGTCAGAAAACTACCTCTAAATTAGCTCTCTGTTTTGTGTCTGCCGCTATTCTTAACTAGAAAGGTCCTGTCCTCTTCTATTCTCCTGCAACACTCTGGCCACAGAGCTGCAGGCTCACAGGCTAAGCCAGGAGTTTTACTTTAAAATATATATACAGGATTCTTTAATACCTTGAGATAGCGTCAAGAGAACAAGCCACAGACTTGTTCCCAAGAGGTATTTTTTATTGATAATTTAGGGGAGAAAACAAGGGAACTTGGCAAAAGCTCAAAAGGGCACCACACAAGCTAGAAAAAATGTTCCACCACAATACTGACCCAGCACAAACTATTCCACAACAGTTAAGTCAAAATCCAAACTCTCCAGCTCCAAGCCACCCAAAACACCAAGAAAGAAGCAGAGAAAGAGAAGCAGAGGGAAGAAGAAGAGAGGAGGAGAAAGAGGGAGAGACAAATTATATAGCTACCATAGGAACCTTGTGGAAGACCAGCTCTCACATGTCCAGATGGCAGGGCCGTGACATGTGGCAAACATATGCCTATGGTTTTAGGGAAAGATAACACCTATTATTTCCAGCCCTCCTAAACTTCAGGTGAAAGCTTTCTCCTTTTTTTCTGCTTACTCAGAATCAAGAGGACCTGTGTTGATACTGCCAGATATTTCCATGTTTTGTATATCAGGTCTTGTGATCTGACTGTCCTCATCACCTGCATGATTTTGCATACTGCAGAGCCATGCCTTCTTGATGGCTTTTAGTCCATGATCTTGCTGTATTCTCAAGCCTGTGACCAGAGTCTCCACAGACACAGTTTCCAGAGCCTATTCCCTTTTGACATGTCAAAGGAGATGGCTGAGGAGACAAGGGCTTTTCATACACATGGCACAGTGACTTTTCTCTGAAATACATTCTGTCCCATCTCAGAAAGCCATCAGATGTCATTTCATGCCATACAAAGAGAGCCACGATACAGAAAGTGACAAAATACTGACAGAACTGAGGGTTTTCCACTGGCTTACTTCACATAAGTAAACATTGGTCCCAGGTAAAGAATTAGAAACAGTACAGTAAAGAGTAAGCCTAGATTACAGGAATATTTCTGAATTTCCATGCTGCAGTGCTTATCCTGACTTTGTCCTATACCAGACGACTGTTTTGATCTGCAGAGAAAGGAAATCTGGGATAATACCCTAAAAAGAGACTTGTGATATGTTCCAACAGATGCATAATGTGCTCCAACAAGTCCATTGTGGGGCACAGCCACAGACCATCCCAGAGATAAGTGTACAGCCAGACAAAATAACTCCAGAAGTGACAAGTCAAAAGGGGGCACTGTGGAAGACTTGCAGTTCTACGCCAGGGCAGTTATGTAAGGCTTGCTGCACAAACAGTGCCACGTTCCAACAGCTTGATTCTAGGATACTTACAGAAAAGCACAGCTAAGTCCAGAGCTCAGGGCCAGTAGCCTCAGAGGGACAAGAGTATGTTGGCACCACATTAACAAGCTAGCAAGGTAAGTGTAGGGAGACGCCAGCCTTTGACACCATGCAACAAAGCGGCAACCTCACAAAGGCCTGATGCAGGATAACTAGTCCACCAGTTCCTCTGTGGCAGGAAACGTCAGAGGCTCATGCCTTGACATGACTCCAGCTGAATATGGGCATTTAGCCAGAAACTGCTCTGTGGTGGGATGTCCTGTCTGCCTGTTTGCCAGGAGGGGCAGAGAGGGAGCAGCTGAGTATATTGAAAAAAAGGCCAAGCCAAGGGTGATGAGTAAATCTTCAGGTTACCCCAGCAGAAAGCCAATTTACTTTCTGAAGCCTGGAAGGTGCAGAGAAGAGAAAGTACAAAAAAGTGGTCAGGAACTGGGAAAAATTAACCAGACAGAGCTGTCATAGGATGAAGTCTGTCCTGTGGACAGGAAATGTTTCTTTGGAATAGTTTTAAAAGTTTCATTTTCTGCCTCTGTTCCAGAGGCCAGAGACAAGAGCCTGACTATTTTTAAAGATGTCTGACGCATTATGAAGGACCTTGTGTGACATGATAGGATGCTGCAGTCAGGAAATGGACACCCTGACCCAGGAGAGGCATTCCAGCACTGCACTCCTAAGCTCAAGTTCTGTCCGTCCACAGGCTTTGGTCTGTTTCTCAGGAAGAGATAGGAAAAAAAAAAAAAAAAGCCTTTAGTTTCACTCAAGAAGAAGTAATTCAGGGGGAAAGAGGAAACTTTGGGAAGCAAACTCAGGTGGACAAAAAATTGTCTAAGGAGATGTGTATGTCAGACATCCCTTTTAACCAAGTGAGTATTAGTGCTGTTCCTGGCATCTGGGATTTGACATTAGCCAGCAGTAGCTGGGCACCAATGGCCTATGACTTGCTGGATTAACAGGAAAGCACCAGACCATGCAAGGTATTCACAAATGCCTGTGCCTCCAATGTAGCTGTGAGAACATGTTGCCAGGGCAAACCCATACTAGCATGTAATCTGATGCAAACCCAAAAACCTAGAGGTGTTAAATCCTGAGAGTTAATCAAACACACTGGAACCTAATACCCCAAAGACTTTGTCTTTTATATCTCACCATAAAACTTGAGAAGCTGAACAGGGGTTAAAGTGACAAGTTATCTCTCGGAAGTATAGATCTCATCCTTAGACAGAAGTCTTGACTTCTTTTCCCAGCCTGGGAACCACAGCTTCACAGCTCTTGCCTCCTCACAGAAACAGCAAATGCACATTCAGGCAGACTACAAAACAGAAGCTACCAAGAAAGGTGGGATGGTTTGCCACCTAGGTAATTACAGTCTCTAGTATTCCGCTAGGAGGTGGGGCAACACGAGCCTCTATTCTGCAGAAGAAAGGGCTTTAAGGTGGCAGTTGTGTTAGTGGGTTTACAAAATCAAATGCTCAAAGGCAAAAGACATCTTGGTCATTACTATATTAAAAAATTAAATGGTGCCTGGGTGTGTTCCCAGACTCCAGAACTGAATCACCCCCTCTTAAATTGTTTGTACATTTCCTGCCACATTTTTGACCCAAATCAGGGAGGGGTCCCACCAGACAATGCCTGCCTTTAAGCAGTCTCTGATTTAGCCCAGGACAGGAACAATTCTTCATAAGGAGTTTACAGACAGACAGCCATTTCTAAAGGGTAATGAGGTTTAATGTAAGTGAATGCAGACCTTTCCATTCCAGTTGGTTTCAGTGCCAGAGAAAGATCCTACATTTAGTTTTCTGGTACAACTCTGATCTACAGTACCATTGAAGGAACAGGGTAGAAATGGCTGCAGGGTTTGGAAAAATCTCTGCCGTAACCTGCTCATAGTGTGAAACAACATCATCCTTCACGTCTTTGATAAACAGAGCTGTGGCTGCTTCCTTCATCTCTATCTCTGTTAACAAAAGGGCCCACTGGCAAACTCATGGAATAAACTAGAACAGGCACGAAACTCACTATTTTGGAAGGTAAAGCAGAGAAACAGCAGTGCATTTTTACATCTAAGGCTCTGGAGTAGCAAAACTATATGTGGTGGGGAGTAGGGAAGGAAGACTGCTCAAAAAGAAAAGACAATGAGGTGTGAAGGCAGGTCACACAGGGCTAGGTTGCTGACTTGAACCATGAGTCAAGGGTCTCATGCCAGTTTACATTGCCCCGCTGGCGCTGTTCAAAAAGCCTAAATGTACTTGCAAGCTAAGTCACAAACCTTTAGCTCCATTTGTCTTTTGCATCAGAAGTACTTGGAGCACAACAGCAGTAAATTAGTGCCAGCTCTCCTGCTGAGATAATTCAGAGGATCTTTCCCTGCCCAGCAGGGCCTGATTTTTCATGTCGATTCCATATTGTGATTAATATGGAGGCATTTGCTCATTTAACAGGAGATATAAAAACCCATAAAACCCCCACAAAAATACTCTAAAATCTTCACCAAATAGGGCTTTTGAGGGGAAAACTTGCTTGTTTCTTCTTCTCCACTCAGCGAACTATTAATTAAATGAAGATCTGTGCCAGTGATGGGCAATGATACAAAGAGATTGATTGATCCACCCTATTTCACCCTCACATACCTACATGTACATGGGGTACATGTACATCCTCAGTGAGACTTGTCAATCACCTCAGTGCTTGATATTGTCCCTGCCTCCCACACCACTGATTAGTGTCACTCACTGAATGAGCAGAGAGGGCGCGGAGGCAGATTCTGCCAGCAGTAAGAAGCTTACTTCCAATCAAATCTGTGGAATATAGCCTAAGATTCATGCCATGTAGGTGGAGGAGGGAGGAGAGGAAAACATCTTTCCCTTGAAGGACTCATGGTTGCTTTTATTTCTTGTAGAAAAAGAAGCAGTCTAGTTTACTAGAGGAGAAAGGTGTAGATTGATTTTTAGGAGCACTGTGTGACATCTTGGCAATGAAACCGTTCAGGGTTAAGGGGTGAGAGAAACTATGCTACTTGTGGAGGGTCCTTGTGTAGGTAGGTGATCAATATCCATCTACCAGAGATAGTGAGATTATCTTTGTGGGATTAGTTCCACATTGCAGGAGCCTGAGAGATTCTGCGGTATGATAGAGAGATAGGGAAGGAAGAAGGAGGGAAGTGGGAGGCAGGATTGCACATCTGCATGTTGACAGCCAACATCTTGGAAGCTCGATGCAGAAGTCTTTTGCTAAATGTTGGTCTAAGAAGAGGTGACATGCGGTAGCTAGAAATGGTGCTGAGCTGCAAAGAACTGAACTGGAGTCTCTTCAGGTCTTGAGCATGCTTGGGAACCGGAGCTCTGGTTACCGCCCTGTGAAGGCGGCCAAATTCATTTGGATGTTATGGAATTGGGAGGGTGATTGGAAGGTCCCAAATTATGTCTGGTTGAAGACGAAGAACAGGAATTATACCGCAGACTGGGGTGTGACAGAAACATCTGTGTTGCTTAGTGGTTCTTCAGTGCATTTGGAGTCAGGACTTGTCTGCAGTGGGACAGAGATTCACCTGCGTGGTGAGTTCTACCTTCTGCAAAATTAGCCTGTTAATATTGCTGAGATAGACACTGCGAGGCTTGAAAACACTTGCAAAAGGGTACAGGGGAGCCCAACTACCCATCCCAAGAGATACCTGGAAGTCAAACAACAGTGAGCCCTCACCACTTCCACCGATGGCAGTGACGTCTGAGTGGAGGAAAGGAATGGGGGAGGCTTACAATCAGGTTGGACTGGGCTTTTAAAAGAGCCACATCTTCAGAGTGCCATGAATTTTGACATTTGTGGTTTGAGGAGCCTGGATAGGTCAATTTTTACTGTGGTAAGGGAAGTTAAGGAGAGAGGATGTAAAAGGAGATGGAGGGCTAGGAAAGAGCTCTTAAGGGTAGGGGTAGATGCTCCCGCAGTCATTCAGAGGAAAAAAACTACTGGGAGCAGGGGCTGCTCTTCCCAGCATTAGTCATCAGCCCCCTGTTGAAGCCTGTCAGGAGCCCGAGCCAGCTCAGCAGCCCTGGCAAAGGCAAGGTCAGCTGCAGGAGCAGGGTTGCTGTGTTCCCACCCAGCAGACTGCTGCTCAGGGCCTGTCCTGCCTGTACCCAGATGCACCTCGACTGGCCTTTCCTGTAAAAGCAACAGACCTTGGGCCATATTGGCCCTTTGCAGCACCTGCCACGTGGGATTCCACCCTCTTGGGGCTCTAACTAAAACCCATAAAGCCATCAGTGCCATTAAAAGGCTGTTATGTGATGACATACAATTAGGGATTACAACACAGCTTGATTCTGCACCCTCTGACATTGCCAACAAAGCCCTGCTAGGGCAGAAGTCCTTTCCAAGGCAGTGATAGGGTTCTCCACATGACGTTCACACTTTGAGGAACTGATCATTTCACTGTCAAACAAAAGCCATAGAGCTGGATTCCATGCACAAATGACTCCGTCTAGAAATAGATGTTCAATTAAGGGACAATATGTTTCCAAAAATCAGTTTGTTTCCTACAGTTTATAAGCTTTCCTTTTTTTTTCCTTTTTAACTGACTTTTCATTTCAGTCAATTTGGGGTTGGTTTATTTTTAACTGAGTTAGAATTTCTGTACACTAAACCCCCTATGTAGAAAGAACAGACTCTGCTATTTCTTTTTCTTTCAATCATAGAACAGCTATCACATTTTCCCCTCCATCTTTCACCCCAAAGCCTTTCATGCCATTGTAAACTAATAGATCTAAGATCTGTTTTTAAGGGAAGCTGCAGAGGCTCAGAAAACCCAAAACCAGGCAGGCCCTGTGAGCTTATAAGTGCTCTTAAGGACAATCAAGAGAAGTGAAAAGTGAAAATGAGAAGAAATTGGTGTGTTGTTCTAGTTTACACCTCTGAGAAAGTACATCCAACAGTCCTGGCATTAAGTAAACGACCTGCAGTGAGGAAAAATGAACAAGAGTTCACAAAATAGATCCTTCTTCCCAGCAGAGATCCCTGCATCCTCACACATAATCATTCCTTGAATTTGGTGAAGACAAAGGGACACACGGATAAAGGAAGGAGAAGCTGCTCAGAGCAGGTACATGTCAGGCAGGTCTGGTTGTTTCAGTGCCACATCTTTCTTTTGGGCTTGTCCAGTGGCTCAGGATTACCACTTTCACTGAGTGCTCAGGTCAGATGGAGGTGAGGGTCCCCATCCTCCCCATGCCTCCAGCAGGAACTGAAAAGCCTCCTGGAGAAGCATGCTTTGCACGAGTCCCGGGCTGGAGTTGTCCAGCTGGTTTGGCACCGGGTTTCACCAGGATTTCAATCCTCTTATGTTTCGTTGTCCCTCCCCCACAGACTCCTGAGCCTTCGGTACAGGGCAATCACAAAAGCAGGAGAAGCCAGTGGTGCACGTGGAGGTGCCAGTGGGGGCCAGAAGATGGGAAGAAGGAGAGGGGAGATTGAATTATCCTTTACTATGCTTAGTATGCTTTTGAGCCACTCCGTGTATCAGCGAGCTGACCATCACAGCGGGTGCTCTCCCCGGGCTGGGGGGGAAAAGTGGGGGTGCTCCAGCTGCCGTGGGGCGTGTGGGCAGCACGGGGGCTCCCCGGGGAGCATCCTTCACACGCCTCCGCCACAGCCGGCAGCCGCGATCCCACCGCGGCGCTGCGCAGCCCCCTCCTTCCTCACCCAGAGAACCCAGCATAGCTCCCCAGATTGTCCGTGGGAGAAGCTGGGGGGGGGGGGGGGGGGGGGGAAGGAAGGAAAGGCTTAAAAATGAAAAAAAGGCGGAAAAATAACCCCACAGGCCGCCCCTCTCTGCGGGGGCGAGAGGTGCCGGGGCGCCATCTCGTGGCGGCTCTCCCGCGGTGACAGCCCCGCGCCGCGTCCCCGCCATGTCCCCGGCTGTGCCCTGGGGGCCGGGCCGGCGGGGAGGGCCAGAACCGGCTCCATCCTCCTCCCGGGGAGCCAAGAAAAGGCAAATTTCTGCGCTGACGGACTGGGTTACTTGTGGGGGTAGTTGGAACGCCGTGAAAGCACTTTCCATCGTTTTAGCGACAGCCGTGAGCCCAGAGCAGTGGCGTTGAAAGAGTCCCCTGAAATGCAGCCCCTCGGGGCGCTGCGGTGCCTCCCATCCCTCGCCCACCCCGAGCCAGGGCAGCGCAGCTGTGCAAACACCGTGGCTCCTGGGGCAGCCCTTCCGCCGGCTCCGCTCCCCCCGCGGCTGAGCATGGTGTGAAGCTCCCAGCTCTCCCAGTGGACCAGGGAGGAATTTTCTGGCAAAACACGGTTCACGTTAACAAATGTCGGTTTGTTAAACGTCATACTTTAACCACTGTGAAGCCCAGTGGTGTGCTGGTGAACTAAAAGCCTGAGTCACTGCTCCTTTGCTGCATATGCCAGGTGGGAAAATTCTCAGCTGGGAAATTGTATAGTGGTAAGGTCTTTGCCTATGGGCAGCTTGCCCTGGCAGTGTTACAGGAAGGTTTCCATGACCAATCATGGAAATTCTGGTCAAAGGAAGAGGGAAGGCAAAATAAGAGACCCTGTGAGCAGCTGTCGGCAGATATTGTCCTCTGTGCTCACCTCAGAGTGCTTGACCGGCACTCAGAGAAACAATGAGGATCCCAAAGACCAGGAAAAGAAGACTGTGAAAATGAATTCTCAAGCTTTATTCCTAGCGTGGTCCTGAAGTGCAGCAGCAGAACTAAAAGAAAGTTTGTTTCTGAATGAATTGTTCTTGACCTTCTTAGTCATTGGACTCAATGTAGTGAGTCAAGGCTGACAGAGTACGACCATCTGCGTTTGAATTCCCAGAGAATGGTTTGATGCTGTTTGACAATCCAACCCCTTATATCTACCAAAAGGAGGGAAGTCTGTTGTGACAGTATCAATCACAACATTGTACGTATAACTCAGCACCCCTCAGATTACATTCATGTTTGCCCCAGCATCTTTGGTGTACTTTACAAGTGCAGTTATCTTCTTTGGGTCTTCTTTTTCAGATTCTTTTCTTCAAAGCCAAATCTGTAGTTGAGTCAGATTTGGGAAAGGAATTGCTTTTGTACTCTGAAGTAAACACGAGAGAGGTGAAGATGTACAGAAAACAAACTCTTGCATGTAGTTTCTTTCACCTGATCTCCTTAGAAGTTAGCTTCAAATTTTTAGGAAAGGCAAATTGCCTCTTGCCTATAAGTTTTCCAGGTGGTGCAGCTGTTTCTGCCAAAGAAAAGGCTACTTCGAACCAGAGAGCAGCCTCCTATCAAACTAGGATCATAGACTGGGTTTGAGCTCCTCTGAGAGGTTAGAGTTCTCCTTGCCCAGTGTTGTAGTATGGGCTGCCATATGGCATGGCATCAGGTATGATACTCTTTAGAGACAATATCTGTCTTTCTGTTGCCTCTCTTTTCCCATCTCAAATTCATATAAAAACCTTTCCTTAACATCTGAGAATGAAGGGAATTGGAACATTTACTCCATAATTCCCCACAGAAGAAGCCTTTGAACTTTCTATTTCTGTTCTTTATGACATCAGCACAAATGTGTCCTGGACAAGTCCTGATAAGATCCTTAAGAGGAACACTCTGTGCTTTGTGTGCTGCATAGTGGTCCACAGACGCACACAGACACTGGTAGAGCTAGGTAGGAAACTCATGTCTTAGAATATCACATCTGTTTCTTTTTGTACCTTGAAATTATCACCCCCCATAGTCATACAATCATAGAATCATCGAAACTTGAAGCTGAGCTCACAACTAAGCTCATGTCAAGCGTGTCATATCTTTATCTAAAACCGAATTCAGTTTTGTTGCCAAATTCATCTCCTTTCCTTGGCTGCTCTGTAATCAAGTCAAGCTTCCTCTTATCTTGACACCTTCTACCTGCTTGAATAACACTGAAATCCTTTGTGTCATGGTGCCTAATCCTACAGATGTAGCACATTGTCTTTCACGACTACCCAAAGGAGTTTTGTGAAGAACAAGTAGATCCATCTGAGTGTATTTTGTGTCTGACTGGTGTTGCTTCTGCACAGTTTAAAGCCGTGTTGAGTGTATGAGGTCATATAATGAAATAGTGTCACATTACCTTGTGCAGCAGGACGCAGCATTTGGAAGCAAATGATCCAAAGTCTGTCTTTTTGGTTGAAGTGACTGCCTTTTCTGAAGCAGGTTAAGCCTAGAAAAAAACCAGAAGGAGTCAACCAACTGCATTTTAGGCAGGCTATGCTCATACTCAGGCTATGCTCACACTAGAGGAACATTAGAAGTTGCTCTACAAAATTGCATGTAGTCTTCTGTAACAGTTATGGTAGTGCAAAGGTGGACCTCCAACAGAAAACAGGCAGGTGACTTAAGGAATGATAATCATGCTCTCCTTATTTTTTCACAGTCATGGGGAATGAAGCGGATATTAATTTTACCTTATTGGGAAATGACCTTGATACAACCCTCATGGCCAAGAAAAGTCAGCTCAGCAAGGTTATCTATGGAGCAGAGACTATTTATCTTTGGTGTCTTGCACTTTGTCCAAACACACAGTCATCCCTCCACCAACTATAATAAAGGTAATGCCTCAAACAGATCTAAAGTTTTTCATTGAGAAAGAATGTTGTTTTCAGATAAATGATGTCTTGTGGAAGACTGGGAAAAGTGCTGTATAATGAAATTATGAAGCCAGTCCTCTGAATGTGGAACTGACATAGCCCATTACTATATCTTTGATAAAGAAGCAGGTAGAATCTGAAGGTACAAATGTCCTTTCCCCTGTTCCAGTTCTCATTTCAGTGTCTAATCAGACCTCCAACATCTAGCTAGATGCTGCTGTGTGAGCAGCTGTCTCACACCTGCGCCGTTGGACAGTAACAGTTATCTGAGTGGGAGAAAGAATCTGAACCAGGAATCCCAGCTCAGTTGCTGTCTTGGTTTGAAAAGAATTGTAGGATTGATCAGAGGATTGGGAGGAAGAATTCCCTTGGGCCAAACAATATCTCCTCCAGTAACGCAGGTGACAACCTGGAAATAAAGTCAGGAAAGAAGAACTAGAACTAGTCACTGCTAGTTAAAGTGCTTTTTTTTTCTTTCCCATTTTTCCCTGCTCAGTTCCCCAGAGGACTGCTTCTTGAATCAGCTGTGCTATGGTACCAGGCATGACTCAAACTGCTACTTGACTAATGTCATGATTTACAATCTTTCTCTGCAGCCTGGGTGGGCAAATATGCTTCCCATCCCTGTTTCTGTTACAGGCCAAATCCCAATTATTCAGGGAAAGAACCAAACAAACAAGTGATGTCATGACAAACTAGTTTAGGCTGCACTGGGAGTTTGCATTAATTCCTGCATAAAAAGGAATTTTCTTAGAAGACAACAGTCAGCAGCTCAAGAGTGGAGCAAAACTTGGTATCATGTAAACTCAGCCTTCCCCTTTGAGCCCACCAGGATGTTCACCATCTGTCTGTGAACTCCATAGTCTCTTCTACCCCCACCTACCTGAGCATGATACACATCAAAAAAGTGGCTGCAAGAGAAAAACCGTCCCTGTTTATGTGGCTCTCATGTCTCCTGATTTAGCCTCGCAAAGCTTGGTAAAACACAGCAGAAGCCCTTTCGGACTACCAAAATCCAGATACAGGACCTAATCTGAGAGAAAAAGTAACTGTTCTCTTCCCTGTGGCCCACACCTCTTCCAAACAAAAGCACACAGCTATTGATATGCATAAGCTAGGGCTTAAAAATTTGATTCTCAGCCACACTTTTTTCCTTCATGAGGTTGATGGGCCTTTCAGTTACTCTCCTGAGCAAGCATAAATTGCATTTGTTCTTATAACTTCCATGTCGGTATGTGGCTTACAGGAATAAGGCTGCAACCACGATATACAGTACTTTATAGTATTGTATATGGTAGTTATTTTTTGTTTCCTGTTTGAGAGTGAGATGATTCCATTCATCCAGGCACTGATAAGAAGGACAGAGTGGGGAAGCAGAGTGACACACCAGTAGGGAAATAAGTCATAGAAACATAGAATGGTTTGGGTTAGAAGGTACCTTTAAAGATCATCTAGTTCAACTCCCCTGCCATGGACAGAGACACTTTCCACTAGATCAGGTTGTTCAAAGCCTCATTCAATCTGTTCTTGAACACTTCCAATGCTAGCGCATCCCCAGTTTCTCTGGGAAACCTCTTTTAGTGTCTCTCTACCCCCATTGTAAAAAATGCCTTCCTTGTATCTAATATGAATCCAGCCTCCTTCAGTTTAAAACTGCTTCCCCTTGTCACTACAAACCCTGGCAAAAAGTCTTCCTCCATCTTTCATATCAGCCCCCTTTATATACAGAAAGGTTGCTATTAGGTCTCCCTGGAGCCTTCTCTTCTCCAGGCTGAACAGCCCTGCAGAGAAGGACTGTGCTAAATGGTACTAAATAGTTTTGGTCCCTGTATGGACCCTTGAGGGACACCACTCATGAGAGGATCGGGACACACTACAAGCACACCACTTGCATACCTGGTGCCACTTTTACTCTTTTCTCCATTTGCTGCAGGCTCATTCCAATGAGAACAGCCTAACAGGAAACAACTCTGACAAATATGAGCCTTGGTTTACATAGCAATTTGTAGCCAAACCTTTACTATCCAGAATTCTTAGTAGCCATCCATGGTCTCCTACCAGGCTATTCTCCAAGCAGAAGAACCCTGCACTTGGCCAGCTCTGACACCAGTGAGTATAGTGCATCTCAACAGTTGCTCCAATAAAAAGATCTGGTTGAGCCCCTCTGGTTTCCTGCGAGACTTATCCTCCCATACAGCTTTAAAGTTAGTATTTAAGGATCACTTGCTGAGATGAGAATGAGTTTGCTGCTGTAAACAGGGGACCATGGCTGGCAGTCATGCCACATGGATTTAGGCATGATGTCTTTAAAGATGCAAAGCGAGGCCACAAGAACAGCAGTGTCTCCTCTTTGTATGCTCTTTAAGAGGGAGAAATGAAACAGAGTGAATATGAAGCAGGGAATATAAATGGCAGAAAAACTTCCCCAGGAAAACTAGCCTCCCTCCAAGCCCCAAACCACCAAAGAAGGAAACAAAGCCTGTGTGGCAGGAATTGGGTAACTGTTGCTGATCAGGATGAAGCCCAACCTTTGAGCAGCAAAATGAGTTCATTTTGACTGATTTCCATGGATATCTGCTTCTACCACATCTGCTGTGGGGAATTACAGATTGAAGGCTTAGCACTTTAAATAGATCACAGCTATTGCCACAAAAGGCATTAATAAAAGGGGCTCATACTTCAGCTGATGAATAGTTGCAGAGCTGATTTCCGACTTTGTACTGCATCATGAGCAGAAAGAAATCACTGGTCCTAACCCTGTGGCAAAGAATTTGCTGTATGAATCCAGGTCTTTGAAAGGTCTCACACCCACTGAAATTAATGAGTATTGAGAGACCGTGTACCTTTGGGGTTCCAGAACAAAACATTTAATTCTGTGTACTAACTACAGGCTTTGTGCTGTACATACATACACACCCACACACATGCGCTCTCATCACAGACTTAATTGTAGGCAAGCACTTCCAACAGGAGTGAAATTAAATGCCCAAAGAAAGGTTATTCTTTAAATTTATTTCTAAGATGTTATGCCCTCAAGATACAAGTGATGTGTGTTCAATCTCTTCTCTCTCTCTCAATAGACACCCTTATGTATTATCTCTTATCTCGCCAACACCAGTACTTGAAAGCATGATGTACTCTGCAGCACCTACTCTGTTTTGGTCTATTTCTAACGTTGAGAGGCTCTAACACACTTTTCTTCACAGATATAATTAACCCCTTTACTGAGGCAGATGCAGCATTGTCCATTTCCAACCTGACCACAGATGGAAAGAAAAAGCATTGCTTCCATTTCTGTCTATTTTTTTTGCACTATATGTTGCCAGAAGTATTGGAACTGAAGACATTCCGGTTAGGAACCACCACGTGTATGAACAGGGATGTGATGAAGTCAGGTGAGGAAATGTTTCTTACCATCATACATGAAATCTGTAATTTCCTTCCAGTCAGGCACAGCTGCAAGGTCTCCTCAATACAGAGCAATGAGGAGAGAAAACCTTTCTCCTCTTGCACTCACTCCTGTTGTGGGTAGGTCCAGATGTTACTGTCAGTGTGGTGGGAGGGGATGTTGCGAGCATAGCTCGCAGGAAAAACAACTGCAAACTCTCTGAACAACACATAGCAGGCTGTCACATAGCCTGTTGTTCCCAAGCAGACACTTCATGCTTCGCAGTATGTCATTTTATGCTAGTTGTAGAAATATTTTCTCCCTTCTCTCTCCATTTTCAATTGTTCAAAGACAATCTTTTTGGGAAGGAGTGGTCTCATTAAGACAGTAACAGCCTCAAAGGTGTATGAAGGCTTTTAGACAGCCCTGGTTGCTGGAGTAGAATATGAAGCCTGAGCCACTTGCCCAGGACTCCAGCACACCACTAGAGAGTTTGGTGGTTTAAAAGGATTCAGCTGGCTGTGTGTTGAGGGAGGAGGGCTAGCTAAGTACAGCTAGTATGAAATCCAGCTCTGGCATTTTTTAGGTTTTTTTAAAGCCTACTGCTTTAGAGCCTAGCACACAAGTCAGGCAGGGATCCATCACCAAAACCTGGTCTCCTGAAGGCAAGGCCTTTCCAAAACAGAGTGCAAGACACAGCTCATTTTTAAAAGACCAAAATATTATGAGCTGAGTGATCTATAAGAGGCATGCACCTCAGCCTTGTTCACTAACCATGCTGTTGGATGGAACAGCATTTTTTGGAGGCCAGATGTAGGCAAAATATGACTGGTTTCTGCCAGAGTAGGCAGAGCAAGGTCACTTCTGTGGATTATAAATTAAGTTAGGCAGATGCACACTGAATGGCTTAGACGCACCCAAGCTTGTGGAAAATCAGGGCATAGCAGAGGCTAAATGCTAGAAATCAAGGAGGGGGTTACAGATGAGAATGTAAGCATGTAAATAGTTACACAGGAGGATCTGAGATTCATACACTTGGATTTAGGGACCTCACTTCTGCCAGTGACCTGTTTTAGATGTTCATGTCCTTTGTTATCTCAGTCTGGGATTCTTTTTCTTTGAAAGTGAGAAGATTAGCAGCGTCCCAAGTGATACCAAGAGAACATTAATCTCCAGAGAACTTCATTCCAAGTTCAGCCCAAAAGTCACTACACTGCTTCTCTCTGTATGCAGCATCTGTAAGCTCTCTGGGTATTTACACCACCCATCGTTTCAACTGCATGTCTACATCCAGGATGTCCTTTGACAACTGCTAAAATGCCACTACATCAGAGCAAGAACTGCTTACTGGAAGATGGCACAACTTCACACTACACAAAAAGATCACTGTCATGCAGTCAGCAGCCTGGCCTAGTGGACAACTGAATGAAGAAAGAGTGAAACAATGTGCTGGTGCCTGGCTCTGCCTCAGTTTACCGTCTGTAAAATGGGGCTAATTGCACAGTACTGTAGATGGAAAGCACAGATAGGCCTCTAAGATCTAGGCTAAAAACAGTATAGCAAATAACTCAGGCATATTGTAAGAAGGGTGCTGTTTCAGTATTTTATAGACTGAGAGTTTTAAACGGGATGAAACAGAGGTCTTAATTACCATTAGAAATCAGAACAGAACTCGCCCCAGATGACACTCGCAGTCAAAAAGTTTTTGATCTAAAACAGACAAGGAAGCTACAGCACAGCTGGACTTGAAAAACCATAGTAGGAAATATGTTAAGGATTATTTTCTGATCGCTCTTGTTGTTATGAGCTAGCAATTTGTGACAGTTACAAAGAACTCCATTTCAGGATAGAGGATTTTGACTGGAAAGAAAAAAATTGATGACTTTATGCGCTGAGGGATCATTTCAGCTGTAGAGGGAACATAGCAAAAGACAAAGGGACAGAAGCTTAAACATGACATGCTAAAATTAGCTGGGGAATTAGTTGTGTTAGCAATACATGCCATTACCCAGGCAAAACCAAAATGTACAAAAAGTTTCTTTCTCATGATTTATGGTCCAGCTTTGTGAAAGCATCACATCCGTAGTGCTTGCACCACCACGAGTAAACTCCATATTTCTTCCCATACAAAAGCACACCACTTACCAGCTGGAGTTAAGAAACTCCCTCCATCACATTACAGCAGAGTGACTGTCCGAATGATGCTATTGCTCTTCAAAAGGCACTATAGCAGTAAAAAGCCTTTGAGGGGAGACAGTTGTGTCTCCATTTCCCACCTGTATTTCATTTTTCATTCTCCCTTACCAACCCCACAGATCCATCTGCCCTGAAAAAGAGGGGTAGCTGCAAGTGTGGCACATGGCATGCCCTGCCTGCTTTTCCTGCATCTCTGTACAGCTTGTCTGAGAATGCCTGCTACTAACCCTTTTTTCATTGAAGGCTCTCCCACAGATTCTGCAGAGACACCATATGGCTGGTTTAGACAAAACTCTGTGGTATTTTTTCTCCTTTCTCCCCAGCCAACTCACAGTTAATCCATGACATCCCTCAAAGGGCACCAGACTATTCATCCAGCTGCAAAGTGAGTGAAAAAACACAGACTCACTTTGACACTGTATCAGCTAACTCTCCAGATAACCCAAAAGCTCACCAAGAGGACAAGCCTGATGTCATGCAAGCCCTGGACAGAGCAATCCCAGATCCTGGTGAGGGTATCAGCTCCAGGAATTTTCCACCCCTTTGGTGAGAGTTCAGACACTGGAATCTAGCTTGCATGAGGAAACAGATAGGCATGTTAAGGGAGGACAGAAGATAGAAAACCTTAACAAAAGCACCATTAATAGAATACACTGGGAAGTAACAGGAGATCCAAGCTAAGCACGGAGACATAGAGAACTAAGTGCTAATAATGCAGAAGGTCTTCCACCCAAAGCTATTCTGTCACTTGAACATTTGAACCCGCTTTAAGGACAATCTAAAATAAGATTGGGCACCCAGCAGCTGCATTCATACCAACCTTTCCTTGGAGAAGGGAAATGGGAAAGAGGGATATTTTTCTTTAAGCTCTCCTCCAGACATAAGGCTACAGCTAAGATGTATACACCAGTATCAGCTTTGAAGTAGCCTTATTGGGTATCAATAATAGCATAGCTACAGCCCCCTTCTCAGCCTTACAATGTGGGGAAATTCACAAATTCCTGGACATGAATATCTGTGTTGTACTCATTTTTAATACCTGAGGCAGTTAAGTGGAAAACTGTTTTGGGGTCATGTCTACTGCTGGATTGCAGAGTAGCCATACCAGCGACAGCCTCCTCTTAGCAGCTCTGGGCAAATCCAGTAAACCAGCCCCACAGCCCCACGATATATACCCGAGCTAGTGTTTAAATGAAGTGAAATAGTCTCATATCCGGGCTGTCCCCCCTCGCATTTACATGGGCATAACCCAAATGACCATTTGGCCAGCTCAGCGCAGCTGAACTGCTGTTTCTTTCAGCATGAGATGCCTTTCTTGGGGCACAGAGGGAGGAATGGAGACTCCAATACCCTCCCCATCCCAAATATACGTTGCCTTTTCCACAAAAACTACCAGCTATGCTGCTATGCCCCGTGCCAGGGCTTGCTTGCCTTGCCCAAGAGAGCCCCAGACCTGCCTGTCTGACATGGCTTGTCACAGGTGGTCACCACAGGGCTGGGGGAAAAGGTGGGAGCAGCTCGTTCCATTTATTTATTTATGGAATGAAAAGCCAAACTGGGAAAGGACTTTGGTACAGTGCAGCCAAGTGACTATTAAGTACTGCTTTAAAAAGCCACAAGGTCACCTTTACTGACATTTGGATAAGGATTTTATAGAAGTCACAGGACTGGGAGATGGACTTGTTGTGCCTATGATCACAGGGGAGAGAAGGATTTATGTGCTGGTCAAGAATGCTGCATTGTTATGACTCTTTCATGTTCATAAATGCTCATTTATTAGCCTGTTGGATAAAAGAGGTCGATTGGACTTTCTTTTTTCACTTACTGTAGTTCCAGGTGGCTTCTGGACTCTGTTGGCATACCTTCATGAAATTTAACAGCCCCCTACCTACCGGTACTCTCCAGGTGTCATGTCCTTGCATAGTCTGTCTTCTCACTTGGTTAGACCTTAGCCATTTCAAGTCTGTACTTTTTTTGAGCATGATGTGAGAATTCATATATATCATCCTCTCAAAGGAAGAACCAGCACACAGGAATGCTGGAATCTGAAGGATTTGGACAGATGGGCTTTGCTATAACGTGTGTTTTGAAGCTGGTGGTTGTATATAGATGTCTGTGTCTGTGTCTGTGTGTCTGTGTGTGTGTGTGTCTCCGTGTGTGTGTGTACTTAGAAGCAGAAGAGACTCTAGTTGTTAAGCCCTGCACAGCCTGAACAAGCAAGGATGCAGCCTTGAGCAAACCTGAGAAGAATGAGTCCAAGAAGAAGAGGATATGTTCTGATGCCATGCACCTTCTGGAAAAAATATTATTGGCAAGCATGTCTACGTCAAAGAAACACCTGGTTCCACCATTTTTTCTCCTCAGTGGCATAACATACAGGATAGGTTTTGGCCAGGTGGTAGAAAACATAAGGATCATGGCAAAAATAATCCTCATCTGAAAGCATGTGGTATAGGTGTGCATTTGAGTCTCCTTATTAAATTGATGTTATATAGACATTAAATCCTTAAGGCACTGTCTGTGCTTCAGTTCACAGAAACCAGACATATCTGTTCAGTGACTGTGACTTGGACTGAAAACTTCCCTGCCCTTTTCTCACGTTAGCCCTGCAGGGAGGTTCAAACACCAAGAATGTCAGAAACTTCATACTAATTTGCTAAATATTTAACATAATTAGTCATTGGAGCCCTGTCCCTTTCTCCCACTGAGGTGACCAAGAGACAGATCACAGGACTAATAGTATGGTCCCCAGCACTTGTTCTGTGATGCCACCTGATGTTGGAAGGTGTATTGGAGTCAGGCAGGATCTGCGGGCAGAAGGAAAGAGAAGGGGAACAGTCAGCACAGGCTGCAGTGCTGTTGTACCTTGGCTGGGGCTGACTGGATCACTTGCACAGTGTCTGGGAAGTGAGGGCCTGCTCCCTGCATCTGAGATCCTGACAAGTGGCTAATGTCTGACACCAAAGCCCAAGAGAGGGCAGACAGGGCAGTGGCTCGGTGCCATGGTGAGCTGTGCCATGCAATGGAAACCTCGGCAGTGAGAGCAGCCTGACCTGGCTGCAGTCAGCATGTACGTGCTGGAGCAAGGAGGCTGGCAGCCACACCATCCACATCCCATCCAGCGACCCGAAATGTGTATGTGACACCACACGGTGCTAGCGGGGAGGGGGCCTGAGTCCAAGTCCCTGGGACCCATCCACCTTATGTAAAGCTATTCCTGGAAAGGAGGCAGGAAAATGTCTGGGCTTACGCTGATATGGTTTATCTCCACTGAAGGACTTTGTCCCATATATGAATCAGAAAAGCTCCACGTGCTATCAGCACAGTAGAACAACAAAGATTCTGAATCAATATAGCATGGAGATAAAAAATCCTTTCCCTATCATCCTCTTTGCTCTAGGAAACTTGCCCTGTTCCTGAAGCAGAGGTCATTGCAGGAGCTTTATAGACCCACTGTGTACGAATTACTGCCCTTTCACTGCAGTTATGTCAGGACTCAGCCAAGAGCACAATCAGTATCCAGAGTAGCAAAGGTCTGACATTGATTTCACCATAAGCATCCCAGCCCACCGAGCCTGATGGATATAGCTCCACTGTCATTGGTGTTTGAACTTGCTGGTTCATCTCAGCTTGTATGCCTTCACTGAGACATAGATACAACCAGAAAACCTCCATCAGATCCCACAGATGTGGGGTGGACTTAAGGATTGTCCCTAGTGCACTGACACAGTGGGGTAAGGCAGGCAGAGAGAAGGGTCAGTGCTCCCAGTGGACTGACATTTAGTCCACGTACCTAATAGTGGGTAGCTAGGCATAACATACATGCAAACACTCCCTCCTCCACCACAGTGGCCTACATAAAAATATCTGGATAACTCTAGTCCCACTCAGACTGACAGAGGCAGCTGCTATAGCAGAGTTTTTAATCCTAAAGCAGAGTCTGTTGTCATTGGCAGGAAATCTTATTGTGTTGGACAGGCAATCCTAGGCTTTAATTAAATACATCGCCCTCCCCACAGAACCAGACAGACCAGACTGGAATCAGACGAAGCATGTTGCTTAAGCCAGGGACCACCTGGCTGTAACTTCATCTAGGTGACAGCACATGCTTTTGTGACCCTCTCTGAAAGGCTGAAACCCCAAGCAAGCTCCCAGAGGTAAAGTGAGGATTTATAAACAGCAAGAAACCAGAGATGCACTCTTCTGGGAAGGAATTTATTATTCCTTCTCCTTTTAGAGACTGAAATTTTGTAGCCTTTTCCCTGACCAAAGACGCAGCAGTTCATGCTGGTTCAGGATTGATTTCTAAGGGAACTGGTGGCTCCTCCTCTGTCTCCACTGCACAGAGTATAGTAGGGGGTACTTTGAACCAGATCCTGCTAGTAGCCCCTGTTACCGAGCACCTCATTTTTTCTTTCTGGTGCTTGCCCTCACACTCAGTGGGATAAGGCACAATACTTTCTCCACACAAAGAAGAGCAGCCATGTCACCTCCACACATTTCCCCTAACTACAACCCCGTGATATCAAGATGGGGAGAGGGCAACCGGCAGAGGGAGGCATCTTGCCACTCTCTCTGTCCTTTAAGTCCACCACAGGACGTGGGTGTGCATCTGTAAACAGAGTGCAGCATGCACTGCAGAGGCACCTCAGCAAAAATTCAAAAGGCTACAGAGACCAGAGGTTGAGTCGCAAGAGCATATGCTGCTGTTGCAGCCTCCCTCCTGAGCTAATCAGTCCTTCTTTCCAGTGTCTGGAGGGAGCAATGCACTGTGCTGCTACTGGAAGCTGAAGCTGCTTGCACGTGCCACCTCCCAATAAATAAACAAAGGACTCTACCTCACCACATCCCCCCAGCAGTGGCCACAGCCTTCAGTCAGGGAGCACCTCTCAGCCTAAGCTGCTCTTTTGAGCTGTGAGGTCCGGTATCCAGGTCACGTCCCCATGGTGACATCTGAGTGCCCTGAGCCCCCGGCTGAGACAGATGCCATGTGCTGCTCAGGTCATGGACTGACAGTGCAGGATGCGGCACAGCCAGATAAGTAGGCAAAACCTCTTTCCACTTTCTCCTTCTCCCCCCCTTCTCACTGGAGCGTTTATAAAGCCAGGAGCAAACACACAACACTGGTGCAGGGATTTTTATTTTCTGAGAAACACATACTTTACTTCCCAGTGCAACAGACCTTCAGATACATAGTGGCGGCTGCCAGAAACATACAGATCACAGGCAGTACTGCTCTTTATAGTTTTGCTAGTGCAAGTTTAACACCTAAACCCTCCAAGAGCTGGCAGGCCCTGGAGACTGACCGGCTGCATTCACCCTCACAAAGCAAAGTAATACTGTGCTGGAAGCTCGCCATAGTAACCTGCTAACAGACTGACCTGTGGGAAGAATGGGAATCTGTGTCTTTGCTTGCCATCCTTACAACACTTTCATTTGGGTCATCCCTTCACTCTCTCATTCACCACACTCAACACTTCCCTTGTTCCTCCACATCCCTTCATTTCTGGCCATGCCATTTGCCTCTCAGATGAGACTGAGGGAGGGAGAGAGAGAAAGGAGACAGGCAGAAGCTCACAAATAACCTCTAACATTATTTTTCCTAAGAAAGCAGATTATTTCTTTTGTATACATGAAGCCAAGAAACAACAGTTTATCATGGATATCACTCTGAGTGCCTCTATTCTGCCTGGAGTGACTCTTGGCCTCTCATCAAAGCTTTCCCACACATCATGGATGGCCAGTTGTTAGATGTCCAAAACAGTGCTGGGGAAGCTATCTAAGATGCTTGGCCAGGCCTCCATCATGATGTTCCTTTGTGCTTATGTGCTAACCCTGGAAACCGAACTCCTTGTACTTGGCGGCCATATCATTTCGGAACAGCTCCAGGGCCTTCTTCATTGCAGCCTGGGCATCAGCCCCAAAGTCTGCAGCATGTTTTTCAGCAAGGACCTTGATAATGACTTCAGAAATGAACTGTGAGGAAGGAAAGAGAGAGAGAAAAACTGAAGGGACACTCAAGGTTTATTTTCAGAAAAGCCAGACTAAGAAATAGGTTGCAGAGCCTGGAAATATCTCTGAGCTAATTCAGTAGCCCTCTGTGAAGTCTCTGGAGAGACAGTGAAGTTTAATATGCAAGGAACCTGGGCTAGGCAGAAGAACTGGGCTCTATTCCTAGCTCTGACACTGATCTGCTTCATGACCTTGAGCAGACCATGGCCCTTCCCACTTTTTGTCTGCCTCATCCATTAAGACTGAAAATTCATGCCGTATGTTTGTATAATATTTAGTTTTATGGGTCTAGGGCTTCCTATAAAATTGTATGTCCCATGTGTCCAGCCACTGACAGGTCTTATGTAATACAGCTTCCCAGGCATGCAGAGGCTGCATGGGTTGGTTTATTGTTGTCAAGGGTTAGTCAGACTGTGTGTGGTGTTTGGAATGGGAAATCTAAATTTGGATATTCACATACTATTCGCATACCATTAGCCCTTTCTGTGCCTCCTGCTGCCTGTACACAGAGACTTTGGTCTTGAGGGAGAACTCACTGAAGTCCAACTAGTCACTGGTAAATAAAAGCACAGCTCTCACATAGATGTCTTACACACATTCACTGCGCATCAGACACCAAGATTCCTTGCCCTTTTCCATACCTCCAGATATTTGACAGGGATTTTGTGCTTGGTCGCATGGGTCTGAGCCAGGGGCTTCAGCTCTGACTCGTGATTACCCTTCTGTTTCAGGATTTTTCCCAGCTGGGTAAGAACAGTAGCTCCATGTTTTTTCAGATCCTCAGAGCCTTTCATTGCATCAGGGGTCTTCAGGCCTTTGAACTTTTCAAACTTTTCAATGGTCTCAGGGTGGTCCTGAAAGAGTCTGTGGACAAAAATAGAGGGACTTGTCTTTGGAGAGCAGAAGCTCCTGACATACCTCCCTTTGAGTATTGAGTCTGCTGTAATCCCATCCTTTTACACACGTCTTGATACGATCACCATTGCCTATTTCCATTCCCTCTGGTCGTGGCAGAGACACTGCCCTAAACATGTCCAACTAGAGCAACAGAGTAAGTGTCTGTATTTTTTTCATACAGCTCTGCTAACTCTTTGGCACCAGTCCTCTGGGTTATGTTAACTGTTTGAAGACAGAGACAAGAGCCAAGGCTGGTTGTGGTACTGAGAGGTGAGTTCTTGCATTCATCTGAAGGAAAACCAAAACCAAACAAAACCACTTGTCTTCATTGAGTTACTATTGCTGAGGAGCCAACCTGCAGACCTCTGGTTCTCACAAGGACTCTATTCCCAGCCCATTGTTCATTTACCAGGAAAGGAGAGTTCTAGAAGCTTCTCAAAGATAAAAAAAAAAAAAAACCTTGGTAGCAGTCCCCAGCCACAGGTCCCTTACATCTGGAACTCAGGTTTTCTTGAACATCAGATGGATGGGAGTGCTTACTGTGCCCCTCAACCCTATGAATGCAGACACAAAGGAATTCCTGCCTTTTTTTCCCACCCTCTTTCCCTTGCCTCTCTTCTCCCTCAGAAACTCCTTGGAGGAACAAGAAATTGTTTGACTGGGGAGCACAAAGTTACAGGGGAAGAGCTGCCATCTATTTATTTAATGCCATGCTCTACCATGGGATATTTGTAATAAAAATTGTATTACCTTTCCATTTGGAACTGCTTTTACCATCATGTGGCAAATTCAGAGCCAAAGTAGCCACCTCACAGAAACTGATACGTGAGGAGGGCTCAGGTTCCTGCTACCCCTCCAGCATGCCTGCTCCGGACCACATGAGGGGAAAGCCATCACATTGCCACTCACTTCATTCCCACTTCATTCCTTTCCCTTCAAATGGCAGCTGAACTGGGCCATATAAAGAAGGTAAATAAAACAGCTCCCTGCTTTGTCTCATCTTTGAAAAAAGGTTTTGCAGAGCTCTTCAGTGGATATGCCTGATGGTGTGGGCTCCTTTCCTTAGCCATGCTTAGGGTAGGAAAGCCCCCAAGTAGGTGCCATATCCCCAGGAGAAAAGGACAATGAGATCAGCATGGGAAAGGGAAGGCCTTTTGAGTGATGGAGCCAATGCTACTGACTTTCCTGGCCTTTTCTGTACCCTTCCAGCACATTGTACTCTGCACCACCTCAGGGGAGATCTGAAGAGAATTTCCTCGAAGTCTCCATCCCTGCTGGTCTTTAAAGGACAAGCTACGCTCCAATGCCCACCTAATGTTGTTTCCCACTGCAGTATCTGGGTGTTCCCCAGTCAGGGTACCAGGATCTCATGGAGTTTGGTGTCCTCTCAGATGGAGATCTCATGAGCACTCCTGCTCTGACACAAGAGTCATGGAGGAGGGAAGCAGGGGGAAGGATGTGCTTCATTTCACACACCCAGACTGCAGATTCATCATAAGGTAATACACAAGTGTTACCACACAGATTTCTGGCCAGAAAGCGGGATGAACAGGGCTCTGTGAGGTGACACTAAGGTGGAGAAAGGGAAACACTCAGGTACTTCACAGATAATTTTACTGAAATAGTAAATTCCAAGAAAATTTTCACAGAGGTGATTTTCCTCTCATTTCCTTCCCTGCCTCCATATATCCTTGCTGCAGAGCACCTGAAGACTCATGACACACAATTCTCCCCAGCATTTCTTACTGTAGTGCTTGGGAAATGGGGATCCAAAGCAAAGCTTAGCCACCAGAGACAGAGGGACAAAGCACCACCATCTTTTAAAAGCAGCATTGGCCTGCTCCTGCACCCATAGAGAGATGGAGACAGAGAAGCACAGCCACTTTACACAGTGAGTTACTTTTAACCCAGAAACCACAGCACTGGAAAACCCACCACCCTACAAGAAAGCAAACAGCTTGTTGAAATAAACACTGACAAACATGTCTCTCATCAAAGGCTCTCAGCTTTAATCTTAGAACAGAAGCTTCTTGCCTACCTCATTAAAATTATATGCCCATGGCCGGCGATGTCAGACTCCACCTTTCCCCAGACGGTCAGGACCTGCTGCCATTCCTGGTCACTGAGCCCCATGGTTCACTGAAGGCAAATCCTGAGTGCTCCCAGCAGTCGTTGGCCTTTCCCCAAAGGGTGGCTGGAGAGCTCACCTCTGGGATTTATAGCCCCTGTTCACAGACCTACACCTGTCAATCATTAGCTGGAAATCTTGCTCTCTTTCAGGCTTGTCTAACCTAATCAGCCTCCCTGTTTTTTCCTAGGGAGCTATTTTGGGTCAGGTACTATTGTGGGTGCCACTGATGGCATAATTTCTGCTTTTCGTATTGGACTGGCACATATCCCACTCTACACATAAAGGGCACTGCCGAAACACAGTGCCAGGAGCCTGTCCTAGGTTCCCAAGGACCCAGAGACAGTGTCAAGCTGTATGCCAGGAGATTCCTGAAGAGCACTGTCATCTGCAAGGACACCCTGCCTCCCTCTCCCCTGGCCTGGCAAGGGCAGGCAGAAGAAAAGGCCAGGTCAGTCAGAAACATTGGCTCCATCTCTCCAAAGGCCTTCCCTTTCCCATGCTGATCTCATTGTCCTTTTCTCCTGGGGTAACACACCGTTTGTTATTAGAGCAGAGCACAGTGTTAGAGGAGACATGTCCTTAACCATATTCAAAGCAGCCCAGCCATTTCCCCAGCTGTTGCAGGAGGAAGGAGAGGGACAAGAGCTGTATGGGAGCCAGTTACGCCACACCTGTTTGCTGGGATCCTGCTGCCTGCTCTTCTGGGAAACACCTAGGATTAGCTGTTGGATGAGCCTGGATATTGGAGCCAACGGATGTAGAGCTGAGCCAGGAGGGTAGTTTGCAGCAGGCTGGAGACACAAGGACACAGCAAGGCTTCACTCAACACCCACCCAGCCAGCAGTTCTGGGCTCTGGCTACCTCTGTCAAGCCAAAAAAATATCAGTGTTGAAGGAAAAGCCATTGGGCTAACAAACCACATGGGTATGTTTTGGGACACCTCCCAGACTTTCTCCTCCCTCCCTGTCAGGACTGGTAACAGCCTGGCACACCAGTGGGATGACTAGTCCCTTCCAAGGGCTGGCTGCAGTCAGAGCACAGCCTGATAACAAAGCTGAGCTAGCACTGCTGTCCCAAGCCACGTGGAAAATGTGTCTCAAACCTATCTCTGGATGTTTCCAAGACACAAGCAGATGAGAAATGTCAACAAAGGGCTGAAGATACCTGCCTTGTGATTCAGGAGCAGGAGATGCACCCTATGGTCTCTACCACAGTGCTGCACAACCTGAGGTGCATTGCTGCCTCCACACACTTCCGCTCTCTACAGCACAGGAACGGGTTCCCTGTTCCAGCCTTGCAAGGGGAGAGAAGTGCCCACATTAGAAGGGTAATCAGGCAGCAAGGATGATGGAGACACAGAGCCTCAGACCCCTCAGAAACACAGAGGTTTAAAGGGAATAGTTTGATTAAGAAGGGTGGCAAAAGCCAAATGGAGGTGTCAGCTGGTTTCCAAGTGTAGAGGTACAGAAATTTTGACCATTACATTGTTACAAGTTTCTGTCAGCCAAATGAACCTGTGACCCTGAAATCCACCCCTTCCCTCTCCTCTATGCACCAGTTTGCTTCACATCCAAAAAGCCACATCCTAAACACTTCAATTCCAAGATTTCATCCTGATTTATCTATGCAAACACCAGGTTGCTACCAGTTACCCAAACTAAGATAAGCTGCTGGAGTAGCACCTAGGACTCCTCCAACTCATTCCTTGTGCAGTTTTCCACAGCACAGGACGGAGAAAGGAGAGATCACATACCTGCAACCTCACTGCCCAAGTACTCAGAGCAGTAAACAAGTATTTGTACCCTGCCAGGTTCGGCCTTGGGTAGAATCCTGAATACTGACCTTACAGGTTTACAAGCCTTTCAAACGTGGCAGAAACATGCTCCTGGTACACAAGAGGCTACTGCTTATGCACAGAGCTCTGTCTTATTCCCCAAGCTGAAACTACTCAGTTCAGTGTAAAACTAAAGCTGTAATAGCTTTGTTTGAAATTGGTCGACTCCTCTCTCTGTAACTTTCTCCAGGGCTGTGAAGCCAAAAGTCCTGGTATGAACATTAATGTTAAATGCTCAGAAGACTTAAAACGAGCATGAGATTCCATATTGCTCTTTTTGCAGGCGAGGTAATAATGAAATAAAATCATAAGCTTTCTCCCTAGAGTTTAAATAAATAAGTAGTCTACAAAAATACTAAAAGCTTTATAGTGCACCTGACTACCACTCAACCCTGCAGCCTTGAAAAAGACATAACATTTTAGTATCTACGGGTCTCTTCTCGGGGCCTCCCTTGGGGCAAAATCTATCAGTTGCATAATCATCTTGATAAACACAAACCATAGAGAACCAGCATTTTGGCTGCCTCTTCTAAAATGCTCCAGGTGAATGAATAGCTTATTTCAAGCAGCCCTGCCCACACCAGAGCCATCCTGGCACACGTGGCTGTGCCTCTGCATCCACACCTGAGACACTCTTGCCAAACCAGCATAAAATGGACCGCTGATGCTTTTGGCCATTTCGCGGTTTGGGCCACAATGTTTTGGGGTACATTAGCCACTGTCACCTCGTTGCAAAGCTCCCGGGGTGGACGTGCTCTAGCAGAGCTTGTCTGAGCAGGGTACGTTGGACTGGATGACCTGCAGTGGCCCCTGCCCAGCCCAGCCGTTCTGTGGCTCCGCGGCCAGCGCGGGTCCCCCCGCGGGTCCCCCCGGGGCTCCCCTGGCCCGGCCCGGGCAGGACCCGCCGCAGCTCCGGCCCCGTCGGCCAGGACTTGCTGCCACCTCGTGGCCACGGGTGACTGAGCCACGGGCACTGGAGGCCACGTCCGAGCCCCTGCCCGGGATTTGGAAGCGCGGGGAGATGTCCGACAGGTAGCCCTCGCATTTCGGAGGCAGGAGGGTGACCCTAGGGCAAGCAGGACTTCAGCGTCCCCCCGCCAGCAGCGCCACGGGGCTGCGGCTGCGGTCGGGTGCAGAACTTGTGTAAGGGGCTCGTTTTCGGTGTGGGATGTAGAGACGTTGCATTCCCTGGTCACTTGGGATGCTATGCCTCCCTCCTTTCCTCTCCAAGCCTTAATATTGGAGAGGTCTGGGGTGGTGAGATCCGGGCAGAAGATCCCATGTGACAGCAGCGGAGCCACAGCCAAGACTCAGGGTACTGCAGAAGAGAAAGGCTGTTTTAGAGACTTTGTGGGGCTTGTTTCTACCCAAAAACGTTCCCAAAAGGTGGTTAGGAAAGGACCCCCCATGTAACGAGTGCAGCAGGTAGGGGAAGAGCCATCTCTGGCAAAACAGTGGATGCAATCATACCTCTGCCTTGCTCCTCCCTCCACATATGGCCAACCTTTCTACAGTTATTAATGAATTTAGAACATGCCCCAATCCTGCGGATGGACAAGCCACTTGTTCTCTCCATTATGAGTGATCAAAGAAGTTCTGTGACTTGCTTGAGCCCACAGATACCCCACTGAAAGAGCAGGGACTGGCCCTTGGGTATGATTTTAGAAACACCAGCTGTTTGGTGGTTATTACTATGGGGCTCAGCCACCCAAGTGGCGCTGGGAGGCACAGAGGAATTGTACACCAGCCACAAGGATGGACCAGATCAACGTTTGTTTGGCCACATTCAATTTTTTTCTTAGGGTATTGTTGTTATGAAGAGAGAAGTCCAACCCCAACCTGTAAAGTGAACATCAGAGAGCCCAGCAGTTCCCCACATTGCTTTGGTGGTTAAGAGAACAAATATCTAGCTCCGTTTCCTCTGCAGCCAGACCTGCTGCAAGTAGGAAAATGGGCACCTAAGAGAAAGACACTGGCAGAAGTCATAGATTTCTTTCTCATTTGAAGTAAGCTTGTGAAATAAACTTCCCAGCAAGGAAGAGAGAGAGATGCTCTAAAACCCAGTTCTTCCTCAAGAAGGGAGCCAAGCCATCTTGTGTGCTTACACAGTAAAACGTCTCAGAGGAACAAACAGATATTTTCATCAAATACTTTTTTCTTTTCAATGAACTTTGTCCCCCACAGTACAATTTTTTAAAAGCCCCGAGAGTCCCATGGCTGGGAGAAGCAGTGACAGCAGCCCCAGCTCTGCTGTGATCCTGGGTTGTGACGTAAGTAGTACACACTGCTGTGGTCAGAGGGAGGCTGGCACTCCAAAAAAACTAGGAATATTATATAACAACAACTTACATAATTACCCATTGCATAATGCCAGGGGAAAGGCCCTCCATAACGCAGCTGTGGTTTCTATGGCATTTTGCTGAAACACGGCTGCTTCTAGGGGATTCATTTGCACTTTGTTTCAGGAGCCTGCAGCTCAGTCCATGCAGACAGACAGGTGAGACCCCTGTACTCACAGCAGCTTTAGCTAGAGAGGTAAGGGATATAGTAACGGGATCTTACAGCCATAGTGGGGCAACAGCATTGAGTTTTTTGAAGCTGTGCCATTGACTTTGGTATTCAGAGGATCAGAAGACGGTCAAGTAAGAGCACCATCTGTAACTATGTTCATTGTGTAGCCTCTATGGCTTGTAGGAAATGAGGTGGAGTCTAACTGACGATGGCAGTGGCTAAATCAGGCTCACTCCTCTCTTCCCCTTGCTCTTAGACACTATTCTTAGCAGCGCCTCCAGGCAGGGCTCCCGCACACTGATGCATTTACACAGCTGAGAGGTGACCCAACCTGCTTGCTTAAAAAGAAGAGGAAAGGTTAGGAGAAGAAGATTTCAGCATCAGGACAAGGTTTGGGCTGTGAGTTTGCGGAGATGTGCTACGTACTTACCAGTATCTTAGCATGGATTCTTCAGGGATCATGCCCTGTGCCATAAAGTCAGAGATAGCTTTACCTTTGCTTCAGTGCTCACAGGATCCAGCCTTTGGTGACTATCAGACATAACACAGGTATGACCCACAGCTCCTGTGCAGTCACTGAGGCATCTCACAGTGTATGTGACACGGCACAGCACCTGGACAAAACACTTGTCTCGGCTAAGCAGGACACTTATTGCAGATTGTTTGGATTCAGTGGGAGAACATGTGGGAAAGCAGCAGGGCAATCCAGGACAAGAATATTTAGGCTACAATATAGAAACTGAGGCTGTCTCTGAGGCACAGGAGCTCTCTCTGGGGATGTAAACCTTCTCTGGAGGACTTGGTAAGCAGAACACAAAAGGACTGAGGTTTTTGTATGGGAAACTGAGTGTAGTTAAAGGAAGGAGGATTATGATTAGAGAACAGGCAGATTTTAGTCTCACCCACCCCAGAGCAAAAGGAGGAAATTACTGTTTAGAGGTAAGAACATGGATGATAGCAGTGAGACCCCAGAGATCTTTAGGAGTCAGTGGGAAATGTGGAATGCAGAAGTCCCTTCAGGTGGATTAGACTTCATAACAGCATAATGGCACTCAGGGATTTGTGTACTACTTACTGAAGTACTAAAGCAAGAGAGAAATTCCTCCCTCATCACAAATAATGTAGTGTAACTAGAGCCTGCTGAAGGACAATTGAGAAAGGCAAGGGCCACAGAAATTCATACGGGCAAAAAGAGTCAAGCAATGAGCCTGCACATCCAAACATGCACTACCTGCCACTGCGGAGCTCTGCAGAGCTTACAGCTACCCCCAGGAAGCTGTAACAGAGACTCTTGCAGCATGGCTGAGGTTGGGATTTCATGAACAGGTTGACTGAAATCCAGGCAACTGGAAGGGGTAGCTGTTCCCAGACCATGCTTTATGCCAGAGAGTGTCTTCATCCCCCTCTTCCCAGTGCCTTGGGAATATGGGTGGTGCCTTGCAAGCTGCCTTGCCATATAAGAGTGTGGGGTGCACTTTGGGTGTGGCTGAGTGCTGCTGGACAGGTGTTCACATGCCTGCAAAGGCAGCAGCAATTGCAGCATGGCCAAGACCAAAGCAAGAGCAGCATCAGCAGTGACAAAGTTGAGCCACTGTGCAAACAAGCACACTTTTTGCAGTCCACCTTTCCTTGGGACACACCAACTCTCATGCCCAAAGTTTGCAGGGAGCCAGAAGTGTCTGACTGCTGGTTAAACTCACAGAATCACAGAATATGCCAAGTTGAAAGGGACCCACAAGGATCACCGAGTCCAACTCCTGGCCCCACACAGAGTCCCCCCCCCAAGAGTCACACCATGTGCCTGAGAGTATCATCCAAATGCTTCTTGAACTCTGTGAGGCTTGGTGCTGTGACCACTTCCCTGAGGAGCCTGTTCCAGTGCCCAACCACCCTCTGGGTAAAGAACCTTTTTCTAATATCCAACCTAAACCTTGCCTGACACAACTTCAGGCCATTCCCTCGAGTCCTGTCACTGGTCACCACAGAGAAGAGATCAGTGTCTGCCCCTCCTCTTCCCTTCATGAGGAAGTTGTAGACTGAGATGAGGTCAACTCAGCATTGAATAATTCTTCCTATCTGAGCTGCTCCTCGAGGAAGAGGAGTTAACCTGGCCTCAACACACAATGCACAGTTCAGACTCCCAAAAAAGAGTGGGAGAGCCCATCCCTACATGGTATAACTGGGTGATACAGCTGGAAATTGCCTTCTCAGGCCCAGTGGGCAGACAGTGGCCCTCAAGGTACCAGCACTTAATATGAGGCTGTGCATATTTTAAGTTGGATTTGAAGGCAATGCCAGCAGAGCCTGCTCCATTCCACAATGCCTGTGCAGCTCTTTATGAGGGCTTGAAATGAAGTGGATCAAGGAACTGGTCTGAGTTTAAAGTAACTGTGTTTGTCTTTTGGAGAGTTTATTTTGAAGCCAGATAAGTTCCACAGTCTGGTTTGTCACACAGCTGGACCAACATATGCTGGCAGGGGGAGTAGGAGGATGCAGAGCTACTTATGCAGGCATTGCTTGTAAAAGAAACACCCATGGAGCCATCCTCCAGAACCCCAGGCAGCACTGTCTAACTACTGGAACAGCACATACAGATTAGGGTTTCCCTTTGCCTGAGTTTCATGGGGTGAAAAGTGAGAAAACAGGCACACTTTTTATTCTCTTTGCCTGCAAAACAGCTTCTCATCCACAAAGCATGAAGCTTCTGCAAGATAAGAGCCCGTGGGGAAGCCAAGATCTACCCCTCATTTGTATTGATGTTTACACTTGCCCTTTAATGAGCTCCAGCAGGTTCTTGCTTCCAGCTGCAGTTGGCCCTTTTCAAAGTTCAAGGTCTCATTTTGCATTATCGTTCCAACGCCAAGTGCTCCCTTAGGGAGGAAAGGCACAATCAGGACTTCTTCTCTTCTGAGAAGCAGCACCAGTTTAAGCAGCCCCTAATCCAGTGGTGCCTTCTGTGCTCTGCTAGTCTTCTGGGAACTTCTGCAAGTAAACTGATGCCTTGGCAAAAAATAAGTGTTTTCTTCAAGCAGATCAGCACTGAGCAGCAGTGAGCACCCTAAACACAATGCTGGTGGCTTGGCTGCCTGAGCAGAGGATGTACACTGAATTTGGGGTGGCGTCTCTGTTCTGTATCTCTTCCCTGTTATTTTCAATGCTGTGCTTGCAATCAGATCTTTTGTCTTCTGCCCTTTAGGGTCCTGCTAGCAAGACAGCCACAGTGGTGGGACTTGCTGCTGACTGCAAGATACTGGCATGAAAAAAACACTGGAAGATTTCACCTCTGCTGCGACTCCTGGTCCCATGGTACAACTGTAACATAGCATTCCTGCCACATGCTCAGCCTGGCTAGCCCCCTCAGCTCTTTGGAGTCTAGGTTGCATATACAGGTGCCCCAGGCTGGTCACCTTTGGAAAGCTCACCTTGCACACACAGGATCCATGGACAGATAGAAGCTCATCTAGCTCCTTATTCCAACAGCACTAGTGGCAGATGCCCAGGGAAAGTGTAAGCAGGAACAATTCTACTCCTGTGCAGCAACTTGAGGCTAAAAGACTTCCCAAGGTTATATTTGCATGCTTGCATTTAACAGCTGTAGGCAGAATTCTTCACGAGTTTATAATTTTTTTTAATCCTCTTATACATGCTCCTCAAAATATATTTCAGACATGGCTGCAGCCTTACTAGGTCAAACTGTTTAAAACAACCTGCTGACTTGGTGACTCTGCAACAGATTAGCCAATGCACAAAGACAAAAATCTGATAATCACTTTCTAACCATTCACAAACAGCTTTAAGGCATGATCATTACAAAAAAAAAAAAAAAAAACCAATAAAAATGAAGCTACATTACCATCGAAGATCTCTAGATCTCTGTACATGCAGGGCTCCCACCTCTGGTGACTTTTTAATTGCAAGTTCCTCAAACAACATGGTTTTATTTTTCGATCTTCCTCTTTCTGCTAAGGGGTCCAGTGCTGGTGGCTCAGCTGGTCGGATCCAGCTTCTCTGTGACAGCATCTGTTCTGGAAGTTGCTTATCTTAGCCTGTGTCCTTTTATTTCGTTCCCCATCATCTTCAGCAGAGATCTCATTCCACGTGGTGACTCTTTGCTCTAAATGAATCCATGCTCCTTCTCTGGGTTTCAGTGCTAATTTTTTGACTTATCTATGGGTTTACACAGGATTTATTATCCTTTTGAGCAAAAGGCCAGAATTTATCTGCTGCTCTTGCAGACCTGCAACTGATGTAGCTGAGAGAGGTACATTGGTCCCCACAAGACAGCCCCAGCCTTACCTGTTTATTGGGACAGAGAGGGTCCAAATCATAAAAGAAAAACAGACAAGGACAACAGTGGGACCACATATAAAAAAGTCAGGAGAAGAAAGGAGACTGCAGATAGACTAGACAAAGCAGGTAGAGGTTTTGTGTGAAAAAATGTATATTACAAACATCTCACCCACTGAGCATAGCCTGGGCCAAGAGGGAGTCTTTGGGGTCAGGGTTCAGATGGAAATTCAGGTGGGAACATGGGCAAGCTTTGATTTGTTTGGGTTATTAAATAAAATAAAAAGACCAACTTGAGTAAAGTGAGAGGAGAGCAGGAAAGTGAAGTCCTGGCCAGTATGACCTGCGAGGAGTGAACATGGCAAGTAATTTATTCAGTATCTGCCCCCTTGTCATGGGTCCTGCTTTTAGGTGTTTCACTTTATAGACATAGATGTGCCTCTCATCTGCTGAGTGATGAGCCTGATGCCAGGACACTCCAGATGCCAGCTCTGCCAATCAGCCCACCCTCTTGGCCTAATTTACATGGATATTTAATACAGAAGTTATTACGAACCATCTCATCACAATGAAGCCATCATAGGTTCAAGGCTGCTGGCAGCAGCTGCAGATACCAGACTCTACACAAGACAGAGGAGAATGCCCACAAGAGGGAGAGTTGGCGCCAGTCTCGACAGTGATGTGCAAACGGCACTTCCCTGCCTGGCAATTGAAGATCCATTCCTCTTGCTTCACTTCTCCCAGCAGAAATGTTTCCCACCCCTGGACATTCCCCTTTCCACGCTTTTTCCCCTCCTCTTCTTTCTCCAGATGACTGGTATTTCATCTTCTTTGTGTGCAGTAAGCCAAAAGGTCACACTGTACAGGCACTAGATACAGTACTATCGGAAAGGCACTGTGATTAAGATGGTTTCTCTCCTCTGCTTCCCTTTCCTTCCACGCATATTGTGCTGTGCTGGAAGGGCAACCCTGCACCAGCCTCAGCACAGGCATCCCCTCCTCTTGCCCAGCCCATAACTCAGAGGTCCACGTCTGCTCCTCTGGGGAGCCCTCCATGGGCACTCATGCAAAATACCAGCCATTCCTGCTGGGCTCTGCTCAGCCTCAATACCTCAGGTCTAAACTAGACTCCATCGAGACATGGGATTTTCAATCCATTTTCCAAATATAGTGGGCAGCTACCAGCAACAAGAGCCAGAAGTCTCTGAACTTCTGCAGGACAAAGCTTATTGTGAGGAAGTGCTGGAAGACATTGGTGATGTGGAAATAGCCGCTCTGCAGCCTCTACAGTTGGAGGTGCTCCTTGGTGCTGGTGCAGCATGAGCACCAGAGGGACTTTTCTTGTGGGATCACCCCACCAGCTCCACAAACAGCACCCCTAAGTCACCAGGTCCAAAAACTGTCAAGATACATTTTGATGACTTTGGCTAGTGATTCAGCAGAAACTCTAACAAAACTCGTAGCACTCCTGGGGCAGTTTTCTAACCCGAAAGCCTAGAGAAATGCCTTCAGAGGAGATTCACATGAACCACATCACCAGGATCACCACAGAGCCACCACGTGTGGCTCCCAGCACCTTGGCCACCCTCTGGCCACCATTAACCTCCAACTGCCAGAACAAGCCTTGCTTGTGCCCAACTGGCTGCAGTGTGGTAGCAGCAGCAGCCAGCAGTGTTTTTGCAAGTGTGTAGGAGAAAATCAGCTCTCCAGAGGAAGGGAACAAAGCAGGGAAGCTGCTGGTTCCCTCTAAGAAGAGGGATTTCCAGCCCGAGGCAAAAAGCCACGGATGCTTCCTCTGAAGCACATTGTTCCTGCTGGTATTAGTATGTCGGGCATTGCACACAAACGGCCCTGGAAAGCAGCATGCATGCGAAACCATATGGGCTCCTAAGCCTGCTCAGTGGCCAAAGAGCTCACCAAAGCAGGGAGAGTGGTTTATAGCCTAGCTTGGGGTATTGGGCAAGGAGAGGCCTATCAAGTCCAAAGCAAGAAGATTTATCAGCACACCTGCATGACCTGCCTTGTAGCACATTGACAATGCTGTGCAAGACACTGCACATTGAGATGGAGGAGGGAAATGCAAAAAGAAAACAGAGGGAGGGGAGACATGCCACCAAGATGATCAAAGGGATGGAGTACCTCTCCTACAAGGAAAGGCTGAGAACAGGATTTGTTCAGCCTGGAAAAGAGAAGGCTTAGGAATTACATAATTGCAGCCTTCTGGTACCTGAAGGGAGCCTATGAGAAGGATGGAGAGGACTTTTTACAAGAGCATGTAGTGACAGGACAAGGGGGAATAATTTCAAACTGAAAGAGTAGGTTTATATTGGATAATAGGAAAAAATTCCTTACTGTGAGGGTAGTGAGGCACTGGAACAGGTTGCCCAGAGAAGTTGTGGATGCCCCATCCCTGAAAGTGGTCAAGGCCAGCTTGGACAGGACTTGGATCAACTTGGTCTGAGGGGAGGTGTCCCTACCCATGGCAGGGAGGTTGGAACTGGATGATCATTAAGGTCCCTTCTAACCCAAACCAGCCCATGATTCTATGATTCTGTGCTAGCTTTACTGTAAGCCTTAATCACTCTGTTCCAAATTATAACATGGGCTCACGAGCTCATGCACCCAGTTGGCCTTTTAGAGCAGCTTCTCACCATCCACCTGATGCAGAAATGCACAATGTGAAGAATCAGCACCTAATCCCAGCTCCCGCAGTCAATCAGAGCATCTCGTTCAGCATTACCTGCTCGGATAGGGTCACCTAAGCAGACCCAGTAAGACAGCTGTGTAAACAGAGGCTTAGCAAATACAACTGATTACTGTAGGCAGCGTGTTTTTACTTGGCTTTGGGCATGCTGACAGGAAATAACATAACCAAAAGGCATCAGAGGCGAGAAGGTGGAGATACGGGCTACCCCTTGGCAGGGGTGAGGCAGTGAGGTTATTTACAAAACAGCCAGTGGATTTATGTATTATTTGTACAGGATAAGAAAACGAAAAGCAAAGTTACCTTGTGTTGAGTGGGATCATTTAATAGTACACAATTACTTCATACAAATTTGGATAGAATTAATTAAAAGTAATGTCGTGCTCCTAGGTAGAGTTCCCCTGCCACTGAATTCAGGTCCAAAGGGAAGCTCTTACTTGTAGACACTCACAAAACCAAATCTCTAAGCTTCAGACCATTTTCCCTAGCAGCTTAGCTGTTGTGTCCTTTGAAGTTATATTTTAGGTTTAAATTTAAATCTTTATCCTTCTTTCTTACCTTTAACTTCTCTCTAGTTTGAAATCCAGAGGCAACTTCCATCTGCAAAGCCAAGCACACTGGTGCACTGGGCAGGATCCCACAATCCCGCTAGGCAGAGCAAGGAAGACACCAGTTGTGTAGCTTCAGGCAGCCAGGAGGCAGCCGTGCCACTGGCCAGTGTCTTGCTCCCTGCCCCAATGCAGGACCTGAAGGTTGGAGTTCAGAAGTATAGTACGGGTTACAAGGAGACCTGCCTTGGGACTGGGGCTGGGAAACGAAATGTTTTCATCTGAAAACAAAATCAAACCATGTAGACCCCTGATGCAACACACGGTCAGGATACCAGGAAGCTTTTGGCTTGCCAGGAACCTAAAAGAAGTATTTTTAGCCTGAGTGAGGTTGACATAAACATTTTTGTTTTTTCTTCCCCCCATGAACTTGCAGGTGAACCATAAGCCATCTTGGGAGTAAATTTACAACAGCAGCAAATGTTTTTCAAGTGCCTCAGTGAAGTATGAAACTTGCTCCTTCCTTTCTGTCTTTGCCCAAGTGTGCATGCATGAGCCCTCTGTCTCTGTGAGAGCATAACTTTTAGTACTCTGGCAGTGGAAATAACATTAAATCACATTTACCCCAGTTGTCCATCATTTTTGATCCCTGCACAGCACTCACAGGCCGTGACATGGACCACAGTGCTGTGTCAGAGATGCCTCCAGCACTGCACAGCACACCAACTGCATGGCACCCACAGTGAGGGGATCCAGAGAGCATCCTTGGGCCAGGGCACTGATACTTCTGCAGGGATGAGAGCTCAGCTGGGGAGACAACATCGAGAAGCATGGTCAAGTGTGGAGAGGATGGGCTGAAGACTTCTCCCTCACCTTCACAGACACAGCTGCAATATCCCCAGCATGTCCTGGCACAGAAACTAATAGAGCAGATCTTCGCAGTGATGAGATGGGGGGAAAAAACCAGAGAAACGTTTTGTGAAGGCTAAACACCCACACTAGCTTTGCAGAAGCGTTTTGCTTTTCCACCTGCATATTTCCATCCACTTAAGCAATCTAATACTGACTTCTCATTCATACTTTTGGGGTTTTTTTTAAAAAAAGGCATTTGGAACAAAACACTCTAATTACAGAATAAATATTTTGCTTGAAATGAGCAGACAGATATTCAAAATCATTTTCTGACATGACAGATGATTTGAAAGGAGCTGCACTGCGGGCATTGTACGCCATTCAAGCCCAATTTAAAAATACATGGCGTTACAGCAAAAATAGACATGACCCGAAGCACAAACATCACCACACGGGCAAATGTCTCCTGTAAAATGCCATCGGTGATTTGCATGGCAGCTGAACCCGGTGGCAGTGGAATAATGTCGTCCACTTTTGTGGGTGTTGCCGTGGTAAACCCACGTGAACACCATTGCAGCAACACGTGCACATTGCCATGGCAGGGATTGTCCAACTGCTCCAGTTTTGAGACCCCAACCTGAGTCCCAGCCTTTCTGGAAAACCTAAGGGAAATTCCTGTCCTCTTACGCATGTGATCTGACTTCAAACTCTTGGCATGCTGGAAGAGACCTGAAGGACTCTTGCTACCTTTGCCACATCTAAATTATTTTGTGGCATTCCAATGACAGGTGGGAGTCAGGTAGTATGTGAAAAATAACCTTTTCACCCTTAAATGCTGAGGAGCTCATGTCCAAGCGTTCATATCCCAGAGATGCTGAGGAACAGAGGGACAGAGGAACAGCTGCACCCCCTTAGCAGCTCCAGCTCCAAGCCCACATGGCATGCTTGGAAATCAACCCATTCTGAAAGCTTTGGCTCAAACTCTGGTGCTCCTGAAACAGTCCTGAGCTTGCAGGAGAATTGGACAGAGACATGACTCCAGCATTGGTGAGTGCGGTTGAGAAACAAGAGCTCCAGGGCCACCACACCACCCACACAGGGGAAACACCACCTCCAAATGGCCAAAGCCTGTACTGTTCCCTGCAGGAGTGAAGGGATGTGACCAGATGTGCATGTTCCACGTGGGAAATGCAGCCAGAGGCATGACCTGGGGCAGCCAGTTGAGAGGTATGAGAGACTTCACTACCCACATGCCACATGTGGGAAACCAACAAGGCATTTGTGGGGTTAGATAGAGAAGGAAAATCCTCAAGGAAGTAGCTCTGGGATGGGAAAACAATACGTGAGTATATCACACAATATCACTGAGTCACTGTGCCCACATCCTGGGAAATATGTTAACTAAGCAAGGCAGCGTCTCCACGAGGTCATCCCGATGTCTAATGACCCACATGTTCTGATATCAGAAATATGTAAAACTGCAGCCATGGCAATGAAAACATGGACATCAGTGGCTCCTGGCAGAACTGTTCTGCAGGGCACAAGTACTAATGAAGCCAACTTCAATGATGAGGTTCTAGTCCCATTTTTCAAATGGAAGGGCTGAGCAGGAGGCACCAAGTGGTCATATGGGCAGGAAGAGGCAATGCCCCTACCCAGAGGATTGTGCCCCATCCTGCTGACAATCCTTTGGTCTTCCAGATTTTCCACCCAGGGTCTTGTTTGTTTGCATGAAGCAGCTGTAAAATCAGACCACCAGCGGGCCAGATCTGAGACTGGGTCCTGAGTTTGCTGCTCTTCACTGGTTAGTGACACCTGCAAGGCCAAAGAGGAGAAGCCAGTCCGGTTTCCAGTGTGACCACAGACCTTCAGAGATGCAGCACAGCTCTGGCTCTGGCTTTCCTACACTCGGAGAGGCAGGAGATCCCTGGGATATAACAGACCAGGTGCCATACCATGATTCTGGGAGGCGAGGGCTGATAACTCCAAGATCTGGACCTCTCCAGGCTCTTTGCAGAAACACTAGTGAAAGGAAAGAGGTGTTAAAAAAATAAATTGTAAAATTAAGTGGAATAATAACAATCCTGGGTAGAGGAGTCTCAGAAATATCATGGCCTTGACTACCCTGGTGGGTAAGAGACAGCTCTGGGTGGGTGTTCATGGTGCTGCTGAATCCTGCAGCCATGTCCAGGGCAAATCCCACACAGAGCAAGTAAAGAGGGGATGGTGTGTCCTGAGAGGCAGGCTAAACCCAGATTTATTGTTCCTAGTTCTCCTTTTAATTTTGTCCACATGATCAGACTATTAAAATACCATTCAAAATCTGCCTTTCTGCTTTTTCTGCCTTGGATCATCCTGTCTATTCAAGCCCTGTTGTTCCCATGGGTCATTCCTTTGGGTATATTCATGGCACATGGTTTCTCTGACTTAGACGATGAGATGGCAGCTTTTAAAAGCATTCCTATTTTCCCCAGTGCCTGGAGTGAAATTGAGGCCAGAAACATTTCTGGGCATGTTAGGATTTTGTCCCATGGAGATTGCCTGGCTGCCAGAGGGCAGTGAAGGGTTTGGAAAAGATAACTCCTGTACTGCAGCACTCCCTGAGCAGCCACCTACCACCAAGCCAGGCAGTCAGGGCAGCATAGCACAGCTCAAAGCTTGGGATCTGATTGTTTGCAAAGCAGAAAAGAGGAGATTCACCCATCGCCTCTTCTCTCCTCCTGGCAACTTTCACTGTATTCTGGGCACAGATGCTCAGACTAGATGCTGGTAACTAAACTAGAAACCTGTGGCCCCAGGAGACCTACGTAGCTCCAGTGGCAGGGAGGGAATGAAGTGGATGCACGTGATGAGCGAAATCTTCAGGGTTCACATCAGGGATGCACTGTACTGGGCTGTTCTTCAGGACATGCTTTCTGCACACATAGGCTTGCCAAGATCTCACCCTTGGCAGTGCCCATAAGGATGCTGCTCTGTGCCTCTAGGGCCTCTCAGCTGTGAGGGTCCCCAGCAAGGGGACAGGAAGCCATACAAAGGCACAAGAGAGTCGAGTATTTCACCTTTTCCCAAGAAGACCAGAGTACAAATCCACTGTGCATCTGCCTATCTCCAAGTAGAGCCAGGCACTGCTGCCTCACAGGGATAAACTGGCTCCTGGGTCTGTACCACAGGCACACAGTACATGCCTTTGGTGCCATCAGTCACCAGCAGGGAGAGGGATGCTCAATCAAGGTGTTTCTTGCAGGACCCTTCATTCAAGGTGTTTCATTTCTGGTGGAGGGCTTAGAGAAAAACAGTTGCCAGGAACTTGTGAACAGGCTGAGGGCATGCCAAAGACGGGCAGGGCTCCAGAACAATTATTTTTCCACAAGTTCATTTACCACCCACTTGCTAGGGAAGGGGGTTGGTTGCCTTTTCCCAGTACGAGAAAGTGAAGGAAGCTTGCAACTTACCCCTTGCCAGAGTTCAAACCCTCCAAATGCTTTTTCTTCTACAAAATGAGAAACATTTAAACACACACACAAAGAAAAATGGTGAATAAAGCTCCTTGCATGCTCAGTGGTTGGCATTCACTGCCACTGAAAGGCAATCTCCCCGGTTCCCTGCTGCAGTGCTGGGTCACACCTGGTCTGTAAATCACAGTGGATTTTCTGCAGGTGCTGGGATGTCCCACCTGAGACACCTCCCAGGAGGCTGGCGTGGCTCTGAGCACACTGAGCCATTGCTGGGAGCCGTTGGACAGTCACCACTCCCACATACAAGCAGCTCCATCCAAGTGCAAATGTGTACAGCCCCTGGAGTGAAATTTGGCTTCAGCCTCATTTTTTGTTTTGAGGGCACCATTCCTTAGCAAAATGCAACATGCTTTTGAGCTTGAAGGCTCCAGGCTCAACTGGAGGAAAACCAGGGTCTGGCATCACACCCCCAGGGTTATTTATGACCCTCCTCGGTACTAGGGATGGCTTACAGCCACCTCCTGCATGCTGCTCTTCAGGGGAACAACCAGAGCAAGCTCCCTTAGCTCTACAAATGGGGGTTTTGCCCAGTTTTGGCATGAGGACACTGGTTGATGGTGGGAAGGTGTTTCACCATCCCCCACAGCTCATGGATAATGGTGGGGACTGGTGACTTACCAGCATTCATGCTGCTCAGCAAAAAGACCCCAGTACTTAGTTGTGCTGGTGTTGACGGGTCCTAAATCCATATTGCAAGAAGTATTTGATGTCACTAACAAGCCTGTGGGAATGGCATGTTTCACTCAACCCTGCAGTAAGCCCAGGTATTTGCTCCTTTCAAGTCAAAGCTCTTTGAGAGCCCAGGGCTAAATAGGTATTTTGCACAGCCGCTCAGTGACCCAAATTGCCAAGCTGACCTCTGCCTGGCCTCCCCTCTAGAGCTAATGACACTCTCAAACATGGCAGGGCCTGGATTTTAACCAGGGATGAGGCGGCTTCACCACTAGCTGTCATCTCTGATGCTTCAAGGCTGTCTCACCCAAACTGACCCTGTGAAGTGTGTCAGACTCATCTCTCCAGACCTCTGGCTGCACCGGCTCTCGGCTTGGTGCCTGTCACACAACAGTGTTAGCAGGGAGCAAGGGTGGGTCATTTCCATTCCTGCATCACAAATCCCATCGCTGGTCCACAGAGGAGAAAAAGGAGTGTTATCCCTGGGCCACAGCCTTGCAGCCATCTCAGCCCTCACCCCTCAAGGCCACTGAGCAAGCTCAGCAGACACCAGCTTTTCCCCAACCTTGAATTTTTCATTTCATCCCCAAACTTTCAATCAGACCCCCCCAGCATAGGTGTGAGGCTTCCTACCTGTGCAAAGCTTTGCATGGATGACACTGACTCTCCCGCTTCCTTTCTCACCCTCGAGCCCCACAGCTGAGTGGGATGGTGGAGCAGGCAGCTCACCCACATTCACACTGGGGTGAGCTGAAATTCCTCCTCACCCCCTTGCACTCTGCACACAGGCATCTGCAGCTGCCCTTTGCTGGGTGAGACCTGTCTCCATGCTCAGTGAGAGTGCAGGGACAGCCAGCAGCATCTTGCCCATGTGAGCTGCACTTGGCCAAGAGCAGGAGCTATTTCTGGAGAGCTGCTTCTCTCAGAGCAGAAGCGGCAGAACTCGGGAGCACTGACCGAAAAAGAAAAGCCCTGGTGTTTCAAATGGGAAGCGAGGTTTCCCAGCCTCCCACTGGGGAGGACAGGCAACATCCTTGCAAAAATAAGGGAGGACTGCAGTGCTCTGTGGCGGGAGGACTCCAGAGGAGCTCAAAGGCTACTTCAATAAGACCGTAAACACGCCAGATCGGCTGTTGTTGCAGAGCTCCGTGAAATCGGTGATGTCTGAGCAGAGTTCAGCTGGAGAGCGCTGGTGCTATAAAAAACAAAATGACTTTGGGCTTTGACGCTTCCTTCTGACACACAAAAAGGTGATTTGTGATTCAAAAGACAAGGAATTTATCATCAAAAGGAGCTGGGACAGAGCTCAGTGTTTACACATGGCAGAACAAGACAGGCACCAAGAGCAGATATATTTATACTCATCCATTAATAAAAGAAGCCAAGTCAACCATACCTTTGTGCTAAAGTTAGAGCATAGCACTCTGCATGTCCTTAAAAAGGCAAGAAAGTTTCCACAAACTGGGACAGCTGCTCCTGGTGCCAGCTCTGTGCATCCCCTCCTCAGTGCGCAGCAGGGCTCCCAGCATGAGCACACTCGCTACCGCAGGAAAGGGGCCAAACATGGCAAGGCTTCTCCAAGTGGGAAGGCTGACTCTAGATTCTGGTCATGGGCTGGTGGCCACTGCACCTTAGGAGCTAAATGGTCCCTTCTCTACCTTCAGAGACCTGCAGAATACAACTGCCTCTTCCCAGGCACAAAAATCCTCTGGTTTTCACTCCAGTACTCTCTTTGCTTCCCTGGTTATAGTGCTTGTGCAAGCCAGGAGCCTTCACCACTGCTGCAGGCAACATGAGGGAATGCTGGTCTTGGCATACTTGGGCTGGCTCTAGGGGTTTAAGACTTGGCTTGTGGGGCTGCCTTCATCAACCAGCAAAGCAAAGAGGAGCAGCACCCAAGAGTCTGGGCTGTCATTGAAGGGCCAGTGTGAGCCCAAGGTGAACAGAGAGCACCCAGGACAGTGGATGGTTCATCTCCAACGAGGTAAGCAATAGGGCTGGATGATGCGAGTCGCTGGAAACTCTTGGATTTGACACTAAGAAATACTTTAGAAACCACTAATTGCAGCAAATTCCTCAGCCCACGGGTACAGCCGGAGCTGCCTGGCTTCACCTGCAGTGTGCAGGGGAACATTACACCAATTAGTAGGAAAGACCTGGAAAAGTCAGATCTCTGTTCCTTGCAAGGTGCTTCTAGAAAACAATCAATTATCCTTCTGCCTGACAAATAACAGATGAGCTCTTGCAGTTGTTTCCCTGTTTCCTGTCTCTGCCCCCACCCAGTTCCAGCCCTTGAACAACACTGGAAGCTCTTCACTGAACCTCTCCCAGTTCCTCTGGAGCAGCAGGAGCCAGCGCTTGATGTGCTATGCCAGAAATGATTGTGCTTCAGGCAAACTGAGAGCAACCATAAAAAATAGATCTTGTCTAAATCAAAGTTAAGCCCACTGCAGTTTTTCCTCTCTACACTCCAGTAAACCAGCCACAAGCAAAAACCAACCCCAGCTGCACAGGAAGGAAACAGGGCTGCAGGCACACACCAGAGGCCACAGGTCACCTCTCACCTCCCAGGGCACGCTGAAGTTGTTGTCACAGCAGAATGCATTTTCCCTTTGAGCTCATGCTGAAGATGCTTCAGTTACATGAACCTGACTGACCTTTGAGCAAGACAGAGGACTAGATGGCCTCCACAGATCTCTTCCAACCCAAATTATTCTACAGCTTTGCAATTTTCTGTATAAAGACAGAAAGAGGGCATGCAAATAACTCTGCCTCCCACACCAGCTACTAAGCTAAGCTCTCCTATCAAAGGGTGCTCAGGCTGCCATCCCTGAGCCAGTATAGTCAACAGAAGTCCAGCAGCAAAATCCTGACAAGAAGTCAGCTTTGCCACTGGTGCAGGGATCAGGGCTTCTTCCTGAGCTTTCGGGTCAAATCTTCTGATGCAGCTTGTCAGTGCCAGCCTAAGATGCAGCCTTAGCAGTCACACTAACCTCACCCTTGAACTCTTCTGCAAATTCAGTTTGAATTCATAAATCATTTCAACGTGACTCAAATGCTTTCCAGCAACTGTTACCATTTATTAACTATATCCCACCCTGCAGCTGCCAAGCATGGCCGTGTGGCACAGGGATTCTCACTCAGTAACCATGCTGGTGGAACTTGGGCTGGCACCAAACCCCAGAGCCCACATCCAGGTTGTCACCAAACCTTCCTCCCAGCTTCTCCCTGATGTGACAGTGGTACTGTCACTCTCAGCTGATGCTACCTACACACATTGAAATGAGCACCATGGCTTGTGATCAGCTGTCATTTGTGTGATTTGTCTATTATCTATTATAATTATTTACAGCTTATAGAAAGGGAATGTATTAGATCAGCTGTGTTCACTTCCTCAACCAACTTGCAATGCATTCAAAGAATCTCTGCTTCCTCTAATGAGCTTTACTTTTGATAAATCATATTGAGAAATGCTGAATATTACAACACTTTTACTGACTTACTAGTGAATTCCAGGATCAGCCAGTTTACAGCTTTGCCTTGAAATGAAGGTAGGCTGGAAGACCTAAAGCTTCTTTGCTTTGCCTCTGAAGCAGCTCTGCAATGCCTTTCTCCCAGCACAGCCAAGCTTCCTTTCAAGACCACTCCCAGTTCCACTGATGAAGAATCCCTTAACCAGCTCTTCTTCAACAATTTTCAGCCCTGATTTCCAGGCATCTAATTTTAGCAGTCACTGTTGAACATCCTCTTGAGTTATTGTTAGAATGAAATGAGGATCATCTGACAGGAACATATCCTTAGTAAGTACTGGGAAGGAATGCTTACGGAGCTCGCATGCCTTCCTGCATCCTAATTGACAATCCTACCACCCAGAGACACACCTTATCCCACCCTTTTTGTTCCTGGTACCTTGTATTTCCAAAAGCAATAAAATCCTGCACCAGCCTCAACTGTACTAGGCACATTTAGCTGTACCATTTTGCTCAGTTATTGTTTCCATAATTACTTCCAATTAGCCATAGGGATTTATTTGTTATTTTTATGATCATTTCAGCTGAGAGACACCTGATTATATGGATCTATATTTGCATGACATCTTTCACTGCAGGATCTCTAAATACTTTGTAGGATATGAATGGATTTCTGCTTGTCTGCAGTGATCCTCCTTCTATAAGCAGGAAAACAGGAGCAGTGATCAAAAGACATGTCCAAACTCCCAGAGGAAATTTACACCAAACACAGTAACAGCAGCTTCCAGTTGTGTATGTTAACTATTAAACCTGTGCTAACACAGATGGAGTGAGGTTGGCTACACAGGCATTAAAGGAAATGCCGATACTGTAATTTGAAACAGTTGTCACTCCTTCCACACTAACAGGTTCAAACAGCGATTGAGCTTGAGGAGGGGAAAAAAAAAAAAAGGCTCCTTATCAAATACCAAACAAATGGCCCTTTTCTGCTAATAAGCAGGAATGGGAAAGAATTTGGATTTTCAGAGAACTCAGTGTACAAACAGATGGGGCTGGGATTTTGCCAGCACGACTTGCCAAGGTTTTGCCCTTTATCACTGTTAAGAAGATTCAATCTCCCAGCTCATTCTTCACACCAGCTTCCCTTCTTTGCGTTTTGCCTGTCAGGGAGATGCACCAGCAAAACTCATCCAGATGCACTGAAAAACAGACAACACATGGGAGCCAGTAGACTGGTGTTTCTCTCTTTTATTTAAAAACAGTGCTTCATTACCATTTGCAAAGGGTTAGGAAGGGTTTCCCCCCTTGCTTAGAGTTTATAAAAGCCAGCAACATGATCAATAATTTATACACATGGATAGTAATACAAAAAAAAGGAATAAAAGCTAAAGATCTAACTACTCCAACCTTCACAATTCCAGCTACTTGATAATAATAGGAATAACCCAATGAATACTGTATGGTCTGAAAGCTACTATACAATATGATACTTAACGAGGGAGGGCGGGAAGTTAGAGGCTGTCACGAAGCCCTGGGATGCAGATACTGCTTCTCCAGAGTCAGCAGGGAAATGGGACCCTGGGCAAGCGGCTTGGGCGTCCTAGGAAATGATCCAGGGGAAGGGAACGCATCCCACCCGGGACACGTCCTGTTCCCCGGCGGTACCTGGCAATGGGAGGTGCTGGGGAGACTGCAAGAAGGGGCAAGTCTGTCGCTGCCACTGGAGGTGCTGCGGCGTCTCAGCCTTGCACTGAAAATCTGCAAGTCTCAAGTAGATCAGCCTGTGAGGTCAGTAAAATACTCCACCAGCTCCGTATCACTCTATAGCCCTGGTTCTCATTTGCTATCGGCCCCAGGTTTTAGCTCCAGCTATTTACAAGCAGGATTTATCATATAAAAAAAAATAATTCAAAAAACAAATGAACAAACAAACAAAAAAAACCATTAAAAAAAAAAAAAACAAACAACTGAAACCAAATCATATCCCCTGGGGTAAAAGAGGATGATTTCGTCACTTGATAATGCAGCCAAACTGAGCTGCCAAAACTACAACACACGCAGCACACACAAAATACTGTGAACAGAAAAAATAGAAAAACATGACCAGAACTGAGACTACTAATGCAGGAGGCCTGATTTCTCTAATTTACTCTGTGGGGAATCAACAAGCCCCTCCACCAGCAGAGAACTGGGAATCTGGTAAGAGATTTCTTGACCCACTTCAGAATAACAACAAAAAAGAATAAAAAAGAAAAAACATTCCCAAGATTAACCAGCATTTTGCTGACTGCCAGCCAAATGAGTATCTGGGTGGACGGCTTTAGACACCAGCGATCTCCTGGTGAAATCAGGCAAGATTTTTGGCTGATGTGTTCTTGCTTTACCATGAGCTGAGAGGCAGCATGGGAAGCTTGTCTCCTGCACAAGCCTGGACCAGCTGCAGCCTGATAACTGGACAGGACAACCACTGGCAGCACTGGCAGCTGATGGCAAGAAGTTGCCTTCCAGGGTCAGCAGTGGCAACGGAGATGGGACTTGGACATCCCAAGACCCATTTAGGCTGCCATCGATGCAGGCACTGCAGAGGGACAGGGGCTATCCTGACAACTCCTGGCTAGACCAAAGCATACCAGGGATAAACCCCAGAGCCTACTTGTAAAGGGCCCCATTTCATGCTCTTGCTATCAGACTCCTGCTTGCCTTGTTGACTGGAGTTTTCATTGTGGAAGAGAAGTTTACTGGGGTTGCAGGGCAGAGAGGGCAATCAGGAAGGTGGGGGTGGAGGGAACAGGCTTTTCAGACATTAACATCACAAAAAATAGTGTTTTATGCAACAAAGAATCAAGTCTCACTGGTGTATACTACAAAATGTTTGACATTATCCAAGAGCATGTCAAAAATAAAAACACAAAGAAGTTTACATTGGATGTTTTTCTTGTTCACTATGTTGGTTTCCCCCCCCTCCTATTTTAAAACAGTGCAAACAGGTAAAACACTTTAAAAATCACCCCTCTGCACCAAGGACAGCATTCCCCCATCCTGCCAGGTTGGAGGGTCACAGGTAGCAGGTCCTCTGCCATGCTGCCTGTGCGCTTTCCCTTTGGAGCTAAACTCAGCAAAAGCGCTCCCCAGAGCTGTTGTTTGCGTTTCCCTTTATTAAATTCCTAAGTGCTCCACAAACTTGTTCTCCACTTGCCTCCATCTTCACGGCCAGGATGGGAAGATACAGATAGGGATGGGCTAGGGAAAAACATGGGTAGAACTGGGAGGCTCTGCTTTGTATTTCCCGCTGATGGAGCTCTGGGTGCTGGAATTGAAAGCTCAGCAGCCAGTGTCTCTTTTCAGGCGGGGAAATGGCTTCATTAACCGTTCCACAACTAGCACTTGAGCCAGCTATTCAGAAAACCCTCCTCAGCTCTTGCTGTGCACTTCACATCCACAGATGTCTCAAAACAGGTAAGAACAGGGGGTAAACTTCAACTTCACTTTAGGGACGGGGAAGCGAAGTCTAAAGTAGCAACACAACTGCTCCACGGTGGCCCTTGAGGATCACTGACAGAGCCCTGCCCAAAACACAGGTCTCAGACTCCAGAGCTGTCACTCTTTCTTGCTGGGCAAGTCTGCTCCCTCTTAGGCACTGAAACAGCCAAGCCACAGCTATCTTTAAACATGGCTTTGTCTATCTGAACTCACGACACAAGATCCACATAACTGCTTAACCTGGGAAAAGCTGGCTATAGCAGGCTCATACTGAGCTCCCCATTGCCTCCAGGTCCTGTCATGGCTTTTCTTAGAAAAGCTAACCCACCTACAACAGAGCAGCCTCCCACCCAAACATGGGGACAGGGATAACAGTTTGCTAATGTGCTGGGCACCAATACAGCTTATTCCCAGTTGAGAATATGCTATATTAGTAGAAGTCATCTTTGTACCAGCACAACTGTACCCACAATGAAATACAGACCAGCACATTAAATAAATCAACTCTTCAAACCAAAATTTTATCAGTATATCATCATGTGCTGGCCAGACCTATTGCAAGACAGTACAAACAGCTACACTTAAAGAAACGTTTTTATTCTGCATCAAGAGGAATCCCAGATGCCACCAGACTAGAAGGTGACAAACAGCAAGCTATTTGCCATGCTGCCTGTGTGGTTTCCCTCAGAAAGCCAAACCCTGCTTTGCAAGGGACCTGTGATTGCAGACCCATCACAGGGGCAAGCACTAGCTGCCATCATTCAAATAAGCCAGGGCCCAGTTTAATTTATTAAACGTAATTCTTTTTGCATAGGGAGATATAGGCTTTGTCCTCACTTCTTCAGAAGATGGATATAGCCACGGCTTGGCTACTCTGAAAGCATCTCTAGCCAGTTCATAACACATCAGAGCGAAACCAGAGCTGTTGTTCGCCAACAGGGAAGAAAGGCTGAAGAGCTCTCCTGTCATGGCACAACACTCATTCGAGAAACCTTGCTGCAAAATTCCAGCTGGCATGCAAGTTTTTGGGAGGTCCGGTGCTCTGGACACCTAGAACCAGTGAGCTACTTCTGGCCCCCAGCCATGCAAGTGTCCCAGTGTCCCCTCTGCAGCTCACTGCTGAGAGCAGGAAGCCGGGCTATCAGCAAGCTCCCTTAGCAGGGATCTGGCAGCACTAACTACGGAGTCATGGAGACACTGGCTGGTTAACGCACCAGAGGAGCCTGGCAGGGAGTGACCAGAGCAGACCAGGCTCAGGTACAAGAGGAATCAGGCTGGATCGTCTTAGAGCAGGTATTACTCGGAGATCAGGGGACCAGAGCCCCACAAAGGTTGAGTGCTTCTGCACTAACCCACTCACATTCCTAAAATATACTCGGGCGGGCTGAAGCTGCCATGCATAGACTCTGCTCAGAGGCAGAAATGGGGATGGCCTCCCTACTTCCAGAGAGGCCAAGTGGCAGGCGGGGATTGCAGGCAGCACTGCCGGGGCAGGGGAGGGCACTCGGGGAGGGAGAACCCAGCTTTTCAGGAGCCGCAGTCAGAACCAGCTGAACTGAACGCAGGAGAGGGGCAGCAGCGGTGGGGAGGGAGCAGCGCCCCCAGGGGTGCTCTGCAAGCTGCACTCCTCTGCCCACAGCCTGCAGACCTGCTGCCTGAGGAACTGCCTGCGGGCACGGGAAGGGATGGCCTCACTCAGGCCCTCCATTTACAGCGGCAGAACAAGTCCAGTAGAGGCTTTTGCTGCATCCCAACTCCTCAAGTACCCCGGCTGCCCTTCAGTGGAAATGGCTCCCCTTGAATATAACTATTTGTACCACAAGTCCTCCCTCTTCTACCCCAACTCAGGCAGTAAAAGCCCCCAAACACTCCGAGTCCCTCTCATTTCCTAGATTTTGTGAAAGCCCCAACACCCTGTTCCCCTCCCTCCCCATTTTCAAGCTAAAATATTTATATACAAACAACAAAAAAATTGTCATAACAGCAACAAACCAAACTTTGGCTTGGGGGAAAAAAAAGTAAAAAACCAACAATAAAACCAGAAAAAAAAAAGTGGCCAACAGGCTGGCAGTTTGGTGTCCTCTTTATCTGTCTATTCCTCCATAGAATCAATTGCTTCAGCATCTCTAGCTTAACTAATGGCTTCCCCATTCTTCCCATTAGAGGTGCTGTGCACAGAGAGGCTCCATGTGTCACTGGGGAAGAGCTAAAAACATGTGTGGTTGCGTGTGGCTGGGCCAGGACACCTCCCCAGGAGCGGAACCTCAACTTGGTGATGTTGCTTAGTGTTAAATGCAGGAAGTTTCCTATTCTGTATCAGCGGTGGATGGAGAAGCACGTGTACAACAGGACTTGGAAAGGCTTCACCAACAAACCCACACTCCAAGCCGCCCTTCTGGGGGCAGTGGCTCACCCCAGCACCAACTGATGGAGTCGAGGCAGCCTAATAAAATTAGGGTTCTGCACCTCTCTACCAGGTGGTGAGAGCCCTGCCTCTAACCACTGGGGTTACTGGGAGCACTCCAAGAGCCGGTAGCTGAGCAGGGAGGTCTGGAGAGCAGCAACTCCCCATCACACCACAGCTCACACTGTCATCTAAATGTGTTATCTTTGAAACACAGCGAATTTGATGTATGTGGGAGCAGAAGGGAGAGGGTCTTGGGAGTTGTGGAGCCTTCTGCTAAATAGTCTCTATGCTTCTTCTAATATGTAGTGTCTATATGGACTCAGAAGACCAGGTGCACAACTTTCTACGAGAGGCTGGGCAAAACAAACCCAGGGGCTCCACTGCAGCTATGTAAGGGCCTGACATAGCTTGTGGTAGGAAGTTCCTATGAATTCAGAGCTTGCACAAACTGCTTCTGCCAGAAACAAAACCACTTCAGGATCACATTTAGATATAAAAGATCCTCTTCCCCCACACAAACCCACATGCTTGTCCCTCACCTCAAGTAGCTTATACATGACTGTTTTTACCTTACTCATGTTGTTTGAAATAGATTACTTGCAGAAGCACCTAAGCAGCTCAGGATGAACAGGAGCAGAGACCTTGCATGCTTGGCCTCAGAGCATCTGCCATGCTCGACTCTTCTGCTAACTTTCTTCCTCTGCAAGGCTGCACGTGCTTCACCTCTGCAAGTTTAACCACTTGCTGTCTGCAGCAGAGGTACTCTGCCTGATCCTGCACTGCATCTGCCACTTCTCGAAGAACGGGACAGCAAGGGAGAAAGATCTTGAAAAGGAGGAATGAAAACTAAGATAATTATAGCCACCAGCAATGGACAACGATCAGCTAGTAAAAGTTCTGTGTGGGGGGGAAAGGTCATCCTCATCAAAAACTTCATCCAAAGTCTTGTCTCCTATACAGCAGATAACAGCAGAAGTCTTAGAGCAGGTTGAGGGACTCTTCTCTTGTGAAGTCTAAAATTCTGACACTGCTGAAGCTGTCCCAAACCTGTGCGTGTCAGATGATGACAGGAACGAGGAAAGTCTCTGCATTTCCCCCATTTCCAAATGTAAATGACTATTTCCCACCAGCATTTAGGTCCCAGCCGCAGCCAAAGAGTGCTTCCTTCTGCAGACCAGAAACACGGCAGGCGGAGACTTCTCCCTCACGTCCTTCTGTCTCACAGGCACCAAGCACCAGACCCAGGGAAGTAACTCTGTCTGCGTGTTCCTGATTAATTGCATGATATCAGTTTCTAACCGCTTTCCTTATCACTAATTGCCTTTTCCGTGATTGGTAGGATAAGCTATGCACCAACATACAGACACGGAAATGCATTATTTTTACCACAGTTTAAAAAAAACCCAAAAATGAAAACAAAAACCAAAACAAAACAAAAAAAAAAAAGCACAATCTTTGGAACAAAAGAATTAAAGGCAGAAATTTAAAGGAAAAAAATACATATTCAAAGAACATAGTGAGGTATAAAAAAGTATTTTCTCTTTTGTTTTTTTGTTTTTCCTCCTCAACTTGCTATAGAGTTCCTCTACTAGTAAATATTGCAATAGCCAGGCCTCATGACTTGGGGGGGCTGTCCCACTTGCAGGGGGCTCACGTCACTTCAGTAGGGGGCAAATCGGCTGTAGCCACCTCGGTATAAACTCGCCTGTAGAAATGAAATGGGAGAAGAAAAGGTTGTTAGGAGAACTGTGAAGTGATACCTAGGACAGCACCCAAATGCTTTTGGAAGGACCAATGGACCTGTCCTGGCACTGGCCCACCACCATCAGCACCTCTAAGAAGCAAGAGAGAACTCCATCTGCAAATCCAAAGACGTGGCTCAGGAGAACATGCTCATGGCCAGCCAAGCTGGAGGTGAAGTTTGGCAAGTCTTAGTGGAAGGGAGCTCAGTACCAGAGAGGGGATTCACGAGTCTTAATCTCAAGCTACATTTTTAGGCTGCCTTTATAGATAGACAGCAGACACCAAGACTTCTAGGATGCTCTTTACCTCACCTTAGGGTGATATGATGACCAGGTACCCTAGAATCACCTGCTTTTCCCTCACTGACCCTAAAAGAGAATCCACATGATGAGCTGAGGCTGAAACAGAGGTGCTACACTGCAGTTATCTATTTTTAGGTGCCTTTTTCTCTGAACACATTTGTATTCCAGCTTCTGCAACAACTTAGCTACTGCGCTGGCTAGCAGATGGGCAAGCGTGTGTTTTCACCAAGCTGCTCCACTCGTCTCTGATGCCAGCATACCTCATTCCTACCCTTGCATAACTACTGCTGGCAGGCAGGACACCGCATCCTTCCACTAGCGGAAGAGGGAACCAAGTGAAGCAGCTTTGCTGCAAGATGTCACAAGAACAACTTATTCCCTTGCTTCCTACAACTGAAAATGGCACAAAAGGGCGTCTTGAATCTCAAACTATTGCTGATTTTTGCTCTCTATATCACTTTGATACAGTTCTACTGATTCACCAGCAGTGTTCTGGCTCCTGGCACTTCTGGTCAGTTTTAATTTTTGTTTTTCATTGTACTAGCTGATGTGCAAGACCAAGTAATAACTGGCCTCCTACAACCTGGTTCCTTTCCTAGTGCACACACACATATGAATGCAGAACAACTGGGAACCCAGCACTGCAGCTAAGGACCTCCTCTCTCAACACAAAAGTCCTTCTGGGTGAAGTTTCATTGCCTTGTACCCAGTGAACAGCTGTTCCCCACGCTGGAAATGAGAAACAGCACAAGAAAGAAAATCCCACTTACCACAGCGCCAACTCCGTAGCTAGCGGCAGGGGCAAGGGCATGGTAAGGATCTGCTGTGTACACCCTGCCATAACTGAAGAGAGGGAGAAAAGATATAAAAAGAAAAAAAAAAAGTCACTCGGGAGGGGCAGAGAAATAGCTGTCTGACCACAGGTAATGGAAGAAGCAGCATGCCCTTCCACACACATGTATGCACACATGCACACACAGGCACGCAGGCAGCCTCTCTGTGAAGAGACCCAATGGGCATGCTGCCATGCATCGGTATGAGATGGGCAAGAGAACGGCCTGCATGGAGGGATATGGTAGAAGCCATGAGCTTGACCTGTAGGGAAGAGGTCATCGCCTTTGAAATGACAGCTAGTATATCCCTTACCTCACGTGATGCAATTTGGGAGGAGAGTGACTGCTGGCACTAGCGCTACTGGCACGGTAACAGCTGCTACATGGAAAGCAGTGAGGGATTCTCCATAATGAAAAGAGAGCATAAACTTTAATGGTCTCGCATGTGCTAGGATTAAAACACGGCCTCACTGCACAGGAGATGAAAAATCTTAAGGCAAGCACTCTGATGATGACAGTCCTTTGTATCTATTCAGAGCTGCATGTTATAGCATCCTAGAGCACTGCATGAGCTGAGTCATTTTTACTTTATGGATGGGGAAAGAAACGCATCCAGTGATTAAGCAACCTGCCCAGAGTCACAGAGCAAGGAAAGCCAGATCTCTGACTCTGAGGCTGTAACCACACTGCCTCCTTTGTGCAGAGAATCACAAGGATAGGGAAGAGGCTAGGATTTGTGCCAGCTCACATACACCGGAGTGCAACACTGTCTGGGAGTAGAGACAAACCGTGCATTCAAGTCTTTCGTGTTGGGTTGTCCATGCATGTGTGCGCATGCGAGTGCAAGAAAGACCAAAAAATGGGGGAAAGAAGTAGAAGTTCTGTAATGGATCGATGCTCCTTGAATCCCTGAGCACAGCAAGCTAACCCCCATGGACACCTGTCCCTTACATACCCATCGCTGTAAGCTGCTGCAGCGGCTGCAGCGGCCGTGGCTGCTGTTGCAGTAGCAGGCTGTGCATATCTGTAGGCTGCGTATCCACCCTGCAGGAGAGAAGAGAACTGACTTTACAGATACCTGTCCACCCACGCAGAGCATAAAAAAAAGAAAATTAAATAAAAGTCACACACATCACAAGGAGAGGAAGTATTTCAAACTGCATCAGCTCCCATGTCTTGTCTATCGCAAGCATCACCCATTAACTCATGTATATTCCTTTCCTTAGAGGGACCAGGGAGGCTCTTCCACTACCCTGTTTAGCAGAAAAAATATACTGAAGAAGACTAAGCATGGTTATAACCCTGCAGAAAATGCAATTTGGCATGGAGGAACTGAAAACCAGAATAGACCTGAAATCTTGCATGTAACATAATTTTAATGGTCCCTTCCTCTTAAGCTGGAGAAATTAGAGGTGGACATTTTCTGTGAAGTGTGTATTTTAGAAAGGGGATCATTAAGAGAAATTCCTGCATTTATTTATTATTATTTTTTAACCTCTCTTTTTTTAAGCCTGGAAAACACAAAAGACTAGAATTTAATTTAGTCCACATGTGCAAAAGTTCAATAGCCAGAGAAGCCAAAGAGTAGTCAGGAAAAGACGGTCAGAGAAGACAGTCCCTAGTGGGTTCAGGGCTGTCAACAAGCAAACTGACAAGGAAGCCAATCGGACTGTTCTACCTTCCCCTCCACATGAAAAGGACACAGGTCAAGGGAAATTATTCCAGAGCAGTCTGTACTGCTGTTGCTTTTCTGCCTGTGCTACACACTGTAGCAAAGGGGCTTACATTGAGCAGAGGCAGCTACTAAAAATGTGCTTACAGCTATGTTGGCAAAACATGAATCCTGACTCAGAGAAAGACCTGTGAGTCTTCTCCTGGAACTCCCACAAGGAGGTCCTGGGGCAGAGCAAGGCTTGGCCCAGGCTCTGCACACCCTGCAGCACTGAAGGGTCAAGGCCAGCCACCTTTCAGACCAGGGGCAAAGGTGGCACAGCAGGAAGCAAAGGGGACTCTGAAGCCCTGGTTAGGTCTTTCCTTACTGGACACTTCTGAACACATTTTTGTTAACTTACAGGGGAAGGGGGAATGGTAAATGAACCATGGCTTTGACTTGCTTGAAATACGAGTCATTAAAAAAAAAAAAAATAAGAAAATTCCAGATTGTTTCTGGCCTTTTCTTTTCTTTTTTTCTTCCAAATGACATTTCAGGGTTTGAAGGAGCAGAAGGCAGAGTTATGGTCTTCACCTCCAGAATCAGCTCAACATACCTCTACCACTTTTATATCCTTTGCACATATGTAACTAGGAGTACAAGATCAGCTCTACCACAGAACTGTGTTTGCTCAGCAGTGCTCAGTTTGGGGCTAGGTAGCTTTTAAATTAGAAGTAATGATTTTAAACTAATTTTGGTTGCTTTTGTGGGGCCTGTGTTAGTCCCATGGAGGCTAACATGCTATCGAAAACGTTTGCAGACCCTTTCCTACTCCAGAGGAGAGGGACCTGCAGCCTCTTCAATTTTCTAGTTAACAGAAGAAAAAGCAACCCATATCTACACCTGTGAAACATTACCACGTGACCTGGAAGAGGTGTCACGTTGCAGTTTTGCCCTTTTAATCTCACCTGGCTGTTTCAAACTCTGCATTGTGGATTGATGGTTTGGGGATCCTTAGCTTGGTTTTGCCATGGTATCACTGCACCATTATTTCCACCTCCAAAACATGATGGAGGCAACCGCAATGAGGTGCAGCCTTAATCCAAACCAAACCTTCAGCAATCTCACCAAATTAAAACAAGACTTCATATCATTGTTACAGAGTTATTCCCTTAGGTTTATCAGCTTCCTGAACCCTTGATCTGTTACTTGGGCACAGCTAAGAGGCACTTTCTCCTGGCACCACTCTCTGCAGGGCAGCTGACTTAAGCATGCACTCTGATTCCCACCCTACCCCACACTTGCCAGTCACATTTCTGATCAGAAGCCACTTCAAATGTGCCTGGCACATACTGTGAACATGACAGCAAGATGCAGTTTGAAACCAAAAAGGCTTATCATGTAATTATCTTTTAACTCATGTCTCTCATAAAGGAAAACGAAACAAAAACAAACCAAACCAAAACAAAAAAAGAAAAAAAAGAAGAAGAAAAGAAGGGTTGGAATCGGGGGGGGGGGAATGGTGTAACATTTATTAATCAAAATTAAAAACTAAGCATGCTGACATCTGGAGCTAGAACAACCAGCAAAGTCACCACGTTCAGACTCATATTGGCTAGTTCTATCCATCCCAGCATTCTCTTGGGACAGCAGTTCGCCCTAGGCTCTACCACAAGCTCAGTGAAGTACACAGCCTCAAGTACTAGAGCGTGCAGCCACAACAACCTGCTATTACGGAAACAGTCAGTCACCACTGGAGTTAACATTCCAACCTTAACGACTCCCGCAGCCTCCCGCCCTCGCCCCCCAGAATGGCTCCCACCCTAGCCCTGTCCCACACCACAATGTTAATAATTATAACAAGCAATAACCCATCTGTTATATCAGAGAAGGGAACAGAGACTCCACTGAGAGATTTAGAGCGGGATGTTAACATTTCTTCAGTCAACTGCACAACAAACAAAAAGAAAAAAAAAAAACAGGAGAAATAATTCATTGGAGAAATGAAGTTAAGAAATAGCTGACGTGTATTGCTTTTTAACCATGCACTGATGCAAAATTGAAGCTACTGGTTATTTAAAAAAGGAAAAAAAAAAACAAAAAAAAAATCTCAGGATAGAGGTACACACGTACAGGCAGACCTGCTCAGTTCAAAGCGATCTGCAAAGTCTACTTATGTGTACTTCAAATAAAACCAAAAATGGGGATTATAATGGCCATGGTGCATTCCTGTCATAGGAGCAATGAGTGGGGACAGCTGGGAGATTTCTGACACAGGGATGTATTTAGCATGACCAGCAGGTCCAAATACACCAAAACAGGGTGAAGGAAAGAGGAGGAACTATTACAACTATTATTCATTATTTCATAAATCCTTTCACCAAGCTCTGGGACCTGTACAGAGTAAAGCAGACACTGTACAGGTTGCCTCATCCAGCTGATGCTCCTGTTCTCCATAACCCAGTGCCCACCTACACAATTCCATAAATGCATCTAAAGCCCTGCTCAGTTTGTCCAATGCACCAGATATTTTCTCTCGCTATTCCTGTTCACACAGAAGTTTTAACTGATATGCAGAGCTCATCCGTAACCTCAGTTGCACAGTCCTTAAAACCCCTATTTCTGGTGCCACTCGCTTCAGGTACTCCAGGAAATATAAACTATAACAGAGTAGAGCATCTGCAATAAAGAGGAACAATCCCGTTTCCCAATTAAATAAATAATTATTTGAAAAAAAAAAAAAAGGTCCTTGCTAACTTCACCACTTTCCTCCAGTGCCACACAGCCAAACTGCAACAGAAGACACCACTGAGGGACAGAGTACCTGAAACCCAGGACAGCCATGCAAACTCCCACTCCCATCTATTTGATTCCACAGGGACAGGTTACCCACCTAGGTTCAGGTTTTTAAAATCTTTAGCCTCATCTCAAAAGAGATGAATCTGTCTGAGCTACTTGCAATGATGTTAAGTCAGAGACCTTTCCATCACTGGGACAGTTTAACCACTGCCTCCACAAGGAAACAGGAACTAATGAGAAGGCTTATGCATTTTTACTGGGCAGTAACAACCAAAAGGACTGTGTAAATCAAGATTATACAGACTTTTGGATTGTCCGGGGAACATGTGAGAGAGGAACACAAGCCTAGATGTTGCTTATATTAATTCAAAGTTCTCTTTCTCTGGCTATCTGGCCAGTGTTGCTGGGACTATGCTGAACCCTTTCCCCATGTAGCACTTGAGCCTTCAGACCTAACTGCCTGTATTAGTCAGGTATTCACAAAAGCCCAAATTCAAAATGACTCTTCTGCAATGTTACTGTCCTTGGCTCATCAACAAAGCAATTTTTTTTTTTAAATTCCTTCTTTAATGTTAGATGACAGCTTTTTCAGTACTGTCTTATATTCTCTGAAATAATACAAACATGGAAGAACAACATACACAGGAAGCTGCAATCCCAACTAAAGCAGCATTCCAATTACTGAGCGTGTTAATGTAAATAAATGAGCACAATGCAATTCAGCTCAAAATAAGTCCATCTTCTCTTCCACGCTTCAGGTCCATATTAGGTGATCAATCCAAAGAGAGCGGGAGGAAATCCAACACTACAGCTTACTATGCCAGTGTATCCTATGGTATAAGCCTCCCTTTTTCTTTTTTTCCCCTTCCTGCCTTAGACAGGCACACAAAAAGTATGTTGCTGGCCCTCTTTACTTCAAAGAGCCTTAATACCCCTAAGGCACAAGCATACACATAACCCTGGAGAAACGTGTAACTCATGGTACCAGTTAGATACGTTCGACCACCTGCCAAGTTTAGGCAGCGAGCCCAATTTTAGGATCTTCTATTTGTCATCTCTCAAATGTGTCTTCTCCACCCCCAAACTGCCATATAACAGAATTTAAGAAGCAGAAAGGGCTAGAATCCCTTCTGGTATTTCTGTATTAGAAGGGTGGCATATGTGCACCAGGAATGAGCATGAATGAATTAAAAGAGGTGACAGGACAACGGTGTCCATTGCAGCAGGTGCTTCTAACATGGTAATGGGACAAGCATGACCTTGTTAACCCTTCCACTGAATTTATGTTTTGTTGGGTTTTTTTTAGTTTTTGTTGTTTTGGTTTGGGTTTTTTTATTTTGAATGAAATGCCACTCAGTATGAAATCTGGACACACGCCACCCTGCTACAGCGGGGGCTTGGATCACACGTGAGTCTGCGCTGCCCTAAAAAAGCCTCTGTTCCCATCTCTAATGTGGTGCTGGAATGGTTAGTATAATTCAGTTTGTTCCACTGCAATCCACAATCTGATTGGTTGGCAGGTCACACTGGCACTCCTACCTGAGGTATTTTAGCGCTAATGATTGGTTCCTGTAAGACTATTCTATAACAGAACACAGGAAGAGCAGTTCAAAAAAACACAGCTGTGGAAAGAAACAATCATACAAACAGCCCGCAGCGGGGCTCACCAGCCTTTTCTTTCCAGTGGATGCAAGCACGCTTTTCACAGGCAGGAGCAGTCTTCGCATGGGTGGGTTTGTTTGGGTTTCCCCCCCACCACCCAGATTGACCCCATTGTAGAAGAAAGATAACCTTTCTTATGATCCAAAATGAAGCCCTCTGCATCCTGGGGCAGGTTGTTTTATCAATTCAGGTGTCTTGCCAGAGTGGGACGCATCCAACAACAGATGGAATGCCTTCTTCATAGAAGAAATGGCTAGCAGGATGGTTGCCCCAGGAAAGAAAAAAGGAGTGAGGAAAAGGAGGAGGAGGAAAATGAGAAATTGGTGCGTAGCATATATGCAGAAAAAGCAGCCCAAACTTGGGACACTTCCCTTTCATCTTGTCTATGACTAACCACTCCCTGCCAGCTTAGCTCCTTTTTCTACCCTTCCTTCACACAACCCTATGGGCTCAGACGTCCTAAGAGAACCTCAATTTAACTTCCCCCCAGTCCTAACTGAAGTATCCTCTGCCATCTCTTCCAGAATCTGGACAAGTCTATCACACCAACCAGAGGGATGGAAGCACTGCAGTGAAAAGCACGACAAATCAGTGGGGCACAGGGACATCGCAATCATTCCACCTGTGACAAAGAAATTGTTTGGAAAGGCAATTTCAAGTTTGGATTATGACAACTTTTTCCTGAGTTCCACTGGAGGGCTTTGAGCAGCAATAACATAGGAAAAAGCACCACCATCTACCTTGATGGAGTTCCCTCTTCTATCAGCCTGCTTTCTGACAGAGAGACCATAGCCACCAACAGCAGTCATCAGAAGTCCACCTAATGGTTCTAACCTGACTTGGGGGCTTGCTTTTGTGTTACGTGATGGTAGTGCACTGCAGTACCAAGTCGTTACGGGTATTCTTCATTACTGAAGTCTCTGTCCTTAAAACATGTTAAGCCTCTCTCCCCACCTGCAACAGAAGCTCTGAAGGAGCTTTCTCAAAAGAAGCAGGGAGTAACCCTGGCCAGTCTTTCCTTTCAATGTGGCAGACTCTTATACACCACACTGAGGGAAGAGGCACTAAGCATCAATCATTTTCTTGGTTACTTGCTGTAGCAAAGTCAGTGGTGGGTAAAGCTAGTGTTTTAGGCGTGAAGCAGGAAAACCCAGAATCTTCTGTTGTCTTTGACACAGTTTTATAAAGAAACACTTGACTAGGCAGATCAATTTTTAAAGGACTGCACACATAATAGTATACGTAAGAATGAAGAAATGCACCCAGTATCTCTATGCTCAGAGAGCACATCTTCCAACTAGTGTACCTGGCCTGGGAAAAGCACCTCTACGAGACTTGATCCTCTACATAAGCCCACAAAATCCAAAAGTTAGTTCCATCCATTATCCTGAGTCTAACCCCAGGATCCTCTTTATAAATGTCAGGAATAGCACCTTCAAAGGAATGGGAACGTGAAATTCATGCTGATAACTGTGCCACTACCCAGTACAAAACTTCCCCAGCTCCGAAGAGCTATGACCTACAATATCACAAAAGCAAACTCCACTAGAGCTAGGCAGGCCACAAGTTGCAATGGCAGTAGTGAACCTGAACGTATTTGCTTTGAAAGGCATATTCCTGCTCTGCAACAGCTCTCCCCCTCCCACTTTTCTCACTGGCCAGTTCGAATACCTCCATCTACAACCCACCTAGGTAAACAGAGATGCCCTGGAGATTTGCAATACAGACTGACTGGGTAGGACAAAGACAATGACAGGACGAAGTCTCCCATGGTATTACAGCTAATTCCCAGACAGGAGGAGGCTGCTGACTCTTGTAACCGAACATCTAAACATATTTGTACTCTACAATTCCCCAAAGAGATGAGAGAATCTGGCCTATTTAGGTACCATTTCTACTAGCAAAATCAGATGTCAGTTTTCACTCTAGCATCTCAGTCTCCATTTTTAATCAGTCCCAGTGTCTTCCCCAAAGGGAAAATCTCCACATCCCAGTGGCACATGAACATTTTTAAACATACAGCTTGCTCAGTTTAGTGTGGGCTGCACAAATCAAACCTGAAAGGGCCCCAAGAGGGAAAAGAAAGGGGAGGGTGAAGGGGGAGAAGGAAAGGGAAGGTCTGAGGCTAAACCAGTCCTGTTATTTTTATATTCAAATTATGAGAGAAGTGTTGAGAGAAATTTTAATTTGCTAGTCATCTCTCAGGCTGATTAGTACCAGTGTGCGTGTGGGGGACAGGACACCCAGTGAACTGACCCTGGCAATGATCAGGAAACCCAAAGGCTTAGGTCTTGCACCCAGGGGCAAGCGCAGTGACAGAGAAGCATGCTTGCATTCCTAAATATATAAATATATATATATCCACAAGGAAGAAGAAAATGAAAGTAAATGATATTTAAAAAAACAAACCAAACCAAACAAACAAACCAAAAGAAAAAGAAAACAAAAAAAAAAAAGGCTGGCTTGTCAGGGGTTGGGGACGAGAAGGCTCCGGTGTGTGTACTTACATAGAGGTCAGCACCGTAAAATCCGTCCTGGTAAACCACACTGCAGAAAATCCACACAAAAACAAAAAAACAAAAAAACAAAAAACAAAAGAACAGAAAACACATTCCGGTTATTGAGGACGGCAGCATGCACATGCGTTTTACACAGGCAGGTGATGTATGAATCCACAACCTGGGCTTTTGGCAGGAGCAAATCAGCAAGAGAATGTGTGTGCGCACGCACGCTAGACGGCTCCAAGTCATCTTCCATGGCATGCAAAGGGGGAAGGGGCGGGCAGAGGGGGAGACAGTATGCGAAGGAGAGAGGGAGGGGAACCACCATCTTGTACAATAAATATAGACTCAAAAAGATCTGATGTCCTGAAGAAGAGAAACAAGGGTTTAGAAACCTCCACTCTTGGTTATTTTCCTGGAATGATTTTAGTTACCCCCTAAACACGTGGAAACATTGGCTTCCTGAAGTGGGTTTGTGAAATTGAGGAGCCCCTCAGAAGGCATCCCACGGGGACTGGAATCACCTATGTCAGGAAGTGTGGTTCAGAGACTTGTGCCTGATTACATATTTCAGGCTTCACAGGGCTGCATGACTTTGTTTCTGACATCCATACATCACCTGCTTTTACCCTGCACATTAGACATGCGATAAGATTTGGCTGATCACACAAGCATGCAAAGTATTATTATTCAGCATCTTAAAGAACCGATGCAACACCTCAGGAAAACAAGTCAATCAATTCTGATCAAAGTAAACACAGAGAAATGTAATTGAAAAGAAAAAACCAAAAATACCCACAATGCATTGCTTTCACAAGCAGAGATAATGAGCTAAAAAGGTTAGGTGACTGGTCCAAGGTCCGAGAATTGAAAGGTGCAGTGGGAGTCCCTGGTAGTAACAACCTATTCCATAGCAGAAAGGAGCAACTGGAAGGGTTTCCATGGGATGGTGCTTTTTCTGCTTTAAGCCATAGTTTTCTTTCTCTCAGAACTTCAAGCAGGAAAACTGTTAAACAGAGCCTGGGGTTCCCAAAGAGCTGCTCTTACCAGAGCATTCACTAGCTTAAGACTATGCAGCTCGCTCTGGGGACAGGGGTTGGGGAAGGATGAGGAAGGAAGAGAGGGTATGCCCCCCACCCAATTTGAGTTCAGCGTGTGCTTCACATACTGAGGAATTTCCTCCTGCTTCGTCCTCTCAATAGCTCTGCACAAACTTGCTCAAGGCTTTAAAAAGCATTAGCCCCACCATCTGTGATGTTCATGGATCTGATGTGTATGACTTACCCATAGCATTAAGGAAAAAGAAGGTATGGAACACTAGCTATTCTTTTGACTATTATTTTTTACTTATCAGATGAAATGTGAAATGCTGCCAAGAGCCTGCCACCCTCAGACACCCACCTATTGTAAGGCACACACACGCAAAAAAGCCCAGCAGATCTCGCCAAAATTCTGCATGCTATTACTAAAAAATAAAATAAAATTAAAAAAAAAATCTTGCCATGTTAGCTACTGCTTGAATAATTTAGTCTTGCTGTCTTCCCCAGGAAAAGTACACTCCATTCCCAATGGACAAAGTTACTGTAGTCTCCAAGAGCGCTGGGAGCAGGTATGAAGATAGAGACCCTTGTTAGAGGAAGAGGGGAGCCACTTCAGCAGGGAGAAGCAGGCCATAAGATCATGTTTGTTGAAGCTAAATTTTTACAACCACATAACAAAGAATTTGGCTCCTGGGGCAGTGACTTACATTGCTGGGTTCTCTATCTAGGACCAGGAGTGTTTTAGCAGTGATACTCCACCTGCTCCTGCAGGAAAGGCAAACGCATGACAGAGGAAGTGACTTGGTTTATGAACAGGTTAGCAGTTTTAACAGTTATTCCGAACACAATCAGTTGGATGAATATAAGCATTACCACATTGGATCAGGCCACTATTTCTGTCAGCAAGAAATGCTAGCATCAGCTCTCCAGAGAAAACTGCAAGGAACACTAATAACAGGTAAGAGTAAGACTTCCTGGATCAAAATAACCAAGCACACGTGCATCCTCCATCTCTCCTTTAGTTAGGACTTGACTGACATCAACTCGCAGGGTTGAAATTTAGCAAGGTTTGTTTATATGCTAGAATATCCATATTTGTTGCTTCTTAATGCTCATAAAAACCTGAGAGAATTCCATCATTTGAGAACCACAGAGGCCATTCTGGTAATGTAGCCTGACCAGAAACATAAAGCAGTCCAGCAGCCCATCAAATCTGCGTCATCTGCAAAAAACACACTAACTGAGCTAAAACACATCCACGGGAAAAAGAATTATGCTGGTTTTGTAAAGCAGCCAGCATATCATTTAGGTGTACCAACAGTTGACTGTGCTGTAAAAAGAACCAAAAAACCACTCCAAACCCCCAAAGCTCCCTGTTGCCTTGTACCTAGTCTTTTATCTGCTGCGGCTTTGAACCTGTGAATCCTCTATATATTTATACTCCTAGACTAAATTACTCTTTACTAAGGCAAGTCCACTCTTCATATAGGTACTTAATGACCACAAACAAGTCAAAGACTAACCTACAGTTTGAGAAATAAAATTTATCAAGCTTATTTAGCTTCCAGAGTTTTACAGTAGGCAAGTTTTTTCCCCACTATCTAAATTCTTACAGCTTTTGGTCTGAAGTGTAATTCGTCAGCATTCTCATTTAAAAAGCGTGGCTGCTACAAATCAGGGCAATATTCCAGTACAGTTTTTACTCATGCTATATATCAGAGGTCTCCTTATTTCTAGTGAGTGGTATCTCAGTTATAAACTGAAGGTGGCATTTATATTCAAAGTCAGGCTCAGGTGACTATCTAACACCATCTCCAAGAGTCTAAGCAACTGCTTTCTGAGGTATGGACAGCCTTCCCTGGATGAACATCCATGTCCGTACATAAGTATGGAAATTCCAATTACACATTGGTAAATCTTAGTTTGAGTTCTTGAAATAAATATTAAACCATTAAGAGCTACGATTTCTTGCACCTTCCTCTGGTCTAGCACTTGACACTGTCAAAACTTACTCTAACCTGAATGGCCCTCAGGTCTGATCCAGTATGGCAATACCAACGAGCTTTTATTAATCTATATTCTGTATTTTTTAAATTCTGCTAAGCTCTCAAATGCAGTGATACCATTAAGTTTTGTAATTTAAACACCACTGAGGTTTGTGAAAACCAATTTCTTCCACCAGGTTTGAGTTAACCTGCAGCTTATTTTACCGTCATCTTCCACATTACTCACTATGTCTTGGTCACTCATGTGTTGCTGACTGATCTTGTAGTGTCATCTTTCCACTGGTCAGGAAGAAACTAAATGATGCAGGGCAAGGTGTCAGGAACATGTGCCTGTCCCTGACCCCACAGAGGTCAACAGTGCCCACACATGGAGCAGTGGCTGTCCAGGTTACTGCAACATGGAATTGAATAGCACATTTTGTATGATTCCACTAGGAAACAAATTTGGTCTACAAAATATCTTTTGGAGACTCAGACTATGATGACAAAAAACATCAGCAGTTAATTACACCCCAGTGCTTGGACTAGGGACAGTCCTGGGCCATCTGTGAACCTGCCTTGCTTACTGCTGCCCTTGTCAATGTTTACTACATAGTGTCCTGCCCATGAAGACATGGAATCAGTCAGCACAGTCAAAAAAACTCGATGTAATGTAAGTAAATACAGACATGAGACAGTATTTGGGATGGCTAATAAATGGAGCCCGGCCCATATTCCAAATGGAAATAAACCTTTTACAGGGACTCAGGCTGGATTTATATCAAAGACAAGCCCTCCCAGTGCCCCACTCACGACAGTCTCTTCCTAGGAAAGCTTAGCCATTACTCCCAGGGATGAAGAGCACATTTCCTCTCCCTGGTGCAAATATTTCATATTCTGCTAGACGGCAGCACTTAGCTCAGTTTTGCTTCTCTGTTAAGCTGTGGAGCACTTCCTAAGAAAACTTGACTGGGTCATTTTTAGAGCAACAGACAAGTTGCAGGTCAGAGGTTATGGTTAGAGGATAACATGAACTAGAAGTGATAGAAGAAAGAGGTGGAACCCAGAAGAAACACTGTTCAGAAGACCAACATTCAGGCAGGAGGTTTCATTTAAAGTCTTCTGGCAAATTAAATACAAACATTGTCTAGCTTTGCTCTCTGGCAAATCTGGCAGATACATGACCACTGCAGCTTGCTTCCTTGAGCTCCACTTTAAATATCAGATGGGACTCTAAAAAGAAAGGGCCACAGAAGCTCTCACCACTTAATCTGGTATAGAAGGTACTCTAAGTTTATCAGGCCAGCTCCCTGAACTGATGTGTGTGGATTCCACCTTCCTTTTTAATAAAAGATCTGTGATTTATTTTCTTCCCTTTTGGGTCTAGTCTAAAGAAAAAAAAAAAAAAAAGGGTCAGTCCACTTCTCTGTCTCGGAGGATTCATTACTACTCCTGTTCTTTCTGAGAACATTGCCTGGAAAATATGGCAAGTAAAACTCCAGAGACAATATGAATAAAGCATCCTCAAAATCAGAAACAAACAAAAAAAAAGACAGTTTGGAAGGGATTTGCTGATTTATCTGTCATTCCATCACATTTACACAAATCAACAAAAACCCCAAACAAAACTCACATACGGACCTAGTTCCCTGTACTTTTAAACAGTGGAATATTCTTTTGTAACAGCATCTATTCCACTGCATTACTAGTGAAAAGTCTGAGGGCAAAGAATGCTAAGGCCATGCATTCACTGCTGCTTCATTGCACTTTTATTTTCCCTACATCCCAAACACTCCCAGCTTTAAATTAATGGACTTGATTAATCTTTGTTTTAAACCTTTTTAAACCGTCTCCAACAAAGAAAGCAAATCCATTGTGGGTAACTGGCTCTTCTGTGTCCTACTGCCAGATGGTGAGGCATGAAGGTAATGGATAATATTCCTCAATCCGGGATATGAAAACGCAAATGGAGTGCAAAGAGCAGAACCTTTTCAGGAATTTTAGATCTCTTTGTGTCCTTCTCAGCAGCACTATAACATTTGGGTCAATGGATGACAAACGCCCCATAGACAAATTGAGAAATTATGAGAAGGAATTCATCAGCGCTTGAAGCTGTCACAAGTACTGAAAATTGTTTCAATCAAGAACTCAACACAGAAAAATTTAGATTTGCCCCCACTGGATTCCATCATGTGCAGAATGCTCTGGCACTAGCAATATCTTGACTCTCACCATCCAGACAATTTTAGGGTTTTTTTGTTAACTGATTAGCTATTTGACACAGTTGTGCAGAGCACTCTGCTCTTGTGACCTGTGCTTACCCTGGGTAGGCAGGGATGGCCGTGGGAGGTACCGCCCGGACTGCCCCATACACTGTCCTTCCTCGGCCCCTCAGATGGGCGCCCCGAAATGCGGCTGCTGTGGTGGCTGCAGTTGGATAGGGGAAGCCTGGAACTGCAAAGACAGACAAAGTGGAAGGTGAAAAGGATCTGAGGTCTTTCCTTGAGAACAACCACCTGCTTCAAACAAAGTGACACAATAGCTCCACAGCAGTGGGACGTTTTGCATCAATCCTGCAGAGGGACATGCTTATAACCCAGCAAGCATCCCATACAGACTTCCTTCTACACCATGGCCCTTTGGGGGGAGAAGGGTTGCAGAGAGGTTTGGCATGCAAGAGGTTAATGTTTTGGCATGCCTTACCCACCCCAAACAGGGTTCCAATCCCCCCACCTTCTGACACCGCCATGCAGTCTGGTTAGAGTCTGAGAAGCGCGGGGAGTTACTATCAATACAGCACGCGGTTCTTCCAAAACTGCAGAGGCTCTTTAAAATAATTGGTCAAGAGGCCCTTAAAGTCAACCAACTTACATCAGTCTCTTCCCTCCTTTCCCCTCCCACTCTTTGCCACCCAATCCTCTGTATGTTCATTTTAAAGCCTGAAAGACAAGATAGCCCATATAACAGCAGCAGAAATTTCCCATAAAGTGCCAGTTTACTGAGAGCCCACCTTCATTTAACAAGTGTGACCAATAACCAGCACCACATATAGTGATGCCTATATTATTATGCTTTAAACTGGAGTAAACTGGCTCGTGAAGAAATGACGTAAAACCTCACAGGCATCTGCAAACACGTAATAATCAGATACCGAGAGGGAACGAGTCCCAGGGCACAAACCAAAGCCAACCCAACGTGCGTCCAGGTACATGCCACTAGGGGCCCTGCAGACTCGCGGTTTAGCAGCTTGTATAATATGTACTTTAGGGATTTGTCTGTTTGGTTTCTTCGATTTCTACAGCGGGGGGAAGGGGGCAAGGGAATGGCCTATTGCTCACACACACCCTCCCCTTGTTCTGCAGCTTCCTCGTTGTTCAGAAAGACACATTCAGTAGTGAAGCAACACACTGCAGATGAACAAGTTACAGCAACTGCACAGTATACTTTGGCTCAAGGTGAACTCATTCCCAGCGAGACCCATCCTTTCAAGTATATATTATACAGATTGGAGAGAAGAAGGGTAAAAGGTCATTGTTAACTCAAGCACAGTAACAATACAGGGGTCAACAGGGGTTACTTACTGATTAAAGGAATGTAAGTGTTAATACCCCCCCTTCCTGAGAGGGGCACTGCGGCGTCATTGCCGAGCGAGACATCTGCTTGAAAGCTGGACGCTATTTTAATTTTAAAAAGAATAAAAAAAGAAAAAAACAAAACAAAACCATAAAAAGGTTATAAAGAAACAGCAGATTAAGAACATAAACAAACACCACTGCAGTTAAATGGCAGAAGTGGAAGTGTCTACTTAAGCTCTACCTGCATATAACTCAGGGCCGTACACCGCTCCAACCACAGGACTCAACTTCCAACCTGAAACAACAAAGACTGCAGTGAATGCCAAAATCTACACCAAGAGAAGGAATGGGCAGCATGGGTAGGGGGAACGGTCTCTTGCATGCGGCCCCAGCTTCACATGCATAGCTCTTTCCAATTTCTGCTTCGCCTCAATCCCCCTTGGTGTAGATGGAGGCCAACTGCCTTTTTCTAATGTCAAGTTCTAGGTACAGGTCGCTGTATCAGAGGGAACAGCAAAACATCAGCTGATCCGCAGCACGGCAGAGGCACTGCTGAGGGAATGCCAACTGCCTTATACGCATATTCGCCGTGAGCACCATGCGACCTGGCATTCCCTGCTGAACCTTGCTGCCAACTCCTCCCTCCTTTACCAGGAACACCGCAGATCCAAGCCCTCTCTAAAGCCACTGGCCCAGACTGTCATCTCAGGCAAGTCAACCTATAGCCTTGAATTCTCAAAAAACCCTTCTGTCTTGTTTCCTAGAGAACTGCTGAAAAATAACAGTGTCTGAATTTCCTCATTAACTGCTTTACACAACTGTGGTTCATAAAGCCAATTTGCATTCTGTTCATCTCACATTGTCTTCTCTCTGTTATTTTAGTATTTCCTGTCTTCTTTGTGCTGCTTTTCAGGTGAAAGCCTTCACAGAGAATTGATTTTAATATAATCTGGATAACTGGCAAGAACTGCAAATCATCAACATACGATGATTCCCTACAAGAGAATAGGGTTAAAATCTATGGGTACGAGGAGGAACATATTTCCAGTCAGATCTAGAAACCTATCTGTCCTTTTTCCCTCCATCTCTCCAAGATGGGAGAAGAAGGGGTGTAAAGCTAACAACATATTCTGGTTGGCTTCCACAAAGCATTCCTTTCAGGAAAGATCTCAGCTATTCAGCTAGGAATCACACAGGCTTTATTATTTAAATAAATCCATACTCTTCCTCTGTCTTGGAGCCCTGGTGCACTTACTGAACTTTAACACCTCAAACCACTCCAGAAATCCACCTTTGTGAACTGCAGCCCATCAACACCACCCCTTCATCTGCTGGCAGGTTATCAGTGAGAGATGCAGTGCAAGCTCCCTCTGTAAGAACAGGCAGGCTTCTGCTGCACTGCCCACCTTGATGGCAAAATACTCCAGTGGTTGCAACGAGTGGATTGGGAATCAACGCTCAAACTTACTAACAGTGGTACACCCACTTGTCAGTATGCCCTAAGCCTGGCCTAATACTACACCTTTGCATAGCTTTGAAGTTGGCTTTAAACTGCTGGCTGCAAAAGCAAAATATTCTTGCCTCTTATCAGTTTCACAAGTACGTCAAGTTTTGTTACCAAACAGTCACATGCATGACACTTTATGCCCTTGTTTTCAGGACAATATAGCACGGCTGCATTGCCTTTTGCTACAAAATCCTTTCAGGTACTGAGACTCAGAATCCCAGCCCTTTTGCCTGGCTCTGTTTCCCCAGCTCTGCACCCAAAATAAGATTTATTTGCCAGGAGCCACTCAACAAGTCAGCAGCAGAGGCACATATAAAATTTTTATCTTCTGACTTCAGAGTCTTATGTTATAATCAAAAAAGGTTCTCACACTAGCAACAAACTACCTGTACGCAGTTTCCTGCCTTGCTGAAGCTGTTTGGGAACATTTTCAGCCCAAAAAGGACTTTCCTGCCTGTTTCAGGACAAAGACTCAGATTCAAAATCTTTATCAAAGCAGCATTCATTTCTGCTGGGAGAATTACTTTTTATGCTATATATGCCTATGCAATAAAATTACTGTACAGAGAACCACCAAGATATCCCGATGAAACAGGATTCTTCATTATCCAAACAACTTGGTCTTTCTCTATTTAGGTTCGCTAGAAAATTACTGAACACAAGCAAAATCCGTAACAAAAAGAGAGCACACAAGCAGTGCAAAGCCTCTGTTTTCCTCGTTGCTTGGGGACAGTTGTAGTTTTACAGACAGAACCTAAACTGAGATATAGCTAATTACGCATCTTAAGTTATGCTTCTGCATTCATGTTTAGGTATCTATGTGATGGCAATGAGACACAGGAGCACTGCATATCCCACTGTACAGCATCAGCTTGCAGTAGTAGGGCAGGCAACTCATCACTCCTTGGCATCTTTACTTAGCTTGGCCATGTCAGGCATATCCCTACTTCTCTTTGTCCCCATTTCTCCATCTGGAAAATGGTATTTCTCCACAAAAACTTTCAGGTTATACTGAAGAATAAATTAGGGTTTGTGGGGTTTTGTCGGTTTCTTTTGGCCCTGAGGAGAGGTCATGACTTTTCCCTTTCGTCTTTCTTCAAACGTTTCAGCTCATCAATAGTACAAACAGTCTCTCTTACCATTTGCGTAAGGTGTGACCATCTTCTTATTGGTCATCACTCGCGCAGTGGCGTTGTTAACCTGAAAGTAAGAAAGGGGAGGGGGAGGAGAGGGAAGGAAGCATAGGACATTAGGGAAAATGGTGGAAAACTCAGATACCACACATACACACACACACACACACACACACACTATACTTCTCTGAGCAAAAAAAAATAATTTTACATTAATGCAATCTTTAAATTACTTTTAACAGTTGCCATTTAATTATAAAAGTTACAGCTAAATGTGGCATTTTAAAATTATGCATTAAACAAAAGGCCAACGAGAGTAAAGTGCAGATTCTCCACCGCCCTGCCATCCTTCGGCACAGGATTATTTACAGCTCAGTGATCCAAAGGCCAAAACTTGATGTTTTGTCCAGGTTCTGTTCAAGAGGCAGCAATAATTTCTGCAGCCCAGGGCAGGGGAGTTGAACCAGGTGACACACAAACCGACCTGTTTCTCAAGCTCACTGCTGGAATTGGGGCCCAGCAGGTCTCTGGCAGGCATGTTTTTGGATAGAAAAAGGTAGCTTGGAGTCCATCAGCTTTAGATTTGAACTCCCAAGGCTTGAAGAAGTCTCTGGAACACCACCAACTGTTTGGACGGTCTATATTCACTGATTTCTTCCCCAAAATTTTAAAATCTTTTTCCAGATTATTTTTTCCTTGTCACATATCTCATAGAGCAAAAAGAAGAAAAACATAGCAGCAGACCTGGGTCTTTTTTTGGTTTTATTGTGCCCTCCACCCTCTTTGCAGAGCTCTGTATAGTTCCAAGCAGTTTGATTGCTCAAGCAAGTGGGGTGTTACCACAGAGATGGTGCTGATAAAGAAAAGATGGACTAGTTTGGAAGCCAAGTTACTGCAGCCCTGTGTCAGACAGCCTCAAAGTTCCTGCAAGGAGGGTGAAGTCTTTATGTATCATCAGTAATTTACCAAAACCCATGCCAAATGCAAATTGAGGCCAGGGTGAAGAAGAAAAAAAGTGGATATAAAAATAAAAGCTGCCTCGGGCCCTTGAGACGTATGGATGGCGAGCGTACACAGGGTGGGGAGTCCAGAGCTACATTTTACTCTTGTTTCAGCCCCAAAACAATAGAAACATTACACATTTAAAAAGAGAGAATGGGAAACAACAATGATGAGACTGAGAGCATGCAGTTAAACACACACAGATAAAAAAAAGAAAAAAAAAACACCACAATTGATTCAGAGGGTGGGGAGGGGAGGAGTGAGGGGATAAGGTCTCACAAACAATCATTTAGATGGAGCGAGTGCCTGAAATCAGCTGCTACAGCAAAGTGCAACACAAGCACTTAAAGGAAAAATTGCCAGAACCGATCAGAAACCACCAGTCAGCAAAGAGACCAACAGCTGCATTTAACTTAGTAAAGAAATAAACTGGGGAGGGGGGAGAAACAAAAAGAGAGAAAACAAACAGTAACAGCTACAAACAGGTCTCAGATAGAAAGAGCAGCAGAAAGAAGGGGCAGGAAAGAGAGAAGAGGAAATGGGTGCATTAATAAAAACCAGCCAAACTGGAGTTCAGTAACTCTGAGTAAGATGTGCAAGGGGAAATCACCATGAAGTCAGTAATCAAACAGCTCAGACTGCTACAAAACAATATGTACATCCAAAGTCCAGGCGGCATTACTCAACAGCATTGAAAATAAAAGGGGGAGAAGGGGGAAGGAGGTGGGTGGGGACAACAAGTCAAATCACATTTCGTAGTGTTAATGTGAGATGGCAGATGGATTTTTTCTTTCTTAATTTTTTTTTGTAATTTTAAGAAAAATATATTAAAAAAAAAAAAAGAAAAAAAGCTTCTTCTCTAGCGCTTTTGTTTCACTTACCGCCAACTCGTACCATCGCCAGCATTGTGTATAGTTACCATGGAAAGAGTGAGTCAAGTGAAGGGCCCTAAACGCTAAACCATCGGAAAGGGAAATAAAAAAACAAAACAAAAAAAAAAGCAAAATATGCAGACATCTTACTCAAAAACGGTGGCTTTTTCTGTTTCAATATTCTTACTTTTTGGTTTTTTTGTTGGTTTTTGTTGTTGTTGTTGTTGTTGTTGTGGTTTGTTTGTTTTTATTTTAAGAAAGAGGGAGAGACGGATGATGCCAGTTAGCCTTCAACACAGTGGAACACCAAACCGGTAAATACCAGGCATGCCCAACATCTGGCCACGTTGGCCAGCCACACATTAACCCTTCCCTCCCCTGCGGCGAGAGCTAGAAGCTTTAAGGATTAGCTTTCACCGAGCCTACTTTTGACCATGGGCAGGTCAAGAAACCAGCAATGTGTATAGCACAGCCCACTTGGGGCTTCTGCCCCCATGTCTCCCAAACCCTCCCCACCACAGGCATCATCTCACACTTGCATGGAGGAGAACTGGCCTCAGAGGAAAGAGAGGATACTGACTGGCCCCCTGCTTTCTTTTTTGGACACAGAGTTAGAAGTTGGACAGTACTCTTTCAGTTAGTTTTGTTCAGGCCTGGTAACAGGAAATCGGAGCCTCGCAAACTGAAGCAAAGGAAAAATCAAGACAGCAGAAGGGCAAAAATTTGGAGTGGGTGGGAATAAAACATAATAAAAGAAGAAAGAAAAGAAAAAAATACCCAAAACAACAATAAAAATATTCTGTAAAGGGTGTAAACTTCTATACATTTCAGTGCAGGGAGGTGAAGGACACAGACACAAACACACACGCACACACGAGACTGGGATCCAAATGTGAAATAAGTGAGGCAAGACACAAAAAGAAATCAAAAGAATAAATATAAAGAAGAAATTGAATTACTGAAGACATGCACCTCGATTTTACGGCCCTCTACCACGGTGCCGTGTAATTTCTCCCTGGCCCTGTCTGCATCAGCACTATTCTCGAAAGTTACGAACCCGAATCCCTGCATGCAGCGGGAGAAGGGGGGAAAACATGCACATCGTTATATATTGAAATACTGATCTCTAGGTAAATAGAGAAAAAATATCACAGTATGAAATCAACATCAGCACAACTCAGCAATAACCTCCTAGAGTCACATTGTTGGTTCATGCATGTTTCATAAATGAAAGAAATTAAATTCAATAAAAAAAGGAACCGTAATCATAATAAGAATAATAAGAGTAATTAAAAAAAAAAGAAAACATAAAAGCAATTGAGGCCAGACCAAAAAAGAAGTACAAAGTTACTCGAGACAATTTTTCATTTTGTTTTGTTTTGTTTGGGTTTTTTTTTTGTTTATAAACACTAAACCCTGCTCCAACATAGGCAAGCTGGTCAAGCCCAAGCAGGGCTTCTCTCCCCTCTGCATGAACACATGCTTTGCAGGACCCCCACCCACCCCAACACAGTACAGGACATTGAGCAGCACTTTGTTCTCTTGAGAAACTGCTACAAGAGCAAGCAGCAATCTGAGTTCATGCCTGGCACCAGGAAGTCTGCGAAGCTTTGGGCAAATCAAACACTGAACCTTGCTTTTTCCACCTGTAAAATGGAGACAATAATAATTACCTACCTTAGAACACTGTTGAGAGGAAGGGCTCTTTGTAGAGCATCCCTTGTAAGCTCTTCCGGGCACAGCTCATGTCTACTCCTAAGCCTGTAACCTCCCTAATGGCATATGAGACCCTGAAAGTAAGCAGGGTTTCTAGGTGGCACCATCAAACAACATTACTTAATGTGAAGATTTAGAGTATCACATACTGTAGTGTCATCTCTGAGTACTGTGTTGGACTTGACTGTAAATCTAAACACCTAAATACCAATTCATCGGTCAAGGCAGGTTTTGTCTGACACTGCTGACCCACTGTTACCTCCCTTCTACCCTGCTACCCACCTTACTTTGGCTTTGTTCTGAGATGGCAACCTCTGGGCTGTGGATAGCAACAGATCTCTGCCTAGTTAGACCAGAAAGCTTCAGAAAAATTGACATGCCCTGCTTGGCGCAACCACAAAGGCTCAAGGACTGCTAAAACGTCGCTTTAGCTGGATGAATTTAGGTTTATCGCATCCATGAAGGCACACACAACACGCCTGTCCTGCATGCTCATGCTGCTGCCAACTCATGCAGTCGTGTAGCAGGGCAGGGTAAGAGATCATGCTTCCTTCCACAGAGATAAATGCGCTGACATTAAAAGAGAGCCAACATGACTAAGTGAATTAGGATTTTAACTAGTAACAAATGGCATCTTAATAAGGACAACTGTGATGAGATACTCTTCATGCCATTACAGAGAGCAGAAACAAACAAAAAATATTGTTGCATTCTGCTTTTAGGGTATCTTAAGAACAGAAGTAATTGGCTCCCGTGGCTTGGTATAAAGCAAATACTGATTTAATGTACTGGTTTAATCTCCACTAGCTTCAATACCCTCAGGAGCAGAACAACAAAGCTTATATTTGATGCAATGGAAACTCACAATGTTCATTGAAAAGCAAGGTGATGAGAGTGATCTATAGCTATGCCTGTCAGGGAAATGGCATGCTAGCCACTTGGCCTCTTCCATGCACCTCGGGGTCCCACATGTATGGACTGGACACCCCAAAAAACAAACAGCATAATGATTTCTAAGCATTGTTAGCAATGAGACACAAGCAAGCCATTATTCTTCAAGTGCTTTTTAAAGGTCTTTACAATACTAATCAAACAGTCCAAGTCATTTGACAAGATGGCTTTTACAACCCACAGCTAGGTTTCCAGCACAAAACTCTTACACATTTGTAAAACAGCGGGTTGGGGTTGTTTTTTTTGTTTTTTTGTTTTGTTGGGTTTTTTTGTTTGGTTTGGTTTTTTTTTTTTGGGGGGGGGTGTTGGTTTGGGTTTTTTTTTTTTAACTTCCCCCAAACCTCAAACAGCAATAATAAAAGAACTTAGCCAAGTAGTGCAATGTTGTGATCAACAAGAGTGCTCCTTTGGGCTCCAACCCAATAATCTACAGCTTCAGATAATTTCATTTCTCCAGCTATAAATAAGGAGCTATATATATATCAGACTGATGCCTTTTTCAGAACAGCATAAAAGTTTGCTGTTTAAATGATTTAAAATAAGAGCTACAAGACATAGAGGCTAATAAAACAGCCCAACTGCATATAACTCTCAAATATGTCACAGAGAACCAAAGGGAGTGCAGGGGGTGTAATAGCAAAGCTGATTATGAGGAATAGGGTATTGTGTCTGCTTCAAAGAACCCCTACAGAGAAAGGCAAGCCTGAGAAACAGAGCAACACCTTTCCCTTTGGTTGTGTATAATGGGGAAAAAGTATCTTCTAAAGGCTGGAGGAGGAGGGGAGGTAAGGACTGCAACACGAATCTCTATTTCCCTCTTCTCTTTTTACATTAAAATTTCTGTTTGTTCTAGACAAGCCTGTGGAGACTGAATGAAATTTATGTCTTCGGTGGTGATGTGAACTGAAAGCTGGAGTGCAGATGGAAGGTAATTTTTTAGACATTAAGCTGTGCAGGCTAGAACCAAACTAAGACTATTTTAATTCACATCTGCTTGCAATTAGTGAAGTCTGTATGGGTTTTTAAAAAACTACATTAGCATTAATTATCTTTAAACTGAGTAGGAATTTTCAGTATTTTTATTAAGTTGACTCAAGGTAGCATACAATCCACATGCAGACTATAGGAATATAATTAACAATGTGAATTAAACCAGAATTAATCTGATTCAGAACAACATAACTAATTAACCATATTGACAGATCAGTCCTTAGCAACTCACTTTGTTGAGAACCGTTTAATGTCAATGCTGAATTAATGCTTTATATAGTTGACTATGGCAGTCAGTATTTGTGCCCTCTTGGTTTGTCATATTAATGCATCTCTTACACATTCAAATTTTCATCAGGAAAAACAGGTGAGCCATGCTTGACATTTTTGTTATTTCAAAGTTTAAAAACTAGCAATTATATATATATATATATACACACACATATTTTTGATGTGGGAGAGAAAAAAGCACATACATATACTTTTTTTCCTTCTCATAGACGACCTGTAAAGAATAGGGATTAATTTGTAACTACACATATACAACAAACAATTCTCAGTTTTCCCTCCTCAAGGTTGTCTTGACCTTGGAAAAAAAAAGAAAGAAAGGAGGAAGGAAAAAAAAGAGATGGCAGGTATCCAATATTTACTAGCTTAGCTTTATAGCAGGTACTGGATTGCTCCATAGTAGTAGGTATGGAGCCAGAGGAAGGGAAGATCCTGGATAAAAGAAAGACTTAGGGTTTCTAAAATTTAGATTATACAAATAGCTTGGGTTTAATAATGCTGTTATGATAACAAGGCTGAAATTTTCAACAATTCCTCCCCATCAGTAACTGCCAGGAACTTCTCCCAAGCAGAAAATAAGTTTGACCCAGCGAACACTAAACTCCAGCAACATTTTTAGGATTAGTGAGTATTTTGCAGTACCAGACTAACCCCTTTTTACCCAAAGGTTTATTGAAAGGGCCTGAAGAGACCGAGTAACTGCCACCCTTTTAGTCTGGCCTCAGACTCTGCAATAAATAACAAGCAACATGATGAGCAGTGAAAAAAAAATAATAAATGTATATATAGTATTTGAACGTTTCCATCTCTGAAGAATGAGAAAGAAAATTTACCATGTAACCGTAAAGGGAGAAATCAAAAGCAGACGGTTCTCCTGGGTGTGGCCAGAACACAGAAATTAAACAAAAAACAACAACAAAAATAAAATAAAGTAAAATAAAAAAATAAAACCAAAGAAAACTAAACAGAGCCCCTTGAAATCCATGCACTGTTATCCCTTTGTTTGTCATGGAGTTTAGACCAGTTACCCCAGCAGCAGCATCTTTGCCTTGTACCACTGGAGCACACAGCCAGCAACCAGCCTTGCTGTCATCTGCTGCTGTGCTTGGTTCAAACCAAGTTTTTTTCTTTTGTTTCTTTTCCCTTATTTCCATAATAAACAAACTTTTAGAAGCCTGAAAAAAACGGCCAAAGAGGCAGCAGTTTAGGCTACCTGTTTGCAAGACATTTGGAAAGACTAGGAGGGTTTCAGCTATAATCCACCTGAGATGAGCAGGACTGAATGCACCGACAGCATCACAGCAAAAAATCCAGAAAACACGTTACTGAAGTCACACACACAAACGCACCCTTCAGTTGGTGAGAATCAGCATAAAACAAGCTGCCACCATTTCAGCAGCTCTTCCAGCTCCTCCCTGCCCTGTGCCTCACTTCGAGTGCATTAAAGCATACATGTAAAACACCCACCCGCGTACCTGTGTGATCTGGTGAGGCAGATACAGGAATTAATCTGGCTAAAAAAAAATGTAAATGTATCTTCGAAAAAACCCCACAGGGCTATTTTTAAGCTGTATCATTACTACAGTCCAGCTTGTGTCCCTCCACTGCCGATCCCTGCTGCAGAACAGAGGAGGGGGCAGAGGCTGGCAGTGGGCAGCGGGAATCCAGCCAGCACTGCTGTGCAGTGAGAGCTTGGGGCTTCAGGGCAGTTCCAGCCAGCCCAGGTCAGGGGCTTCACGGCCCATGTCATCCCTGGCCGTGTGCTGCTCCTCCTCCCTTCAATCAATCGTGGATCTCACTGTGTGGTCTGGGAGTTCAACAGGCTAAACTGGCTGAAAACAAGCTTATTTCTCTCTCTCTCCCTTCCTGCTGCATCAGTATTTTGCCAATTTAGCACCCTAGATTCAGTTCTCTACACAGTGAAACAAGCACTACTGGGAAGGTGCTCCCACAGGAGCAGTAAGCCAGCCTATACTATGAAAACATCAACTTCAGCCTGAAATTCAAGTTTAAATAAACCAGTTCGGCGTATGGACTAATTTAACTCGTTGGTTTAGTATTGCAGACTTCAAGGCATAAAACTACTTCAGTGAACTAGGATAAGGGGACACCAGTCACGTCTCCTTCATGCCACTGGCATTCTAACCGGATTTGGTGACCTGAGAAGGTCACGCTGGTTGCCAGTACTTAATTTGTTTTTAAGCCTCTTTGTGTTAACAACACAATTTGTATTTCTGGCTCAACTGATGAAATCTGAACAAAATTTATAAAAATAGAATTAAAATGAAAATAAGACCTCTAATTCATTTTATGTAAGAAGGGGCTTTCCACTGACGGGAAACTAGGCCCAGAACAAGAGTGGCTCAACTCAAAGCACCTAATCCATTAAAAGAGAAGTAAATGCACACTCAAGCATACAATCTTTAAGGCTTAATTATCAAAATCCGTATTCATATTTTTATCTTAACTTACAGTTAACTGCAAACATAAAATCCCACACAGCTTCCTGCACAAGCTTTTAGTTAGGACAGGTTTACTTACATAAATCCAAACGCCAATAGATGCAATTTCTTTGTGAAGACAAGATGTAACCTACTACACAACTAAGTTTTTAATTAAATATGAAGCACTTCAAGTCACTTCAGTCCTATACAGGAACTTGGAGATCTGGATCTTCCAAGTGGAAAGCAGTGAGGGACAAACTTACAGTATCCCGAAACCATGAGCTCATCTGCACTGATATGAACTCTTATGATTTAAAAAGCTACAAAAAAAAAAAAAAAGCTCCCTATTCAGCTAAGATTTTGCTATGTGCTTATGCACTCTTGGTCTCTGAATGTCATCGAGGACACATCTTGGAATGCCACATGGTACACAGCTGATGAGCAAAGAGCTTGGATTCCCTTCCCCTGCAGCTTTATGAATGCCACGGGGTACTCGTTACACAGGCAGACTGCATTAATTCTGGAAATATGTCCACTTGTTCAGTTCAGCACAATAGTGATAAAATACGCATCTAGAGGATGCATCTCCACTAACAAAACGAGCAGGAATCCTCTCAACTTCCTCTAAAGGTGTTTTATTCATGGTTCAGTGAAGTGCATGGTAAACTGCAACCATGGGCAGAATGCTATTTAAAGGCACTTGATCCGAGTCAGAACTAGAAATGTAATGGTAAACAGGATAAATTAAACAAACAGCTAGTTTCCTGGAAGCAAGTAAAAAAACCCAAAACAGATCAAGGGAAGACTGATGTCATTCTATTAAACAAGAATAAACCAAAATGAAATTCAAGGGATGTTTAAAGTTTGTACCTTCTTTCTCATACACAACAAAGCAACATAAGTGTAAAGTCTGCCAGGGCCCGTATAATCCTACTGACCAGATTGAATCTGGGAAGAAACTGAGTTACAAAACAAGAATTCACATTGCTTTGAAAGAACAATCAGCAAAACTAATTATTAACTGCCTCCTACTCTGCTGTGATACAGAAAATCAACAAATAACACTTCTGAGAGAACCTGAGGCTGTGGTGGACACATGCTGCTCTCTCTTTGGTCACCAAGCTTCCTAAGTACACAGAGATCTTGAATATGCAGCCAGTTTGATAGTTCCCCCAGGCTGTCGAAGAAAACTGCCCAGTCATCTCAGGTGGATTCAAAAGGAAGAATGCAACCAGCACGCTTCCTTCAGTCCCTCCTACTGACCAGCACTGGAGTGATCCCAGCAGAGTTCTCCTGCTACAGCTTGGCAGGGACAAAGCGCTGCTCGACCCCATCGCACGCTGGGTGGGGACGAACCCAGGGCAGTTTGGGATTCACCACTGTACCTTTTAAATATTTACAAAACATATACACAAAACTCTACAACCCTTAGGAACCCGGGGAAGGGAAGGGAGCATTGAGAACACAGCACAAGGCAGGCAGCAGGAGCATCTGCTTTCGGATTCCCAAGAGAGAGGAGGAGAAGAAGAAGAGAGAGAGGTTTCATATCATTAGATTAGAATGGAAACCACAGGGCAGGAAAATGCATTCAGAATTTTTTTTCCTAAGGTGGAGGAAGAACCCAAGAGTGAGTGAGCGGCCTCCAGAAAGATCCATTTCCTTTGCTTCACCATCAGATCACCAAACTGTTGTTTTTCCATTATTATGTGAATACCAGGTGCTTCGTGCAGCTACACCCCACTCAAACACTGGGGCTCCCATTTTCATGCTAAGCAGAAAGAATCTTGCATTCTTTTTAAAACAGGAATTACTTTGGGTAGAGAAGGATGCAGAGATACCATGAAATAACTGCTTTGGCTGTTTTCTCATTCTGTTCAGATTCTGCCCCATCCCTCAATACAGGCTACCAGGTTTGTAACTGCTTTTTGCTATAAGATGACAAAAAAGCAGTAGAAAACTGCATGGTCAAGGACTGGAAGAACATCTCTGCTTTTTTTTTTTTTTCCAAATATTTATGAAGGGTTCAGGATAAAATTTGTCATGGAACTCTTCAGCAGTTATTTTTGTTTTAACTGAAAACCGGAAGCCTTGGGCTTTAGCAACTGCACAAGAAGGTACTTTTTATAATAATAAATCAAGTCTTCACAGAAAAGTCTTCAATGTCAATGTTGCCTAGAAGGGAAAGGGCAGCCGTGGGTGTTTAATACACAGGGCTGTATGGATGGGAGAGAGTGAGTGAAGTTCATGTGTGGAGAGGAAAAACACTGCTTTGGAAGGCACAGGCAGTGGGGTATGAAAGATAGAGCTCACCCCTTTGCCAGGCCAGTTACTTTTGTTCTTTCTTTTGCAATAATATCCAAATAAGTAGAGATTTGATAGAGGCCAGAGGCTATTCCCAAAGCCAAACAAAATTTACTAAAATCAAGAGTAATTCAGAGATAGCTTTGGCCTATAAATATCAAAAGAACAGCAGAGTGCAGAATAAATATTTACAAACTCAGCACAGCTGATTGTTTTGGTAAAGCGTATAGATTTTTATCCATTCGCGGAAGAAAAACACTCTAACTAAATCATATAGATATTTACTTTTTCAGACTGTCTTGTAAAAAATCAAAACGAAAGAAAACCATGGTATTAAGCACAAATAAAGGATGGGAAAAGGGCTAAGACTCATTTATTTAATATAGAGATCAACGGCTTTCTGGTTTCCAGCTAATACAGAGACTGAAGAATTTCAGAATGCATGTTGGGCAACATGGGTGGAAATTTGCAGAGGGCTCTGAACATGAGCATACCCCAGAATATATGTTGAAGCAAAGAGGCCACCATAAAGACTGTGAACCTCAAATCCAAGCAAAAGGCATAGACTGTAAACTGAAACTGCTTAGCTGATTTGCAACTTCAAAACTTCTTGTGTGCATGCACACATGTGCACACACGTGTGTGTGTGGGGAGGAGGGAAATTTTGTTTTAATTGAAAATGGGAATCTTAGCATTGATTAAGTCAAGCAGAGTATAGACATGCACTGTGCAAGCTTCCCCCATAGAGCTTTGGCAATGCACCTTGCTCCTGACCTGCAAAACTCCCTGCTATTCCAGTGCTGAACCTCCTGGGCAGAGAGAGAATCACATCAATTTGTCATTGTGGTGATACCGGTTATGTGATGAGAACCAATTGCCAATTAGGACAGAGATCACTGAATATCTCTGCAGCTGACCTAAGCAACATCTGAAATCTCATCTTCAGAGAGATAAATTACCATTAACCCTCAACAAAACCTCCCTCTTAATATATCTGTAAGATGAAAATAGGTGTGTGAATGCAAATTCTGTGGGGGAGGTCCACATGGGGCAGGGCAAGTAGAATGAGGATACTTATATTAAGCATCAAATATCTCAAACATGAAAGGTCAGTGTCTCAGAAGCACCGAGTAAGTCTATAAAACAGAGTAAATAAAATCCTTTCACATATGAGATATGACAGTTTTTTGCAGAAGTATTTTAATGCAATGAAATGGGGGGATGGGGGTGAGTTAGCCTTTTTTCTTACAGTCTCCCATCACACAAAGCTGCTTTATCTTATTCTGCCTTCCCCACAGGGCAGTCATTGCTAGTGCAATGGGAACAGCTTGGTATGAAGGTTCAATTGACCGACTCCCTGTTTGTTCAAAAGGCTGTGGAACCTGATCACACATTACAGACATGAGTGTCCAGGAGCATTTGTACATGCTGCCCAGAATTGACCATGCTCAGAGTCTCCAGTCAGAGGGAACAGGAGACAGTCCCCAAAATAGCTTTTCCCTTCCCCCATCACACTAATTCCTGCTGATCTCTACAGAATATATTCTCTAGGCAATGAACTGCCTTTTACTCTGCAATCAAATCAAGAGAAGCGGGTACAGAAACAGGACTTACCTTCGAGCCACGCTCATTAAAGATTATCTCTACATCAAGGATTTTGCCGAATTGCTGCAGAGAGACAAGGGGGAAAAAAAAGATTTATTTTTGGCAATTCATTTTTTCTACCTTTTTGGACCTGGCTTAGTGCAAGAAGGGAGGTGAGAATATTTCCATTTCTAGCATACAGGCAAAGGAATAAAATCCCAGTGACGCGACCCAATTCTCTTGGGTTAAGACATGCAGATCCTCTTGGTAACAAACCCCAGGTTTTCTCACAAAAGTCTACAGGAAGAAAAACAATCTCCAGAAGAGTTTCAGGGATTTGAGGCATCTCATCTTTCCTGCTTTTAACCTAAACAATTCCTTCTTCCCTCATTCTACTATTTCATCTACAACATGGTTATATGATTTCATCTCAGGCATCTAACAACATTTCTAACATGTAATTCAGCATTTCAGCTTCCTCCTGAACTGGCTATCACAAAGAGAAACCTAACAATGATGTTTCTCTGGAAGGGATAGTAGCATAACATCCTAACCTCAGAGATTCCAAACTCTGAGTCTCCTTTCCTCTTATTTACCAAAACTCCAAGCCTTTAAAAGAATTGATGGCAGATTCAGAAACCACAAAAACAGTTTGTTTTTCAGAAAAAAGATAATTCAGCTTCAACCTGTGACATGATGTTGATGGTCTGTGCAAGTCTACCACATGTGACAGAATTCTGACCTCTGTCTCAGCTTGGAGACCCTAAGGAGAGCTTTGCTCTGTATCAATGGGTTCAAAAGAGCTCCCTATTTGGCACAGAACACAAAATGGAAAACAAGAGTTACACGGTAGAAAGGAGATTTACCACCTCTGTGCAATTACATCTTTCATCTTGCTTGAAACATATTAAAATATTTCTATTGAAGTGGCCAGACTCAAACCAGTAACCTAGAGTTAAAAGTATCATCACTTCAGAGGCCCACAATGCTCTGTCTTCAAGAATTGTCATGGCTCTATTTCCAAACTGGAGGTCTTCTCTCTAGGAACACAGGTCTAGATGTCATTTTCAGGAGCCATGTATAAAAGTAGTCTTCATTCTAGAGAGACATATTGTGCTCAGACAAATGCTACATCTGAGTGTTTTTCCTATCCCATTTTTTAGGAAAGCTTCCAATGACATAGTTTTGATCTCACCACTTGCAAAAGTTTGGTAGCATATAAAGGAAGGGTCAGAAAGAAAATAAAGGTGATGAACACAACCTCCAGGCACTGGGACACTCTCTCTCCCTTTTGCCTGTTGCTCTTAATATAGTATTTGCCTTTTTTTTTTTTTAATTAACATTTGCATTCAGAGTCAAATGGGTGTAATACTCATTTTGTGGGAGTCCTGCTTGAAAGGCTCGTGGCTAGATTTGAAAACATGGAACATTTATAACAGGGAGTCATGATGGCTGAGGAGAAGTTCTGAGTATGTAAAGCAACAAAAAGCTATTAAGTTCCTTGAACAAGTATTCCACAACTGTCTGCAAGCAAGCAAACCCCTTCCAATAATTTTAGCTATAGTTTCTGTCCGCTTCCATTCTTCATTCTTAAAAAGGAGATCTTGGTTCACAGATGTTGTTTTTGCTGTTCTATTGTTTAAGGACAATACTTGATCTTCTATTCATCCCAAGAACAATTGAATTCACAATATTCCACGTTATATGAAGTTTGAATAATGCTAATGTAAACACGCATCTTCCTTGAAAGGAAACCTCAACATCTCAATAGCTTAGGCTTGATCCATGCTGGATCCTCTCTTGACTGCGGCTGTGCCAATCACCGCTAAAATACATTTTCTATTTCTATCCCACGCTTGGCGTGGGCTCGTCAATAAAGAAGATTAACCGTTGATTGCTTTTTATTGTCTTTGTTGCATATGGTTTGGGCACTGCCATGAAAGAAATCAGTTATGATTGCTTTCCTGGTAGACTATTCCAGCGTCATTACATGACATGGGTTGAACCAATTTAAAAGCTCGTGGCTGCTGAATAGCTGTCTCTGCTCCCTTGTCCTTCCTTGTCTGGTCTCACCAGCCTCCTAGAGATGGCCTCAGTTTTCATTCTCACCTGTAGATAAACTGATACAGCTCAATGATTCTGTAAAAACCTAACCCAAGAAAAGGAATAAATACAAAGCTTTTTTTGACAATTTACTGATCTGTAGTGGCTTAAAGGGTCAGGTGAGCATTAGGGCTCTAAGAAGCACAAGGGAGCAGAAAGCAGACCCTGCCTGAGAGCAGGATCTGTCCCCTGCCACATCACCTCAGCTGGTTAGCGTTGCCATACACACACTGAAACAGCCAGCCTCTCGATAAATGCAAGTGCCAAAATTATTTTCAGAATCTTCAAAGCCAAAATCACCATTCTACCTCAGTAGAATCATCCTGAAAGCAAACAAACTGTGCAGCTTCTGGTGCACAATTATGCCATGCCATCTTCCCTTTTCTGCACACCCAGCTGGGCCTGGATTCCTGGGTAGTACTACCAGCACTGCCTCCCAGACCCATTGGGCTGAGCTCCCCCCACAGGGTTTCCACACCAACAGAAAATCCTGTCTTGTGTGTTTAACTTCTTGTGGCTGACAAAATGCTGGTGGTAACATTGAATGCACATGGTCTGACACAGCTCTATGAGAGGTGGCAGGTTTGCCTCCTTGCCTAGCAGGTGATGGAGGTACATAATTTCCTAGATGACAGACTTAAGATCACGAAATCCTGTGGCTGCAGCAAGCACAGCCTTGACATCTACTGTAATAGGCTACATCCACCATGCAAACTGCCCCAATCTCTTTTCTGCCTAGGAGTTGTGGGTGTTTGAAGAGGCAAGAGGGAAGGACCTCCTTGGGAGAGAAGAACAGACAAAACAGGGGCTAACTGCTGAACTGAAGTTTGCTGGGGAAGGGCTTTCGACTCCATGAAAATCCCTGGAAGAAAGTAGCATGACCATGAGGCAGTAGGATGTGTCCTGGGCTCTTCAAGGCTCTGCTGTTGCCGTTGCCACAGCTGCTCTGACAGCTCCTAACACCATGACTCTTGTCCTCGCTGCTGCAACAGTTACAGCAGATCCAGCACTGGAGGCACTTTTTTCTGGTAGCATGCCAGAATTTTCCTGAAGAATGGAAGCAGGGAAAAAAAGAACTAGTTCATTTTAACAGTGTATATCTCCTTCAAAGCTGAATCTAATTCAGTGGAACATAAAAAGGCACTTTGTTCTCCGATGGTGCTTCGCCTACCAAATGTCAACAGTGCAATGCAAACAATGGAAGTTTTAAGAGCTCCTTACTGAAAGGTCACAATTTTTGTATGGAAAATGGTGGGCCATCTAAATACAAGGGTCAACACCAAGTGCCCTCCATAATAATTTTTTTAAATCAGGTATACAGGCATATTTCTATGTTCCAACAGACAGAGGGTCTGGCCAAATGAAACAAGTCCCATGCTTAAGTCATCCCTGAGGACTAACCGTCTAATCTCTGACCCTGAAGACATGAGTCACTGGGCTGATAGACTTGATTGGCTCATTCAGTGATTACCAAGAACTTCTGCTTAGAACCCTGCACAGCCTCTGGAGAAGGCATTGCATGCTCACCACCGTGAGTTAAAAAGCTTGCTATGTGACTGAGAATCCAGTACTTCCCCACCATATATCAGGTTGTGCAAGAAGCCACCTCCATGAACTGCTCATGCACATGTCGTATGATAGAAAGATAAACACACACACTCTTCCAGTTATGCCATGGCATAGGAGCTACAGCATCTTGTTTTATCTTAGTAGTCCCTTCCCTGGAGTGACCTTGACAAGCTTTCAGTTATTTTCCTGTAAAGTAGATAAATGAAAACTCAGCTCTGCTACAGTGCTAACAGGGAGTGATAGAAGTAACAGTTTTTAAGAGGCATAAAAGTAGTAACAGACATGAGTTATGACCAGAATCCAGTTCTCTTGTTTGAACATCAACCTTATCATTGATGCAAGGGCATTGTGCAAGTAAAGGTATATGCATGCTGTGTGGTTTTTTCCACCCAGATGACATGAAGGCAACAGATTTTTCCAGCTGAGGCCATAGCTACATTCAGTATAATAAATCTGAGAGATCTGGCACCCGAGAGCTTTTGCCTTTCAAGGCACTGACAGTTTGGTAATGCCCCTCCTGTATGCTCTGTTCCAGTTGGCCCTGCCTCCTCACCCTGTCTAGAGCTTTCAAAATCAGCTCCAAATGTGCCAGACAAATAACTTAATCCTAAAGATGCAAATAACAGGGAGTACAAGGCAAATTCTCTAGAAATCATGGAACAACAAAAGGTAATGTAAGACACCATGTGACCACATCACATCCCTACAAGAGAACTCTGTAGGCCCAAGCAGCTTCACTAGCCTTACAAAATTCACTTAAGAGTCCAGTGAGCTATCTAAATTTCAAAGGTGTCAAACAATCCATTCTTAAAGATGGTCAAAATTCAAAACAGCCAGTAAACCAACCCCCCCATGCAGGAAACTGTTTCAGGTCCTCAAGCTTCAGATGCATGAGCAAGAGCATTTCATAAGCAGAATAGGTCCATGCTGCAGAGAGTGTCCTTTCCCTAGCTCCCAGTTCCATGGGATATACTTTCAGCTGAGCACAGCTGGCTCCATCCTAGCCTGTATTAGTCAGTGCTTAATTATGGCAGCATGGGGTCTGCCAGAGCTACGCTGTTATCAGTACACGAACTTCCTCACGCAAAGCTGAGTCACATGTCTTCAAACAGTGGGGCCAACCCTGTTCAGCCAAGCTACACCAGTATGTTTTGCATTGACAGGAAGATGGAAGCATGGAGCATTTATAAACCAAAGCACTACCACAGTTTACCAGCTGAACAGATAATAAGCAAGCACCAAGCAGCCCTTATTTGGGTTGACCTGTTGCCCAGCAAAACACACATTTTCTAAGAAACCAGATTTTTAACAAGAAGCCACACAAAGAGCACAGATTTTTCACAGGATTTACAGACCACAGACATCCCAGTAAAAAGAAAAAAAAAAAGGTGACAAGGAATACAGCTTCTCAGTCATTTCTTATCCTCTGACTCACAAATAAAAGATTTTCACATGAAACACTGAGACAGGGGTGAAGAGTACTGGAGGGTACCATCCAGAAATCTTAACATCATCCAGCTTCCAGCTGTACACTTCCAGCTCCTTACTGCTGCCTTGTGCCGTTCCCCAGAGGTCTGACTGCAGTGTACCTGGTACTGCTGCCACAGCAAAGGTACTTGGACCCATGCCCACAAAAGTAGCACACATTTAAAAATCAGTTTGAGAGGACTTAGCATGTAGACTGAGTCCATATGAAACTGGGTTAACAAAAGTTAACTCCATGTAATTTTACCCAGGCCTTTTACACACTTAAATCCAGCCACAGCACGGCACTATTTACTAAATGACGTTCAGCCCAGTCTCGCTGCAGACTCTCCTAGTAACTCACATGAAAACCTAAACAAATCTCAGACAAGTATGTACGATCCAGTCATTGCTGCCTTCCACCAGAAAGTTAGTACAGAAGTTTCCACAGCAGATATGCTTTTGCAGAGCAAGACTGACAGTACAAGAGCTGCTGACAGCTGCAGTGACAAGCACCCCTGCGCAAGAAGCACCGTGGTCCCTGCCGCGGCCGTGCAGCCAAAGCACGATGTTCAAACAACACTGAGTACACAAGTCCTTAGCAAAAGGTGGTTTCAGGAAATGCACAAGTGAAACACATCAGTATAAACAGCAGCGCCTCTTGTAACTCTAACCAACATCAGCAGGAACAAAGTCCTGCCATGTGACAGGGTTGGGGCTCACTCTCATCGAAGAAAGAGCTTGGAAACAAGAAAAGTCACAGAGGCCACCTTGTGCCAGAATATTTGTCTTCCAATACTGACACATAGGACTTGTTACATGCAATTGGTGGCCAATACTATTAGCAGATGAAAAACTTAAAATATATCTTGATATCCAGAAGACAGGATTTCCTCTTCAGATGTCCAATCCACTAGGAAAGCAGAGTCCCTTTCTGCAACTTTCCTACTGCTGTATTTCAGGTTTCAGTGCGTGAACACCTGCAGGTCAGAGCTTCTTGGTCTATCATATTATTCACCTATATGCCTTAACCCATAATGAGTAGTTTTCTACCATCACCAATACTTGTGTATCATGAATTACTTGTGTATTTTAATTTATTTACTGGTAAATACAGATTTAAAATTCTATTGAATTCTTGGTGACAAAGAGCTGTAGTCTAACTTGTTATTGCTTTAGCCTCGAACTATAGGCTCATGGAGGTGTTTTGCACTCTTGACACCAGAATGAAGTTGGATGAGAAATTATATCCACTGAGTTATTTTAGGAAGTGCAAAGTGACAAAATGTTTCCTCAGAGGCCAAGATCTGAGGGCTACAAGAGCTTCCAAAAATATCCGAGCTTGCAGAGCTGCAATGCTTGGGTCCTACAAAGAAGTGGTCTACCACAAACTTACATTATAAAGAACCTCGCCATAGAGATATGAATTATGCTTAGAGAAGGAAAATTATAAGATTACCTGCCTTAACATCCAAAGGAAAATAAATAAAAAAAAAGTAGCTACCATTCTGTCACCTGTAATAAATGATGTTATTAATAAATTCATAAACTGAAAGTTATTAAATGTGACAGAATAGTCACCTTCATGGAAAACATCTATGGGTTATTACTGCCGTAGCTGATAATGCACAAAACCCCTTTATCAGCTGGGCTGATGATGCTTCCCATCAGAAGCAGTAAAGTCTACAAGTAGTAGCCATGCAGTAAGCATGCTTTAAAAAAGCTAATGTCTCCATCTGAAGCCAAAGCCTGAGAAAATTCACACCCTGTACAGTGCTAACCCACCTTCATCTGCAAACATCATCAGCATAGTCCTTATTTTTATCTTACTATGGTAAAATGCTCTTTGCTTAAGTGTATATTCTGACAAATACGAAACAGTATTTGTCTGCAAAGATGTATATTACAAAGTCCTCCTCATACTGTTGCTCTCACAACAGATAAAGATTTAGTGCACAGACACCCATAAAAACTACCAAAACAATCCACTTTACTTGTTTTTGTAGAGGCAATTCAAGATTCAGCTTGAGAACAGAAGAATCTTTATCATGCACGCTGTCCAACCCAGCCTCCATCTTCACCAGGAGACTCCTAAGTCCATCCTACTCTGAAGTCCAGAAACAATGAGACTATGCCAGCTAATTTTATACTGGGAGGAGAACTGCTTCTTGAAGCATGAGAGGGAAGGGCCGAAGCTCTCAGGAATAAGGTACAAGCACAGACACGATCATAGCACAAAGCTGAAACACACTGAGGGAAACATGAGCTTTTCTTCTGCATACATAGTCCAGAAAAGAAGGGGACAACCTATCAGAAGTTAAGGAGAAGATTACTACCATCATGTCAGAGTCCTTACACACACTAGCCAAAGAATGTCTAATGATAGTAAGATTTTTAAAAGGTTGCTAATTTGTTTTTAACACTGATAGCAACTCTTCTTCTCCCTGCTAACTTGTTCCACTGCTTAAATTAGTCCAAATGACTATTTAATGAATTTTGCTCTTATTTCAAGGGTAATTGTGTTAAATCTCAGCTTCCAACTGGAAAATCTTATTGTGACTGTAAACAAGATCTAAACCCGTTAGTAGGTATCATCCATACATAAGCACCTCTATAGGACAGACTTGTCATCTCCCAACCTCTCTTTTTAATAAGCTGAGTAAATAATGTACCTAACACCTTACACAATTAAAAAAAAAAAAAAATCACTCATCTTTCAAGCCCTAGTTGGTTTTTTCTTTTGGTCTTAAACTGATCTTAGACCTGAGTAAAATTATGTAGTCACAGTCTTTTCAACTTTGAACATGAGCTAGATCACAGCCTTCCTTCAACCTGATAACTCCCTTTGAATTATTGAAGCAACCATCTTCAACGATCACTAGTACTCTTCCAAATCAGTATTTTCCAAAGAAGGCTTTCCATTCTACGAGCACAGACCGGTTCCCATATAGTCAGTGCTCTGCACTGAGATGCATCAAACACGTTTTTGTTGGATTTATCATCAGTCAACCAGGCATTTCAACTCATTCTCTAACAGTAACCTTATCTTTCTCTTTCCTCCTCCTCAAATATTTTTTTAACTGCAAACCTTACTGGCAAGGTTTTAATAGTACTGTCTCCATGGGTTGATACAGATACTGAACAGAACAGAGACGGAAACAGATTCCCAGGGAAACTGACACTAGAAACAGTCTTGATCACAGATGTCTCCCCAGTAACTACTACTTTTTTATTATCTGTCATTAAAGAGGTTTTTAATCCCTCTAATGTGTGCTGTGCTTGAGATAAGTACAATTTTTCTTAAAAATTGGTCACTTGGACAAATTCAATTGGTTGAGCAGTGTTTAATTATACCAATATTGCTTTGTACAATCTTGTCAAAATAAACGAAACAGTATTTATTTGTCTGCAAAGATGTATATTACAAAGTCATGCTGAATAGATACTAACATATTTCTTCAGATTCTAATGGGTTTTTTTAAAACTTTCCAAAGTTATTTTTATCTTGGATCAACATACAGATAGTTAGTTAGTAGCTCTTTGAGTCACTCCTTTCAGATTTTTTCAACAGTAAATTCTGGTTGGCAGTCTTCCGGCCTCCTGCAACTCCTCCTAGTTTATAAGAACTGGCTAAAAACTAGTATTCATGAATAATCCATCTCCTTGCTTTGGTCATTATCTTTGGATGTACCTTATCTAGATCTGCTATTTTTAAAATATTAGTGAGCACTGTCTCATCCTCCTTTGTTATAAATCATATAGAAAAGCAGATAAGGTACAAATACCCTAACTGTGGAATCATGCCTTTTTGGCCATCAGTATGATGCTGCTGAATACTTTACAGCTTCCATTAACACTTTGCTTTTAAAGATACCTTCCCGGACAGTTATCCTGCCAATTGTTTAATGTCCAAGAAACAGACTCTTCTAAAGCTCCTTACATTACTGCCTGATGCCATATTCTGTTTGCACAAAGCAAATACAGACAAATAACAATCACTGGTACCTAGGCAACGGTGGGATTTCAGGTCGGCTATTAACTCTTCTTTATCTGCTAGAACAAGGTCAACTATTGATTTATTCCACAGTGGGTGCAGAACTGTGGGCATTAAAAAATGACCTATTCCTTCCAGAAGCTTTCTGGAAGTCTTTTTAATGGCCTCATGAAATGTCAAGCAAATATTACCTGTTCTAAGCAGGCCATTTTATTTGCCTCCCTATAAGATGCATATGGAAATGTTTGCTCCTATCCTGAGGATATTTCAGGGACCCGTTAGAAACACGTAATTGCTGAAAAATGGTTGGAAACCAAATAATTTGAATTTGTTCAGAAATCCTTATGTTTGCCCCTCTCACAAATCGTGCAAGTTCAGAGAGCATTATGTAATATCCATTTAATCACATATGGGACAACACGTCTGAAGTCCCCCTCTACTCAAGTCTGGACAAAAGCATTAGATAGTTTCTGCGCCTCAGGGCTGGGCTGACCTCTCGCATGCTGTTGCATCCTTGAGGGGACTTCTTTACTCCCTCCCTACCATCACATTTATTTCTTCCTCCACAGCTTCACTGTCTACCCAATTCCTCTCTTTGTACAGTAGCTTGGGAAAAACACTCCAGGCAAGGATTTTGAGTCTCTCAGATATGACGTTGAAGAGATGTGACCTGACACACAGAAGGGAGAGGGAGAAGACGGGGGTTACAGGCTAGTCACAGCTCAAGACTCACACAACCATGAGTCCCCGTTAGGAGAAAGGGTAGGTTTCAGTGAGTCACCCAAAGGAAAGCATCCTGATCCTGAAAAAGAAATAGGAGCAAGCAGGATTTAGAGAGAATTGCTCTCCTGCTTGAGGCTATGAGCATGCTAAGAGAAGCAGCACTGAAAGAAAAAGGAAGATGCACAAGGATCATTATTTCCTTGGCAAAGTAGCAAAGTTCTCTGTTACCGAAAAATGGCACATGGGAGTTTTTATGCCCCAGAAGATGAAGGGTCAGGTGAACTAGCAAAAGGTTTTACAAGAAATATATCATTTACCCAAGTTAAAATCACATCACCGTGCTGGAGCTTGAGATTATGTTTAGAGAAAAAAATAAACAAACAAAAATAACTTGAAGAACACATAGTGCTATTTCCTTATCCCTTCCATGTACAACAAGGGTACCATATGGGCCCAAAAAAAGGACAGGAAATCTTAAGGCAAGTAATTAGGCTGCATTTTCTACAAATCACTACTTAGGACAGCAGTTCATTTAAATTGCCTGGGTCTTCCAATCTGTAAAGCAGAGGCAAGAGTCACTAGGATAGGGATGTCCTTGGCATTTCCATCTCATCCATGTCTCCCATACCAGGAGCACACGGAGGAGGAGCATCAAGGTGAAGGAGTGTGAAAAGGGCTAGTTGTCAAGCCAAGTGCCAGTCCCAGGAGAAGGGACAGCAACATGTAAGTGATTTATGTAAGCGATGCAGCTCCCAGGAGAGGGGAGCAGCAGTAGCAGAGAGCAGGACGTGATAAATACAGATTGTAGCAGGTGGTCCAAGAACTGTCTGTGATTTCAGCAACCATTTATCCAAACCGGATGGAACTGCCTACCACACAGCCCTGCAACAGCAAAAAGCAAGCTAAAAAACCACAAAAGCAGAGCAGGCGACTGAGAATATTCAGCAATCACAGATTGCCAGGAGATGAGTTTCATTATGAAAACATTCCAACAGATGGCAAAAGTGTGACAATCTAAGGTATGAACAACACGGAAGCAAACCCAATCCTCTTGCAACAGAATCACAGACTCACTGTTTTGGCTGGCAATAAAGTCCAGAGGTTGTTTAATGTGACCCTTGCTCACAGCAGGTCTAAGAAGATCTGGTTGGCCAGGTTGTGTCAGTGAAGGCACACACCTTCAAGGATAGAGCTTCCACAATCTTCCTGGGCAACATTTTCCATTATTTAAGCATCTTCACAGTAAAAACAAAATTTTCCTGATATCTAATTGATATATCAAAGGCAGAGAGGCCCTGCAGAGAGACCTAGACAAATTACAGGGCTGGACAATCAACAACTATACAAAGTTAAAGAAAGACAAGTGCCAGATTCTGCACTGGGATAGGGCAACCCTGGATGTTCATGCAGACTGCAGAATGAGGTGCTGGAAAGTGGTGCCACAGAAAGGGACCTGGGGGTCCTGGTAATGGCAAGTTGAACATGAGACAGCAGTGCCCTGGTAGCCAGGAGGGCCAACCCTGTCCTGGGGGGCATCAGGCAAAGCATCGTCAGTTGGTCGAGGGAGGGGATTGTCCCGCTCTGCTCTGCACTGGTGAGATCTCAGCTTGAATATCGTGTGCAGTTTTGGGCACTGCAATATAAGAAAGATATTAAGCTGTTGGAGGGTGTCCAAAGGAGGGAAACAAAGATGGTGAAAGGCCTTGAGCGGAAGCCGTATAAGGAGCAGCTGAGGGCACTTGGTTTGTTTGGCCTGGACAAGAGGAGACCGAGAGGAGATCTCATAGCAATCTACAACTTCCTCACAAGGGGAAGTGGAAGGTTTGGCACAAATCTCTTTTCTGTGGTGACCAATGACAGGACCTGAGAGAACTGCATGAAGCTGTGTCAGGGGAGGTTTAGGTTAGATATCAGGAAAAGGTTCTTCAATTAGAGTGTGGTTGGACATGGGAACAAGCTTACCAGGGAAGTGGTCACAGCACCAAGCCTACCAGAGTTCAAGAAGCATTTGGACAACACTCTTAGGCATATGGTGTGATTCCTAGTGGGTCCCTTGCAACTCAGGATATTCTATGATTCTACTTCCTATGTTCTAACTTGTGATTGTTGTCTTTGTCTCATCATCAGATACCATCAAAAATAATCTGGATACATCTTTTCTGTATCCTCTGATCAGGTAGTTGCAGACAACAAAAATAGCCCTCCTCTGCCCTTTTATTCTCAAAGTTGCAAAAGCCCAGACCTCAGACTCTGCTCACGTGCCAAGTTCTGCAGCCTCCTGATCATCTCAGTGGTGCCCACTAGGCTTCCTGCAGTATTTCATTTAGATGAAGTGCATTTCTTGCACTGGAGATCCCCCACTGGACAGAGTTTTCCAGATGCAGTCCAACAACTCCTGGAGACAGGGAAAGGATCCCTTCCCTGGGCCTGCTGGCTACTCACTAACAAGGTCCAGGGTGCCATCCGCGCCCCTTTGCATCGAGGGCACACTGCTGCTCATGTTCAAGTGGCTGTCCATCAGCATCCCACATCTTTTACTGCAGGGCATCTCCCTAGACAACCAGCCCATACTGCTGCAGGGGTTATTCCCTCTCAAATGGAAAGCCTGAAATTCAGTTTTGCCAAGTATCTTAAGATTTCCCTCAGCCCATTTCTCCAGTCTGGCCAGGTCCCACTGAATAGCAGCCTTGCCTTCTTGCATTTTGACCACTCCTCTCCATTTGGCCTCATCCGCAAAATAGTTTCTTATGGACACAAAAAGTTTCAAGAGCAAGGAGCAGAGATCTCTCACAATATATAGCAACTGGGGCTCTTGTTAAGACCATCAGTGAAATTTTTAACATTTCTGCATGTTTTGTTCGCTTTGTACTGTCCATGCTATGAACAAATAAGCCCAATTCTTCTCTAATTTATAGGAGTCTGAGTTTGAAGTCCATGAATTTGACATATTTACAATATTGCAACACTACTCTGCGTGTGAGTGTGTGTATACACACGCATGTACACCCACAGAGATGGCTCAGGAGATACAACAACTGAAATAGGAATACTGCAGAATCTGGAGGAGCAGCTGGATATGCAGCTAGGACCAAGGTACACACTCAAAGCCTAAAGTGACAAGAGGAACTCTAGCTTTGGTCTTTTCTGACTTGAATTCTCTGGACTGTATCTTAAACAGGTTGTTAACTTAAAAACTAATCAGAAATATTTTTTAAGACTGTAAAACATGCCATCAACCAAGGATTATATTGTAATCATATCAACAAGTCCAATACTCCTGATGATGATGATGATATATAGATAACCTCACCTCAGGGTTAGGTCATGAAGCATCTATAACATTTATCTCTGTGTTCACATGGAATGAGTCACCACCTATACTCACGTAAACAAACTCTTCCTTGAAGAGCTTGTAAATTGAGAATCATGAATAGCATACAAGGATTAGGGAAGACAAACTATTTGGTCAAAAGAAACAGAATGTATATCATACACAATGTAAAATACCATCTGACGTGCACTAGCTTTTCCACATGCAATTGCTAGGTGGTAAATACCTTGCAGCAATTTTTCATCGCAGAAATGGATCACGGAGAAGGACATAAATATTTCATCAAGTTTCTATGCAACTGAAAAACAGTCCTTTGCAAGGGATACATTAAGTCAATGTTTAATCCAAGTCTTTACTCAGAAAGAAGGTGAAGTTTTGTTTTGGGTATGTTGGTCGGCTTTTTCCCCCAAACCAATTGTTAGGTTACACTGAACATTGCTGCCCAGAGAAGCTGCGGATGCCCCATGCCTGGAGCTGTTTAAGGCCAGGTTGGATGGAGCTCTGAGCAATCTGGTCCAGTGAAAGATGTCCCTGCCTATAGCAGAGATGTTGCAATTAGATGATCTTTGAAGTCCCTTCCAATCCAAACCATTCTATGATTCTATTAACAACTTGATAGGAAGAACACTGTTACAGTTCTCATGTGTATTTACCAGCCAAGTTAAATGCTACCAATTGTCCTAGTCCTGCAATCATTTTACAGTGTGCTGACTAAATTGAGGGGGACAGGTTTTTCATTCACATAAGTACACCAGCACCAGGTGTCCCACCTGTGGGAAAGGAGAATCTGCCATGCCTTAAAAGGCAGCGATAACTTACCCCAAACATCTGCCGAAGGTCAGGATCTCGGAAGCGGAAGGGAATGTTAGACACATGAAGTCGTTTTGGAGTGGATTTGCTCTCAGTATTCTCGCTGCTCTGCGTCTGTGATTGCTGTCCATCTGTCTGTGCCCCTCCTTCTGTCTGCTGAAATCAGAGAGACAAAAGCACGTGCATGAGTAGAAACCACAATTCCTCCCACATGCCATGTCTACCTCTTTTTAGGTATTAGCACTACACTTGTAATTGCACTATCTAGCACTTGGCAATTATTTTGATAAAGCCAGCAGCCCTTAACAATTGATTTGTTGTTCTTCCCCTCCCTTTCCATGAGTAAACAGTAATGAGATCTCAGCCTCCCTCCCCTCGTATCACCTATCAGCTTAGTAGAGTTGTCTTTGGTTTTCTTAAATTGCTTCTCTCTTTTAGCCTGTTCTTCCTCACTTCAGCTGCCACCATATGAAAGCTCTAATGAAGAGGCGGATCTTTCATATCCTGAAGCTGGGAGGTAGTACCGCCACTCTAATCTCATGTGGCAGGATGTTCATACAATCATCAAAATCCCACAGCTGAAGTGGCAGCTCTTCACTGGGCCAATACCAGACGTGCATCCCCAAGCAAAACGGCATCTGCTCTGCCAAGCTCCCTTCAGAGAAACATTACCCCAAAAGAAGATCTATAATTAAATGGTAATATCCATGTATGAACAGATTATGGATGTCTTTGATTAACTTTTCTCATACATTTAAGTGAGCCCAGGAAGAGAAAACAGTCATCATCATCACCGCAAGATTTATAAAAAATTTCAAGTGCTACTTTCTGCTACTAGTTCCATAGCTAAAAAAGGTATTTGTTCCACCATTCTCAAGCATTGTCTGGCATTGCAAAGCAAGGCCAAAGAGTAGGCCAGGAGTTCTTGTTCACAGAAAAAGTACAGCATGCAGGCAGAGGAATAAGGGGGACCTGTGTGCCAGACGAGAGACCTAATGCCCCGCAGAGATAACTGCCCACTTGTGTGGGCTTAGACTGAAAAGGGGTAAAATTTGAGCACAGCACTAAATATAACGGCAAGGCCTCTTTCCAAAATGGCTTGATGGAAAAATGGCATTCTTCACACTTTAGTCACAAACGACCTCAAAACCTCAGAGCTACAGAACAAAGCAGACTACAATTTGGTCGGTTTTATTGCTCTGTCCCTTTCCAAGCACATGCACTGACAGGCCAAGGTATTCAAAGAGCACCCACCCCCTCACTATCTCCTGCTGCTTGCTCAGTCTCCTAAGAGTCATGCTTTGACTACCTGTGTGATGCACTTTTAAGTGTCATTTCAACTCTTAAGGCAGAAGTCAGGTTGGCATCTAAACTCATCAAGTAAAAAGTTCTACAAGAAGGCAAGGACTGTGCAATTGCTAGAGTCAGTCTTTTTTAAGGCATTTTCAAGTACACACATAGGCCTTAAAGATGGAACAGTAGGGGTGAGTTTTTTATTGGTTTGGGCCCTTTTTTCCCCCCATTTTAAACATGTGATTTGTGTATCAAAGATGAAAAAAATCTGAGGGGAGTTGCCCACAACATCTCCCCAACCACTGAATGTACTTGCTAGGCTGATCTGCACATCACTCAATATACAACACTTCATGTACATTTGGAATCATCTCCACAGATAAGCTCAACCGGCAACATTAAGAGAGTGTCTTCTGCCCAGAAATATCACTTACAGACATGACCTTGAACTTGCACATTGGTTATAAAGCAAGTAAATATAAAGATAAGGCAAGGAAACAGTAAGCACTGGGGTCTTGTCATGCTGAGCAAAGCAGTGGCAGCTTTCCATCTCATTTTGGGAGGGTTGCGCATTCAGCAGCACAAAACATGTTTGATCTGGTTAACACAAATTAAGCTGTGGCAGGAAGAATGAAGATACTGCCCTGGCGAGTATCTCTACTTCCCATAGCTGTGTGAGTCTTAGGTGAAGCCTGGCAGAATGAAGAATTTTTATTTGGCTAAGATTCATCCATCCCACAAACATAAAATGTCTAGGAACAACCTCAGAAACTTCCATTTGCTCTTATCCAAAAGCTGTCTCCACCCACCCCCACCATCTCCCCTCTTCTCCTGCTCTCAACCCCATGACAAAAAGGTTCTCCAAACATACAGAGAGTGCACCCTAGGGGAACAATCAATGCAGCTGGCCTGCGATTAAATCAGACCATGCTATTTAGTGGGGGTTTTTTTATCGCTCCACCAGAGTGCTTTGCTCCTCAGGGCAAATCTGTCCAAGAAGGACAAAACACAGGAGTAGCCTATCTATCATCACTGTATACAACACCTGCAAGTGAGTTCTTCAAAGTAACTCCCAAAAAACACCAACACTCCTGCTAAAGGGGATATCTACAATCCACTTTGGAGCCCTGCTAGTGCAATTCGCCAAATCCCATGTTTTCTATGGCTTTGCATGGATTTGGCAAGTGACCAAACACCCATGGACAAAGTGCATCTTCTGCTGTGTGAATGAGGAAACGCACAGATCTTGAATGGTGATGACAAAAATGTTTTAGTCTTTAAATTTAAATACAGGTTGCACAGGACTGGATCTGCTGTTTCCACAGAGGAGGAAGCCAGAATGTTGTCTGCACTCCTCTCCCATCCATTTGTTCCTAGGCAAAGGGCAGAACTCCTTTCTTACCAAGGCTGTGATGTATCATGTAGAGTGGCCCACCCAAAAGCACTCACAGCTGGTCCTGCATATGGCAGTGTCATTTTGCAGTATGTGAGATGTGTACAGCAAGACAAATGCTTCAAAGAGGAAAAACAATATAAGGAACAGGGGATTTTGGTCCTTTACCTTTTTAACTACACTGAGAGTCCCCAAATGCTTTTCAGGCTTTCACATATCCTGATTTTTCAGTGGAAGTTTAACATTAAATACCTTGTCTCTCTGGATGCTGTAGCTCCCTCATCTCTATGGTCCCATGGTCCTAAGGTAGGATTTGAACTTTCCACCACTATAACATTAACTCAATACATATGACTACTGCCACACATTCAGCTACAACATAAATGAAAGAAACAGTGTCCTCAGATATTTCTTTTTTTCCTTTTATAGTTATTCCTTGGCTTAATTCACTAGGAAGGAGATGAAAGGAAGGAACTGGAGTCTGTTCTAAGGCAGCACATAACAGATGCTGGCAACAGTGCTACTCTGACCAAGCCAGACTACAAAAGCCCACATTTCACCAAGCACCCACTCCCCACCTTGACTCCTTCCCCATACGGAGTTTAATCTCCTTCTGGCCTCATGTCAACACTTCACAGTGAAGAAATGGACCTCTCCCTTTGCTATAGACAGTGATTCAGCTCGGAAGGGAGCTAACACACGTTCAATGCCTGTCATCAGGCAACACAGAGACATGCTGTGGCAGAGATCTCGCATTTAGGAGCTGTATTGCATTCACCGTACCTCCTCAGCACAGTCCGTGTAACATATACTGATGCAGGTGATAATGTCATTCATGCCTGCACACGCAAGCTTTGAGCTCTGCTCAAGGTCACTGAGAAACACATCAGAGCTCAGGACACCAGCAGCATGTGCTTTACTTTTAACTACTTGCTGCCTGTGCCCCCATGTCAGCTCCTCCCTTACACCCACCAGCAGTAAGGAAACGCTACGCAAGAAGAGGCAGCTGCAAAGAGAAGCACAGATATACACGTGCGTGTGCTCATGCAAAAGGGGAGGAGGACACCTGGCAACATGAGGGTGTTCTGAAAGGTTTGGGGGCATCTTCCCGCCTCTCAGCTGGACTCCTCTGTCCTAACCCAGGTGGTGATCATTTAAATGCTGGGGATTTCTCCGCAGCAGCAGGGAGGCTGGGGCTCCAGCACCACCTGAGCTCCAAGCAGATCTCCATCTGCATGGCTAGACAGAGGGCTACCTCCCCAGCAAACTAGACAAGCACCAGTGTGACAGGCCAGCACAGAGATTATTAATACCCAGAACATTCTGTTTACATCTCCCACTTGCTTCTACAACTGGAACCGCTTCAGGTCCAAGTTAGAGACAAACAAAAAACAACCCCTCGTTCTCTCCCCCAAGAAGCAGGCAGTCCAAAATGCTGTGAATCATAATGAGGAGGTTAAGAGCTATAAATCACTGCAAAGAAAATATTTACAAAATACAAACTGTAACTAATAACTATATTTAAAAGGGGATTTGGGTGGCTTACAAAATCTGGGAGACAGACTGTGCTCACTCCACTGTTCCTAGACCAATCTTGAATTCAAAAAAACCCAAACCCACACATCCAACCTTGTTTGGATCAAGAGCTTGAAGAACTGTGGAGACAAGGACTGAAAGCTACAAGTGGCAGAAGGCAATCTTCCCATTGTGAAGCAGAGCGCAGATAATGTGGAAAACTCTCTGTAACTTCTAGTGAAGAACCTGTGTCAAAACAACCAGTCACCCACCAATGAACAGATGTCCACTGAGCAGGTCTGGTGGAAAAACGAGTGAAGAATTAGGCTCCAGACACAAGATCACTTTCCTGCCCCAGCACACTCTACTCAAGTCAGACTGAGGTCCTACACATCCAAGAGCAAAGGCCATGGGAACTCTGGCTGCTTAAAAAACTCATTTAGCAGACACAAGACCACAAGGCTAATCATCATCTTTCAACAGCAGTAAATATAGTTTTACAATTATATCCATGTACTTGATTTTTCAGAGATGCCAGCAGCGTTATATTAAAAAAAAAAAATGTTTGGGCTACTTACAGGCACAATTAACTATTATCCAAAGTACTCTGTATGCCAAAAAAACAGACAAAAAATGCTAAGGACATACCAAATTACTTCTGCAAGATTTTTTTACTATTTTCAGTACAGCCAGATGAATTCAGGGCATATTTTTTCAATTGTTAGTTACCTATTTTCAGACACACTGAAGCTTAAGTCATTTTGTTCACTTTCCTCATTAAAAACATACCTCACAGAATACAAACCTAACATAGGAAAGCACACAGGAAACTTTGCTATCTCTCTTGTACATCTCTGATTTGTCAGGTAACACTTTCAATCTAAAGGTGTATATTTCTAATGGGATTCTATAGTGCTTTTCACTTTTTTTTTCCCCCCCACCTTTCAATGAAGTGGTGAAATGGAGCCCCCCAAAAAGCCTGCTCTGCTTGTCACAGCCAAACCCTTTGTCAGCAGTTCCAGCCCATTCCTCACAAAAGGATGCCCTTACAAGGTGAAAGAAACAGCAAGATTTCCCCAGCTAGTAGTCCGCCCTGGACCGTTCCATTGACAGTGGCAGAAGAACAGCCACACAGTGACAGACTTTAGATCCATCCAGCCCATTATCTTCTTTCTAACAGCAGCCAAATCTGTGGAAGAATGCAAGAACAGGGTAAATGTTCACTGGTTTTTCTCCAGCAAACTAAGCCAGCTGATGCCACAACTTGCAAAGCACGCTGTGGATAAGAGTTGCAATGACAAGTTCTTCATTATATGAAAAAAAACCCAAGTAATAAAACCTGCTTTTTTTTTTTTCATACATGGCACCCCGTTATTTCCTGTGTGCATCCTAGTAAGTGAAAATGGGAAAGTTCCCTATTTTAGTTCCCTTACCATCCAATATTCTGTGTGCTTGTCATATGCCTTCACTCCTGTCAGCTCTTTTTGTAAGTGAAGATTTCACTTCTTTTCATAAAGAACCTGCTACATTCCTTTCATCATCACTATTATCCTTCCCTGTACTACTGCTAGATCTGCTACAACCTTTGAAAGATACACAGAAGTACCACAGCTGTATACTCTAACATAATGATATGTGCTGATTTATTTCCCATTTCTCATTTTAAAACTGCCTCACTAGACACAAGTCTGCAAGTGCTGACAATAATCTGCCTCGTACTCAGAATAATAAAATAATCTGCCTCATATTCAAAGAAAACTCCTGATGTTAAATGTCAGGGTTTGCAACCTCAAGACAGCAATTTCTAGGCTGAGGTGGCCAAACAATCAGCAGCCAACTACTTATTTGAAGCTAGCTCTTCCTTGTGTCCACCTGCTCAGCAGTATCAGAAAATAACTGAGGATATTCATTAAACATATTCTTCACCTGAAATACCTCACATGAGCAATTGCTTTAATTACTAAAGGGATAAAAAGTAATTACAGAGGAAAATTCTGCAATCTCAGTCTAGGCAAGAAATACCCAAGGGAAAGTCATCATTATAACATCATCCATGTGTTGCAAAAGCCAGTTGAGGAATCCTTGGTGCCGTTGGCTCCCGTCTATCTAAAGTCTTGCTAGATGTACAGGGCACAGCCAGACGACCAAGCACCTTCCCTGCCTTGGTTTTGAACATGACACATATGAGTCTCCCACCACAGATGCGTCTCCTTTGAGAAACTGGAAAGTTGAGATCCCTTTATGGTATAGTGGATGAGTTAAGTATGTTCCAGTATGACAGCACATCAAGAAGCCGAGGCACGACGCTCTGTAATTAAATAATGCTTTATATTGGTTCATGACAACGTAACATCAAGGCAACAGCACCTGCCATTTTCACGCAAAATAATTTACATAAACTTATTCCTCTACTTCCGTATCTCCAGCTGCATTCCATAATTTATACAGACATACAGATTCTTCCCTCTGACATTAACAAGAGAAACAAGTTGAATAATCAGCTCGCAGTATTAAGTGCATTGCATTTACTATCAAGCAAGCTTTTTTAGTTCAGCAGATGATTAATCTTCCCTCTGCAGGTAGAATACCAGGGGATGCAGAGAGCTGACAACTGCTCTCGGCTTCTGGCCATGCTCTCCATACGCTTACCTTGCAACAACAGCATTTGCTGGATCCCTCCAAGAGCTGCTCTAATTCATTAACCCAGCAAAAGAATTGGACAGCTTTCTGCCAGGTCAGTGAATTAAAGTGGCTCACGTAAGGAATGCCAGAGCCAGTAAACAGGAGTGGGAGTTTGTGCTTGGAGCCAGATATCTCTTTTCTGATAGCAGTGAATCTTTTAGATCAGCTCAGCTGCCAGAGGTACTGCAGCCTAATTAGCATCTCCCCTTGCAGCTAACTATGCTGGGTGTCTCCATTAGGGATAAGAGCACTAAAGTAAACCAAGAAGGGGGAAGGGGGAAAAAAACAGGCGACCCAGCACTGTAAGTAGTGAAATGCAGAGTGTCAACTGTGTAAGAGACAGGCTGCAACAGGCAGACCAAGTAGGCCAAATATGGTCTGGTACCTCAGTCTATTTTTAATCCAGTTCTTTCAGCTGTGCTTTGGGACAGTATCAAGAGAAAGGACAGATGCCTGGAGATGAAGTATGAGAGATCTGCATGCCAGGCAAGAAACAAAGCTCCACAGATGAAGCTTGATCCTAAAATAAAAAAAAGATTCTAAAATATGAAGTTGTTTGTATTACACTACCTATTGTGTCGATTTCTTTTCCATGCCTCTGTTCTGAAAGCTCTGAATGCTTTCCACTACACTCATACTACCAGAACCAAGCTCATCCTTAGCTGGTGACACCAACCAGTCGTTCCCCTTTGCTCAGGGCTTTTAGACTGCATAGGAAGGCATGGACTTTGACTCTCAGAGTTTATTTTACGTAAGTTCACTACTGATCTTTGACCTCAGGCTTCCAAACCACTATTAACTCAGACACCACTGCTAATTTCAAATCATTCAATCTGACTCACCCACAAGAATCTGCCAAGTTTCTATGAAAAGGTGCTCCCACCTGGTGTGTTAGGGACCTTGCTATAGACCCCTTCACACTGCTGTGTAGCATCTTACCAACGAGATTAAATTGCCCTTTCCATGAGGGGCCCCTAAGCCACCCCATGTTCTTTGTTACTTTGGCAATTATCCTAAAGGCTATCAGCCTGAAAAGCAGGAAGGCCCCACCATCTGACCACACCTTTTGCTATCTCACCCTGTCCCGACAACTGGACCAAGCACAGGCCTTGTTCTTAAAAGCAAGCAGGGAACTTATCTGTCTGGCTGAATGAATTTCTGAATCATCCCATGGGAGCACAGGCTTCAAGTCAGCAGCTAGAAAACCTACTGGCTGTTTGGTCTGGGGTATCACCTTCACACAAATGACAGCAACTGTGCTTGTCAGTCACAATAATGGGAGGGAAGGCTCATACCTCACCCCTGATGACTTTTCACTCTATTCAAGTTAGCACTTTTGTTTGAGTAAGATAACAAAATGGTGAAAGGAAAAGATACCTTAAAGCATAGCAGTCCACATGGACTGAACACGTATATCCAACAAGCAATAACCAGTGCATGTAATGGACAAGGTGCTTGACATTACCTGTAAATGTTTAAGGTGAAATACCCAACCTGTTCTGCTGTATATTTTAATAGCACACTTTAGCCTGAGTAACTACTGAGCCTTCTTCCTTCTCCTAGATCCTACATCATTAATCAGCGTACTGAGATGGAGAAAAGTTACATGGAATTACATCCCAAGGCAGCCCACAGAATAAAAGTAACTTCATACAGAAGAAGTCCTCTACAAAAAGATAAGGGGACTTGGAAGATCCAGGATGCAGTGAATGTGAAAGCAGCATGTGAAAGACCCTTGGTTGAGGCACCTTCCCCCCCTCTCTCTCCTTGGATTTCTTTATGTGCCACCATCTGGGATCCTTTGGGCTTGATGAGTCCCAGCCACAACAGTCACAGCAACACCCCTGTCTGTGCCCTCACCCTTTCCCAGCCAGCTTGAGCCTAACTCTGCATGCTCAGCTCACACACTTTAACTACATCGAATGGTCACACCAGATGTGCCCACCTGTTTCCAACAGCCAGTACAAGTGTTGTGTGTTATTCAGCCTGTTTCTTGGATAAACCCCTGCCAGTCAGGCTCCCTCTGCAGACTCCTGGCAACACCACTGCCTCCCAGCAGTCTCCCAGCAACACTCCCTCTGCACAGATGGGCTCCCAATCCCTCCTCATAGGCTAGCCACACGCTGTGGGCTCCTTGGAGCCAGCTTTAGTTGATAAAACACAGAGCTCAGCCCTGCAGAGCCACCGAGATGGCTCCTAATATGGAAGAGGAGCAGGAAGGTTGGCAAGAACTTACATTCAAGGTCAAGAGTCACATCATTTCCATTAAAAAGAAATGCTCTTAAGCTCTGGACAAGGATGGGAACAGTAAAAACACATGGGGAAAACCACTGCCCTGTTTTATTCCCTATTTCCAGCTTCCCCATCCAACCAGCAGTGCTTGAGAAAGTTGCTTGCTGGAGACGGGCAGCCCCAATCTTACAGCTTGGAACGACATCGGACAATCTGGTGCTAAAATGATGACTTGCATTTCTGCACACTGCACCAGCTCTAAGTTTTATTTCCTGCCTGACCTCTTCTCATCTACGTTTGTGTTTACAGAGTAAGGCACTCAAAGTTCCTTTTACACACTATCAATGTGCCTTACAGGGTTTGTACTCTTTTGTTTCTTCAAGATGCTGAAGTTGAGGCATTCCCAGGATGAAATCAAAGATATCTTCACAAAGTCATGACCAATAGAGCCAAGCCACTGCAGTGGAGCAGAGGCACACACCAGGAACTGTGCACACTTGAGCTGGCACTATCAGTTCTTCCAACTGTTGGCACTGAATTCATTCAGTACTTACCAGGGAAAAAAATAATCTCTACAAGCCAAACACCAACTACAAGTAAAACTGAAAGCATTAACAGATTAAATCCGCCCCTGAGCGCTGAAGGCTCTCACCATAAGGCTCTTTATTAGGAAGTTAAGTCTTAACAAGTGGCTTAAGGGGTGGATAAAGCTTTTCCTGGGATAATCTGCCAGCATGTTGCCCAGTGCCAGTTCCAGGCCATGGGAAGAAGAAAGCAAAAATACAGAAGATGCTAAAAATCTTGGTTTGGCAGATGGATGACCACTAGCTAAAAGCTCCTCTCCTAACTTTGCCCTCTGAAGCTCCCTGCCATCTTCAAAAAGTCAAATAAAAGTGATTTTCTACTCTGGCAGTTTCTTGAAAACAAAACCACATTGGGATTACACCTAAAATGCATGTGCTCACCCTAATTCTGTGTACCATCAACCTTCCAGAGTTTGCCTCCATCGTGTTTATTTGAACCATTTGCCAATTAACACAAAGTTATTAACACTTTTATAAAAGACTGTCTTTGGATAACACCACTATGGTAACAACATTGTGATTTTAAATACTACTTTCCTTTTTTTTTTTTCTTTGCAGACACCAATTCACAAGGGGAAAGATGGAAACCTAGTAATGGAAGGTCAGAAGCCACGTTTTGTTTATAATTCTCTCCTTCTCAAGTCTGCTGCTGATTTGCAGTATAATATATACTTAAGAAATAGCAATCCAATCAATGTCTGCTTTTCCCCAAAGCACTGTGCTGCTCTCCTGGCTCTGCACCCTTGTGCACTTACTGCAAGAGATCCGTTCTGCGTGCTGGCCGTGTTCGTGCTCTGCTCTCCGTGCGGCTGCGTGCTTCCGTAGAGTGTCAGATTGTGCTCGCTGGTCTGGCCTGCATAGTCCTGAGTGTGTGGCACCCCGTACTCTGTGGGAATCCCATTCTGTGGGGGTGGCGGAAATGGGATTGTGGTGAATGGCTGCACCATTGCATCAGGAGTTGCTGCTGGCTCCTGGTTACCCTGAAGAAAGGAAAAGGAGAAAACAGATTTATACTACAGAAGGTAGATCAAAACGTCAGCCCGAGAAACAACACACACGTGTACATGTGAACATCCCACCCACCATCACCATAATATTACACAGTCTTCTATTACCTGTTCTATCAAAAAGAGCATGCCTTACTCCTCTGACCCATGACATTGTTTTCTTCATCTTTTCAGAGCAACTTTTTTGCTAATGGCTGGCACATGGAGAAAAAATTATGGAGTTTGCAAACTGCATACCCCTGTGATCTCACACAAAGCTTTACACACAGTAAAGCTGACACTGAAACATTGGAACAGAGAAGGAAACACAGAAAGAAGATCAGGCTTCTTTAATATCCCTGAAAGTACTGTAACTGGGTCCATCTCCTCCAGCCTGACACTCATTGCTCTGCTCACAAGCAAGCACATTATGTGGTTCAGAGCATGACTCTCTGTTATGTTGCAGTAATAAAAAGTTTACTTTTTCAAACCCATCTGTGCAGAAGCCCCCTTCTTTGCTCTGGCAGCACTGAGTACGCAGCACAGGTGCTCAGGTATCAATTGCTGGAATATCCAATTTGCTGCTTGCTGGCCAGGCAGAAGACACCGAGGACCTGTAGGGAACTGAGCTGAGATTGCAAGCCTGGAGCACACTCACTCTTTCCCATTCCTGAGCATCCCTATTATCACAAAAGACATTAATCAGCCACTCCTCCCTTAGCTTTGGGTATCCCATAGAGACCTCTGTGCTAGGATAGTGGGCTTTTTAGAAGCTTTTAGCACTGTCTTAGATGTTGCTGACACCAACCAGATGACTCAGAAACAGAGACCTGACCATGCAAAAGAAATCCCAAAAAAACAGTAAAAAATGTTACACCATCATGTCAAAAAAACCACAATAAGCAAACAAAAAAGCATGCAGCTCTGCAGCCTCTGCAGGGATCTCACCAAAGGGGGAGCAGGGAGCTGCATTCAGCCACCGGGGGTGAAGGAGAACAGCCTTGACATTGAAGCCCAACCCTGGGAAGCCCAGGCTGCTGCACTGCTCCTACTGCTTCATTGCCGCAGCAGAAAAAAATCCACAGAAAAGATTTATGATAGGAGGGCTGTTTGATTTATGTGCATGTCAACAGACTAATCCTGATTTTAAATTTTGGCTGCTGTTCCAGCCCTGGGTCCTCCCCCATAAAGTCTGGAGGTGCTCGAGCCTATTCTAACACCAGCATGCTTAAATCAATGGAGTAAAAGCGAAACAGACCTTATCCCACGGGTAGGAAAGGCAGAGTGGGAATTACCAGGCAGCCTTTCAGCAAAGAGCGCGCAGGACCTGACAGACCTCCAGTGAAGCTGGACAAACCTCTAATTCCTTTTATCAGCCTACCTGCAGCTTTCCCTTCCGGGCGAAGGAAACAATGATAAACGCAGCACACCTCCAGCCAGCACCGGGTCATTCAGACACTGGCTGAATCCCAAATTTGCTCTGACATTAGTCTATCTGGTCTGCCTCCCCTGGGGGCCACGTGGCCACACGCTCCCGCAGCTGGGGAGAAGGAGAGGGAAGGGCATTCAATACCACTTAGCGGAGCCAAGCTAAAGCCTTGGCCTGCGCCGGGAACGGACCGTTTCATTAACTCAAGTCCAGCCACTGCAAAGCCTTGCTGCCTGCAGAAACACAAAACTCTGCAGCCTTATCTGAGAAAGAAAAATTCAGGCACGCACGCCAGCCACGGCCAGTGCTCAGCTCCTTGCACGCACTCCCCCAAGCCGTTGCAGCCCTGCGTCGTGTGCTCGCGGGTCTGCAGGGGTTTTTTCTCACACCAAGCACATTTTCTGAAAGCAGGGCAGGATGTTTTAGTTTTCTCCCCCAAAAGGAGGGCAGTTCCACCAGCACTGTGCTTCTGCTCATTCCTTTGCCATTCTCAGCTTCAAAGCAAGGCATTTCTGACTCAATCTAAACTCACCAAGATCTGCAGAGCTGAGTTCTGAAACAGGAGGCAGGAGAGGCAGAACGATGGTTGTCCCACTGCAAACCAGGTATCAGCAACCCTATCGCTCACTTGTTCACACTGTTTATCCCCTGACACGACAACTCCATTCTGTCCACATACTGCCTCCTTTCCAAATTCTTCTGCTTACAATATTTCATTGTATCTGATTGTCTGTGTGCTACGGTCCACACTGTCTGCCCCTTTCTTACGTTTAAAACAGGACTAAATATGAAACTGATTTTTTATTTTAAATTAAAAAATTGATAGGGTAACCCCAGAAAAGATGCAGGTGCAGAAACTATTTCCAATTTTCTCAGAACAAGCTAGATTTCCAAGCCAGTAGCCCTAAACAAAACCTATTCTGCCATCCTCTCTACAGTGCAGGGCTGCTCCCCAAAGGACACAGTCCAGCATCTTGTTTAATCTCACTCTTAGACTACTTAAAATGCCAGCCCATGAACCTTGTATAATCTTATTTTCAGTGGTTTTACCCCTCAGTTAATACTGTTCCCTCCAGTTTAAATGCATTGCAACCTTTTTAAATATTTTCTTTCCCTTCTTCAATTATCTACAAATGCATGAAGGATGAAAAATGCTTACTCTCTCTTCTGTTGCTTGTGGCGTTTTGATAATACGTATTTATTTTGAGTTTAATCACACCTCTCAAGCCAAAATATCCTGGTAACTTTATTTATTACTTCTCTCTGACCTTCTTAGATTTTCAAAGAAAGGATTTCTGGTGCAGAATGAATGTTTTTAATACCATTGTCACCCCCCCCCCCCCCCAAATCGCATTAACATGCAAAAATCATATATCTTTTATTACAAATGTATCCTTCATTTAATGTCTCAGGTTATCTGGAGATTTATCACCATTATGTTTGTCCAGGTTTCATCTTCCCATGGAGTATCTGTATCTCAAATTATTTCTCTCTTTATATGATTATGGACATATTTCCCATCTGATTTTTTTCTGTAATTTTAATTTCCTTCGGTGCTTTAGAATTACTTTTTTCTCTGTTTCCACTAGTGTCTGCAGAAAAGGACCCCCGATGAGATCTCTGCAGGTTTCACAGCATACTGATATCCTCCAAACCCAGAGGAGATTCTACCTCTTCTGTTAGTCTGCTAAATTTCAACGTTTACATACTTTATATTTTCAAGAACTAACACAGGACACACACAAAAAAACCCCCATTAATCTTCAAACATAGAATCTGAACTCCTTTCCCTCATTCTAACCCACCATAGAGAATTCTGCAGTCAGAGGTGCTGCTTCTCACGCTTCTCAGGAGGTACAAAGAGCACGAAGAAACCCCAAGTTTTCCAGCTGAAGGTACGTACTTGGGAAGAGAGACTCAACAGAAAGTATTTTGCCCATCCAATCCTGACAACATACCTCACTGTATTGCCAGTCCTGCCTGCTCTAGTCATGAAAATCTCTGTAACATCTACTTAAATGCAACAAGAAACTCAGATAGGTATGTCCAAGGCAATCACCATCCCCAAACACACACAAGGACACCATCACGAGACTAGGAAAACCTGGCTGCAGCTTCCCCCAAAAGCTAGTGTCATCTTAAACTTCTGTGAGGGCATGAAATAAATCTTAACTAATGTTCAGGAGCAGACAGACACTTCTCTCGGCCACAATGCATCAGGCCAGCAGTCTTCAGGAGGGGAGTGTGATGGACATTTGGTTGCAGGAATAGTTGTGGCAATTCCAGATCATCCAATTCCCTCCACAAATTTGTGCTGCCATGCACCAACCACGATAGCTGTCATCCCATGCTCAGTCTGGGAAAGGCTGGTCAGCGCAAGTGGAACTCAGTGTAATTTACACATACTGCTTAAAAAAAGGAAAACACTTCAATAGGATACATGGTAACCTCAAGTTCCAAAAAGAAGAAGTAATTCCTGTGTTTGCTATTCATTCTGTTGCTCTGCTCCCACAGAAATCATTCATTCACAACAGGTGGGAATTCAAAGCAGCCCTTCCCTTGCAAAATGTTGGCATCTGATTCATCAGCACTCAAGACCTCAGAGCACAAGAAGGATATGGATATTCATCTGGGCTCCCTATTCTCAGCCCTACAAAGGTCTAGTCAGGTCCTTGCAGGTGCCAACTTTCTTCCTTAAGTCAGGGTTTTTCCTACACTGCTCATTACAAATCCGTCCCATATTTTGTTTAAAAAACAAATTAGCTAAAACAGTGAAAATCCCTAATGGGGACACATTTCTTGGAGTTTATGCAGCTTTAACTTAATTAACGAACTTTGTAGCTCCAAGCTAAGCAGAGGAATGGTAAGTAAATGCACGGAGTGGTACCTTGTGGAAGGGCGGGAACTGGAGATGATGTCTCAACAAGGAGCAAAGTGGTTCAGCAAATGCAACATAGGATGAATTCTTTCAGCAGACAGCAGGTGGTGATCCAAGATCACTGCACTGGAGCGCTAAGAGCAAACACCAGAAATGCACACAAAGGCCTCCTACTTCCATAAAACTGTCAAAGATCAGTGAGTTTTGTGAAGGAGTGGTTTTGTTTTGCTCATTAGAGAAACGGATGTAATTATAGGAATATGAAAGGAGCCTTATAGCAATGCAGCCCCAGATCTCTTCTGTATTGGTACACCATAATACGCATATTTAGTAAAGCATAACTACCCAAATAAAAATTATTAACCTGGTAAAGCTAAACTGGTACAATTTCTGTACAGACATGGCAATCTGCCACGAGGTAACCCATCTGAGCTATCCATAACCCTACAATAAGCATCACAGAAAGGCGCAGAGAAATGGTACAGCATATAAACATCAAATAATCTCTTAAAAATGCCTTTGAACTCTGCTAACCCCCAAATCACTGGTATAGATGTGAGTATAAGCCTATTAGTGGAATAGGGTTTCTAATAGGTATATCTTCACTGAACTAATTTTATGAAACCTTGAAGCAACTGACTTGCAGCTAAGGGAGGTAATTAACCTGTTTGTGAAGACCAGAGTGTTCCAGCCTACACTGTTTGCTCTCTGCACTAACCTAATCCCTTTCGTAAACAGCAAAAATGTTTGTAGCTGGGATCTGAAGAGCCTGGCACGACTGTTCAACCTGGAGCCGCTGCCCACCCTCAGCTCTGCATGAAGGGGATCCTTGTAAGTGAGGGGGATGTAGGGACCACACCGTCTCCTTTCTACAACCCAGCTCACAGCCTCCTGCCAGGGACGCAAATGTGACACACAGCTCTGGTACAGGAAGCAAAGCGCTGCTCCCCGGCTGTACACAGGCGAGAGAGAAACGGTTTACCATACAAGGCTCCTGCTTAGGAGCAAAAGAAACAATAATAATAAAAATAATAATAGGCTGGGGATTTTTTTTTCCCCCTCCCCTTCTCACAGGCGAACAAAAAAGCTGCTCTAGCAGGGTCCTCTTCTCAGCCTTTTCCAACACAGTCTCCCTTCCCAGTTCTGAGCTGCAGGTTCAGAGAGGATCTGGTTGGAGCTGTCACCATCCCACCTCTAGCTGTGCACTCCTGCCCTCTTCTCCCTGCCAGCCTGCCCACTGCTGAGCCCTTTCAACACATATCCCAGGGGAAAAAAGAAAAATTACTCACTTTTTGTTGTCAGGTTAGTTTTGTTGCCACTTAAGAGTGCTGAAATGCCTTGGCAAGGAGCTGGAGGAGAATCAGAGCCAGAAAGGACAGGGGGTGGAGAAGCTGGGGAGGGAAGGGCCATGGGCACCAGCTCTTGGATGAGCTCAGGCTGCCAGGGAGCTGCAGTCTCCAGCATGCATTAACCCTCTCCCCAGGCAATCCCACAATTTGCCCACTGATAACAAACAATTTCTTCACAAATGGGAATAGATACAAACCAACGTGAACAATGCTCCCCAGACACACCCGGAACTCCAGCATTATCGCTTCCAGAAAAACAGAGGTTGGGGCATTTCATTACACCAGAGAGGAACCCCACCCTACACTGGTAGCTCTCACAGCACATAGAACCTAAGCTTTAATTTTTAAAACTGTGCTTTTGCTCTTTAGGGCCATGAGGATACTCAAACACAAGGGAAAGTGATGTACAGGATGATGAAGTAATGGCTTTCCAACTCCCCAAACACCCCAAACCAGTGTCTTGGCCATGCCAACCCTGCAGGTACCCACAAACACCATATGAGCTCTCTATATAAAAATGCAGCAATAACACTTCCTCCATCATGGCCATTTCATTACAGATTAGCTTCTGAATGGGAAGAGCGGGTAAAATCCCTACAGAAAGGAAATCTGGAGGTGAAAAGGATATATACAAAGGATATAACCATCTCACATTCATCTTTGTACAAACCTGTTCCTGGATTCAGAGGGGTATGTGACCCTAACCTGACACCCAAAGTCCACGCTACAAAGGCATTTCTGTAACTCCAGAGAGCAAGACTGGCATGCCTGTGTGTCTGGAGACCGAGACTGATAAAATCAACACTCTTTCTTGGTGTGGGCTGATCATAAAAGCACCTTGAAGAGGATCACAGTAATAAGAAGTTTTGTATTTCATCTGCACATCTGGAGCTTGATCTTTGTTTGATCTACGACACACTGGGGTAACAGAAAAGGATGTTGGATTTTCACTTTACTACCATGGGCACAAGAGCAATTCCTCCTGAATCCTCCCAAAAGCAGGGCTCTATCTATAGGTAGTTCTGCAAATGTCTGCTGGACCTTTATGCTAGTTCTGTTAAAACAGAGAAAAGTTCATAAGTTCATATGTATGCCTTTCTTTTTTTTTTTGTAATTTAAACTGGATGTAATCATTTCGGAAATGCTTTTTGCATTGGGCTAAGTTAAGCCTCAATAAGCTAATCTTGCACCAAAGGGGGAAAAAAAAAAAAAGAAAAAAGAGATGCCTGCACTCAAGCTTGCACCTAGCTAACCATTTAAAGGCATGTTTCCTTCAATTTCCTGGTGCAAGCTTGCACTAGATTATCTAATCTTGCCCTTCCCTCTCCTAGATATGTAAAGCAAAGGAAGAACAAGTTATCTTCCAATACACACTCTATCATTCCATGCCACCAAAAACTGTTCTGTAAAATAAAGCAGCTGGCCTTTTTTTTTTTTTTAAATGCATCTAAGAACTTTATAGAGAAGAAGTTCAAGCCCCCTTCTGTAAGAAAGGATAAAAGAAAATTATAGTCTTATCTTACTCTTATACACAGGAAGCACTCACTCATCCCCATGCTACCATCATGTCCACTAATGGCCAACTTTTACTCTATTGCTCTGCACAAACACAGGCTCTCAGTGCTGAATGCATACACACTTGGTAAGAAGCCCTTGGGCAACCTGCAAAGAGGCTTCCTGTTGGATACAGCCAAAGCTTTAGAGTTATGCAACATTAATAAGGCCCAGGGCCACATCTACTTACCAGCCTGAAACACAGTTTTCAGATTTTAAAAAGCACTGATTTCTGCTCCTGAAATCTACATTATTCCCCATTCAAAAAAAAAAAAAAAAGTTAAATGTTACTAGCACAAAGACATCCCAACAAATGCTTTCAATCAATTCACGCTCTCTGGGGCTGATTAGAGAGAATTGTGTTTCAAGAGATGACATTGGGGTCTCAACATCTGTTTCCATTCCATATTAGGAATGAAACTACCTCTGAGAATTATTGGGGAGAAGGGGGTAGGGGTGTGGAACAAAGGAAAAAGTCACCAGGATGGATATATCTTCAGCAACAAAGCCAGCAAGTAAGAAAAAAGCTCAGGCTCAATTTTTTGTTCCAGATTGGTCCTTTAGCACCTCTCCTGGCTGTATTCTCCCCACCTCTGCAGTATTCCAAGTGACTGTTTTCCACTTCACATTCACAGTCAAACATTCTTGGGGGAAAAAAGATTTCCATAAGATGACTAGCTTTCAACAAATCAGCATGAAAATAAAGTCTCAAAATACTACACATCTAGTCCTACGTTAATCCAGCAGGCACCCAGAGCAGCAGAAGCATGTCCCACACAGGGGAGATTACTCTACCATCAGGAAAAGGCGCTTAAGTTTCTTCTGTCGGACTAGAATTCAAATGAGTCACAGCTAAGAAACAGTGTGCTGCAGATGTGTCACGTATGTTTAATCCAAACTAACTGTGATTAGCTATTCAGCAGATTAGCAAACCAATCACACTTTCAGCTGCATGATTGCAGATCCTCTCTCAGGGAAGCAGAGGCCAGTGGTGGGGAAGGAATGTGCTAACTGCTCTTTCAGGAGTGTTCCATGGTTGCATCAGGGTATATGGGCACTCATGTACATGATACTTTAAATGGCTCAGAGGATTTTCCTGTGCTGGTTTTCTGCCTTACTCTTGATGCTAACCAGTGGTTTCTGGTGCTGCTCAGAAAAAGAAGGGCTACAGAATATGAAAATATAACAGGGAAGAAAATCCCACCTGATGCCATGGTATCTCTTGACCAGGCTGTCAGGGTAGTGTCACATCTACTGTCACCTCAGCTAATTCTGCAATCAGATTGCTCGCTTCAGACAGCTTTGTTTCAAGGAAGACAGTAACTCTCCAGATGACATATTTCAGAAAACCAGTGCTGCTTCTCCAAGCCCAGTCAGGTACCTGGTGCTGGACAGATAAGCAATTTTTCATCCCATGTCTCTGCTCTGCAAAATGGACTATCATCGTGTATCTGCAAGTACACCACCAAACCCCAGTGAGTGTGAGGAGTTATTCCTGCAACGTCAAGAATTCAAACGGCTTTCCTGACTGTTTAAATCCTCATGAAGCTCATTCAGCCCCTTAGAAAGATTTGTATCTACTTTAGTCACAAGAATTTCTCAAATCGACACAGCTATCTGTAATAGACTCTCTCAGATCTCTCTCTATATCCAGTGCTCTTCTAGGAAGGATTTTGAAGATCAGTTTTGGTACCAGGCTTTCCCGTCCCCCTCTTCCCTGCTGTGAGGGCTATAAGCCGAAGGCAGTACCGAGCTGTGCAGAGGTCTTGCTCTGAGCTGACTTGGCTCCTGGAGGAAAGACAAACCTTAAAGCCCTGTCTGGCAGCTTCACTTATACTGCACTTATACAGGCCCCTTCAATTCCCCAGATTTCAGTGGCCAGCAGGAAAGTCCTCCCGCCTGCCTGCACTAATTCCAGCACCGCACAGGAAAAAAAGCAGCCCTGCCTCTGCTGCCAGCGTAGGAGGAGGAGGGAGGGAGAAAGTGCTGGGAAGGGGAGAACACATCTGGAATCAATTGGAGAGAGCCGAATGCCTCAGAAAGAACTGCAGAGCTGGCAGAAACCATAGCGAGGAGCCACGTGTTCGGACGTGACTACGAAGCAAAGGTGGGGGACAAGACACATACAGCATACTTAAAACCAGAGCTCCTCTTGGGGCTCTTCGGGTTTTCTTTTTGTGCAAGCAGCTAAACATCTCAGTCCTGTCATATTTTCACTGCCCCTGGCCTATCACGGATATGGTCAGAATTCCATACAGAAGACAGGAGATGAGATGAGGCAAACGGGACCCATCTGTGACTCGAGTACCAGGACTCAGTCACGCAGCAGCAATATTATATCAAGCTGCTCTCAGGGCACAGGGTGGAGGAAGTCTGTGACTGACTTGGCACATGTTTGAGAACAGAAATTTGCCGGTTTAAAAACGCAGATTTCTTCCCACAGTTACTTTCCATTCCAGCAGTGCATTCTGCTATCTCCTGCTACTCATTTGTTCCAAGAGTAGTTTTCCATTTTTCAAGGAAGCCTCCACTATGTGTCCTGGAAAGCAGAGGTTCTGGAAAGGAGCAGAGAGTCATGGAGAAGCAATTCACCAGTGCAGCAGCCTGGCACAAAGAGTGACTACAGCTGTTCAGATATATTACCAACAAGTAAGATGTGGGAAGCACTGTTACTTTGGTACGTGGCCTTGGCCAGATGAAAAATAAGACACATAATTCACATACGTGAATTTTAAAAACAGAATTAAAAAATTCAAAAGGAACACAAAAGAGCCACGGAAATGACGACAAGACTGGAAAAAGCCATATGGCTGTGCACTGAAAAACTTGAAAAGCCCAATTTATTTTGCTGATAATTTTTTTAAAAAATTAAGTGGCAACTGATTATTTTGTGAAAGTATATTAATTGTGAGGGGGGGAAAAACCACACGCTTATAATATTTAATCTAATTTAAAAAGACATCAAGAAATAGCCAAAAGCTGAGACTGATAAATTCAGCTCTGGTAAAAGACACCATTTCATTTTGTTTGCTGATTTCTAAATGACAGTCATTAAGTCAGCTGCTGAGAAGGACTCAGTCGTTTCCATCTCTTTGCGCCTTTGTGCTGAAAACATTATGTCACTCAAAACAGAGGTACCTGAGTGAGACATAATGGCCCACACCACATGTACAGCCAAAAGAGGCTATCTAAAGCCAGATCTATAGGACAATATTCTGGAAAGCTAACAAGAGCTAGTGGAAGTCAATGCACATAAACAAATGATTAAACTCAGCAGCATACACATTTATATGCAAAATGACTTCACCTTATGGAGAGGGAAAAGCTATTGAAAAGTATAGGTGCAGTTTTGTGTACCACCTAATATGATAAACTACCAACTGGCCTCAGAATCAGTTGCTCCGTTTCCCTCCCCAGCCGTTGAGAGCTCTTGTCATGCCACGGCCATTGCCAGAAAATTAATCCAAACAATAGTCATCTGTTTGGTCATAAACTGAACTGTCTCGCTTTATATCTGCTTAAGCACGATGCCCAAAGTGGTGAGGAGGCTGAACATATGGCCAGGGCAGAGAGATGAGGGGGACTATTCTTCTCACAGCAGCCCACAGTTACGCTACATTAAGCGCAACTTGAAAATGCACCTGAAAGCCACTTCATACAAGAACAAGAGGCTACGTGGACATTTAGCATATGTTACTGCCACTACCTGTTTCACTTATGCTTAACTTCTAAAGCACGCCCATGTAAGCCAGCACAAAGCTGGTTTGTACACAGTGAATTTGTCAAGTATCTCAGGAAAGATTTCCCCATTGTTATAAAATCCTTTTAAAGCCTCTTTCCCCCAGGCCTTCCAGCTAATGTATGTTTACCAAATTCCTGCTGTAACCACAAACCAGTATAGACTTCTCCCCTACACAGGCCACCTGCACAGCTGAAAGGTAAAACTCGAGGTCAGCAGCACATTTGACCACCTTTCAGGTGTCTTCTCCTGGGCTGGGTGCAATTAATGCAGCTCCTGTGGCCCCCACGCTCAGCAGTACCTTTGGAAGAATGCCCCTCTCCCTTGCGACCACCACATCAATGCTTGGTCACATAAAGCGTGTGTGGGTCTCATAGTAGCGATATACCAAATATTCACATTAAACTACTGGCAGTCCCACTTTTAAACTGCTCTATTTTACTAAAGCTTAAACTGATAAACCTTAAAAAGCTAAACTGAGATAAGGGCAATCCCGTTTCAGTGTCATGCCTGTCAGCATCTGCAGCTCCCTTAATACATTACTGCAGAGGTTCCCGTGAAATTTACCCCCCTGCATAATTCCCAGCAGATCTCCACCTTCCACAGCCAAGTGCATTAAAGGTACTTCTTTCTCCCTCCTCGTGCACCTACAGAAAGACAAGAGCACAGGATATGCAAAACTTAAACCCTTTCAGCCAGTCGGTTTGCCCTTCTGTACATCCCCTTTCACGCGCACCGTGGCAGGCTAAACAAAGCCGCTCACTCCAGGATACAGGCCTGGAAAAAAAGCATTAGCATCTGGCAACCAAGAGCAGCACCCCAGCATAAGAGCCTGAGAGCAAATACAAGTCTCTGGCACGAAGAGGAAACACCGAGATGTACGCCTGACTGCTCCTGTCAATCTTGCAGTGGGGGAATGCCCGATTTTTTTTTTTTAAATATATTTTTATCATATTACTGAAAGAAAATGCCAGGGACTGCTGTGGCCCCTGTCCCTTGAGGCTCCACTGCTGCCATCAGGCTGCACTGCCTTTGCAGCGATGAATATTTAAACAGGGCAATAAATATTTCAGAGCACATTCATCCCAATGAGAAGTCTACTAGCACAAGAGAGCTGAGACAACCACGCAGAGCTTGGGCTGCTCCCTGTTCTGCCTCTCCAGTTCTCACACTGCCTGCCCTCCCTTGGCCTTACTTCCCTCCAGACCTCAACAGAGAGCCTCAAATATTCACGAGCACAGCTCCGGTTACTTTACAAACAAGCAGAAACACCCATGAAAAAGTAAAAAAGTGCTCCACTTCTCAGAGAGGTGCAGAACACAACGAGTGCATGCTTTGCTTTCACCTCTTCTGGGCTTTTGGGTGCTTGCTCTCAGGAAGAAAATAATTTCCTTGAAGACTCCACGGGATCTTAAATCTTCTAATACTGCACCTCAAAAAAGCAAGAAACTAAGAGCAACAAAGCCAAAAGCTTGACAGCATCCGGTCGAGCGAGAATGCACGACAATCTCTCTCTTCCCCCCACAACTCCCTCCTTAATTTCAGTGGTGCATTTACTCGGGCATTTCTCCGGTGTGAGCAGCTCTGCTGGCCTCTCAGTGGGATGCTAACAGATGTACAAAACTTGGCCATCACTGGCATGAATAAAATTGGCTAGAAAACAGGTTTAGGACGTAACAGAAAATGCATTCATTTACTCAGCTATCACCTGCATGCCCTTCATGTACTGATGGCTGTTTCGACTGTCATAGTGATAAAAGCTTGGGTTTTTAACTAGGACCTTAGCTACAGTCTCACTTTTAAATTTTTGGGTTTTAAAGACTATTTCACGGGGTAACTAAAATTTTGCAGAAAATCAAAATCACATATAAAGACACTTATTCAGGATCAAATTTATAGGGCCATGAAGCCTTTGGCCAGAATCAAAAATTATGTTTCATAACAGCTTCCACTGCGTATCTCACTAGATTCAAAAGATCTGTGATATTTGCTGGTTACACAATACATGGAGAAGGCTTCAGAAAACGGGTACGGCTACTCTGAGTGAAAGGAAACCAAAAAAGACACCCTCACAAACAGCAGCCAGCAGACAAAGGGTTATCTTAAATGACAGGCACAAGCTAGTCTGCCCTGGCTAACTGAGCTGCACCAGGACATCTCCTTTCCAGGTAAAGACTGTAATAAACAGTATACAGAAAGAGTCACCTCTGCCTTTCTTGGTACCCACGGACCATCTTTTAAAAGGTGATGGTAACTAAGCTGCAATCTCAATGTATCACATGCTGTCCAAGATGCCTCTCGGACTGCGCAAGAACACACTTCTCATACCTGGATCCTGGCCCAGCTTAAGGTACAAGCTGGGCACCAAATGGTTCAGCCCTGTCATGGCTTAGGCACAGCAGGGAGCGTGCAAGGGTATGCAACAACTCAGCAAGGTCTGCAGATGCACAGTCTTGAATTAAACTGCTAAATTCCCCTGCAGTCTCATTTCAGTTGCTTTTAGTCCTTTGAAGGAGAACAGCCGGGTCCTTGCTTTGCGCAGAAAGGGCCCCGCAGCACATCAAGAGTGAGCTTCCTATGGCAAGCCAGAGCCCTGTTATTTCATCCCTGGTCCTCATAGCCAAGGGAAGAGACCAAGGCAGGACCCAGGTGCTGCACAGCCCGCTTGGGATGGCTAGTTTCTTATTAATGAAATTCACTCTCATTCTCCTGGTCTGTGGCATGAAATGGCTCCAAGCTGAAGTACTGAACTGTACTTCAGTACTGAACTGTCAAATAGCAAAACCTCCTTCCATGTCAAGGAAGAGCAGCTGACTACTGAATAGGTGGATCAATCACCTGACGCTACCCTCTGTCCCTTCTGCTCCTGAAAGAGCAGTAGCATCCCTCCTTCAAGGCTGGTGATCAGCCATGCCACCAAAAAGATGCTGTTTACATTAAAAGTATAAAATAGCAGTCACAGCAGTGTAATTCAGAGAGTGACAAAAATCCCGCTGCTTTGCCAGCACTGAGTCCTGGGATTTTACATCTCTGCTTCTAACCACCACCCCAGCAGCCCTTTATATATCACTGAAACTAAAGGATCCAGTCAGAAGTCAGACCCAACCTGACCCAAAAAACATCTTGTACTTTCCTATCTTATTAACAGACCTCATACACAGATAGAAGAAAACTTCTCGGAACATGAGTATTACCTCACCAAGTCATCTCGAGCAGGAGCCACCATTTTACAGCAGACATCAAGAATAACGAGTGTTCCTCTGCTGACTGTGCAGCTCCGTGTTATTCCCATGATGGGCCACATACCCAGCAGCACACTAACATGGAAAAAACCAGCATCTGATCCCGGGCAAGAATAAAAACCCGTGTTTGATACCATATAAAAAGTGTTAGGAAGGAAAACAAGGCTTAATTCTGTGGCTCCTGAGGACCTCTTATGACTCAGAAAATAAATGTAAACAGATGTAAAAGTTAATTTGGATCATATCAGCTTCACTGGCATGCAAAGGGCAGAGCAGGCACCCTGGGGAGAGGGAGGGAAAGATTTGCCATAGATCGGGTTACTATCGCTGACAGCTGACCTAAAACACCCCAAGATTTCAGCAGACTCTGCCAGATCTTCTAATTTTCAAAGGTGCAACCGCTTCCTTTAAGAGATGTGATGTGTGAAACATTAACACTAACTGAGGTCAGGGACGAAGGAGATCCTGCAGCACAACTATGTAAGTGGTCCAGATGATAATCCTCACTGCTTTAGAACGAGCCAAATTAACTGAAACAAGAAGAAAGCAGAAGTGAATTGTTCCTCTGAAGATGTAAAATTTCTGATCCAAATCAATGAGGACATAAGGAACTGAAACAATTTCTCCGCAGTCTGAAGCTACTGCACGGAACAGACAGACACGGACAGTTGCTCTGTCCTACAAACATGCTCCTTCAAAACAGATGTCTGTCTGCAACCCAACACACTCAGCTTGTGAAGCCGGAGACCCAGCTTGCTGGACGGGCTCCATGGAATCATCTCCCAGATAGGCCAGCACAGCTCACAGATATCCCTCGTCAGTGTCAAACCTGAGAAACGTTCTTCAGCACGAGCCCGCAACACTTGGTTTTCACTTTATTTCATTTGACGAGTTCTGAACTGCCCATCATCACAAACCAAGCATTGTTTCTGTCCTATTAAATTTTTAGGAAGAGTTAATGTTCAAAAGTGGCCAACGACAGCATGTGTAGTAGCCCACAGCAGCAAACATACCTATTGTTAACTGAAGTCCCTTTGCTTTGTTAGGACTTGAAAATGCACTAGACGATTCACAGGGAGACTGATGTATCTGAAAAACTTCCTTTAAATCCTTTAAAATGAAAATCGCTCTTTTAGCTTCCCCTTGCATGTCTAGGACATAAAGCCTTTCCAGAATCCCAGTATTTGGCACCACAGGGTACAAGGACCACCTGCATTTTATAGCCATGGTTGATCTTAGATGATCACAGAAGAACTGGTTTGAGCAACAGCCTCTAGTTTTGTGTTCTGCTTCTGCTGAGTACTACCAACATCACACCTAATCAACAGACTCATCTCCATGCACTTAAGCAAGAGCAGGACTAAGACAGTTGACCTCACATGGGGGCACAGGAGTAGCTCATACAGGCACAGTAATCCCAAGCAGAAATTTGGGACAGACACAGCTGAGGGCAATTTCTGAACCACTTCACAGCTGGATTGTGAAGATGTCTCTGCTCATGACAGAGGGGTTGGACTAGATAACCTTTAAAGGTCCCTTCCAACCCAAACTGTTCTATTATTCTATGATTTTATGATTTGCTACAGGAACATTTCTGCTAGGATTGCCTGAAAAGTAGCCAGGAGGCTCATCACAACTCTGCATTTAAATCGTGTCAATCAAACATGGTTCTTTCCTGCCACCAGATTCTTTTCTCCTAGATTTAGGCCATAGAGTGCCTCAGAATAACTGTACAGTGACACACAGAGCCTCACAGCTAACCTAGAGGCCTACTACACTTTTGAAAGCCACTACAGCCCTCTACAAATGTCCTAGAAGAATGAAATTTATCTTCTTTCATGCTCCTCCAAAACATTAAGAAATTCCTATTACTCAGCTCCAGCTATTCTTCTCTGTGTTACAAATAACATAGGTCAGAGTTTCCTATCCACCCACTAAAAAAAAAAGCCACCGGCTTTCTAAATACTTCTGCTTTAAGCAGAAGGCTGGCTGGGAGATACGTTCTGGGCCATGTGGCTGAGCTCTGCCAAGCAGGACCCCGGTCACCCATCAGGCAGGAAGGCTTGGAGCTGGCAGGCAGGAGGCAGGGTAGGCACAGATCTGAATGGAGACTCTCAGCTCTGCAGCTTCCAGTGCAGCTTTCTCCTGACTTCTGTGCCACACTTGCAGTAAGTCCTGCAGCTGTCAAAACCAGTTAAGAGTACTCCTAACAAAACCCCAAAAAAGCCCTGAGAAATCACATTTGAGCTGAAAGGGACAGTAAAGTCACCGCCTTTCTTACCTCTTCATAGCAGGGCTTGTTACAGGACCTTCCTTTTGTCTAGGGCCAGTCACCATTGGGCTGCTCAAAGCTACGGTTTCAGACTTGATGGAAAATACAGCTCAGGGATCTTTAATCTGATTAAACCCAATTTAGATTCATGTCCCTGAATAAGACAAAGTATTCAGAAATCTTGCTTTCTGACAAAGCACTGAGATCTCCGCAGTATTTTTTCCACCCTTCTGAAGTCCATGTTACCAGATAAATTCATTCTCACACTCTTTGCAGCATTTTGATCAAAAGAAGCTTTGAAGGGACCTAGAGTCCCTCAGAAAAATTCTCTTATGATGGAGGTTTGCAACTGGCTTTGGATGAACTAAATCCTTTCTGACACCAAGAGGGTCAGTCCCTCCTTGACTACACCTCTTCATCAGTCACACCTATTGTATGCTCATCACAGTCTGTCACTCACATCCCTGTGAAGGACACAGGAAGCAAGGAACTGTCCCAAGTTCCCACTACAGCTTTCAGTCACCACCTTCCTCATTCCTATATTTCACCACACCATACTCTTTGCCACAGATTGGCTCCATCACACAGTCTAACATGACTCTCAAAAAGCATTAACACTTCCCCAACCAAACTTAGATAAGAGGGACTCATGGAACTACTTTTCCTCCCTTTCCCACTGCTTCGAGACAGAAGGAGCTTCATCCTGGAGCAGGGTGGAGACAGACCAAAGAATGGTTTTGCAAAGCAAATGTAACAACATTAAACAGCATCACACACACAAAGAAAAGCAAGGGGCAAAGTTAAAGCAAACTAAGCTGCATTAAATATTTGAGCACTACGCAAAGTTAACATACCACAAATACCTTATAGTCCAACCAATATTAGTCAACAAATTGACTAATTCACTGATTTCACCAAATTATCATGCTCTTCCTCCTCTACCTCCTGATTCAGGATGGAAGAATCCTTTGTAAGTCAAGATAGATCTAAAACTCTGTCTGTTGAAGCTCTGAAATCCTTTCCCTTGCCGCCCTATTTATTCTCAACCACATTTTACAAAGCAGGAAGGGACACATGCTGGAAAACAAAAGCCTTATATACTCCTGCTCCCTAATATTCGTAAGTACTTTGCATAATTGTTCAGTTTTGATAACCTCTTTTCATATGCTGCAATAGCAAAAATAGGAAAAGCTACAAAGAACAACAAATCAAATTAAGGGTTTCACTCTACATGGAGGGTACACAAGACAAAAGAGGACTAGTGCAATCCAAGAAATCCAAACTCGTCTCCAAGGCATTTTTAAATCAGTTTTTTTAAGTAATTTAAAGCAGGTTTTGCTATTAGGACTGGAGGGAGAGTATAGGCTTCAGATAAGGAGTTTCAGTGAGACCCGACAGATGAATGATGGTCCACGCACTGCATAGGTCAAACTCTGATTATCTAAATCTTGGTTAATCAAAAGCAATTATCTGAAAGTCAAATATGCCCTCCAAGTCAGATAACTCAGCAAGACCAGGACTTATATAAAGCACATAGAAATCCTAAACTCCACAGGACCACATCTGCCGACAGTATGAATTTTAAGCAGGATAACTGGGAGGACAGTTCAGAGGGTTTTAACCATACTCAAGACTCCCAGCCTGAGGGCAGACTTCAGAAGCTAGAAAGATTACCCTTCCAATTACTTGGACATTTTTGGTGTCGCCATGCACCCTCAGATTACAGGCTACTTGGAGTGCAATTCCAGTTAGGTATTTAGAGACTGCTCAGGGTAAAAGTCTCCTTTACAGGCAGGCTGATAGAGCCAGCCTGGCTGATACTTCTCAGTGTAGGATGTAGTTTTCAGTTGTTTATAATTCTGAGAAACCATTCAAACTGAATTTTTTTTTCAAGCTATCTGTAATTGATTTGGGGGTTGGCAATTTTTTTGTTACTTCAGCCATAGCAATCCAACACAAGAAAGAAGTAGGTGGAATATTTTGTTTTGTTTATGATTAAGGGGGGAGGAAACCACCCCAAACAATTTGAAAAGTCTATGAGGACTTCATATTTCACAGAAAAACTTGCACTTCAGGAATCTATATTTAGCAACCACACTAAAAAAAACCACCAAAATCTGACCAACATTATAACAAAGCTATGGAAAACTACAGTACCTGTCTTATATTTTATCAGCTAAATCTGCTAGTACAGCTGTATGCAATGGTCCAAACTGGCTAAAAAATAAAAGGTAAAGTAATAATTATGCAAAACCTGCTGAAAAGGAAAGAACTGATCCAGTCTTTATATTTATTATGGAAAGAACAAATGGTGGCAAAAAAGTTTTATGTTAAATACTAGAAAAGACTTGAGCAATGCTCAGAAAGGCTGGCAGCGGCATTGCAAATGTTTTTAAGGCAGGTTACTTGCCATCAGGAATGGTTTAGATATTGTTTATTCTAACAGGAAACAGAGATGCTCTTGAGGGTGGCTGGCAGTGCTGCTTGCACCCCATTTTCTGTGATTTCATGCCCTCATTCGAGGCTTGTCCACAGCTTCACAGGAGATAACAGCCATATCAGATCCAGGTCTGTAGATCAAGGACAGCAGGGAGATGACCCATCTCCTGTACTTTGCACCATCTCCTTTGTAGGGATGATGTAACATGAAGTAGCAGTTTCCTACCTCAAATCCAAAAACCCCAAGAAACAGACCTGTAAGTACAGCAGGAGGTAAGTAAATTGGGACAAGAAGCCTGGGCACTAACAGGACAGACAGTGACAGTGAACAAAGGGATAGAACAGACAAGTTTGACTGCAATAGGAACAGAGAAGGCAAACTAAATGAGGAATGCAAGGAGTGGGTGGAGAATTAAAAAAACCCTATGACAAGGAGACTGTAGTGAGGACAGGGAGGAGGAGGAAGAGAAGCAGAGAAAGAATAAGAGGGTCTAAAAATCAGCTCCTTCAGAAGGAACTGAAACGATTCAAGCAGTAAAGCAGTAGCCTGCCAAAACAGGAGGGCATTTAACTGAAGAGGAATGGAGACAGGGAGAGCACAGATACACATTTCTATGGGACGAGCTACTGACCAGGGATCATGAGGAGAGAGTGAGAGGAAGAAGACGTATCCATCAATCAACGATGGAAGGCAGAGGTGAGACAGGAAAGGTCATGCAGGGATGGAAGAGAGGGGAAAATGTGCATACCAGTGTACAGCCCTAAAGCCTAAACCAGAGCTTCATACTGTGAAAAGACACCATTCCTCTGCTGTCAGCAAATATACAAAACCAACTGGCAAGCACTGACCAAGCCAGCCCGCACAGAAAATGACAACTAATTACACATTCAGTAAAAGTGGCAGAGGTCTATGGGATGCATTTGGGATGGCCAGCTCTGCCACAGATAACTTGCAGAGGTCATCATGGTGCCACATATACTGAAGCTGACGGGGACTGGTAGAGGGTTGTCTGGTTTTTCTTCTCTTTCTTGTGGAAAAAAATAGCATACAATCATGTTATTAAAGAGTATCATAAATAGACACAGAAATAAAGAGAACAAATGAAGGTTTCTTTCCCAGCTGAAAATATGGAAATGCCACTGGAGTGCCTTCCCATCACCATCTTGATCACTCTCAATTCAGTTTGAGAATAATATTGCTCAATGGACAATTTTGCAAAGAAAAAAATTCAGGTATTAACGCATGCTGTTTAGCAAGCATAGCGTTTATTCTATTTTCTTTTATACAGACAAAACACACTCTATTTCTTCAAAAAGCTTTCAGTTGAGTAATAATCACTCTAGCTTCTGTGAACCCTACAAAACCAGCCTATACATCCCCTGCTCTCACTGGTCATAGAATAACCTCCAGAAGCCCAGCAAAACACCATCCTGCACAGGACAGGATCATAAATAACTCTACAGGAGGACATCAACATACTTTTGGTAGGAAAGTTAACATTTCGGTACTCTAATTCCAGGGAACATGTCATATGGGAAGAATACTGACCACATCCTTTTACATAATATTTGAGAGTAGACTGAGGCAAATTAACCATCTCTTTCCCAGTACTTTAGACCTCCAAGGGATGCCTATTAGTGAATTCTGTGACTCTGCAGCTGGGAGGTAAGTAGGTTACAGAACTCATTCCAAAGGGGCAGCCAACTGCACACATCATTTGCTGAAAATGGATCTAAAGCAGGAACATCGAGCATTTTACCTGAAGTGGTTAATAAGACCAAAATCCATGTCTGAAAAACATCACATGCAGACACACCCATTGCACTGGTGTTAGAATTTTATAGAAGACTGGTCAATACTAATTAAGTACAATGGAGCCATCATGAATTAATAACCTGGAGGGAAAGACATTGCTAGTTTTAAGGGCCTCCCTCCTTCTCAACCTTGAACTTTTCATAATTTTTGGTAGCTCACTACAGCCTTTTCACTGATCTGAATACTTCATAAATTAATAGTTTTTAAAATACAGTTCAACAGTATGTTAAATTTACACAGCCTTGGCAACCAAATATCACAGCAAACTTAGGCATCCTCATTTCTCAATTCCTGGGTATAGCTACCTAGTCACCTGCAGGAGAAATGCATTAGGGAGCAGTGAGGTTATTTCTAGGACAGGGACTCAAGGAAATGGCAGTGCTGTATCAAGTTCCCTTTCACATCTCCATCCTGCCTAGGCAACGATGAATACAGCTTCTGCCATCCCAAGGCAGCTCTGCAAGCGCCTGCAGCAGTTTGCTTCTACTCCAATGCATGCGAATGCTCAGCTCAGGTGGTAGAAAGATTTTAAAAAAAACACTCACTGGGTTCTGACAGGCCCCACTGATTTGTAAGCCCTTCTCAACCAGTAGTTAGTGAGTATCACAACAGTTATAGACACAATGCACAGCCCCACCTCAAGCAACCATGTCCTAACATCTGGAAAAGTGAGATGGAGATTAATCTCTACATTCCCCAGGGAGATTCTCTTGGAAAAGTGACTGGCCAGGATTCCTCTCACACAAACCTCTGATGCTGACATGGTGTCTGCAGCACTAAAAAGAAGTCCTACAAGAAACAGTAGAAGGGAAGCAAAAGCTAGGGGATAGGTACAGGCACTGAGTCAGATACCATGCAAACAAGCACCACTTTCTGAACGATAAAGAAAGGGGAAGAGCACAAGTATGGACAGGACAGAGAAAAGAGCAATCCCCCTCAGACAGCTCATGCAAGTTTGCAAGAGTAACACCAAAGCAAGGAGCAAACAGCAAGGACAACTGGCCCCAAAGGAAAGGGAGATGGAATCCTCAAAGCCAGGAAAAGTGACAAGGGAATAGTGGTAGCTCCTGAGAGAAGTCAGAGAGGAAAAATGGGGGCCTTCTACCACACATAGAAAAAGCTTTTCTTTTTTAATTCTTTCTTTTAGGGGAGCAAGGGAATCCTGCAGCATTCATCTTGCCTGGGGGGGAACAGAACCTAAAGCAGACATACAGGGATGGGAGGAGGGAGACTGTTCTGGGACTCATCTCCTTTACAGACGGTTCAAACAAAGGAGGACGGTCTCCTATAATGGGATGCATTGTACACTTTTAGCTAGCACAAGGTGGCTGTCGTGACAGGGTTCCCCATCTCCTGTCTTCCCCCTCCAAATACCCCCCCCCCCCCCGCATGATCACAACATGGAGTTCAGACAAAGATCTGTTTTATCACACCATTACTGTAACAGGAGATGGAGAAAGATAGGGAAAAGGAATGAGGCAGAGAAATGAAAAGGAGACAGAGGCCTTTAATGAGTCAGCTGCTGCTCTGATTTAAATAAGATCTCCATTTAAGGAGCACTGCAATTGGGTTTTTTTTTAATTTAAAAAAAAAAAAATCACTGACTGAGCAAGCAACTTTTGGCTGCACAAGGTTGTCTCACAGTTACACATGGGATCTGGGAGGGAAAGGGTTATGGAAGGGGGAAGGGAAAGGGAAGAAAACCTCTGGAAAAAATGAGGCTGCTTGCTGGTTCATTTTAACAAGGACATAAATTAGTCTCAAAGCCACAAACGCCATCACCTCCCCAAGCCCTGGGCAGAGTGTAGCAAGTCAAACACGTGCCAAGATAAACGGCGCTAGCTGGAGCCTCCAAGGGGTGCTGGGGGGAACAAGAGGGGGCATGCTGGCAGGCAGGGCAGCGAAGATGCTTCAAATGGTGCCACAAAATGGAGACTGGTGATCCTACAGCTGCACAAAAGCGGACCTTCAGATGTTTCTGCCTACACCCACATCAAAAGCTGGGAACTCAAGACAGAGAAAGACGGAAAACGGGGTGCTGCGGTCGGAAAATAGCAGTTCTCCCTGGTCTGGCTTTAATTATCACAAGCAATCCTTCCTCCTCCTCCTCCTCTTCCTATCTTGGAAGAAGGCCCGCCAGCAGGCAGCAGCCCAGGTGAAAGGTTCCACTGCCGACAGCAGGGAGGGGAGCAGACAATGGCGGGGGGCGGAGGGGGGATATTCATTACAAAGGCAGGCATACATACACACACACACACACACACCGGCTGCCAGGGCTGCCACATGGGCTGGCGTCCGGGACTCCTTAAGGAGGCAGCAGCTCCCTCCCCACTCTGAGATGCTCGACACCTTCCCCCTCTCCCAGCCCTGATGGGAAACAGATTCGGAGGAAAACGCCAGCAAGGCACTGGGCTGTCCAAGAAAGGGAGGGCTTTGTGCTCTATGCAAGCCAGCAACCTCACCATGCACCACATGGAGAAAAAGCCTTTTAGCATATAATTCCCATCCACAGAAGAATCTCTCTTTTATCTGCAATTAGCACATAATGTACTGGGCCTCGTTTAACACTCATTTTCACTGATTTAGGATTAAGGGGGATAAGGCAAGGGTATTTTCTGTTAATGAATCTGAGCTCTTGCTCTCATTAGCAATTTTGGTTTCCTCTTTTTCAAGCATGTTTCTGCCTTCCAGCATCTCTCTTTCTTTCCATCACTGTTTCTAGTCTTCCCACTCCACACATTCATGTTTACTTTGTTCTACCAGCCTCTCATGCCTCTATAGAAGCTGATCTCCCAGACTTCCAAGGAAGATAGGCAAGCTTGCTCCCTAAAACACAACAGAACTCAGACCAGGCAAGCAATAATGTCTGGAGACTGAACCAAAAGGAACAAGAGACTGTATTCATTCACTGGCAATTACCAGCTTAACATACCAACAATATTTATTTTTCATAAATGAGAAAGAGCCCCAAGGAAATAAGTTCACAAGTTGTAAGTAAGGCCATTCCACTGCTTCAAACAACACTGCAGAATGAAAATAACGTGGTTGGGGATATTATCTTGGATTTGCCATGCCCCTTCAGCTCCACATTCAGCCAAACCTGCAGTGAACTATTGCTAAGGACCAGCCTAGCAAGCCAAATGCTCCCCCTGAGAGAAGGTAGCACTGTGCTATAGCTGAACTCACCTGTGCTGTCTCCTCAACTCTGCATACGAGGGTTATCCATCATTCATCCAGATACCCAACTGACACACAGTCCAAGCTCTCCTCCCCTACTGTTTTTTTAAATATGCATCTTCTTCAGCATCAGTGTGTAAATACACAGCACAGATCCTGAAAACCTACCCTAGATAGCACATACTCCTAAGACAGTTGTAATTCAAGGTCAAACAATACTAATAATGCACAGTCTTGATACCTCCTTCCCCAGGTCAGTAAATTAGCAATTTCCATGGAAGACAGATTTCCCAGAAGTCTATCAGAATATCCCAAACCTTTAAATGAGTTTATACCCTCCCCTATTTCAGCCAGCGCTCCAGCAGAATCCCATCCTTCCCAGCTCCACATGTCTCCAATCCACCAGGTTCATGCTTCAGGGTGCTTGGTCCTAGGCACACACGAACTACGCACTCTTGCATACTGGTGACCCAGGCACCTTCCTGCACTGCACAGACACGGGCTCTGTGCGTGACAGCTGTGCCTCAGAGCACATTGCAATACAAGGCTGTGAGGAACGACTCTCCGAAATGTGCACACATCAGTCTGCAGCTTAGGGGTACACACCTGCACCTAACCAGGCAGGCTCTGAGCACGCAGCAATACACAAATGGACTCTGACTGCAAAACACGGCTTTTCAGCATCACTTGCTAAACTAAATATAGGTCCAGAAAGCCTCGGGAGATTTCTGCAGAGCTCTTCTGTCTCAAAACAGAAAGCCTTGGTCCAGATAAAAAGGAATGTGTAATGGAAGGGACTAAAAGCAGAAGGTGGTGCTTGGGAGTCTGGGAAGATACCTTCAGAGCGGACAGAGACCTATTTTTCAGCCACTGACAAAAACATGGCAGAGGGAAAGGGTCAAAGCGGGTGTCACTTTTTGCAGCAGATCATTCTGAGTCAGACACCAGCAAAAGCATTGCCTCTTGCAGTGGGACAGGAAGGATCTCAGTAACAGCAAACGAAGAGGGATTCAACCAGGGCTAAAGAAAGCCAAGGCAGTATGCACCTAGTCTAAGACCTGCAAAGCTCCAACGAGAAACAGCACTTGTGAAACCCAGATCTGGAAAAAAGTTCCTTCTGAGAGTCCTTCCCTCCACCCCCTTGGGGAATATCCCCCAAAGGTTTCCATCTCTGCAAGGCACTGCGGGGGCATTATATAATGCCTAACTCCAAAGGATTTCAGCTCCACGATGCTGCTCTCCTATTCCTCCCTTTGCCCGCTCCCTCCGGCGACGACTTGCAGATGCCATGCCAAAAAAAAAAAAAAAAAAAAATTTGAAAATCCAAAAGCGCACAGCAGCCTTAAAAGGCGAGCACTGTCCGACGAAATCCCCTTGCGAGGCGGTGGATGCGCGATGGCCCTGGCAGCTGGGCGCGCTCCCCAGGAAACGTCAGCCTCTTTCCCCCGGGAAGACACGGGCAGCCCCACGCCTACAGCTACCTACAAGGTCTTCCCGGCCCCCGCGGTGACCAGCAGCCGGATGGAGAAACGGCTGGGAAGACGTTTACCTTCGGGATCGGCCGCTCAAAGGCGGGTTTAGTCTAACTCGGAGCAGGGGCACCCTCAAGCACCGCTTCTCTCTAGAGGGCACTGCGAGGTTGCTCCGGCCAGGGGGACCGCAGGAACCCCTTCCCCGAAGCGCCCAGCCCGAGTGTCCGCCGCGGGGCTCCTTCCCGCAGCGCTGCCGGCCGCTCCGCTCCGCTCCTTCCCGCACCGCGCCGGGCGCCCGCTCCCCGCCCAGACAAAGCCGGGCTGGCAGCCGCCGGCAGCCCGGCCCGCTCGCCAGCCTTACCTGAGTTACCATTTTCTTTTTCTCCATAAACCAAAATGGGGGAGCCCGACCGCAGGGGGGAGGGAGGGGGAAAAAAAAAAAACAAAAACAAACCAAAGAGGAAAAAATAAAATTAAAAAAAAATAAAATAAAAAAGCAGCAGCCCCGTGGAGGCGGGCGGCGGGTGCCTGCGCTGCGCTGCCTCGCCGGCGCGGTGCCCCCCGAGCCCTTTTTCCTCTCTTTCTTCTCCCGTGTTCCTCCCCTTCTTCCCCCTCCCTCCCCCCGCGCCGCCCCCCCGGCTCAGCCAGATGGCTGCGGGAAGCGCCGCCCCGAATGCCGAAGGTAATTAATGCGAGCCGGGACCGCCCCCGCCGCGCCCCGCCTCGCCCCGCCCGGCTGGGCTCGGCTCGGCACGGTCACCCCCCGCCCGCCCCCCGCGGCAGCGCCCGCAGCCCCGGCCAGGCGCTCCCTCGCCGGTCCGCCGGGACCCCACCACCACCCTGCGGGAACCGCGGGGCTCGGCGGGGGCGCAAACGCGAGCTAGAAACAAAAGCGAAGGTGGCCCCGCGGAGCGCCGGTCCCGGCCGGCAGGACCGCACGGCGTGCCCGCGCTCCTCCGCACCTACCATGCCTAGCGCCCAGGCCTCCACCACCTGGACCTCACCAGCCGGGAAGGAGCATCTCCCGGCTGGAGGATGCTGGGGAGATAGCTGTCAGTTTTGCACAGATCTCCCTCCTGCCACAAACGGGAGAACGCGTGGGTTACATATGTTGAATGAACCGGAAGCAGTATCCCTGCCAGGATCTGCATTTCTATCATCATAAAAACTGGAGACTGCTGGACTCCTTCCCAGCTTGCTTTTTTTTCCTCCTATTTATCTTCAGCAAGCATCTGGCCCATAACACCTGAGCGCGCCACGGTTGGCAGCATCTGTTCTCCCGGCGACCCCGTAAAACAGAGCGATACACTGCTACCCCATTTGCCAGACGGGATCTGAGATGCTCTGATTGATTTTTCCCAACATTGCACCCATGGAAACCCAAGGACAGGGCTGACTGCAGGTCTGCCAATCCCGCGGTTAGACAAGAAGACTGTATTGATGCTCCAGTGCGCATGATGCAGAGATAAAACCAGCTCAGGCAAGTTGTCCCTCTGATGTATCTCTTCCTAACACCTGGTACTCAAGAGACTCCCCAGGCTTTAGCAGCAGAAAAGTCAAATTATGGTGCAGTAACACCTTGCATCCCCATGTGCTCTACTTTACATGAATAGGCCCAGTTATAATTTACACACTCAAGCTTCATGGGCTTCTGCTACGGTCCTGCTCTCCAGGCAGCCCGTGCTGACCCACAGTGCTTTTCAGTTTCCCTATTTCATTCCCTGCAAACTGACCTCTGGCTCCCTCCCTTCCTCCTTCCCTTCCCCCTTCTCTCCTCACTGAGCAAGAGGTGAGCTGGAGCAAGTGTCACAGCCCAGTCCCCTCCTCTGTCATGAAAAGCAGGAGACCAAGACACCAGAAGCCCTTACATCCCACCAGCGCGTGGAGGCAGACAGCCACGGGCCAGCTGCCCAACAAGACCAAACTATGGTTCTTTTGGGAAGAAGCCAGCCCCCATGGCTACAGCCTGCAGGCCTCTTGAGTCAGAGTCCACATTTTTTTCTGCTTTATCTCATCATCACTGGTAACTTGTATCTTACTATACTACATAACATTCAATGTTGCAAAACCAGCGAAAGTATTGGATTTGTTTTTTCCTCCCCTATTACAAACCTGAGATTCTGGAGCACAGTTCTAGGCCAAGTATAAATTCCACTTCAAAGCAGTAAAAAACAGTGTGACCTCCTTAAACCTTTGACATGACAAAGCACCGGGTTTCAGTATTGTACATCCCATTCATCGGACCTCTGCAAATGACTCAGGATAATCTCTTTATTCTCTCCACTTGGTAATTTAACTGTCGTGTTTACTCAGTTTCCTCTGTGCCACCAGGTAGCAACTTCTTGTCCCAGATCTGGGGTTGTAGCACAGACCTTCAGGACAAAGGAATGACATGCTACCATCATTCCACCACTGTTAACCAGGATAGCATCATTTCCACTCCATTTTGGCCTTCACCTGAGGAACCTCTAGGAATAGTTGCCATCGAAAAGTCTCCTAAGGACACAGAGGTGCCCAACCGTGCACTGAACCCTCCCCTTGCATTGCCTCCCACCACCCAGTTGGTACAACTGCTTTGCTCATGTGCCAGCAGAGTGGGAATCCCCTTCAGTGTGATCTTCTGCTGGTCTCCCTCTTTCATCTCCATTGTAGGCCAGAAAGCATCTCTTCACCCGTGGCTTGGAATATATCCACCTTTGCTCCTGTTGAGCAAAAGAAAAGACCCAATTTCCAGAGGATGTGCTCAGCCAACAAGAAACACTGGCCTGCAGGAGTTCCAATTGCTGCAAAACCAGCTGAAATGAACATCTGATAGAGAGTTTCAAAAGCTTCAAAAATACCACGCAAAACATGACCAGACTTGGCATTACTGGAGATCTTTTTTGTCTTGGGTTTTACTGGAACCCACAGAGCAACATCTGATAATGAACAAAACTGACAAAATTAATTGGTGAATCTGTGCAACTCACCTTTCTGCACTGAGAGCTGGGGGTTCAGGTGTTGTCTCAGCCACGTGGAATGAGTTTGGTGGGCCATCACTTAGCTTCTCCTACATGAGAATTATGGAACCACTCCTGAATTTACCATCACCATTTGCCACCCTCTGCTGAGCAAAACCAAAGACCCAAACTGGAGATCTTGGGGCTGAAAAGAACTGAGAAGCACGAGGAGAGCTGGAGGCTGGGAGCCTGAAGAATACACAGCTCAGAGCCAGGAGATCAACCCTTCCTACTTACTGCATTTATTCAAAAAGCAATATATTCAGAATGGCTCTAGATGCCAATACTTAGGAGTTCTTATGATTTCTTGTGCATCACAGGCACATATGTGTTGAAACTTCATTACTGTGCTGCAGAAGTAGCATTTTGAAATAACTGTGGGCAAATTTCACTAGTCTGCCTCTGCAGTGCCAGGGCACAGCTGATCATCCTCACCATGCCAGGCAAAGCTCATTGCTCCCACCTGAACATGCCTGTGACACTTTTATATTCTCTTCTGTGTTCACACAGATGTACATGATAGTTTTTGCTTAGCTCCTATCATTCAAATTCTAATGGAAAAGAAGCTGGAGAAGGATGTTTACACAGCAGGTGACAGGATGAGGCCACTGAAATCACACTGGTGAGAGCACAGGTGAAGAACTAACCACTAGTTCGACAAAGTGCACACTCTTAAATGCTTGGGTTAGTTTAACACTCATAGGAATATAGGAATCATGGAAATGAGGAGGCCACAAATACTCTGCTTTCAGTGAGTTTCAGAGTTGTTTTCCTTTTTTTTTTTTTTTTGCTATGCTTATAATTCCCCTTTGCTGCTAAGGGTGGAAAGCAAGCACAGCCTTCAATTTTAACATCCCATTACCTGCATTTCTGTGCTGGCTCAAGTTTACATGGAGCAAATCTGCCAGCTGGACCAAGGCCAGAGGGAAGAAAAAGAGTTTCAAGTGCAAAGAAGCAATTTATCAGGAACAAATCTTAACAACCAAAAGACACACTTCTGCTGGTGGATTCTATTCATGTGCGTAATAAAACCCCCCGATACAAGGTAACCTAACAAAATACTCTTTAGTGGCTATCTGATGTATCTCAGGGTAGATAATCTTCAACTGCTAGTCTGTGTTTCACATTTTCTGGATAAACCTGGTGCCTGTGAGGACAAGGAATGCTGACACTGAATAGCCAAGGACTGCCTAGAGAACATCATCTTTCACTTGGCTCCAAAAATATTTGAGCCTGACCCACAGCCTCTGGCTTCTCCAAGACTCCACACACACTGGGCCAGCAAATCTCACGTATGCTCCAAATATAGCCCCCTCCCCCAGCGGAGGCTGCAATACGGGCTTCGCCCAGCCCTGAGCGCTGCTCGCAAACCCACCCCTTCCTATCACCCTACACATCCTCTCTGGACCTCCAAAAGCAAAAAGGTGACAAACAAGACCTTTATGGGGGTTTTCTGGGTGGTTTCTGAGGAGGGAGGAGGAGAATAGGTGAGAAGCTGCTCTGGGTGGCTCACCATCCCTGTGGGACAGGCTGCAGTCACACGCACAAGTCACATGCGCTCTGACAATGCAATAAGATACGCAACAACACAAGTTTGCAGAGCACAGCCTTGCTGTCAGCTCAACCCCTCTAGAAACAAACAAACGAAAAAGGCAAAAAATGCAAACTGAAATACACAAATCTCAAACAACACAGATCTCATAGTTAAAATACCAAATGGTACCGCTCGCGTGCAGCGGTTTCAAAGCCCTCCGCAGAGTCTCTGGGCTGCTGAGGCCTGGGACACACCAAGCCAACAAGCCCAGCTTAGAAGCAGTGTCCTTCTACAAAACCAGCATGTAAGCTCCAATTTTGTCCAAAGATCATATAGGGCAAACACCAAAACTCATTCAAGTTGCCACTGTCCTTTTGCTTACCTGGACAACTGGGTATTGGTAATCCATACAATACACACCATACATAGCCAAAGATCCTCCAGCTAAAGGCCAAATGGACACAGGACTGAAAGCTTCAAATCGGAGTCTCCGTCTTTCAGCCTTGTGGGAAGGACTCTGGCAGCCCTGCGCAGTGCTTGGCTCGGGCCTCTGGGGCCACTCAGGTTGACACTAGCTCAGCTGAAAATAAAAAGGAGCTGCCTGGCTCAACACAGCTCAGCCCCTCTCTTCTGGGATCCAGCGAGGCAGCGCTCAACCATAGGCGGCACAGGCTCCTAAAATTAGAAATCCCCTACTGAAAACGGCCCTGCAAGCCTTGACTGAGGAGTGTCCTGCGATTCCCAGGCAGCAAACAGAGCAACTGCCAGGAAGAAGGGGACACAGGATCTTCGCAGCCACTGCCGCCAAGGCTGGGAGGAAGCAAACAGCACTTAGGATCCGAAAAGAGCATATGTTCTGGGCTCTAGGTGCGTCACAGGGAACACTCCCAATCCAGGACAGGGAAAAACATATGGGACTGTTCCTCCCCCACTCCCATACCCTTCTTGCTGTCCTCGGCAGGGACAGGTGCTGGGATTAGCATAGTAAAACCCTTTGGTGTCAGGGAGGGAGGGAGAGTGGAGAAGCCACATTGACATCTCGAACTGAAGGGATCTCTTTCACAAGGGAGCATGTGCCTGTATCATTTAACGTTTCTCCCTCTCTCCCCACTTGAGGCAAGCAGGGACAGCTGCCGGAACTGGGGCTGGCGGGGGGAGCTGGGCCCTGGAATGGCCCCCACCACTCCAGCCTTGGGCCAATGGGTTGCCCCCTCAGCTGTTCCAGTCAAACTGGGGGCGGCAGGGGGAGGATTAACTCTGCCATGGGGGACGGTGAGCAGTGGGGAGAAGGGGGCAAGGCTGGGCCGGGCCAGTTGTTGTGCCCGTTTTAGGAAGCCCATCCTCCTCATTCCCAGGGAGGAATCTGCTCCCTGACCGACGGGGACAGATGGGGAGCTGCCTGGCCAGCAGGCTCACCCCACCAGCCCCACATGCCGGCTACGTTACCAGACACCCGAGAGCCCGCTGCTGATTCTTTAAAGATACACCATGACCAGGGGGTGCCAAGTGGCCCTGACCTCCCATAGCAAATTGCACAAGGTTGCACCCATCACTGCACAAAACCACTGGCCCAAACCCGGGGTCCTAAAGAGTTAACAGCCCAAACCCACAAAAGATTCCCACCTTCCTCCAACAGACAGCAAGGATAAAACCCCTCCCTCCGAAGTTTCAACATACGGGGATCAAACCCAAGAAGGGCTAGCCAAATTTCCCCTCCACACGCCATTTTAAATGCATAAAGTCAGGGTTTTTTTCACATTTCTAATCTTTACCTTTTCTGTAGTCCTGCTGTGCACCACTAAACAGCTACCTCAGCTTACCTCTGGGGCAGCTGCCTTTCCATCATACTGTTAATTTCCTCCCCCTCAGAAAGAGTTAAACTTAAGATTTACTTTTCTTCAAGAGGTTAAATATGTGGATCATTATCTAGCACAACTGGCATGTGTGGATCTTTGTAATTTAGGTAAGGGATGTCTAATCCACAGCCCTCTGACCCACTCAGCCCAGCAGGACAACTCTTGGCTTGTCCTCTGCTCCCACTGTCCTTTCTTTCTCAGACGCCTCAGAAAAGGACAGCTATGAGCTGGGTGAGTGGTTACAGCAGCTGTCGCCCACTCTCATCATCTTTCTTATGGCAACAGGGCCACTTCTTCCTTACAAAAGGAGCATGACCGATTTGGGGAGTACAAAGCATGACATTTTCTACATCTAAAAAAAAAATAAAAAAAAGTTTCTATAGCCATTGTTTCTGTGTGAAGATTTGCACAGAGAAAGAAATTAATTGCCCATAAATGGGAAAGCAGCTATGCTTCTAGATCTCTTCACTGGGAAAAAAGGATGAGGCTCCCACAACGAACTTCCATCTCATTCTGCTTTTGGCCAATTTGTTTTGCCCCAGACACAAACGAGCTTCCTGAAGCTCACATTATGCCTCTTTCTCCTCACCTTCAGAGGGCTGTTTGGCTACCTCTGAGCACTCCCCCCACATGCCCTGCTTCAGGGCACAGATAGCATCTGGTTTCCTCTGAATGACCAATACTTCTTTATTTCCTTCTCCTTTCTGTAACTACATGCTCAAAAGGTGCCTACCCTTCATTCTTTTGCATAGCTCATTACTATGGACTCAAGCAATTTAGTATCTCCAATAAAATCTTTTTATGAAAAGGCATTAATTTATACAAACCCAGAGCCTTTTCCAGTAGCCTGTTTTTTGCTACTTCATATTACTGCCCCAGGTTTTAAAACTAAATACCTAACTAAGTTAAAAACCTTACATTTATTTCACAATCCAATTCTTGTCATTTCCAACCAGGCCTCGGGGGAATAAAATGTTTCCAAATCCTAGTGAAGATATCTTCCTATCTATAAATAACCATCAAATGGGCAAAACAAAACAAGGAGGGAGAGCATCACCTAAGCTCCTCTGCTGTTTTAACTACAGATCCAGATAGAACTGCCATGCTTTAAAGTTTTTGATGTAGACTTAAATACTCTGCCTAACCAGCATTAAGAAAGTCAGGTGACAGTTTGGTAACAAAGTATCACACCTCCTGTGTCCCACCAGACAATTAAATGACAAAAACTAGTTTTAAACTCATATGTGCCAAGATGGATAGAACAGGACTTTACTGGCCAGCAGTAAACTACTGAATTTTCTGCAAGGCTGGCCACAAGGACTGGTTTACTACTGCACACTGACTTGCAACAAATATTAGTCAAATATAAGATGGCGCTGCACTCCATAATTCTATTTTGAGATAATGGTCCAACTGCATTACCATACAACCTGCTATGCTCATGCATTTCCAGTAACACAAGTTAGGTAACTTAGAAAATCATAGCCTTGTTCCTGCAGATGCTTACACGTATGAATAATTTTAAAATTACAGAAATATGAAGACTGAAAAAGATCTCCTGACGCACAGAATCAGATCAACTGCTATCACACAACATCCTCTTAAGTTTCATAAAATGTATCACACTGTATCTTAGAACTGGGTTTTGCAGCTACACTATCCCAGCAAAAAGGCTGCTCTAGAGCATCTGGGATCATCTATGTTCTTCTCCAGCTTAATGCTATTCCTGAGCAATTTCTGTTTATTCTTTGTTCTTGTGCCAGTACTGTCCTCTAGCTTAACTGTATTTTCTCCTTCCCTTACAATTAACCTTCCTCGTGTATCCCCTCTCTAACTATCCAAACAAGCAGCTGTTCCAGTCCTCTGTCACATGATAGGCTTGCTATTCCCCGACCTCCAGAAGCACTTTCTTGCACCCGATCTAGCCTACACTCCTTTTTCTTTTTTAAAGACATCACCCAGATCAACATTATCTCTGTTTCACAATTTCAGCACTAAATGGCATCTTCTCTAGTCTCATTAGTACTTTCCTTTGTAGCACCACATCAGATGGTGTAGAACCTGTCTACAGTAAGAGACATCATCCCATTAAGAAAAATGCACATTACCAAGTTAAGAAAATTGGTTATCTTAAAAACAGATAGGCTGATAAGGCACACCCTGATTTTGATGGATTTGTGTTGCCTTTTATTGCATTTTTCATTTGTGTCCAAGCCTTTAATTAATATTGTTGTGTCAACATGCAGCTGAGTTTGGGCCAACAGGTCTGTATTTACTCAGATCATCCCCTACCAGCAGCAGGTCTATTACACTTTCTGTTCTCCATATGTACAACAGCTCTGCTATTTGATAGTTTAAAACTTGTATCAGAACTGCAACTGCATTAACCAGTTATTTCACTTCTGGGAATGGGCATCCCGTTTCCCCGGGAGCATCCCCTGCTCCCCAGCCCAGCCTACATGCACTAACTAAGGTCTTTGAACGTCCAGCACAGTTGTTTCTATGGTAGGTTCATGGCCATTACCCATCTTGCCCTTGCTCCCATGACCAACTCTACTTACAACAACAAAGATTTGTTCCATTCTGTGACCACAAGAGCATCCTCATTAACTACCCTATCCTCAACACTAACATCTTCCCTTCTCTCGAATTGTATTTTGAGAAACTGTCACCCATTTCCTTAGCAACATTTACAAGGTTTAATTCAGCCTGATTTTTGGCAGTTCTCATTTTATCTCTACTGACTTTAAAGGCACAGCAATCTCGGCTGATAAATTCTCTTTTGTAAATTTTTTTTTTCACCTAATAGCATTTATAAGGTTAGGCTGAAGTTTCTTCTTAGAAGGTTTTCCCCCTTTACATATACCATCAATAATTTGTATCCAAAGTGCCTCTAAAAACAAACAAAACAAAAAAACCCAACCAAACAATAAAAACCCCACCAAACCCAAACCGCACAATTCCAATTCTACATTCAAGGCTGTTTTCAATCCACCTCACTGACTTCATTAAACATATTGCTTCACGTATTAAAGCTTGTATCATGATCACCCCATCCAAAGGTGGGGAGGTGGAGGCTTCTAAACAGCTTGTTTTCCTGTAATAGTCATAGCACTGATAATTCACTCACTGTGTCAACAACAGGTGATGATGTTACGGTGACAGAATTCTTTTGACCTGATGATTATTAGCAGCATTTGTTCTCCAAGCTATATCTGAGAAATTAAAGTTTCTCAGACTAATATTTATCTCTCGAATGGTACTGGGAATAATATCATTTCTGAGCCTCAAGTTTGTATCTGAGTCCAATCCTATGAGGGATTACAGCAGACTCACTGTACTCCCCCAGGACCTCTTTTACCATTCTTCCCCACAGCAATTTGACCAGAAACAGATCCTGCATTATCAGTATTAACTCTGCTTTCTTCTTTACAGTCTACTGCATACAATGCAGCCTATCACCTTTTACATCTACCCTATCTGAATCACACATAATCTTGAATGCATGTTAAAGCCATGATTACTATTCTCGCAGATTGATATTATCCCTATAATATCCAGTTTCATGTTCTGCACCAGTAGCTCTGATTCCTCTATTTGTTATTTCTAATGCCAGGAGCCTGAAAAAAACCCAACCCTGATATGTTTGCGCATTTATTGATCACACAGCTCCCAGCTACCTCAACTAAGAGTATCACCCATCTAGTTACTGCTGAATTCTATTACTCTTTTCATAACACTGGATTTTATTTTTTCTATCTCCTACCTACCCATTGCTTTTTCTAGAGATACTGTTTTACATGCTACTGCAGCAGCATTTATCTAATTTTCCTTTTTCCATGTACTAAGCAAGGCATGGAGATTACACGAGTTCTTCAAAATGTTCCCCAAACCCAGTATTTTCCTTCACATACACTGCTCTCTTTGATGTCTGCAGACTGAGGAACATTTTTGGAAAATGCAAGACCACAGCCCTGGGCTTTGCTTTGCCTGCTTTGTTCAGACTGCTTATAACAAGCATGCTAAGTCACAATTACAAGTACAACTTTAAGAACATAATATAGCCATAATCTCCCGATGCTTGAAGTGCAGCCATAGTAGTTCCAGACAAATACATTTTTTTTTAAATTGATAAAAACTGGTACTGTGGGGACAGAGCAATACAGAATGGAGTCTGAGCTATTTCCATCTACATAGTCATTACACCACATTGATCTTCACTAAGGAACTACACCAACAGTTTTGTTTTACAAACTAAATTTATAAATCTTTTGTATAATTCTCTGTTCTCCAGACAAATTAATCCAAGCCTTATCTAGTTACTCCCACTAAAGAGCTCTTACCTCTGCTGATTCTAACTCTTCATTGCTAGAAGCCTGGCTGATGCTCTTCCTCTCACTCACCAAAAATGGCATCTTTAACAATTAGCCAATCACTACATCTGCTAAACTGGGTCATCAGGGATCTGATGAGCAGCTTACAATATGTCTCTGCTTTTTAAAGACTGATGTAAACGTAGGAAACATGCCAGCAAGGATGCATTTTCTGGCTGGGTATGTACTGATTTCCATAGCAGCTAAATAGATCAAGCAGCTCAGCCAGTTCATACCAGTGTTAGACAAACAGCACTCGATACCAAGATTACATCTATAGAGCTGCAAGAGATTCTCATTTTGCACCAAGGCAAGTCCCCTGTCCTGAGCACAAAGATGGCTTTCGCTCACTCCAGGTAAGAATTTGTACTGGAAAGTCATCATTCCTCTCTAGGGCTACATTTTCTGGGCTTTATTGTTTGAATGGTTTGAATAGGTATAATGTTTTTTAAAAAAAATGGATGATTTTTTTTTTCTTCCTAGATCTGATATCACCAACAACTAGAAAAATTACTTATGGTCTAGTTGTTATTCTTACCCTGGAATCATTAGGGATTCAAGTGGGGAGGCCATAAATGTAGGCAGAGCATACACAGGAAAGCTCAATATTCCCAAATGGCAAGTAGAAGCAAAGATGACAATATACAGGTAACTGCAGAAAGTGATTTTTTCTCACGTTTCAGAAACCTGTCAGTTTTACATAGTTGTTCTGATCTCAAGAGCAAGAAGATCTGGTGGTGGATTAGTTATGCAGGTGAGTAACTCAGCACCAAGCCAGTGCGTTCTCTGAACGTGAAACATGTTAAGCAGGCAAATGCTGCAGATCAGGAACGAGATGCATTAAGTAGAAATGAAACCAGCAGTTCTGGGCAATGTGGAGTAGCAGTAAACCAGAGTGTGTTGGATTAGCATAATAAGGACATCACAGGAAAGAATTTAAATGCGTTGGTAAAGCCATAGGAGCCACTACTTGCCTGAACCCTGTCTGATTAGTTAGTGCTACTGATGCCTCGTGTTCATTAGGATTAATAGGCCTAAAACACATTAGCACAAATGAAATTACCAAGAATATACTTTGAATCCAAGGAAACTAAAAGCCTCCTGGCAAACGGCCCAAGAAGCCCAAAGTTAGAGAAGGCAGCAAATACCAGGTTATGTGTAGCAGAGAAGATAGCCCCATCATACTCACTGTTTCTGCCAAGAAAATACCACAGGCAGACAATGGAACTTCAGTCATTACACATCCAGTTTTAATGGATAAAATTCACAATTTCAAAAAAAAATTTGAGAGATAAAAATACCACAGACAATATTTAATAAAATCGAAGTTCTAAAATAGCTCCTGGTCATGTCTTTTCCCCTCAAAGTGCTGGAGATCTCCCCTTTAAATCTTTTGCTGCAACACATTCCCCTCTTGCAAGACAATTTACCTATGAGGGATACAGTTTGTTTGCATCTGCCTCTACCACTCTAAACACTTTCTAAGCTCTGTAGTCCTGAAACCCATTTAAAGTGGCTTAATAGCTAGGCACCATGCATGCTCTAAACTATGGACATAGGATACCTGCATTCTGTTACTGCCCTTAGCTCTTCACTGCATCATCTACACATAGCTGTTAAATATTAATGGTTTGTCTAGACTGGAAAACTAGCACAGTTTTAAAAAACAATCCCAAATATATAGCATAAGAGAACAGGTTCGAATTAAAAAAAAATTACTTCTTTACTACTGCTTATTTTCAAAGCCTCAACAAACTCTGCTTTAGGGAAGGACATGGAAAAAGGAGGCAGAACAAGAATATGACGTTGGTCTGCTAAAGCAGCATCTTGCAAGACCTTTGTTTGCTGGACAACTGGTTTTTGTTTTGTTCTGTTGAGCTTTCTTACAGCCATCCAGTAAAACAGTAATATTAGCAAACTCAAGAAACCTATGTACCAAACAGGACTCATGAAATGACAAGCCTGGATCTTCCTCAACCAGAAACCAAGCTCTCTGAATACACGACCTACAAAGTCATGGCTGTCAAGAGACAAAGGCTCTTGATCCTGAAGTTAGGTTTCTGTAGGCAGAGTCTTTCTTAAGTTGGAAATACAGATCCTGCCCACACAATTTCAGCTGCTGGACAAGGACCCAGAGTCAATTCAGGCAAAACTCAGGTTGCCCAAAGTCTATCTCTGAAATTATTACAAAGGAAAATGTAAGGCAGTGATGAACACTCATCTCAAGTTTGAAAAATCCTCTGTCAAAAGACTGCACTCCCAAAACTGAGGTTTTATGCATGATGCTAACGAGCTGGCTCCCAGGAAGGCAGCTTTAACAGAACAATAACTCACAAGAATGTATTCATGATTAAGTTGCAAAATAAACCTGCCAGCAGTCTGGATATACCAGCAGCAGATAGAAGACATGACTTTAGCTTTCCTTTCTACCCCAACTCAGTGCTTTACATGCATTACAAAACAGGTTTTAATTACACTATCTTGAGACAACTCCAGAACATCTGAGTACAACATGCGACAAGTCCAAAAGGAGCTTCTAAATTCAGACAGGCTCCATCGCCTTAGTTATCTTCAGAGGCACAATATAAAAGGGGGAAAAGAAAGTATACACAGCTTTTTCAGAAAAAAATTATCTGTATGTTGGGCCTGGGCCTCCTTTCAAAGAGAACTCTAAATGCTTGGCATTGCTTCAGGAAGCAAATAAGTGTATTTTTGGGCTAAGCCATTTGGCAACGAAGGTCATCGTATCACAGCTTTCTTTTGGGACCACTTGTATACGCACTGATCTTGGTAATGCTACATCTCCATCAAAATGCTTTTTGCCTGTTACATGAGAAACAAAAAGGTGCCCAGATCCAGAATTTCAACATCAAAGAAAAGAAGAAGTTTTCTCTTCGTAGTTTAGACATTACATGAGACCCACACTGCCTTTCTATATTCCTCTGGGAGCAGTGGACAAAGAGGAAACAAAAGAACAGACAGTTTTCCTTCACTTCAGAGGCTGCTCCAGAACCTCAGTCAGAGGAAAGCTTTGCCCATTCTATCTCTCATAGTCCCACTTGGTTTTTCACTTAACAAGAAGCAGCAGTTCAATTAGCTGATCCTTAAGGGGACAATGAGGAGATACAAAAAAGAAAGACTTGACTCTTCTAGAAATAGAGCAGCTTAAGCCTGAGCGTTTCTTCAGATCTACACTAAGCCTACAAAAATTAAGGTTAATTCCTTAATTAAAGAACCACCTTCCTAAGAATAAATACTATTAAAAGTCACCAGATGGTAGTATCAGAGATACTCTCACCAAGTATTTTTAATTGAATGAATCACAAACTAGGGCTGGTCTGCACTGGCGAATTCCCCCGTAACGCAAGCACAGTTCTGCCATTACCTCAGTCCTAGCAGTGAGTGGCCGCATGGGGCCGTTGGTAATGCCACTTGCATTCCCAGTCTCTCCCAGCAAACGCTCGTGGGATAAACCACTTTCACCAAGGATTTGAGCTAACACGTTTTACCCCGCCCTTGCCTGGGGCGAAGGGAGCACATGATCAACTATCACAGAGCATTTCAGTATGTGGCCCTGTCTTACTCATCCAGCTGAGCGCTTGCTTCCTAACGGAGACGGGTTTGCTATGGATTTTCCTCCCCACCTCACCTCCCAGCTTATCAAATTGCTTCCACGTGACAGACTAAAATAGAATAAAGTACTTGTTCCAAGTTAAAGGATGTCCACACAATAAATTATGCTAGTATCAGCTTAAATTTATCCCTACCATAGAGCGGAATGGCTTCCCAGCCTCACAAACAAAAGTAGAATTTGGGGGAAAGGTTTTCTCAGACAGCATTCTGTTCTTCTGACACAGGAGCAAAAGCATTCCCTGCTCAACTTGGTTCAATCAGAACAGCAGAGCAGCTGCCCACACACTGTAAGCAAGAGGCAAAACATGTCAAAAGTATTAAACCAAACTCTTAATGGAATGAAAGTAAGACAGAAATAAACAAGCAGCACAGTCTACACGTGATAGCTGGGTCCGAGACTTCATTACTGGCAGGAACTGAGGAATTGGAGAACATCACGCAGACAGGACCTTTAGCTGCCACAACAGCAGGTCACCAAATAAATCTCAGGAAGTCATTTGGAAACACTTACAGCACAGCAATATTCAGAATATGACACTTTCAGTGTAAATCTGCAATGACAATTTCATGATAGAAGAATTACACATCTGTCCATTAATTTCTGTAGGCCTCAATTCAAAATCTCACTTGCCTACTAAGCTTCAGATGATGAATCCTGCTTTTTCCCCATTCCCATTTAAGAAAACTTCAAAAATCCCAAACTCAGGCATCCGGATCTAAAGAGATTCAAGAGCAAAATACCAGAAGCGCCGCAGTTCAGAATTTGGTGCATTTGCTGAGTGCACAGAAAGGATCCAGAAATAGCATGCAAAGCCGAGGTTTGGCAAAAACGATGCAATTTACCCTGAAAGAGGAAAGTCAAGACACTAAATGAATGGTGACAGCAGCAAGTCATGCTTTAATGTAGGAGTGACCCCAGAGACTACTCTTCTTGGGGCAGAGGTGCTAGTTATTATTGTGTTCCTTCTCCAGTGGTTTTAGTGGAGAAGTATAAGGCTGTGGTGGAGAACAGAAGAGGTATGTTGAGGCTACGCCAGCTCAGAGGCAGGAGGTTGTCTTCACATCACTTTCTGCCTGAGACTGAGACAAAAACAGTAAAAGGCAGCAAACACCTAGATTTATTTTTATTTTTTTTGTGGAGTTTTTGAAACCTGTATATTTCTCAGAAAGCAGGAGAGATCAAAATTCTGACAATCTTTTTATCCTCACACAGAGTCCCAAGAGATGGGCACAGAGGTCTGCTACAGGCACATAAGCTAACTGCTACCCACACTTCTTCCATGAGCCAAAAGAACAGCATAAAGGCTGACACAGCTCGGTCCAAAGTCCTTTCCTGCAAGCTAGCTTCAACTCCCAGCAAGTTCTAAAACAAGCCACAGCAGTTGAAATCCCTGGACAACAAACACCGAGGGCTTTCTCTGGTTGCACCATCTGCACAATCAAGATACTTGCTCTTTTCAGCAGCTTTCTGTGACCTTCACAAAAAAAAAATTCACTCATGTTTATTTGCCCCAATTTACCACACTATCTGCATTCTCTGTCCCAAAACCAGGATGCCATAAAGATGGTTTCCTGGCTCCCATGAAAACTCATATCTCTGCTTTCTGTCACTATCAAGAAATCTCTACCAAAGCACTTGGCTCATGTTCTATGCACATTTCTCCAGTTACTCTGCAGTGGAGCTACTCTCGCTTCATGGTAACAGGCTTACTAAGGCAAAAATTCACTGCAACCCCTCCAAATTATCAGCTTGGATATCAGCAGCACTCAAACTTCAGCCTCTATGGCTTTATGGGTCTCTTAGCATGAATTTAAAAGAACCACTTATCTCAGGCTAGAGATTGGTGTGCAGGCCAGAGTTAAAGTAGGGCAATACTTAAGCTGCATCTGAAGCTCACATTGTAATGAAGTAAAAGCTGCAACTTCAAGCTCTGAAGGGGCACAGCAGACACACCTCCTGCAACTGCTCTGAATTAGACAGCTTCTGAGAAACTTGCGTGAACCTTAAAAATCCAATACAGCTCGACAGGCAGATTGAGCTGCAGCACCCTCTTTCACATACACTACTGGGTCCTCAGCACAGTGCAGGGAATGAGACTATTCTGCAGCAGAGGAATGTGGTAGATATGCAAACACCGTAGGAAGCAAACTTCAGAATGGCAGATTGCCAAAGGCACCTCTGGGCAAAATGAAGAAAAACCATCATTGCCACCCAACTGTCCCAGATTGTCTGCAACAGAACAGGAAAATACATAACCCCCACCAAGATGAAAACAAAGAAAATGACAGTCACTTCTAAAAAGAAAAAACAACATGTTTACTGCACGTTCTCTTCCTGACTTACCCTCTTTACAATTACGGAACAGATCTAATAACAGCCCCCAAAAATCCAGCTGTCACATTTTGATAATTCAGTGATTGCCCACATAGATCTAATTACCTCAGCAAAGTCCACATGCCTAAAACCTCATGTGGGCATGGCCACTCCTCAGCCTTGCCCTGACAGAGGTCTGGAGAGTGGAAGCAAGAGCAATGCTAGGATGATCAGATGTTTTTTGGAGTCACCATGGTCCAAGTATAGAAACAAGAAGGGAAACAGCTGCTCTAGAGCTAGAGACAACAGAATGCTTAAAAACCTAGAAAAATAATTAAACAAACTAATGAGCCATAGTTGGCAAAGGAACAATAGGTCAAGGAAGATACAATTCCTCAGTGGAGGGAGAGGTGAAGAAGGGGAGAAGCTCTCCCATGTTGGGACAGAGAGGAACCAAGCTAGCAGCTCCAGAGCAGAGCTGTGGCAAGGAGGGTAGAGAAAAAAGGACATATCAAAACAAGAGGTGATTAATTCTTAAGTTTCAGGGCTGGAAAAAGCAGTAGAAGACGAATAAAAGGGAATGTCTGTGGTGGATCCAAACAGGAGACAGGGGTGGGATGCCAATGCCACAGGGCTTGTTTTGTTACTGGGTTTGTTTGTTTTAAAAGGAAGCTAATAGAAAAACACCAGTGGCTTAAAATGCTACAAGCATACAGCCTGCCACTCCTCCGAGGTTATGACAAAAATTCCCACCCCATAATGAGAAGGGCTTCTTGGGATCCAGCAGCCCTCATCCCCAGCTGGGGGGCGGAGGGGGTTCCCGTATCAGCGACTCAGCAGTACGGAGCTCCCCGCGCTGGCACCGGCCGCCTGCCCAATTCAGACCTGTAATCTCCCTCGACTTTGATTTAATGCAGCAATTACTGGTAATGTGGTTTGAAGGAGATAAATGCCCAGTACAGGGCTGGCTGGCACTGACGCTCATTTCGCTCATGATGCGAGAACAGTTTTAATTAAAATCCCCTTTATGATAAAGGAGCTGCTTGACTGGATGTTTCTGTGCAGCCCTGATACGGAGCCTCCTCCAAAGCGGATTAGAAATCAAAGTTTCCCCCTTCTCGCTACTGGCAACACACAAAAATAGGGAACAGTCACCGTGTCACCCCTCTACAATTTCCTTAACCCTAGAACTGCTAGGAAAATGCCCACGTTTCCTTAAAAGCAACTGCTACTTCTTGTCATGACTTCTAAGTAAGTGTTTTCCAAAAACTAAGCACAAGGGTTGCTTTAATGGGAATAAATGCACCCGGGGAGCTCATCCTCTGTGATCCAAACTCAGTTTCCTCTCTATCTGGTTTAAAAGGGAGTCAGCTTCTATGGCAGACCCACACCTACAGCCTGCATTCTGGTAAGGAGAGAAATCAGATCCATGGTGCTCTGGCAAGGTGGTAGGAAGTCAGGATTTGGCTGAAAGGCTGGAAAAGCAGAAGCCTCTGCTGGGTGAGGCAGAGCAGCATGGATAGGGGAAAGGGAAGGCGCAGCACTGCAAGATAAAGGCACAGAATTTGGCAGAGCGGTCAGGATCCCAGCACAGACATGTTCCAGAAATGGTCTGTCAGCTCTTGATCAAGTTACAGCAAAAGTAGGTGCAATTTTTGGTTGGTTTTCTTCTTTACAGTATAGGAAATACCAGAGATGAATACATTAAGCACAGCTAGTTTCTGTTATTGCAAGTGCCAGGAGCAGATTGTCACAGTGAGAAATTGGCCTTGCGCATTACACAGAAAAGGCAGTGCTGGGTTTGGAGGCCTGCAGACAGTGCAATGTGAAGATAAAGAGCCTCAAGTCTGAATGCACATTATTCCTCTCCTCAAGCCACCGAACACACGTAAACATAAAAAGGCTGATTTAAGCAGCTGAATTTCTCTGTGACCTTCAGAATACATCTGTGAGCCATGGGACTACCTAAGCCTTGACCTGGGTCCGAGCCTTTTCAGAGTGTTTGCCTCATCACCCGAGCAGTGCTCCATGTTCCTTGACATTGTCTTCAACTCCAAAGCCCTCAATGCCAGTCATTGGGATTCTGTTCCAAAAGACCTTTATCTTTAAAATAAGAAAGTAATTTCGAAGTGGCTCTCATGTTCTGTGATTCCCCACCCCCTTCACGCAGTACAATATCAAACCACAGCGAAAAAAAAGAAAAATCCTGACAGAACCAGGAGGAATTCAGCATAACAGCATAACTAGCTGAGTCCTCAGGAGTCTGCAGAAGCAGCCCACTGGACCTCCAAACACACTGCTATGAATAGTGAAACCAGCCTTCAGGAGCACCTTGCTCCTCAACAGGATGAACAAAGGGTAAAAACACCAGGTCAAAGATAGCAACATGAAGATTTAATGTGGTTTTGCTGGTCCACAAGGGAAAAAAATGAAACCAAAAAAGGCCTGGTATAATTAACAAGATTAAAGGGGGATTTAGGATCAGGACAGAAAAGCAACGGGTCAGATTGATCCTTACAGGATTAAAGCTGGAATCCTACTAAGAGTCCAGTGGTTGAGAGATCAACACAATGTAATGGGATTAAATCAACATCAGCTTTTGTTTTTACACAGCTGAACCTCCAGTGCCTGTGTTTTTACTGCTCCAGATAAGCAGCAGCAAAGTTGACAGGTACCCACAGAGAACCTGTGCACAGGCCGGCCAAGCACGTCCCCTTCAGCCCTTTTAGGCAGAAGAGCAATAGGTTAATGCCACTTTCAGAGACAAAGGACAGAAAAATTGTGCTTTATTACAAATTGTCCAAACAATTGTCAAAAAAAGCTGAGGATTTACCTAAGTCCATGTTCTGGCCAGCTCTAAATTAACTGTTTTCAAGTGTGATGGGATCGCCTCAGGAATGATGGATAGGAAAGCCAGGAGGACAGTCCCAGCTGCAATCAGACATGCTGCCGACGGGCAATTGGATTTTGATAGTCTCTTGCCGGCAAGGAACAAAGGATGCAGTATACTCAGTGGAACATATCAGCAAATACGTTTAAGGCAAATTGTCGCATGTCCCTGTTGCACAACAATATCCAAGAATTACAAAAGTGAGAAAAGCCTCTTTCAGCATGTATCATTTGCATTACAGCTGGTGCAACACATGCAGGCCAGCTGCACCTCTGTCCCCCTGCCCCGAAATTTCCAAAGCTTGTCGGTAATTTGAGTTGGTAGCAAGGGGGAGGGAAAGAGGGAAACAGGACAAGGCTAGATATTCTTTCTAGATACGTAAGCTATTTTTAAAGTTTTTAATTCTTGTAGGAGAGAAAATCATGCATGTTTAAATGAGAGGGTATCCATCACCACCACACTTGGTTGAAGAGGGAAGGGGTGTTTATTGCACACCTGTTCGCAACAGCTAAACAGACAGCTGCATCGGAGAGCAACATTCCTCATGCAAGGAAAAAGCATTAAAGCATCTCATATTTCTACAGCACTTCTCAGTCCAAAAGGTGTTTAAAATCAGCAGTTACACATACACCATACACACTCCGACAAAGTTTTTTCTGCAGAGGAAAAATTTCCCCAACACTAACATTTTAAAATGCCAATACCGCCCATTTCTTAAAAGATGTTGCAGGCAGTAGCTTCATGTATGCTGAACGGGCTTCTCCTTTCAGCTAGCTGGACCAAAAAAAGTAATTGCCATTCACTGTTCCTCCTCACTCAAGCAGTAGCTAAAATCACAATGTAATAAATTTGGCGGGTGGAGGGGGGGAGAGAAGCTGCAACTACTTCTGGATCCAACAGGCCTCGGAGCAAAGCTCCTCTGCAGTGCTACTGAGATGGTCCTCATAGGGCTGCACACCCCACTTGTGCTGCACCAAACAGGCTTTGCCACCTTCCTGAGGGATGCTTTGTCTTTACTCATAAGAGTTCTCCATCCAAAAGATACGTCATGGATGCAAGCAGACATCACCATCGTGACTGACAGTGGGATGAAAAAGGAGGCTATTACAACAGAAATGAAAAGTGAAAAAATAGCAACAGGCAGTTCACACTGCACATTTTCTGTCTTCTAGCCACGTATACATAATTAAATTTCAGCATTTTTCTGCATTTAAACTTTGTTTCAACACTACATGATTTATAAATTATAAAAAAAGGAATGTTCTAGTATCATCCTATGTCAGCTCCTTAAAACATAATGAATAATAATCCCTAAGAATATCTTTAAAAATTGTCATCTGGTCAAAATATTTTCACTTCATCATTGTCTTCTGTCCAATATTCAATTAGAGCATTGTGTGGGGGACAGCATCTTTCATTTGAGGCAGGAGAAAAACTAAATGCCTTTGCCCTGGATTCAGCTACAGACCCAAGAACCATCTGGTAAAAAATCAGCCAGCGCATTGTGCAGGCAGTATATTAGTCATGAGACATAGGACTCTGAGAACAATGAAACCTAAATTTAAGGGACAGACGAAGGAAACTTAATTACTTGTTTAAGTTTCTTCACAGCTTTGAGGAATCTTTAACACTTTCAGTAAAAGACTTTAGCACCAGAGGGCACAAAGCACATCCTCAATTGATTTCCTAATTTTCTGCAGGCCTGTTTTCACTTCCAGCATGGAACTATCTGCACTGGTCCATCAGCACAGCTTGTCTATCCAATGCATGGCCACAGGGTGCATCATACGGCCCTCAGTACGGGGTACCATCCAGACCGCAGATCCTCCTCCAAACTGACAACTCCACAAAGAAAACATTTTGTGACTCAAGCTCCTGCTGACCCAGTAGCCCTCACTGAAGGATGAAGGAATCTTTTCCAGCTAACTGCACAAGCCATCCAATCATCCTTTTGGTTAGGCGTGCACACATACACAGTTGCTACCCTAGTGACTGCTTAGAGCTGTGGCAAAAAAGCCACTCCAATTTAGAGCCACTCAAAGACCTCTCCTATACTGCAGCCATAGCCTTGGGGACTAGGACAGCCTTGATAGACTGGAAAGCTGGGCAGAGAGATATCTAATGAGGTTCAACAAGGGCAAGTGTAGGGTATTGCACCTGGGGAGGAATAACCCCAAGTGCCAGCACAGGTTGGGGGCTGACCTACTAGAGAACAGTTCTGCACAGAAGGACCCGGGAGTCTTAGTGGGTGACAAGTTGACCATGAGACAGCAGCGTGCCCTTGTGGCAAGGAGGGTCAATGGTATCCTGAGGTGCATAGGAACAAGTTTGGCCAGCAGGCCAAGGGAGGTGATCCTCCCCCTCTACTCAACACTAGTGAGGTCACATCTGGAATGCTGTGTCCAGTTCTGGGCTTCTCAGTACAAAAAAGACAAGGAGCTACTGGAGAAGATCCAGCAGGAGTGCCACAAAGATGATCAGGGGTCTGGAGCATCTCTATTATGTGGAGAGATTGAAGGACCTGGGCCTGTTTAGTCTAGAGAAGAGAAGACTGAGAGGGGATCTCATTAATGCATATAAATATCTCAAAAGTAGGTGTCAACAGGATGATGCCAGACTCTTTTCAGTGTTGCCCAGTGACAGGATGAGGAACAATGATCATAAACTAAAACACAGGAAGTTCCACCTCAACATGAAGAAGAACTTCTTTACATTGAGGGTGGCAGAGCACTGGAACGGGCTGCCCAGGGAGGTTATGGAATCTTGTTCTCTGGAGACATTTAAAAATCACTTGGATGCATTCCTGTGCAACCTGCTCCAGGTGACCCTGCCTTGGCAGGGGGGTTGGACTAGATGATCACAAGAGATCCCTCCCAATCCTAACAATTCTGTGATTCCGTGAAAACAGTTCTGGGGCTAATGGAATTAAGATTAGCAAATAAGCACCATGGGAAGTGCAGGAAACACAGATGTTCAGTCTCAAATCGCTATTATCTGCGCTCTTCCTCAAGCTTTCAGCTGGAAATCAGGAAGGCTGAGGTTTATTCTCTCCTTATTCTCTTATGGTTTATTCTCTTCCTTCCAAGATAAACAGGCTGTTTTGTGAAAAACTAACTTAAACATGACCCGGTCCCTGTCAGTCTCCCAGGACTTGGACAGGCTTACAGCAAACAGAGTCCCCTGTGCTCATCACTGTTTGGACAGGTGGGAATACAGCAGTCAGGCAGAAGAGCTGCTGGAGAAATTCACACCAACTCAGCCAGTCTACATCCCCCTAATTCTTTTGTTTAGACTCCTCAAGGAAGAGAATTCCTTAATATGATAGCAATGTGCTGGACACTTGATTTATACAAAACCAGATAAAATCATCCTACAGAAGAGATCATTCTGATCCTGAATCTCCTTTCTCTGAAGCCATGAAATGCCTTCTCTTTCTGAACTGCACTGGGGTCTCTCATCTCGGTTATGACCTTGACATCTTCCACAATTACAGGCTTGCAGGAACACAGAATTGGAAAAGATCACCTGGATTATCAACTTTAGTCCTCTAATAACACAGTCACATTATATAATCTCTTTCATAAACTCTTCTTTCTCTGTTTCCCAAAACTCCAAAGCTTTTATAAAACCCTAGATGTAAACAGATGCAAGTCGCTTTGTCACACTAACCCCCAAAAGAACACAATGCAGATATCCCCAACCCAGCTGTGCACGGAACAGCTCGAGTGTGGAAGCAGTATAACCATGTTCATGAGGTGCTGCACCAAAGCTAATAAACCTTATCGAGCAGCAGAACTCATTATCTCAGCTGCAGAGCTGGACAAACATAACTATATTACTTCTGGATTCAAGCTGCTACGTATGCATGCCACAGTATGGCACCGCAGGGACTTGCAGGCTGGGGAATCAGCTTTCAGGCTACTCACTCGAGGATTTTCACATGAGCTCCATTTTATGATTTTCCAGAGCTTTCCTGCTCTGGAGCAAGAATCCAAAAATCAGTGTTTATATTAACACAAAATGTCTTTTAATACACTTGCAGAAATTTACCCAGACTTGACCTCTAACAGGCAATCAGGAAAACCTTTCTACACCCTCACAGCCACAGTCTCCCAGAGGCAACCCCATTTTAACATCTCTTAGCACTGATCACGCCATGCACGCACCTTTCACATACAGCAACTGTGCGTTCTCCCTCCCGTCAGAGCTTCATTTGCCATTTTGGCTGACGTGTTCATTTGCCATGCCTACCAAACAGGTTCCAGCCAAAGACCTAGAGGCACAGCCAGACTTCCCCAGCAAGAGCTGCCCCAGGCTTGGCACCAGAACAAAGCAGGGAGGCAGTTTTCCCTGGATAGCCACTTGTTTTGCTGCTATCAAACGCACACTTTGAAAACCATGCCATAACATCCATACTCTTCACTGGCAGTAGCTATCTCTCATGAAAAAAGACCAAACAAATAATAGAAAGACCTGGCGTGAGGAAGAGCATGTTGCTAAGACTCAAGTTTGGCATTGGAGTTGGGTTTCCAATCTCTTGGTGGTAAAGTTGATGAGCTTTCAGCCTACAGGGAAAAGTTATTCCAGTGAATGCAAGGAGAGACTTTTAAGTGATAAAAAGCAAGTAAAAGACAGGTCAGGAAGAAAACTAAAAACAAAAAAATTCGAAATGAGCTTGGCAAGCTTACTAGCATCATTCTTGCTGTATGATAGTTAGCAGGTCTAGGTAAGATCTCCACTTTCACAAGGCTCTAGAGAAAGGAATCATTTCTAGTTGCAATAGGCAGCCAGCCCTCTCACAGACACTCAGCATGTACCCTGTACGTGGCTGCAAGAAATGAGGAAATTATCCATACCCACTATAAACTGAGATCAGAGCAATGAATCCAGTGCTTTCCTACCAGAAGCCTAGCAACAGCATGGACCTCCCATACCTTGGTCCCTCCTGCCTTTGATAGTTTCAGCTGTCTTTGAGCACAGGAGAAGGATGATTGATAAATTGCTTCATAGGGCTGCTGCCCCTTCCTTTCAACCTTTCTTGTAAAAACAGACCTCCAACAAGGCGACATTCATACATGCAACTCTCAGAACAGATCATGCTCTTTAGAAAATACTTGGAATGAAATGACTCTAGATTATATCTTATGACTCACAGTACACAAAGATTCATCTGCTCATAAATGGGAGGAAAAAAAAAAGAAGAAGAAAAAAAAAAAAGAATCAGGCTTTCTTATCCAGTAAAGGGTTGAACATTTTTTCCATGTTCAAACCACTCTGCTCCTGGCTGTCACCAGCAGAACACCTGCCCCCATGTTGTCAGTACTGACTTCCCTCAGAGTAAAGACCCTCTTGCCTTCATAGTCCAAATTACCCCATGTCCCATTCAGAGAATAGATGACTAGGAGCCCTCTCGAGCAATTCAGGAGCCCAGACAGCTGCACGCAAATGAGGACGAGTGAGAGAAGAGACAAAAGCAGAGTTAAATGGTCCCCCCCCCCCAAAAAATACTCTTGTCTGCAAAATAGAATTCCTATACACACCTATACATATGGCAAAGCACCCACCTTGAGTTTCAACACTGACGATGCACTCAAATGGTCTACGCCATCAGAGAGACTATCATACCATCTCTGCCTCAGAAAGACTTCATACAACTGCATCCTACACAGTAAAAGCGTTAAGATAAATAGTCTCTCTTGATATTTAATGGCACAGATAGTCTGCCGCCTTCACTTCCCTCACAATGCCAAGCATTAGGTCATCACAACAGATATTTTAAGTTTCCCATTCTCCAGATCTCCACAGCCCACAATCTCCTGTAGTCTACAAGGCTCTCAAATATTTAAGAGTATCCTGCAACAAGTTTAACCCGAGGGAATACAGTTCAACAAGCAAGAATGTCAGTCTGAACCAAGGCTACAGCATCACTTCGTTCCAGAGGCAGCATTGTGATCAGGGACTGTGATGTTGAAGGTAGCCTGTATGTCTGGGTTCAGTATCCATGCTGTACCACAGTTGTAGAGAAAGATGTATTCTTCTTTTTATTTTACTATTTGTCAAACCTGACAGCACTCAATATTGCACAATCTTTTCAAAGAAGATAATTCTGTAATGTGCACCCCTTGAGGGGTGGGGGGAAGAAACATTATGGTTGCTGTGGGAACCTTAATTCTGGATTTCAGGACTTGCATATTTAAAACCTCAAATTTAACATTGCATTAATGTAGCTTCATGCATTGAATTAAGGAATGACTCAGTACAAATCTCCATGCATCTACTGAAGTTCTGACATTCCAAGGACAAGAGGCACAGAACAGAAAAAAAGACAGCATGGGAACAAGGAGACAATGGGAGGTGGCGGGGGGGGGGGGGGGGAACCTGTGAGCAGGGAAGCAAGAAACTGGCACAGGCGAGGCACAGCAAACCCCACACCAAACCAGATCTGTCACTTGAGGCTCCTTGTTCTCACTGCTAAAGGTTATGCAGCCTGTCAGATAAAAAGAGCTTAAAGCAGAAACACAAATAGGCACGGAAGAAAAGGTTCCTGAAAGGACCAAGGAGGAGAAGATTCCCTGAAAGTAACAAGGTAACCTGCACTGAGAAGGCAAAGATCATATATAGATAGCAAAAATTCACTAATTTCTTTAATTATCATGGCACAGTGCCCAGATGATGCCTTTAAAACCCCTTCAGCTATTTTCAAGCATTTAACATTTCTTTTCCCCACTTCTCTTAAGTTTAACACAGCAGCAGTGTTGCCCTAAGTTTAGGATGCAGGCAGAAGGGGCACCCCACGGAGGGTTACCAGCCTTCGCCTTGTCAGCAAACATCCCAAAACTCACTCTTCTTTTAAGGATCCAGGACAAGGCTTCACCTTTTGGGCCAAAGCTGGTCTTTAGGCAGGCTAACACCTCTGCTTTATGCTACAGTGCTCACACACCCCTCAGCATGAGGAGGCAAGAGAGCAGGGCAGTTCTACTCTGCTCCCACACTCATCCTCTTCGTTTTAGCAGAGTAAGGAACATCTCCATTGTTTACTCCTTATCTAAAATCAGCAGCAGCATGGCTGAATTACTTCTCCTCTTACCCCACCCACCAAACCAAGCACAAATCTTAGCTGAGCCATGGGGCCTGCCCAGTCTCTCTCAGTAAAAACCAGCACCCCAACTGGGGTCCCGCACACCAGGTTGTGGCAAGAGGAAGAGCAGAGGAGGTGGACGTGCCTGCCAGCAGGGCCTGCTGGACGAAACCAGGCAAGTGTGCATACCCCTGCGCAGAGTCAAGTTACCCTGCAACAAAGATAGTGTGTGTATGTGCAAAGGAGGGAAGTCAAATCCTTCTGCCTGGGTTCCAAGGCTTGCTTTGTTGCTAAAATAAACCAGTGTTTGTTCCTGGGAGTGATGGGGAGTCAGACTCTAACAGCAGCCAGCAGCAGCGAGAGCCCCCACACTCAGGAACGAGGGTGGGTTTTAAGAAAAAAAAAAAAAAAGAAAAAAACTTGGGACCCAATTATTCTTCACCTCGCATATCTAGGTAAGGAAACGCAAGGGCAAACTGCTGATCTCAAGAGTGCCCAGGAGCAGACAAAACTACACATAGATGACCAAGCACTCTAAGAGAACTGACTGCTCCAGAGGAAATTCCAGTCCTTGCTCAAAGGCTGAAAATATATATGCCTTTATATAAGCTTTTACTTTGCTTGCTGGATCTATATAACACTTTACACATGTTTTTCCTGACATTATTTTCCATACTCCACCAGAAACTGGAGTAACTGTGCCACTTCTGGAAAAACAACCTTGCATCCAACTTTTGTAGAAACAGTTTCTCTCTCCCAAACTCCAAAACTATGTATTCCCTTCCTGCTCCACTCCTAACCTTCAGTGACTACAGATCCTTTTCAGCAGCAGTCCTTCACTACCTGGGATGTCTCTCAGTAACACCAAAATCCCATAAAGCAGAGGCACATGGGAACAGTGTTATGCAACCAAAGAAAAATTATATATATATATATATACACACAGAGGTCTCTCAGATGGCAGACAGTGATGAGCATTATACCAAAAATCTTGTCTCCAAGGCACCTGCCCAAAACTGTTCTCTCCAGAGAAACCTATAACCACAGGAAAAACCTGCTCGATACCCAGTTAATAGTACCTGCTCAAAATATTATTTTTTACAAGGGAAAAATAGCCCACTGTGTGTAGAGGGTGCAGAGAGCTAAGCCCAACAGTGAAGGCCACTCACGTTAGTGCAGCGTCCTTCAGCTTTCCATTCCTTATATGTGCAAAGTGTGCAAGCCCTCACACACGCTTCCTACTCACCCAGAGGTACATCATGTTAGCCTGGGTCCTTCAAACCCAGCAGTGAGATGATCCGGCAACACAAGAGGCACTTCAGTAAGATTGTCGAGACCGAGGTTGGTTGAGGGTGGTTTTTGGTTTTTTTTTTTCTTAAAGAAAAAAAATCCAAACGGCTCAGTTTGAGGCTTAGAAAGCGTCTCGCCTCCTCCACCCCCCTCCTCCAGCTCTGGCTGCTCTGCGCTCTTCTCTCGCACTTAATCTCTCTCTGGGAGTTCCCAGCCCCGTGTGTCTGTACTGGCGTGCACAGCACACACTCTGCATTCGCCTCCAGGGAATTTCTCTCTGTCATTCTGCTTCTAAAAACACAATCTCGGCCTCACAAGATTCTTGCAAGAGGCAGGGATGGGTGGGGTTAGTAATAAATGCAGCCCGGCTTCCAGTGCCGGAGAGCGCTTACTTTAGAAGAAGGGATCTGTAGCCGTGAACGAGGCAGAGCAGAACATTGTCCTCCAAGGTCACTGGGGGTGAGGACCCATTCCCTGACCCACCCACTAACTGCTTCTCCAGGAATCATCCATAGATGCAGGAGTCGTGAAAGGTGCCATAGGCAGGTTCTGCACGTCTTCATCTACCCCACTAGTCAACACCCCAAATTCGGTTACAATTCAGTAGCTGTATTTAATCATTAACCACTGACAGGAATCAAGGAGCACAACTATGGGGATCCTGAAGCTAAGCAGAAAATCTGTGTGTGCCAGCCACCCTGGAACTCCCTCAGGAAAAACAACCACTGGCGGCGAGAGCTGGAGAAAAGAAGCGACACAGATAAAGGGGTTAATCTGCTTTCGCAGGTGGCTCCACATGAGTATTTTACAGACTTGCATATTGCTAAAGGGAAAGCAGCAGCTGGCTCCAGTTCCTCAGAGTGTATCGGGTTCCCACTTGCTTGGAGGCAGCTTTCCCCCCAAGTCTGACTGGGGCAAGTGCCCTTGCAGCCTTGCGCTCCCAGCCTGCTCCAATTTCAGGACTGCAAAGCTCTGCCGGTGGGGCGGCAGCGCCGGGAAAGGCGCGCTGAGCAAAAGACACTCGCCCCAGCCACCAAGACAAGCACCAGCAAGCCCTTCCCTGCAGGAGCGAATCCTCGTCCCATCCCCCGTGCCCGATGCCACAGGATGAGTGTCACCTCACATCTCATTAATCAGTTAAACTGCTCTTCCAAACTAGGAAAACGGGTTTCTCGCCCCCTTCCCTTCCCACCTCAAAATGAAGAATTGACTTCCCTCGCTGGGCTCCAAATGCTAAGTTAAATATGGCCCTGTGTCTAACAGGGGAGAAAAAACCCAAACCAACCAACCAAAAAAAACACAAAGAAAAAAAACAACCTTGTTTTCATTGAGGGACTGGTCTCCTTGGAAATGAGTTTTGAAGGAATAGTTTTATCTCAGCTAAAGATATAGAAATACTGTTATTCCATGTATCACCTCTGCTCCCTGTACTTATAGATTACTTAAATGCAATCCAGCGGGCTTCGAGCAAAGCAAGCATCCTGTGGCCTGCCAGGCTCCACACACAAGTGAAGCCCTACCTACATGGGGTGACAAATGGATGGGCCTCCCACCACAGCCAGACCAGACATCCCAGACGTGCTTTGCACTCCACAGGCTCCCCTCGCCTTCAGCAAGCCACAGACACACCCCAGGGCAGGCTTGTCCCAGGAACAGGCATGAACACACAGGACGCCGATGGGCTCTAAGGAAATAAATACATGACTGTCACTGCAGTCACACATAAAAACCAGGAAAAAAGGCTTATTGTCATGACCAGGACATAGCAGTCATAGGGATGTACTAGTTAGGGACTAGGCAAGATGATGCTCCATCTTCCAGCCAGGAAAATTCAAGCCCTGCTTTTCAGGGGAAGGAGCAGAAGGTCCTCCAGGAACATGGGATGTCACAGGGCTGTTCCACTACGGCATTGCGCAGGTCCCCATCTGTTCTCACCTTTTTGCACAATGGGTCAGGTTGGGAAGGTGAAAAGCAATGTTCCTAAAAATCACTTATGGCACCAAAGCCTATGCACCACAGTCTCCAAAGAGTGAAGCATGTGATCCATAAACCTGTTCTCAAAGGCTCTGAGAGGAGTGAAACAGCAGCAGTGCTGACATTTGCATCATGGTTAGACACTTCTGTTAACATTCTGCTTCTCTGCAGCAGGGTCACACCAGCAGCAGTGACTAGTTCAACCAGCCTGCAGACTCAAGCAGACACTTCAGCACCAAATAACCTTGACGGCATTTTTAAGGTTTTCTTCTGATCCAGAATCACGATCTAAAAATGATCTTAAGTAACATTTTAATGAAAGCTGAGATTCCTTGTGTGCAGAAGAGAAAGTGAGAAGACACATGGACCAGGTGAGCAAACCCAAATAAATCCTACTTCATATGTATTACCATAAAAGACTTGAAAATGATGAGTGCTTAAAACTAAGTTGAAGAGTTACTATCAAGTTCCCTAATTTAAAAAAAATGAGAAAAGGGAAAAAAAGAAAAAAATTCTCCCCCTTCTTCCCCAGGATCTCTCATCCTTTAGGTCACTCTTCCATGGGGGGGGGGGGGGGGGGGGAAGAAACTTTCAGAATAAGCCTGTTCCTTAATTTCAACAAGTGAGACTTGTCACAGATCATTCCAGTCAACAACTGAAACTAGTTACAAGCATCATCCCAGTAACTCCACAGCTGTGCAGGTTATATTCAACCTCCAAATCAAAACAAGACCCATGAACCCTCCTTGAATCATCCAAATACTGACTCAAAATTTATTTCACTGTTGCTACAAGGCCACCACCTCTCCATGGAAGGTATATGGGAAGATTACTGAGAAGAGCAGTGATGTAATACCCTTGTCCTGGAGCAGGAGCCCTGTTTGATGAACTGCAAGAGCAGGTTTCTCAACACTCAGTATTGTCAAGCAGTGAGAGGAGTACCCGGCAGGTCAGAAAAGGAGGCTGCAGGATGACTCATTTCAACAGAGCTGCTGCTGCTGCCCAGAGGCTCAAACCAACACTAAGAACATGAGGTGCATGCCTAAGACTATCCACAGTTGTAGACAGTACAGGTGGCAGTGGGTTAACCATTTTAGCCTCAGAAGCAAGAAAAATGTTTACTTGGTCAATATAATTATTGGCAGGGGGAACAACTAGGCGAATTATTACGTCTTCTTTAAGCTTTTATTCAGATTTTTCAACTACGTTAGATAGTTTGTACAAAGTACCAATACAACACACTTTTTTCTAAAAAAATTTATCCTAAAAAAACCCAAAACTATTCTCTAAAGAGCAAGAGGACAACAGTATGTCAATGCCTCTTATTCCAGAAAGACACACATAACTAAGACAGGCTTCTGAAACAGGTAGCTAGGATCCTCTGCAAATGCTTTGCCTTAATCCTAACAACAGAGCTTTACAGGATATGTGTCAGGGAACTCAGAGAGGCTGTTGTGTGTGGAAATACACATGATCTCTTAGGGATCTTTCATGTCTCAAAAAAGATTAAAAGCAGAAAGAAAAATATTTTAAAATTAATATATACCAAGCAACTAGAAAAATGTTCAGAGAGCTGCAGCCTAGTGAAACATTGGTCCCTCTTCTCTCATGGGAGGCTGTTGTGTAAATCAAAGTGAAAGGGGAAAAAAGCAGTCTGCAAAGACTTTAATGTTTGTTAGAGAGGTAAGGAAGGTCTTAGCAAGTAACAAAAGGAAAAAGAGAAAAAAAGGATCAAGTAACCACCTATTTAATATTATTTAAATGTCTTAGGCAAAATAACAGGCACTGATAAAAAGGAAAAAAAATTCTACCTGCTTCTGTACCAGTATCAAAAGCCTTTATGACATAAGAGTAATCGTGGCTGCTCAGTTATGTACATAGATTGAACCCAAAACCACTGCTGGCATATAAGTTTCAAATAAGCCAAATGCTTAAAAAATATTCTACAAAAAATTCTAGCCTATTTAGGAGAGATCAGAGTGGGCAAATGGGGAATGGGTACAGCACAGTTTCAAACTGACGTTATCTCTTTCTAGCTGATGGTGTCTCAGAGGCATATGATTTCAAATGCTTGTGGATTAACATTCTAGCAGATAAAGCTCAAGACAGGGTACAAGCTGGTGTGCCTGCTACACACTACTGAAATCACATTAGATAGCACCCAGGATGAGTGGCTAGCTGAGCACCTCTTCATAACAGAGGGAAAAACCCATTTGATCAGGAATTTCTAACACAATGACATTCACGGGAGGCATTGGGGGGCTAATGCCAAAGAACGCCCTCCAAATTTCTAAATTACAGAAAACAATTTCTTAGTTCAAGAAGTGTTACATTGAAAATGAGTAAGTCCATATTAGATTCCATCTTGACAGAAAAGAGCAATCAGTTGTAAAAACAGAAATTAGCAGTAGCTTAGTTAAAATGATTGTGACAATTGCATTTGGATATATGTAAGGAGAATAGAGACCAAACCAGTGTATCTACATACATACTGAGCACTTGAGTGGGATCAGAGGTACACTGGCATATTTTTCCTAGACAGACAGATTGCCTATTGAGCTTCCTTGTCACATCCCCACACTTGAACACTCGTACATATTCTAGCAAGTGGGTAAAAAAAAAAAAAAAAAAAAAAAAAAAAGAAAAACTGAGAGAAGAAAATAGAAAGGAAATTAGAAAGGGGAAAAATAAAATTTACAAGGGAATCCTAACAACAGGAGGCAAAATCCATGGTCAAAGCTGGAAGACGATAATGAGTTTTTCAAAGGTTCTCAAGAATAGAAACTCCAGCAACTGCATTGATTTGCTACTATGGGGAAAAGGTAGACACATTCCCAATACTGAAGAAAGAGCCAAAGGATTCAATACATATTTCTGTTCTATATTTGGAAAAAAGTCAGCTGTTGCAGTCTGTGATAACGAAATGCTTTCCATTCCAGCAGTAACTAAGGAAGATGTTCCAACAGTCAGCCAACAAACAGCTCTGCGGTTCTCTTATCTGGCTCAAGCTTGCAAACAAAAGGGATGTAACCAGATAACAAAGTGGGTTTTAACCAAACTACAGCTGTGAACATATTTAGATGTGGACACTTGGGAAGGTGTGCAGTCTGCTTTGAACTGCATCACCTGCACTTGCGGCTCTAACAAGCCCTAACTACAGTACTAACATTAAACCTGCTGCAAGGCCAAAAGTACCACTGTGGTGCAATGGCAACCCCAAATGCAGGTGTTTCTTGAAGCCCATTATTATTAAAGTGCTGCTGCTGCTAGCTGAGCTCGGCCAGCTTCTGTCATACCAGAAGACTGCATCAGGAAAGCAATGCTACAGGGGAAGGCACCAATACCAATTTTCGCAGCATCTGAACTTTCCTAGAGGCATCCATGTTGGAACTCTTCCACTAATGAGAGCTAAAATAACAGCCCAGTGCTGAGCAGAGTGAAAAATGAAATGGGGTCTGATAATAGAATGTTTGCGGAACAAAGATGCCAGTGGAAAGCTACTGGTAGGGAAGTGCAAATTAACCTGGGTACCTGAACACATCTGGGAGAGCATTCAGGATACATGAATAAAGAATAGCGATCATAAAAATATCTATTCCTAATGTTTAATAAGGCTTCCTGGCAACCTTTTACCTGTCAAACAAAACTGTAAAATACTTTAAAATAGGCTGAACTCTAAAATAAGATTATTCTTTTATGGTTAGTAAGTGCTATTGAATCTACATGTTCATCTTCACCGTGCAGTTTTCCATGGCTGGGGAGTGGGAGGGAAGGTACCCCAAGGCTGGGGCAGATTGAAGAGGGAAATTTAATTTCAAAATTAAGCAGTGACTTTCACAGCCAACAGCCAGACCGAGCTCTCGTATTTTATGCGGAAGCTGGATTTAGACTGAGGATGAAGACTCAGACCATTGTCCCACCACTATAAACATTTCAAGAACCATCTACAAAAGGTCTGACTGGAGATGGGGACTGTGACATGTTCTGCAGCACCCAGAGAGAAGTTTCTCCAACTCAGCGGCTGCTTTCCATGGCTTATCTGACTCTGGCAGAAGGTCCTGGTAAGAGAACAAGGGAACCAGACTCCTGCTAGCTGTGGGTTTGGGCTTGCCTTGTGTCTTGCCATTTTTTATTTGGTTTGATTGGTTGATTTGTATTTGGGGTTTGTTTTGGTTTTTTTTAAAGAATATTAGAAATGGGGCTGGAAGCTATCTGGGGAGAAGCACAGAAGGCAGCCCTGGGCACACATGCAGTTCCTATGGAGATAAGAGGATCTTCTTTGAGGTTGGTTTGCTCCTTTCGGTGCCGCTGGAGACTACCCTGGCGGCAGAGTACTGCTCATTTGCAAAGACTCCCTCTGCTCAGGATCCTGGCATTATCTATGATTATAAGAATTTCTGAGCCACAAGGTAGATTTCCTCTTAACATCCGAAAGGACTCCAGGAAGCCTCTTTCTGCATTATCCTGTTTATGAAAGGAAGCAAGAACACAAAGTGCATACAATAAATCACCCAGAAAAAAATACCACAATCCCTTTCAGATGTTTTGCCAAGCAAATAAGCCAAATGTTGGCATATTACAAGGGGAATAAAAAAAAAAAGGCCTTTTTGTTATAGAGCAACCCATTTCATTACTGGAAAACTGGATTCCTATTCTCTCTCCTGCAGGTATGGTTCAGCTACACAGCAAGAGGTTTCTGAAAAGAGACTACTTATTTAAAAGCAAACTATCAAGAGCTAGTTTATCTTCCACAAAAATCAGAAAGCTTGGAACAATAAAACACCTTCACATGCAAACAAATCCAATAATTTTCAAGGACTGTCCTGCTACTGACTTCACACAGTAATTAAATTTAAGTCCTTAAATAAACTTCAGGAGATCTCAATTCTCAGGCTTATCATTCAAGGGGGGAGGGAAGAAAACGGATCCCAAGAAAAGCTTTTTTGAGTTTGTTTGGTATTTTCCTCCCCTCACAACTATGCTCAAGAGCACCATTGTGTAAGGTACTGTCAATTCTTCAAGAGAAAAAGCTCAGCAATACACTTTTAAACTAAAACCAAGAACACCCACATCAATAAAACTAAACTGTGAACCCAGAGAATTCAAAGTTAAATGCTCAAGAGCATGTGAGCATTTAGATGTAAGGAATTCTTAGTGCTCTGGTATACTGGTTTGGGCATTCACCTGCAGAAGCAGAATGATGATGCAGCCACTCCCAGGATATAGCAAACATGAGCTTGGGCAGCAAAGTGGGATTTTCCGTGAAATATACCTGTCAGTCTTACTATGGTGGACTAGGAGCAAAGTCTGCAATTCCCAGTACCTTCTGAGGAGATTCTAGCAAGCCGCTGTGTTGCCACCCCAGACTTGATTTTCAAGCTGTATCTTCTGCAATTCTGTCATACCTGGATCTAGTCTAAAGTCCATACTGAACTGGCATATAGCAAATACATTTAGGTACTTGTAAGAGGGGATCAGAATAAGCTCTAATCCTGGTATTTAAATATATACTTTTTAAAGTTTAGTTAACTAATAACTGCCCTAATATCCTCACTAGTAATGTCCAGAGCACAAATTTTGATCTCCCTTCGATTTTTCCATTAAGTAGCAGAAAATTATCAGACAGCATCAAATTCCAACAAAAGTCTATTTTTAGTGTTAAATCAGGAGTAAAATGTCCAGCTGAACTGATAAAGGGCAGAAAGATTCTCTGTGCCCTAGACTTATTTGACAGTGCTAAATAGGGTATTTCTTTTGTTGTGGACTCTGAAGAGTCATAAATAAATAAAAAATTTTTAAAAAAAGGCAACTCAGCTCCTACATCAACAATTCATCTTTCTATAGTCCACAAGGGAAGTTGTACAAAAGGACGAACTGATGGCATCCAATTCAAGGTGTGAGATTTCACATGGCAACACAGAAACTGTTTCCAAAACCTCATCAATGGAGCTACAGCATCATTACACCATTTTTTTGTCTCCATGCTTACCATGTCAAGTGGCCATACTGCATCAGCAATTCATCAGCACAGCAACAACCCAGCAAATTAAGAAAGGACATGAATATGAGAGTATTGTAACAGTAGAGAAGAAGGAAGAACAGGGCATAGCTCTCTTCCCTGGACCACACAGGGGTTTATTAATATGCTGAAACTTTGGCTTAGGCCTGCTGGTGATAAAGGGGAATACAGATGGAGAGTAATACCATCCTGCAGAAAGGGACTCCTCCTGGCTTGTTTGTGTAAAGGAAGGCTAACAATGTTAGCGAGTTATTCAGGAAGTAATGGATACCCTCTTGCCCTGAGCAAATTCCTTTTCAATAACAGTAGTAATTTCCTAGGCAATACAACTGTATCAAGGTATAATGGCTACTATATTTATCTAGAGGCCCTGTACTGCTGGGATCTAATTTACTATGGTGCAGAAAGCAGTTTACAAATCCTGGGATAGTAAAGTTTCTGGAGAAAAGAATAAAATTCTATCCTGTATTGCTCAGTTTGAAGACTGGGTTTTACCATTCCTTTTTAAGAGCATAAAATGCATTCACTCCAACTTAGAAAGACTCAAGGACTAATAAGCCCCAGAAGTAAACTGCAAATACACTTCTAAGAGGGAAGAAATCAGCTTAGCAAATGCTACATTCTGTGCATTTTTTAATCCTTATTGTCACGGCTGCTTTATTTCTTCTTTTATTCAAATAACATTCTTTCATTTGACCCTCTGAGAAGAAAAATAATCCATGACATTACCTAGCAGCCTTACGTACCTAATGAAGACAAAAGAGCTGAATGCCTGAAGTGCGGCTTCACTATGGGGAACGGCACAAGTACATAATCAGCAAGGAAGAACGGAATGACTGCAGCTAATGAAGGGGTAACACCAATAAACACTGAATGACATCTCCTGAGGAACAACAAAACTAAACTGCTAAAAGACTTTGGTGGAACACAGCATCAACCTGAGATAAGTACAGGTGGGTGGAAAGAGACCAAACACATGTGTCAGGGACTGCAGATACTTCCATTACATAACGGCAGTAAGAAATCCCAGGTAAAATCTCCATTAACAGAACTAAAAGCAAAATATTTCAAACAGGGGTATTGGCAGTTGTCAAACCACACAAAGGAAAGGCAGACTGCTCAAATGTCAAAGGCATTAATAAAGCAGAAGACAAGAAGTATAAATAGATATAAAACAGAGGAAGATTTCTAGATGACAGAAATGCTACCGGAAAATTTTAGTTATAGAATACAATATCCCAAAATGATCAGCAAAGGTCAGTTGTCAGAAAAGCAATTCTGCTTCTGATCTCATTCAGAGCAAAGCAGTCCTTAACCATACCTGCACCACCACCATCCAGCTGGATTACTCTCATGGCTGCAGCAAACAGCTCACTCCATCTGACTGGTCCCTCGGGGAATTATGAGCATAAGACAATTTAGAAAAGTGTGTGTATGTAAAGACTAACCGCACTACTGTTCTCCTGCTTTATAACCAAAAGAGAAACCATTCTTCAAAGTCTTTTTAGTGTATATATTTAATATGGGACTTCCGAGAAGGCATATGGATAGATATCTACCTGTATCTTTTAACAGGCCATTTTACCATTCTGCAGATCTCACACGCAGCAAGTACTAGAAACACACAGAGTTTGCAACACGGGATGTTCCAACGAATTGGCACTTGTGTCAGCTGATTAACTTGAATCAGGAGGATTTTGGCTCTCACAGAAGCAGAGCAGCTATAGATCCAGTCTTCAACATCACTGCAGTCTGTGTGGGGCCACATACTGTGACCTTCAAACACCTTCAGCTGAGCTCACATTAAGGCTGTTACACCTTCCCTTCTTTCCCCGACATCCAACCATGAACAAGAAAAAAGAAACAAAACCCCAAAACCAAACCAAACAAACCAACCAACCAAACAAAAACAACCAACCAAACAGTACTGTAAATTCCATTCCATTGCATTTTCTGATCAAATCCTGGGAAAATTAGACTCTTCCACTAGAGATTGATTGCAACGTTCTTACTCTTCCAATCCCTTTCTAAGACAGACACCCTGAATGAGTAGCAACTCACTCACACTGAGTTTAGATGAGATGAATGGTTTGAATTAATTATGGCTAGTCAATATGTGCATTTATTTTGTCCTAGGTCCTATGCAATACATTCTCATCTTATCCTAATCCAAATTTCAGCTCTGAAGTGTAGCCATACTGTCTGACAGCTATTGTAACTGCTAGAGAAGCTACTCATTCAGATAACAAAGCAACAATAATATATTAAATTCCTCCCTGTTCCCAAATTTCCAGAAAGCAACAGTAACCAGAACAATCTTTTTTCATCCTTGTGTGACCCAAAGAATGCACGTTTCCTTTCAGATAAAGGCCTTGCTATGGTTATCTAATGCTAATGTCACTACAAACTGGATTAGAGACGCCCAGAAACCTCGAAATACGTACATGGATAGTCAGCTGTATCCAGATTCTAAGTCTGAAGGAAATCAAGTGCTCCAAATTGTGCCTAATGTAGTTAAGTTTGCCCTTTAGGTAGCATAGACCAGTAAGAACATATTACACAGTGATTAGATTAATTCTTGAGTGAAATTCAGATGGCTGGCTCTATCTGTCTATTGTGTTAGTATATTTCAAATTATTTCAGAGACGATCACTTTTCCCATACTCTTCTCCACAGCAGCAGCTGCTCAAGAAAAACAGCAGTTCTCTGTCCGGGGTGAAGTTGGCAGCAACTGGGGACAACGCTGCTGTCAGAGTTCAGCTCCCAGTTCTGAAATGCCATTCTACTGGAAATACCAAAGAGCCTAAATCTAGCTACATATACCACGGGATGTAAAATATCTCTATCTCAGCTTTCAACAGAAAGCTCCGGAGTCTCATGACATTTACTTCTTTGGCCCCTGTCAGTCTTTCTCCAGACCCTGCAAAGGATCAGAGCTAGCTGCCATAAATGGCTGGAAAACAAGATGTTCCAGAAGCACTTGGAAATGAGCAGCACTGTTTTAGCTTAGGGAGACCATGGCAAGGAGCCAGGGTGACAGGTGCCCCAGAAATACAGATGACGATCAAACTGTTGCCAATGTTAGCCACTGCTGTCCTCCTGACCTGTAAGAAAGGATAGCCCAGGTGTAGCAGGAACAAGGGACCAGAAAAGGCAACGATGAGTTTGCTGGCAGTACCTGAAGTCTCTCCTCAACAAAATCCAGCTGCAAAGGAATTTCAGTGGGTCTCATTAGATACAATTCTACTGCTAAACCTTTATTAGGCCTGGCAGCAAGTCAGTTTGGTCCTGCTGTGACATCAGAGTGCAGCTCGTCACCACAGGCACCAAAAGAGTTAAATACGCAGATTGCTGCTAAAACTGCCACAAGCTACAAACCTGCTACAAACATTCTCCTTTGTAGGGCAGCAGCAACTAAATCCACTCCCCAACAATTGGTTGGCCTTTGGAGGCAGAGGCGGGAAAAGACAGGTTGGGGGGGACTGTCCCCCCCCAAGTAAATAGCAGCACAGCATCTGCTCCGGTTTTCAGTTAAAATCAGTGAGATAGTGCTCATGATTTTAGCAGCAGCCTCTGGAGACAGCAGCCTCTGACCTTTATCAGGAAGAGCATCCTTGTCCTCTAATCACAGACTTCCTGGAAAATGCAATCTAGCTGGTAATTAATATAGAATGGAGGGGGGTGGGAAAAGACTCATAACATCAAATTACCACTGCAAAAATTTTTAAATACATCCCCCACCAAAAGGCAGAAGAATTCAGGCATGCTCTCACAACCCATCTTGCTCCCATAAGCATTGTTTAACAGTACTTACTAAAAAAATTTTCTCCTGTCTCCCACCATCAAAAAAATCCTGCCCCCCCGCTCCCCAGTGTTGTTTTGCAGATGTTGCCTGCAGCAGCACAGCATCTTACTGTGAAAGCTTCAACACAGGTGTGCAGAGCATGACCTGGGCAGAATTACATGTGCCATTTCCACTGGGAAATCTAAGAGACTTATTAAGCCAGGACAGTGCCGATTAATCTACTAATGGAATGAATCAGAAGTGTGTTCCTGGCCCTTTCCCTTTCACATCCCAAAGCCTCAGGGGAGCTGAAACCATCTGGCAAATGCCTGCTCCGAGCAACGTTATGCTACTCCTGGAAATACCTCTCCCTTAATACTAAGACGAATGAAACCATCTTCCATCCACCAGCTATTCTCGGGAGCATCTGCGTAGCTCACTGAGGTAGTCTGCTTGCACACAGCATCCTTGCCCAGCCAATGCAGAGCTGCTCACTCACCATGCAGGAGATGGCAGCAGAACAGAAAGCGATCCCATTCATTTACTCGGGGTCCTGCTGAAGCAGCCGGACTGAGCGGGGTGGGGAAGCGGTTGCTGCACTCGGGGTAAGGCACACGGGCTGCCCTCCCACGGCAGATCCCAGCCACAAGGAAGCACTCTCCCTGCCCAGACTGAGGAAACTCTCCTCCCGAACTCTCTCAGTCCTTTCTTCGTGCAGGGTGAGTTGCAGGTAGGGTAACAAGGAGGGGGTTGTTTATGTTAATTTAAAAAAAAAAAATAAATAATAATAATAATCTTTCCTGGAAACATATTCATAATGGAGATCTGACCAGAGAGCTTAAAGGGAAATCAAGACACCAAACAACTCCAAGGTTCATACATGATACATATTATTACTGTGAGACAGAGGGAAGGACTGACTCAGAGATGCTGAATACCCTGAACCCTTTGAGTAATAAGCAAGCTCAGGAAAAAACAGAGTTGAGGCAGCTGTCAGAAAAAAAGGAACTCTGTCACTTTTAAGATCATATAGGAGCAGAAGAGCATCCTATCTTACAATTTAGACACCCCACAAAAAAAAAAAAAAAAAAAAAAAAAAAAAAAGAGAGAGAAAGGCCCAAGACAACAGCAGTCATATGGTTGTGGAACAATGTAGATGGTAACAACTGGTTTTTGACTGTCACAAAACAACACAAGTACAGGGCAGGGGAGACAAGAGGCCCTCCATGCTCAGAGACAGCACAGAGCATGTTTAGACAAACATCCATCAGGAATTGCCTAACTTGTTATTACAGACTCCTAGAAACTGGAACTCTGGTCCCCTAAATTACCATTCCACTGCTTCACTACATTGAATCAGAAAATGTTGGTTTACCCCATAATATCTAATTTAAGCCATCCTTGATGCAAATTTAGCTGTCTTCAATGGACATAATAAATAATCAACCCCCATCCTCCATGCTTTCTACTTTCTTTTTTAAAAGAAGGAACAAGCTTGGTGTTTTCCTCCTGTGTCAGTCTCTCTGAGCCTCTGTTTCTTGTTCTTCCCTGGACTATTTTCAGATTCTGCCTTTGTATTTCCTGAAGTGCTAAAAGTAGGTACAGTGCTCTCCTTTCTGTACCAAGCTGTAAACAATAACTACCTTCTGCAGTTATGTGACACACCTGGAAATGCATTCCAGGTTTTTAAGATCACAAAAAACAGCACCAAATAGTCAGTCTGTTATTTCCTATTACCCCAGATCTTTCCTTGGATATTCCTTGTTAGCCAGTAAAGTCTCCATTTTATACTGCATATACAGTTCCTTTTGTTAATACAGTTCGGTTTTGTTTAATTTCACATTGTTGGATTTCAGGCCATTTCTGCAATTCACTGTGATCTTTCTGACATCTAATCCTACCTTCCAAAGGCTACCAGCCCTTGCACATACACATATTCAGTCACTGTTTTATTACCCTGATGTTTGATGAGCAGTACAGAACAGCAGAGCAGCCAGGCCAGACCATGTTAAGACTCCAGATCACACACGCAGAGACAAGCATGATATAATTGCTCCACATACGGTTTTCCAATGAGGCACTCAGCCCCTTCTTAATTTCACCTTTCATTTGCCTAGTTTATGTAAAGGTCATGTGGGACTGGGTCCAAAGCCAGTAGCTTTCTCCATCTGCCAGGCCTGCTGCCATGTCAAAGGAAAAAACTAAATTGATCTGACATGATTGGCCCTTAAAAATTAGCAGTGTATGTCTGTTGTTGCCTTAATTTCCTTTAGTAAAGGATCTGACCATAAGCATCTGATGTTTTTCAGCATCTTCCCAGGTTCTGTATCTACACTGACCCGTTGAGTTTCTTGGCATTTCCAGCCTCCTTTAAAAAGAAAATTAGGATGGGAGAATAATATTTATTCACACATACACATGTGCGCGTGCGTGCACACACACACACACACACACACACACACACACACACACACACACACACTCCATTCGCTTGAAAGCTGTGAGATTTCATGATGTGTGGAATATACACTGGAGAAAACCCACCACTCCAGCACAGCCTCTGTGGGCTTGAAGGAGGTGACCATCCTGCAGTGCCCTCTGAGCAGCAGCAATGCCGTGCAGCACCGTGCCTCCTGATCAAACCAGCTCGGGCCAGGAGCCTGCCCAAGCCAGGAAAGCCTAGAGATCGCCTGCTCAGGCTCCCCTCTAAAAGCAGCTCCATCAGGAGCACTCCTTCTCAAACATCCCTCCTGTGTGTCCCTTCTGCTCACCCTGAGACATTTTGGAACAGATTAAAGACCTGCATAATGGAAACCTTTTCCACCATGACTCGGAAGAACGAAATATCAACGCAGCTCCCGTGGAGGGGCTGTCTGTGCCCTCCCTGGATGCTGCCCGTGCTGGGTTCAGGCAGTGACCCATCCTCTCCCCAACCCTCTGAACAAAACTTCCCTTGTCCAGAACAGAACACATGAGGAGTCACCCCCAAAACGCTCGCGGGACGCCAAGAGGCCGAACCACCTCTCCCCTCTCTCCCTGCTGCTTCAGCCCTTCCCGCCCTACAGCCCGGCGGGAGGGCTGCGCCAGGGCAGCCCCGGCGGCAGCGGGACGCGGGTCTGAGGGCGGGCGGGGCGGGGAGCGGTGGCCGTGCGCCGGCTGCCCTCTCCCGGCAGCCCAGCGCCAGCGCCGCCCCGGCCCGCAGGGCTGCCCCGCGCACCCGCACTCGGCCCCCGCACCTCCCGGGGCCCTCCCGCTTACACGGCAGGGCAGGGCAGGGCACGGAGGCCGCAGACGACGCTCCAGGAGCCCAGGCTGTCCACCAGCAACGCGCTGGGGCACTTATGGGTACCTAGAAACAACAGCTGTGCAGGTATTATTCAGGAAAAAAATATATACAAAGTTCACATAAGCTGCTTAAATTTTCTTCTGTGATTTCGTTTGGTTTGGTTTTGTGGGTTTTTCTTCCAAGAAAGAAAACCCTTTCCAAGAAGAAAACCCGCACTCATGCGGTGACAGTGCAGCTGTGCAAGCTGAGGACCCCAAGCCCCCCTCACCCAGAGCTTCAAAAGCACTTTGGTTTCAAGTTAAGAGCTGCACAGAAGAACTTTTTCCCCATAAAACATACCTAAAGCAGGGACTTGTTGCCACAGGATGTTGCGGATGCCAAAGATCTAGACAGGCTCAGAAACCATTTAGACAAATTCAATAAAGAAAAAATCTATCACAGGTGACTTGAAAAAAAAAAAAAGAATAAAAATCTATGGCCAGGAAATCCCAAAGCCACAGGATTGCTTGAAGAGCACAGAGGAGGGGAAGTATCACTGAATCTTGGCCGTGCTCCCTCTGCTTTAAGTACTTGCTATTAGACACTGTCAAAGCCAGAACACTGGAAGGCAGAGACCTTCTGTCTGACCCAGAATAGCTGCTTTCATACCCTCAATAGGATATCATATCCATCAACAGGCTGTTTTCTCTGCACCATTTGGTTTTGGTCCTCCAGCTGATCCTTTTGCAGACTACTTCTAACACGCGCCACACTCTAGCATAATCATTCAGCAGGAAAAATCTAAACAAGATGCTGTCCCTCTTGCCAAAGGAACTGAGGGTCTTGGGAGTCTCCAAGACTCTTGCAGACACTGGGTAACACTCCAGTGCTCACATCACATGAGAAAACGTGGAGTCCTGGTCCCTTCAAAGGATGACTCACATCTCCTCTTTAACCCCAAGCAGAGATGAGAAATTGCTTGAATCAGAGGACTCAAACATGAAAGGAATTCGTATTACATCATCCAGCCCATTTCCTGCCAACGCCTTATAACCCCAGAGCTTTGGCCAGACTATTCATCAGCAAGGTATTTGTTACTTCCCTTGAGAAGCTGTTTATAGGACTTAAGGAGCTTACTGTCAGGAAGTCTTCCCATGTATCTGAATTAGATGCACTCCTTAACTACCTCTCCTCATACAACTTTTCTCCACATGGTTACTTATTCTCTCTTGTTATTGATTAGGAGACAGGCATGCATCGGTATGGATGCTGGATTGTTTATGGAAGGTATTCAGGGCTCTGTAAGGAAAGGCTACGAAGGCAGCAGACATGAGAGAAAAGAAGAACAAATATACAGCCAGAGTGATCTGTTTGCAAGACCTGTGTCAACTGCAAGGCATCATGTTTCCTGTATTATTTATGGATTTTGATGCTACGAAATCAGCTAAATAAAGGAAAGGAGAGATTTAGGGGAATGTGGCCAATATAAGCAGAGAGACTTGGTTCAGAGGGAAATTTCAGAAACCAGGTTTATATCAAGTTAAATTATTTAGCGGTATATGTTTTACAATTTTTTTCTAATCCCACTTGCTGTATCTTCCTGTAGCTTCTTCTGGATATAGTTTGGCCTTGAGAAAACAAGGAACCACTTCTTTGTGCTTCAAGTGATCAACCAAGTGTCTGGCCAAGATGGTTCTGGATTTACAGAAGACATATCACTAGATTAGTCTCAGTGGATCTTACCTGTCCTCTTCCAATTCATCCTTAATTATTTCAGCTTCAATCCGTACATTCTGTTCTCTGTTTTCCTTCTCAAGATGTCACAATTTACACTGCTTTAACTTAACTCTCTTCCACTCTATCAACACTTTCTTACCTTTGAATGTGCTGAGAGTTCTAAGTAGTGTGGGATGCAATGCAGTAGAGGATCTCTCAAGCTCCTCCTCTTCTGCAGTGTTAAATGGCTTTCCATAAGCACATCTGAACTCTCCCACACTTCTCACAGCTTAGTGAAGCAGTAACATCCCCAGTAGTTACCCCACTACACACCTTCGAACCCCTCTGTGTGCAGCTGCCTCACAGATGCTTCCCATCTCCTGAACATGGTGGACATTTTTGCCCAGACCACATTCTCTGAAATGAAGCTTGTTATTTTCTATGGGACACTGCAGTTAGGTCAGTAATAGAATATCCCTTCGGTCCTGTCTAGTACAGTGTGAAAACATTACATTGCTTGTCTGAAGAGAGGCTGTAGGAGCCAGGACACAGCAGATTTGGCAACCTTACCCTAATTCACCTCATTTTGAACATAAGGAAGATGTTTAGACCATCATTGGGATGGTCTCATCACAAATTTTGGTTTGATTGCTTTCAAGCAAAGAGGCACTCCTTAAAAGCACTAGGAACATCAAGCCTGGTCTTCTTCATTTTATAGAGGACCTCACATGCTTCCTGATTTCTGTCCTAGCTATTTACTCGAGGAGTAAGGTGTCAAAATTTTATTTAAGTCTCTCTAGAACTTCTGTCTGTCCCCCAGTTTAAAAATTTGTGTCAAATACACTCTTCAAACTAAGAGTGTAAGTAACAAACATACCAAAAATCCACAAATCACCCTCCTTTATAGGTCCTGAACAACTTAACACTTCCACTGCCACCATCTCAGGGGCTAATGAGCCAGTTAACTTACACACTAGAGGGATTTTCATAGTGACAAGCAGAAAAACAAATTAAAGACCAAAACACTTGTCAGGAACACTATTTAGATTTAAACTCTTGAGACAGGAAGTCTTTGTTCCACAAATAGGAGGGACTGTGGCTGGTGCTATCATGGTACAAGTAAAAACAACAAGTGCCCAAACCATTTTCCTCTGGGTCCCTCCTGGAGGGAGCATGTCTTGCTTCATGCAAGAGCATGTCAGTCTGGCGATATGAAACCAAGAGAATTTTTTGTGGGTATCCTAATCCATGCTGAACCTCTCAGCTGCTAATCAAGTGGTGACAATATCCCAATTCACACTTCATCCACAGGACAGGGAAGAGGAAGATAGGTGAAGGGGTCTCAGACTCCACAGAGCAGCAAGGACAGAGGCTTCCCCCTCTGAACTCTGTGCCGAGATCCCTGCTGCTTGCCGCAGAGACCACCAATGTGAGCAGCAGTGCCTCTGTGCATCCAGCTCCAACGGAAGCCTGGTGACCTGCTGTCCTGCCTCCCTGTGGGAGCTCACACACCCCCTTCACATCTCAGGATGAAGGGCTTCCTTGCCGAACTCCCCGCATCTGGAGGGACTGGGCAAAAAAAAAACAAACAGGGGGAAAAAAGCAATAGGAGAGGCTTCCTGTTCTCACAGACTGCCACCACTGCAGTTCAGCTCCCCCAGACCAGCTTGCAGCCCCAGGGAAGTGAGCACATGCATCCTCCTGCAGCCTATGATGCCCCAACAGATATCCCAAAGCAGCAAGTGAGTAAAGACCCAGGGGAACAGCCTGACAATTGCAGAGGATTTAACAGCATTTCACCTTAAGCTTGAACTCAAACTGAGGGGATACTGATAAAGGTGTTCCTAGCAGTTGCCATGGGCACCCACACTACTTTGGGCTGCAGTCTCATCTACACACACGAGAACAACAGGTCAGACTTGGTGAGTGCTCAGATGGAAAACCAGTCACTGAAATTAAGCTGTTGAAGGAAGTGTCACTTGTGATAGGTAACGATGTTTCCACCACATTAGCAGCAAGCCAATGGCCCAGTTTGATTTAAGAATTGTACTCAGAAGTACAAGCTTTTAAAAGAGGCTTCAAACCAATATCCTAACCGGTTGTGATAGCTGAGGATCACTTTCCATAACAGAAGAGGTATAATAGCTCTAACATCCTGACCCAGTTCTAATGTATGCAATTACCTCCTGCTTCCATAAACTCTCTCTCCTCCTCTCTTCCCTTCAGTGGCAGCTAAACAAGGTGTTCTTGCTCATTTTGCTTCCTGTTGGGGAACAAAATTATTCTGTGCAGCTGCCAAATTCTGCCACATAAGTGCCAGTATTCATCACTCTAACAAATCTCAGATATCATGTCTAATACAGTTGGACATAAAAAGCACTAGAGCAATACAACATAGGTCTTGGCTATATACAAAATGAGCTGGCACAGTCAGCGTGGAATAGCTTTTTGGAAGCAGCGGATGTACACTTGATGAGTTTGTCTGTATGTAAAAGTATATCAGGATAGCTGTACCACTCATTTTCCCTATTGAGACCAACTCACAGTACCTCAGAGTTGTTTGTCACAGCCTGGGAAATGAAGCAAGGAAGTCTTGGTTCACTGCATTTTAGGCAGGCACTCGCATTACAAAAAAAGAAATACCACTTTGCTGGCAGAACCAACAGAGAGATGAAGAACTGAATAGTTGAATAGTCCCCAGAGAATAAGCTCTCCTCACCAAAAGACTTGGTTCTCATCTCAGTTAGCAATGTTACACTAGCACTTCCCTTATTTTCCCTTTTTACAGAGGGCTTTGTCCCTACCATCAGCCTAGTTCTGGGGAGAAGGAAGGGCATCTCCCATTCCTGAGCATGCATTAGACATCCCCAGAGCAAACCTTGAATTCTTGAGAACAGTCCCAGAGGGCTCTCCAGATCCTGACACAGCTGCAAGATAGATCCAGTAATGCAACACTTCAGCAACAGAAAGCCTCTTTTTAGGTAAACTTACACAATAATGATTTAGCACACATGCTCCCCAGGGCCTATCACCACAAAAGTCCAGTAAGCCAGTGCTTTGGCAGGGCAGGTGAGGAACAAGAAGGCTGTGCAACAACCCAAAGCTTTGGGTTTATCATAAAGCAATCACATAACACCAGAATTATGAGAGAAACAGCCTCAATATGAACCCCATCTCATATGCTTCAGTGCTGCTGCCCATGCATGATGACAACAGAAATCTTAAATACTTAGGAGAAGATAAAAAAAACTCCATACTGGAGAGCTAAGCATTCCCAAATGGCCAAAGCAAGGACTCAAACCAATCACACATTTCCATTGGCAGGAAGAAAATCCAAAAGAACCATCTGGGTATGATTTAACCACTAGGGGGTGTAAAAACAGCATAGTGAAAGGTTTGCAGACAGCAATTAACGGCATTTAGAGCCTGAAGGAACGAAAAGGACATTCAAACAAGGGAAGGAGTAGGATGCTACATAAAGTGAAAGAAAGGGCAAGTTACATCCACAGAATTTCTGGCAGGACTACTGTGGTCACCGGATGAAAAGCCCTAAAAATAAGCTCTGCTTTGCTACTTCTCCTTAAGAAAACACTCTGGAAAAAAGCACAGTCCAAGTATTTACAATAAAGAACTGCAACGGGAAACAGCAAGACACATTGACTTACCCTCACCAGCTCAAATCCAACACAATTGCTCCTGCATCTCATAATTGCTCTGTTACAGGGTGAGGATCCCTACACATATTCTGACACCACTTCCTCCTTTCCCAGTGCAAAAAGGCAGGTGATGGATCAGCCATTCCTGACTCTCCCACACCAGCCCGAGCCTGTGGCAACGGAAGACTTCTTTTTCTGCTGCTATCAAGTTAGAGGCTCCCAATCAGATTAGCTAAAAGCCTTGAAACCTCATTAGTGAAAATCAGATCTGAATTTAAGCTGCTTCAGGGACACAAGCAAGACAGAAGGACAAACACTTACCACAGATCAAAATGTTGTCAAGAGTAGGAAGAAAAAAACAAAACAAACAAAAAACCCAACAACAACAAACCAGCCAAAAATATTTTTACAAGTATTTGCTAAATGAAAACACACAAGTTAAACTGAAGCTGTTTGTCCTCCAAGAAAATTCCATAAAGCTACCTGCCATCTTAAATACACATACTTGCTAACATTCATTATTCCCTGTGTTCATCCATACAGAGCCTTACACGGCTGCCCAGGCTGTAATTCTCATTTCACGCCCTGGCTGTTGTACAGCTTTCTGTGCCCATCTCTGCTGATCTGGTGACCTGCCAGTAACAGCAGTTCTGGACTTTCAAATCAGAAGAGTTCTTACAGGATGAGAAAGAGGAAATCTGTGAAGTGGGACATACTGGTACATACCAAAATAGAACATCCCTAAATGGGTAGGTAAAATGAAGCACAAAACAGGGTGCAGAGGGTGCCACCAGACTGGGAAAGCCAAAAGCAAATATGAACCACTTTAAGGATCTGAGACTGGCTCTGCCTCTCAATTTAGTTTACCTTACTTAGCCTGGATAGAGTAGGAACACAGCTCTCCCAGCATCCCCGTGCGTAGTATTTATTTGTGTTAGTTAGCAGTTTAATATATCCCAGCAGACATTCTGAACAATTTCCTCCTATATGGGAACTCACACACACGTACCAGGCACCAAAGGTTGGAGCTCTTCAGTTGCTGAGGCTGCACTATGCTGCACTTCCTTCATAAAAACATCTCCCATTAAGCTGTTACATATACCCAGACCTCATCAAGAGATGATGAAAATCACTTTCTTTATATAGCAGTACCTGAGAGTATTAAAGAATTTGATTTTGGTTTTGTTATTTGCTCATTACTGAAATGTGCTGCATTATTGATTTTCCGTGCATATTAATTTCCTGCTACGCTGGTTCATACTCTGCTTTGCAGTAGCGCTGCAGAGCACTGGAAAAAACTTCCTTCTAAGAAGGGAGATTTAATGTGTGACAGTTGTATCTCACAACCATTAAATTTCATTTGTTCCAAAGCATCTCCTCCTTCCATCGCGCAAATTCATCAACTGGGATTTCTCTGTCTTCTGTCAGGAGCCAAGAGAATGCTTACAGATGCAGTGCACTGAACAGTGTCATTTTTACTGCTGTAGAAGGAGAACATCCTGAATAAGAGCAAGGGGCAGGGGCCCTGCAGGACTTGAAAGGAAGGCAAGACAAGTTTACAGATACTAGAAACAACCCAACAGGACATGTCATTCCCTACTCCACCAGCAAAGCAGACCCTTACAAAAACTCAGTGTTGTTTTGCTTCCCAGATGCCAGAATTACAGCAATAAGTATAAAACAAGGTCAAGCATGCACTGGCACTGAACATCTACATTCATTAACACTGAGGAGATAAAACAGGAACTTAGGACAGAGATTCTAAGTTTTGACGTTTTTAAGGATAAAGAATTTCCTGGACTGTTGGTAATGTGGATGATATTTAACCACTCATCAGGCACCTTGCCACATACTGTTGGAGGCCAAAGAAACCCATTCAATTTATCACATATGTCTCCAGAAACATTCCACAACAGAACAAAACTATTTCCTCTCCATAACACGACAGCCAGGAAGCTGTCAGACAAAACATTCATAAGTGTACGGAGACGTATGTACACACACATTTACTGCAATCAGACACTTACTTGATTGTCTCTTGCTGGATATCCATGATAACCTGAAGTCAGAGGCTCGTTCTGCAAGACAAGAAAACAGAGTGAACGTAGGGGTTACAAGGAATAGAAAGCAAGTAAATAAATGTCTGTGTTAACTCGGCCAAAGACAAGAACCTGCATGAAATGGGAGAAGAATGAGCTAAAGTATTCTGCCAACTTTCTTTTTTCCAGGTAAGCCAATACACCTAAAATTTATTTTCAACTGCGTGTGCCAAATTGTGCAGAAAAAAAAAAAAATCAAGGCCATAAAATAAGCATAAACTAATCCTATCTTACCCTCTGTAATATCAGTTGTGTATAAATTTTGTTATTTTCTGAAGAATTTTTCAGTGCAAACACATTTACCCTCGTGAAAACTGAACAAAACTGAACACAAAACTACAGAAGCTATCGCCCACCTCGTCTAGTCTTGAAGAAATGCTTCCCTAAACATCAGACATAAAAGTGTCATTTTTGTCCTTTTCAAAACTATACTCATAGTTTAACATGAACTTAAAAAGCAGTCAGTGTAACTTCAAGCACCCTGGTAAGCCTGTGCAATACCTCAACACTCCCAACAGGAAATCAATCCTCTAGGCTTTATTTCTTCAACCCAGAAGGGACTCTGAGCCTTCACATTTTGTGATATTGGCAGCTCCATCATTCTGCTCTGCAGGAAATATATGAGCCTCCAAAACTTCTGGAATTTCTCCACGAAATTCCCAGACTAGTCACTATTTTAGCAGTGCAGTGAGGATTAAGATAAACATACTTCATGATACTTCCTAAACGTTTATTTCTGTTTCTTAATTTATTTTCGGTTACTCTCCCTCCAACACATCCTATGTGGAATGGGGAAAGGGCACTCACACATGCCCCAGGCGTGCATCTTTGTCTCGAGGTGGAGGACAAATTAAACTAGACAAAGCCTATATAAATTCCACCCTGGTACCCCTGTGCGTTCACAAGCAACTCCCAGCAGAACACGAAGAGGAGAAGGAAAGGAAACAGCCACCCTCCATGATCACTTTTTAAGTCTGTTCCTATCTCCTGTCGGGACTTGTAAGGAGGAACTCCTAAGTCAGTCCTGCACTTTCTCCAGCAGCTCTTGGGGAAGGGAAGGTTGAGAGAAAAGAGGCCCAAGGGGAAGACTCTGACAAAACACAGCGAAACAACCTCAAATTGTCCAAAGCAAATACATTCTGGGCATGAAGCTGACTGAGATGTACAATCGCTGTCAGAAAGATTTTGTTGAGATGTTTTGGGTTTTGTGTGGGGACATTTGAGTGAAACAGGCCAGCTCCTACCAGAGAGAGGTGTGCTGCCCTACACGGGGCATGTGGCCACTGGCACAATTTCACAGTTTACACAAAACGCTTTAACACAACTTCTGGTGAAAAGTAAGGTGCTAATATTTCAGTGCAGGAACTAGCATTGCTATTTTAAGTTTGTATCCATCCTCCCTCTCTTCCTCTTTACCTCACGCCTGCCCAGGGGATTCTCCATGGAAACTTGCCAGGAAACATCCAGCCTCTCCTCATGTTCTCATGCTAAAGCTACAGTAGCACGCACAGTATGAGAGCTTCAAGGACAACAAAACTTCTGGCAGTCGGTTTTTGGGGATTAACAGTGATTAATTAGGCTGACCACCCTGCGAGTACATTCTTCTCAAATACCAATAGCCAGCAAGCAGGTTAAGCACAAAACTCTGCAAATAATTCAGAAACAGAAGGAAAGACACAGAAGTTGGACAAAGCAAGTGGTGACTGTCAACTATAGCACCACTCAAAGCTTTTGGGCTTTAACTAAGAACTTAATTAAAGAATAAGCAACACCACACACGGTTAGTTCTTTGCTCCCCCAATGTAAGTACACCTAAGAAGCACTGTGATTGTCTCTCCAACAAAATATAGTTTACCAACTTTTGTCTACGTGTCATAAATATCCAAACAAAAAAATGTATCAAGAGAGATGGTCTTCTCCTGAAAGACTATTTCAGGTATGCTTTTAACAATACTTGTACACACACCTACAAGGTCAGTACCTCAGACATGCTCATGTGCCAGTCTCTCAACACCTTGTAAACCAGAAAGATTTCCACACAGAGAATGATGTACGAATGGACATGTTGCCCTTACGAGTACTAAAGACATGGGCAGTGAATGCAAGTTGAAAGTTATAATGAAAAAAGGGAAAAAAGAAATCATTATTTTGAGGATAATGTTCTTCACATTGAGGACTAATAAAAGCGACTGTCACCACGAGGCTTTGGCAGAAAAGAGATAACACCGAACTTTATGGGATTTCCTGAAGTCAAAGAATCTGGATGCATCTACATCTATAAACAGTAGAGTTTCATAAGTAAAAGCAAATCAGAAGAGTGTGAAAAGGAAAAGAAAGATGATTACAGAGATCTTAGAGCAGTCCACAATACATGAGAGGTCAGCAAGAAACAAGAAAAATCAAATGGAGGAAAAAAACCCCACATTCACAATCTCCACTTCGCTTTTTGGAAAACAAACCCCACAAACTGCAGATTAAAAATGTCTGAGAGATATGGCTGCATCAGAAGGTAAAAGAAGAGGTGAAAGAGGGTTACATTAGGAAAGCAAGAGTTTGGAGATAGCAGAGGTTAGAAAGAGGGCAGCAGCTGGAGCATTAAGGTCACAAAAAGGCCAAAGATATCTCTTCGTCTTTCATACAGCAATGCTACCATCAAGTACTGGACTCTTTGCAAAATCCCTGCTGTGCGTATCATTGCTCTAATTGAACTTAACTCTCCAAGAGAAGGCAGGAAGCGCCTGGGGAAACCGTCTCCTGCCAATAATCTCCAGTGCTGCCAATTTTACAGGTCACTAATGGTGAATCTGGGGCCTGCTGCATGATTATTCCATACGGAGTTTGCTTTTGTTGAAAATTAAACAGAGCAAGAAATGAAAGCGTTAAACTCCTGCAACTGGAACAGCACAGTCCAGCAACATCCAGACAGAAAACCCCTGCTAGTAGGCAACCTAAGGCAGCAGAGGCTGGGGATACAGCTCAATCTCCTCCTCTGACTTTACAAGCACAAAACTAATCTCACAAAATGGAAGTGAAAAAGAGAGAGGGAGGTTTGACACAGATAAACACCTTGCCCACAAACATGGAGGGACCCTGCCTTCTGGCAGCAGCCTGATGGCCTGATGCAAGAGGGAATCCCCAGATAACTCCATCTCTTCTGTGCAGCTCCCTCCTGCCAATTACATTCTCTCTCGATGCCAACATGCAACCAGACATTCATAAAGAAATTGAGTTAGGCAGCGCTAGCCTGCAAAATCAAATCAAACTGACACCGGGATGTTTCATTACTTTGTTTACCACTGAAAGGCATTTCTCAGGTACTTGAGATTTTCTTTAGAGTGGAGAGAATAAAACTAGAAGCTGAAACCGTAAATCAGCTTTCTACAACACACATGGGGATTTTATTCAAACCGTATCAATGATCTCACACATGGGCTTCCACACTTCCATAGGATGTGCGACCACATCCTATGTGCGACTGTACCCCAGTGATAGTCTCTGTGCAGGCCAATTGGATTTAACAGGACGAAAGCCACAACTCAGTTAAATTCACTAGGCCTTTAACCCCCACCCCTTTATTTCAAATTTTTCCTGTTCCTTCATTTCCCAGCCTTGCTAACACGAGTTCTTTCCCACTGGCACTTGCACTTTGTGGCAGCCCTTACTATTGCAAGTCACAGGTACTGCCTCAGGTCAAAGGTAAACACGGCACAGCCATTTGCAGATGACTGAGGCACAAAGGAGACGCTCCTGCACTAGCAGAACAGCCAGGCTTTGAGGTTGTTGGGATTTTGACATCTGTCAACTTGATAAATTTTAAAAGTTGCTGAATGAGACACATCTTAAAAATGTAAGGAACTATCAATAAACCTGGACACCAGTAAGAAGTGATCAGATCTGCAGGTGGTATTAACTTATGAAAGGCCACAAAGGTCTGGAGTAGAGTCATTCCTCTAGAGAAAATGTCACGGCCCTAACACATAATGAAAGTCCTCTTACCCTTCGCACAAAATTAAAACTAACTTTTAGCTTAAAGAGGCAATAATCCTCTTTGACTAACCTGACCGCAGAACAAATTAATTTTACATCACAACTTGCCATTTTGCCAGATGCAACAATCACTGAAGCCTGATTAGCTATTGTTTCTTTACACCCAAACTAAACCTAAAGCCTGCAGATTAAAACTCTGCTGGTAGGAACCACTAGCTTAGTGAGTTCATCCACATTTCCCTAGCAAGACAATGAATTCCAAGCTTCCACTTGAAGTGTTGAGTCCTTTCAGTTGCAAAGATAACCTCAGAAACATGCCCAAGCAATCTCTTCCCTGGATCTGCAGCATTCTTGCTTTCCTGACAATGCCAGGAAAAGTGAAGTAAATGTAGTTCTTTCAAGTTTCACGACGGCCTGACGGGTTCTGAACAGCAGAAGCAAAACTCATGAGAGCAATTCATGTGTCTCTGCTCTGACCGCCCCCGAGAGTGCAGCAGCCTGGTGGCTTGGACAGAAGTGACAAGGGAGAGTCCCTGCACCAGAAAGCCAGAAACCCCGGACTACACAGAGCAATGAAATAAAAGGCAACAAGAAATTATTTGTTCCTTCCAAAAGCAAAATGGGATTTTGATGTGATGAGATAGCACAAGCTACACATTTATCAGAGACTTGTACTAGACAAACAGAAGCCACTTTTCTAGAACACAGTGAATAAGATGTTCACAGAAAAAAAAAAAAAAAGGCTGGAAACACTGGCAACGAAGCTATTAATCTGAAAGTGACAGTTGCGAAAAAGTAAAGCTCATGAGCCAGACAGAAATCCCAGCGCTGTTCATCACAGCCCAGTGGTTTCACCATCTTTTTTGTTTTACTTCTTGCATACCAGGAAAGACAGAAATCCTGTGCTGAGGGAAGGCGGGGTGAGGGGGGGATTGTCTCGAAAAAGGCTTTTTAGCACTTCAACTGTGGCAGAGCACTAGTAAAACTGTAAACACCTTGATCTTATTATCAGTTACCAAGAAAATGGGCAATTTTTCATCAGACCCTTACTTGCACAAACTGTTGCATATAAACAAAAAAGAAATAACCATTTCTTTGTCTAAGTGTATCTGATGTGTTCAGTCTGCCTTCTCAATTGTGTGTGCTGTCTCCTACCCCAAATTGTTTTGGATAAAATTAATGGGAGAAAGCAGCATCTGAGGGTGAATTACCAATTATTAATGGAAAACTGAACTAAGTAGTTTTTAAATGGATCTTAATGTTACCCTTTTCCCTCAATACTTATCCTAATTCGATATACAGCTCTTGCTAATCACTCTGCGATCCCAATAACTGTGTCTATAGTGTGGGACGCTTCCCTTCAGCTGTCTTCACTTTCAATTAAACTTGCTTCATGGCTTTGGCCAGTTTCCAGATGAGCAGACCTCATCTAGTAAAGGTCTTCCATTTATCCACTTCCTTGTTAATGCCCTGACATCAACAGCCTGTACAATTTTCTGGATGCAGGTAACAGGACTTACATTTTACTCCTTACAAACACTAATTTTTTTCTTTTTTCAGTGTATTTAGGGACTAGAAGCTTGAGATTTTGATAAAAAGCACCACACCAAGTACACTGTGCATGGTTGCCCTTGATGGCTGGGGAGACACACGCTGGCTAGCACAGCCTTGGCTTCCGACACGCGCCCGAATGACTGAGGCCACTTCTTGAGGGACAGAAAACCAGGGTTGCAGCTGCCAGTGCAGGGCGCTGGCTGAGGGGGGCCTGATGCCGGTGGCCGTGCCCATGAGAGCAGAGAAGCGCCCACAGGCTCCTCGCTCTGGATCCTGGCAGAGGCCAGGATGGAGGTTCATCCGGTTCCTCTTCCTTCCTGGAATTCTGGCCCTGTTGCTGCAGTGACAGCAGCCTCCAGCCTGGCCCCCTCCACCCCACTCCAGGCTTCCCCGTATCCTAAAAATATCATGTTTTCTGCAGAAGCCAGTACGATGTTGGATGCACGGGGCAGGAGAGCTCCTGTGCTGCCAGGTCCCCAGTGCCTCACAGGGCTCCAGTGAATGTAGCTCTCCACCTCCAGCCTCTCACCGACTCCAGCCCCATAGCACAAGGGGGTCACCGTCACAGGTGCCCACACTGGCCTCTCAGCTCTGCAAAGCTGGACACCCAGCTCTGCTGCAGGGACATGGTACTCACGGCCCCAGGCAGCCCAAAACCCACCGTGGAACTGCAGGTCTTCCGCTTGGCCGTCGTTACAGAGCAGGACCCCAGCAGAGCCCGCTGGAGGGAGGCCAGGCCTGCCAGAGGCTCCCCGGGCGGGAAGCCCAGTGACACAGTAAAGACAAGAAAGGAAGGTGATGTCAGATTAATAAAAATAGCCTCCTGCCCCAACCAGAGTTTGAATAGTCTGGAGCAGTCAGCTAAGGAAGCCCACAAGGTAGCCAGACAGAACCGGGCAACTTTGGGATGGTTGTGTCCCTGCTGAACAGAGCCCCAGTGACACCACCCAAATATGTCAGTGCAATTTTCTGTATTTTAAAGTACCTATTTCCTCAATTCTAACCTCCTGGCACTTCTTTTCCATGAAACTCTATGTATATAAAAGAAACAATAACTGACTGATACAGCTGAGGCTGCAGAGTGGAATATAGACAAATACACACCTGATCAAACCACACAGAAAGGTGGTATTTAAACCTTCAGATCTATTAAAAGATTCAGGATGCAACAAGTTTACAAATACATACTCAGGCTTTAAGCTGACAGTGTCCGTATGAAGTTACAGAACAGATGTCTAATGCTGTAGAGAGAAGGGGGACTTTTATACACAGAAAGCACTTCCTCAGCTAAAATTGAAGTATTTTACAGAGATTCTTTATAACAATGCTGACTCCTCCCTGACTTTCCCCCTTCCTCCCCAAATAATGGAAGTAGCTCTCTGGAGGTCAGAAGCAGCTTTTCCCCAGCTAAGTTTTTCATTTTCCAGACCAGCCAAGGGGTGTTTTCAGCTTCTCAAAGAAGTGGGATTTCATTAATTTAGTGTAATTTAAATGTGCAAAACATATACTTTTTTTGGACTACATATGGCAGCATCCTCATACTGCTCCAGGCATAAAGGAAATACAGCCTGACTCTGCTGGTCCGTGACCTATGTCGGCAACAACAGATCCAGTGCAAGTTAAAGCCCCTGGGAATACTGTGCACAGTGTGACGTCTATGATCCAGCAAATACAAGGACACACTGCATGCATAGAAGTCAATAGCACAGAATATTGATTTCCCTCATTTCAAAGCATTTTAAAATGGCAGTTCATCTTTGTTTATACTCTTACTCTACAGGAACAGGACAGGGGCCATAACAAGGCTTAAAAATCCAGCACTGGGGGCACCTTCACATGCCGTAATTGTTACATGGGGCTGAGGAAGCATTTCACACGTAATTCACTCTAAGCAAATTCATTAGAGGGCAACATACACAGGAAAATCCGGCTTGCTCAAACATGATGGCTACAAGTTTTCACAAGGTGAAGAGGGTTACAGAGTTATGCTTTAGTAACTAGCTTCATTGCTTCTGTTTGCTTAAAAAAACAGGATGGAGAATACCGGAGAGAACAGGACAAGGGAGATGACAGACCACAGATCCAGAGGGGAAGTCAGTTGATCACAAACTCCTTGGCTGATTTTACAAATATTCACAGGCTCAAAGGCTAAAAAGAAGAGTAGTCCTACTTCCCAGAACAAAATTATTGTTACCATATTTCCTTCAGAAGAAAAGAATGAAGCTAATTTGTTGCTTGAGTGTGAAAAGGCTGTGATACAAAATTAAACCTGCCCTGCTCTTAGGAAAATTGGCACAAAAAAGAACGAGAGGCACAAAATTATGCTGTATACCAAGTGCCGCAGGCAAATAGGTGCGAGAGAAATTTTCTGTGCCCTGGACACACTGGCCCGATTGCATAAGCTGCCCTACATAGTTGCAGAAATTATTTTCCCAGGTTTGCATTACAAACCATCTTCCCTTGGCCCAAAGATATAACTTCCTCGAGCAGTCTAGCCAAATGCAGTTTCATCTCCAGAACACTGTGAGTGCCCACAGCCAGCTAGAGAAAGGAGAGAAGCGATGGGGGCAGGCACAAGGGCTGAAGTTGTAATGGCAAGGAGCTAAAAAGCCTGGAGGAGGGAGAGAGTACAGGGCTTGGGGTACAGGGTGAAGCAAAGGCAGGCTTCAGGAGTGCCTCAGCAGCCAGGACTGCTTCTGATTAAGCCTGCAGGACTGTGGAGCTGCACAGGAAGCGCTGGGGAGGGGAGGGGGGCTGGGGGTCTCAGAGCCACCATCCCAAACACACTAGAAATCTTTGTGTTCCAGCAACACCATCTGGAAACAGTTAGAGAGAAACAACTCCCAGTCCTTCCTTCACAAAATAGAAAAAAAATAATAAACCCACTCTTAAGACCATTAAGTCTGGTCTCTTCATCCCCCTCCTGGAAAACTCTTCTCCCTGCAACAGAGGGGAACAAAAGGGCATCTATAAAAGGGAACGAAAACCCCTCGAGTGCTGCTGCAAGGGCAACTTGCACAACATTAGCTCCCTCTGCTTTTGAGGGGCATCCCAAAGTGGCACCCCAAGGGATGGAGAAAGACCAAACCCTCGTGTCTCCTTGGCACACACCGCTTCAAAAGCAGCCCTGATCAAAGAGTATCCAGTGCAGTAATTGCACCTAATACGATCAACTTGACAAAAACATGGACAGTGAGTCATCCTGCAGCTAGAATATCCCCAAATGAGCGCTGTGCACATTGAGGGCTCACCCTGAACTCTGGCCCTTTGGAATCTCCCATTTCTCTACCATAAATCCTCACATGGATGCAAGAGAACCCAGTCCAACAGAGGCAAATATTCCAGACACACGTGAAAGATTTAATTCTGTTCTTAAGAGGACAGAAAGACTGTGATGCAAAGCACATCATCGTCATCATGCTGTTGCTCCCCTACTGCCTCAGAGGTATCAAGGATCAGAAAGGCAACAGAGATTGATCCAGCCATTTCCAACCCATGACAAGCTCCTTCCGATAACGACAGGGACAGCCTGTTAGTGCCTCAGCACATGTTCTGAAGACAAAGAGGGTGTCTGTCTCCAAAGCCCCATTCACTACTATTTTAAAAGGGAAAAGTAGAGGTCATGACTGTTGAATTTTACCAGAATAAATCCCCATGTAACAGTTTATTATAGAGGTACTCCCCTTGCAAGGGTTGCTATCTCCACAAGGAAGTAAAGCCTGCAGGGCTTTCACCCTTCCTCCTTGCTTTTACCTTTATTCATCTCTCCCACACACATCAGTATTTCTCAGGGTTTTTCTTCTAATTAGACACCAAAGTGCTAAACACTTGCCTGCAAAAAATGTAGAAACGTATCAAAACAAAATCAAAGCTAACCTTTCAACATCCCAATTAAGCAATTCCATATAAAATGTAACATGAGTGATTCCTGCTATAAACCAATGCCATTCCACTACAAAACAACACACCTTTGCTTTTCTTTTTACATCCACCCTGTAGCTGACTGCCACCTTCTTATGAGCCACAGACAGTCTGGATGGGATGTGGCCACATGCCAAAGCTCTCTATAACCAGAGTGCAATTCATAAAAATAAATTTTAAAAAATGTCTTGAAATAACAGGTTTTCTAAGCCATTAACCAAGGACTCCCTGGAACCCACTTTTGATATATGAACCTCCTCACTGCTCTCATGAAGCTAACTATTGCTAAACACGACCACCCTGAGATGCCTGCATGGTAGCCGTGGTCACACCTCTACTGTAGAGCATATGAAAAGTGAGAAATCCTACCTAACCTACCAGAAATACCCAGCCTAGATAAACAGCACAGGATGGCAGGCTACAGCTGATGTCCCAACCTAGTCAAATAACTTATGTTGGAGGGACAAAACATCCCCATGCAGGCAATAGTCACCATTAGAACAGGATTAAAACAAGGAGAAAGGGAACACTAATCAAAGGATCTCCCTCCCTCACAGAGGAGGAACACCTCCTCTTTGGAATAGTTTTGAGGAGTTTAAGTAATGCTTTGTTTCAAAATTTTAAGAAAAAGGAAGAAAGGCCTGACCTTCCCTTAGAAGGCTGCATCCAAAAAGTTGGGAGAGTGCTCTGAAAAGAGAGGAAGATTCGAAACAAAACACCACCCAACTCAGCTATGGGGACAGAACCAGGCATTTACAGTAAGTTACTGTTTCCATTTCACTGCACACAGAAGCAAGGCAAGCCTCTCTGAAGGCGTTTCTAGGAAAGATCGTGTTACTGTGGAGAGCAAAATTAACCAGCGAGGTATCTGCAAGTGGTCTGAATTGTTCAGTTTAGCCAGGATGGGATTGCTAGCCCTGCTTATAAGGGAATAGCTGCTGCTGCTTGTATTCCACCCAGTAGTCTCAGGCATTGGATATTCTTATACATCCTGTATTTAGATACAGCCATCGACAACAAAATTAAGACTGCAACTAAACAGCACAAGCTCATAGGAAGAAATTGGACCTATGAAAGGTCAAGACAGGTGCCAGAGGTCTTTGCAGTGACTGCAGCACTAAAGCACCAGGATGCTGCAACCCAGGTACCTGGGAGACTGCAAGATCTGTGTCTGTCAAACAGGCAGGAGACAGACACAGTTCTTCCTTGCAGCATCCTGCACGCCTGCACTGCCTCCAATGCATTTCTCTCTTTCTACCAGCTCTAGGTTTAGTTAAAGCTCATGAAGACCTCAGGAACAGCACACAAATTCCTTACAGGGCCACAGTTCCACCCTATTGTCTTTATGGATAGTTTGAAGCCCCTGGAAAAAGACCTATGCCCTGCTACAGGAGGTCTCAAAACCCCCAGACTGCATATTCCTGCCAGCACCACACAAAAGCATCAAAGCCCTCTCCCTTCCCCGCCTGCAAGACAATGTAATAAACAAGGAGGGGGAACTAACCCAAACTAGTTCCTTGCAGATTTGTACCCTCTTTCTGCCCCGCCCCCCCCCCCAGCTGCTTCCCATTCCAGCCTCTTGCAGTTATAACCACAGCCCCCCTCACTATGTCCCCTGCTATGGTTCCTCCAGGCAAAAGGAAGCAAACACCATGGCATGGCCAGACAGATCGTCCAGCTGCTCCATATGGAGTGCATAATCCACAAGTCCTGACTGCCTTGCCTTTTGTGGGGCACTTGTCTGCATCTCTCCCATCCCATCATCATTTTTCCAGAAAGCCTTTAGGAAAGTGATAGCATTACAATTCCTCCAACTTTTAAATGTGATTGAAATTACCACTTGATTTGTAAGTGTGCATGTGTGGGCAAGGACTGTCACAGCACATTCACCTAAAGCTTGTTTCCTTCATAATTTAGTCTAAAAACCTCTCCTGTGCGCAATCCCTGGAGACTCCTTTGCATTAAGAAGTAACATTTCCCTCCCTGAGCCTACGGATGAAATGCAGAACAGAAGAGATCTAAAAACACTGGGCTCCTGAAATTACAGCATCCTGTATCTTCCTATGTGGCACATTCAGATGAAGGAAACAAAAAAGGGAGCCACCCTCCCACTGAACACACAAACATCTTAAATTAGGTACAGAGAAACTGGCAGTATAGCAAACTCCTGAGCTGGAGCAGACTGAAGGCACCCTGGCAAACAGCAGACAAGAGCCAGTCAAAGCTTAAAACCACGCCAAAGCACCACTTGCTTTTTTTGTTTTATTTCTCACGGTTCCTTTGTAAATATAGCCAACATTCTTAGTCAAAGCTCTAGACAGTTGCAGCCCTATACATTCAGTTCTACTTGCTCCTTCCTTCTGCGCATTTGGTAACAACTGTTCAGCCCAAGTATAAAGGGATTAAAACTCAACTCCCTTGAGCTACACATTGATACAAACCTTTTAAGAGCATGGTTTTTACAGCCAGATTAAGCCAACCTCAGAAATCACTGTGCCAACAAAGGGAATTGCTCTGGCTTTTTTCCCCTCCTGTTCCCAAGTGTGCATCCCTACCTCACCTCTTGCATGCGCAGTAGGGATCACAGAAGAACATGGCAAGTCAGATCAGCTTGCTGATCCTCCTGGAAACTAATCCCTCAAAAAGGAGAAGGATTAGCTTCATGAACAAAAGTGGTCGCTACAGGCCACGTAATCCCTAACACCTGTACATGGAAGGGTGTATGACCACATAGTTGGAGTCAGGGAGAAGGCAGAGCTGCTCTTTCAGTGAAAACATGGTTTTCCATCTGTGTAAACCAACTTGAGCAATGCGAGCTTTGCTGACAAGACTCCTCCTTAGAAACTATCAATCCTTGACCTCCATGCATTTCAGAGCCTTTTACACAGGTATCTTTAACAGTGCTTTAAGATTCAGAGTTTATACTCCCTTGAAGAATTCATCATAAGAAACATTAAGTAATCATCTGAGGCAGTAAAGAAAGTCATGGTTCTCATCACATTTAATGGCTTCCCTTCCCCATGCCAAAACATCTCCAATGCTGTATGGCCTAACCAGATATAAGTGATGTTTGCTCATACTTTGCCCCTTTCTCCATTCTCAGAAGCAGGGAGCAACTCAAGTCTGCTACTGCTCTACCAAAGACTGGAGCTGCTTAAGAGAGTTTTCATGAGCAAAGTGATGCTCTAAAGATAGTAGCCCCAAGTATCCAAAACCAAGTTGTCATGATTGGTCCATTAATTATGTACAGAGCTGTGAGAATTCAGGAGGGAAAGAGCATTTTTATCAATTAAATCTACCTACCCTTGGTAGGTGTTTTTCAGATCAGTAATTGGAGAGGACCTACAAAACCAGATGCTAATACTTTCCTCTCCAACAAATTTGCAAAAGCACACACAGACTCCTTCTGTTTTCAGTGCTTCATATTTGTGACCTCTGTGACTTTCAGACAAGAAGCACTGCTCTTTGCTACAGGCCCATCTACCACTGTCACAAAGAGACACCAAGGATTTGACAAGACCAACTGCAGAACACTGATTCTGGGGAGAATGTCACGGGTAGGATGAGGCATGTAGAAGAGTTCACTATTAAACATGCTAAAAGCACACATCCTCTGTCATCTGAGGTATCCATATTTTAGAAATGTTCCTGCTTCTCAGCCTGATGCTACAGCCTTCAACAACAAGATCTGTACACATCCAAGAGCTGAGAGACTATCTTAGCTTGGAATATGACCTGGCTTCAGTGATTAATGGTTTCATTACACCTCAGCTGGACTACAGCTGGTGACAGTGACAGCACAAGACTTCAGCTTTAGGAAACCACAAATCACACAGAAACTAGAGGTGACGATTTCATGCCTTGAACCACTACCGTTCTCCATACAAATGGCTAAGCATGTCTCAGGGTGAACATTTACAGAGGTCATCCTGAAAAACACATTGAAACCAAGGAGGACCACAGATGTCATCACTTCCCAGGAGCAGCAGGCACATACTTACTTCAAATCCCCTCTGTCTCAAAAAAAAAAAAGCAAACCTTTTTTCACATTAAAAAAATGTACAAAAATCTTCGAAAACTAATCTTGAAGGAATATATATGGCTTTCCCTAAAGAGGATAGCAAAGAACAAATAATCTCATTATACTAGTTGCATTGCTTAATGCAACCTAAATGATGACCACAAAAGATAATGTTTTGTTATATAAAACATATATTTCACACATATATTACATATATTTATATATGAACCTGACCAAAACTAAAATGTAACATATCTCTACACTTTCTAGGCAACTACCAACACCAATGGGGATTTTGCAGCACTAAAACTGTCACATAAAGGCATAAAGGCCTAGGGAAGTTGCTGAATTCGCAGTGCATCTTCCTAATGCCAAAAACCAAGTCCTGAGGCACCAACACTACCACCTGTAGTGTATAAATGTTTGTGTCAAAATGAAGCTTGTAATCCACCTGGGTGAAAAACCGCACCTCCCAAATCCCATCCCATATGAAGACAGCATTGCATCAGTCAGAGTCTATTGAAAGATAGCACTGGTGCCTGGAGGATTACTTGCAGCTTTGAAGCAGCAGCAGGAAAAGAAAAAAAAAAGAAAAAAATTAAAGGATGTTGGAATTTCACACAGATGTGGCTGCTGCATGGGAAAGCTGTTATCAGCCGCACAGAAAGGCACTGTACAGATTTGGGACAGAAGGGTTGAACACATGCAAATCACAGATTGAATGAGATTGCTTTTGTCCCCCACTGCTCTTCAATCAGATCAGGAAGATGAGAAAAAGACTGAAATCTGCTCCCTTCTGAAAACAGTCAAAAATCTCCTGGGGGAATAAAAAAAAGAGGGAAGGAAGAAAAAAATTTTCTGTTTCTCCTGCCATTACTGTGGGTATGAATGGGTACAAATGAGAAACTTCCAAACTTAAAATCTCTACTAGCCAAAGAGAATATAAAAGAACAGAGCCCCACACTCTGGAGATGGCAATTGCAGCTCTCCTGCATCCTAAAAGCCATGTATGACAATCAGGTTTAGCTTCTCAACTGACTACATGGAGGCCTTACCATTCATGAGTCCCAGTCTGCCAGGTTTTGTATTTACTTCTGGAAGGGCTGAATGCTTTTGCCCACAGCAAAAGCACATTTGCAGGTTCTGTGTGCTGATTGGGAAGTGCAGTCCCAGACTTTCTCCTGGTTGCTGCATGAAGGCTTCACACCTTTGCAACTTGGTGTCTCCCACTCATCCAACTTTAAAAGCAAAAGGCAGAAGCTTGTTTCAGACATTTCCCTCTCCTCTACTGTCAGGGAATAGTACATTCCTCTTGCCATTCCTGCCAGTAAAAAGGTCAAAAAAAATTACTTTACCCTCTGTTCCCTTCCTTCTAGCCTTTTTGATTTAATAGCCAGTGGATGCTCATGGACACATGCAATGATTTAGGCTTTCCTGGGGTTTGTCCTGCTCCTCTCTCTCCATTCAATTACTCTGCTGTTTGCTGCAGAGAAGCCACAGCAAGCAATATTGCAGCCATTGCTTCACAGGTAACAGCACACTCCACTGCTCCAGGTGTAAGAGTCAAAGTGGGAAAAAGGACAGCACATTCTTCTCCCCCCGAGGTTGCCCATCACAACCACACACTGCAAACTGCAGCCAGTGACTCTGAGAGACTGTCTTTGGCTGAGGGGAAAACATCCAGCCCAAAAACCTTTGCATTTGCACAGGCATGAAAGGACTGAGTTTCTCTCTAGGAGGGAGCTCTGTTTTGTCCAGCATCTGTCAGACCCTGGGGACCCCTCAGCACTCTATCAAACACTAAAATCCAAGAGGGCTGTAACTGCACAGGATTTAAAAACAAAACAAAACAAAAAAACCCAACAAAACAAACAAACAGGAAAAAAAAAGCCAGCCCTTTCCACTGTGTACTCCATCATTTACATATCACCTCTACTACAGAAATTGGTTTCTGAGGGAAAAACTATTGGTCACAATTCTGATTATTACACCTAGTTTGTTCATGAGATATACCAGTTTTCAAATATCAACATAACTACTAAAGAAAAATTCAATCCAATGTCAAGGTTGTTTTATTCATCAAAATCCAGAAGGAGATTCTGCACAAAGAGGGTGAGACAAAGAACGAGCCGATTTACATGATCCAATTAGAGGTGAAAAAACACTCCTCTGTGCAGCCAGGAGGAGGACCTGAAACTCCATCCGACTCTGTCAACCGGGACCAGAGAGCACTCTGGTCAAAGGAAGCTTCCCCAGGGACCAGCCACCTGCTGTAATTGCTTAAAAAAGAAAATACAGAGGAACAAAGCAGAGGATCAACACAATGAAGATGGTACCAAACATACACCCAGAAGTTTTTGTAAAGAGAAGTGATAATCTGCTTCCAAAAGTATAAAATATGTCTTCAGTAGCTTTTATGAGTTGTGATAATGTGAACAGTACAGATCTTTTAAATGTTTAAGAAAAAAATTATTCAGATTACTAAGAGTAACATCACGGGCAAAAGGGAAATGGTTTCCACTAGAACAGTAAAAGCAGCATTTCCTCTCAGAAATTGTGAAACATGATTTTTCTTTTTTAGCACAACCATCCCTGAAAACTTGGTATACAGAAGAGAGGAGAACCCCAAATGGTGTGTGTAAAAAATAAATATTTGGTTTGCAGAGAAATTCATGCCACCCAGACAAAATACATATAGGACACAATTCCAGATACCGCGTATAAAGAAATAGTAGGAAAAGATTAGGATCTGGTAGCCCAGGCAGACTTCAGCACGGCTGCAAGGCAGAGACACACACAAACCTGCCAACAACCCTCTGAGCAGCAAAAGGGCCGGCGCCCACCCACGCTGCAGATGGAAAGACCTTAGGGCTACCTAAGTCTCACCAACTTGCAGCTACAGAACTCCAGGGCGAGCCTGGCGCAGGCGGCCGCCCCCCGTCCCCCCCAGCCCCGAACACACAGGGCGCAGGGTGCCCCTGGGCAGGCGCAGCAGTGAATTCACCAGCGGGTGCTGGCAGGGTGCCTCGACACCGGGAATTCAATAGGAACAGCAGGCCGAGGAGGAGTGAATAATTCAGACACTCCACTCGCTTACACCATGTCGAGGAAAGGCGAAGCCTGCTCACACTGCCTTCAGCCACCCCGCGCATTCACGTTCGGGCTCGGGACGAGGAGCCGGTGCGGGAGCGGCACATGGGTGGGCAAGGCCCGCGGTGCCGGGAAAGCCGCCGGTTTGGTGAACCGTGCCATGCTGGCAGGAGCCAGCGAGCCCGGCCTGCCCTTGCCACCAGCGGGAGTGGAGCGCCGACGCGCTACACAGCACAGCTTGTTCCCCTCACACACACAGCTCCCTGTGTCCCGCCTGGAAGGAAAAGCCACCGGGAGTGTCATGTGCTCTCCATCAGCCGGGCTCCCAAAGCTTAAAGCAGAAGAGGATGGAGGCTATTCTCTCACAGCCACTGCTCTGCCCCTGGAAATGCTAGCAAAAATGGGAAAAGCCGGGGGGAGGGAAAAGGGGGATAAAGCAAGACAATATATAAGTGCTGGGGATATGAAAAATGTTAACCTTCAAAGCGACAGGGTTACTGATTCAATACTGCATCATGCAGGAGAGGAAAAAGCTTTTGGAAAAAATCCTCTGTGCCAGTCAGCAATGTCTAATGATGAGCAGGAGCACACAGAAACACTGGGGAGAGTCTCCACCTCCTCTTCGCAGACTGAGAACAGACAATGATTACAACTAAACACATTCCAGAAACACAATTTCTCCTTGCCACCACTAGGAACAGGAAAACCTCAAGAAGGGCAAAAAGTATCACTGGATTTCTTTCCTCCCCTTCCACAGAGACACCTAATGCTGAAACTGTTCTGCCAGATCGACTTTTGAGGCCAGAAGAGACCTGGCAGATCAGCCCAAAGTTCTAGGTACTCTCAGTTTCAAAGCATGCCTCTCCAACCACATGCTGCAACATGGCAAAAATGCCTCCAGCACATAATGAGCACGCTCCCTCCTCCTCCAGCCCAGCAGCCAGCTTTGCCTTGAGACAAGGTACCTCACGTTATCCCACTGGCCAGAATAAAAGCATTCCAAATTAGCAGTTACAGCAGCCGAGGGCAAGACACGGAGCCTCACCACGTACCAGGCAGCTGATAACAGCACTGAATCAGTCTTCGCCATGAGGAGCTCTCCCCATCCTTTCTGCTCTCAAGAACTTTCCAACCAACTGATTTGGGACCAAACACTTCACACAGTGGCCAGCAGTGCCAGCTGTACTTCCCAGGCATCGTGCTGCAACTCACGGACACGCTCAAGCAAACAGCACTGTACAGGGCTAAGCAGATGGACATCGATTGGGTCCACTGTGTTCAGCAGGAGCCTCGAGGGGAAAAAAAAAAAATCTCATTTGATACCTGTTCCTTTTCCTGCACAGCAGACAGACAGGGCAAGGCATCTTAAACACAGATGTCTGTCCCATTACAGATCTCTCTGGGGCCTGCTAGGACTTAGCCTGCAGTTCAGCAAAGAAAGAATCCCAAGCAGAACACAAAGCCCTACGTAAATCCTCACAAGCCTGGGCTCCAGAAGCAGCTTCTTTATCTTCCCTGCATTTTTTATTATCTTTTTAAATTTTTTTGACACTCTGCTGACTGCCACAAAGGTAATGTTTGGAATGTACAAATCTGTGCCAAAAACTGTGCAGAGAGAAAACCTTAACAACTGTATTTTAGCTGAATACAAACTTAGTTCACAGTGTATTTAGGTCAAGCCTTTTGACCTTCAGATCTTACTGTACAAACACCTGCAAACCAGTAGCTCTTCCTTTGTAAAACAGAGGTGGGATGAGAGAAGGGAGAAGAGTATGAAGTCCCTCTCAGTCTAAATTCCTCATTCCTTTTTACAAACAGGAATTACTGCATCATTAGATTTAGTGGCAGTACTTAAAATCAAATCAGATTCGGCAAGAGGAGAATAAAGCTATCGACTCCTGACATTTGCAACTTCAAGTATATTAGACCAGCTCCTCTATTTATATTTAGTACACCAGTAAAGAAAGCAGCAGTCTCTAATTAAACAGACACAGCATAATCTTAACTGAGGGAATCAAATGCACCAGAAACCTTCCCCTTCCTGGTGCCACAGCTCCCTGGGAAGCCAGGCTCCCACACGCAGCGGAAACCATCCCAGTGAGTGAGTCAGCGCAGCTATCCCAACGGGGCATGATCCAGAGGGCCGTTGGAAACAGCTGCTGGGAGATCAATCGAAAGAGAGAAATAAATTCAGACAAGGTCCCAATTTTGCCTGCTCCAAGAGGATTGTTTTATTCTTCTCACTTTGTCTGGGCCACAAGCCTCCTCCACGCCTCCAGGGACTTGTCTCCCCATTGAATGGGGCAACAGACATCATTTTAGCTTCACTGACACCATCAGGGACTCTAGAAGCCAAAAGAAACTTATGTGATGTGCCTCTTGCTGTCCAAAGAGAATCTCCTGGAAGAGCTCATATGCAGCCAAGTCTCAGGCCATTTCCTAGCACGAGGGAAAGCAGCACAAATTGGAGGGGACAGAGGATAGCAATTTGGGAGCGCAGGGCTCTGTCAGACACTATCAATCAGTTTTTGATATCCCTAAGATTTACAGAAGCTGCAGACTTATAGCTCTCACCTACTTTCCCGACTCAAATCTTTCAAGGAATTTACTGATTTCCCACAAGCTCCTCACCATAAAATGGTCCCCGTTTTTCTCATGTTTGCACTGGGCACAAACAGTGCTGGCGCCGCTTGGGCACATGCTGCCTAAATTCAGAGAATAAAGATGAAGGATGCAAATTCCCTTTAGTAATAGTAAATTTAAATTTACTATGAGAAGCAGTTTTCTTAACTGATTCTTCTCACTTCAAGAAAATTGGAGCTATTTTATATCGTGACCTTTGACCGACAGGAAACAGCAAAGTAAGAGCCGAAAAGGAATATTCACAGAGAGAAAACAGCAGGAAAGGGACCAGATGAGTATCTTCAACATGCATAAAGTTTTCCAGATCCCTGTTTCAGTTTCTGGGCCAGCTGAGAGTCACCGAGCAGCAATGCACTGCACCCAGCTGCAAACATGCATCTCAACCTCGAGATTCCCCTTCACAATCAAAGGAAGGGTGGGAATCTCTCCGTGAGACTGCCCAGGAGGTGGAAACACGGCATATTTGGCCAAACCTCATTACAGGGCATCTCCGGTCTTTCTCTCCTCTGCTGCTTGCTCACTGTGACAGCCAACTTATCCGTCACACAATTCATCAGCATGCAGTCGCCTGTCCCCCCCTGCCCACACCCTCCCCGTACGCTCCCCAGCATGCAGCAGTAATTGCCTTTCCTATTAGCCCACAGCAACAACAGCTGCCATGGCAACTAGCAATGATTTTAATAAGTTGGGTCTGTTTTCAAGGGCAGCACACGCGTGCCGGCACATGAGCACGTTGCGGACGCGCGCCAAGGGAAAGGAGGACCTGCCATCAAATACAAAGACGGAGCTGGAAACACAGTTGGATCAGAGAAACCATGGATGAGCAAATGTTTATCACCCTCCTCTGTGGGAGGAGCGGACAACCACTCACTCCTAAAGCAGTATGGATGTGAGAGAGGTTGACAGTGGCATGGTGGTACTAAACACGCAAAGGGCTCTCCTTGCCAGAGCTACAGATGCTGCCCAGGTGACAGAAGTGATGTGCAGCTGCACTCTGGATACATCGTGCCACATCAACACACACACTGCTACTGTTGGCACTGCTGAGATGGGCACTGCCAGCACTGGACAGCACCTTCCCTCTCAAAAGGACAGCAGAAGCAACACATCCACCATAGTGGAGTCAGTTGGATTTAGTGATAAATTCTTCTCTTTGGCATTACTCATTTTCTACGAGATCATGAAAAAGAAATTCTGAGCCAAATAGAGAGCAGAGGGAAAGGATCACTTCTTTCAGAATCTACTGACCCTCAGACCATCTTAGACTTGAAGAAAGGTTTCACACCATGCACCCCAACACAGGGAGTTACTACACAGGGGCTGTACCTACTGTAAATACCCCTTGAACACAAGCATTTGGTGGCCCAGGGGTGTTATCAGTCAGACTAGGCTACACCAGGTGGTCTAATGCTGTTTAACCCGGAAATACTAATACAACATTTGCAATTCATAAATTTAATACTACTGGGGTTTTTTTCAGAAGCCTTTTGAAGATTTAGCTTAATCAGCTGTCCATCATCCACTCATCAGCTGCTACAAAGGGACACTTCCTGCTATGCAAACTGCACCAGTATCTGTAAACACATAAAAAAGTTGGAGCAAACAGACAAGAAAAGCAAGTATGGCATGGTGAAGCCCAGAATTCCAAACCAGCTGCAAGGCTAAGCACATAGTATCATATCAGTCTCACAAGCTATGCAGACTCATGGGAGAGGGCATTAAAAAAAAAGATAAATCTGTACAGCTATACCATGTATTTTGCACAAGCCTAAAGAAAATATTAAACATGTAACAACAGGATGCAGATCCATATATGTAATAAATTTTAACTGAATTCTGGAGCTAGGGAAAGATGCTGTAAAATGCTGCAAACTCCCTCCTGCTAACACAGCAAACTGATGAAGCACAAGACAGGAGCAGTGCACAGCTCATCAAGCCCCAAGGACCCTCCTTTAGATGGAGGGGGCAGCATTAAAGCAAGGAGATCACCTAGTTCAAACTAGGGGAAAACTAGCACTGAACCCAGTGCTCCAAGTTATCTGCTCCTTCACAGGTGACCCGGTGGAGTTGTTTCATTCTTCTGTGCATTACCTCACACCACTTTTCTTCCTAGCATGAATACCATGCAATTAGGATTTAAGAAGGGCTCAAATCCAGGATAACGAAGGCTAGGCTAAAAAATACAGGGATATTTAACCGCTAAAAACAAAGGATTAAATCAATGAACAGGAACCAAGAGATCTGTTTTGATTCCTGTAATGCTATCTGCCTTGAACAAACTCTGTGGATACATTAGTCTCTGGCCAGCCCATACATGACAAAAAAAAAAAAAAAAACTTCACGCTACCTAGTGACTGACTCACACTGGAAGCTGTAGAGAAAAAAAAGACTTCTGGGAACCTACACTATTCCCTTAGTCTGACACCTGAGCTATGCCTGTGAGTCCCTCCTCCAAGCAGCAACACTACTTCATTTTGCTGTACATCCTCCCTTTCCAAGCAGCACACGAAAATGATGCTCCATCCTTGCCAGATTCATTGCTGCCCAGGGGGTTAAATACAGCAGCAATGAATTGACTGGTCCTGTTAATTTAATTCAGCTACATGGGAAATCTGTAAACAGAAGCAGAAGCCATGACAATACTATCAGAGGGCTCTGAACACAGCCTTGAATAATTTGCTTTTGGTTATCACTGCTAAACCACTCAAGGAAGAAAAAATTTCCTATTGGACATTTTATATTTTTATACCTCTTCCAGGTAAGAAGAAAGTTTCCTACAGGCAACATCACTTTTTCTACCCTGTCAATTAGCTTCACACATAACATACTGAACTAGCATTGATTAGACCCGCTTCCAGCAACTCCAACCCAGGGCTAATTTAACAGAGGTAAAAGCCCCCCTTGAGTAACCAGGAAAGACAGGACCACTTGCCCTGGCTCCATGAAGATGGAACAGCCTTTGGAAGAGGGAGTGATACTACATCCCATTCTCCCTTCCCACTGCAATCTTATTTGCCCCTGTTCAAACACAGCCTGTACAAAATTAATGGTTATTTTTTCTAGCAACTTCATGAAGACAGTTGCCTCCATGATGAGCACTCAGCAGTAGTCATCTATAAATAAGTACGTCATTCTGAGAGTGAAGTTAATCATCCAACAGCCTCCACACCCCAGGAAAATCCATACAAGACAGAAAAATATTACCTAGGAAGTAAAGTTGGGAAGTGAACTATTAAGAAGTTCTCCACTATTTAATGTGACTGTATTCATCATCAAAAATCCTGCCCAGGAAGTCAGAGGCAGGGGAAGCCTTACCATGGTAGGAATTAACCCATGGAAGAGGAAAAATGCCACATGTTTACTCCTGCCCAAAGGGCCCAGAGATTTCAGGACTGTCTTTAAAATCCTATTCTAAAAACAAAAGTAAAAATCACAAGTTGCAGAACCAACCAGACAGATCTACAGACCTCAGTATCTTAATTGCAAACTCCCAACAATTCAGGCATCAAGAAACTGGTGAGCCAGGAGAATGGACATAAAATTTGTATTTCAGACTAACCTTGAGGATAACTTGAGGTTAACTACAAAAGGCAAACAGAGCCCTTGATACTACTGTGCCAGCAGGGCTGGTCAGTCTATCCAGTGTACTGCATCTTCTCCAGAACACATGCATCATCTCCTTATCAAGCACAAAATCGAAGAGAAGCTACCTCACAGAACACCTTACAATAGATATCTGAGCCCAAGCATAGAGATTTTATGCTTATTTAAAGACAGACTTCACAAAGCAGCTTGCTAACACCTTGTCAGCAACAGTGACTAGCTGAAACCAGGCATCTTGGAAAATTTCAGTGCACGCGGGAGTCAAACACACCCACCTCCTGCTACACCTCCCAAGGAGTAAGGAACAGGCACTACTTCAGGAAGACTGTCACCACACTCACGTTGCAGCCAGAGGGTTCCTCATTCTGAGGGAACAGGACCATTCTCCCGAATTTGCCTGCAAATTCCACACTAACAACTACTAAAACCCAGCAGAAACAAGAACACTTACCAGAGGATGAAGCAGACCTAGTGAATCACTATCCATTCCCCAGCTACATGTTAAAAATATGCAGACTGGCTAATCTTTTCCCTGTACATAGAGATGCCTCAGAGGTTTTGATGCCAGCATGAGAAGGAAGGAGAACCAGACCACCTAAGGTGAAAAATAGAGGCTGGTTCAGAAAGGATGTAACTAATACAGTAAGGATGAACAAATGCTGTATCAAATGCCACACTGCAAAGCAACCCAGTATCCCTATCAAAACTTCAGTGGAGCTGTCAAACCCTGCCCCACAAAGCTACCAAGCCTATAGCTACTTCCACCATAAATGTCTGCAGTAATCATGAGTTCCAAAAATGAAACAAACACCACACTCAAAAAAAATCCAGTGCAAAAACTATCTTCCTGTTTTCACTAGAAAGGTCATGCCTATTTAAGGAAACCTTCCCAAGCAACATGGACATGCTCCATCTACATCCATCAACTAAGAGTCCAGACTTAAATGAAATCATTCATCAAAAAATTCCTAGTCTTTAAAGGAATCATGGTCGAAGCTGCAAATCCAACCCATGCTCCTCCTGGTATGCCAAGCAGTTACAAATACCTGATCACTCAAGATGAAAACATCAACCCATAGCAGAGGAGGAATTCTTACTCAACCCTTTAAGCAATTAATAACAGAAGGAAAACAAACACACACAAAGTCTCATTGCACTTTCATCTATTCTAGTCAACACCTTTCCCAAGGGAAACATCCCCAGGAGAACCTATGCACTGGTCTGGCTGAAACAGATACACTCAGTTCTCAGCCCTACAGACACGCAGATTTCAAGACAGAATATGAAGCACCAAGAATTCTTAATGGTGCTAATTTGTGATTAATCAACAGAGAAAAGTTATTTTTCTGAATCTGCAGTATTTGACCACATGATGTTCCCATTAAAAGCCAGAAGAGATCAGGCAAGATGATGAAATGCAGCCAGCCTTTTCTGGAAGGATGTAATCAGTGGACAGAAGCACACACAAAAAACAGACCTAATTACAAGCATAATTTCAATTTCCTGGCAAAGTCACACACAGACATATATATATAGACACGTTTATCAGATGGTCAGACAATATAGACTCAAATACCAGTCTCAGCCTCATTCACCACATCCAAGTCCATCACAACAGTCCTGACAGGTCAGAAGTGAGCACTGAAAGAAGGGATGGACAGATGGTGTCATGGATTTGGCTGGGATAGAGTTAATTTTCTTCACAGTAGCTGGTATGGGGTTGTGTTTTGGATATGTGCTGGAAACAGTGTTGATAATTCAGAGATGTTTTAGTTACTGCTGAGCAGTGCTTACACAGAGTCAAGGCCTTTTCTGCTTCACCCCAATCCACCAGCAAGGAGGCTGGGGGTGCACAGTAAATTGGGAGGGGGCAGAGCTAGGACAGCTGACCCCAAATGACACAAGGGATATTCCATACTACATGGTGTCATGGTCAGCATATAAAGTTGGGGGAAGAAGGAGGAAGGGAGGACATTTGGAGGGATGAAGTTTGTCTTCCCAAGTCACCATTACATATAATGAAGCTCTGCTGTCCTGGGGATGGCTGAACACCCATAGGACATGGTGAAATCATTGCTTGTTTTGCTTTCCTTGCATGTTTGGTTTTTGCTTTACCTGTTAAACTGTCTTTATCTCAACCCACAAGTTTTTTCACTTTTAGTCTTCTGATTCTCTCCCTCTTCCCAGTGAGGAGGAGTGAACGAGTGGCTGCATGAGGCTTAGTTGCCAGTTGGGATTAAACCATGACAGATGGAAACACTACAAAGGGTTAGTTCCACTGTAACTATTTGACGATCAAAATCCACAATTAGTCCATTTCTTTTTACATTCCTCTTCTCTGAACCATTCTCTGGTCCATGGTTGACATCTAACCATCACACAGACAGCACTGTTCACAAAAGCCACTACCACCTCCTGCTGAATCCATTCCACCATGGCATTGCAGAGGATGGTATTGCCTCCTGTCCCTGACTGTGACCTCTCAGCCCAGCCCTCACAACACTTGGCATGTAGACCACCACTCATAGGGAAATCTAACTAGCCCAGGAAGTCAGAATCTTCCAAGAAGTGCTTAGGTACACAGGTCATATAGGAAAAAAAGCTGTTAGATGCAGCTGGTGACATCAGCGGATGTCAGATCTCCACTGGATTCATGTGAGCATTGGAGAGGACTCCAACCTCATCTCCTCCTGTCACTTCAAGGCAACAAGAATTCCCAGAACACATGCAGAGGCACAAACAATGTATTGCCAGATTGCTCCTTATCTCCTCTTTTCAAAAAGCAATGGGATTGATTTGCAGCCCTAATGTGTCACGAAGTCTCCTCAACAAAACATGCCTCTCTCTCCTCCTGGATAGTCCAAGTGACCACACTGAGACCTGGGCACCCAAGAAGGGAGAGAGTTGCAGGTCCCACATGGCAGCCAGCGCAGGAGCAGGTCAGGAGCCAGTTCCTGCCTTTCCTGTCCACACAGCAGCTCTCTGCTAACAGACAGAAACATGCTTTTAACTCAAAAGGCAAGGTAGCTACATTCTCTCCTAGAATAGCAACTGCAAAAGTCAAAGCCTGTGGATTAAAAAATAGCAGCTACAGCTACCCATGCAACTTGCACTTCTTCCTCATGTGCAGGGATGTTACAACAAATCAGGATTATATGCTATTTTTTCCTGATTCCCACTGCATTCAGGCCTAGGAAGTGCTGTATTCCGATCAGGAAAAACAGCTGCAGAAACCAAAAGGTACATGGTTTTGTAGTTTAAGACAAACAATATTCATTCTACTTGAAAAGTTAGATTTCAAACCTCATTTTCCAAGTGAAGTTTAACTACAATGATGACCAAGTTACTTAATTCAAGCTTTTCTGTTGTTTCTTAAGATGAAGACAACATCACTTTATATCTGCCCAACGTGACACACTTAAGGATCAGTCTGTGGAAGCAGTGGCATTCATATATAGAGTGGATGTTGTGGAGAGTCATAGATCAAGGATTTAAATATCAGCAAAACCCCATCAACTACAATAAAAAATACAAATCAAAAATAAATCAGGTTATAAGTGTCAATCAGATTTTTGCAAAACTGGTCTTATTACCAGTACGACAATTCCCCATTTCTACAATAAGACAGAATATACCTTTTCTACATCTCAGAAAAACTAAAAAATAAGATCATCAGTATCTCTGAAGCACAGTGGTGAGTACCATAGAAGAGACCATTAAAAATTAATAGTTGTGTTTTCAGTGCAAAGTTTAGATTATCTGCAGTAAATTCAGTTTGGGGTCATACGTGAGATGAAAAAGAAGAAATGAAATATTGGATAGTTCTCGGTCCGAAACCTGACCTCACACCCATTTTAACTGGTTACAAAATTCCCATTAGATTTAATAGCCCTCAGTGAGCACTATCCATTTGCTACACTTGCGGAGATGAAGTCATTTCTAAAAACATAAAAGGTACAGCCACATAATTATCACCTCACACGATGCCTTCTTGCCACATTCTCCTGCTGGGCACTTGCTGGGCATGAACTCCAACCCCTACCATGCGGATGCCCCATGTATCAAGTCTCCCCAGTCGTAGCCTGCTGCAGCACAGGTTCTGACTTTGGCATGTTCTCTGTCTCCTTTGCATTGAGGACACAGCACCCAGCACCTTCAGACCACAGAAGGTCAAACCCCAACCCCCACAGCACTGCCATAGTGTAACACACCTCTTCCAAAAACTGGAGCATTGAGAGCATTCTGCATTTTCACATGCTTCAACTTCTGCTCCTGGACAAAACAAACAGCAGGATGGGCAGGAACTTCAGAAGCCAACCGGCTTCTCCTGCAGGCTGCCCAAGAGACATTCAGATCCACTACTGCAAAACAGCAGCAGTGTTGCAAACGCTTTATTGCCACAGTTTCCTCCACGATCTGAATCATTCCTAAGGCCAACATAACACAAACTCCTGCTTCCCACTCTTGTACATGCCACCAGTCCCAGGACATCTGCCCATATCACACTGCCAGCTCCCATTTCCTTCAGTATGCCCCATGGTTCCATCTGTTGCAGCAACACCACAGCCTAGATTTCCTTCCATGAATGAACCTTTTGGATCTCCTTAGGCTATATGCCTGGTCCCACTAATGGAAGTAAAAGCAGCATCACTCAGAGAGAGCAGTCTTTAATCCCAGGAACAACCCCACATCACTCCAAAGCTGAGCTTCAAGAACAGGCAAGGCAAAGTACCTACAAAATACACTCCCTCCTGGTCCAGCTTCACTTCAACGCCACAGGGCTTTTAACATGAAACAAGGATAGGAAAGAGGCCTCTGACGGACCTGCTTTCCAGGACAGAAGAGTACAAAGGGTAATGGAGAAGCCATTCCTTGCACTTCCCCTCACTTCTTCCCACAAAAAGGAAGCAAAGCCACAGAACAGAATAAAACCAAAAAGGCAGAGATGGCTCAGAAGCACGATCCCACAGAAACTCCTTGGAGAGTCATGCTTGGCTCCTCTGCCTGCAGATCTGGGAACGCAGGAAGAAGGCACCCAGCCCCTCAGCAGTGCAGAGTCCAGCCTTCCCCCTGCCTCGCTGCCTGAGGTCACTGAGCAGGCTGGAAGAAAGGCGACCCTCCCACCCCTATCCGGGTAAGGGAACGGCAACCGCAAGCAGCAAATTATAGCGCTAGGATCCCAGCTACAGCCTCCCATCAGCCCACACAGCACTAAATCAAGGCTTTTTAGTGATGCTTTGGTGGGATTTTCTTCCTGGGCATCACCCCCAATGGTGATAACCACCCCAAGTGTCTGCAAAGCTCTCCTACAGAAATAGCAGTGGGAAAGCTGTACAGAAAGCCTCCATTAAAAGAGCACAATGCTCTTGTTCCTTGAAGAAACCTGAGCTGGATCCAGATCCCAAGACCTCAAAGGCCTCTGGGGAGCATATTTTGATATTTGCAGCACACAGAATGCCACATAAAGTTGCTTCTTTAGTCTCTTTATTAAAGGAAATTCAGCTACGTACAGCCAGAGGGTAAAAAGTGCTGACACGCTGAGGTTTTTTTCCCCCCCTTAAACGGTGCAGCTTCTTCCCCATCTCTATGCTAATACTTACATTATTGCTGAGGCAATTACGAGCAGGTAAAACCCAAGAAAGTCATACAAAAAAATCAACAATTGCTTCTAGCTCATGCTCTTTGAAGCAAGCATCCAATCTTTCTGCACAACAAACTCTCCTAGACAAAGGCAAGCACAAGCAACAGCCGCGTGAAAGCACAGCCCCTTCCAAAAACATGACAGAGTGAATCCCACTGTCCTATCCAAGTAAAAGATCTCATTATCTCTTTTCTAATCGGTATAAATTACAAGTACACTCTGCCCACACTCCAAAGGTTAGGAGGTGGCAATGGTATAGCTGATTGAACACCAATGTCGCACTAAGTGAGCTGACAGAAACTGCCAAAATTTCCTGCTCTGCCCAAGCAGATGCTGGATCCAGCTCAAGTTCAGCTGATGCCCCTCATTAAACAATGGAGCTTTTGTGTACAACCTTTCCTTCTTTGTGGCCACTTAAATACATCATATCACTGCTAAGGAGTTAAAGACCCATTTCCTTCAGACCAGCAAGAGAACTGATGCGGGTGGTTTAGATAGATGCCGTATGTATGTGTGACAAGCCAAACAAGAGAGACACTGGAACGGTTCACAAACACCCTGGAAATCTTCCAGAGCCGAGAATGAAGGTTAGAAACCTAGAAAACTATGTCGGGTCTTTCTCAGCAAAGGTTTTCTGCAGGAAAGATGCCCTGGCACAGCTCAGTAGAGCCCTGACAGGGAATGCTGTGGGGTCAGGACAGTGGCATGGACCAGGACTGGCGAGGACTGTTTCATACAGCCCCTGTCATTGTAGATTTGGCTCCTACAAACACCTCTAACTCAACCTAGAAAAAAGGAGGTGTGCTCAGGAAAGTGAAGCAGAGGGAGGGGGAAGCATGCTGGGGAAAACACACACACATCTTTCAAACTGAATTTACAAGATTGTTGGTAAAATTAAATTTATTGGAGAGCAAAGGGAGTTAAGGCCCAAAATGCAGCCAAGCAGCTCTAATCCCTAAACATCGGGATTATCTCATGACAGCTACACTCAGGCGTCCACTCAATACCACTGTAAAATGTAGATCAACAGAATGCTTCAATGAACTGGAACTCGTTACACCTCTAATTGCTTCTCTCACTTCTCTTCTGGATGTTCCTCTGATCCCTCAGCCACCACATTTCAAAAGCAAACACACACACACATAGAGAAGGTCAAGTAATATCAGAGATGGGCAAATTAAATAAGAGGTTTCCAGACATCCAAAACATCTGCCCTTCTCTTTCACTTCATACAGAAACCAAGGTTTACTGCACGCCAAGAGACAAGTCAGCAGCATAGTGATAGGTTTTGAAACATCTTCAACTGATGTGATCCCTAGCATTTTCCAAAGGGGCAGAGGTTCCTGTGCAGCCAACCAAATACTGCTAACAACAGGCTTTATTTTTCCAAGCTAACAGGGGTATGTCCTTCAGCAGCAGTTTCCAGGGGGCCACAGACCACACACAGAATCCAGTCCAGATTCGTCTCGACTTCAGTTTGGCTTCCCTACCACTAGTGCAAATGAAGCAGTTATTTTTTTTATTTTATTTTACTGCTGCCTCCTTTGCATCTCGTGTGTTCTGGTACTCCTACTGCCACAAGCCTCACGCAGCAGAGCCACTGAAAGCTCTCAGCACAGTCAGGAAACTCTCAGCAGAGTCACAATAAAGCATGAAGCCAGTACAGCAAACCTTCAGTGAGCAGCACTTCTTTGAGACAACCTTGAAGACAGAGATGCAAACCCCCAGTGCAAAAGGGCAAAGCGGGAGCCCTGCTTGCTACATCACTGGAAGGAAAAGCCGACAGAGGGTATTTCACAGGATGTGCCTGGAGCTGCTCCAAACTCAGCTAGGTGGGCAACCTTTCCAACATGCAAAGGAGAGGCCAGGCTTCCTGCAAAATATCAGAGCACTCATGTTTCTAAATGGGAATTCTGAAAAGGAAAAATAAAAAGCATATGTCTACAGCTGGTACACATATGCAGAAAGAAACCATCTCCAGTAGAGCCAGACCTCTGTTCGGCTTCCAACCTCACAACTGCAGCCATCACCTTTAAACAGAAACCTCTGGAATCTACAGAGAAATACTGAGAGAGCCTGGAGGGGTACTAAAGCATCCAGAATACTTCACTTGGGCTTTCCATTTTCCTGAGTAGGGCAAGAAAAGAGCCAACATTAAAGCATTCTCAACAACTCTAAAATCCCAACTTTCAGTCTGTATGCCAAAGGTTTTCTTTGAACTGGAGATTTTCTAAGTGTTCCCAGACTGTGTCAGGTCTAACTCATAACACGCAAATATTTAAAAAAAAAACAAAGGACAAAAGCAAACAGAGAAACAACAACACGCTTAGAGGTGATTCATTATGTCTCAACACATCAGCAATAGTCTGTCAAAAGCATCCTAGGAAACCTCATCCTGGATCCAAGGCAGGGGTCAGCTTCTAAAGGTTGGAACTTCCTTTCTTTTCTACAGTATCTTGTATCCCCTGCATTGCTCTGCATCTCTTTACAAAGACAGCCATGCCATGAATAATAAGAGGGAGGAAAAAGCTAACCTGATTACACAGCTTTTCCACCATTTACTGGAACTAGATGTTCTCTTCTGTAAGATTTAAAAATACAGACTTCCATAGGATCCCTCACAGCAGAAAAGCTGTTATACACTGGCCCCTTCTTGATTACAATCCCAATCAGCCCTCTTACTTGTAAACCCAAACCTGTATTAGGAAGTTATCAGCAGACTGATTTCTTGCTGTCCTCTGGAGCACCACAAACAGGCCACAATCTGAATGAGGATACTGGTGGCTGTCATGAAGCACAAGCCATGTTCCTGCTCCTCCCTTTCTGTGGCATACTGCGGTTCAAGGTTTCCAGTCATTATGGTGGAATGAGCCGGGCTGGTAGAGGGTGTTACAGACCATCTTCTGGCTCACGGCAGGAGGAGAAACCGTGGACTTTCTTGCAGAGGAAAGACTTATCGTCTATTACATCATTATTTAGTCACAGGGGACTGATCTCAACACCACCAGTCATCTTTATGAACCCTATGCAGACATGGCTGAATGACAACACAAAGTCTCCACTCATCGCTGCCACTAAAGGTTTACATGGCCTGGGTGAGGCACAGACCACAGCTGCACTGTCTGCCCCGAGCAGTTGGCCATGCTCACGGCTGTAGAACAGTAACTCTCCCAAATACTCAGGGATGCTGAGCACAAAAGTCATTCATGAAAGAGGAACAAGGACCAGCTCTGTTCACACCTTGCATATAATTCCAACCATATATTACCCCCAGGTATAAACTAACCAGTCTAGACCCCATAAAAAAGTTAAATCAAAATTCAGCTTGGGCACTGAAGGAGGAGTTGATTAACTCATTCAACCCCAAGCAAAGCAAGGGGAAGATATTTTAGTAACTTTCTTCAGCAGTGTAAGATGTCTGATACACCTCTAGCACTTGGAAGGAGAATACAAAAACAGCACCCTGGAATACAAAAACAGGAGCTTTGACTGCAGCTCTAAAGAGAAAGGGACACTTTCTAGCTAGCCACAACATTTCTCATCTTTCATCGTACGAGGAACAGAGGAGGAGAGAGATTATTGCAAGGGTACTTTCTCTTCCATCTGTGCAGCAGTCAGTCTCTTTTGATGAGCAGCAAATACAGCTGCACCAACAACTGCACTTCAGTGCAGTATATAACTTCTTTTTTCGTCTCCTCTGTTAGGCATTATTTTTACTCAGATCAGCAAGTTGATCCAAATGACCCAACCATCCAAGCCAGCAAAGAGCACAAACTAGTCACTAGCTAGTATTTATACAGTTAAAAAGCAGCAGCACCTTTGGGGCGCTTCACTTCCAAAGCTTACAAACCTATCCAAATACTTCCAGGAGACATTCCTGGCTGGTGGTGTTTGATTTTTACCACTTATGAAACAGAGGGAGCTAAAAACCAGCAATTTCTGATGGACCTTTTCCTCCCACGCCATGATTAACTGAAATATGTCCCAGAAGCAGATAGCAGCCATGATCCGATTTGTCCCAATCCCAACTCAAGCAGCTTTACACCACCCTCCTAACAAGATCAGCACTGGCCAAACACCATTTATCCGGCCTGATCAAAGATGGATTAGATAATGAAACCCTAACTGCATAAGCTGTCTGAGCATGCTGGCCTGAGACAGCAGAAGACAAGAAGCCCAGTAAATATAAGGACTGCTCTAAGCTTTTAGACACCCTTTGCCCCAAGGTCTTAATAACTAGCTACTATCTTATCTTCCTGTAGGTTAGTTTTGATACTTCATATTAATAGGCCCCCAAAAAAGCTATGAGTTTTAGAGTTGTATTAGTAATTTCTACAGCTAAATGATTTATTTCAGCATTACAAGCCGTGTTCATATCCTGAACCATTGGTAGGTACAGGTCATGCAAAGAAGAAATGGTGGTGGGCACGGCATTCCACGATTCCCTGCTATCAGCCCAGAGACCCGAGGTCACCAAGTTTACACAGCAACAGCCTGTGGCTCTTGGAACAGGAAGTAGAAAATTGACAGGATCTCCAGGAAAAACAAGGTACGACAGTTGCTGGTGTTATTTCCAGCTTCCAGAAAGCCTCTAGTACATATGGGGGGGGAGAAAGAAAAATCAAAGAATAGGCTCTTTATTCCTCTTGTAAGCATTACATACAGTTAAACATAGAGGACTTACTAAAAAGAACCCGTTATTCTAAAATAAGATACTTCAAAAGAAGACACTATCTGAACCAAAATCCTTGTAAAAGGCAATCTTGTGTTTTGACTTCTAGGTTAAAAGACACCGAATTTCCAAAACATTGGAGAACACTTTTTCCTACCTCTGATATTATTTGTAAGTTTGGCTTCAAATTTGGTACTTCTTGCTTACAAACATGAAAAGATTCTCCAAATATATAAGCCACACGCTTTAACAGTAAAAAAAGTCAAGAGAAACTTCTGGACATAGAATCATAGAATGGTTTGGGTTGAAAAGGACCTTAAAGATCATCTAGTTACAAATAACAGTAAGTATTTGTGCACATACACATATATATATATATGTTCATTTTCGTATTTTATATTGAAAAGATTGAAAAATCTTTTCCATGTATATACATATGGAAATATTAAAATTATGCTATAAATGCCAAATAAGTACAATATGGGTGTCCTATTCTGAAGAACAGCTATACTGACTATAGACATAATTAAAAATCAGACCCTACTAATAGCCCATCACCTAATTTCTCCACTGTTTGTCACCATTTGATACAGAAATAAACCCCAACTTTCCACTAATTAATTCCACAATTAATCCCTAGTATCATTAACACCAGCATTACACACTGCTGCACACACGCACTGTTGTAGCCTCGTGGCTGAACGCTGCAACCTAACTTGCACTGTTCATTGGATAGACAACAAAACACTCTTCCATGTAAACATAAAGGGGAGTCTTTTATCTGTACAGAAATTGTATTCATTTGCAATTAAAAAAAAAATTCAGACTTTTGCTAAACCAGTCCAAGTCCCTTCCCGGGCAATTTTCAGTCGATTTACCACTAGTTTACATGATCACCAACTAGTTTAACCACTAACTGCAGGTAAACTGGTGCATCTCCTGTGGTTACACAGGACTTCTGTCTCAGTTCAACTCTGCAGAGCTGGAAGAACTTCATGTCACCATGTTTGCGCACTCATTCATAACTCCTAGTTAGACTCAACTCCTTCGAGGCTGAGCATCTTTCTCCTTGCAACTGTACACATTGTCTGAGTCATACTTGACACCTACGCGTGGGAGAACACACTACTCCAAGGGATAAAAGAGTGCAGCACGATTTTTGCCAGCCCTTGGGGAGCACAAGCGGCACCACTTGGGTGCGAAGCTCTAGCACACATTCAGGCCACACCATCACACTGGGAAAAACACGATGTTGTGGTGTGCAGAGACCACCATGAAAGGCTGAACATCAGACAGAACCACAAACAAAACTCCCCTGCTGCAAGCCGTTTAAAAAATAAATAAATCTTGAGCATGAAAACTGCGGGCAGCCTGTGAAGCAAAAAGGGAAGAGTATTGGCCAGCATTCGGTATCTTGATGAGAAGCACAGTGGAGAACAGGATGCTCCCCTTGGAAACTACCAGCAGCGCTTACCAGCCCAAGAAAAGGTGAGAGGAGAAACAAGTTGAGATGAATAAATCACTCCACTTCCAAAGAGCTCTCATATACTCGTCACGAGAGACAGAAGCAGAAAAGGCCAATGCAACTGCCATAATAAAACAACCCTCCACAACACCCAGACAAAGGGAGGCAGAAATACCTTGCCAGCATCATCCCACAAACACAAAAGCCAATGCACCTGGAACGAGCGATGTTTTGGGGCCGATCAAATCGCGCTGGCAGAAGACAAACAGGAACGTGAGATCCCGAACCAAGCTGGAAGACGCCCCACTACTCCTCTTCTTCCCCTTCCCAGGCAGTACCTGGGATTTCTCCTGGTGAACCCCGCTGGCCCCGGAGCGCTGCCGGTGCCCCGCGCCCGGCCCCGCACCGCGGCCTCCCCGGGCTGTGCCGCGGTGCCCGGAGCGCCGGACCCGCCGGCGGCTCCCGCGGGCCCCGCGCCGCCGCCCCACGTGCCCGGCTGTGCCCCCGGAGCCGCCCGGCTCGGCCCGGGGAGCGCGGGGGGAGCCCGGGGGAGCCCCGCTCGCCCCGCTGCCGACGGGAAAGGGCCGCACGCCCGAGTGCAACGCGCCGAATCCCGCAAACCGAAATTAAACGCGGCCCGGCCCGGCCGAGCCCCCGAGAAGGGAGAGCCGGGGACGGCCCGGCCCTGCCCGCTACCTGCATGCCGCCGCCGTCGGCCTCCGCCTCCGTCCGCAGCCGCTTGCTGTGGCCGCCCTCGGCGCCGTCCCCGCCGGGCATGGGCTGCTCCAGCTCCGGCTCCCGCTTCACGCCGCGGGCGGACCCCGCGCCGCCGCCGGCCAGGAGCTGCGGCTGTGCCTGCTGCTGCTGCTGCGGGGGCTGGCCGCCCTCCGCCATCCGCGCCGCCGGAGCCCCGGCCGCCCCCCGCCGCGATCGCCCCGCTCTGTCACCGCGGCGCCCGGCGCTGCCGGAGGAACAGGAGCAGCACAAGGAGGAGGGGGAGGGCGGCGAGCCCCGCGCCGCGACCGGAGCAGCAGCGGGAGCGCCGGGCTCCGACCCACCGGAGCGCCTCGGTCACGGGCTCGGCGGCGGCTGGGGAGGGGCCGGAGCCCCTCGGCAATCTCCGGAAAGGCCGCCGAGCACCGCGACCCCCGCTCGGAAACCTTCGGCGGCGGCGGGCGGGGCGGGGCGGGCGCCGGGCGGGGCGCGGGCGGAGCGCCGGGCGGGGCGGGGCCGCCGTGGGGCTCTGGCCGTCCGCGCCCGCCGCCGCTGCGGAGCCGCACGGGGCGGGAAATGGCCGCCTGGGCCCGGCCGCCTCATCCCCACGGCCCGGCTGTTTGCGGTGGGGCTGGGCCAGAGGCGCTGCGGTTCGGGCCAGTGCCGCCCTGTGAGGGCCCGCGATGGGTGCGGGACCGCCCGGCGGGGATGGGGTGGCCACCTTGACCGCAGGAGCGTGGGGCACCGTTCCCTCGGGCACAGCCGGGTCTCCCGTCGCGGGTTCGCCTGGTCCTGGCCCCCGCTGGCGCGGGGCTGCTCTTTGGGGTGAGGTTTTCGCAGCTCTTCCAGTAAGGAAGCGGTACTGAACTGAGGCGAATCTGGGGTGAGGGGTACTGGCTAGACCCCCAGCTTCAGGAGCATCCAGCGTCAAAGGATGTGCTGCCCAGCTCCACTCAGTCCAGGCTCACATTAATCAGTGCATGTGTTCTTCACAGCCTTTTCCGGGCCTCCTCACTGCTGTTCTGGGCACATCAGCCCAGGCCTCATCCCACAGCCCCAGACTGCATCTGATCCCTTGAGAAAGGGGCTGCTCTGCTTTGCTATTCCTAATAGCCTCCATGGGTTTCTCCTGCATTTTTATATATATATATCTCCTCATTTGTTCTGCTTCAGATGACTTCCAATGAGATGGAGACACCAGTCTTGAAAAACCCTGTTCATCAGCCCTTTTGTATGTCTCCACATTTTTGATCTTGAGAAACAAATTCGGGATCCTCAATGGAAACATAAAGTTGGCTTTATTACACAGCTGTTGTCTGGTAGCACCAAGGACGATGTCTGTTCTAGGGTGAGGAACGCACAGGCAGCCTGTACCATCCTGAAAGTAGTCTGGAAGCCATGGCAACTTGATGGGGAACTAACCTGTGGATCATAACACAAATCTGCAGTTGGCTTTATTACAGGATGGGAATGTCACTCTTCCTGCAAACAATTTGGAGAAAAAGGAGGAAACTAAAAGTGGAGGTGGTCATTGTGAGTCAATGCTCATAGGAGGAAGCCCTTCCTGAGTTCTCGAATCTCACCATGTGTAGCAAAGCCTGGGGACCAGTTAGATAATCTTGGTGTCCCGTATCCCCCGTGCATGCTACATCTGACAATCTTCATGAAATGATAGAGCCTTTGGTTTTGAGTGACGGTTACAATACATGACTCCAGTCTTCCCTTACACCACTTTTTTCATCATCCAAAAATAGTTTTCAAGGCCACATTAAAAGCTATTTTAAGTGGTATGTTTTGTGCTGAGGTGCCAGCTTGTCTCCTCCAGTGACAAGGGAAAATCTCTTTTTTCAAAATGATTACAAATCCCCACGGAATGGCAGGCACCCAGAGGACAATTACATGCAGCTTTTGTCTGCTCGCCCACCAAGGGTAAACACATATTTCATTCATCTTGACTGGGTTTGATAAAATGAGCCAGACTGTCAAAAAACATTGAAGGAACGTGTTCAGTCCACTCTTGGCTTGAAGAGAAGCTGAGATTCTTGTGACTGGGATGCTGCTCATAGAGAGAAAAGCAGCATTTCTGTGTTCATCTTCCCTCTATTTTGATGAGGGGTTCTAGATGAAGGGTACAGGTAAAGTTATTGCCTGTGAGGAGCTGCAGAAGGCTTCAACCTTCAGACAAGCTTGGAGTAAACAGTCTGGAGAGAAATCTGTGTACACTGGGAGCGCTCCTCTCGCTGCGGTCTAGGTGTCTGTCTGACACTCCCCTTGAGAGATATCAAAGGAAGGAGTTGCTCTACAGTACCCAGCCTCCACTTTTCTCTTCACCTGCCCGTAACCCCATTTCCGCCACCTCCTGCCATGCAGGTGCCAAAGCTGCTGCCAGTTCTTCCTTGCATCCTGCGTGCACATGGTCTGTGCTGCAGAGCAGCTCCTGGCAGAGCTGGCAGTGCCATAGGTATGTCCCTTGGCGAGGCATTTTTGGCTGGCTGTGGTCTGCAGCCTGCCAGGGGAGCAGCCAGGACCACTGCAGAGCACAGAGCACCCTCAGTTATGGTGCAGGTGAAAAGAGCTGAGGTACTGCTCCCTTCCTACCAGTGACCTGCAGCTGCCACTGCCATGGGCTGTGGCATTGTGTGCTTGCTGACATTACTGCCGGGCAACTATGTATTATTATTTCTCTAGCTCTTTCCTTTTCCTCTTAAAAAAAAGATTAATTAATTAATCTTCCTGGTGTGTTTGGGGGATAGGTATTATTTCAATTTAACAGATGGGATATGAGGCATTCCTGAAGTCACAAAAAAGCTTTTGAGCTGGGACCACAATCTTAATCCATTGATTTCCTTTCACACAACCCAGCTGCCTTTTAGGTATTTGTATGTGACATCTGAGAAATACTAAAGAGACAGCTGACTCCTCTGTTAACCCTTCCACTGCTGCACAGTGCTCTTGCCAAAGGCCCCTACATGCTGTGATTTTATGGACAAGTTTGCAGAGTGCTCTGTTATTTAACAGATCAGTGAGAGGAACTCTCAAAAATGTTATCCTACCAGAGTGCTCCCAGAAGCTGGGATGCAGAATGTATCCTTCCTGAACAGATTAATATCATTTTAGAGCAAAGTTGTGGGGTTTTTTCTCCCCTCAGAAAGACACCCTCTGAAGAGATTCCTTGAAGAAACATGTGCTGGTGCTCCCACTGGGCTGGAGATCAGGTGGCATTGGGATGCTGGGTATGAAACATCTATGGAAGTACAAAGGGCTGGGTCCCAGAACGTGCTTGGATTAAGCAGAGGCAATGACTCATGCAGGTTCTAAGGCACAGGCATGAAGAGAGGCACTAGCTCAGCTATTAGTCTTTGGCCTGAAGGCATAGAAATCATTAGGAGACAGTTCAAAGCAAATCTCTCCTCTCCACCACCACAACTGAACTGTTTCTTGCTGCTTCCATCATCTACACACGATGTCTCATCCTGCTGACCAGCTCTCTCTTGCCCTTGCAGCCTCACACAGCTTTGTCCCTGGCACCTTCACAGTGTATTTGGTCTCTCTGCTAAGCAGATCAGGGGAGGTTTAGCGGCTTGCCCAACCCAGCTCATTCCTGCTATTTCTATCCTGTCAGACAAACCTCCAGAGCCAAATGCTCTTCCTTCTCACAGCAGTGCACCCCCAGGTAATGAAGTTCCGCCGAGGTAAAGTTTCAGCCTGGACTTTGGTCCTGGTTTCACAGGAAGCGGCGATGGAGCTTTCCGTAGCAACGAGTGTGGGTAAATGTTTCTTCTTGCTTATCTCCAGCCAGCTCTTTGCTACAAAATGTTATTAACAGAAGCTGCCTTTTCTTGTCGCCAATTAGCACACAGCCAAAAATACATAACCTAAGTCAACAAAATCCAAAGACCTTGTCACCTGACTCAAACCGTCTGCCGGAAGGATGCCAGTCCCCAGGCAGAGGCAGAAGGCCAACATCGATATGTCACTGTGGCGCAAGGGTGCTGGCAGCTGTCAGTCACTGGGTCAACACCCACAACGCACCCAGTGTTTTCCCAGTGCCACCTCTTGCAATGAGGACATCTGGCATCAGCAAGAGCCACAAAGCACCTAAGCGCTGCAGCATGGTAGCAGCTGGGAATCTAACCAGAGAGCTCAGAGCAAAACTTTCCTGACTTGTTTTCCTGCTTCCTTCAAACATCACTGCAGCACATTCATCATTGCTGTTTGCCTGCTCTGTGGTTCTGTGGGGTATCGGCATCTACAGCAGTTGTGGCTTTTCAGGTGTAACAGTGCTGCTAAAGCAGGACAGCACCTGCAGTGCAGATGCAGTTACCTGCATGTGTGCAATTAGCATAAAAATGCCATCTGCCTGTGCTGCTTATGCCTGGGGGGATGGGAAATAAAGTAGGTCCTTCAGCACTTCTAATATGAAAGAGCATCCCACCATATCCCCAAAATGTATAATAACAGAAAACTGTGTGAGGAGCATACCTGGGAGATGAAAGGTCTTTTGTTTTCCTGTTGAGACAGCAGGGCTCAAGATAGTGTGAGCCATAGGGGTGCCATGGGGACCTGTGGTACCTCCCTGCATGGGGACGGTACCAGAAGGAAAAAAACCACATTGGCTCTCCACTACCCTCTGGGTGCCAGAAATCAAGAAGGGGGGAAATGCCTGGTATTTATTCCCCTCAGCTGCTTGTCATGAGTGAACCAGAGGTAGTTGAAGGCTGGAGTTCACATCAAAGGGCCAGCAATGGCAGCTGTTGATGCAGTCCTCTGGTAGCCTGGCTACATGTCCCTAGCTGTGTCTCTGAAGTACCTCATGGCTGTACCACCCTCTCCTCTCTCAGACATCAGTCTGTAGCAGCTGAGTGGCCATGACATTATTATTCAGCTTACAGGGGCACACAGACAAACAGACAGCATGAATCATTATTTACAACTGCTCATTTCCAAATAGGCTGGAGGCCGCACAGCTCGAGAAGGGCAAATGCCCCGCCAGAGGCAACGTTCATTCCTGGTGTAACAGGCAGATGGAGCAAAGGACAAAGCAAAGCACCCACTGTGGTGGCTGCGCATATCATACAAACAGAATGGGTGTTATCATGTAACTCCTGTTCATTTTCAGTGAAGCACCCTGTTTATTAGGGCCCTTTAGCTGCAGCTCAATTTACTACATGGCTGATCTCTGGAGTTGAGGCTGATTTTTCCTCCCTAATGGGTTTATTGAAAAGCATCTGAAAGTGCATTCTTATACACAAAATGCCAAACTAAGCTGGCCCTTAACAGAACTCAATAAGTGAGAGAAGCCATCTCACAGGGCAGAGAATAGCCTGCAGATATTTTCTGCAGCGATCTTGGTATCACCTTTCACTTCTGTGACTGATTCAGGGATAAAGAAAGGGTGTGCGGTTGAAGCTGGCCCACACCCTGATGTTTCCCAGCTGTTCGAGCCTTCCCTTGAGACATCCGCCATCTGTGCAAATTACAACAGCATGAATTACGCCTCGGGATCCGAGCCACAGAAGTGTTTCCAGGATTGCTCCAGCTTTTTGCTATTCCAAACATTTTGCAGGTCCCTCCTCTTTTTCTGCAAAAGTTTTAGCTCTTTGTGTCCTCCACACTCGTGGCATTTTCCAGTTCCATTCCTTATATTTTCCTTGGTCTCGGCTTCCAACTGAAATTTCCACGTGTCCAGTCGTACTTATTCAACTTTTCAGAGCACAGCACATCCATTATGGATGACTCCACCTGCTGGCTATCCAGCAGTTCGGCATTTGCATCGCAGGGGCTGTGAGACACAGTACAACGTACTCATATAAACATGACCATAAAATCGTGCACTCAGATTGTACGTTTGCTACAAACGACGACTGGTTTTCCTTTGTGCAGAAAAGTGCTCTGTGAATTTATGAAAATATCATACCAATAAGCACTTGCAATCTGATTTTACCCTTTCACAATGTGATTTTTGTTGCTGATACAGCACAGATTTCAACTAAGATTTGAAAACATACCTTTTTTTTTTATATGATTTCTCCACTCTAAAAATAGTTACCGCCTCTTTGGCTTCAGATCCAATTTAGAAACGGCGATAAAGCACAATAAATACTCTACATACGAGGCAAAAGGGTATCTTCAAATTAAGCTAACCCTCAGTTTGTAAGAGAATCCCCCCTACAAGCTACATCTTCTTAAACACTAAGAGTTCAGATAAAATCCCGATGCGTGCACAAACACAGAGCCAGCTAGGTCAAGAGAACTGACTCTGTGAGAGCGCAAAGAAATCCTTTGCTTGTGATTCAGTGTGACATTTAAGCACTTGCTTAACTTTAAGCATGAGAAATATCATTGTAATCAATGAGGTTATTGACGTGCTTCTGGACAAGGCAAGTTCCCCAGTGCCCATGCCTTGTGCACACGGCCAGAGCGGCTCTGCAAGTGGCAGGCTGGGAAGCTGCCTACATCTGTCTCAGAACATGTCCGTCTGCCCTGCCAATTGCCAGTGCTCTCTTATCTCCAAGAAGACGAAATTATTTCAAATGCAATTTGTAGCCCCTCCATGAAAAAAAAAATAGCTAATCCTCTCTCCCGGAATCATCCGAAGTCCAGACAACATATAATCCACTACAGGAAATATAAACGCCTAATGCAATTTTATAGGCAGCTGGAGGGTGCCAAGTTTGCTAGCCCACACAATAGGTTGCAGATTTCTCTGTGGAAAACAAAAAAATAACAGAAGAAGAAGAAAAAAAAGGCGAGGGGAGGAATGGACTATAGCTCTCCTCAGTGTTCCTCAAACCTTGGGAACTTCAGCTGTGGCTGCTGGCAAGAAGGGGCCGCTAATCCCGCAGTCTGTAGCAATCAGAAACACAGCCATATTTAGTCATGTTTTCCAGCCCCTTCTCCTATTCCTGCCTGCTGAACAGCCATTTGGAAGGTGATCAGGGCTACAGATTCAAACCAAAATGAAACGTTACCAGCCCGTGCAAAATTCAGAAGGGGATATCCACAGCCCTGCAAAGCTGATGATAAAACCATGGTGGAAACCCCTGCCTGGGTGACACTGGAGCTGGCCGGGGATACCAGCCCCATGCCGTAGGGTCTGGCTGACACAGAAATCAGCTGTATGACTCAGGATTACCATTGTTGTGCTGGCCCCACTCCCTCCAGACACTCGCTTCTCACTTTGTTAATACCGCTTTTCTTCATACAACTTGCACTCAGAGTTTAGGTGGTTTGGGTAACATGGGTTAAGTACAGAAAGGGGAATTCAGCATAGTCTCTCAAATAAGTGCTATAAATTCCAGCAATTTAGAACAGAAGGGAAAGCTGGAAGCAGTCTGAGTGCATTCTTCGGAAGTGAGAACGCACAGGTAGGGCAACCAAATAAATGTAATTGCGGTACCGGGTTATAACTGTGTCATTCTGGAGGAGTCACTTCAGTTTTATCTCCTGGAACCTGCTTATACTGATTTTAAAGTCACAGTATATCTTTTTCTCCTCTTGTTATCCATTCTTCAGCCATCAGCCTGTTTGGGTGCCTCAGCTGTACAGCTCTTACCTCATACACTTGTATTTGGCTCCCACACTGAGTTTCCTCAGTTTGCAGTATGTATTTAGAGGTTAATTACAAAATCCATGTGACAGACTTTATGCTGGATAACATCTATGTTCTACTTAATGCAGACCTACATACATATGTCAGTTTATGCCCATATGTAAGCTTATCTATACACGTATGTTCACACACACCCACGTGCACACACATATATGTAAGGGTTTAAGAAAGCCTCAGCACTGCTCTTTGCTCCTTCAGGGGCTGCTTCATGCATGTAGGCTGCTCATCCCTCACTGGTGCCTCTCCCTGAGCCTCCATCTCCTCCAGCTGCTTGACACAGTGCCAGGCGCTGGGTCTCAAGGGAGCCCCTGGGTTCCTGTGATTAGAAGGTCGCTGGGGATTTGGGGGCACATCCTCGACTTGCACCCTCCTGTGCAGCTCCCTACTGGCCTAGGCCAATGGGAACCCAAGCCTGGATGGGGGGGCAGGCAGGGGGGGTCTGTCCCCACTGCCACTCCCTCTCCAGCATCCCTGCATCTGCTCCAGCAGGCCACTCCCTTGGGGTTGCTTCCCCCACTGCTTCCCTCAGCCCTCTGTTTTTGTGGTTTGTCTTTTCATCCCCCTTACTGCAGCAGGAACTTTCCCTTGGGAGCCATTAGTAGGGGAAGGGAGATGAGGAGAAATGAGAGCCAGAGGTTCAGATTGTGAGCAGGATTATACTCATCCCTCTGCTGCCAAAACCTCGTTGAAGGCTCCGGAGCTACCAGGAGCGTTAGCCTACAAGGGCTCACTGCTCTGCCTCAGGCTCAACCCTCTTCTTCCCCAGAACCCACTGAGGTCTCTGCAGTGTGCCCAAAATCCCTGCTCGGGCTGCCTGTGACCATCCTGTGTCACTGAGCCCAGAGCTCTGCTAGCACAGACGCCATGCCAGGTAATCCCTTCCATAAACTGCTCGAGCTCTAACTAAAACCATTCTTAAAGCAGTTTCCAGCTCCTCCACATCTGTGGGGCAGCCTCTCTAGAACTAACTTATAGCACAGCTCTCCATTTAATATAAAGCTATTACCAAGCTGTTGCTTTGTTTTAAATAAGGACATCTCATGCTATCAGCTCTGTGCTGTGACAAAGTGTCAGCTTAGGTGTCAAGGCACCAAACCAGTCAGAAACAGGCCGAAAAAAAATTACCAGCTGAAATAAACTTCCCCCAAGTGCTTTAGCACTCACAGGCTACCTGAGAGGCGTGGGATCCCCGACTCTCAGACACAAGCCCCTGCTGCAGTGTGCAGCCAGTAATCACATTTCATCCTGGCACAGACAAATTCCTTTTGCACTTCCTCCCTGCCGCCGAGCGCAGCATGCTCGCCCCGGAGAGCAGATTATAATCAAGCTCAGCAGGGCTCATAATCAACACAGGTAAGTACACATCGCGCCTCGCTGTGCTTCGGAAATAAATAAGGCAGCCCCTTTCACCTGAAGTATCGTTGATAATTCGTCTCCTTCCTCCAGTTTTTGACCCATGAGAAATTTCTTCAGCTGAAGCCATTCTTCATTAGTTTTCAGAGATACCTAATTTTTAAATGCATCCCAGTCCATTAGCCACAGCTGGTATTCTCCATCCGCAATTTCCACGTTATCCTCTAAGGCTGTAATTTAGCAGTAGGACCCTACCAGATGCTCATGTCCCCAAATTTTACCCAACAGCTTCTGCATAAGCCTATGCCCAGCTGTGACAAGGGTGTGAGTACTTGCTAAAGACAGATTTATATTTTCATCACTGGTCTTTCTTCCATCAATGTTTGTCTCTTTTTTTTTTTCTTAAGAGGACAGAAGTTTAAATTGCAGAGCAGGATTTGCCACAAGCACTTCCTATTTTCTGTGAAATGTTGTGCTGTGACTGACTCTTTCATCAAAGGATTTGCTGGGTAGTTCAGAAAAGAGAGGAGAGGAGAAAAAAAGAAAGAAAAAAGTAGAAAAGACAGTAAATATTTTATCTATTCACTGCTCAACAGAACCAGAAAGCAGTAGCAACAAAATCACATGAGAACTGTCACCATCCTGACGCAGTAGCCACTCAGGTTAGCAAGAAGGGCTGTGCCAGTTGCATCCAGGGAGAAAAAAACAACAGCATCCAAAAGCTAAGCAGGTAAAGGGAACAAATCATGTCAGAACAAAATTTTTTTGTCTGTGCAACCCATCTCTGCTGCTTGGTTCACTCTACCTGGTGACTTGAACACGACGGGTGAGCCCTGCAGCATTCCAGAGGTGGACACAGGGCTGGTAGACCTGGGAATAGGTGGCTGTGATCATCCCTGGCAAAGGTACTTGGGTGGTGGCAATCAAGCCTTTACCCTCAGCCTAAACAAGAGCCTAAGTGCCTTGTTTTTAGTGATGGTAGGGGGGTTACCTGCCCACATAGTTGCAGAGTCCCTGTTGGGCAGGCAGAAGGGTTGCTGGGTGCAGCTCGAGGGTTCTCAGGGAGTCTCTGACCTATGCTGGAGGAAACTGAGTGCAGAAGGGAGCTGTTGGCTCTTCTGGTTGGCCCCGGGGTGGATGAAAGTCCTACCAGCCCACTGCAGTTCACAGGGAGCGCTCTCTGCCCCGGTGGGATGGGGCTGTTCAGAGCTCAGCTTGAGCCCAGAGAAAGCACGTGAGCAGGGCGCAGGCACAGCCCGTGGGGCTGTTGGTGCTGGGAGTGACCTGGCTGTGCTTTGCCTGGTGCGGGGAATACCGGGAAGCGTGGCTGAAGTCGTGTCACACCCTTTGCAGCGTTACGTGCCTGACACTGCGAGAGCCAGGCAGGAGGGTTTCCTGCCTCTGAAATACCCCTGCCCCAGAGACACCAGCACAGGGCTCAACTCCGTGCCCCAGCGAGCTGGGCTGTGGCCAAGAGCTGCACCATGGGCTCCCACCCAGGCACCTCTCACCCTTCTGCAGCACGGCCATGGCTCTGCCAGGGCCAGGAGGAGAGCGCTGGCATTTCCAGTCCCGGCTCTTCCTGCCTCGGTGCCTGCTGCGAGGTGTTTCCTTCCTCCACCCCAGTGGTCAGGAAAAGGCTTTGTTTGACAGGGGATAATGGAGCCAGCTGCCCGCAGCAGTGCTGCTGCCCACACACCGCTTGCCTATGGAGAAGTGGGTCTGGGGTGCCTCCTGCCAGCGTCGCTTGAGCGCCTCCCAGGACACGTTCCTTGCCTGCAAACACAGATTAACTTTCCTGGGAAACGAAGGAATCCAGCTCGTGCTTTTTGTTTGGAACGAATGTCCCATGACAGTTTATTTTAATCATCTTGCTGCTTTTAATAGTTCGCGGCAGAGTTGTGAGGCAGCCTCTCCTGCTGGGCAAACCATAGGTACTGCGGCTGTGCGAGCGTAGCTCTAGCTGTGCTCTAGCTACGCTCTGGCTCTAGCATAGCTCACAGAGGTGCCAGGGGAATGCAGAGGGAAGATTTTGGGGGACTGATCTGCCAGATCGTAGACAGCAGAGCAGGGAACAACTGCTCTGTCTGCCTAAGGGGCAAAGACCAGGCTTGGCTCATCCTCAGTGTCCCCCAAAGCTACGCCCTATGAGAGGAGGGCCAGTCCTGCAGGCCATGCTGCACATGGTGCCAACATCCTCAGCCACTGGAGTGCCTGTGCGGATCCCATCTGTGTCCTGAGACCCGTGGGTGGCAGTGGGCAGTGTGCCCTGCAGCAGTCAGCCCCACAAATTCAGGTGCTGGGCCCCAGCCAGTCCTTTGGCTTTTCTGCTCAAGCAGCTCCGGTTTTCTTACCTTCTGCCCTGGGGAAGCGGCACAGGCCAGTGACCTCTGAAGTAGGTAAGGTTTAGATTGGTGTAGATTTCCTCCTGTGCTGTAGAGATACTGGATGTTACCCTCCAGTGGAACAAGCCTGCTGGCTGTCTCTCCTCTGAACCAAACTTCTTGGCTGCAGTAGAGAGGGGAGCACTTCCCTTAGCAAAGGAAAGGGGGTGGGGTGCAGATAAACCCCCTTCAGCCTCACAACAAGGGTCCAAGTAAACATGGACAGCACAAACCTGGGATCTTTCCTTGTGTTGGATGACACTGCAGTTAAAGTGTGGATCTGTGCTGGAGCATAAGCCAAGTCCTTGAAGTTGCCTCCCAGAAACTTTCCAGGTGAGAGGGAAATGGTGAGCTGAGCTTCAAGCAGAAGCTGATCAAGAGGTTTATCCGTGCCTTACCCACAAGGGCACATCAGGGCAAGACAGCTGGGTGCCTCGTGCTTCTGAAAATGATGAGCTGGTGAGCTGTGCACCACACAATTACATCGACAGCAGAAAGGATCAAAAGCCTGCACAGCAAATTGGGCTGTGTGTTACCTCATTAAAACCTGTTTTGGCTGTGCCGATACCTCAGCTTCAAAGCCTACTGCAGTTCCTAGCGACAACATTAACACTCAGGCAAGCACAGAGCCTCCTCTGAGTCTGGAGCCAGTCCCTCCTCCAGAGATGAGCTGCTTGCACCTGCACCGGCCACAGGGGAAGCTTTGGGAGGCAGAAACACAGTCTGAAAGAGCCAGTTCCAGCCCAGGATGGACTTGGCAGCACGGACATGGTGCATGCAGACCCCATATGTCCCTCACAGCCCCCAATGGGGAAGTGCTGAGAAGGAAACGAAACAAGTTTTCAACACATGCCCACAGGCTGTGGGGCAGCCTGTGGAGGCTGCATCCGTCCAGCAACTTGCAGGGGTTGGAAGTTTTACCAGAGTCCTCTGTGGAGAACCCCAGGGACAGCCCAGGATTGAGGAAAGCCTTCCGGGAGGGAAGAGCCTGGCCTAGGTGGAAGGATGCTTCCCATCCTGCTACACTAGGAGAACTCAGTGCCAGGAGTTTGGGGGAGGAAGAGTGAAAGGTGGGCTCAGCTCTGGTTTGATGCTGTTTCTTTATAAGGCAACACAGGGAGATGTTTCCCTGGATACAACGGGAATGAAGAGCAGAAAGTAAGTTTCTTTGATCACAGCTCCAACGGTTTGCCTTTTTTTTTTTCCTCCTTTTCTTTTCTTCATCAAGTTGTCACTTCACCCACAAAGCTGGGTAGGCTGCCCTACAAGGCCAGCTGCTCAGCACATCTCTTGGCTGTATGGTTCAGCACCTCCCCTCTCATGGCTGGTACCACCACTCTCTGCCACTAGTACTTCATGCCTAGGGAGACTTTTTCTGGCCCCAGAGCCCTGCTTCAGCCTCAGTCTTACATGAGGTCAGGGATTTGAATGATGGCTCCTCTCCTAAGAAGGAGCCTAAGTAATCAATACATTTATCCAGGGTGATACACCCTGCCACAACACCCACTTCCATGAGATTCCACACAATTTCCATCAGAAGCCAATTAGGGCTGCAGTGAATTAAGCCATCCACAGTATAATTCCAGCTTAATTAGCAGCAAGCAACCACATTATGAGTAACACAGCATTGCGAGGCCAACCACTCCATCATCATCAGTTCTCCACTTCCTCCCTCATTCTTCCTTAGGGCTCGAGTGCTGAGCAATAGTGAAACCTCCAAGGCAGGCCTCTCCCGCAGGGCATGTGTGCACCAGGCAGCACCGAGTCCCACAGATCTCTGCTGCCTGCACGTGCCCTCAGCCACTGGAGGTGAGTGGAGAAGGCAGCCTGGACTGCCTAAAATGCTCGTCATGCACAACCAAGCCATCACCCAGTCCAAAAAGTGACTGTACTTTTGCCTAATCGACTTCTAAGTGTCCTCTGCAGGTTTTACCCAAATTGAAAGTCTTGGTGAGGGAGGCTGCCCTAGCACAGGGAGCCAGCTTGAGAAGAGACTCCAGCACCTCTTCTCTCGTGTGCCAGACCATCATTCCTCAAGACATTTCACATTTTTCTTTTCCTCTTGCTGCGTGGCCACTCAGCTGTTTGTTTTGCTCAGCACACTGGCTCAAAATGGTAGCAAGGATGGAAGAGTCACAAATTTGGGACAGAAGGGTTTTTTGGTTTTGGGGTTTTTTTCTAACCTTTTCCTTCTGCTTTCACTCCCACTGCTAGAGCATTGGGAAAAGGCAAAATTAAGTCCAAAAAGACAGCATGCAGTTATCTACAAGCATTAACTATCTGTCCTGAAACTGGGAACACTGTTTCCAGCTGCACTTGAAGACAAAGTTTAAAACTACATGCCCCCAGAAAAGTTCAGATCTAAGCTCTTCAGGGAAAGCAACACAGCTGGGATCTTGCCAGCAGGGTGGTGACAAAGCATCTCCAGAACAGGCTGAGCTGCCTGATTTCTGGTTGGGCTGCAGCAGCCTGCATTTTATTTTCAGATCACTCAAACCACTGTCCTGAGAACTCCCTCACCACACAGGCAGGGCAGGCTGCACATTTCCAGCATAGCTGTCCCACTCCAGTGCCTGTCACCGAGGAGTCCCACTCCACAGCCATTGCATCTGCACCCTCATTCTCTGTTTACATTAAGTGGTACTTGATTTCAGTTTGTGAGAGAAATGGAAGAGGGCTAAATCCTAAACCTGTCAGGTTTAAGTTCCTGCTGTGCCCAGGAACCCAGAAAGAACTGGCTCTAATAGCCACTGTTCTTGCTCTGCCCTGGGGGAAGCTGTAGCAGGAACAAGCTCAGCTGCTCTCCACAGGGGAAGGCTCTTGGCAGCAGGATGATGCTGCAGGTTTAGCGATTTACCTTCATTTCCCAGAGGCTGTGAAGGGGCTGGTAGCTCTGTCTCTCAGCTGCACTGGCCCCATGAGGGTCACACTGTAACCCGCATCAGTGTATTTTCTTTTTTTTTTTTAGCCAGGTTTATTACATTTAATGATCTGGTTTGCAGATCCTTTGTGCCAGCAGAACTGCCTGGTGCAGGGACAGGAATGTTTGAAATCAACGTCATCACTTGCATTTCCTCAAACTATCTCTATGCCCTCCCTCTCATTCAGGCACTTCCAACACTGGCTGGGATCAGCCCTGAGGCTGGAAGGTGCAGACAACAGGGCTCCAGCACCAACTTCCAGGAACTATTTTCTTGTAGGGCCCACAGATCAGGTCCCAGCTCAATATCTTTTGCACTATTATTACAGCCTTTGTAACCACTCACCTACTCATATTGTTCCCAAAATCCCGGGAAAACCTCTATGAAGCACTTAGCAGCTCTGGAAATCTACAGAAGAAATCTAACCTGGAGCCACAAGAACTTCCTAGCTCAAGGTTGCACTCTGCAAAGTGGTAAATGTTGTAGGAGGTGAATTTTGTCCCTTCCATGAGGATGCACAAAGAGGTGCTAAATTGCAGGAAAATACTGTGCCAGTGGAAATAAAAAGGACACGACTCTCATTTTGCACAGGAGAGAGCAGCAGCAAAGGACTGGCTCACGCATCACAGTGCAAAGGACACAAAAAGCAGCCTGAGCTTAAAAGGGTCAGCACCCCGTCAGCACGCAGGTTCTGCTCTGTACCACATCAGTGCCTGGCCAGCGGTGTCATTTCAAGTTGATCCTATGATGGGAAGGCAATTTTAATGCAATTTAAAGGGCACACTGGTCACAGAGATCCCCTGCAAGTTCCTGGTAAACACTTTGCAAAAAGATTGAAGTAGCTGAACCAGTAACCTCCTCGATGACAGTAAGTCCAGTCCTGTTTTTAACAGTTGTATGTGCAGGACATCAGCACAGCAGTGCCTGTATTCCACACACCATGAACCCTCTCCAGCCCTTCATGTCTTAATCCCTATTAAAGCTTTCAAAAGCTGTAGCTCATGTAACACAACTTCAAAAGTAGCTCATGCTTACACTGACCCCTTAATGGGACTGCACCCACTCATGCAGCAGTGTGTGGTGAATCTTCATGCCTCCTCCTGGCTGCACCCCCTCTTGGGTTTTTAACTTCTACTTACACTTATATTTCTTAATGAGAAGACTTTTTTCCCCTCCCAACATTTGCTTAGACAGAAATCCCACCCTTTGGGAGCAGCAGACACATGTGCTCCCCTGGGAAGCAGTTTACTGTAAACTGCACCCTCCCTGCTCCTTGTTTGCCAGCACTGACCTTGGCAGCAGCACTTGCTGGCTGCACCAAGCCCTTCATGGTGAGTGCCAGCACTTCCTTCCCCATCACTGCCTGACCCAGCCCTGACCACAACTTGTAACTCAGACTTTCTCATCAAGGTTTAAATCTCTGCCAACACAGGGAGGGGACAAAGTTAGAGTTAGGAGGTGCTGGTGTCGCACGCCAGCTTTTCATGCTGTGGCTGTAGGACCAGAATACACCTGTGGCACTTCAATGAGCCAGAAAAACCAGAACACCAGCACATTCTTCTTCACATTTCTTCTCAATTTCTATGCAACAAAATCTATGCAACAATCTCAATGCAACAAAAAGGAGGTTTTCTGGGGACAAGCTCAAAGATGAGTGAAAGGCAGTTTTGCCAAACCATTCATTAAAATAGACTTCTAGACATATCTACTGCCTCCTCCATTATCCTTACCTTCCAGCGACTCCAGAGACTGGAAATAGGAGCAAAGCAGAGTCTGTTTGCATGTTGTTAGTTACAGACTCAGAAATACCATCTTCAGGCCAAGAACAGAGCTGGCTCAGCTCAAATTCACAGCCTAGTGTTTTGAACTGGTAACTCTCAGAAAGCGCATGAACAAGGTGCATCATCTCCTCCAAAATGCCCCGTGCTGGGCACTGCCAGCTGCCCTGGTGGTACACCCAGGGTGCTGTAACAGCCCAGTTCAGCTACAGAAGGTCACTCGGTGTCAGGGGAGGTCTGCAGTGCTGTGACAGGACAGGCCAACGCTCCGACACCAGACACCACCTCTGGAGGTGACACACATGGTTGTCACCACACCCAGGAAAGGAGGGAAGGGCAACACACGCACAATGACTGCAGCACATGGATAATCTTTATTGGTAACATCAGTGGAGCACCAGTAAACCATTACTGACTGTAGTGGTGACACACAGCTGAGGCACATGCTAAGGCACTTTTATTATATAAAAAAATTTTAAATTCTTCTGTGACAGCACTTGGGACACGAGGCTCCCGCATTAGAGAGCTTCAGGCATACAGTATGGTGCTTCATATTTAATTATTTTTACTTTGCTCATAAGTAGGTCTAAATGCAGCATATACAATATGGTTAAGAATACAGGTAAATCCAGCAACCAGTGTACGGTGTAGAAAAGTAAAGACTATCTATATATAACCATGGTCCCGAGAGAAAGGCAGTGATAAAGACCTTTATTTTTTTTCTTAATTACTTATTACAAGAGATACAAAGGCCTTACATATATCTGTGCAGATTAAAGGGTTTTTAATATACTCTTAGTCAATGGTGCACAATAACTAATCCCAACCCCTGGTTACAGAGCAGGTGCAAGAGGCTTGGACATGTCAATTAGAGGAATTTCCCTCCCCTTATCCCCACCCTCTGCCCACTACCCTATTAAATTCCTCTAGATTCTGTCTATTACCATTAAATATATTTGGTCCCCCAGAGATTCTCGGACAAGCACAAGGACATTGTTCTGCTTCCCCAGCCTGTCATTAACTACTGGTCCACACTCAGATGGAACCGCTCAGAGGCAGAGACACTAACAGGACATCATTGCACTTTAGAGATCTGTCCAGACAGGAAAAATAAGAAGAGGGAAAAATGACGAAAAAATAAAAAGGAAAAAAACAAAGGAGAAAAAAAAAGAAAAAAAAAAAAAAAGAAGAAAAGACAACTTTGGCAAGTCCTCCAGGTAACTGGTCCTGAGAGGAGCTTCCCTCTTCACCCCTCCCTGGAAACATGTGAAAGTAGAAAGGGCAAATTGCCATGGCCAAAGCACACCGTTTTTCCTGAAACTGCTCCCAAACCATGTGGGTGGGCAGATTAAAAGAGGCAGAAGTCTGAGGTCACTGAACATGATTGCCGAAAGCAAACAAAGAGGGAGGGGAAAAAATACAGGAAGGAGCTTCCCTGCAGCTAGAATTGAAGACAAAAGGAGATTTACAGCAAAAATAATCTTTCCCTAAGCCCACTCCCTCCAAACTGTGTAAGGATGTACCAGCAGACATGGCACAGACAGTTCTACAGGCCTTTGCAGTAGCCAAACTGCTGGTCAGATTTCAGAACCCTGACTCTTTGGCATTAAATACAAAGAGGATTAGAAACTGGAAAGAGGAGAAAACTAGGAACACAGATGCCTGATGGCTCCAGATACACAAATCTGGGTTTGCTCTGCAGATCCCCAGCCAATTTAGGAGAGGGTTTGCCGAAAGTCCAATGGAAGAGGGGAGGGGGGTTGAATGGGTCACTCCCTCACGTGTAACCTGGGTCAAATGGGAGGACTTATTCAGTAGCTTTGGCTTCACCAGCATCTGCCTTGCCGTCCACTTCCTCATCGGAGCACTCTCCCGCACCCTTCCTGACAATACGACGAGTCACGACAAATGGCAGGTCCCCGCGCCTGGGGAAGGACAGACAGCATGTCAGCAACACAAGGGTTCACTGAACTCACCACACAGGGCAGCCTCTGGGTAGAGGTAAGGAAGCACCTGCCATGCTGTTTGCTGTGGGCAGCTGCCACTGGGAGCAGCTGCAGCAAGACTTCGCTGGACTGGCTGCCAAGGTATGGCCCAAAATGCTCTGCCTTACCTGAGTTTGCTCTTCAGGGAGCTGACTTCTCTATTCATTGCATCAGCTGTTTCGGTGGCATCCTCCAGCTCACGCTGGAGCTTCCTACGGGATGCATTGGCTCGCTGGGCCTCCTCTTCTGCTTCCTCAAGCTGGCGTTTCAGCTGCTTCAAGCGCATGTTTGCCTTGTCCGCCTGAGTGTGTACAGAGAAAAAAAAAAAAGAAATAATTGTTTCTCCAGAGTTACAGCACAGTAGTTAAAGCAGCAAAAAGCAGAGTTTCCAAAGTCCTCTCTTCCCTTTCTGAAGGGAGCTGCCTAGGACTTGAGAGGTCTTTTCCTTAAAAGCATTACATTTTCATCTGTCTCATCTTGCAATTATTACAGTGACAGAAAAGAAATCCATAGGATGGTTAATGCTAGACCTCTGTTACACGCAGACAATGCCTCAGTCATAGCAGGGAAATCCTTCCACTACGCTGCAGGTCACTATACCCACCTGATCTTTGAATTGCTCAGCATTACGCCTCTCATCATCCACCTGCAGCAAGATATCTTTCAGCTTCTTCTCGGCACGGCGCACTTGCTTGCTGGCAGCCTGGCGCTCCCTACACACAAACACAGGGATGCTCAGACAACACTGCCCATTGCCCCCAACAAATGACCTGACTTTGACAAGTTAGAAACAAGAAGACAGGAAAACCTTCCATAATTCAGGAAAAAAGGGGATGGGAAGCAATGTTTCTCAGAAATGACCAAAAGACACTGATGTCACACAGATATGAGCCTTCCTGAAGCTACAGAGGGGCAGCAAGTGTATCATAGCCGCAGTTTCAGGAGTGGTTAGGTCCAGAACAAGCTGTAAGTCTCTACTGTGAAAAACAAGGAAGGTTTGCCAAGATCTTATTTCTGTACTACTCAGTATACCTAGGATGAAGCTCTCACTCAGACAAATCAAAATTTTTTCAAAAGAGCCTAAAATTCCAGAGTGCGTGGAAGCTTGTAAAACAGAGTTTCTACTAGAACATACTTTGTCTCCATGTCCAACTGCTCTTCCAGCTGCGCTATCTTTGCTTCCAAGGCTGTGATGGTAGCCTTGTACTTAGACTTCACGGCACTCTCCATCTCCTGCAGTTTCAGCTTGAGCTCCTTGTTCTGGCGCTCCATCTGCTGGCGAGCGTTCTCGTTCTTCTGCGCGTTGCTGCGCTCGGCGTTCAGGTCGGCGTTCATCTGATCGATCTGCAGAGAGAGGTAAAGGACTCAGCACGGCCAGTGCTCCAGCCTGAAAGGCTGATTTATTTCTCAGACTTGCAAAGAAAAAGAACCCTCAGGGTGAGCTGAATACTTGGAATAACTGACGCAGAGGGAGCTGTCTGCAGGCAGGGCACTTCTCAAAGTATCTTAGTTTACTCAGATTTTCAAAATAATTCCTTGAATAACAGGTTTATCAACCTCCTCTTAGGGCTAACTAAACTTGCCAATCACGTACACTACTCTCTGGAGTGAAGACCATGGTCTCACACTTCAGTGTTTGAATTACAGTCTTTGAATTACAAAAATCCTGAAGCAAGTGGATCCAATACATCTGCTTTACTAATTTATCATTTATTTGCTGTCTGTCTACTTCCACTACAAAGAAGCAGCTTAAAAATACTGACTTGCAACAGTGAAAGGGCAAGAACTCGGTCTACTTCCAAGCCAGGGCTCTGGCTCTCCTCTATCAGAGCAAATGAGCCACTTGGAAAACCATCAGCCTCCTTGGCTTTGGAGCGCTAAGAAAACAACGTGCTTGACTCTTAAAGTTGGGCAGACAAAATATGGCAGCGAACAGGCAGATAAAGATCATGGTTTCTATAGCAGCCTAACAAATTTCATATGGTTAGTCCATTTGAAATAGCATAGAACTGGCAGAAAAGTAATTTTCCAAACGCATTGTGGCATTGTTCAGCATGTCAAGCTGGAGCAACATGCAACGGATCCTCTTTCTCAATACCCCTTAGTAGAGAAAAAAGGGACTGGGAGGGTTTTTTTGGGTGGGGTTTGTTTGGTTGGTTTGTTGTTGTTTTTTTTTTAAATAAACTTCAGAGATTATTCCAGATACCTAATGATTTAAAATTATCAAAACCAGTGAGTTAACATCAGTTTTGGCTGCTATTTTCTGTACCATGGTTTTCAGCAGTTTCATCTTGCTCACACCTCTGGATTTCTGAGGGCCTGTACTGTACAAAAAGCAGCAGCTGGCATTACTCTGAGTGTGGTTTGACAATTTACACAGACTGGAGAACCCCTACTGGCATGGTGCAGCCTGAACAGGTACCTGAAGATTTGCCTTCTTGAGCCGGTCATTGATTATCTCTGTGTTGCCCTGTTCTTCTTCTAACTCCTCCTCCAGCTGAGCTATCCGTGCCTCCAGGCGTCTCTTCTCCTCCATGGCCAGTGCACTATAGGACACAGAATCATGAAAGCATTAAAGCAGCACTGATGGCATCAATGCCTTGGGGAAAATTCACCACTTGTATACAAAATAAGCTCAGTCTTTCCAGAGCAGAGAGGATAGAGTGTGTGCTGCAGCCTACACAAAAATAACAGCCTGCAAAGTATTTTCTCAAAGCAGCTCCTCCTCCTTTAAATGGGGAACATTACTCACCCTTTACCGCTGTTGTTGGCAATCTCATCAGCCAGCTCATCCCTTTCTTGCTGGGCCTGGCGCTTGGCACGCTCAGCAGCTGCAAGTTCCTGGAATGGAAATGAGACAGTCAGTGATCCAATAGGAAGCTACCAATTAATGCAGTATAGGAAAAAGTAGTTACTGGTAATGGCTGGTATGGTCTCTAGCAAGATCCAAAGTTAATTATATGACACAGTCTGTCCCTTCTCCACCCCACGGCTTCCTTTGCTTTGCACACTCAAACCACAGCTGTCAGGAAAGGGCCAAATTCTGCATTTTGAAGTGGACCTCATATTTGAGCAGAGCAAAAAGCACAGAAGAAAGGAAATAAAACACGAGCTTAGACCGCTACATATACTTCTTGGCCAAAGAAAACAAACCAACCCTTGACTTGCATGCATATTCCATTACCTCCTGCAACTGGATCATCTCTGCCTCCATGCTCTTCAGCTTCTTCTCATTTTCTTTGGCCTGTGCCAGGATCTCTTCTCTGGAAGTACGTGTGTCCTCCAGTTCCCGCATGTAATCCTTCATTTGTGCCTGAAAAGGGAGAACAGAAATGGATGAATTTTAGAGCATTCACATTAACAACTTGGGTTTATTTGTCTTATGGGAAACATGGATGGAAAACGGAAATACGGACTCATTGCTCTTCAGCCACCAAAAAGGCTGCTGTAAAAACAAAAGGAATCATACTTTTCACTTTTCATGGGTAACAAGGATAAATATAAATGGAAGCAAACAGGACTGCTTATTTGCAGGGAAAAAAGTTTTCTCAGATAAAGGGAGAGAGGAAGGGAGGGTACAGGAAGCTTTCTAGCGAAGCAATGGAATGGCCATTTTAGGGAGGATTTAGGGTTCTCTCTAACAACAGATCAAGAACTGCCTGCAGAAATTAAAAAAAGCACAACAGAACTGTCTTGGGGCAGGTTCTAAATGTTATTTATAGTCTTCTAGCTTTGCGGCTCTGTAATCCTTTCCAAAAACATTGACCTGAGGCAAGCACTAGAATGCACTTTGCCTACAGCTTGTCTCCCAGGGAGTTAAACAGGCAGATTGGGATTAGAAGGATGTTTGAAATGCCAATAAATATTTTGTGGTAAATTGCTACAAGGTTCTGCTGCTCTTGTGACACTGATGCATGGTTCTCATGAGGTGAAACCCTGTATCCTGTTTCCCCAGGTAAATGCTCTACGCTGACAGTTAAAGCCGTTGCAGTGTCTCACCTGCAGTTTGCGGAGCTGCTTGATGGCTTCTTCACGATTCTTGTTAGCAGTGTCTATATGGCTTTCCAAGTCCTTCAGGTCCAGCTCTAACTTCTTCCTGGCAGCCACAGCCATGGATCGCTGTTTTCGTTCATCTTCCAGTTCCACCTCCATCTCCCGAACCTGTGTGAAGAAACACAGGCATCAGCATTTCAGCTCCTTCATTTCCCAACACCCACTTTTCACATCCCCCTTTCAAACGCTACATAAGTGCAAGCATGTGACTTGTCTTCATTCTTCCTGGCAGGGGGATGGGGCTAACATTCCTCACTAATAAAGCCTCACGGGTTCCTTTGATAGACAAAGGCTGTTTCAACAATCACACACACAAGGGAGAAAGTCTCTCACAGCTCTGCAGTGCTGCCTGGAGTGTTACCATTAACAACACTCTGGATTGGCACTGTCTGTCTAATCATCTTTGGACACAAGTGCTTTTATGTACAGAACACTTTCAGGATTTACAGAGCAATTCTTACCTGTCTGATCAGCTGTTTCTTCTTCTCTTCATTCTGTTCATCACGTCCCTGGAGGTCCCGGTCAAACTGTGCCTTCATAGCCTGTTGGTTCACTTCTAGCCGCAGTTTGGCATCCTCTGTGGCCTGCAGTTCATCCTCCAGCTCTTCCAGCTGTGTCTTCATCTCCTCCACCTGCTGCTCCAGGGCTCTCTTAGCTTTCTCCAGCTCATGGACCTACAGCACAGTACCACACATGAGGCTTCCTCAAAGAGTGCAGACAATTTAATCTACCCTAACAGCAAAAAAGACTAAGAACAGTCACCCACATCACACAGAATACCAGAACACTGCATCTGTCCTTTGTATTAGGGTAGATGTGAGCTGCCAGTCTGAATCACAATTACTGTTAGTTCTGGTCATGTATATGTGGTGGTGGGAAGAAAGAGAAAAGCATCTGTCAGCCCAGTCCTGACTTACTGCAGACTTATCAGGACCGGACAACTCCGGTTCTGAAAGAATTCAAGAAAATACTTCTTGGTCTCTGATTTTGCTCTTTTCCTTCCATACACATAAGGTTTTTTGTCTGGAAATATTGGGGTTAATGTCTTCCACTGCCTGGCTAATCACTGTATTTTACTTATTAGGATCACAGCATAAGGATATCTGCACAAGGATACCAGTTAATTTTCAGTTTGTCAGTACCTCATTTGGGCCATTTCCAGGCTCTTCCAACCCATTTTTCCCACTTATTAACGTAATACAAACATAATACTCATAAACTCACAATGTATCCAGTATTCTCTACAACATCCCTCTGTGTTACCACGAGCATAAGCTTTTTACAGTAGTAAAGTAACAGTATCACCTGTGTGACATTTCCTGCCCAAATAAATTTAGCTTCATACTTACACTTTTCCCAACATCATCCTTTGAACTCATCAGATCTTCCATCTCTGCACGGAACTGCTTATTGACTCGCTCCAGCTCAGCCTTCTGCTCTATGGCTTCTTCCAGGGCTCTGGCCAAGGAGAGGGCCTTAGTCTCCTTCTCACGGGCTTCTGCCTCAGCGCGGTCCCGTTCTTCTGCATACTTGGCAGAGATGGTCTTCTCCTCTGCCAACAGCTACAAGAGCACAGCATCAGTATTCTGAGAAATTACTGATAATTTTCTAACAAGGTAAACATGCATCTTTTCATCAGAGCCTTCTTAATAGTCTTCTTCTACAGATAGAAGGAATCAAGAAAATGCAGCTTCACAGAATGAGGCATGGACCCCATCTTTAACAACTGTGATGACCCCAAGTAAATAACTCCTGATTCCCTAGGCCTCCAACCTATTATTTCCAACATTTTCGCAGAGATGATCTGCAAACAAGGCTTCAAACTCAATCTTGGGTTTGATATAAATGTTATCCCTTTGGGAAAAGGAACGTTACCAAGCTTCCTATGCATAGAACAGAATTGATTTACTTCTATTAAAGCTTGTTTCTCCACTCTACGTACTCTGCCTTAGTTCAGAAATAAATAAGCATTCTCCAAGTAGTATTGCTTAAATATTTTTAAAGCAGACCTGTCAATAAGATGCACCTACTGAATACCCATACTGAAGCCATACCTGATCAAACTTCTTCTGCTTCTTCTCTAGGTTGGAAACGATCTGCCGCTGATGATCCAAGTCCACAGCGAGGTCATCCAGCTCTTGCTGCAGGCGGGTCTTTGTTTTTTCCAACTTGTCATATGCAGTTGTCTTCTCGTCATAACGCTGGCTCAAGCCCTCCAAGTCCTTCTGCAGCTTCTTCCTGGCTTCCTCTGCTGACTCAAGGCAGCCCAGACCATCATCCATCTTCTTCTTTGCATCTATTGCCTAAAGGTCAAAGATTGTTCATGAAGCCACGCCACAAGTAACGCTATGTGCAGTTTACTGTCACCAGAAGTTTAGGATAGAAGTCTGCTCATTTCTGAAGGTACTACTATTCCCTCACATAATACTGTATGATTGAATGCCCAAAGGAGTTTCTGGAGAGAAATCTACAACCAATTCATATGATTATCATCAGAGATCTTCTCGTTTCTTCTTTCACCCAAATCAGCAGGATCACCCTTTCCCAGGAAAGGTTGTGTTATCAGAAGCCAAGTCTGCATTTAGATTTTACTTCCCTCAAGACAGACCTGCACTTATGCTTCTTCTCAAAAATCACTGGTTTATGGGACTCTGTACCTGTTGCTGAAGAACAGAGATCTGTTTCTCCAGGTTTCTCTTTGCCTCCTCTTCTTCTTCCAGCTGCTCCTTGAAAGCATTCTTCTCATCCTCCATTTGCTTCAGCTTAGTGCTGAGACTCAGTTTTAAGCGAGTCTCCTCCTGCAGCAGCTCCTATAAAGCAAACACACCAGTGGAATTCAGCACCACTCCTTGGCTTTAAAGGCTCACAATCCTCATCCACTCTCTCCAGAATGAGTACTTCTGAAGTTGAGTTTAAGTATGCAACTTAATTCACAGATAAGACAACCGAAGGCAGAATTTAAATAATTGTCTTCCAGTGATATAGTACAGAAATAAAATATTCAGAAGGGTCTTATTCTCTCCTACAGTCAAATCATTAAAGTATACTCATAACCACACAAGCCTTTCCACAGTCCTTTCTCAAGTCCTCCAAGTAGCACACAAAGTATTAAAACCTTTCCCAACAATAGCAAAACTGTACTCTGCTATGTGTCTTTCTCATATTCCAGTACCAAAGGAACAGACAACAGGCCAAAGTGCTCTAACATGGTCAAAACCAACACTGGTATTAGCAGAAGTGTACAGCACTGGTCATTTACCAGCTCAGGGCACAACACTGACTGACTTATGCTGCCAGTGCTTGAGCCAAATGATCTGTAGAGACTGACCAATCTTTAAACTAGTGCAGAATTTTTATATTGTGCCCTATCTTTGAGTCTGTTTTTTTAAAAAAGAGTAGTAAGTAGACAGAACATCAAGGACTGTTCGAGGTCACTTAGTATCTGAGGTTTGATGCTCCTCCTTTCCCTTCCAACCTGCTTAGTACTCCATGCTTTACTGAAAGTGTCACACTCTACTAAACTGTAAATGGCTGCTTCAATCCCAAAGTCTAAGAATGATTTATTTCCTGAAAAAATACCAAATTATTTGAATCTATCACTTCCCCAACATCCACTGAGAATTAAAAAAAATTCTGCTTGACACATTTACTGGAAATCACACACACATGCACACACAAAAAACCCTGTCAAATACTTGACTATGAAGATCTCAAACAAGAACCTAGCATTCCAGTCAGTTCTAGCACTAAAGAGCTCTCAGGCAGAAAGGTGATAGAGGAAGACTTCTAAATCCAAGATGGGGAAAAGTCACATACGTTGCACATACTGAGGAAGCAGAAGGAAGATAAACAGCTTGTTTCTGTACAAATGCTCCTAATATCACGTAATATAACCCCTAAGCAAAAAAAATCCAGACTCAAAGCTTTGAACTGCTGTATATCCAGTACTTAATGGTGTCCAGAGTGACTTCTCACTTTAACAATTTGTAATGGACACTGGCTGCACCACACACAGTTGCCTTGGTTTCCAAAGCTCTCACCTGTGTATCCTGAAGCTGTGATTCCAGAGCAGAGAAATCCTTTGCTAATTTGATTGATTTGCTGTCAGATTGGTTCAGAAGACCTGTGACATTGTCTAACTCAACCTGAAGGAGAGATCAGAGTATCAGTTACTGAATGCATCAGCAAAAACAAAGACAGGAACGGGTGAGCAGCTACGAGACCCAAAAGTGAAAACTGAGGCACCTCTGAACAGTAAGGCATGTGTATATAATCTCTCAAGGAATGAATACATAATTTCCAAAATCCCAGGAATTAAATATGAGAAGTTGAAAAGAGAACTTTACTTGGGATCACCTCTGTTGCAATAGCCTTCTGGTTTTGGTTGTTTTGGGTTTTTCTAAGGCCTATATGGGATTTTAGACAGCCTGGTAAGCAATTATAAAAGCTTATATTTAACTAACTCTCTTCTATTTTAACTGCTTCAAGATTGTATCTAGTGTCTCAAAATTACATTTTCACACTCCAAAAGATAGTGCATACACTGCAATGCTCAACTTTTAATGACAACTCTCCATAAAGGAGAAGGCCAAAGACAACATTTTATGCGACTCAAAGGGATTTGTTGTTCCTTTGAAGAAATGAGGAGAAACCCTAAGTTTCCACATCACCCTTGAGCCACTCCTCAACACCATCAACCACATTACAAAGCTTCAAGACACTGTCTTCCAGGTGAGTTGCACGATCACCAGTGTGTCTGTGCCACTCTAGGTCCCCAAGCAGCTGAATGCTCACAGAACTGTGCTGTGCAAACCACTGTACACTGAAGGGGTGCAGACACGCTGACTCTTTCAGGCTTACGAAACAAACTCAAATGGCAACTGGTTATTTCACCTTCTCAGGGCTGCTCAAGGTAAGTGACATCAATCCAAATATCCTGGTCTGGCAATGAGTTAAGGAATTTGCATAGTCCTTGGGAAGCAAACTGTGGATTTGCTTTTTGTAGGAACCTTATCCTCAGGAGGAACAAGATTTGTCAAATAGTTACGAGGAGGTACCACCCTACAATCTTTTCTCTCCAGCCCTGGGCTGAAGCTAAGGAAAACCCAAGCCACTCACCTGCAGTTTGTTAACCCTCTCAGCCAGTTCAGTCTTCACTCTTTCGCCTTCTGTGAATTTCACCTGCAGTTCCTGGAGCTGAGCATCGACTTTTTTCCGCTTGTGCTCAGCATCCCCTTTGCCCTGCAGAAGAGCCTTCACCTCATTGGACAGTTCAACCTTCTCACTTTCCAGAGCTTGTTTTGCTTTTTCAAGATTTGCTTTCACCTGAAGAGGAAAACAAAAAGCAGCAAAACCCCTCAGACTTTAGATATGGCCACTGAGTACATGTTTCTTCCAACAAGCAAGTTAATGTTCAATGTTTAGTAGCTAATTTGTAGACTGCTTATTCAGAAAAAAACAATTTGAACTGCCTGCTACTGATAAGTAGGAAACAATCTAATACTCAGAGAAGACAACAATACAGAACAAAGACGTGCACCATCAGATTTCCTAATTAAAGGTGGTACAAGTCAACAAGTGCTAGCAGTGAAAAGAATGTCTTGGCTGTGCAGTATAACATGCCTGATGGTGTAAAAAAGAATGAATGAAACTATTTAAAACAGCTTTATATATGCTTCATAGCAAAAAATGATCTACCAAGGGAAGAATACATGTATCAGAGGCGTAGTATCATGAACACTTCATGCTCTTCTGCAGCTCTCATTTCAGAGAGGTTGACTGCTTTGGCCTTGTGTTTTCTGTTTCACATACCCGTTTGGTTTGTTCTAACTGCTCTGCCAGCTCTTCAATAGCTTGTGAATGCTTCTGCCTCATCTCTTGGATTTGAGCCTCATGAGTCTTTGCCTCATCTTCAAGAGTTTTCTTCAAAACCGTTACTTCTTGTTCTCTCTTTGACCTGAAAAATTCACAAATTCCACTTGGATGCCAAGGAGGGAATCAAGCACAAGTGTATATCCACCAACAGTACCTCTAATGCAGGAAAGTGCCGTGGTCTGTTTAGCCCTACAGGTTATAAAGACACTTTTCAAAGTCAGCACTTAGCATTGCATCCTTCCTAAGCACAAGCTGGCAGCATTACTTTCAGCCTGAAAGTATGAATGTTTCTGGGGTACCACTAACACTTTGGTTAGGGAGCAAATCAACTTTCTTACATCAGGTGAGGTAATGCAGTCTGGACTACAGCTTGCACACTACCGAGGCTGCCAACCAGCCTACCCTGACAAAGGCAAAGACTTGCTATGGTAAGAGACTGAATGCACCAGCATTTATTAAAAACAGTCAAAACCAAACCCAAATAAAGATAACACAGCTCCATGTTGGAGTTACCTCAGCTCTTGCTGAGCAGCTGTAGAATCTAGTGTGTCTTCTAGCTCTGTTTTCAACGCTTCCAGCTCTTCTCCCAGATCCCGCTTCTGTTTTTCAGCTTTATTCCTGGATGCTCTCTCTGACTCCAGGTCTTCCTGCAACTCAGTGATCTGGGATTCAAGTTCCCTGATCTTTTTCAGGGCCATGTTCTTCTGAGCTGCCTCTTCTTCCACTCTGTGTTCAACATAAGGTTTTGGTCAGAGCCAGACTTAAACCATACACAAATTAAAACGACCTGTCTTACCAAGAATAATCAAGAAAAAAAGCTGGTTTTGGTCAGCTCTACAATATTACATTCGGACTTTGATCCATGTATGATCTACAAATTCTAAGCTCTATTTCCCAATACTTGAGAGAGCACAATTTCTTATCTCAAAGAAGGGAACAGAGAGAGACTGACAACAGAAGAAAGCAGAAGAAAAAGCACTATTTTACACTGGAAATTGGACACTTAACTGAATAGATGAATACAGTAACTACCAGAGAGACAGTGTGTTGACACTACTTTTTAACCCCATCTGAAATATTACTGCTCCAGTGAAATGCATGCAGTGCCCATTACATTCATAGTCTAGTTCTGTATGGAGAATGTGGCAGTGAGTAGCAGCCAGAGAACTCTAACGTTGAGGACATGGATCTTTAACAGTGCACAGGCTAAAATACAACATCCACAAACTGCATTTAGTCCCTATTCCAAGTGACACAAGACAAGAAATACTTCCCAACCTGGTGGTCCCTGAACCCCACAGGTCAGGTTCTCACCTAGCTAAGGCTGCCTGCAGCTCCTCTTCCTTCTTGGCCAGCTGCATTTTGAGTTCTGCAATCTGAGCCTGCAGCTCAGCAATCTGGTCATGCAGATCACTGGAGTCCCCTTCAAGCTTCCGACGAGTCTTTTCCAATTCCTGCCTCTGCTTTTCCTCGCGTCGCAGGCGTTCTGATGAAGATGGGGACATGTTTAGTTACACAGATGACATATACTCAAAGAACATTGTAGAAACAGAGAAAAATAGATCTATTTAAGCAATAGTTTCTTTCCTAATACAACTGTCCAAACTGTAGCTGGAGTGCATTGTTCTGTCAGGACCTGTACATGCAACTACCCCCATATTTTGCTCTCAAACCACATCTGGGCAATTCCCTTCCCCTCACCTTACAGCCAAGCCTCCTTCCCCCTTTTCGCTGTAAGATCAGCAGCACAATGCCAGTCTCACACCATACAGGCATAAGCACTCATCAAGTGATGCTGAACACAAGGTCTACTCCCCCTTTACTGAAGCTAAAGAGGCTGGCTCCTGCTGTGTTAACCTGGGCAGTCTCCAGATGAAGAGCCCCCTAGAACTCTGAAGAACTTGTGTAAACAGGCTATCAGAAACAGCACTAACCCTGACAGACTGATGCTGCTGGAAGTAGAAAAGTGGAGACACTTCCACAGCAGGAGAAGAAAGAGAACCAGCCTCTCTTCTCCATTGGCCTGCTGCATTAGAGAGGATTTTTATTTAGATCAAGGGCTCAGCTGACAAGGCACATAACCTTCAGCTGGCCAGTGCACAGCTCTATCAAATCAATCAATAGCTTACACACTATGGACTGATTTTTAACCCCTCAGAAACTGGGAAGAACTAAAACTCTAGAAATGAAACTGAAGTTCAACAAATTTTAACAACACCTAAAACTAATTAGACAAGGTCTTTGCAGAATCTGTCTTTAATCCTAAAGAAAAAAAAAAAAAAACAACCCAAAAAAAACCTAAAAACCTCAAAATCACCTTCAAGGTCTGTGATCATAGCCTCATGCTTATTCTTGAGTTTGGCTAAACTCTTAGATTTCTCCTCTTCCTCTGTCAGGTTTGTTGTAAATTCAGACATTCTGTCTTCCAACAGTTTCTTTTCCTGCAAAATTGAGAGGGCAGTGTCAAAGCAGTAGCCAGAATTACAGGATATTTTGCCAGAGCTGACTCTGCGTAGAGATGTCAATGTCCTGAGTGCCTACTCCTGCTACAAACTCAGAAAGAAAAAAATCCTTTCAGGATCACAGACAGTATTCAAATAAATTTGAATTTAAATTAAAGATTTGTATTTGATGGTCCTTTCAAAACTGAAAGGGAAGTCTGTTAATGAAATAACTTGATACTGCTTGGCATAACAATGTATCAGAAAATGTTTGCTCATAGATCATTATTTAGTCAAGGCTACTTAAATATCACACAATAGCGACTGTCAAGAATACAACCAGGCAGTTAATCTCAAAAATTCAGGTCAGAATTCTCAAAGACAATACTGAATTAATTAATAAAATTCCCTGTAAGAGGGGAAAGGTCAGCCTTTGGAGGGTGGTTCCAAAAATACTTGTGTATTTTTAGCTTGTGGAAGAAGCTGCAGGAGTCTTACCTTAGCCAATTTGAGATTCTGATCTTCCAGAACTAGCACATCTTCTTCCAGTTTCTTCAATTTGGCCTCTGTGGTCACTTTTTCTAGCTGCAGCTTCTGCCTTGCACTTTCCTCTTCTTCAAGCTGCTCCTCTAGTTCCTTCACAACACACACAGAAAAGCAAGGTGTTGGTCAGTGCTGCTCACCTACCCATGTAACAGCACAGGGGTAATACTAAAATGGAAGGTTTCTTCACCCTTCCTTCAAGGTTTTATTAGTAGCTCCTAGAGTGACATCTCTGTCATGACTTAATGCAACATACTGCATCCTAACCAACAAGTTTTCTAGCAGAATAGACAATGCTATATTTTACAAAGAACACTACCTTTCCTAAAACAAAGCAAAGACTCCTCTAATTATTTGAGAAGTGGCCATCATCTTCAGGAACGGAATAGCTCGTTCCAGATGACTGACAGAATGCCTCAGGCTCAGCACCAGAATCGCTGCATTCTATTGCTGTTTCCACTGATAGATTTTTCTATGCCTTTTTTTCCCCCTGCTCTCTTTCATTTCCCTCCAAGTTGAGACAAAAGAACAACTCTAACCTTTACTAACCTCTTTACTGACAAGAGATAGCATTCCTAAGGCATTACCTGGATGTTCTGCTGCATTTTCTTCTTTTCAGCCTGAAGATGTTGACACCGTTCTTCCTCTTCCTCCACCCTTGCTTCCAGGTCATGACATATCTCCTCCAGTTCTTGTTTCTTGGCTGTCAGGCGGGCTCTTATCTCCTCAGCTTCAGCACAGAGTTCAGTTTCTGCTTGCAACTGTTCCTGAAGCTGCATCTTCTCTGCCATTAGCTACATTGGATGCAAAGCCACAAATAAGACAAGCTCCAACTTACCAAAGCACTTAGCAATCTGTGTTAAGTGAAGTTATGTGCTCCTGTGTTCCATGGCTACACTTTTAAACACTGCAGCACTCCCCTGCTCCTAATCAAAAGCTAAACATCAAATCACAGTTTCAAGTGTTCGTTCTCCTTCACAAACCACATGATGCAACCCCATATCATGTTAGCCTTCACAAATTTCTCAAGACCATATCCATTTGAAATAAGGATATTGTCTATTTTCCCCTGCAAAAGTAATGAATAATTAACAGCCCTACAGAAAAACAATTCTGCTTCCACCTTCTGTGTTCCAAACAGAAAGGATTCCATTAAAGATGAGACTGAATTCAACCAGCTTGCTACAATACTTAGCCAAAGGAGACTTTTCCTCACATAATGTCTCTAGAAGAGCAATAGGTAGTCACTGTACAAAATAACCTGCTGGAGGAACTAAGCTGGGAAGAGGAGCAAAGCAAATTGACCAAGATGACAGCTAAGTCCCATGTTTCAGCAAGCTGCAATCCTGCAGCTTGTCCATCAGACCAAGAAAGCAAAGGAAGTGTTCTCAAGCAGTTAGACAAGTATAGAGAGAACAACTTTTACACATCATATTTTCAAACTCACCTGAGCCTGGAAGGTCTCCATCTCAGTCAGTCTATTTTCTGCAGCTATCTGCTTCTCCTTGACCTTTATTAGTTCTTCTTCCTTGGCCATCATCTCTTCTTCCTGTCTGCTTACTTGCAGAAGGGGCTTCACCTGAAAGGAAAACCAAGGGAAAGAGATGTATACAAGGAACAAGGGAAACATAAAGAAATGCTCTTGCACTTGATAAGCACTGAATAAAAAACCATTTTTATTCATATTTGAAGGACTGACCAGTTCTTTTTTGTGAACATCAGGGGAATCAGAGGACTAGATATCATCTACTCTGTCAACAGCACACTTTCTGCCTGTCCATCTATTCCCCCGGAATGGGATGCATAAGGAAAGGGTTCAGTAATTTCCAGACCCTCAAGGGTTAAGTAGTAATAAGGAAGAGAATAAAAAAGTTGCAGTACGGGGGGAAATTTACATCCAAGTCAATGTCATGACGAAGGGACAGACTAAGGGATTGAGTACACTCTCAGTAAATCTGCAAATAACACCAAACTAAGCGGTGCCACTGATGCACCAGATGCCAACCAGAGGGACCTGGACAAGCCTGAGAAGTGGGCCCATGGGAATCTCATGAGGTTCAATGAGGCCAAGTGTAAGGTCCTGCACCTAGGTCACGGCAATCCCCTGTTATCAGTATAGGCTGAGAGGTGAAGGGATTGAGAACATCCCTGTGGAGAAGTACATAGAGGTTTCTGGTAGATGAAAAACTGGACATGAGCTGGCAACGTGTGCTTACAGCCCAGAAAGCCAATTGTGTCCTGGGCTGCATCAAAAGCAGTGTGGTCAGCAGGTCAAGGGAGGGGATTCTGCCCCTCTAATCTGGTGAGGTCCCACCTGGAGTACTGACTGTGTCCAGGTCTGGGGTACTCAGCCTGCTGGAGTGGGTCCAGAGGAGCATCACAAAAAATACCATAGGGAGCACCTTTCCTATGAAGACAGGCTGAGAGAGTTGGAGTTTTTCAGCCTGGAGAAGAGAAGGCTACAGGGAGACCTTATAGCACCTTCCAGTACTTAAACAAGGTTTCTAAAAATGATGGGGTCAAACTTTTTAGAAAGCCTGTTGTGATAGGACAAGGAATAATAGTTTTAAACTAACAGAGGGTAGATTTAGACGACATATAAGGAAGGAATTTTTTACAATGAGGGTGCTGAAACATTGGAACAGGTTTTTTTAGAGGTGGTGGATGGATACCTCATCCATGGAAACTCATAGTCAAGTTGGATGGGGCTCTAAGCAAATTGATCTAGTTGAAGATGTCCCTAGTTATTGCAAGGGGGTTGGATTAGATGACGTTTAAAGATCTCTTCCAACCCAAACTACTTGATAATTTTATAAAAAGACAAACAACATCCATCTCTGTGCCTACCCCATAAAACCCCTTAGAAGTAATTTCATAGGAAAGAGAAGAAAAGTTTAAACTCTGCTCTCAACTCTCATTTAGCTGCAAAGGCTCAAGGCTAAAAAGCAAGAAATCCCATGGATTTAGAAAAGAGACCATTTCTTCATGTGTTCATTGTCTTCATAAAGGTAAAATATGTATTAGTATTACAGTAAGATCAGACCTCAGTGCTTTTCCTTTGCTCTTACGATCCTGGACAAAGAGATGGCAAGCCACCCCCATAATAATAATTTTTGCCTAGCTAAATTGACTAGTCACAAGGCAAGTGACTCTCTGAAGTGCCACACCATCAAAGCAACTGATCCCCTTACTCTTCTTAGGCATAAAACATTAAAAGATGACTTCTGCTTTTCCACAACATTACTTGGATATGGTGTTGTATCTGATTTATGCATGGATATGCATGTGACATATTGCATAGCTACCAAATGTACTATGATATTCTCTGCCTAAATAAATCAAGGTGTAGTTTCAAGCCAGCCCAATTGCAGAGGGAGTGCTTTTTGTGCTCTGGTTCAACCTGAGAAGTTGAAATTGCAACCAAACTGTCGAAATTGCAAAGGGAAAAATATTACCTTGGTGAACAACCTCCACCACTGCCAGTTCCGCAGTTTCAAATAGGCAGCACAGTTTCTCTGAAGCACTTTCATAGCTGTCAGTTGCTGCTGGCGCTTGGCAAATGCTCTGCAAAGTAAGAGGAAGTCAGACAAAGGAACACACAGCAGCACACAATGCTCATCACCGAGCCCTTTCCAAGATACTTCTATGTTTTTTCTTTAGAAGGTTCTCTCCTAAAAAAACAGCAAAGTTTTCAGTGAACTTTCTCTCTTTTCAAGTTTTTTTCTGCTCAGGTAGGAGTGGTTATTCTTTCCTTTGTTCAATTTCCTATCTAATAATTTTTTTTCCCTAATGTCTTCTAATCTGAAAAGCCTCACTATTTTCACTTCCAGAAAGGGAGATCTGGAACAGAGGTGTGTCTTCCCACCAAACTGACAGGTACTACTTTTGTTTTTACAACTGTACCATTTGCAGCCCTGCCTAGTAGCTTATGAGAAATCCTACACCTCCTGGATCAGTACTGTATTACAACCTTTTCATTTTCACCTTTGCAATTTGCAACACTTTTGTCAAAAACCTGGTCTGCTGCATAATATTCTTATAAAGAGGAATAGACTTCATTGCTCAGGTAGTTTCTGGGATAGCAGCACACAGAGATTCTGGCAGGTGCCAGAAGTCTAGCCTTACAGAGATGAAAAAGCTCTAAAAGACCACAAACTGTTAATTATACATAACAAATAAATCATGACCTTTCTGGCAAAAAATAATTTCTAGCTACCTTTTCTTGAAGATAAACTTGTACATGAATAGGAGAAATACGTATCTGAAAAATTATGGTACTTACTTTCTGGCCAGGTAGCCTCTGCAGCATGCTTGGAAGCCAATAATGACATCTGTGATCTTCAGGTCTCTCTCTTCTTCAAGATGAGCAAGGACTCCAGCTCTGAAAAACACTTTACTCTGTCCAATTCTGTAAAGGTTGGAATCCAGCTCCAATGCTTTGATCTAAAATGAGAGAGAGAAGAATTCATGTCCTGCAAAGGCTGCTTCACGTGAAACATCACAAAACATATTTGTGTCCCATGACTGTATGACATCCCTTCCCTACAATGAGCTGCTCAGGTCAACCAAAGTTGCTAACTCCCAATAAAGTCCTGCTCTGTCCTAATTAAGAGGAGTTTGAGCTCAACCAAGCACAGCATGAAATGGAGGTAACCACAGACAGAAGATATGACAGAAAACACTGTTTTATACAACATCACATCAAGCACCCAGAATACAAGGAAGCTGTGAGGAACATGTCTAGTCCCTAGAGTCCTCTTCCTTTCCTAGAGGAAACACATCTGTTGATCCTTCCTAATCACTTTTCCCAACCTTAACCTATGTCAAAAAAAGACACCCCAACCCAACCTTCCTTCCAAGGATTTGCTGTCAATGCTTATAATTGTTAAGAATAATGAGCTATACTCCCTTCAGACAGAAAAAAGGGAATCTCTTACAGCCAAATTCAATTCAGTCTCCCCTAATCATCAAGCTAGAGCCAAAGCTTTTCCTTTGAAGCAGACAATTCTGCAGAAATTAATTGGAACCTTCACTGAAAGCATTTGTCAACAGCAGGCCATTACAAAAATTTTATTGAAGCTTATACTTTAAGCATGTGCTAGAGATAACATTAATGCTCATAAGCATTTGGATTCTGTGAACACTGCTGGCATCTCAAAGTGTATGCACCTGTGGAAACAGAAAGATCCTCTTTGCATAAGATTACTGAACCTCATGCTAGCCAAAAGCCTCCATTCATGAAGCCAAGAGAAGGCTTTTTGCAACCCTCTCTCAGACAAAACATTTGACTTTGGAATTTTAGTCTGATGCATTTAGCATTCACAACTCCAACTTTTAAATCACGCTCCTAAAGCTTATTCTATTCAAGCAGACTTTCTGGGATGTCTTACCATCAGCACGCAAGCCTGCTTTCCGTCCATAAATCCTTTGGGAATTGCATTTGGAGTTAAGATTTCATATCTGAAAACGAGAAAGCATCAGACTAGTTACACAAGTATATTTTAAAACAACAACAAACAAAATAAATCAGTATGCATTCCTATGCCATTATGAGTTTGACAGTTTAGAGGAAAAAATTCTATGAATTCTCTCTCTATTCAACAGAGTATGAAGTAGCAGTCTTGGATGGAGTCCTCTACACCTCACCTTAACTACATCCTTACTAGAAAAGTCAAAGATGCTTTTAGAAGGCTTAGTGCCAGGGAATACCGAGTTACAGATGTGCTGCCTTTGAAAAATTGGTGATCTAGTTGCAATAAAATACTTCAATTTTTGTACTTATGTCTAAACTTTGCCAGGGCAAAGACTGCTTTGGATTCTTTTCTAGGGCTCACCTTTGTCTGAATTCCTGGAATACAACTCTGTTGGGGAAACCTTGACGACAAATACGGATTCCCTCAAGCACTCCATTACAGCGAAGCTGGTCGAGGACCAAGTGGGGATCTAGTTTTCCAGCCTAGTGAGGAAAATGTATATTTTATAAATACCACAAAGCTTTTACAAAAGGGGCTTACCCCCTTGCCTCTCTCTCTTTTTTTGTAAAGCAGTCAGTTCTCTCTTCTCCAGTTAGAAACAACTGAAAGCTTTTATGCCACCTTATGAAGAACTACAAAGATCAGTCTCCAAAATTTTAGTAAGTATACAGTTATTTGGGACAACCTTAAAAAGATACCCTGAGAAAACAGGACCTCTTCAAGATCTTTTGCAAAACCTGACAAAAGATAGCAACCCACCCACATGCCCCAGGAAGCCCAGGTAAGACTGCCTGGGCTGTGCTGTTTTGACTGTACCTTTTTCTCATGGTTGGGGATAATGCAACGGACGAAGTTGGGGTTGGTGTTCCTCAAGGTAGCCATCAGTTTAGCCAGCTGTTCTTTATAGAGCTGTCCCACTGTCCGGAACATACCCTTCCTGGTTTTAAAGGCCCCTGGCAATGCTGTATCTGACATACCAGCTACCTGATCCAGCCCAACAATACGGTCAACTAGAGAGAGCACAAGAAAGAGTGTTAAAATTCAGCCACAAACAAAGGAAGCACTGGAACACACAAAGAACATCTGGGTAGAACAGGATCAATGAGAGGAGCTGCAGGATCCTTTTTGCTTCATCTCTACACAGATGTTGACTCCTGTACAGAAGTTGTGCAGGGATAGGAGCAGGAAGGAAAAGAAAGCATCAGCTTACTACAGGAAGTTTGAGTGATGGAGTTAAACTTACTCCCAAACATATTCTACTGATGCCCTGGATGGCAGCTCTGGAAGAGCAATCCAGAAGTGAGTTTTGGATGCTTCTACTTGCTCAGCTTACAATGTAAGACAACAAACCAAAAGTTCTAGCTGCTAGCCCAGCAGAGTCAACTCTTAGTTAACTCTGATCCAGAAATGGCCACAGACAGAGAAAAAGCCCAGCTTCACTCTTGCATTACAGGCAGGACTGGCGATCAGAAAAGCTGCATCCACTTGTAAACTGAACAAACATGGTCAAAGGCATGACAGAAACCAAACCTGAAGATACCACTGTTTGAGTTGGTTTTGGAATACAAGTATTCTATGACAGATATGAACAATACCACTAGGAGAGAGTCAGAACTCCCTGCCCCAACAGTTTCTCCACTATGCCACAGTGACATGCAAGCACTAATAAAGTCATCACCTTGATGGATGGACTCCACAGATCCTTTTTTTTTTCTTTTTTTTGCCTCAACAGAAGCCAGCTAAATCTGACAGTAGCAGGGGCAAAAAGAAACTAAAGCATTACTTTTTTCCCATTGCTTTTCTACATGGAGATAAAAATTCACCCATCCAACAAAAGTTAACTGTATCACTATAAATTTCCATACCCCCAGTACATTTTTATTAAGTGCTTCAAGCTACTTTTCACTATCTTGGTTGGTTGATGCCTACACTCAGGCTCCCAATCTTCACTTCAGAAAACACACCAGCTTGTGTTTAACTGTCTTCTGATTAAAAAAAAAAACACCACAACTGCTAAGAGACATTCCTACAAAAGAAAAACCAAGAAAGAATATTCTGATTTACAGCTAATATTAGTTTAGAACCGCTCACTTTTGCAGCAGTTGTTAGAATAGGGTCAAGGTTGCCTTGTCAGAAAGAAAAGAAGGTTATGTTACTAGATGACATCACAGGGAAATTCACAGAAGTGTGTCCCAGATTGTGGTTTTAACAATCCTCTTAAAAATCTTGAGCCCTGCAATCTACATCAAGATAGCAAAAAGGACAGTCACTGCAACAGGAGATCCAGCAAAGAACAATAAATGAAAACCGATAAGCTGTAGTCAGTTGACATTTCAAGTCCAAAAGGAGCATCACACAGCAAAGGCCTTGAGAGGCACAACTTGGTGACAGCCATTTTTGATCCAGTAAAAGTTCCTTTGCCAAACTAACTTTCTTTTAAATGATCAGCTGTTGAAGTTAAATTACAATACTAAAACTAATGTTAAACTGGATTTCAGTTTATAGGCAGTCTTGAAAATCTTCCTTCTAAATCTTGCAAGAAATACAGCCTTGCTAACTCTACATTCAAACAGTTGTCAGGGACTTGCCTTTAGCTATTCCTATCCAAGTCTTGCAAGAGCAACTTTTAGCACCTCAGTATATTCCTATTTTTCTTGTATTCACTTGTAAGGTCAGTTTTACTTTCGTTTTAAAATCCATGAGGAGCTACGAGCACAAAGCAGAGGAAATGAACAAGAAAGACAGGCAGGTATGACAAAGGGACAAAGAGAAGTTAACGGAAGCATTTCTTGCATGGCTCTAGGATGCATTACACACATGACACGACAGCTGGGTTTCTCAGTCACCTGGTTCTAGATGAAGAATAGGAAAGTGTTGATAGAAATAGGCTCTCTGAACCTTCTGCATCTCTGCAACAGACAGAGACGTCAAAGAAAACCTACCACAGAAAGTGACAGTAACAGTAAGACTCAAAAGCAGATAAACCCAGAGAAGATAAGAGTAAAATACTGAAGAACACTGCAGAAAGAGCACACTAGTTGCAGGACTGAAAACATAGGTTTGACCTCAGATCTTGAGTTTGAGTGCTGCAGCTAGGCAAGCTGCTGGGACGTAATGGCACATTCATATTTTATCCCGGCATTCTTGATTTTGAGAAATAACTGCGATATATATTCAGGAAGCTTAATGTATGTTGGTGGAAGTGAGCCCTTCTCTTGAGTTACAGCAAAGTTTTAATGAAATACCATAATCTAAGCAAAGGATGTTCCAGACAATGCTCATCTTGGTGATTTAGTCTTTAGAGGAAAAAAAAAACCAACACAGCTCATCATAGAGTTTTGATGATCGAACAAACTCTTCTACATAAAACAAGAGAAAACAAATTAAATTAAGGTTAATTACATACCATCTTTCCACAGCTCAGACACAAACTTATCCGACGACTGGTGGAGAAGAGTAGCGATATTATCATTCAGTGGATCCATGTTCTTCATCAGCCATTCATCCGCCTTATAATCCACCTGGAGAAGACAAACACATCAAGAAAACTGGAGGGCAATTTTCTGCACCCTAAGATGCATCAACATCTGGTGCAGTCAGTAAAAGTAGCTGAGGTTTGCACAATCGACAACAGATTACCTCACCATTCTTGGATTTGCCATCTAAGTAAGCATACCTACGGATTTCAAACCCTTACAAACAGCTGCATGTTCTGTTCTGTCAGTAAATGCTAGTTTGCACCACCCAGAGTGTGACACAAAACAACTGCATTATAATTTTTGCTGATGAAGTCTTGATGCAGGTTTCTGAAAAGCACCTCCAATCTCACCAAATCACAGAGAACAAATTTAAATTGCTGTCAGTTTGACGTGTCTTGAACTATAGATATGTATTTCAAGTTTGAGATTATAGATACATATAAACTTGCAGGCAAATCCCCTTAGGCACTGTAAGTTCCATAGCAATGGAACAATTTCATGGAATCTTCCCATAGTTTCTTATAGGCAACCATTTTGGTGAGTAGCCATTTCTAAGAAGCAGTGGTTATACATTACAAAATACAGTAGACATTCCAGTGTTCACATTTTAGCTATTCTTTACCTTGCCAGCATAATGTATGATACAGAAGTCAGCTTTGTCTTTCAGTTGTTTTGGCTTCTGAAATTTGGGGTGGGTGCCTTGTTCTTGCACAACTTTTTCCACAAAGCTTTTGTCTGTCGCTTTTGGGAACCAGCACTCTTCATCCAGAAGGGCCAGTATACCAGGAGGTCCAGCCTTAAAGAAGGGAAACATCACAACATCATTAAATACATGACTACACCAATAACTAACACCTTTAGATGGCTAGAGGAGAAAGAAAAAGGATTCCTAAGCCTGATCCACATCACATTCGCCTGTTGTGTGGTATCAGTTTAACTACTTCCTTAATAATAGAAATTGTTAATAATTCTTCAATATCCTTATCTGAATTCTGATGACTTTTATGAGAAAGTCTCTTCTATGACATTTGTCTAGGTTGTTTTTTGGGGAAAAAAATTTCTTTTTTTAAATAAAACAAACATTATCACACCATTCTCTAAATATATCCAGGTGTCTAAATGCAGAATGCCATAGGAGAAAATTTCACAAACTAGTCCTTACTATTGGAACATCTATTAGGAAATTTATAAATTTTCAAGTTTCATAAGAGCAGAATGAAACCAACAGTGATTCACAGCTTCTCATCACAGCTGTAGTTAAGTAACTTCACACTACTTATGGTAAGCTACACATACATCTAGTACTATGCAGATATACACAAATGAAGACAATTTAGTGAGAGGAAAAAGTGGCTGACTATATCTATTTTCATGCAGTATTTCCTACAGAACTGATACTAACAGCTCTATTGGTAACAGACTTTCAGACAAAGAAGAAACTGTTCATTTCTGCTTCTAATCATCACAGTATCCGTAGAAAATTACAAAAGCTAGAAGGTCAGTTTCCAGACTACAGGTAGAGGGGATGTCCTCAGTGACAAAATCAGTGCAGCCATTTCTTGCTGCTCCATGGTAGAACAACAAGCTTACCGGCTTCTCTATGAGGTCAATGCAGGGCTGCAGATCCAGGCCAAAGTCAATGAAATTCCACTCAATGCCCTCCCTCTGGTACTCCTCTTGCTCCAGAATGAACATGGTGTGGTTAAAGAGCTGCTGCAACTTTTCATTTGTGTAGTTAATACACAACTGCTCAAAGGAGTTCAGCTAATGAAGAAAAAAGCAGAAAGATGTTTGAACAATTGCTTTTGTAGACACACCTACTATTCTCTTAGCACAAAAGATTGTATCTGTAGTTGAGGAATTTAAGCCAGTGTTCTGTGTGGGGCAAACAGTCCATTGTCAATAACCCCTTTGGTTATGAACTGCCTGTACTGTCACGTGCCACTGCATCACTGCTGCAATCCCTAGGGAAGTTCATACACTTTGTTCCTCAGACTTTGCAAAAGAATGTTTAGTTGTAAATAGCAGAAGAATTATTGCAGCTGCTTAACCCAGGAACAGAAAAGACTCTGGTTTTCTCACAAATGCAGAGCTGACAAGTACTCTTCATACGAAGATGAAGCAACAGAAGCCTAAAGACAAATTCCTAAAAGCGTATGGACTGGAAAGTCTCTTTTTAATCCTCATATATAAAATCAGAGCAAGGAAAGTGAGGGAAATTTCTTCAAAATTTCTAAAATTCTTCAAACAGTAAGGACAAGATAAATAACCTCCAGTGCATTTTTATGTTAGACCGCACAAAAGATAACGTAGCTTCTAAAGAGAATGGTCCAGTTCTACTTTCTCCATATTTCAGTAACTCCTAACCATGTTATTTCTGCTCTTCTCCTATTTATGACATCCACCAACCATGAAACCAAACCAAACAAACAACCAACAACCAAAAAAAAAGTAGAAAAAAAAAAAATCAACTTTTCTGTGCCCTAGTTTTCCATTTCATGAATAAATGGTGCAATTGCATATGAACTAGATCCAGCATAACACAGGTTGACAGGAGCTGCCTGGCTGGGATAACAGCAGAATACTTCTTTTCTGATGGCAGTCTATGGTTGCTTCAGATTAAGTATAATGCAAAGCCACATTCTAAAATAGTTTCATAGAATCTGATAAAGGTTTGACCTAACAGTTCACTGTCACCTGTAGAAGGAGCTCCCACTTCCCCTCTCTCTCATCTCTTCCTCAACCTTCCTTCAGTTCTTCCTCTCCTTCATGAGATTTTATGCTTTTTTTGTGGAATACACATCCTTTCCAAAACTATGTTATTTTCCAGTTTTAAAATTATTTCCTTCAGCAGTCTTTGCTCCATATTAAACTGTACTGAGTGCAAGGACCTGACATCTCCTTACCTCAAAAATCTCAAAGCCAGCAATGTCAAGGATTCCAATGAAGGATGCACCCTGTCGCTTGGTCTTGTCCAATGCTTTGTTGATCCGCATAACCAGCCACCGGAACATACGTTCATAAGTGGCTTTAGCCAGCGCTTCAATGGCAAAATCAGCCTAAGTAGCAAAAAGATGAACATCAGGAGTTACATTATAAACCAAAGAAAGGCACAGAGTACACTGTTTCAGGACCTAACAGCTCAACTGTAGTCTGAGATTTTTCTCTCCACCACCAAATTCAGCAAACAAGGCTTATTTCAGAGGTTCTTCCCAATGAAAAGCAGATGGCATACAGCCCCATATACAAGAGCAAAGATTTTGTCTCTAAATTAGCATGTCAAAACAAAATTTCAGGATCGTGACTGTTGGAGAAACCAAGAGTTGGAATTAAAGAAAGAAAAGCTAAATCACCTCCAAAAAAACTGTAATAACATGGTGTTTCACAAGCCCAAAGAAAAGAATTTAAATTCTTTTGTAACTCTGGATTTGTGAAGCCAAATCCTTCCCTGACACCACCCTACCTGTGTTTGACATAAATACCACGTGTACTAAGAAATTAAACATCAAAATGCAAAGGCAGCATGGAAAGGCAATCTGTGACTGTTTCTAGCCTTCAACCTCTTCCCAATCCCTTCCATGTTATGGGGGCATGTTTCATTACTTAAAGAATAATGATGTGTTCATAAGGAAGCTGGGCAGTGAGTAAGCACAGGGGCTTTGCTCCATTCAAGCAGCCACTAGCTCCTAGGTCAGGCTTCATTTAGAGAACAACCAGACTCAAGAGTGTTACAAAATTTCCAATCAATTTCAAGGGTGAGAAGCAAATGTTTCCATCCTTGTAGCTGACCTACTCAAAGATAGTGCTTTTTGTATTACACCAACTCAAAAACGTCACCCTTGCACACCACATTGAAAGAACTTATTCCCTACAGACAGCCAGTCACCAAAATTAGGGGACTTGGGCTTTTTTTTGTTGTTTTCTTTAGGACGAGAAAAAGTGCTATAGGGGCAGGGTGATTTCTATCTTTACACAGATCAAATGAGCAAATACTAGAAAAAATATATATGCTACATTATTCAAGTGTATTATGTGTAGTCATAAAGACGGTTAATAAACACTACAGAAACCTCTAATACATTCATTAGCTTTGTGGTGGTAAGATTAGACCAAAGTACTCGTTCATTTTTAGAGAACACATACCTGCTCTTTGGTTTGAGCTTTCTGCACATAATCTCGACCAACTTTGATGCGAGGAGTCAGGATGCCTCTAGTGAAATCTGTCACATTGATACCCAAAAGGTGAGACACTTTCTGAGCCGCTGAAGATGAGAAGAGGAAACAAAGAGATTAATATTATTTTGTTTTTCTCACAGAAAACAAGAGAAAAAGAAAAACATTCCGGGGGAAAAAAAAATTTAGAAAAGCTAGGAAACAGCTTACGAAAAAATGTTAAATGAAGAACACGTTGCTGAGACAAAGTATCTTCCTAATCAAAAAAATCCAAGAAAACTCTCTTGCAACCCATTCTACAGGTTATTGATTTTCTCCAGAATCCACAAGAACAAATTTGAAGCAATAGATTCATAACACTAAATCATAACACAGAAGATTTAGAAAATTCGTCTGTAATCAATTTAAAAATACATCACATAATAGATGTCTTAATCAAGATAATTGTTCTGTCTTCATCTACTGATTAGTCTTTGAGGCAACTCCGTATTTCAGATTCAAGATCCAAAACCCAAATGGTTTACTCTCCTCCGCAAAATGGCAGTTAGAGCATATTTTCAGTAATATAGCAAAAAAAATAAACAGTGATAAATTAGCACCTTCTCTATTTCTGCATTACATCTACAATGAAGGTCTAAGAGTTAAATCTTCCAAGAGATAGTCTTCTATCATATGAAACACAGTACTATTTACACATGCAACAACGGGCAGTGCAATTAAAATATGTACACATACTTTATATCCACCACAAAACTATTCACCACTTCACTCTTACAGTTACAAGACTACTACTGTCAGCAAAGAACATTCCTTAAAGTCTGATAATATAAGTTTGAAGGAGCAATTATTCCAGCCTGGTTAAAACACACAAACACTCAACATATTCCACTAGAGTAATCCTTTTCATCTGGTCATCACACGTACTTCCTGCCTAGCCCTGACACAAGAACAGTGCCACATTCCTGCCCATGGGTGGCTGCAAACACACGCCTGGCAAAACAGTGTGTATTTGTATGGAGCATGCCAGCTCCTTTGGCAAATAATTCACCTTATAGAAAAACAGGATTTCAGCATTCCATACATACTGTAGTACATTCTCCTACTTGCAAGAACTTCCTGTAGGCTTTTTTCTGCATTTTTCTTTGGTGGGGAAAAGGAGATTGTTTACCTGTATTGTCTGGCATAGAGGCTTGGTCTGTATTACGCTCCTTCTTGAAGACTATGTTGCCAAGTTGAAGAACACCTGAGATAACCTTCAGCAGACCTTTTAAAATAATAATAGTAACTCAGTGTCAGACATCACCGAAAGCCCTGATATGACTCAGTTACCTTTCCTGACGTGGTTAAGAGGCCCTCCTTAACATCCCAAAGATCCTTCTGAAAAAAACACTACAGACAATTCCTTTACATGACTCCCATTCAGGACACAGAACTTGCCTTATCTTTTCTGTGCAAGATTACACAGCCTAGAAATTTACCCATTCTCAACATCACTATAGAACAGTGAGAGATGGGACTGAGGGCAATGAGCCACCTAAATCACCTGCATTTTTTGATAAAACATTTGTTCTCAGTTAGAGGTTCAAAACCAACTCAATGAATTCAATACTCAATTTTCCTCAATGATTACTGTTAAACACAGGAGATAGTTAAGAGCACAAACCAATTAAAGAAGAATTTTTTTCTTTAACCCTGTTACACTTTCAGCTCCCTGACCAAGATCTGTAGTCCTCAGAGACATACATTATAACATATGGAAGGCAGCAGGATGTAGGAGAAAGTGCCCATACTGTAAGTATTACTAATTACATGCTGAAGCACCCCACCCTATTGCTAATGATATATTCATACTTTTCAAATGGTGCACATCATAAAAGCAATACCAGGTGCCAGGACAGGAAAGACATTTTTTGATGCCACAGTCTCAATTCAATTTTGACCATGTCTCAATCAAAGCTCACTGGATAATAGCTTCTAGTTGCCTTGAGCAAAATAAACTGCCAGTCACTTGCAAAGGGGATCTTATATCAAAGATTTCTTTATCCCCCAATTTCTACCTGTTTGTGCTGGTTTTGGGTGAGATAGAATTAATTTTCTTCACAGTAGCCGTTAGGGGCATGTGTTCTGGATTAATGCTGGAAACAGCATTCATGACACAGGGATGTTTTAGTTACTGCTGAGCAGTGTTACATAGAGTCAAGGCCTTTTCTGCTTTCCAGTGAGGAGGCTGAGGGTGCACAAGAAGTTGGGAGATGACAGAGCAGGTTCAGGTAACCCCAGCTGACGCAAGGGATCCCTACAAAATGACATCACGCTCAACATTTAAAGCTGAGGAAAGAAGATGGAAGGGGGGGATGTTGGGAGTGATCATGTTTGTCTTCCCAAGTCACTGCTATGCATGATGGAGCCCTGCTTTCCTGGAGATGGCTAAACACCTGCCTGCCCATGGGAAGTGGTGAATGAATTCCTTGCTTGGCCTTGCTTCGCTTGCATGTGCAGCTTTTGCTTTACCTGTTAAACTGTCTTTACCGTGACCCACAAGTTTTCTCCCTTTTACTCTTTTGATTCTCTCCCCCATCCCACTGGGGGAGAGTGAGTGAGCAGCTGTGTGGGGCTTAATTGCTGGCTGGAGTTAAACCACAACACTATTACTGAAAGATTTGTTTTAAAACAAATATCCTTTTGATAAGAGAACAAACAAAGGCTCCATATGTGCTGCATGAGTAGTAAACATATATGTTTGTGATTGCCCTGCTCTACTCTGCACTCGTGGAGCCTCACCTCAAGTCCTGTGTGCAGTTTTGGGTGCTACAATAAAAGAAAGATATAAAACTATTATGGAGTGTCCAAAGAAAGGCTATGAAAATAGTTAAGAGCCTTGAGGGGAAGCCGTAGGAGGAGCGGTCGAGGTCACTTGGCTTGTTTAGCTTGGAAGAGACTGAGGGGAGCAGCCTACAGTTCCTTTACAAGGGGAAGTGGAGGGGCAGGCACTACACTTCTCTTTGGTGACCAGTGAAGGACCCAAAGGAATGGACTGAAGCTATGTCAGGGAAGGTTTATGCTGGATCTTAGGAAAAGGGCATTGGAACAGGCTCCCCAGGGAAGCAGTCACAGCACCAAGGCCATCAGAGTTGAAGTGTTTAGAAAATGCTTTCAGGCACACGGTGTGATTCTTGGGGTGACCCTGTGCAGAGCCAGGATGCTGATCTTTGATGACTCTTCTGAGTTCCCTCTAAATCAGGATATTATATGATTCTATGTTCCTAGAGGCATGTTATGAAATTCAGTGGTTTGACAGCTGCATCTGGAGTCCTAGCACCTGAACAGACATCTTATTTTGATATGGTCTTATAAACAAAGATAGTGTTTAGATTTTACATCTACCACACAGCTAGGCAGTTCTTCCAAGCCTGTAAGGAACATTAAGGCACTTGACCCTTTGAAGAGCAAGTACAAACCACTAAAGCTATTTTTGCTGTAGTGGCTGGAACCAATAGCTCACCAATATGTGACAGCAAAGACATGCCCTAGAGCATACATTAAAAAACTCAAAAAACTGAGCATAGGAGGACATCCTGACAATGAATTAGGCTGCCAATTTTTTTATTTGGTTTAAGCAAGTTTCTCTTCATGGACATACAGCAGTTTCAGCCTCAGATGATCCAGAATATCAAGAAGGCTATTAAACTGGATAACAACAGCATGGATTTTTAGTAGGCTGGACTGTGAAGAGCAATATTTAAGGCAGAGGCACATATTCCCTACAGCCACAAGAGCTGCAACCTCCAGCAGAGGAGGTGGTGACCTCAAACCACCACAGATGCTTGCTTGCTTCAGCATAGAGAATAACAGTCCTAGTTTTAGAAGACCATATACATTTGGAAAGTGAGATTTTACAGAACACTGATTCTGAACCAGTGAGGTAGATCATGAAAGAGAGCACAGGGCGCTGGTGAATACATATCACTGCACTTTGTGCTGGCTGAAAGCAATTCCATCTTCCCTGTCATGGAACTGTGCTCCCAGTATCAGACAATATTAATTTCTGATCAGCAGTTCAGTGTTAAGCTGGAAAGAAAGGCACTATGACCAGCCCATTCTCAAAGGACTAATCCAGCAGTGGTTGGATTAGGTATTTTAAAGCCACTGCTTAGGGATAGGGGGAGCACACAAGCCTTGAATTGCACAAGAGAATTGAGGGGATTCTTGTATCTTGGATGTGTCATTCATAAACTGGGTATACAGCCCTCAGACTGGGAACAAAAACAGCAAGAAGTATGTTTTCATTAGCTGTTTGACTCCTATAGTGAACTGGATAAACTGAAACTGTGCTGGTAGATCCAGAGGTGGGTCACTCCAAAGTCACTAAATTTTATTACTTGCACACTGTTCACTTGGAGCACGGGGGACAGGAATGAACACAAGCAAAACTAAACAAAAAAGCAAACAAACAAACAAAATAAAAATAATAATAAAAAAAACAAAACAAAACAAACCACAAAAACAAAAACAAAAAACCAAATCAAAATAAAAAAAGAACCTCAGAACAAAAAAGCTCCAGAGACATGATCTGTTCCCTCTTTTGTTCCTTGCATATTCATACCTATCTGCTCTTCATCTGGGATGCCCATGATCTTCATTGCCTCCATGGTCTCCAGAAACATGTCTTTGTCTTGCTGGCCTGGGATTGTAACATGCCCATTGGAAAGGAAGCGGTATTTGTTGTAAGGCTCCAGCAGCAGATCGTCTTAGGAAAGAATTCAGAAAGAAGTTACTATGGTTGGGTTTTTTTTAACAGACAACAAGCTACCACCAAGAAAAATTTCTGACTCTCATATACTACCAGGCACTGGATGAATCTGGAATTAAGCCCAGTTTTACTGCAGGCTGAACATTTAATGTATTTTAGATAAAATCAGAGTTTTTCTGTCTCATTTTTTTCTATTCCTTCCTTTGGACTACTCCACCAAAGCAGTGTCAATCATCATTATGCCCTAAGTCTATAAGAAGCAGGGATTAATTTGAAAGTAAATGTGCCTTTAATTTCAGATACCTCATTTGTTTCAAGTTAGATAAAAGTTAATATATAGTTCTTGAAACAGTAGCTACTATGAGAAAATCCTCTCCTTGTGTCCTTCCCTCCAGATCAATTTGCAGCTCTTGCATAACACAGACCCTGGTTACTAGGCTGACGTATTAAAGCTAGGTGTACTAGGATCCCAGACTGGTAGAGCTGCTTAGCTGCTTGCAGATTTGCTCCACTCAGTTAAACACTGAGTACATCCCTGTAGGACCATTCCTGCACTAGAACAGTTTACATCATGCAAGACTAGACTAAACATGGGACAGTGATTTAGATAAGGAAGGGCGTAGAGTCATTGCTGGCACAGAGACAAGTGCAGGAAGGAACCAGAGAAGCAAGTTTTCAGGAACTGAGAAGTGTGGGGGGAGGGCAGATAGATGTATGAGTGCATGAAAGAAGTGGAGGAGAGCTGACCATATCTAAAAGGCCAAGACAAGGAACTATGAAAGAACAGGTCCTAGTCTACAAGTGTTTTGAACCCTCTGTTGTTGTAATTATGGGATTCATTTATCACAACACAACCATACTTACTCTTCAAATGCTCCCCTGCCCCAGAGAGCAGGTAGTAAAAGATGTGGAAGGTTCTCTCCTCTTTGGCCTGGCGAATTGCACGTGACTTCTCCAGCAGATCTTCAGACAGTCAAGGCATATGACAGGACATACAAATCACTTCCTATTCTATGGCAGGAGAAAAAACTCATATTGCCTGACATTCTCCTCATGCCAATTGACAGGGGTATTGACTTAGCAATCATCATCAGTCAACAACCCCCTGTGCTTCTGGTCTTAGTTTTACTAGCCTCTGAATGATGACTGTGATAAGAGAGACTTAATTGATAAAAACCAGAAAAACAGTGGCCATCCATCCCCACTTGCCTTAGACAGAAGTGAGAATGACTTATTCCAAACCTATTCATATTACTGCAGTTTATGCTTGCATTTCAGTCCCTTAAGATTAGAATTCATTCATTCAGAAAATATCCCACCACGATCACAAAGGTCACAAACGACTATATGAGGAAACAGGAGACTACAACAGTGATCTTGCTAGCACAAATTTAGAGTGCTTGCATTGCTTTCTCAACCAGATAAAGTCAAGAGTGCTAGGTGCCATTATCACGTGCCTTTAACTTCTTCTTTCAAGTGGTTACAGAAAGGATACAGGTCTCAATATTGGCTCCAACAATGTAGCCATTGACATCAAAGTTGATTCTGATGAATTTGCCCTAAGAGGAAAATAATAGCATTAAAATTAGTATTCATTCTATCTCGTAACACCAATAAACAAAAAAAGTAAACCTCCTGTTTTCAATCCAGGAAAGGAAACTCAGAACAGGTCAGGCAGGTTTTAGGCAAAACCTAAGGTCAGCCAATAGGCAATGCCTGCCGATCACAACAGCGATTTAACAAGACACCAAACACCTCCAGACATCTCTGACATTCCGGCAGTCTACAATTCAAACTCACTATGTTTCAATCTAGATTTCCTACAACCGGGGTCCCTTCAGTTTCACATGTTATCTAGACAGTTCTACCTCCTTCAGTGTTAGCTTCAACCATTTTCAGTTAGCTCCAGCTCCCCCACCTGCCCTCTCAGATGTTGCCCATTGCTGTCCAGAGCAAGCAAAATAAGTAACAGTATTTGCTCTCCAGGATAAAACTGACTAATTACTTACAATAAAAATCAGCATAAGTGATCCTGGCATAGGCTCTGGTTTCTTCATTCCAGAGATCTAACCGATCTATTCTGGATAACTGACTGAATGAAACTGACTTCCCAGATTAATTTGAAGGAATCACTCACAGACACTTATCCTGTCCCTGACAGCAATTCATCAAAAAGCAGAACAAGTCTTCCCTCTGGAAAGTACAGAATACTGGCACTCATGACAGACAGTAATACTCACAAATCTTGAGGAGTTGTCGTTCTTGACTGTCTTGGCATTTCCAAAGGCCTCCAGGATGGGATTAGCCTGGAGCAACTGTCTCTCCAGTTCTCCCTAGAGAGAAATCCAAAATTAATAAAGTAGGTAGCAGTTCACTGCATTAACCTTGGGTCAAACCAGCGCTGCAGTTTCAATTCACACTAGTTGGCATCTGCTGTAGAGAAGCCATATTAAACCTTAGGAGATGATCACTTAAACCTTCAAAGGAGACTCATTAGTTATCTGGGTGAAACAGGAACAGTCACGAATATGGCCTTATTCCCTTCCTCAACGCAAGCACATCGCAGTGCTGTCTTTCTGTTTACAAGAAGCCCTTCAAAGCCATTGGCTGTAACATCTCACAGACTTCCCAGGATTAAAGTGAAACACCATACCATCCATGACCAGGTCCTCATCCTGTCTTGCTACTTAAAGACAGCTCTGAATGCTGCTAGTATAGTTAGTCTGAAAAGGCCTAATGTTTTGTAAAAACCAAACAGAAGGCAAAAATGCTTGCACTTTTTTACGAGTCTACATCTTCCAAAATACAAACAAGGAAAAACCTCCTTTGTAAGGAGGCACACACAAAAAAGAGAATTAGTGGTATCCCACAAACTGCATGATTGCTTGCATTCTGCTGCCATATTCACACACTCCTCCCCTCAAGGAACACAAAATGCTGGAATTGTAGAAAAAGAAATTCAGAACCTTTATCCCCGCCAAGTACTAGACCACTGCAGCATATTCACCTTTCCCTGTAGGCTCTAGATGTATCCCTGGCTGTTGTAAAAATTACTTGTCCTCTGTGCTAAAAGCATGGAGTTCTATATATTTCAAGATCACCTAAAAAGCCTCTGGAGACAGAAAATTACAGTTTAGATTAATGTTTCTCTTTTTAGCAGTTATCAGTAAGTACTCAAGACTGCCTGTGCATAACAGATGGAAATGAAGTTTGATTTGTGAGAACTGGAATTTATGGGAAAACTATTTAAGGTTATTTCTAAAGGAAAATTGTTCCCATTTGTTCTCAAAGACAGATTAGTTCTTACACAGTGTCTCTAAAAATACATGCAATAAAAAAAGGTGGAAGATATATGAGAAACTGTACAATGAACTACAAGTCTTTACTTTTTACTTCCACAATCATTTCACTTCACGCTTGCAAAGTGCAAAGCCAAACAAGACCCTCAGCCCCTACAGAACTGCACAAGTACAGAAGGGGCAGCTGCTGCAAACACCTTCATTCACTGTCAAGTATCTACAACTAGGGGCTTAGCCCTGGTAAGGGAACCTGAGCTGGGACATCAGCACAGACTCAGAATGTGGCACTGTGAGGAGAAAACCTTGAAAATAGGGTTCAGTCCTTGAAACTGTGTGGCAGTCACATTTCCCCTTGTATTCTGGCACATGTATTGAAGTTGGAATGCTCTTCCCTCACCCCATTCCTCTTCCCCATCCTGCAGTGAAGTCCTAGACCTTTGTTTGTGACTGCAATCTATTACTATTCAAGTGAGAGATGACAGCAACATAGCATTTAAACCCAACTATGGAACAAGAAAGGAAGAGAAATTAGGCTTTGATAACAGATCTATTTTAATTATTTGGCTAAAAATAAAACCAAGGTCATACTTAGCTACACAAAGATCAGAAGTTTATGGAAATCCATACTACAGTGCCTCCTGTTATTTAGTACCTCAGGAAAAAGTGTCACTGGTTTCAAGGTGGTGTTGATAAACTGTGGGTTAGAGATGCTTATGTCTCTTTAACACCAAGGTAGCAATAGGCATAGAGAACGACAGCTCAGGCTCACAACAATACCAAGCTCGGGGAGAGGAAAAGGCTGAAGAGTTGGTTAAGTCAGTGAGGCCTCCTGACTGCCATAGCACCATGATATAGTGGGAAAAATCGAGTTCTTAGCATGCCACAGCAATGGTAAATAAGATTAAGTGTCTACAATTACCATATCCATTCCTCACTAGCATGCTCTCTTTGTTTAAAAGTCAATTTCATTATGTTTAAAATTTAAAAGAGGTTTTTGGGTGGAGTTTTTTACCTTGAATTTTGATGGCTACCTTCCACTGATGGAAGATACTTCATTATTATTTATACAACGGGTATTTTGCAAAGCAAAACCTGTACAACACAGACCTGTCCATGACAAGCTTTCTAGAAATTCTAAGGTTCCTATCATTAAGATGCTGCCAATTTTCTTGCACCTGTAATTGCCATTCCTTGACCTGAAACAAATTTGTTTAATACTTGGCATGCATTTGAAGTATGTACTATATTCCTCATGAAAACAGAAGCCGTAAAAGCCATCGGATCTGTTACCCTGTGGCTGCGCAGTGTCCAACACTCTTCTATTTCTACTGCTCTGAAGTTACAACACCAATTTAAAGCAACTAAAATCCTTGACATCTACCTTGTACTCTGAATTTTTTGCATCTCATATACTTTCTGGAAAATTCTGTATGCAAGGTAGAACTTCTGCCAGTCATTTATTCTTCAGAAAGTATAGAGAAAGGCATCCAGAAATCACAGCTACCTGTAACAGCATGCAATTAAAAAAAAAAACATATGGGTGAGGGTGTTTGGGCTGTTTGCTTGGTTTGTTGGAGTTCTTTGTTGCTTTGTTTTTTACACTTCAGGGATTTGCTTTTGTATTCTTCTCCAGTCATGGGAGAGATTATCAAATAACTGAATCCCAACAACAGTGGCTGGACAGGAAAGGAGAAAGGTCATCAGTAACTTAACCTTTGTTACAAATATTTAAATAGATTTAGTACACCCCCAAAGGAGCCTTAATGTGCTTAGTAGTCACACCATGCAGGTAGAAGCTATTTAGCTGAATATACTAATGCACTGGAAAAGAATGGTGGAATGCATCACTGCCTCCAAAATGAGTGAGCTAGAGTTGAAGAATATGCTTTATAAATCTGATTTTGTTCTGATACTTGGAAAAACAGGGGTTTACATCCCAAACTTCTATAGGTGAGAGTCAAGAAACCTTCATGGTAAATAAAGCACCACTACTCTCTATAATATCATTGTTTATGTTTCATGCCTAGTCTTGCAGCATAAAGATTCAACACTATCATATCCTAATTAAAGACAAAGAATCTGCCATGACCAGTATACCCGAGATCATCAAAAAATTAAACGTATTCAACTTCATGAACTCTCATACTCTGGTTCCAAGTTTGCTTTGTAAAGAGTTTTTGCAGAGAGCACTCTACCGATTAACATTCAAAGACTCCAGCTCTAAATCCCCTCTGCTAAGGCCAGTTTAGTCACAAAGCTGGAACAAAATGTGAGCTGCAGGACTTTTTGGAAAAAATCAAAACTTACGGGAAAAAATTAAATATCAAACTTGGGCAAATCACCAACCAGTCCAACTGGTCCTGTCCTGCTTCAGTGGTTTAAATTTTGCTCAAGGACAAGCAGTGGAAGAATACTTAACTCAACCCCATGATTCTATTTTCCACACTTAAAAAAAAGAAAAAAGGAGAATGTTTCTAAATACAGCTACTGACAGACCATGGAAAAAGCCTTCATATGTCTGAAAGTTTGGCACATGGAACGTTTTTTTTTGGTTGGATTCCAGAAGTTACTTACTACTATGTGCGTGCGCACACACAGTGTGCCTGTGTGCAGAGATGCCTTCTTATTTATATACTCTACACACATAAGACATGCCAACACATTAATCTACTATGGGAAAACTCTTATGTAGAGATACAGTAGACACACTTGGCACCTGGCTTTCATTACACAGCTCACCAGTGAACATTTCCAGTGTGTTCAGCTCTGGCTAACAAGCCCACAGTCCTGGAACACCCTGTCTGCAGAGCAGCCTTCCCTGTGACCTTTCTTTGCAACCCACAGCCACAACTCACTGCAAGGAATAGAAAGCTAAATACTTCAACTACGTTCATCTTACTAGGAACACACACACATTGTATGCTTCAGGTTCTAGTAAAGCCTTGTCCAGTCCTATTGTCCTGGATGAATACTTCTCAAATGGTATATCTCAGAAAACCCTGCAAGAAAAACTTTAAATGCAAACTAGTATTGAGCACACAAGTATTCTTGATATCACTACAGTCTCCAATTGAACATCCTTACAAAAAAATTACTGTGCACCACACAAAAAAAAAATAAAAATTGTGAATTGTCTATGGATTTGTTTTAGCTGCAGAAAGTGATATTGGTGTGGAGTGAAAAGCTGCTCAAAAAAATCACACAATGGGACAGAAAATGCATTCCTGGTGCAGAACGTGCAGTAAACGTGCAGCTCACCTACGAGGGTACAACTGAAGAATTCGGCAATAGTCCATCGGGGGAGAGGGAGGGGAAAAAAATATAAGTGAGACATCTTTAAAGTCCTCCCACCATCATCACCACCCTCCTTTCATGTGCTGCTAACACTTGGCTGTTTTCCCCCCTTCTAATGTTTTTGTAAAATTTCTAAGTTTTCAGCTGATGTCCACTAGCCTATCACTGTATTCTCCAGTTTTGAGACAGTATATGTAATAGCCAGACCTAATCTTTGATGGTACAGAAGAAAGGAGACAAATCCTCCATGGACAGATCAGTTTTAAACTGCCTAGACTGGTTATAAGCAATACATCCACGTGAAAAGATCAGTACAGGTGATGCTTCACTTATAGCAGCTCTTCCCAATGCACTTGCCCATGAATCCAAGAGGTTGTGGATGAGCTTATTCCCACTGTAGCTCCATTGAATCAAAGGAATTATGACTTTGAACAGTTTTCCCTAGCTTGCCATTTTTTACAAACTTTTATTGTTTCATAGTTCGCTGTCCTCCTCAGTCCCCTGATAGATGTTAATACCTAAGCTTCTACAGAACATTATGGCTTTTACCAGCATCAGCCAACACATACTTATTGTCCAAAGTCAGCACAGCTATAAAACATCAGTAAACCTAGGTCTTACCTGATCTTTTTTAGACTTGTGTGAGGAAGCAACATGAGCCAGATACTGAATGACCTTCTTGGTGTTCTCTGTTTTACCAGCTCCTGATTCACCTCTGTAAAGAAAATATGCAGTTCATTCAGAAACAAGAGGTAGGGGGACATATTTATACTTCTAACCCCAAAAGGGCTACAGACATCTTTAACTGCATTCTGGCCATTATAGCACCTCCCTCTAAAGGAGAAAAAGCTAGACTGCAGTTGTACCCTCAGCCAGTTTGCAGCTGGGTGCAGGTTCCACATGTAAGCAGGACTGAGGGCCAATCAATTTTACTGTGTCTAGAAGAGAAATTGCTGTATCAAGAGTATCTGTTACTCTATCGGCCTCAGCAGTATGAATGAACTTAAACATTACAGCTGCATCAAATCTGAAGGGCCACTCGAAGCCTTTTCCATTGACAAAGCTGTATTACTTCAGTAGTTTGAGCACAGGGACTGTTTCAAAACCATCCTTCTTCCACTTATTTTGCAGAAAGAATTATATATTGGAGGAACTGTAGTGGGACCTTCCTTGACTCTCCATTATCACCTGATTTTGTAAGCCTACTACCAGCACTTAAAATTAAGAGAGTCCTTCAACCAAGAACATAAAAACACAAGCTTTGACATGCAGACAAGCTGGCAACTGTAAATACTCACGTGCAAAGGATGGACTGATCCTCTCGATCTAGAATAAAATATAAAAAAAGTAGTCAGACTAGGACTCTAAAACTGAATTTCTCTGACAGAATGAAATCAATATCAAAGACAAAACCAGGAACTAGTAAACACTGACAAGTATCTTTAGAAACATGGCCAGGTAACCTCCTCTCTGGCAAAAGACCCCAACCTCCTACCATATGCCAAAGGATAATGGCACCATAGCAGTTTAGTTTTCTTCATCCAGAAAGATTATTCGCATTACAATTTTTCTACAAACAATACAGAAGTCTCCCACTGAATATTTCCTTATCACAGAGCTACAGTTTGATGTGCATCTCCTTGTTCTTCAGCTGCCTTGTCCCTATTATACTGGGCCCATACTGACTTACCAAAGTTATCAGCAGAGTAGTGAAAATGGAAGGGGGAGAGGGGAAGTGGGACAGTAACTGTTACAAATCCTAAAGTGCCAAAGACTCATATCAAACAGAGGCTTTCACTCCAAAACAAACACTGGAAGCTCAGTGAGAAATATTCGTTACTTATTTTGTACAGAATGGACTCAAAAACTATGACACTAAGCAGCAGCTTACATCCTATACAGCTGATTGTTTGTGGCATCAACCCCTATTGTATTAACACAGCAGCTGGTAACACCAGAAACCTTTTCTTTTTCTTGTTTACATACCACCACACATACTAATGCCTGTGTTCAGTTCCCATCTGTGGATGATATCTTTCCAGTTACAGAACTTAACTCACCCAGCCTATTCACCACTATCTTCTCCCACATCTTTTAATCTCCTTTCAGCTTCCACCTATGATTCCACTTCCTTATGCACACTCCTGACTAGTCCTTCCACCATGCCTTCATTCCACAGCTCCCACACTATTTCTTTGTGAACACACTCCCCTGATTCTGCCTTGTTTCACCTTTCATTTACCCCTCTACCCTGTGCCCGCCTGGCCCCCTAGGTTGCATCCCATTCCTTCTCCACAGCACCAGGAACGAGCTGGGAGCACTGGGCAGACTGGAGAGTGCCTGTACCTATACCAGAACAGCCTTAGTGGTTTGTAGTGATCACAAGGGCAGCAAGACCTGTTCAAACATGGAACAAACAGGCACAGCAAGTCATTCACTGACAGTCCACAAGAGCCACTGGGGCACTCACAGAACACACTGAGCCACCAAACTCAAAATCCTCACTAGGCTGCGGTTTTTTTTGTTTTGTTTCATTTTAGGTGTTTGTCTGTTTTTAAATCAAGACCAGAGGACTCTCAGATCATCCAGTTTGAGAAGCTCAGTAATACAGCAGTAGTTAGATTTCATTCAGTTATCTCCACTTTTCTTTTTCCACCAAGTTCCAATTTTGCATTGGGCTGAGGTCTAATTTGTGAAGAGAGAAAAAGCAAGCCTCAAACATCCATAAGTATACAATTCACTGTTCTAATAAATTGTTTCAGCAATTGGTAACCTTTGTCAGTTATGTTGATGTTTGTGACTGTCTCTACATTTTAGCTACTGGCTCTTTCTAATCCTTTTTCCCATAGCTTAGAGAAATCAAGTGCACTCATTATTCTTCCCACCACAGAGTACTTAGACGATATAATTAAGTCACCATTAAAGTTGTTTTGTGCAAGATAAATAGATTGAGCTGTAATTAGGGAAGGCTTTCTAGTGTGATAGATTTCAAGTACCTGAAACTACTTTCTATACCCTTAAATACCGCTGCTGCAAGTGAATTTAGCATTTCAGTTTTAACATCAAGAATGCCATATTCATCAAGAAAAATCTTCTATAAACTCAGTTTATAAAGAGAGGAGTATACCTAGCCTGTGGACATATTTTCATGGAATAAGGAAAGCTGGTAAACCTGCCAAATTTGCGATTCCATCTTCTCTTAAATTATTCTGAAATCAATAATGAAAGCATTAGGTTCACGTACTACAGATACACAACTCCTGCTCTTAAGCTTCTTTACTGGAATCTGATTGTATGTAGATAAGCAAAAAAAATGAGAGAAAAATAATCTGCTCTTTTCCTGCTAATACTCAGAATGTTACCTGTCATTACCCTGCTAATGTTCTCAGAAAGAGCTGATCAGCCCCAAGTTTGGAAGAAAGCAAGAAGAAGAAAATCACCACTCAGTTTTGGCCTGGCAAATTCTTAAGCCTTCAAAGCTAGATGCTGCTGCTTTACTTGCATTGCATATTCATTTTTTCAAGTGTTGAATTTAATTCACTGTCTTTGAGACATGCACCCCTTTTGCTGAGGGACAGGGCAAGAGTAGAGGTTAGCCAGCTTCAAAAGCCCCATGCATTCAAGGTTCCCAGTGGGTCAAGGGCTCAGAAGGCGCATGCCAGCCCTGTGCATGACTGGGCACTTTGAGGGTGGATCAGGGGAATAACTAATGACTCATTTATGGATTGCCTAAGGAAATGTATTCTTGGGTAGTGCAACACCTAGGTACAATCCTCCATTGCAAAGCAGCTATGTGAAAGGACAAGGCTGTGCCTCTGAATAACATTTGACTTTCAAAAGCTTGACTATAAACAAGTAGTCCACTTGTCTGAGAAAATATACTTGCATTCAGGTACTACAGAGGCTCTTCTAAGAAGTCAATTTGAGAGAAAGAAAAAAAATATTTAAAAAGATAACTCTAAGGAAGGTGCTCCTTACTCCCAGTAGCCAGCTCTGATCCTGGAATATGAGCTGGGGCTTCTTAAACAGGCAGTGGAGCCCCAAGCACTTGAATAGCACATGCCTTCCCATTCCCTCTCCTCCAGATGATCCAGTAAAAGAGTACTGGTAGGCAGACAGATAAACTGACTGCCCAACAGAAAAAGAGATGATCAACATCAAATAAAACCAAGAAGCTCTTTGGCACTGAACACTTCTTGATCATGCCAAGTTTTGTTATACTTAGTTGAGAAGTCCTTTCAAGCCTCATTCCAGTGAGGCAAGGTAACAACAGCACCCTGAAGTGACCCTAGGAAGTCTCAAAGGGGCAAGCACAGGATTTTTCCCTGCCTTTACACAGAGCAAGGTGTTGAAAGGTGCTCAGACAGGAAAAGTCACAGACAGTGTTCAAAATCCTCTTGGCACAGTATTTCTCCCCCAGCATACCTTCCTGGTGGCCCACTGCAGCTGCCTTAGTCACCTCTGCTTTCAGTCAGCAGGAACGTACCTGCGAGTGCAGGCAAGTCACCGGGAGCGTGCAGACACTGCCATAAAAGGCAACATTCCTGTTTGCAATCCGGGGGAAATTCTTTCCCAGGACTGCAAAGCAGCAGTCATTGGGATAGCTGGAATTCTTCTAATTGTGTACAGACAGACAACTCAAATAATGTGTTGAGCAACAGGAAACTGGAGCCGACCAAAGGGCCAAAGAGCTAATGCATACAAAGCATAACTCTCAGATACAATTTCAGTTAAGAATTGTTTAAAATGCCAATAATCATTCTCCATACCATGCTCACTTGAGCCATCATGAATCAGAATTCAGTTGTCCAGGCAAGAGGCCACCTCCACCTCATTTTTAAAAAAAAAAACAAAACCCAAGCATTCAACATGGGCGTTCTGCACAACTTCAGTCAGCACTTGCCTGTATTTTACTGTCAGTTGTGCAAGCAACCTACTCAGCAAAAGAGAATGTGCTGGGTACAATAAACTCAGTTGCTTATAATAACACAATCAAGAAATGCCTGATTAAAAGAAATCTGCATCTGCTTTTCAATCCTAAACAGAGTTACTTATTAAAAATAATCCAGAATAACAACTCATTAGTTAATTATAGCAACAGTTCTGTATTTCAAACCAGCTGACAAGGAAAGCTTTTTATCTAGGCTCTTCTTCAGCTCTCATCACCATAGTATTCAAGTGATCACAAGATGCAGCAGCCTCAAGCATCCAGAAATTCAGGAAGTAAAACATCCTTTAAATTTAAACTGTACAGCAGTATTGTATAATAAGATCAGTAGTTTAATTTTACTATGTAAAAAAACCCATAATATCTAACTCATTCTTGACTTTCTTTAGTCCAAGAATAAAAGACTGCATCTTAGACAGGTGACTGCTTCAGCATATACTAAAAACTTAATTAAACCAAAATTTGTTTTCATGAGAGGAAAGGAACTTCTTGTACAAAGAAAGTCCTCAACCAAATATTCTAATGCAAAACAACAAGTCTGAATGAATGCTGAATTGCTGTGGTCGAATATACTGGCATAATTGATAAATTAATGCAGCTCCAAATTCCTGACTTCTGTTTTTAAATGTTTTGGGATGGGAGAAGAAAAAGGTTGGAAGGCTAGAAGAGAATATGCAATTTAAGCTCTCCATCTCAGTTACAGAACATCCTACCAGGCCTTTATCACCCACTTCCTCTGCATGAGTGACTCCCGTTTCAGGTCTGTTCATCTCCATAAAAGGAGAAGTATATAGCATTCACACAATGGTGACATCATCTCTCCAGCTAAGAGGAAGTGGAGCTGAAAGGCAAAGGCTTGGCTTGCAGTCTCCTGCCTATAGCTGACTCATTAAGGCTAAAAGCTTAACCATAGCTCGACGGTAACACCCACCTCCTAACCACGGAGCAGCTGGCAGGATGGAGCAGCCTGGCCCTCCTAGTTCCCGTTACTACACTGCTCCGCCAGCATCCTGGGGAATGCCTGCAGCCCAACTTAGCCAACTGCCTGGCCAACCAACTTGTAGAGTTGACCTAAAGCAAGAATTAGTCTTAAATGCATCTAAGTGCTTCAATCATACAGTATTTTCAGCTTCTTATTGCCTCCTCAAATTTCCCTTCCAACATCAACATAATTTTACAACCCATGTCCTTTCCTTGGGGCTCTTGACACAGGAGGAACCCCAGGCCCCTGCCACACTGTGCTACACAGAACAACCCCACTGGCATCAGATCCAATTAAATGTGTTCATTGTGGTGCTTTAACCTATATGCTGGTTTGAACAAGATCAAAAACACTCCAGGGGAGCACCAGAACAGAGCCTGAGAGTCTGTTTTTGCATTATCATTTAAGGAATGCATTATAGAGAGCTTTCAAAATGCTAATAAACTATCATCAAGTACAAAAAGAAAAAAAAAGAAAGAAAAAAGAAAAATCAAATGAAGGACAAACACAGCATATTCAAGATAGCTCTCAACAACAGAAAAGATGTTTAAAAAAAGATGGTTAAAAAAAAAGAGAGAAAAAAAACCACTTGAGTTGGCAGGAACTCTGCAGTGCCAAGATTCAGCTCTGCATTAGCTGAAGTTTGAGGACAGCCACAAGGAGAAAAATAAGTTTCATTTGAAAAATGAAATATATCCTACTGGGTCAAATGCAAATATTTATTCCCCCAAGACATTTTTGGACTAGAGCCCATATCCCTTTCTCTAGCACTCCTTAACTGAATCTGGAGATGGTAAAAAACAAGTTAGGCTGTAATTTTAGGTTACACAAATGTTTATGAAGTTCTGACAGAAAAGAAAAACTGGTATACAGCCTGTAAAAGCTCAGGCAGCTCATGATACTAAAACAGTGAACTGCAGGGAGACTGACAGCAGGGGCTGGACCATTACATAAGTGACTGCCAGGGAGCTCCTGCTCTGGTTTACAGGAATGAACTGAAAAGGGTGTGGTAGCTACTAAAAAACAAGTGGGCAACAGATTCATTTTTAGCTCCTTGTTCTATTGGAAACCACATTTTGAGACACAGATTTTGAGAGCTGTATTTAGAAATCTCAAGTAATTCAAAGCACGTAAAACATTTCTTAAGAAAATGAGAAACTACGTACATATTTTCTCGCTATTTGTATCCAGACACCATCAAAATGAATATTCTCCGCAATTAGTATCCAAATTTAATGTTGCCCTTTGCATCAGAAATTTGGACAAATCTTGGAAACAAACTAGTGACACTACAGTCCATATTCTTTTGCGTTTAGTGGAAACAAAACTAGACCTTTACAAGCAACTTGAAAGAGATGTCTGTGCCTCTACATAATCTGAGCAGGTCTGAATTGCTGAGCACTCACAGAATCTCATCTAGAAGAGAAAGATGCACTTTGAGACAGTGCATTATGCAGTGCAGCACAGCAGACCAGTGCTAAGAAGCAACCTGAGAAATTACTTGGCAGCAAGCAAGTTAAAACAGAAGTGTTCTGCTAGCTCCGAAACTTAAACAGATATGCAAACATTTAAGAATTACAAACAAAACTCCTGAAGGTCTCTGCTCTATAGAAGCAGATCTAGAGGACTGCCTGTAGTGAAAATCACAACTGGTCCCGAGGTGCATGTGAAGATCTACAATGGCAAGCGATTTGTCTTAAAACACTTCACACTGTGTTTCGTCCCTTAGTATAACAAGGCACCAAAAAATGAGGTTACTGTGCTTCAGGATTTTTTCTTTTAAACACCAAACCCAGAGACTGTCTAAGACCCAAGTGAACACCAGCAAGGTGCTGGCTGCACAGGCTCCTTTACAGACTAATCCATCAAGGTCAAGGAGGGTTTAATCACTGTACAATGATTTGCAGAGGTTTGTTAGGTGAAATGTTAGGAGTTCCCCAAAAAACGTGGAGAAAACTGGGTAAGAAAAGAGACAGAGTATGTTCATTAGCTATGTGCTGCCTATTCCCTCTCCTACTTATCTCTTCATTGAACAGGATGAGCTTTGTAGACCAGAATAACCATACTGACCTAATCTATTACAGAAGTTTCAGATACTTTTCAGGGCATTAAAACCAACACCATGCTCCAGATACCAATGACATTTCTAGCTTCTGTCACTATTTGACACAGAAAATTCCCTACATGGGTTCCAAACAGACAAACGGGTGCTGTTTAACAGTTTTAAAGTATGTTTTTCTAAATTGAGGCCCTGGAGACTATGAAATGAGGTAAAGGATGTACCTCTTCAGTACACATTTGCTGCCTTAAAATAATGATTTATTTGCTCAAGACATCTCTCCACTTACAGGCACTGTGCTTCAATTATCAGCATCAGAAGACTAACTCTTCTGAAAGCAGACTTGAGGTTTCTGGCATCCAGGTTACCCAGGGAGCAGAAACATTAAGACAAATGGTTGTTTTCTCTAAAAGCAAAAAAGTTACGCTTTTTTCAGAGTTCTGCTCTTGAAGCACAGTCTCTCCAAGTACCATGCAGCAAAGTAATGTTCTCATCTCATTTCTGAGAGTCAAAGTCTTGGGTCAGAGAAAAAAAAACAAAACCAACAACAAACAACCTACTTTGAACAAATTCTCCTCCATTTTATTGCTTCAAGAAAGTACTTCTGGGAAAATTAACAAAAAGCAATATAACCTCTTGGAATATTTAAGTGACACATGACACTTCTGTCAGTGGAGTAACCAGCAGACACAAAAAGAGGACCAAGCTGACCCACAGTGTATCAGCACAGATGCCTGAAAAGGGTTAAATAGTTTCTGGATTAGCAGACGCTGGAACAAAGCTCTCATCTTCCTCTCCCCTTCCCAATTCCTTTCCTGATGAACCAGCCCTTTGAAAGGCCTGCTTACTCGAATACCATAAACTGACTGAAAACCAACAAAAAAAAAAAAAATCAGAGTCCAAATCAATTAACACAAAAAGCTTTTGCACTCTGTCAGCTTAAGAGATAACTATACCCCGTGCTGACAGAAGTCAGAGCCAACAGCTTGCTATCCTTCTTCATTCAGGCCATGAAGGATGCCCAGTCTTCAGGGCTCTGAAAGTAACCTAGGGAAGGCAGCCTAATCCTAAATGCCTCTGGCTCATGTGGAGCACCCGACCCTTTCATCTTCTATTCTCTGTACAGATTCCTGCCATACCACCGGCTGCTGCACCAAGCCTCCCCCACCACTGAGCAAAATGAGAAAGTGGAATAGGAATGCTGCTTTCCACTGCCCTAGAGGCTGGCCAGGACCAGAGACACTGCAACAACATACTCTCCGTCACCCCCAGTAGCAGACATTGGAATGTTACTGTTACCCTTTGCAACAAGGAAATAAGGCAGCAAATAACCCAAAAACAATCTCTAGGAGTCTTGTTAGCACACATAGGCTACAGATAGCACGCATGTGAAGCCACACAGAAAAATCCTTCCAAACCTAGTTAAAAAGGTCAAAGCACGCTAGTTCAAAAGCTAACTGGGAATGATATTCACAACCAACAAGCATTTCAAAAAGTCAGCAACGAGGTATCTCAACTAGGCAAAGAAGAGCTGGAGTAAATCTCTTGACTATCAATACTGCTGAGAATACTGCACAGCTAGAATTGTTCTGGGAAAGGTAAACACTCCAGCAGAGCTCATAGCAACTTTCCCATACTTGGAACACAGAGGCAGGGCTGCCATTCTTCAGCTTTGTACAATAAAGAAAGTCAAGTCTGGGATTTCCAAATTTTAGACATGGTTCAAGCAGTGGTCTGATGGAGACATCTTCTCTTTTCAACAGCAAAGAAAGCATCCATGTAGATTAATCACTAGCTCTGAACCACCATTAGACCAGGGAAGGTCACCCATCTCTTGTTGCAGAATTGCACTGCTTGGATATCTTCTGCCACATAATGATATACCTGGCAGAGATGAAGGACAAGGTGCATGCACATGCAGTTTCAAATGGTTTGACTGTTGTCTATAAAGCAAAAGGACTTCTTCAGTCTCCATACAACAATGCCAAAGAAACCATTTCTGATTCTATATAGAAAAGATTTCTTTTTAGGGAACAACAACTTTGGTACAATTAAGTCAATAGTTTGTTTAAGAAAAATGCAAGTTAGTACCTGAGCTGACAATGAGAGGGCAAGAGAGAGAAGGAAGCAATAAGGGATGACGTTTATGGACAACATTCTGCAATGTGTAGTACAGGTGGAGCTTCTATTCTTGTCCTTCATGGCAGACCCAGTCTTTCTCTGAGGGAAATGAGGTCCTATATATGTCCATGTTCACAGTTTTTTTTCTTCTGGATACAGCACTCATTTCCCAGTAACACACCAGCAGTATAGCTGTATTTTGTCAAGACCTGCCACACCTTCAACAAATCACCATCAATACTGTGCCACCAGACCACTGCAGCACGTCTGTATGCTCATCCCTCCCCACCTCGGGCTTTTACAAATACAGATTTACTGATCCATCTTGTTAGCTCAGCCCTGTGCTCTGCTCTGCATGGCACCATGCTCTAGCAACCTTTCATAGCCTTCTCCACACAAAGTTTGTTTGAAGCCACTAACACAGGTAGGTGGATGGAGATTTTCTTGTCCCCTTCCCACTCTGGGAACCTATATTACTACAGTCCTCCTGTGCTTGGCAGTGCAAGTGGTAGTGAGGGCAGGTGAAAAGCAGAACTCTAAAACTGAGTCTAATGAGAGTTTTAGAGCATGATTTTATTATATCTGGCCATTGTTGAAAAATGTGAAGCTAATGACAAGACCTAGGAGAGACAAACACCTTAATCATTTCTAGTCATCAAAAATTAAAGGAGTAATTACATTCATACAAGTCACGACAAATCAAACTGTCCACTACACCCTTTAAACCTTACAAAGCATGCTTCTTCATAAAACCCATCTACAAACAGGAAGAAAAGCACAAAATACCTCCACACCTGAACGCTCTCCACGCATGCAAACACAAGCACTGACTCTGTAAAAGACCTCCTCTCAGAATGAGGGATATGCACAGGATATTCAGAGCTCCATATTTAAAAGTTCTCAAGTGACAAACAAGCTGCAGATACTATATACGGTTCTCTAATTCTCAGCTGTATATGTGAGGGTGGGGTCAATCTTCTTGCTGTCTTTTATTCCATGAAAAGCCAACACATGAACTTAATATTTCCTGATGGGAAGTTTTATTTTTACCAGAATAAGAATGTAACCAAACAACTCTTGATCAGTAAAACTACCACTGACCATCACACCTAAAAATATTAAGCTTGTTTCGCCCAACTAGATTGTACAACTGGATTTTAAGCTGGCTTTTGTTAAAAGCCTCTCTCAATCAATACATCTGCCTGCCCACCTATAGCTATCTTGATCTATAAGCTTATCACCAAGAGGGAAAATTTGCTACCTCAGTTCTGCTTGCTTCTCTGAACGCTGTGCATTCACACCAACTTGTTCTTCATGTCAAATTTAGCTCTAACCAGACTCTTTGTAAGGTTCTTCAATCCATTAGAGCAGGAGAAAGGTATTCACCTGAACACAAAAGGTGGTACCAAGTAGGTGTCAGGTGTCTGTAAGCAAGGACAGAGTGGGCAACAATGTCTTTTGATAGCAGTGAGTTGTTGTTCTCCTACAGTGTTCTGACTGCAACCTTGATTTGGGATTTCAACAAGAGTCATTATCTCAGTCAGCACTTACCTTGCATCATACTCCTGTAGGCTGTGTCTGTGATGGCATAGATATGAGGGGGCATCTCATGTCTCTTTTTGCCTTTGTACATCTCCACTATTTCTTCTGAGTATATGGGCAGGTTCTTGTAAGGGTTGATTACCACACAGAACAGGCCTGAGTAGGTCTGGAAAGAAAACGCCCCAGCAAATAAAGACAAGAATTAAATGCTGTATAGTTGCATATTTTAACAGTATATTGCTTGAAAAAACAAACAAACTGAACAGTTGCTTTTTTAAATACTTCTTCCAGTGATGCCATGTGGGATGCTTCCCACTATGCAATATTAGAATCTGAGCAACACCTAAAGTCATATCAACTTGACCAGTACTCAACTTTTCCAAGTATGCACAGAGCATCAACTGACACATTAGTCACACTGATGTCACTGGCCTGCTCCTTGGCTAACTAACAGTCCACTAGGACTGGCTTTTCTTCCTTTCAAGGTTCCTATATTCAGGTCAAGTGCCATTTTATTGTATAAGGTAGGTGCTCAGCTCCTAGAAGCACACATTTTATTATGTTCTGCCTCATGTTTGCTATGGATTTATCTAATAATTGATCAACTACAACACAATAACACTTCAAGCCAAAATAGTTACTAAAATTAAAATTAGACCAGTGTACTCCTGAAAAGTTTTCAAGGCCACTGGACTAGGCCAAATTCAGTGTTACCCTGTTCTGAACAGGAAGTTGGATTAGATGGCCTCCTAAAGACTCTTCCAGCCTGAACACTTTCCTGATTTACAATGTAATGGGCATGACTCAAACTAGATTCAAACCATTAGATCAGTAATGTTGTATAGTCAGCAACATTTGTTGAAGTTTACTTCTAATTAATTTCAAATGGTTAATTCATTGATCTATGACAGCAAACCTCGATTTCTCTATTGGTTTCCACTGGCTTAAATTGTACAATTCTAATGGAATACAACTGACAAAATACTTCCAGCGAAAATATTAACCTTTTATTAAAAAAAGGAAAAAACCAAAACTCTGAGATTTGAATACCTGAAAGAAAAAGCCCAACCAACTTTGTACTCGCAAAGGGAATAGGAGAAGCAGAGACTTCTTGGATATCTCCTAGATATTCTAAGAATAGCATTCCAAGCCTTGCTCCTGGGATTTAGAGCTATCCTACTTCCCTGTCAACTTCAGAAGCAGTTGTTTGAAACATCTGGAGATGAACAGCTTTCTACAGCAACTTGTACTGCTACCATAAGAGAGTACCTTTGGCACTTTTTATTTCTGCTGTCAACATCTCTTCTATTGTTTGCTCAATGAAAAAAGAGTGCTTCTGAGTGGTAAAGAGTTCTCCACAAGGAGCACAGAGAGTACTTAATCAGATTTAGCTCCTTAGCTAGATAAAGGTAAGGATTAGACTGCACTGATCAGAAGGGTGAAAATAGCATCTACCACACAGTTTATGGTCTTATAGCTAAAGTTTCTACATGATGGCTTAATGTTAAGCAACTAGTTCACTCTTCTATGCAGCAGATTCAGATATAGTTTTCACTCAAAATTTTTTATAGATACTTAAGGTTCCTTTTCCATACCCCAGAATAAACTATCAGGATGTTTCCAGACCTATTCTTTTTCTTTTTCCTCTTTTTTCACTCATTTTTTAAAAATATTTGAGCAATATTTGAATGGCTTACAGAAAATACTAAATCTCTTTCCAAAGTGGAAAATTATGAAAGTTGGCTAAAAACCTTTTGGCATAGTACTTCTAAAGTTCCAGAAGCTAAACTTCCATGAGACATTCTAGTCAGGTTAGGGTTCAGGTAGTGCTGGAAGGGAACAGTTTAAGGGATTTACAGAACCAACCTGGCAATTCTAGTTCCTTTTGTCTCAGCCTTAGCTCTCCATCAAGTCCAACGGGACTTGTACAGTACAGAGTATCAGCTGAAAGTCTGGGTCATACTTTCCTGACCTTTGACTTGTGGAAGACAGCGCAGCACCAAGAGGTAGAAAGGAGTCAAGGCAAGAGCAGCATGTTCACAGTACACACAATACAAGTCCACAAGGAACATTAAGTTTTCTTGTCTGTATTTGTGTGACCCTTCACGGCTGTGTTTGCTGACAAATCAGAACTGCTGCTTTTCAGGTGAGTATAGTGCAAAGGTCTGAAGCAATCTTACAGATGAGAGCAACAGTTTAGAAAATGGAAGACATTCATTTCACTTAGAGTGATGAAGCCATGAAGCAATTATGCAGGAAGAGGCCACCACTCTCTTCCAGCATTCTGGTTTCCGGGAGAAATACCTAAGGGAAGTTTCCACGCAGTATAATGATCTCAGATGTATGAGGTGATATTTTTGTTTAATAAGGAGAAACAACTAATCATGGCTGGGATAGGTAACTGAGTGAGACCACCACGTCACAACTGCTGGTCAAGCCCATTGACAGAGTTGTATAGGAAGCAAGTTGAGCTGTATGGAGTAGAAGTTGCCAGCCCTACCACAGAAACGACAAGAGTCATCTTCATCCTGCTGAAGTACAAGTAACAACTTATATGCATAAATCCCTGAATTGAACCCAAGGTTCCAGTTTAAAGGCTCACCTATCATAAGCATAGGTGGCTTGGAAATCCGTACTTTGTCTCAAACATTGCTATCTAAAAATAGAATTCTGGCATTACCTTTCACTAACTATTTCAAGTGACACATAGGCCAAATTGGAACTCATTTCGTTTCTCTAATGGCTAAACTACCTCTGAAGAGTTGAAAGGACCATCTACAGCACAAGACAAAGTTGACAGCATTAGAAAGTTTATTTTCCAGCAACTGTTAATTTGAATAAAATAACTGGAACGTGTAAGGTTGAGTTTTGAGTTTCACACTGAATACAAACAGGGCAGTTCAGGTAAGCAACACAAAAGCTGACACTGATCTTCTGATAAAGGATTCCCAATAGAAAGGGTTAATAGAAAGCCAGTCTATTAGCAAATCACCTCAGTGCAGAAACCAATCTACACCCGGAAACAGCACATTGGTGTCAGACTCAAGCTCTTAGTTCTCGAACTGTTTGACACTCCTTGCCTGCGCCAATGATAAGATTTCTCCCTTCCTTTTACAGGATGGAAAGACAGAAAAATAAAGTTAAAAAAAAAAAATCTGACATGCAGCCCTGATGGTAAATGAGAGAGAAAGGACAAGAGCAGAACTAAATTATGCTTATGATCCTCCCAGAGACATTTATGCTAGAGATGCGTTGTGTGTACTCCCTTTCTTCAGGCGGATTAATGATCAACTAACAGCCACTCCAATGAAAGTATTTTAAGCCTTCACAGTAATCTCCTGACTTGCTGAGAACTGCTGACAGGTGAGATCAGTCCATTTCACAAGTGCACAGAAACACAGTTTTGGCAAGACTAAGATTCTGTAATAGGGAATTACTATGCTAGGTTTTCTTGGGTGAAGGGTGTGGGGATTTTTGAATACTTCTTACAATCCAGTTAGAAGAACTCACTTTATTACAGTCACAGACTACGTCAGAAATCTCAGAGGATATCTTGCAAGATATGTGAAACAGCCCATTGCACAGCGTGCAACAGACTGAGATACTGCTGAATTATCTTCAACAACTTACTATATAAACTAGCAATGTTTCCTATTCTAAAAATGTTACACATGATCTTACACATCACATTTCATCTCAATATCAAGATTATTCCCTCTGAGAACAGATTTTGACCAATAACAGGAGGAGTTGTTAACCACAAGAATAATCACATGCATTACCCTCCAATCACATTAGCTCTCAGATTCTGACATCAGATGGTGGGAGTCAGACTAAATTTATATCAGCCCTGTATCTTTTAGATGTTCTTTGATAATTTCTGCAAGAGTCAACTCTATGCCTTCATGCCACTCCAGAAGAGCAGTGGTCACAGAACTAGTCAGTCATGAGTTTCTCACTTGTGTTCATACCCCTCAACTTGGAAGGCAACAGTCCACAAAGTTTCCTACCCAAGATGTACAGCTAGAGTGAATTCCTGCTATGTGGTGTCTTAGATAACATCAGTCCCTATTAGGGCAGAAGAGAACATCTACAGATTCCACATAAGATGACTACACAAAAGACTACAGCCCTAAGGGGATGATAAAGTAGTAAGCATTCAAAAAAACCATCCCAAACATACAAAAAGATATTGCAGAGTTTTTACTTATGTTGTCTTCTCCATATGACAAGAGAATCAGCTTTTAAGTTTTGGAAGCACAAGAAGTGGTGGGGGGGAACCTAGACAAAATTTCTTTGAGGATCCTATTAATATACATGTTTACATGCGAAATTTACTCTTTAGTACAATGTATTTTACTAGATCTTCTAATATACTGTGAAGAAGATTTCATCGTGCCTAAAAGTACTGAACATCCAGTATTTCTCACAATTCCATCTCAAGAAGTCCCATTTCAATCCTGTAAGCAGAGGCTAGTCTGAAAATGAACAAACCAAGGTACACTAATTCCTGTTTTAACCAGTCACTGTACCCAAATTTTACATTACCAGTGGGTTTAATAATTCATTCTATGACTGCAGAGTATTAATAAAGATTATCACAACCAACATCTGCTGGTTAAACATAGGTAACAGGAAGAGAAAAATCAGAAGGGAACTGAAGAACCAGATCAAGGTTCCAAAGTCTCCTTCCCCACCTTTCCCTGTTTATTGCTGTCGGTATTCAGTGAAGTGCTTCATCTGCTGCATCAGGTATAACCGTTGGTCCCATAAATGGTACCTTTGTCATTTACACAGCAGTAAGAAGCAGGAATCTCTGCTCTTGTCCATTTGGGGGCAGAAGGAAAAGGAAACATTTCCTATCTGTAAGCACATGCAGGCACATATGTTCCTTCTCTGACAAGACAAGCTGAGATCCAGAATTTTCTAACACAAAGCTTGGCATTAGCATTCTTCCCCACTGAAGCTCCAGACATGGAAAATGCAATTCAAACGCTGGGTGTATTAGAACTGTGTTTTTATTATTATTTAGTTCAGTTCAGATCAGACTCCCTGTCTACCACTATCCAACTGCTCTTGCTTCTTGCTAAAAGAAAGTTCAAAGGCATTCAAAACACCCTGCAAACAAAGACATTAAAACATTAAAGGCAAATTTACCATAGCATTCCTTGAAAGCTTCAATATTAATAGCGGGGGGTTGGCACAGTCTAGCGAAAAAATTGTAAGTAGAGGGAAGAAGCTAAGTCACACAGGAGTTGCGATAGGGGCAATGAAAGGTTAACATATATATTTAGGAGCAAAGTAAGTTCACATAGTATGTAATCAAGAACTCCCACCCCAATAGACAAGATTACTTACATAGATCAGTCCTGAGTAGTATCTCTCCTTCAAGTTGTGAAGCACAGATGCTTCATTCAGGCACGTCAGCTCTGCCATATCTTCTACTTTAGAGAATTTCGGGGGGTTCATCTTCTGGATGTCATCCTTATTTACTTTCACCTTCTTCCCATTCTCTGCCAGTTCCACGATAGCTTCATCTCCTACTTCTTCCTTCAGGCTAGCTGCCTCAAACCCATTCTTCTCTGAAGGAACCCATACCAGCTTCTTAGCTGCCCAGTCAGCCTGAGTCAAGGGGTTATTAATGATGTTTTTGTCCACATAAAGGTACTTATCTGCATCTCTTTGCGCCATTGTGGTTTACAACTGGGGACCTGTGAAGAGAAGGGGAAAAAAAAAAAAAAGGATATTTTTAAAGCCTCAAGTTGCCTTGCAAATTCCTAGAGGCAGACAGGCACATGCTAAGTACTCTGAATCGCTGGTCATCAGAGCATGCCTCCCCTTCCTTTAGTTTCATGTTAGTAAGCACTGCTAAAGTTGTCAAACTTCCAATAAGGTCAAGGTTTTGCTTGCCAAGAGGATGAAAAAAACCCAACTAGCAAGCAGTTTTAAAAAAAACCCCTACAACACAACACTGACCGTTAAGCATTTGGAAGCCATTATTTGGCAGAAAAGAGAAAGCACATTAAAGTGCCAAGTACCAAACAATTTGTGCCAATCCTCATAGCATCAGACACTATGTCAGTAACATTCAGGTCAAGATTAGCCCTTCACTGCTCTACTTGGTAGAGATATTAGCTCAGAAATATAATCATAAAAGTTTAATCAACACTTTTACTTTGTATCTCCTTCTTCTGATAAGCTATAAATCAAATACCATAACTTGTTAGAAATGCCAACTACCAGTCTAGACAATGAGGCACACTTCGCTTCTAAAAGATAGCAATAATTTGAGGACACCGGTTAAGACTGATGTTAGATACTTTCCATCACCAGCTTAGTAGTAATACCCAGCCCACCAGTTTCTTTCTCTTTTTTTCTACATAACGTTCAGTAGGAAGAACCTTCAAGAGAGTAACAGAATAAATCTGTGTTCAGGAAATTTTACAGCTGAAAATCCTCTAACGGGATCCTTCTATGAAGCTGTGGTCAGACAGAGGAGAGAGTTCCACCCATACAAGAGGGAGACAGGCAGCATGCTCAAAAAATGGCACCCCAGATTCAGTGTTTGATCAAAACCAGAACACTACCACCAGGGATTTTCCAGTTTATAAAGCAGCAATTTTATTAGTGCCATTCAGGAATTCTTTCAATCAGAAAAGGGCTGCATGCGTCAAGGCTCATTAACCATGTAACAGCAGCCTCTTTACAAGATCCCATAAACATAACTTCTTGGAGCCTTCCTCACAAAGATACCAGTGTCCTCAATATATGTTTTTCATAACTTGGATAGAAACTAGAGCTCTTTACCACCTAAAGAACAGGAAATGAAAATATCAATACTCATGTCATAGAAGGCCATCAGGATCTATAGGGTAACTTTTCTACTGAACATACCCACATACACAAACAATCCAGCAAATCAAATAAGTGAAGTTTGACTGGAGGTACTGCAGACAAAAAAGTATTGAAAGCAGGACAGAAGCAGCTCAATTCCCAAAATATGCATGAGAGCAACAATAGATGTTGAGTCCCAGCATTAGCAAGCAGTGAATGAAGCCAGAAAAACATCAGCTATAATAATGATGGGCACAAATGCCCACACCAGCCATTTGTAAGCATGTAGGGAAATTCCTTTCAACAAATGTATTACTGTAGGTGGGATGTAACTTTGTGTCAGAGACTGTATGGTTAGCTGTATATTCACAGTCAAAAATTCTTCAGCAAATAAAGAGAAAATTACTCTATAAATAATAATTTCCTTTAGCTTGAGTTTAAAATCTGATCTAAGCCTTACAGGATATGTCACACTTTACCTTGTCTTTCCTTGCCCACAGGATCCCTGACACTTCCACCTCAATCACCACAATGGTCATTCTCAGAGCAACTCCTCCCTGGCTTTTCATATTTTCACCGAAAAACTAGATTTTAATGGGTACATGATGAAGAGATTTGTTGCAGAGCTAAGATGTAGCAATCTGGAGGCTGCCATTAAAAACTGCAGCTGTCAGGAGAGCTTCAAGACCACCCTACAACAGCAAGCCTGACAGACTATATAGGAAATAGAGAAGACTAACTATGCAATAGAAGATACTAGGACTTCATGACACTGCAGAGTATCATCTGCAGGTTGTGATCAAAGGGTTAAAAAAAGGGAGTGGAGGGAAGGAGGGGGAAAAGAAAAAAAAAAAGAAATAAATATTCAATTGTGTCCAGAGTTGTATCAGGTTTGGCAAGGCAACAGCTGTGCTCTACCCTCCATTACACAGTTTCCTGCCTATGCAACTCCCAGAATCTAACCAGTTGCCTTTTTTGGCTATAATCAGGCAGGACAGAGGCAGTATGCTTCAGCTAAATTCAGTTTCATCATTTCCTGAGGAATCCTAAGTAACCAGCCATCTGAAGTGTCCTACATTGCACTGAAACATATTCCTCACTTCCTTACTGCTAGAGTAAATGCATTCCCTATATCTTGGAGATACATTCCAGGACAGAGTAATTCTTTTTGGCTAAGAAATATATAAGATCATAAGAAATCTTTCAAGACGTATCCCCAGCCAGTTCTAGATCTGAAGAGAACTAAGAAAAGAAGATAGTTACAGAGACAGTAGTTAAATTCCTTACAGTAGGAGAACCCTAAATTATCTCACATACAAAAGGACTGTATTCTTCAACCAGTAAGGGATCATTCTATCACTTTTTATTTTCAGGACTGAAAACAACTTTTACACTAAGAGGAGAAATAACCTAACACAGTTATTCTAAAATCTCACCAAACACTAAGCTTTTTAAGCTACCAATTAGTAGTGAGGAGATTCAAAGAGAGCTTGCACCCCAAACTTGAAACAGACTTGAAAACTACCCTATTGCATTGCAGTAGCAGTCTTCTTATCACCATCTTTTATTAGTCTTCATATGCTCCAGAACAGAATCATCACGTACTAGAAGTAAAACACTGGAGGCTCATGGTAAGATAACATGGCATTAGTGCTATTCTCGAGGCTGACTTCTAACCCACAGGGCGTCTAAACTAGCAATACCACAAACCAACCATTAATTTGTCTTCTCCATAAGAACAGTACCAGAGGAATCAGATTCAGCAAGTTCCATCTTACAGGCTCCTAAACTTATCTCCCTACCTTATGCTGCATTTCACTGGGCATTTCTAAAAATCCCTTAAGTGGTCAAGGAAGGAAGCAAGCCCAGTAAGCTCTTGCAGCCTTACAGCCACTCACAATGAATGCAAATCATTGCCATTTTAGGAACAAATTAGGAAGTAATTTGTTTGCCTAGTAGTTTGCATTTTGGGTGTAGATAATTATGCAGGGCAAGGACATTTATCTTTACATGGCTATTGTGCAACTGTCGGATGAGAATACCGTTAACAATATTCTTTTTGATGCAACACCAGTCTACAGGCAAGACGACCAAAAAATACAGAAGGAAGACAGACCATCCTTGTTTTGAGTTTAAATGCCTCCTTCCTAGTATTGTTTCCAAAAATGACATACTACAGTCACTTCCCTGTTAACCCAGTATGTTCCCTTATTGTGGTGCATAGCAGCCTGAGGAAGAGGCTGGTCAAACTTTGCTTGTTTTCCATTATTTCAGGAACCAAAAGACACTCTTTGCCATATAACTAACTACACAGTTGCCATAAAGATGCCATACAGCTATAGATGGAGGCAAAGGCGTCTACAGTTATGAACAGGACAGGAGCAAGACATAATATGTAGTCCCACCTTAAAAAAAAAAAATTCAACCCTCACCCCCTTTTACATAGATATTTTCCAAGAGATTCTTTTGAGAGGAATAAGTTAAACACTGGTTTTAAGATGACCTGCATTCCCTTTGAGCTAGGCAGAATTACCCAAAACCCTCACTGGAATACAATCTTTTGCCTTAGTCTTCTGCAATTTCACAGCCTTAAGGCTTAGGTTATAAGACAGTTCACACACTCCCTACAAAAACCTGGAAACAAACATGTTATCTAGCTTGGAAAGTTGCCTCTGCTGTAAGGCCCAGTGTTTTGTAACTGCTAGAAGCGTAGAACATTACCTGTTTGCAATTTCATTCTCCAGAACTATTTGTATTATATCCCCTCCCTCCCAACATTTACTCTGTCAGCAGCCACAGTATTGTTCTAGGACTGAGCCACTGCTCAGTAAGACGAGCTTGGGCTCTGCTAAACTCTGGAGGTAACAGTTGAAGTAGAAATAGGATCAATATATTCAGAAGAGTATTAATGGCAACAGTTAAAGCATCATGCTTACTACTGGCTAGAAAAGAGAACATTTCCAGTTTGAGTTACCTGAAACATCATTAAAGTAGGGATCTCCACATTGTTCTTTTTCAGCTTCAGGCTCATTCTTAGCAAAGATGCATTACTACATTGCAACAGACAGCTTTAATCACACACTATTTTCCTATTTTAATGAATTATGAGAAGTTTGTGAAATTGTCTGTTTCATATCCACCATTAAGGTACTGTTATAAACTTCATGTGATTTCACATAAAATGGTCCCCCCACATGGTTTGTCTAGTGGCCTTTCTACTAGCACTGCAAGAGGAACAATCCTGAAGATCAGTGTGACAAAAAGAATGAACAATAAATAGCAAACATTTTTAGACTACAACACATTAATTTCCCTTTTTTCACAGGATCCACATTTCAAAAGTATTTCAGGAACACAATTCTTACACCACTTTCCAAAATGGTTTACCTGAGGATGCAATACGAGACAAACACCCTTTCACAGAACAAAAGGAATGCACACCATTTCTATAGGCAAGACAAGACTTTTACACTAGAAAATTGCAGCACTACTGGTCACTTACTGCCCCACTTCAGTTACAACTAAATTGCACTCAATGAAGAAATTTATTTCTTTGTTAATACAGCATTTAAAAAATAATCTGACTTCGAGAAGCTACTAATGATTCAAACTCAGTTTGGTCATTAACATTCATATGATAGGAATCCTTGCTAAGCGTATGATCTGAACAGCTAATACTTGCATTATTTTTGCAAACTCAACTATTTCATGTTCCCCAGCCAGTTGAATACAGTTCATCAAATCAACAGATTTAAGAGCAGCTAGAAAACTAAACTAAAGTAGTCTAAGGTAGACTTTACTGGCCAGGCTACCTACAGTGAGCATGAACTGACAACATAAAAACCCTAACCCACCAAGAAAAACTTGCTATAATTCCCTTGTATTCACTAAGAAATTGTTCAGATTTGTTTAGAACCTAGGAGACTGACACTTCACAGCTCCATGCCCCAGTACGTTTATGGGAAAGAAAACTGCAAAGTTTGTTAGCCCAAACTGCTCCAATTTGTAAGTAACACCTACATAAAAACTGAAGTCTGAACCGCTAAGGGCAAGAAATGAATCACAAGCGGGAGGCGGAGAAGAAGGGAAGGCAAAAATCTGGCAGGAAGCTGAACTGATGGACTGGTTATATCTGCTTATTTCTCAAGTTCAGTACATTGTGACACATCAGTGCTTGATGCTTCAGACTGAACTCAAGAATCACGAATTTCAGTTTTCCCACTAGAGAATATATCAGGCAAGCACATGAGTTGGCAGTTAGCACTCCCTCACAGATAGTCCCGGAGCTGAAGGCACCAAGCCTTTTTGTTCAGAATGCGGTGCTGCCATGCAGACTCATTTTTTCTAGTTCAGCTTTATTTGGAATTCATAATGAGCGCTATCAGGCTTACTGGAGTTCACTGCTTTCCTCTCCAGTCACCGTCTGACGCACACAATACATTGTTGAAAGACTTATTTCACAACTGGAATGCAGATTGCTGGCAATTATTGTTGCATATTCAGTTTGACTGTAGTGCTGCCCAGACTTGCCAGCTACCCTGTTTATTACTGTAAATTAAACTCAAGGTAGAGCACAAAAGTGCCCTCTCTGTATGCAAGGGGTTCTAAGAATCAAGAAGAAGGAATCCAATTATCTAATGTATAAATGATACCTGTATTGCACAAAAGTGACCTACTGGTCAGACTACACGTAAGACAAAAGAAGTTGAAGGGAATTCTGTATCTTCCAGGTGGCCTAAAGGCACCTGACACACATCCTCAGAACACTGAACGTGGGATAAATGTTTCTCAGCTTCTGTGTGTCCATCTCTCCTCATCAGCTGCCAAGCACCGCTCTGGTGTGTGTGAAGCAGCACTTGCATATATTCCACTGTAACAGCTGACAGAGGAGATTTGCTCTGGCAGCTGGGACTTCCCATGGCAAAGCGCAAAGGCCACAAAGCCCTGTGCAAGTAAGACATTGCCCTTACATGCTAGTCACCTTTTCTCTTCACTGGGTTCAAATACGGTAAGACTGTGAGAACAGAAGCTACAAGCACATGTACGTGTAACATAAACTAATACCAACCTGAAGAGGCTACTTTTGGGTACCAAAGAGTGAAAACAGGGTAGTACAGGCTTCACCACAGGCTACAGAAACACAGAAACAATCTTGAGCAACCACAGTGCATACCATAAAGTAATTAACCACTGTAGGTCATGGGCAAATAAGGCCTAACTTCCTTAAGTTAATGCTAGGGAGTGTATGCTTGCCCCTATTTTAATTGCACCTTCTGAGTTCAGTGAGACACCAAGACACACTACTGCATAGATGGCACCACTACAGTTAATCAGCTCTATGAAGCTTGTGCACATTGTTTAAACACACCAAACACTGATTTAGGAAGGGGGAGGGTAGTCTTCTGTTGATTTCAAATCCAGTCTTTAGCATGACAAAGCTAGGCTGGCTGCCACCCAACCCCATTCACTTTGAATAAATATTCAAAGTTTACAATCCTGCATAATACACTTTCTGCAACTGTTGTTTCTCATTAGTGCAAGTACAGTACATGCCTTCTCAGCAGAGGAGAGAATTCCTCTTACAGAGACAGTGTGCCCACAAGGAAAACATTCCAGGGGGAGAACACATTCTTCGTGACCACTCAGCAAAGTAATCCCACTTAAGGAGACAGCTGTAGTTCAGAAAACTGCAGCCCATCCCTGCTGTTCAAGCTGTTTTGCTGGAAGACTTGTTTTCAGGAGGCATAATGGCCTGCAAAAGTTCTGATCAGGCATGCAGAATTCCCTAGGGACATCGCATGAGAGAGGGAGGAAGAGCTTGGAAAGTTTCAGCCTGTCCTTGTTACCTCAGGGTCACTTTTCATCTCTTCCCTAATATTCTGACTTAAGGCTAAAAAAGGATCTACCAAGAACTCTGAGGTGCTATGTGAGGTAGCTCTACATACTTCTGTATCAGTTAGCACTCTCTCTCATCTTTGTCAGTGCCAGGTTTCAATTCATTGCAATAGGAAACAAGGAATAAAACAATTACACCTAAACACAGAGAAGAAAAATATGGTTCTGGTTCACCCTTTTAGATGCAAATATGTAGCATGTATGTGGCTAAGACAAAGTCATCTCACAGGAACAATTACTCTTGCTTACATTAATCAACAAATTGCTTTGATCCCAGTATCAATACTACTAATCTTTTTCCAGTCCATACTGGAAAGAACCAAGAATCAGTGCAAATACATCTGCTTAATAATTTCTGAAAATATTACGTTTACATTGCAGCAGAAGGTTCTCTAGACACTTACGGCTCAACCTACTGTGCCTAACTAGGTCTGTGTACAAACAGCTTTCTGCTACATCTCATGTTTTCATTTTTGTTTCAAATAGCTCTGCTCCACTATTAACAGGAGCTACGGGAACGGTAGGCAAAAACCCTGGCAGAGAGAAATCTACCACCTATACAGGGTCCAAGTTTGATTCTCAACTCTTCCAGCTGTACCTAAGGGTTCATTAAGAAGACCTACCACTCTGTTTATGATGGTGATCTTGGAGGTGAAGGGTTGGAAAAGAGTGACTCTTTCTGGACATGAGAACAACAATAACTCCTATGCTGAAGAAAAACTTACATAGCCTTTAAGTTCCAGGATGTATAAGGAGGCCAGATTGAAAATATTTATTGATTTTTTATTTTATTATTTATAGACCATAAATATCACCTTCAAGATAGTCTGAAAAACTTCATAACATTCAGATTGTGACACTTCCCTATTGCATTCAGGGTCTTGCATAGCTCCATGACTCCTTGCTTAGCTCTCCGTCATTACCGATGTTCCAGAGAAAGCTCCAGTGTGGCAGAGCGCGTGAGGAACACTTGTCTGGTCTGTACACTTCAGCCTCCCACTTGTCCTCTGGTTAGCTTGTTGCTTTCCTGACCTGTGCTTTCTTCCCTAAATGTCAAATATATCACTCTTTAGAAAGGAACAGCATTAGCAATCTCTAATTTTAGTAGTCATCCAACCGTGCCCTCCTGTCTGGATCTGCTGAAGCACTGATTTCTGTGTTAGAAGAGAATAAAGGACTCATCTTTTAATGTCAAATGAGTGGTAAGAAGGGCACCTGAAGTAGGAACTTTGTTATAACCATGGCTATATGGCTTATAAAATTGTCTCTATTCTAGCATTACAAGAAAAGACTTCTTTGGAAAAAAAAAGAAAATTATCTCCTTCTGACAGGAGACTGACATACTATGACATTCCACGGTTCCAGTATGAGGAAGCAAATAAAATTTGAAAGTTTCCAACAAAGTTTTGCTTTCTGGCCTAATAGGATAAAAAACAATATCAGGAAATGCTGACCATGGAATAACAAAACTGCTTCATGTGTTTCCACCACAGTTAATAACTTTCTTCACAGCCATATACACTACAGTGCTGTGGCAGTGAGGCACTGGAACAGATTGCCCAGAGAAGCTGTGGATGCCCCATCCCTGGAAGTGTTCAAGGCCAGGTTGGATGGGGCTCTGAGCAACCTGGTCGAGTGGAATGTGTCCCTGCCCATGGCGGGGGGTTGGAACAAGATGATCTTTAAGGTCCCTTCCAACCTAAACCATCCCATGATTCTCTGATATTCTTCCCCTTATCTACATGAGCAAGAGGTGAACCATACAACATGCTGATATTTATCAGTTAAATCTACATCAAGTTTTTTTAGTATTAAAGAACTAAAATCTACCTATATAATCCTGCCCATTAGGAAAAAAAAAAATTAAGATTTTGTCACACAGAAGATTACCTCCCACTGCGTGGAGGAAGAAGATAAACTGATCATGCACACATATATGCCTGTGCTATGCAGACAATACATAGATAATTTTTAGAAGTTACAGCAGTTTGTCTAAAACTGGTGATCCTTTTTTTGCAGAAAAATTATGACTAATACATCTTCCTCGTCACATTTGTGTGTTCTCATTTTACTTTTCCCATCATATACTGCATTAAACTTGGGAAGGGCCATTAAACCAATTCATAACAATTTACTGCATAGTGAAATGTCAAAGACTTTAGTATCTGCTATAAAGATTCATACTGCAACATAACCCAGACAATAAAAGCTAAGTGAGTTGGTTTAAGTCACAAATCTTAAGTTGCAGTTTAAAGAGAGTCTTTCTGCTTGTAGAGAAATCTTACTTGGTATTCATGCTTCCCTAAGAAAGACAATTCCCTTTGTCAGTAAGCAGACACGTCCATTTGAAACACAGCAGTTTCAAGTATCCAATTATTTGATTATTTTACATAGTCAACTATATATGTGCATCCATACTCCCATTTATTTAAACAATTCTGTAAGGTCTGAATACATTTTATTTGACGTCAAAGAGACAAAACCCATCGTTATCTCTGAACAACAGGGGAAAAAAGACATCTGAACTACAACTATGAGGCATAAAACATATTAAGTGGTATTCCGCTGAAAAAAAATAGACTCCACTAATACAAAAAAAAAATATATTTCTTGAACTACTTCAGATGCATTTACAAGCAAAAAGTAATTAAAATTGTTTTCTAGATGGTTACCTGTAATGAGGAATTTATTAATTAAACTGCCTGTTTCTGGATAACTTCATCTCAATTCCCCCCCTTCTGAGCTGTTTCACTAGCTCACAACCACCCAAAAAAACCTCAAAGAAAAACATCAGTATCTTTCTCCACATTTAAACTATAACTGACGTAGCCAAAAAAGAAGTCAGAGAATATTTTTCTTCATCACATTTAAAAAAACCCAAATCTGTCAAAAATCAATTTACCTCATCAACCAACTAGTTCCAAGTGCTTAGCCAGAAACTCTCTAATCCAGTTCACTGGTCTGACTTCAGATTTACATTCAGTATTTGTTGCGAAGTTCTTACATTTAAACACCGTATATTTGTTCTGTATCCTGAGATGGACTATCAATTTAAGAAAAAGAAACCCTATCAATGAAAACTAATTTGTACTCGGGTGTTTCAAAATAATTGATTTTATCAATTATGACACAGAAAGACTGGAATCTCTTGCACTAAATGGTAAGCAGACCTACAGGTTAACAGTCCCTGCCAAAAAGAGCTTACTCACTAACAATTTACCTACAAACTAATACCACAGATGTTTTAAGTCAGTCACATCTGGAGAAAAAGAAGCAACTGAAATTATTTTTTACATTGACATTTGGTTGTAGGTTTCCTTTTTTTTTTTTTTTCTGGAATATTTAAAACCACTCTGTCACTGAAACTAGATGGGTTGGTTGCTGGCCACGACCAACTTTAACCAAAGTCAAATCCAATGTCAATTAAAAGAGCCTAAATTCAAGTGAACTGGTGAAGTCTTAAGCTGAAAAGAAAAAGTCTTCAGCTCAAAAGAAAAACATAGGTGAATGTTCTCTCATCACTACAAACAATAAAAAGGGAAGTAAACTATCACAAGAGCATGCTTTAAGTCTTAGATTTTAAACAGGAAGCTGCCCAGCAGTAAAAAAAAAACCTCAACTCTGACTGCACAGGACTGTCAAAATTGAGCTGTAAAATTTCCCTAAACCTCTTTTCTTACAAGTCTGAACGCCCACTTGGCTTTCAAGCAAATCAGAACTCCAGTTCTGTGTTGAGGCATATATCACAATGGATTTCCTGCCGAGACCCATTAAAATGGTAGTTCTTGATGAAGTATTCATCAGTTAAGGAAACTTTATGATACAGATTTCCAAGTTATGTTTCCCTCAATATATTAATTATTAGCTTATTAGCTTTACTGAAATTGCTCATCCATGTGGTTTTATTTACTACTGTCAGCAGAGTCAGCATCAAGAGAAATTTAAATTTCTAGTCATGAAGACAAGCAGAATCCAAACCCCACGTACAAAACTCTAGAGGCACAAATTTCATAAAGAGGTCGCAGAGTCAAACCACAGTATGCAGAGTTACATTTCATTATACCTCTCCGCAATCAGCAGCAGTACATTTGTTGGCCTTGTACAAGAAATAATTTGCAGTAGACAAGTATGTTAGATCAATTTTACATTTTCCACTTCGCTATGTTTAAAAAGGGCAGGATTTAGCAGTACTAGCTCCAGAAGTACCATACAATGGAATCAGTCACAGTGCCATCACCAGAAAATTGTAGACACTACTATTTCTTTAGACTTTTTAGGATGCTCAGAAAGGCAACATCTTGTGATGAACAGTTATAGGCCAAAGGATCATTAACTGAAAACACGGACTAGTCCATTACACTGAACACGACTGGGTTGGAGTGAGGTCCGAAGGTGTTAAGCCACTACAGTGGCTTAGAACTGCAAGACAAATTGGTGTTCAGATTATTACTTCAAGCACTCAGAACAAGTTCTCACAGTCACTGAAGAAAAAAGCGAAGCGGATAAACCATAATTAAGATGAACTTGTAAACTGATGCATTTCATGTAGTTGGACAACACCCATTTGCATTAGCTTCCAGGGCAGAAGTTGCATTTGTGTTTTTTGTCTCATCATACTCTATGAAAATCAGATTGCTAGTTTCCATCTCTTTCTACACTAGAAAACTCAATTAGAACCATGGTGTGTTTAAACTGAAAAGAAATTTAAGGTACAAGGTCACCAAGCCACCATTAAGCTAGAGCAACTGCCAGCAAAAACAATGCTGCTGTAGGCAATCCTCTGCTATTATAGTTCTCTTCCAACCCACAGAAGACTTAACGTCAGGCATACAATTTCTCTACTTAACATGCAAACAGCTCTGCCTCAATTACAAACTAAGAAAACAAAGACTAATAAGATATTTATACAAGAAATCAAAGACAAAAAATGTATGTTAGAGGGCACTGAGTGCACTACTGAGTCAAACCAACAAAAATATATTAAATCACACACTGAAGATTAAAGTTTTGGACAGTTTTAGTAGATTTGCACACTAACTCTGAGCCTCTAAAATGCACTGTAGTCATCAGTTAACTTCAACACGTTACCCAATAACCTGAAACTACCACACAAAGAAGCAGATGTAGTACACAGAGGTGGGGGATAAGATGACCTTAGCTTTTATTTCCCCTTTTGGTAAACCCTGCATTAACTAGATGGGTTCCTGTACCTCCCATGGGTCCACTTATAATCTCACCCTATTAGAGTCACACCAATCCACAAGTGACATAAATCTAGGCAAGACACAGGCCTAGGGATGGGGGTGGAAGCAGAAAACTACGTAGAATCAGCTCAGAAATCACAATACCCCTGACACGTGTCCAGTCTCCTCTGTTCAGTATCCTGGAGGTTAACAGAACAAAACCTGAAATTTTGGGTATAAACAGACTAATCTCCCAGTACAACTGAAGTATATTTTCACATAGCAGCTGATATACATGTACTCCCTTGTACCTATATGTGAATAGTCTAATAGAAGACTAAGTTGTGAACTATTAACTACAAACATTTAGTACATTATTTTTAAAGGTTTTCCAAGATAATAATGGTTCACGTTTTCAAGATAGTTTGTTGCAGCGGTAAATGCAAGTCTCACATTTGCAGCAGATACATTTGCAGCGCCATGTACTGTTGAAAAAAAGATTTAAGCACCTGTGGCATCTGACTCCACCACAGTTTTTAACTCAAAGAAGAGTAGTAGAGCTATCACTCGCTACAGTTTGAACACTCTCCAACATTTTGCATAATACCAAAATAATGTGCCAGACAACACAGATTATTTCAGCCTCCTAAGTGAGAAATTCTTCTAATTTCTTTCCTACAGCTTTACTGACAAATATTTTTTCATTGTTAGTACCATTACTTATTAATTAGATTCACTTAAAATATTACGGTGCAGCTCTCACAAGCTATTTGCCAACTTAAAATGTTCTGAAGCACATCAGAATCTACCTAGAGGAAATAATGAAAAAAAGCTTACTCTTTATCTCTTCAGATGAAAGTCTCATCCTGGCAACTTTTTTCCAACAAACATTTGAAAGAAAAAAAAACAACCCAACCCAGAACCATGGTAGAAATATCCTAACAATCTATGCAAAGTTGAATAAAAGGTCTTCAGTTTCTACACTCATTCTTCTGGGGCAGACCGAACTTGACTATTAAGTCTTCCTGTTTACACAGAAACAGACACAGGGCTACCCAGCAGAGCTAACACTGAGGTCGAAGAGTCTTCTCCAGGGATCTTCCAAATTCAGATCTTGTCTATACAAGTCAAGCAATCAAGAGATAACACCATATTCCAAAAAGAATCACATAACTCACCAGCTTGGTGCCAGTAATACTCACTTTGACATTTCAGGTCAGAAAATACGAGAAGTTCTAATCCCCCATTTCTAGCCACTACTACCAATTTTACAGCTACCTTAGAGTTACAGAAAATTTTGCCTGTCCACCTCTGGAAAGACAGTGTACACACTATGAATAAATGCAATAAACAGAGCTATAAAGAAGGAGAACACGTCAACTTAAACACTTCCACCTGACATGGAGCATCACAGAATTGCTGCATGATTTCATTCTAGTTATTTTTACAATGTCAGATTAGCACACTATCTTGTGTTTACAGAGTTTTGTTAATTGTGATTAGCAACTTGAAAACGTTTCTGTGCTAAATGCAGTCCCACTTACATTTATCAGTTGCTTTCCCCTCACTATAACTTCCTAGTTTACAAAATACTCGTTTATCTCATTTAAACTTTGAGAGCACCACAGTTGCAGACAGTGCATTTATGGGTCAATACATATCCGCACCATGATTTGCTATTTTCACTGGAATGCCATCGATAAGTGAACTTAGACACATGTGATCTAGTGACTAATTTCAAAAGCATTTTACAGAAGCAGTAACTGATTAGAGGGCTGTTACTTTGGAGTTAAAACTTTACTATAGCTAGCCTTACAGACAGGAGATGTACACAAGAGCTAAGAATGTGTAATTTAATCTTCCAATCCATGGTTCAACAGCCTCCACGTAAGTTACCTTGTATTTCCTTCCAGCGAAGGGCAGAGGCAGAAAAATCATAGATGGACTTTGACCTGCAGACTACTACAATATCTTTACAAGCACAAATATCTTTGAAGCAAAGGGTTTTTATGCATTACTTGAGAGATTTTTTTTTTTTAGGAAGACCTGCTCACTTAGAAAAAAGTTTAGGTTCTTAGTTCGCTCTGATGGAGTTTGGCTCAGGACATCATGATGTAGGATACAGAAGAAAAACCTATGGAAGAACAAAGGTGAAGAGCACAAACAGAGCTTCAAGAGGGAAAAAAAAAGAAAGAAAAGGAGGAAAAAGAGGAAAGGGAGGAAAAGAAAATGGAATTTAACAGTCACTGCATGCAGTGCTTGCTGATCAATGAAGTTTACTTCTGAAAAATTCCCCTCTATTACTAGAAGTGTGTTATTCCTTTAAAATTCATTTCACCCTGCGCTTAGGCAAATTAGGAGCAACGCTCATTAAACCCACTGGGCAGGCGCCACCCTCGGGGGCTATGAAACTTGTTACTTTCCACACCTACGGGAGGACAGGCAGGTAAAAGATACCACTAAAAGCCGGAGAACTTTTACTCCTCGCTTGGAGGTGATGCCTGAAAGCACAAGCTATCTGCAAGAGCTCTCAGTGCAAGCTTCATCTTGCCCTGTCACTCCCTCCCTCCCTCCTCCCTCCCTCCCTCTCTCCCGGCCCAAACCGAACGAGGAAGTGGGGCCGGGCGGGCGGAAGCCAAGCCCATGGCGGTGTCTGAGGAGGGCTGTCAGCCCGTGACTCAGGCTGCTGCCCTGACAGCTGCCCCGCCGGCCCCGGCCCGCTGCCCCCGCGGCGCGAGCACCGGGGCACACGCACCGGGGGAGGCGGGGAGGGCACCGGGGTCGGTCCGGGGAAAAAGAGCGCCAACTGCCCGCCCCACCCCACCCCACCTGCGGGAGGCCGGTTCGCAGGGAGCGGAGGGAGAGCGGTAACTCCCCAGGCACAACGCGACCGGCACGCACGGCCCCGGAGGAGAGGGGGGACACGGGGAGCACCTCGGGCACGGCAGGTCCCGCGGGGACGGGGCAGGAAAGAGGCGGGACAGCAGAGCCCTCTCGCCCGGCCGGACAAAGAGGCGCCAAACCCGGCGAGGGAGGGAAGGAGGGAGGGAAGCGCGGCGCCAGGGGGGACAAACCGGAGCCACCCGCGCCCACCGCCCCGCCCGATCGGCTTCACCTGAGCCCGGCTACGGCGGAGGGAGGGAAACGCCGCGGCGGTGGCGGCTGCGCTCCTCGCGGCGAGAGTGCGGCGTCCTCCGGCTGCGGCTCCTCCCGCGGCACCGCGACCGCCGCTCGCTCACCGGCACTGCCGAGCCGCCCGCCCGCCCGGGCGGGGCCGCCCCGCCTCCCGCGCCGCCGACAGCCAATGGCCCCGCCGTCCCCCGCAGAGTGACGGCCGCGGCGGCCAATCAGAGCAGGGCCGCGGGGGCCGAGGAGGCCGTTGATGAGCCGTTAGCAACGCCCGAGCGCGCGCCCCGCCCAACCCCGCCCAGCCCGGCCCCGCCGCCGCCCAGGCGGGGAGCGGCGGCGGCTTCGGGGGCTCGGGAGGGGTGGGCAGCGCGTCCGGGGCTCCCCCCCGCCGGCCACCGGGGCGAGTTCCCCCGCTCCGCTCTGCCCGGGCTGAGCCGTGCCGAGCGGTCCCCACAACCCCCCGCGCCGTGCCAGGCCGGGCCCACAATGCCCCGCGCCGGCCTCTGCTCCTGCCGAGGGCAGCGGGTGTGCCCGTGCTGTGAGCGGAGAGTGCGGGTCAGCGGGGCGATGGGGTCGGCCCCGGCCTCCGGAGGCCGTGCCAGAAGTCCTCGGAAATGGGGGCTGCGGGGGTGTCCCGGTGAAGAGGTTCCCACTCGACTCTGTTGTCTTGTAGTGCAAAATATCTGCAATAGGAAGGTGCCAGTCACAATTTCATTTCCCAGAATCAATTGAGTTGGAAAAGGCCTCCAAGATCATCGAGCCCAACCTGTGACCAAACACCAGCATGTTGGCTAAACCATGGCACTAAGTACCACGTCCGGTGTTTCCTTACACACCCCGAGGAACAGTGATTCTGCCACCTCCCTGGGCAGCTCATTCCAATGTCTAACTACCCTTTCTGTGAAGAAATTCCTCCTAATGTCCAACCTAAACCTCCCCTGGCTCAGCTTGAGACCATGTCCTCTCATCCTGTTGCTGGATGCCTGGGAGAAGAGCCTGACCCCCACCTGGCTACAACCTCCTTTCAGGCAGTTGTAAAGAGCAATAAGGTCCCCCCTGAGACTCCTCCAGGCATAACAACCCCAGCTCCTTCAGCCGCTTCTCTTAAGGCTTGTGCTCCAGGCCTTTCACAGCTCCATTGCCCTTCTCTGTACTCTGAGGAACAGAACCAAGGCAAGCAGAAGCACGGACATAAGCAGCCCCTGATGCTGCTGAGGTGTTTGAACAACCAGTGTATATGTTCTTGGAGGCCTGAAAAGTATTTAAAAAGGCATGCCGAGACACAGGTTTGAAAAGACAGAAGCAGTGCAGTTCTGCCTCCTTGCATTTACTGAAACTTCAGGATGAGCAAAAGGAGGAAGCAGTAGCCAAGACGACAGACCAAAGTCCTTCTGAAAAGGGTACAACATATCTAAGTCCAGATGTCAGAACCAGCCACACAGATAAGGTTTACTGCACATTTTACAAGTATGCAGAAATACAAGGCTCCTTCCTTCTGTGACTTCTTACTTTGGTACAAAAAGGGCAGATTTGCAGATGTAGCTGCCATTGACAGAAAATGCAAGGTTAAGTTTACCTACAAGTAGAAGAGGCAAATGAAGTTAAAGAAGCTTGAAGAAAGAGGGAACTTAGTGGAGAAGTACCTAAAGTAAACATTTCTTGTCCAAGTGAAACACTTCAGGCTTAGAAATATTCATGGCAGCAGTTTGGAAACAAACCTTTGTATTTCAAGACACAAATGGCAGAAATCACTGGAAGGTTGTACAGCTGAGTATCAGGGACACAGAGGTGTCGCTGTTAGAGGCATCATCATGGCTGGGCTTCACGAATGAAGATTTGGGGAGGGCTCTACCCATGTTTGTTGCAAGTGCGTTGGTGGCTAAAAAGGCCAATACAAGATAGACAAGTCCGGCTGCAGAAGGCACAGCAGCAAGACTCCTTAGGAGATATATTCTGCAAGACACGATTCTTTCTGCGTTGTCTTTTCTCCTCGAGAGTGATCCTGCGTGCTTTCTCAAAGGCATCAGCAGCGTTATAGATGGTGTGTCTCCAGACCTCCCGATTGGAGGCCAGAGTAGACCAGTTATGTTGATCAACATGGCCAAGGCTGAGATGTTGTTTCAGGGAGTCCTTGTATCTTCTCTTCAGGGCTCCTCTCATGCGGCAGCCAGTGGCAAGTTCACCATAAAGCAAGATCTTAGGAATCATCCTTGAGATGTGTCCTGCCCAGTGCAGCTGTGTTCTCAGCAACATGGCCTCAATACTTGTGATATAGAGGCATAGGTGAGAAACGTAAATACAGGTTCAAAATAGAAATTAGAATTTAATTTGGCAGTGAGAAGAGAACATACAGAGTAGGTCTTCGCTAGTACTTCATGGCAGAAAATGAAAGGAAGCTGGAATTGTGACTGCCAGTTACCTACATAACCAGATACCTTTGGATTTACTGTGAGGGTGCTGAGGCACTGGCAAAGGTTGCCCAGAGAAGCTGTGGATGCTCCATGCCTGAAAGTGTTCAAGGACAGGGTGGATGAAGCTCTGAGTATCCTGGTCTAGTGGAAGGTGTCCCTGTCCATGGCAGAGGGGTTGGAACTGGATGATCTTTAAGGTCCTTTCCAACCCAAACCATTCCGTGATTCTATGGTCAAACAATCCAGTGATTCGTATTGAGCCGTGAAAAAAGTGACCAACATATGGAAAGGATATTTACTGGCTGAACAAAAGAGTTTTAAATTCTCCCACCAAAATGAAGCAGAATAAAAATAGCGAAGGTAACTACACATATCAAAAGCTTTTTAAGAACATCAGAGGCTGCATCATCAGCCAAAGTGGCTGAGAAAGGAAAGGTAAATGAAGGAAAGCAGTCAGTATCAAGTCTAAAGAGAGCTTTTAAAGGAGGAAAAGTAGGAGATCTTAGCTGGAAAAGCAAATACAAAAGGCAGAATGAACTGACAGCAAGTAGTAATATTGGAAATAAAAGATAATGACTGCAAGCATGAAATGCAGACATAAAAAGGCTGCCGCAAAGTCATTTTTGAAGAGCATATGATACTGGACATTTTAATTTTTTTTATTCTTTTCTGACTCTCACTCTTGCATATGTGCTCTGGTCTTCCCAATTCTAAGATTTGAGGCTAAGGTTAGGCTAGACTGCCTTCTTAAGGTTTGGCGCTTTTTTTCTATATAAATTTGAGAACTTGGTCCCACTCATGTTTAATTGGTATCAAAACTTTCTTCATGGCTTCAGCAGTAAAGCATCAGTTCAGAACAAAGATTGGTGCAGATTTACACCATCCTTCCCCTTCACAAAAAGTGAATCCCACCTCTTTAGAAAACTCTGTATATTTCCCTAATGGTCAGATTTGTAGATGTGCCATAGTTGAGGCAAGTCAGATTTTAAATGTCTGTTTTCCACAGCTTGATTACTTTGAAAATAGGTGCAACAGGTTTTTGTTGGCAGGAAGTTACCCAGGAAAGGGGACACACCTCAGAGAGAAACAAGTATGACCAAAAAAGCTATCACACTGATCTAATACATCTGTTACTTTCTACAATTTCACATGATGTTTATGTGAAACCTTCTGATCAACTTCACTCACATTTTCCATCAGTGTTTGCAAGCCAACATGCTTTGGAAGAACACACCTGTAATGGTCACTGAATTCTGAAAAAACAACAGCACAGAGATTTACCAGTTTGATGGGAGTAAATTAATGGTACTGTAATATTTCTAGAGGGAAACAAATCTGTTAAACAGTGAGCACCCAGAGATACCTCTTCAGTTTGCAGCCTTAACTACACACCAGACAAATGGCCACTTTGCTGAACTACAATGTTTTCCCCTATACTGATCTAATACAAGACTAGTTTGGTCTTAAGTGTGTTGCAGACAAACTTTGCTTAAGTTTGTTGGCAAATAGCAACCTCTGGGAGAAGCCTGCCCTTCTGTGATCAACAATAACTGCAGGGAGATTTGATTTTTGTATCTGACAAAGAGATAAAGTGGTTAAATTCATTTTGGTGAGTAATTTCCAATGCTTTGCAGGGCAGAAAAAAATCTTTTCCAAAACTGGTTACTTGCTGACAAGCTTGAGAGAGTGAAACAAGAAGAGTGACAGAGATGAAAAGGTGTTTACTTCATCGGAGAAGTCACATTGCTAAATGCTAACCACAGTGGCCTTAGACAGAAACCGCACATGTACAGATCTGGAGAATGTCACAATCTGGTATTGCTAAGAAGCCTCAACTCTGCTTTTGCAAAAGCTTGAAACATTAGTCGATTCAGTGCACATTCATAATTAGAATTTTAAGAAAGCAGCTCTGGAGTGGCTTTAATGTGTACACCCATACAAAGCAGCAGCTATAAATGCAGATGAGAACTTGGAGGGTTTTCAAGTATTGTAGCAAAAGGAAATGGCTCTTTGGAGGTGGGTCTGTAGAAGAAAGCCACGTATGTCTGTGGACTTCATGCCTCCAAGCAACCTGAAATTTGTCTGCAATTTAAGCACCATCTATTAGCACATAACTTCCTTTTCCCTTTAAACCAGTTCCTTATTGTTCTGCTCTGGTAACAAATACCACATCCAAACTGTGAGAGTGTGGAAGGTGGAAAACCATCTCAAGAGGTGCAGAAGGAGTGATGTTTCCTCTGGTGAGGGCTGGTGGTCAGAGAAGCAGTAGGGAAACGTGGCCCAGTAAGCTGCCTCAGAAGCAGCCAGGAGCAGATTTTAGGAAGAGAATAGCCCCTTTTCTTACACAATGATGTTACCCTCAGCGGGACTACCCACCTTCTGGCATGGCTGTGGAAAAGATATGGCTTAATAGTCTCACTTTCATATGTCAGGGTGTGATTTCATCACGCCTTCTTCATCAGCAAAGCTGGTTTAAGGTGTTGTCTATTCTCCCACTAGCCACTTGTTTTTAGTGCTGTGTCACAGCTTACCACTGCTCCAGTGGTGCTGATGAAGATGTTTAGAAAGTCATATTGTGTACTGGATCACTGAAGAACAGTTAAAAAAGAAGGTCAAGAAAAAAGATCAGTTCACTGATCTAGTTTATAGGCCCACAGAGAGATACATCACCACAACTGAAGGGATTAAACTCAGGCACTGTGACGGGAGTCTTTTAAATTGACTTTGCTGATGGAGAAAATTTAAGAGGGAAATATATGTGCACCCTAAGACTGGGGAGGAAGGGAGGAGCTGTACCTGGCATACTCTAGCATTTAAAACAGTCATTCTATTTTTCACCTCTCCCCAGGCCTCCACCCACAGAGTCCCATGTGAACAACCTGCTGAAGTCCTGCTCCCTCTTTGTGGTTCTTACTTCAGCTTCAGTAAAAGAGGAACATGTTTTTACTTTCTTAACGCATGAATGACAAGATCTGCAGCTGAAAAATAAAGCATTAACATACAGCATCTCTGGTCATTTGGGATACCATTAGAGGCACACATCTCTACCCCTCGGTTAAGTAGTGCAGTGAGTATATCTATCACATGCCAGAGTCCCTCCTTTCCATAAAATGGGAGTGACACCATCTTGTAGAAGGGACCTTTATTGGGGAAACAGGTTATCAAACAGCTGTGCTCTAACTGAAGTCATGGAAGTATCCTCAAAAACACACCTAAATGAAAACTTCTGTCCCAGGCAGGAAGAAACTCTTCTTGGAGCTTGTGAGTTCATCCAGTCCCTGAGATGAGATTACAACTCCATGTGGCATGGTTACAGACACCACATTCCTGATCTGACATACTAATAATAATGGCCCAGAGCTCTTTACCTCCAAGAGGTACCTCTGACATTTACATGGAAGCACAATGCTAAACAACAGACATTTTTCAGTTCATTATATCACCTTCCAAACCTTGTTTCCTCTAGCCCTGTTCTCTTGCTGCTCACTGTGTTCTGTTCAGCTTTAAATTCAGAAGAGCTGGCATCCAACACCATTATACAAAATGGCCAACGGGAATACAAGCCATCCCTCAAAAGTATCTTTGTCCCAAAACTGAGATTTGGAATGTGAGTTTCCTGCCTTGGGCCTACCCAGACTTGTACAATATGCCAGCAGAAAACATCCTGTTACCTTCCTTTGAGAATTATGGTAACTTTTTTTTTCCTGCAGAAAACAATTGTTTTCACACAATCTGTTACACCTTAGGTTCTTCAGCAAGTACAATGCCTGCAATTTTAGGCTTGTCTGCCCTGGCCTCACAGCTCCCTAGTTCAACAATTGCTAAGGAGCTTTTATTAACATCTCAAATACCTCCTTTCCCTTCTCCCTTTCTCAGAGGGGGTAAGAAATGCTTCAGATTCCTGAGTTTAGAAGAGCTTGGGGGCATTCTTCTTAGCAGAAGATAAACTGAAAGGAGAACAGCATCCCTCCTCAGCCCCTCTGTCACCCTGCACCTGTCAGGCTTATGACTTGCCAGGTTTGGGTGAGGTACTGATAAAGGAAGCATACTTTAAAAAGACTGACAAATCAATCTAAATGCTGTTTAATTAATCTTGATAAGGAAGGGCTGTGGAGAGCTTTATGCCACCTTTGCTTCTCTTTTTCTTCTGTAGTTCTCAGGCTGGGCCATGTTTTCACAAAACCAAGATTTCAGTAGCAGAGTGACTGTACTATTTGAAAAACAGGACTAAGTTCAGAGAATACATGAAAGTGATAGCATTTAACTACTTCACATTTTTTATTCACTGTTTTAATTGCTTTTCAGCATCAGTCACCTTTAACAGACCCCTAAACAAAAGGCATCTAAATGGATGTTCACTTCCCTCTTCCTCTCCCAGTAGGAATTTAGTCTCCCATTTTTTTCCCCTCCTTACAAAAAAACATGAGAGCCCCCCTACGTTCAGCTTGCTGCCTTTCCTGAGGTTACTGTGTGAGCTTTTCCTCCACTAATGGTGCCTCTCAGCTTACCCCATGTTCGCTGTTTGTTTTTGGGCTCAGCCTGCAATAGTAATCAAGGCCAAATATTTGCTCAAATGAAGTGGCTCTGTGGTTCTCATTCCAGGAAGCTGGCTGAGGACAAAGTGAAACTAGCTTGAAATACTCTAGTATGCCCAAGAGATGCTAGGAGCAAGGGATTTTTCCAGTGCTGTAGAAAGTCATCCAGATTCTCACTGTAGCTTTGTTGTGGGAACTGCAGGGGAACTAACTCATTTATAGCCTGCCCCAATGAAAGACACCACTTTTATCTGCCAGAAACCAAAGTCAGTCCAGTTAAAGCCAAACTTTAAGACCGTTCTGTTGGGCTACAACCAGAAAGAAGACCCAGTGTGAAGTCACGCAAGCATTCATTCTCCCTGTTCTGCAAGGCTAAAGCCCACATTTTTCTGATAAGAGGAGGCTATATCCTTTGTGCTTGCAAGTCAGTGGCAGGTCTTATAAACACACCCACAGATTCTCAGCCTAACATATTGCAAGCTCTGTGCATCTGGAGCCAGTACATGCTTTGCTCAACAACCCCCCTTTCATTTCTGCCAAGATTCCCTCCCACATTTGGGACTTTTTTCCTGCTCCCTTGAGAGCCTCCTCAATTCCCCCAGCTCCTCCAGCCTCCCACTGTCAGAGTGGACTGTTCTGTACAGCTTTCCTGGTCTGCTCTGCCTTTGGGAACATATGGACCAGTGCAGGAAGCTGGGCACAAAAATCTGTGCATTACCCTTATTCTCAGCCCTGTGTTTGGGTCAGGTGGATGGACCAGAAGACTGAACTGACAGTGCTGACACAGAAAGCAGAAAATCTCCAGGACCTACTGGGGCATTAGCTTTGCAGGATGTGAGAAGTTACCAACAGAGATACATGACGTGCCATCACTGTGGGAAGCCACCTTTTAGATGAGGTGCAGACAAGCTCCATTTAACACAGTCACCTTCTTTCCCATTTATCAGACCATCGTTTCCTGGGAATATTCTGGAACAAGGAAAGCAATTCACTGGGCATCCTGTGTGTTTTCATAACACACCACCAATTCCTGTCAAAAATCAATAGCTCACTGAGGAGTAGCAGACTACTGAGCTGCCCAGGCTAGCACCTGCTCTGCAATATTTCTCAGCTAGCAAGAGACAGGAAAGCATTAGAGGAATCAAACCCACAGCACAGAGGTGCTCAGGGACTTAAGGACTCCCGAAATTCCTCCATGTGAGGTAGCAACTTGTTTTAGTCCAGGGTGTAAGGAGTTCCTGCAAGCAGTGCTGCCTTCTTGGACTGGTTCAAGGACAAAAAAAAAAAAAGTTAAAAGATTTTCTGTGGAATAGAATATTTGGACTTTGAGTTGCAAACACAAGCATGACACAGATCATAAAACATGAAATAAGGTAGCTCTGCTCTCTTCTGCACAGTGGGGCAAGGCATTTAACCTGTCGTAAATCCTGTCCACTCCCTCCTTGTCTTTTCTGTTTATACATGGAGTTAAAGCATCCTTAAGCCTCTTACTACTCTACCACTCTCCTGATTACAGCCGCATCTAACACTGAACTTGAAGCACACACCTGTACGTACATTTGCGGCTAATTGCGAGAGAGTGCAGAGGCCTATAATTCCTTGACTCTTTATAGAGGAATGTACATGTATAAAAGCCTTTTGAATTTTCATAAGCCGCCCCTTAGATGTGGGATAGCAAAATACAAAAAGATGAAAACAAGATGCTCACCCGATGATTCAGCTTTCCTGCAAAGTTTCTCCTACCAGCCATCGTAACCCTGAAAATAATCATCCCAGCCCCTTTTTTCCTGTGGGCTACAAACACATCAGCAATGAGGATAATAATTTAAGGGTTTTTGTTCCTACTAGGAATTCATGAGAAAAAACTTTGCATTACATGGAAAAAAAAGAGTCATATGCAGAAAAGGAAAGTATGCATATGTTTCGTTTTCTTGTGTTTTGGTTTTTGGAGTGGTTTTGTTTGTTTGTTTGTTTGTTTTATTTGGTGGCTGTTGTTGTTTAAGGAATGCTAAATCTTTGCTAGGGGACATACCAGCTGTCTCCAAGCTCTTTTTATGATGATCTCTCTTGTACCTTAATTGAGAAAGCAGGGCGTGGAAGTTTCAACAAAGGCTGCCCTTTGTAGTGTGTTAATTAGGCACAGGAGTTAACAAAACCCCTCAGTTATAAACAATTACCTTTCCCCAGGCTTACCTTCATTTTCATGCTATTGCATTTTTACTAATTTTCTGTTAGATTTCCAAAGTGGACAAGACTAATTTCTAAAATTAGTCTCATAATTAGCAAAGAAAAGAAAAAAAAAAAAAACAAGCAGGAAAATATGTAAAGCAGGAGGGGGAAAAAAAGGTATAATTAGAAACACTTAAAGATGCCTTTTTTTGTGCTTCTTCAGGATATGGGAGACCAAGGTCTTTTAAATTCACTGTAAAGTCCCCTTTAAAACTAAAATTCTGGATTATGGTCCCCTGGAATGGACTCCTGGGTGTAAATGCCTGGGGGTGGGAAAGAATGTGGTTAGGGTTTGTGTGCCCTGAAATGATTGCCACCCTCACCCCCACAGGAGGAGAAAAGAGAGGAAAGCGAGAAAGGCTGTAATTCCTCCAGACCCTCTCCATCCATTTCATTTGCAAAGCAAAGTTTGCTTTAAAAAGATTATGGGCCCTGTTTGGCCCATAGGACATCTTGCCTGCTGGTATCCTGGCTGGCTCAGACTCTGTGCTCAGACTCTGAGACACACAACAGCTGGGAAGGGAGCGGCCTCTGCCCTCCTCCCTGCCAACATTTGGTCCTGATGGCTGTGATCTCACCTCTTGGCACCAAGCTGTCCCTGGCACTGGCTTCCCTCCTCCTCCCTCTGCCTCCTGGCAAGGGAAGGAGGAAACCCAGGGGCTTGGGGCAGCCCTTCTGCCTCAAAAGGAGGCAATCCCCATGATGGAAAACTGTACTATAAGGACAACTGCCATCTTAATGCTAAACATCTTCCACCTTGCACTGCCACGGAACCTTTCACACTGCTGCTCTCTAACCTTGTTTTCCAATGAATTTCTGGAGAAAGGTCAAGCAAGGCCCTTGAACTCATGGTATTGGGAGAAGCACATTATGATTCAGTCTCCAGTCAGCGTCACACTTCTCTTGTCACCTGTGATAGTGCTGTTTGCCCAAGACCTTTACAATGTAGATGGCCCCAGATATTCAAGCATAAGTTGCCTTTGTGTCCAAGGAGCTGCCCAGAAAGCAGGGGAGCTACATCTCTGCGGGACTGGGGAGATACTAGTTCAAGCTACATTCCCAATGGGGGCTGTGTCTCCCAGCCGGTCAGCAGACCTGGAAAAGACTGTCTAGGGGAAAGCTCATAATTCTTAGTGGCAGCTTCCCAAGCATAGCATTCTTATTGGGAAATTGCCTCTTCTCTCTGGAAGAGACTGCGGATAACCTAGTAAAGATAGGCATCCCCCCCTTATTACTGCACGTCAAACCACAGTCCTCCTTTCTCACTGTGTTGCAGTAGCACAGACTGATTCTGAAGCCAAGATCAGCTCCTGCTACTTTCCCCAAAGAGTTTTCAAGCTCCAACAGACCAGATAAACTCATTGTGAGAGAGCAATCAGAGATGAAGAAAGACAGAGACTGGCCTCAATGCCTACAGCAGGTCCCAGGCAGGAGACAGGTACAGGTACTACTGTGACTGACCAGGCAAGTCAGGAAACCGAGGACCCCATGGCAGCACAGAGCTACTGCACGTAAGATGGAAAATTTTTAAACTGCTATAGATGGGGCCCACAGGAAACTTTTGGGAAGGGTGTGCTGGGTCTAAGACAGGAACCAAGAGAGTCAGTGTTTAAAACATGCATTGACAATGAATTGCTTCATTACTTAGAGAAAAATTGACAAGGGGGAAGGAGCAAAACTCAACCACATCAGGAAACAGGCAAATAATTGTCTGATGGATACACCACATCTCCTGATTGCTGGTCTTGTACTTTGCTGCTGCTCAGCCCACTCATCATGATAAGCTTCTCCTTCCAGGTCACAGCAAGGTCTACCCTACATTTAGGTACAGATCTTACACCCTGGAAAAGAAGCAAACAGAAACATCTTGCAGAGGGCTGCTTGCTGTCTCTGCTAGTGTCTCATTTTGCCCTGCTTTACTGTTTTGCTTTCTCCTCCAACACCTTCCCTTGTCCATACACTTTCGACTGAAGAAGGAAAGTGCCACCCTTCAAACTGAAGAAAGTTTTGGCCCGTGAGCTGCTGAAAAAAGACACACAGATGTGTGAACTGCAACCCCTCTCCTGCAGCACTTTGTAAAGCAAGTGAGCAGTCCCAGGCAGGAGGAGGCTTTCTGCATTTTGAACGGGCCAAGGTGAGGAGTCGTGCAGGGCAGAGCACCCTGAGAAATTGGACCTCGTGACCTGGACTTGCACATCCATGAGCAGAGACATGGGAAATGCTGCCTTTCTGGAGCTGAAGTGGGGAGGGGAGTGCTGGAAGCTGCAGACAGGAAGAGCCTGACTTGGGAAAAGCAAAGCAGGTAACAATCATACAACTATTTATGGCTCTTTTTCCTTGTGACAACTGCAGCCTTATAAGGGCAAGAGCGCTTTACTCCGGGCAGAGCTGCGGAGGTGGAGCCTCCAGGGGCACTCCTGATGCTTGCTCCCAGGCTATCTGCCTGCACAAGCCGCTGACCTCCTTCCCGGGAAAAACCCTGGGAACCCTCGCTGAATCCAGCTGTTCAAATTTCAAATTACAAAACGCCTCGGCTCCTCTCCCCTTCTCCCCATGCCTCCTACTAGCTGGAGCTGTGGTGAAGCCGAAATGTCTGCGTTTGTAATGTTGTGGGTATCTGGGAGCAGTGGGTTGGAGAGCCCCCCACAGCTGACGTGGGAAACCTATTCCCATCTGGTTGTGATAGTACTGAGAACTGGAAGAAAAAAGAAAGGAAAAACAAACAACCCTCCCCTCGATCCCCCCCTCCCCCAGTGTTGCTTGTCGGCCACTAGCGAGTGTGTGAAAGGCTGCAGCTGGCAAATCTGGTGCACAAACTCAGTTGCAGATCCTTCTGCCTATGGTTGTGGTTCGGAGCCCTCCACTAACTCTGGCTGAGCTTCCAGTGTGTGTATGTTGGGTTCTTACACATTTCAACCCTGTCCAATCCACCCAGCTGAACTATGCTGGAAATGGGTTGCAAATAAAACTAAACATAAACATGCTAAAAATGTCACTGTCATCAGATAAGGTTGCTATGTACATAAAATTCCTGACACGAGTTCATTAGACCAAGGACATGAAAAGTTAAGCCACATGCATATATTGGCTGGAATGGGGAGGAGGGTATGATGAGCAAGGATTCAGCCTGAAGCTTTATTTTTTTGGCCTTCTAACAACCCATAGCCATCACCCTATGTGTATGACTCAATTTCTCACAATAGGAAGGGAAAAAGGAAAAAAAATAACAAATGTTACAGCAGCTACTTCCTTCTGTGAACACAGGTGTGATTTGGGAAGGAGCAGGAGGCAGGGTTAGCCATGTCACTTGCGAGCTGTGGAAGGTTGGCTTTCCAGAGGACAAAGCACATGCTGACGAAGCCTTTACTCAGCAGTCTTTACCAAAACCAGTCATTTTTAGCACTGCAGGAGGCACTTATCTCTGCATTATAAGAGGGGAAACAGGCACCAAGAGCTTCCTCTATGATAAACTTCTCGTAGTTGTGGCTATGTTCAACTTGCAGAAACATGGGATTGCCTGGGCTAGGTGCTCCCACATGGACTTACCAGTCCTCGGACAGTCAGGTTTGCAGAAGTGCCTGAATGCAATGAACTTCCCTACCACATACTGAGTTGTTATAATTCTCAAGCCACATATTTTAAGAGAGGGGTAGGAGCTGTGAGAGGGATTTCAGGTGATCCCCCCCTCTCCCGAGCTTACCACAACAGCCACCCTTTGGCTGCTTGCAGGCTGGCTGTGGCTCAAGGAGGAGAAGCTGTGCACCGTTCACCCCAGGATGAGCAACATGGGTTAGATTAACCTGCAAAGATGGAACATCATGTCCTCCTCAGCCTCACGAAGGTCAGGGTTGGGGCTTCACGGCTATGTGAAACCAGCACAAGTCTGAGCAGCCTCTGAAGGAGGGCTGTTCTCCTTCCTCCTCTGATATTCATACTACCACTGCTAGTCTCCTATGACAGCCAGCTGATCCAGCTGGAAACAACCTTGAAACTAAAGAAAGGCAGATGTTTCCAGTTTGATAATTTCTTTGATCCATTTGACTACCTGGTTGATACACAGGTGCTGAAAATGTACAGTCGTGGGAAGCCAGACACAAGCTGCTCAGAAACTATGAGGGAATTGAAGCTCAGGAGAGGCCAGAAAGCCTCCTTTCCAGAAATATCATGAATGAGTGGAATTCAGATGTGTGGCTGGTCACAGGGGTTCTTTTAGCATCCAACAGGCAAGTGCTTGCAATCAGTATCTGAATGAAGGGATAAATTAAGGGATGTCTATTACCAAAAAAGTAGAATTACCAAAATCACAGCATCATTTAGCATAGGCAGTAATTTTGAGGTCTCCAGATCAACATCCTGCTTGGAGCAGGACCAGTATTAGTGTTGGATCAAAGTACTCAGGGCCAAATCTCTGAGGATGGCAAATCCACCATCTCTGTTCTTGCCTCTTGTCCTTTCACTGAGCACCTCTGCCAATCTGTCTTTACCTTTCAAATAACCCCCATTTGGGTGGTAGAAGCCAGCAGTTACATAGTCCCCATCACAAGCCTGCGTGCCCCTCTGCAAACCAACACACCTCCCTCAGCCCTGCTCATGTGTCAGGTGGTCCAGCCCCAGAGTCGCTGCAATTTGTTAGTGTCCCTCTTGCAAATGTAAAGGATCCTCCTGAAGGAGCCTGAGGAATGGTCCATCTCACCTTCTGGAGGAGAGCAGGTGTCTGTCTATTTGTAGAAACTCGAGTCTTTGCGAGTGTGTTTGTTGGGGTGGGCATGCACAGAACCAGCATCTGTCGGTGCGTGTGCACAGTGCCACACAGGGAGGCCGTGCATCCGCCTCTCGGGTAAATAGTGATTCAGAAGTTTAGGTCATAAAAATGGGTGCAAATTCACTCAAGTCCCTGGAGCTGTGGTTCCTGTGAGCAGAGCTATACTGCAGGTGTGCTGTGTGAGTGCCACCTGTATTGATCTCCAGGGACGTCTGTGCACTGTCCTTCTCCTTCAGCATCTCTGCACCTTAGCAGGCACAGATTCTCCTTCCCATTGTCATTGGCGAAAATGTTTACAATCAGGTGTAAATCTGGTCAGGTAGCTTCTTGATTACTCACTTCTCAGCTATTACTCTGCTTCAGTAACCCTGAAGCTCAGGAGACAGGGTGTACCAGGCAGTAGCTAGGACTGGAAGACAACAGAAATCACGTTCTGCTCTGGTGAAGTTGCTGGAGGGCAGTGCATCACTGCTGTGATGTCATGAGCATGAGGCACGGCCTTCAGAGCGTAAAAAAGAATACCCTTTACTCAGTGGACCAACAGGTGATTTCAAAGGATGCAAGCGAAAAGGGAGACCTCAAAACTTTTACCTGCTTGCTGTCCTGAGGATATGGTGGGTAAAATGATGTGTAACTGTGAATCAGCGGTGCCTTTTGCAATATCAGGATTGTGGCATGATGAGCAATCCCTCTGAAGTCTTTGTAAGCCTTGTTCCTGTGGTGCAGACGGACTGGGCAGGGTAGAGCCAACGCTGGACCAGTGGCTGCCCCAAGCTACAGAGGCAGCAGCAGGAGAAAGCCCCAGGGTGCTGGTTCTCAGTTGGTCACATCCACTCCTCATTTTACTGCAAGAACTGCCATCAAGCCTCTGTCATAAGGAGTTTTGTTGCTGCAGCCCGGGATGCTTGGATGCCTGGCACAAAAGGACAAAAGGTGTTGGGTAAAGACCCAGTTTTACTCAGTTAGTGTTAAGCTCAAGGCTAGAGCTGGGGTCTTACAAAGAAGAGGAAGCAAAGCAATGTAATCTGCTATAGGGAACAGAGATGTAGATCTGGGTTAACACAGAGTGAGTTGCTCAAAGATCTGACCCAGATCACAGTCAGGCAAAGTTTACTCCCCAGCTATAGAAAATTACTACAGAAATGCAATAAAACAAGGTTTTATTATAAGCCAAGGACAAGAATCACCAGCTGCTCATGTCACCCAGCTCCTTTATTCTGAAACAAACAATTTAGGGGCTGCCTTATGTGGCACAAGGAAAAGGCATTCAGGACAGGTTTGAAAGACAGTTTGTTTCAGTGGTCAACATCTTGAGTCCCTTTCATAAATCCCAAAAGCAAGGCAGAGAGGTAAAATGCAAACTCACCTGATCTTCCCCAGCAGTTCCACCTCTGGTGGAACTGGTCCCAGCTGGAATCCTACAGGATGTGTTGGGACAAGAAGTGGTGTGTGCACCAACACTGCTACTAGATATAGGTTGAAGGGCCCAAAATACATTTGCAGCCACCATTAGCCATGGGACCTTGTCCACTCCCCAGGGCAGGGTGGCCAGTCTCATTTAGCTCGGCAGCCTGGCATACCTCACCAGGCTTATTTGGTCGTGTGCCCTTCTCCCTCCTCAGCCGTACCCCCAGGGCCAGGTTTTCCTGCTTCACCCCAAACACTTATTTTTCTTATTTTAGAACAAACAGAGTTGCGTGTGTTTTGATTTCTAGAAAAAGGTTAGAGGGAGGTCAGAGCTGACATCTGGGCTGGAGATAACATTCCCGTCTAATTAGCAAACCCTGGATAATGAGGGCCTTCCTGTCCCATCCCCTTGCCCTGGTGTGGGAGAGGGGAGACCCAGTGGAGGCTGGGGCACTAATGAGGCAGGAGAATACCCTGTAAGGCAGCATTCCATTTTCTAGTGTCCCCAGCCCAAGCTCATGGGGTGCTGATAGGTGCCTGTGGGCAACGGCTGGAGGCTGCCCCTCCTTCATCTTTGCGTGAGGACACCCTCTGCAGGCACCCAGCCTCTGCAGGCTCTTTATCCAGGGCACTGGCCATGTCTTTCCAAAGTGCCGATGGTGCTGCCAGTCCCCTCCAAACCTATTGCCCGGGGAGAGCTCATTTGCCCTTTCTGCAAAGCAGGGATTATGGATTTAAATACCCTGGTGTTACAGGTCCTACCCGTGCTGCTGTGTGAGTGGCAAGAGGAGACACCAGCAGATATGATGTTGGTGGGAGACACAGATGAGATGCACAGCGAGGTCCGCAGAGCACAGCTGGGCTATCTGCTGCCCTCCCCTCAGACTAGGGAGCTGTACATTGGCAGTTCCATCCCTGCTCTCGGGAATCGGGTCATTTACCAGGGCAGCACAGCCCGCCGGGCTGACACGATGCAGCTGGTTGTGTGCAGCAGTATCACAAAGAGGAAACAGCCACGGCTGGAGTCAGCTTTGGCTGGGATGCTGAGCTGGGGAAGCAAAGGGCCAGAAGCGCTGGGGAGACCCAGTTTGTGAGGGTTCCTGCAATTTCTAGACATGTACCCCTGCAGCAGGACATGGAGGTGCTGGAATAAAGCCTGACTCAGCTGGGAGAGAGGCTCCCTGACTGAATCACCTCGAGCTCTGTGCCTTCCCTGCAGCTCCCCTGCTGTGGGCTGACTCTGTGCTTGCAAAACCCCATGAGATCAGGGGCGCAGGCAAGCGAGGCGGGGGCTGAACTGCAGCCAGGCCCTTTCCAGGTGAGATTAAAACAGCAGGCACATCCGATCCATGGAAAACCCCGGCTGACACCCCTCAGCAGAGCCGGTGACACACCAGGCTCTTGCCTTGTCAGCTCCATGGCAGGGGGATTTGCTGCCAGCAGCCTCAGATGCGTGTCCGCCCTCACCGGAAATGCCACAGCCTGTTGATTCCTTGGAGGGGACGTGACCATCATTCCTGACCTCAGTATAAAACCCCAGGGAGGGAAGGAAAAAAAGAAGGCAGGGAAACAAGGCTCGGCATGTAACGCTGGCAGAGCTCAGCCATCATGACCCCGGCTGCAAGCTGGAGAAGATGAAGCTGGGAACCGTGCCCTTGGGTCAGTCATGTGCTGCTGGCCACCAGAGGCTGGGCACAGTGTCACAGGGAGGCACAGCATTGCGGGGGAGCAGCAGAACAGGGAGATGACAGCAGCCTAAGGAGTTTGCTTGTGGACATGGCCACATGATGCCAGCTTCCTTGCTGCAGGCTCCAGTGAGACCAGCAGTGACGGGTCCCTCATGTTCCCACATCCTTTCGTCTCAAGGGTGCTGCCAGCTTCTGCCTTCTGTGCAATGCCAGACAGATTAAGAAAACCTTAAATGTGCTTCCTCCTGAGAGCTGTCAACAAACTGAGAACGGAACTTGAGCCCAAGGCCAGGGAAAGGGCCCAGACAGGAACAAAGGGGTTGGTGTGCTGGGCAACTGCACAGTGGCAGGCATGAGAGCAACAACCTTTAATATTGCCTGAGCTCTATGAAAAGTTTCCATGCTTCTGCCAGGATCTTAGGGTGAAGCCCATGGGACCTGTCCCAGATGGGAAGTGGAAGGTGGATCTCCTCAGGTGGTGAGCTAAGCTGAAATAGCTAGGCTGAAGGATCAGCCCCTTGGGAGGAGACCTGGCGAGCAAGAAAGAAGAATGTGAGGGTTTTGTCTTGTAGCTTCCTGCCAAAAACTGGCATGGCTGTAAACACAAGTGCAGAACAATAAGGTCTCCTGTCCCAGCAGCTGCTAAAGCCGTCACCTGGGAAGCTTCCTGCAATCAGCCACTGGAAGGACAAAAAGGAGCTCCCACATGCTTTCCTGCAATTTGTCATATGTCTGATCTCTGCTCTGCTCAGTCTCTATCATCCTCCCTTCCCCCAGAGCCCTGTCTCACGCTCCAACAAGAGGATGTGGTTATGAAGGCCAACCTCTGGTTAGGAGGAGCAGTCTCATTGTTCAACCTTGCTTCTCCAAGCAGCAAGAAGTGCTTTTCTTTATGACTTCTGAGTCACCCTATAGTTTCTCCACAGAAAGTATTTCCCCTGGGCTGGTTCTTCAGGCACTGGGTGAACTTCCCTGGTGCCCCAGAGAGTTCCATAGCACTCTGCAGATCCTCTCTGCCTGCCACGTGTTGCAGCTTCAGGGCTTACAGTGACCAGAGTTGGCACAATGCTGCCACCGGCTTCTTTTTCAGACCACTGCACCTTTCCAAGGCGTTAATCTCTGGGTCTGAACACTGCCATGCTGGATCTCTCCTCCTGGGTAAGTATTTTTAGAAAGTTTGAGCTCAGACCATGCAGTCACTCCTGAGCTATGCCAGGATGAAAAGAAAACAACCACTTCTGCCTGAACAATAGCAGTGTGGAACAAAAAGCCACTGTAAGAGGGGTTTTTCGGCATCACTCAAAACTAGCCAAGCTTTGAAAGATGAAACTCGCAGTCAAAAAAAAAAAAAAAAAAGAAAAAGGTTCCTAGTGAACAAGTGAACAGAAAGGGCTTTGACAGTTTACTTTAAAAAGCCAGATTAAAGCAAAATGATGTTATATAAATACGTGGGCATGCTGGAGCTTGCATGCAGTACAGCACTCCATCTCCATCTCTGCCACTGCCCTGGCCAGACCCAGGGCTGGGTTTGTCACCTGCTGCTGCCTGTGGCACAGCCCCGCAGGTAAAGCCAGCTGCAAGTAAAGGAGCCGTGCAGTCCCTGTGCCCGCGGCTACGGGCCCTGTGGGGAAGTGTTATTGCCTCATGATGGAGCCAGAAAGCAACCTCGGGGGATGCAGATCCTCTCCTTCCTGAGGCCATGAAGCTATGGGTGCAGAGCCAGCTAGGAAAAACACCCTCTCGCTGCCAGCTGTGTGAGACCTGTGTGACACCGGCATGGAGGAGCGGGAGCCAAGCGGGTGACCGGAGGTCACCATCTCTGGAAAACACCGAAATCTCTGGTGCATTTTGTACCCTCTGGATGACTTAAAGTCAGTGTTTCTGAGGGCTCTCACTGAAAAATTTCCTGTTTTTCAGGAAATTGCTCAACCACTTGTCCACTCCGAGGAGAGATGGTGCTGGGGTGCCTTTAGCAGCAGAGGGATGAGGAGTCTGTAGTAGCTGAGAAGGGTACTGGGAGTTCAGCCTTCCCTTGGGTGGGAGAGCCAGCAGGCTGGCTCCTGTCCTCTTCTGTCAGCAGCTACACCTGCTGGGGACATCTGTGAGACCCAGAAGCTCCTGGTACTCTCCATAACAGACAACAAGAGTACGTGAGTGGATAAAGATGTATATATACATACAGGGACCTTACTTCACAGAAGCTGCAGACCATGGAGAAAACCCGTCAATTTTAGTGCATTTTTATTGCGACTATTTGGATTATGAGGGCCTAGGAAGTCAATGCAAGCAGATGGGAAGTTGGGTGCTGCCCTTTTGCCTGCAGCTGCCAGCTGTCCTTCACTCCCACAACATAAGCAGCTTCAGTATCCCACTCTAGCCTCTCCTTATAGGATCAGTTCCCTCACTACCTATCAGGGACCCCTTGCCACCAGGAAGGCAGCCACAGGGTTTCTCCTCCCTCTGTTCCCACTGGGCTGTGGGCTGACACATTTTTAAGCTCTCCCTGGAGGCCTCCATTTTCCACCCATTTGGCTCCTCTGGGTGTAAGAAATTAGGGGTTTCCCCTGCTGTTCCTGCCTCCATCCTTCCCTGGGTGGTAGAATTGAGGAAAAAAGCAACCAGGCACAGCTCAGCACAGCAGCCCCCTCTGACACCACATCCAGCCTCTGGCTACCACTCTCCTGAGAGTTGCAATCTTTGGTTTTTACCCGAAAAAGGTTTTAAGAAGAAAAGTGTTGCTGAAATTACAGAGCTGCATAGGCAGAGAAACCACAAAGCTCACAAGTGCACCCCATGTCCTTGACAAGGGTGGCAGGACATGGCAGGACACCACCCATGTGTGGTGATGGACTTTGGCCTTGGTTTTGACTGTGACTGGGTTAATTTTCTTCCTAGTAGCCAGTACAGTGCTGTGTGTTGGATTTGGTATGAGAATAATGTTGATAACACGCCAATGTTGTAGTTGTTGCTAAGTAGTACTTACTTTAAATCAATGACTTTTCAGTTTCCTGTACTCTGACAGTGAAGAGCTGCAAAAGACATGGGGAAGGAGTGTGGCCAGGATAGCTGATGCAAAATGGCCAAGGAGATGTTCCATGTCATAGAACACCATGCCCAATATATAAACTGGGGAGTTACCTGGAAGGGGTCAATCACTGCTCAGGGATGGGCTGGGCATCGGTCAATGTGTGGTGAGCAACTGGGTTGTGCATCACTTGTTTCTCTGGGGTTTTCTTTCTCTTTTTGTTGTTTCCCTTTTCATTAGCAAGTATTGCTATATTATTCTTTTATTTCCCTGTTCTTATCTCAACCCACAGGTTTTACCATTTTTAATCCTGATTTTTCTCCCCATCCCACCAGGAGAGGGGTGAGCAAGCGGCTGCATGGTACTTTGTTGCCAGCTGGGGTTAAACCACAAGTTGAGCTTGGGTGTGTTGCAGGGGTAGGTAAGGAGGATGAGAGTGTGTAATAGGTGATCTACTTTGGTTTTAGTCTGGAAGTAAAGCCTGTGGTAGTTTTTATCTTATCTTTTTATTGCCTAGGATATTGCAGCTGTTACTCTTTAACTTGCAGGAAACTCACAGCAAGCACTTGCCACCATTCAGCAACACTGAACAACACTGAGCTTAACGTTGCTAACAGCCTTGCAGAGCTGGAGAATTTAATTGCTGATTCTGTCTGAATCCTATAATTACTTGGATGGGAAAAACGAGGTGTGTGAGGGAAAGCTCAAAGTGATTAACAAACTGTTAGGGTAAACAGCCTGGCCAGGCTGGTGAAAGGCCCTGCCTAGGGCTGGTCAGTGTCCTGTTGACATCAAGTTGGTCTTTGTTTTGTTCTTTGTATAGAAGGAATCATATTTGTTGATAAAGCAAAGGATTTACTGGCTGGGCTGTTGAGGTCAGACCTCACTGGAACCAAACTGGCTGAAACTGTCCCCTTCAAAGGGCCACATATACACAACCCTTTCTGTGCTGCAAGCCAGGCAACCTGAATTTTTCATCCTCTACCAACTCTTGAAGCTGGTCCTGGCATAGCCCCTCTAGCAGAGAAGATAGCACAGCTCTCCCTCCTTCCTTGCAGATCTTCACTATGACCTAGAGCAGCTGAAGAATAACTCGGAGTTCAGCAGGCAGGCACAAACATCTTTGGGAAAGGAGCAGTTGTGTTAGAGCTTGATTCAAGTGTAAAGCCTACAGAAACAAACAGAAAATCTATGCTTGCCTGGAATCAGGCACCTTGGACAAGACTCTGAAGACAGGGGCACTGTGCCTGACTTTGGGGGAATCTTGATGTTAGGTTCAAAACATACATGGGGAGGAGAAGTGGGTTTAGCTGAGCTTTGATCCCCTTGGGGAGGCACTGATCCTCATGTCCTCTTAAAATAGCAACAAGGAACATTAAGAGCTGAGAAAGCTACTGTAAAATATAGACAGGCTTGGGCAGGAGAAAGCAAATGCTTAACAGATCAGAGTAGCATTGGGTGTGCTTAACTCCAAAAGGGAAAACAAACTGCATCCTTGCTGGACTGAGCTGAGAGGAAACATTTTCCCAGCTGACATAGAAAAACAGCTACTGCTGAGGAATTACCCATTGCTTCAGCTCTCTTCAGTCGGGAAAGACCAACATCACATCTAGGTGGCATGAAAATTGCTTTTAACCACTACATAAATACACTGCTTGTAGTGCTTTCCACTTGCACCTCCTCTGTTATTAACACTGCTGTGGGAAACCCTGAAGCCTCCCCCAGCCACTGGCAAACAGGGAGCTGAATTAAGAACCTGGCACAGAAAACATCCTTGTGCTCTGAGTCCTGTCCTGTGGTGAAAACCTTGCAAAACGCTTGGGGAATCTCAAGCTGTTCCCAAAAGTCTTTTCCTCCTGTCCACCTGTTACATTGTTCTGATGGATTCCCACAGGGCACCACGTACATGGATCTTCAGCATTTATCTCAAAGAAACAGTTGTGGCTTTCATATAATGCACTCTGAAGTGTGCTGGCACTTTAATAGCTGAATACACTTTAGCTTTTCCTTAGAAGGAAGTGATAAAATAACTAATTTATACTGCCCCATAATTACACAATGCAAAGTCACTGTTTTTTCCTGTTCTGTGGGATGGTAAGGCAAAAAAGTTAACTATTGTCGGGTATGTGACGCTGTTCCCCTACTTTTCCTGCTCATGCAGGAAAATGGAGAGCCTTTACTAGAAGTGTTTACCAAGCAGGAACACCGAAACTGCAGGGGAAATTGCCCACCCTGAAACATGAGGAGGACAGGAGCAGCATAGCTTCTGTGATCTCCAAAATAAAACGAAATGCCAGGTTTTATTGATCATAACTGACCAACAGTTCTTTACCAAATTACATCCAAGTGACATCACCTCTAGCAGCATGCCAGGGGTGAGATCAGCCCGGGCTGGATGGGGAGGCACCCATCTCAGGGGACCAGCACCACCTCGTGCTGCTGCCCAGGCCCCAGAGGTGACAGAAGGAGGTGGGAGCAGTGACACCAGCAGCACTGCAATTGCAGCAGGACTTGGATCACCATTCCCCTGGCTCCTGCAAAGGTCATAAATCATCATTGCAAAGGTGCAGAAAAAAAAATTTCCTCACTGCTCGTAGCAACCTATGCCAGGGAGGTGAAATGGAGCAGAGCCAAAGCAGATTTAAGAGTGACTGAAGGAAACAGAAGCTGTGGAGAAAAAAAAAAGCAGCTTGTACATGGTTATTAAGCACTTACAATGTTCTCATGCAGCTTAGATAAGCGAACTGGAATTAAACATTACAGTAAGCATCAGTGCTGGTGCTGTACTCTGCCTACAAGCACAAGAGAAGGCTGGGAGCACTCAGAAGCCAGGCTGGCTGGAAACAGGTGTATATGAAGAGGAGGAAGAGGTGGGAAGGGCTGAAGGCTGCAATAGGAGCCTTTGTGCTCTTGCAATAGGAGCACAAAACTGGCACCCATAGTCCAAAGGTCAGGGCAGTTGAAGTCAAGACCGCCTTTTGGCAGGGCTCACCTGCCTGAGCAGACTTAATAATACACAAAAGGGAAAGGGAGGCTGTCAGGCTCCACGGGCAGGAAAGGAGTGAGAAAAGCACGGGAGGAGCGAGCACAGCTCAGGTTCCTTGTACACAATAAGCAGCTGCTCCTCTGCACATGGGAGGCAAGTCCTGCCTCTGGCACCCTGGATCCAGCAGCACACAAAGGGGGTCCTATAAGCTCCACCAAAAGCCCTGAAAGTAATCCCCTACTTTGTTTTTCAGCACATTACCTTTTAGTAGAGATCAAGTCATAACCTGTACTCTCCCAACTCATCATTAGAAACCAGCCCACTGTGCTGCTGATACTCCCTCTCACCTCTCTGGACAGACAGGGGACTTCCCTGTGATTTCTGAGAGTCAGGTTTTATTCTCCAGCCAGACAGCAGTGACTGATAAAGTTCTCTATTGCAGACATACAAAAGGAGATCCATAAAATACTTCTTTATATTTTCTCTTATAAAATTATGATGGGAGCCCATGGATTTGTGGAGGAGTTGTACCTGTCCCCACAACATAAGGGCAGAGAAACAAAGAGACAAGTTTCACAGGCAAGGCAGAGGCATTCTCAGCTTTAAATGAACCCACCCAGGGCAGGTATGTACCATCATCTTGTAGGGAGCAGCTGCCCTCTGCTCTGGGCTATCAGATGTGAGGCAAAGAGAAAAACATTCCTCCTCTTAACTCAGCAGCAGCAGCTCTGCACGTCAGCTCTTGGCTGATAAACATAGGCTCCTAATTCCAGCCACATTCCCCATTTTGAGAATAAGCAGCCCTGCTCCTCAGAGCCCTTTACAACTACTGCTGCTCACAAGAAGGGGGAGAGGGAGGGAAGGGTTACAACACTGTCCATCTCCTAAAATCACCAAACCAGAAGAAACCCCCAGGTTGTAAAGGGCAGGGAGTTGACCTGCCCTCAGCTCTCCCAGGCAAGGAATGCACAACATGGACATGTCCAGAGGAGAGGTACAGCCACCCTTTTACTTCAGGCTCCAATGAGTTTCTTGAGGAATGCCTCCAGCTGATCCTCGTCCTTTATGCCCACGAACTTATCCACAACATCTCCGTTCTTCATAGCCAGCACAGTTGGCACTGCTGACACCTGGGGGCAAGAGAAACAGGGAGACAGGTTGAGCAGAGGCTGGGGGAGCCCAGCTGCACTGGGTCCCCAAATGGAACTCTACAGAAGTGGCTACAAGGGAGCTGAGCATACACTGCTCTAGGGTAAGATGTCCACTTGCCAAACAGGCCAGCTGAGCTCCATGTTCCTCCTCTCCTTGTGGCCTCATCTCTGCACTGACTTACAGCACACTGCTTAAGTCAAGGCTGAGCTGCTTTTTAAGTTTAAATTTTTAAAGACTAAGCCAAACCTAATATAAAAATGAGGCAAGGCTGTTCCCACCACTCCAGTACAAATTCCTCTTCTCCTTCCCTTTTGTCCTATCATAAGCGAACAAATCCAGGACACCTCTCAGACATGACGACCTTTGGACATTTTGTAGCCAGGGCAGCATCAGACTGGACCTGTGTTCTTCTCCAGACAAGACTGGAGCTGGAAGATGGTCCCACCCCATCACTGCACTGGTAGATTTCCTGCTCCATCATATCATGGTAATGACAATTACCAACCCATCTTTCCTTTTCCACTCCTGTTTTCAGTGGTTCCTCTGGTCACACACCAGTGGCCACCCACTGCAGATCCCTGACAATTAAGTAAGAAGTGAAGAAGTCCCTCTGACCAGAGCCAGCAGGCAGCTGTGCTGCTCTGGGCACTGCTTTTTTAGCTCAGAACAAAGTTTTCTGGGAATTATCCAAGAGAACAGTGTTGAAAATGACAACATTCCCCAAGGACTTGCTGGTTGACTGGTGACAGCAGAGACCCCAGGGACATGACTGAGAGAAGGAACAATCAGAGTTGGGAGAGCTGCAGCACTAGAAGATCTGGTCTCATTTCTGACCCTACAGCTTCAATGCCCTTATCTCTGCAAAGTCTCCCCCCCAAAACATGTCCTGTCCTTATCTCACCCGCTGACTCTCCTCCAGCCTGCGGGGCCTTCCCATTTGCACTGCCAGCCTTGCTGCCAAAAAGAATCTGCAAATCCCTCCTCTGGGAACCCACCAGAGGACTGGCTTTTCTCCCATTGGGAGCCCGAGATGAAAGGGACATTTTGTCTTCTTCCCTTCCCACCCAGTCCCAGCCAGACTCTGCAGTCTGTTCTTCAGGGCTTTGCAGTCTCATCTGAAGCGATGGGAGCGCCGGGGTTGCTGCAAAGCAGGATCTTCAGCTCCTCCTAGTGATTGACTGGAGGGAGCACATCCACAGGGCTTGGGCCCCAGCGCTGGTGATGGTGCCATCAACATGTTCCCTTGTGGTTTTAGGTGCGAGAAAGGACAGTACCAGCATGGCACTCAACAGGTTGCTTCCTTCCTGAGAAGGGCAAACCTCCACTGAGCCTCCCTCTGCTTCGCACAGTGGGTTAATGTCGAGAAGAGTTGCCCCAGCTCCATCCAAAAAGAACCAGCAACGGCAAGCATCAGGCCCCTATTAGGGCCTGGGTGAAGAACAGGCGAATCTTGGAAGCACTACAGAGAAGCAGCCAGCTGGGCCCTGCGTGCCAACCAGAACACCCATGAGCTTCACACAGCCTCAATCTCTCCATCTCTTTCCCTCTTCGTGCTGGTGAGCAAACCCCGAGGAAGAGTGGATGGTCTGTGCCTGATGCTGCAGAGCCAGGCAAGAACCAGGGGCATGGAGCAACTTGCCTCTGCCCAGAAAACATGATGCTTTTGTCAGCTTTCTTCCTGCCAGCTGCAGCAAGGGCAGCCCATTAACGGAGCATGCACTTTGTTTTGCTGGTTGAGAAGCAAATGTCATGAGAATTTTAGAATGCAAAGTTGAGGGCGTTTTTTTATTTTTTTTTCCCTTCTTTTTTTGGGTCCCATCTGCACTGAACCTAAACAAACTTTCTTCCTCCCTCAAGAGCATTTCTACAGAAAAAGTCAGTCTGCTTTTGATTAGTGCTGACCACACAGATAAATAAACAAACATGGACATCCAGGTTATTCCTGGCACCACCCGTACCAAGGAAATTCTCTCCCATCTGAAACTGGGGCTTTCATACAAACTTGGATGCCACACAACAGAGCAGAGAGGATTTCACCCAGGCCTACAAATGAGGTGGTAACACAGGATGGAGCTCTGTTGATGAACGACCATCTCTGTACCCAGCAGCTCTTCTAAGCTGCCCACCCACAGTGGCTGGAGAAGGGGCTGCCCTTTCCCAGTGGCCACACACAGAGGCAACTGGCCAAGGCAAGAGATGAATCTAAAGAATTTTAAGAGACTGAAGATAAACAAAAGTATTTCTTCTCCCTTTATGCTCTCGAGGTGAGAGGTCAGGAGTGGGCTGGAGCAGTGGAGACAGGCCCCAACCAGAGATGAAAGGTGTTAGATACAAGGAGGAGTCCCCAAAGAAAGAACTTTTGTGCTGGGCATAACTGGATGGGGAAGGGCACTGGGGACATTACTAGTGGCAGGAAATGCATCCGTGCTTCGTGCTAAGCCAGGATGGCTGGGAGCCAAGGGCAGCCGGCCACTTGGGTAGAGGAATGCACTAGCATTCCTCGTCTCTTCCACAGGGTCTCCCCCTCATCCTGCCTCCCCCTGTGCCAAGGAGGCTGCTGACTAGGACATTGTGCAATCAGGCAGCAAGATGGGGGCTGTGGGGCTTTAGCCATGGGGATAATGGCCCAGACAAGACATACGCATCACCTCGAAAGCAGAGGAGGCAGCGATAATCCCCAGGCCCTCTTACAAAACAAAATCTTCATCATGTTTGTATATAAGGCTCTGGAATGAACTGCTAGAAGCTGACCCTTCCCTGCAGCCTCAGTCTTGCCTGCCCCCCTCCCACAGGGCTGCCAGACAGGCAGACCCTGCACACAAACACGTGCACACAGCAGATAGTGCAGCTGCTCACTCACCACTCTTGTGGGAGAGCACACGCAGCGTGTCATCAAACCTGCACAATGTGGGACTTTCAGCCTCTTTTCATAGAACTTCCTTCATATGCACACACCCTGCTTGCCATTTTCCACTCATCTGAGATTATCCTCTTGTAATCCCAGCTAATTCGATCTACTGGAAGGCTTGGAACAATACAAGACTTGAGATAATAATCTCTATTCTCTTCTTAGCATGGCCGCTACCAGAGCCTTCTCTGCATGTTAGGATTCACACACTTTTTGACCACCACTAAAAACACCTCACCCTCTTCAACTCCTCACCAGGACCCTTCTGCTACACAGCCTACGGGCTTGCAGTAGCCAGCCCTGCTCAGGAGCCAGCAGCCACCTTCCTTGGCCTGGGGCGTATCTGCCAGCATGTGTCCACCAACGAGAACACCAGAGGCTCTTGTGCTCAGCCTATGGGAGCTGCGAGTCATGACTGTGGGCACCAGCTGTGTGGACAAGCCACCACAGCACAGGCAAAACCATCTCCCTCAGGAAAGAGTGGGAGGGAACAAGCTGTTTCCACTTCTGTCTCCTTCTGGCTTGGCAGGGTGTGGGAATGGCATACAGTGTCTTCTCCAGGCTCAACAAAATGGCAGCTTGCTCAAGAGATGGTTCACACTTTGCAGGGCAGCTAGAGGAGCTTCCTGAGCTAGCTTCCACCCTGGGAGCAGGACTTCATCTGCAGAGGGGGAGCAGATCCATTTGTGTGACACGCATGTGAAAATTAAGCACTTTCTTCCCTGTAAAAGACAACAGCAGGATGCTCCAATTCCACAGACAGAGTTGTTGTTTACAAGGAGAGAAAACAGAAGTGAGCACAGTTGTCAGAGGAGCTTTTGTATTTTTTAAACTACCTAATCACTGACACAGGGAAAAAATAACTAAATCGTGTAAACCTAAAGCCTTCTCCAGTTGTTCTGCTCCTTCCTTGGAAAAAGGCACCACAGGGAACACATCCAGCAGAGGTGTTAACACACTAGTGTAAGCACCAAGGTCCCTCCTGTCAAGAGCAGGATGCACGCTCCTGTTGTTTATGTGTGTTTCCTGACCTGGCTTCTACCTGTCCAAACAAAACTCATGGTGTCTCCTTGTGCTGCAACTTAAGGATGGGATGTTAGGACCCAGCTAGAGATCCTGAACAAGGAAGGGAAAGAGAGGATGGGCCAGTGGGACAAAGAACCACTTTCAGTAGCAGAGCAGATTGGGGATTATTACTTTACATTCTTGCCCTGCACTTGAGCAGCCCAGGCTCACAGCAAAACGCCGCATGCGCTTCAGGCTCCTCAAGGCCAGGCAAGTGACAGATGCCTGCAAGGCCTAGAAGACACCTTTGTGCAGAATCAGAGGTGGGGATGCTGAGCATGACCAGCAGAGCTGGAGAAGAGCCAGGCAGCAAAATCTACCTACTAACAAGAGATCCAGTGGATCGGGAACCAGTAGGCACTGGGCTTCCCCTCCCCTCCAATGCTGCTGCCATGCAGGCACAGCTTTCCACAGGGAGGGACATTCTTGGTGCTGCCAGCCAAAGAAAGTCTGTGTTCTTCCACCTCCTACCTCGTACTCGATAGCAAGGTCTGTGTGATCATCAATGTCCACCTTGGCCATCACCACCTTCCCCTCCTGCTTGGCCACCATCTTCTCTAATCTGGGGCCTAGGATCTTGCAGGGACCACACCACCTGATGGAGCAAGAAAAGAGAGGGGACATTAGAGGAGGCAAGCACAGCAACAGCCATGGAGGATGTGCTGCTCCATTCGGGAGCCAGCCTGGAAACACCATTCCTGAACCACAGCTTTGAAAAACACTCCTCTCACAAAGGAGCTGCCAAAGGCATTAAGGAAGCTTCATGTTCAACCACCCAGAAGCCACTCTGGCAGTCACACTCGAACCACCTGAGCTGGGACCGAGGCCCCTTCACAGCTACACACCCCACACTCACACTCAGACCAGGTTTCCTTGCTGGCTCAACCCCAGGTTTCCCATAGCAGAGTCTCAGATGTTCCCTATCCTTAAAACAATTTAATCTTTGTGCAATAACAAAGAGATGAAGCTGGTGCCTTTGAGGAGGAACCCTGAACAATGGAACCCTTGGGCTTTTATCCCCTCACAGTCTAAGCCCAGGACAGTCAGCTCCTGCTGTGTCTCTGAGTGTCAGGTCACCTGGCTGGGCCACATGTCCCCAGGCCCTTTGTTGTGCAAAGGGTCAGCAGCTCACGGCCTCTTGCCTGGGACTTCCAGAGGTCAACCTGCAGCTCCCCTGCAACTGCACCCTGAGAGACACCTGCACTGAATGTATTCCTCAACAAAGGGTTTTTTCTGTGTGTGTGGTGGAGGGGCTGAGTGGAAGAAGAGGTCACCACCCAGCATTTGTGGTGCTTTAGATGTCGTTTTGATCACACCACAGTCTGCTTTGCCAGCCTTGTTGGTTCTCCTGCCCTCTTCTTGTTCATCCCCACCGGGCTTTACATCCACATGCAGAGCTGTGATCCTGCTGCCCTGGAGCCACTGTTGCTGCCGGGCACTAGGCTCACAGACCACATCCAAATCAGTTTATGCCAATCACCAAATCACAGATTTCCCCTCCATGCTCATTGCAGGGTTTACAGAGACCCCCTTTAGCTGCAAAACTTGCAGAGGCATTGCATCTGTTCAAAGGGAGACCACCTAATCCAGACCCAGGTGCAGTAGTAGCAGGCTTTGTGAGGCCCTGGACACTCCCTGCATGCTCTAACTGCATCAGCTAGGATAGTATGAACTTACTCAGTTCAAGCAAACCGTGAGTTAAAGCTCTAAGTACCCTTTTCTTATAGAATTGAAGTTCTGGTGAACTTCGCTCCTCCTCAGCCTCCCTCTCTATCAAGTTCCACGCTTTCAGTTATTTGTCCTCTCCTCCCTGGATGATCCCAACTAAACTTCACTTTGCTTTGCCAGCTCGGTCTGTTTAGAGCAGAAGTTTTTGGGCTGTTTTGTACTCTGTTTGCCCTCAATCAGCCATAACAGGCTCATGTGACAGCACTGCAGGACTACGAAAACACATGAAAAACCAAAGATAATCAGTGTCGTTAATCCAGCAGATAACATCTAGGAATATTTTTACTGGCAAGAGGATGACAACATTTTTGTTGATGACAAATGCTGCTGTTGGTGTCACAGGGCTGTTATTAACTCAAAGGCATTTGCTGTCAAGAGCCTCAAGAGCAAGCAGCCTTAGGAAACCTGGAAAGTCACAAAGTGGTAGTGCTGGGGCAGAGCAAGTGCAGAGCTCTTCCATGGCTGTTAACAACATTTAATGTTTCTAAGAGGACATTTCATCCAGAAAACTAAATAGGGGAGAGATCAGAATTTTTTTCCTGAGGTATCTTTTGCAAGATGATGCAACGCCGTGGGCGGGGTGACACCTGAGCACTTGGGAGGTGCAACAACGCCACCCTGGGGAAAGCCTTGCTGGCACTGCTGTTTGACACTGCTGCAGGGCACAGCTGTGAGTGAAATCTTTACGGATTGAGCTCCATGGGCAAAATCACCTTGTAACACCAGACCCCACAGCCTGGGAAGCCCTCGGGCCTGCTCCTCCCTGGTGTGCCCGGAGTGCCACCGTGCCGGGAAAGTCAGGGCACACCTGCACATGTGACGGTGGAGAGGGGGGAACTTACTGTGCATGGAAATCCACCACCACGGGTTTGGGGCTGTTCACCACCCGGTCCTGGAAGTCGCTGCCATCCTGCACATTGAAGGTGCTCCTGCGGCCCGCCGAGGTGCCAAAGGCCCTGCCGGGGGGTGCCAGGGGACCGCTCGGGGTGAGGGACAGTAGCCGCCGCAGCGCCAGCCTCTGGGCCATCTGTGGGGACAGCGGGAGGTTCGTGGGGTGGGGGGCCCCCCACGGCTGGTCCCACTGCGGCAGCGCCCCGAGCCGAGTGCGCTCTGCAGGGCAGCCCCCAGGGCAGGAGGTGCCCGGGAGAGACACGGATGGGATATCACACGGGAGCGCTCCCTGCCCCTGTGCTCAGCCCGACATCCCCTGCAGCTCCGGCCCCACGGCCACGGGGCCTCCACCGGGATCCCAGCTCCAGGCGCAGGGCGCCGTTTCCCCGAGTCCCCCCGCCACAGTACGTGCCTTCTCACCCCCAGGGCAGACCCGGTACCGCAGGGCTCCTCCAGCCGGTGCGTCCCGGTAGCTCCCGCAGTGACAGGGCTCCGAGCCCCCCAGCCCGGTGAAGGAGGACAGCCCCCCTCTGGCCCCTGACGACAGGCCGCCCGAGCCCGGAAAATCCCAACCCCCCCCCCCCCCCCGATCCCCTCGCACCTTCCCGGCCCGGAGGTGACCCGCGCCCAGCCGCACTTCCGCCCGCCGCCCCGCCCACCCGCGCGCTTATTGGCCGCAGCCACCGGATGGCTGCGACAGACGGCACCACCACCCCCTCAGCCGATTGGCCGCCGACCCAAGGGCCGGTCATCTGTGACTGGCCGCCGTGCCCGTCCTTCAAGCCGCTTCGCTCCGCCCCCGTGGGCGCCGGCGGGCTGCTTCACGCGGGGCAAACTCCGAGCGCTGATTGGCAGCGGAGCCCTCCAGTGGGCGCCGCCCTCCGCACGTGCCCCCATTCCCGGTCACGGTCCTCCGTGGCGGCCCCGGCCGGCGGCTCTCTTCAGGTCGGAGCTGGGCAAAGGGCTTTCCTTGAAGTGCACAGCCCTGCAACCCCCCAGACAGCCATCAACTCCCTTCCAGAACGCACCCTGCCCCCGCGGGTGACACAAACCAGCGTTTGTAACCACGGTCCCTGATGGAAAACAATTCAGAGCCAAGGCTTCACTCCCTGCCACCTCCAGCACTGGCAGGAGCCCAACCAGAACAGGGCTGAGAGGGCAACACTCATTCGGCAGCACCCAAAGCAAGGAGACTTGGATCCCGGCTCCCCAAGTCCAATTGGAAGTGAGTGGCAGCAAAACCTCTGGGGTTTGAGTCACCAGATCAAACCCTGGAGACATGCAGAGCATGCTGGAAGAGTTGGTAGGTGCTGGTTTTTTAGACCATCACTTTTCTAAAGGAAATCACAATGTAAGGCAACATGTACACTGTGAATGTACAGATTCACATTTTCCTGAGGGAATTTGAGGATGGAAGAGGAAACGACTGGAGAATGTGCATGTGTGTAGGTACAACAGGGATGCACTCTGTGTCAGCACACACAGGGAACAAATGAAACAGGCTCTTGGGGACAGCTGGTCAACCCAATTCAGCCACAGGCCCTTTTCTTCCCCTGGACAATTCCAAAATAAAAAGCCCATGGTGCCAAGGATGTTGCAAGTAGTAACATCACCCAGGCAACTACAGGCCACGAGAGCCATTCCTGGTCTGGCCTTGGAGCTGAGGCAATAGGATGTAAAGCCCATAGAAGGATGCTGATTGAAGTGATTATTTCCCCTCTCCAGTTGCACATGAACAGGTGAGATCTTCCAGAAGCAGCAGCGTTGCTAGCACAGCTCAGTACTCCCAAAGAGTGCAAGAAATCCTTTGTCATGTCCTTCACCTCTTCTGCTCCCCAGCCTCTCCAAGAAACTGGGGTTTTACAGAAACAGTAACTGAATTCAAAGGATTGGGAGAGCTTTAGGTACAGCCCCCTCCAGTCTGGAAGCACAAGTGTATATTTTTTGAGAAGCTAAGGCGTTGGAAAACATGTGTGGAGGTAAACGCCTGTTCCCTCTCACCCCTCCTCTATTTCCTAAAAATCACAGGGATATCATAAGGTCAAGCTGAAAACTGCTCTTGCTTTGCAACTCCAGGGTCATGGAATAAGCCCACAGGGAGGAGACAGGCAAGTGCATGTGGCTGACAGGGGGAGCAGTAAAGTGCAGCCAGCCTCCCAGACACTCCCTGTAGGATCTCAAGGTGACTCAATGGAAATAAATTAGAGAAGGAGCATTTTAACAACGTCAAACTTTCTTGATGGGACATAGTGCAAACAGCAGAAATACTGGTCATGCTTTATAAAAGACAAAGGGCTAACCTTCCAGGCTGCCTGGTGTGGGAGAAGAAAAACATGAGGACAGTGTAGCTGAAGTCAGTGTCAGTCTCTGTGTCCCAGGCATTCCAGGCAAGCTACTCATCCACTGTGGAGGGAAGGGTCCCTTGTAGTGCTCTCTGGGAAATGACAAATTATCTGACCTATATGGTAACTAAAAAACACCCCTCCCCACTGAAGCTACACAACCGCCCTAACTCAAATGCAAGAAAAATACTGGAAGTTTGCCCAGAGTACCACTTCGGGACCCGATGCAGGAACAAATCTTCAAGTATACACAGGGTATAGCATCCAGGGACCAGAGAGCCTGCACCAGGCTCCACAGGGTGCAAGCAGGTCACCTCCAAAGGGGAACGTGACATTTTAAGTTTCCCAGGTGTTCCTGAACTCTCTTCTGTGACCTCTGTACGTCACTGCAGATACTGGTCAGTCAGATAAACACAAACACCACTTTCAGGCAACTCTGAGCTCTGCAAGGACAACGCAGGAGCCTCAGCATCACTGGATTTTGGCCCGTTGCTCATTCTTCAAAAGATGTTGGTCCTCTTCGTAACAGCAAGATCTGAGCAGGTCTTTGGCAACTCATGATTAGGGGAAGGCATGAGGATGGAAAAAGGGCACAGGAAAAGGGCAGAATCCTGCTGTGGATCTCTGTTACAGTACTGTCACAACAGCTCTAGGTTTCAGTGTAGAGCAAGAAAGGTCAAAGCTCATCCTTGGCCTTGACTAGATGTTGCAGTGGACGAATTGGAATGACTTGATCTCTCAGCAACTGGTCCCTTGACCTGTCGTGGCTGTCAGGGGGTCTGTCACCCGAAAAATCTGTGAGAGTGTAATCCTGCAGTAGTCCAGCTTGCACCGCGTGGCGCCGGAGCCCCTCGTTGCCCAGGAGCCCCTGCATCCTCATGTATCCCTGCTGGCAGAAGGGGGGCAGCTTCTGATGGGTGAAGGCAAACAGGAAACAGGACTCTGCAGGGGAAAGGATCAAAAATCAGATTCAGCAGAGAGTACCCTGTAGGGAAAAATTCCCATAAACTATCAAGGACTCATTCAAAACAAAAGGCAGAGAGGACGAGGGAAGACGACTGGATTTTCCCACCCAGAACCCTGCCCTCGGTGGCAGCGCAGTATTTGAGTTAATTCCGCAGAGCTCAGGAGATTCAGAGAGGGATCTCCAGTCTGCAGTCTGAGAGAAAAAGGATCTGGATTTGAGGTTGTGTCCATCTGGCATCCTCTTTGTACCACAGGATTGCTTCTCTCTGTTGCCACGTGGGCTTCCTGCAGGAGGTTCCCAGACCAGTCTTCAGACCAGGAAGGGAGGCAGCAGAGGCTGTCTTCAGCTCTCACACCACAGCACTCCCATTTCCCATGGGAAAGCAATCCCATCACCAGTACATAAGATCTAGTACCCAATAGTACAAAGAAATGTTCAGATAATGGAGAAGGAAAGCTGCAGCTAGAAAAGGGAGTGAACCCGACCTCATATACCTTTCCCTAAATCCTGGCATGCCTGGGCCAGTCTCTTTCTAATGGTGAGCAAGAGCAAAGGCTCTTTGGGAACATACACATACAGAACGGCACTTTTTTCTGTCTGGGGATTGTGCTGAGGAGGTGTGACTGATGGTGAGACAAGCAACTCACCACAGGAAGATCTCAGCTATCTGCAGAAGAGATCCTTCCTGTCTTTTGTCCCTCACATTCCTCCTCCTCCTTCTCCTCCTGCCGCTCAAATTACCTGCAAAGAAACTGCGCAGGTCGGTGCTGAGGCAGTTCTCCAAAAAGCGCCTCAGTGGCAGGATGTGAGCATTTGGGGCTGTCCAGTCTGTCAGAAAGTCCTCCACAATGTGATGGATGGCATCTGGACGAGGGAGAGGCCACTCTGGCGGCCGGAGTTTCATCTCATGCTCTGCCAAGAGAACATTAAGGGAGTCTCTTAGAAGCAAAATGGCATTAAAAAGAGCTTGAGGAATGGAAAGCAGCTGTGACAGCTGTTTCAGCTTTTGTCCTGACCTTTTAATCCCTACCTTACTTTCATTTGCAATCCTCTCTGCTAGCTCTGTCCTCAACAGCCCTGCCACTGCACAGCTGCCCTCTGTCCCCGCTCACAGCATTCCTGTCATTTCACTCCTGTTCCCCCTGGGCAGGGACTGCCAGACGGCCTAAGCTGTGTTTAATGCTGCTACACATCATGCTTATTTCTGTGCAAGGCAGGCTGGACCATGACCCTAGGTTTCTGGGGATGAAGACTCAACACACTCACTTCCCAAGGAAATCTATTCTGATCGTGTTTGCTTGCTGGCTATAACACTCCTCTTCAAACCCTTGCCTTTGGCTGCCTCTATGGCTGTGTGACCTCTCAGACCTGGGTCGGCCACACAGAGAAGCTTTCTTTTGGCAGCAACACTGCCAAACAACAACAGCCCAGCTTCATCTGCCAGGCTCTGCAAAACACACACAGGGTGCCAGCCAAAGGGAAGCAGTGTTCCTCTTTTTGGGAATGGAGAAATTTCCAGCACGTCTGTTTGCTCCTATTTTCAAATGTGACGTCTCTGGTACCAACCTCCTACCCCCTGTATTGACCAATGGAAACTTCTTGCCAACTGCCAGCTTCTTTTTCAGCTCACACAGTGGTGGGTGGGTGTCTCAAAGGATGGACATGAGGGAAATGGAGAAGGGGGAACAATGCCTTCAGGTACCTCCCCTCCTCTGGCTCTGAACTATCTTCATCCCTCTCTGTTTTGCTTGTATCACATAGCTAGCAGGAAAACTCACCTGTTGGGAGGTGTTTGTAATAGTAAATAACAGGGTGTAGAAAGTTGGACTGCCAGGCATGCTGTGCTTCTCCCACGGCACGGTTGTAGTAGAAGACATCCTTGTCAGCCCCAGAGAAATTCCTCCCATACTCCATGATGATGACAAAGAGCCCGTTGGGAGCCTTTCTCCCAGTCTGCATTTCCAGCTCGGCTAGGACTCCAATGGGGTACTCTTCCAGGTATTCAAATGCTGTGGCATTCCTGTGAATTGCAACCACACCATCAGACTTTCCCACCAGACAAAGCCAGCTGGGATCCAACCCACCCTCAGCTGGGTGAGGATAAGGCCAAAAAGCCATCAGATAGTAATTTTTTTTTCCGGTCATTACAGATCTGGGCTGGACTTGATGCAGAGCTTATGAAGACTGCAGATATTGTTACAAGACTCCATTATTTTCCTGGATTATGAGACTCCTCTTTACATTAGAACTGCTCAAGGAAACTCTTTTCCGGGGGACAGTAAAAGAGTATTCTATTGCTGAGCCTGGAGGGAAGGTCTGGACCATTCCAGCCCTTTAAGAAAGGGAAGTAACTGGCAGAAGTAACTGGCACCAGTTGTGGCAGTGGTACAGGTCTGAGGTGGCTGCCTACACGATGGTAACGTCCTTAGGCAGCAATCTGTGTGGTGGCACCATGGGAAGCAATGGTAAAGAAAAAGAAACAAAATGATGGAGTGCAGTGCTGGGAATAATTACTCACTCACTCACTCACTCTCTCAGCAGTATGATGTCAGCCAGGACACTGAACATCTGGTAGAGGCCTGAGGCCTCGTTCACCCGCTTGATGATGGAATTGGTCAGCTGTGTAATAGGGTAGACTGTGGATGGCCAGGGGACACCATGGTGACGGTTTTCCAATAGGCGATGGACTGCGCGAGCTAAGACATCGAGAGAAACAAAGACAGCTTAGTTAAAAATCCAATCTTATGCTTTTAAGAAATCCAATCACTCTGCTGCAGCGCAGGACTCAATAAATAAGCTTTACAGCTCCTCTGTGCTCAGGATCTCCCACCCCAATCGCTGGTAACTGCAGTGGAGACGCCCTCTGAAAGCTGATGTGATGCTAAGTGGTGGGGGAGGGGATGGGGGGTCCTCAGGTATACTTCTTTACTTCTGAAAAGTCCTTTAATGATAAGCATGGGCAAACACACATAAAGAAGGAAATTTTCTCTCCAGCCCACAGCTGCTGGGTTTTAACTCCACAGCACAGACCTCTCACCCACAGCCTGTCACGAGGCAGAGCATCTGGCAGAAAGAAATCTATTGTTACATAAATAACAGACAACAGGCAAGAGAGACACAAGACAAAACAAAGACAGACAACCAAAAACTTCAGATATGACCCCAAGTCACTTCTCCTCCACTTCAGATGATGCAGCTGCAGCTGCAGCTTGACTGTGTTTTGTCATTGTTATTGCCAGAATAAGACTAAGGGTGATCTCTTTCCAGCAGTAAGCTATGGACTGTTCCTTTGAAGAGAGGAACAATTTCCACCTCTGCCCTTTCTGTACACCCAAGTTACTCACTTGTATACCGGAATCCATGGATGAAGCCCCCAGCAGATTTCCTGAAGTCAACAGAATGGCTAGCAGTGCCGAGAACAAAGAGCCCCCGAGTGCCTCTGGACTCATAGCTGGGTTTGATCTGAGGATACTTTTTAATATTCCCTTTTCCTGGCATCATTCTAAGGGATCTGATGTGCAAAAGAGAAGAGCAGGCTGTCAGGAAGGATGGGGGTAGCAAATAAAAAGGGTTTCTGATACACATTATATTGCAGCCACTGCAAGACTTTGCTTCATACCCCTGCTGCCCTCAGTGGGGTTTACTACTAAAATGAGGATCTTCAGAAGACAAGGGTGCTCATCCCAAGGTAGCTCTGGACAAGATCCAATTCCAGGCTGAGCCACCGACAGTGAATTCTGGAAGACAGTGAAGTTAGCAGTATCATTTTCAACTGCAGGACGCACCAAGGTGGAGTGAAGGTTGCATCCTCAAGGAAATTTGTTTTCCCCAGAAAAAACTTTCCTGTAGTGATCTGCACCTGTACCATCCTCATTTCAAAAAAACCCCAAAACACTGCTAGCCTTCTCCATGTGATCTGGCAGGTCAGGATATTAAGTTCTAAAGACACAAGTTTTTCTGTGTCACTGGTCCCAGCACTGCCATCTGCTCAGCCTTAGAGTCTGTTGGTCAGAGGGCAGCAACAAACACACTCCCACTGGGACACAGCCTTACTTGCAGGGTAAACAAAAGACTGCAGCACCAGGTAGCTCAGAGCACATGGAGGTCCGAACAATGCTGCCAGGAGAGGACCTGCCCTTCCTTTTCCCCCCCTACTCAGGCCCTTCAGTCTAAATACCTTCTTCCCTGGAGATCCTGGTTCTCCCTCACCTGTTATAGATGGAGAAGTCAAACTTCCAGCCCAGGCAGCGGATGACACGGTCGTAAGGTGCCCGGGTGGCAAAATTGTCCAGTTCATCCTGCGGGAGGGTGATGGAATCGATGCCTGCGCTGATGTTCCCATTCTCCAGGTAGAACCGGAGTGTGATGTGCAGCTTTCCTTTTTTGTCCTTGACAATAGCCAGATCTTCCAGGTCGCCCTCCAGAAGCCCATCCAGAGATTTCAGCTGGTAGGTGTCCAGCAGTCCATTGTTAATTGCTCTATGAAAAACAGGAGAACATAAGAAGGGCTAAAAGAAGGGAGGTTCTGTCTTAACTGCTGAAAATGGGATCAACTGTCAGGCATCCCAACTCCTCTTCAGTGTAAAGGTTATCCCCAGAGCCTCAGGGCTCAAAGGAAAAGCACAGGTAACACAGCCTCGCTGCCCTTGCAGGGTGTAGCCAACCTCTCAGCTTTCCTCTGTGATTGCAAGCAAAGGAACAACTTGAGAGCCAGCACTTTTTAATGATAACAGTTTCCAAGTGGACGTGTTTCTATTTCACACAGATCCCAAAAAGCTCTCATCATGCTTCTGTGTTCAGCAACTGCAACCTGGATTGTTTTAAATCACAGACCTACAGAAGGCCCCACGTTTCCCCTGTGCCTCTCAGGACCACAGCAGCACTACCTGTGCAGTCCAGCCTGTTGCCTGGGAAAGAAGTGATTCTCCTTGTTTGTACTCCAGCTGCATCACAAAGAGGAACAGAAGCAGTTTCCTACCTCAGATCCCCGACGTAGTGGGTGGCCCAGGAGAGGCGCACGCGGGACCGGCTCACCATGTGGATGAAATTCGTGACCCCCAGAATGTTCTCTGCTGTCTCAAAGGCTGAGTTCCCTCGTCCCAAGATCAACACGGTCTGGCCAGCAAAATCCTCCGGGTTGATGGACACAGTCTCGTAACCCTCAACATATTCTGAGCCAGGGAAGTTTACCACATTGGGGACCCACGTCCCAGTGGCAACCAACAAAGAGCTGTAAAAACAGGGATAGCACTAGGGAATGCAGGAATTAGAGGAATGGGGCTCCATCTCAGCACTCCTTCCTCCTCCCGCTGTGAAAGATGGATGTGATGTGCCCCCCACAGTGATGCTGGACCAGTGGCACAAGCCATGGTTTCAAAAGAAACCTCTACCCAGTTTCACCTAATGACCTGCCCCTCTCTTCCCTCTCCTCAGGACAACTAGGCATATTCTTATATATAGCAAAAGTCAGTGTGGATACTGTACATACACATCTTACTCCATTGTTCATGAATACAAGTTCTACTCATATGTATTCACTGACAATACATATAATGCTAAAGTTCCACACGTTGGTTATACGATGCATAAAAAATGATTTTGATTTAAAATTTGAGTTGCCTTTTAGTAGAGCAGGATAGAAGTATTTTTTAAGGCAGACAGGATATGGTTTCGATATTTTGAAATGTAACTCCCAGTCATAAAAACATGTTAGCAACATCACTAATTGTTAACACCAAAAATGAGTACAGTGATCTTTTTATATCTCTCCGTAAGAGCTTTTGCTTGATTCTTGGGGAAATGTTTGTGACTTAGATGGAAATGCCAGGCAGCTGAGGCGAGCAGCACTGTCTGCTGTCCCAGCCTTCATTACACAGCTCCAAAAAGCAACTTGCTTGCAGTACGTGGGTGTCCGGGATTGCCTTCTGTCCCCTCCGAGCCTGCCAGCAGCACACCGGCAAGTGACAGCCAGCACGACCTGCTGTCGTAGAGCTGAGGTTCTCAGGAGAGGTGGGAAATACACTCCATATGTTCACATGAGTAACTTCTAGGTTTTTAGGAACGTAGCTCAATGACAGTACAGGATACACACGCATAAATATGATGAGGGGAAGGGAAGTTCAGGGACCAGCAGTGTTGAGGGTTATTTCTCATAGTCAGCCCCACTTTCCTCTGGTTCCCCTCTGTGTTCCAGCTCTGTCAGCCCACGGCTCAGTTTGGCTGGGACACAGTTCTGAGCTGAGACCTGGGAGTGAGGTGTCACTGCACTGACTCACTCTCATTTTCAATAAACAAAGTGGTGGCTACGAGTACAACTGTTACTTTTTTCACAGACAGCAATTATCTAGTGATAAAACAAAAGTGATTTCAAGTTTACCTATCAAGGATGGACCCTGCCATGACAGCCATTGCAGCCTGTTCATGTTTGCCCTGCCTTCAGCTGCTCAAGGCAAAAAGCATTGCTCATGAAAGGCAACGTCTTCCCAGGAGCACTTATTCCACTCATCCACTCGCTGACCCCACAAAATGTTTTTCCCAGTGATGGTGGTTAAGGCTCTAGGAGGCTGTGAAATCTCCATCACTGGAGATACTCATGCCTCAACAGGGCAAGGCTTTGAGCAACCCAACAAAACGGCCTTTATGGGTCTCTTCCAATTTAACTTATCCTGTGATTTTATGACCGCACGACGAGCCCCAGGTTTGCCCATTACCTGCACTTGTAGTTCTTCCTGTCCTGGTCAGTCAGGAGGAAGTAGTGGCCATTCCAGGCCTGCTCATTTCTCTCCAGCGTCACGTGGATGATGGCTGTGTTGTACTGAACCCGCAGCTCCAGCAGGGATGCAAAGTCCTCCAGGTAACGCACCATCGTGTCAGCGTGAGGGAAGAAGTCACGCGAGTAGTGTCGGAAAAGCAGCCGCCTATCATGGCTGAGGAGAGAATTCCAGTCGTGGCGGAGGTTGAACTCGCTGTTGGATTTGCCCGTGTACTGCTTGTTGATGCTGATGAGCTTGCGGTGGCGAGGGTAGAGGGCAAAGAAGCTGCCAGGTGCATGGCTCCGCTCGAAGACAACATAGTCCCGCCCGGCTTGCTGGAGGAAATAGGCTGCCTGCAGGCCCGCGGGGCCGGCCCCGATGACACAGTAGTCGTGGTAGAGGAAAGTAGTGCTGCTCAGTGCACACAGGGCCAGCCCCAGGAGCATCCCATAGACCAACGTGGCCATGGCAGGGCTGGCACCGCCACCCCTGCGGGGAAGAGCACCAGGGAAGCATCACCTTGGATGCATGGACTACAGCCTCCATGCAAGAGACACCTGACCCCACCAGTGCCCACCTGCCCCTGCCCAGAGACCCCCGGCCCCGCCAGTGCCCACCTGCCCCTGCCCAGGCCCAGCCGCCATGATGTCCCCATCCAGGGCAGGGGTGCTGAGGCGGGGCCCTGCCCCCTGTCAGCCAATAGCAAAAGGGGCCCCAGGTTCCCCAGCCAATGGGCGCACAGCGCCCCCGGTGGCAGCGTACAGGTGGGAAGGTGGGGCAGCACCTGTGGATTAACGGCCGCGAGCGCCTCTGCGCCCCAACAGCCAATGGGAGAGGGCGGCCCAAGCCCACCAACCAATGGGCGGCGGGGCGCCCCGCGCTGCCCTCGCTGCCCCGCCAATACGGCCCGGCCCCGGTGTCCCCGCCCCCGCCAATGGCGCGCGAGGCGCACGTGACGCGCGCGGCCTCCGCCGGCCGCGCAGACCCGTCCGGCCCGCGGCCGCACCTGCGACACGGAGCCCCCGCCGCTCCGCTGCTGCCGCTCCGGGCTCCTCCCGCTCCGCTCCCTCCTCTCTCCCCCGCCGCCCGGGCGGGGCGGGGCGGGCACGGCGCCGCCTCCCGCGCGCTGCGGGGGCGAGCGAGGGGGGGCGGTGCGCACCCGCGCGTCATGTGACGCGGCCGCCGCCGCTTCCCGCCGCCGGTGCCGCCGCGCGCGCACCACGTGTCCGGGGGCGGACCGCGCTTAAAGGGGCAGCGCGGGAAGGGCCGGGGCACGGGGGACCCGAACGGGGCACGTCCACACACACACAGAGCGCGGCCTCACTCCGCAAAATCAACTTTATTTCGATTCCCCCCCGGTTATCATCGATGTGCAGCCATTGCCCGCCTGCACGGACGGTGCTGCCTGTCACTGCTGCCCCTCGGTGCTGGCTGCAGCATTCAGCTCTCTTCCTCTGAAACAGAAGACAAACAGCAGTGAAACGAATGCAGCTGGGGAAAGAAAACCACCCAAAAACCCAGAATAAACCACGTCTGTCAAGGAAATGCCACAAGGAACACGAAAAACCAAGGCTGCCACTTCAGAGAGATTTATCCCACCTCCAACTGCCTGTCCCTCCCTCACCCCACCTTCCCAACAAGCCTGCCCATCAGCCAAGACCACACACAGGTCATTTGGAATTACACAATTTACATTCCAGAGTAAATTACGCAGAGACCTAACTAACATTTCCATAATAAAATCCAGAGCAGCCATGCCAAGTTTACAGCCTAAGAAGCTGGGAGATACTTTTATTATCACAAAAGCAGGAGCCCTAGGATAAATGGTGTCCCACTGTCTGAACAAAGCATACAGAGATCTTGTATCAGGGATCGCAGATGGTTTTAGGCAGTGAAGCAAAACCAGCTGTTGTCCACAGCGCACCACCAATCCTCCAAAACTCCCATGCTGACTAGCCAGCGATTGCTCTGCTTCAACAGCCACTTCAGGAAAGCCTTCACTGAGTTACCTCAATTGTGCTCCATCACCACGCGTTTTAGATGTGTCATCTGATAGTCACTGCCATTTCTAAAACTATAGTCAAAAAATATCCCAGTACCAACAGAAATCAGCACCCACCCACTCCCGCAAATCTTGGGGCTGCTGAATGAAGGCCTTGGCAGGCTTCATTTTCTCAGCCAGTGTTCTGGATCTGGGACCTCTCTCCCCTACCCCTGGTAAAATCAGTCCTCATTAAGTATCTGTACAGAAGCAAAACATCTGCATTTCCAACTCTCTGGTTTTTTTGCTTCCAACTGAGTACTCCCAATGTCACCCACACCTTTCCAGCTGAGTCCCATCCTTGGGACCACGTTCTCTGGCCTTGCTCCTCTCCTGCCACTGCACTGGTCAGATCTCATCCTCTGGCTCTGGTCTTTACCACAGACCACCCCTTTTCATCCAGACCAGTACATCACTTAGAAGCATAAATCTGCAGGTATGCTACAAACCTTCCTCTTCCTCTTCTTCCTCTTCATCCTCCTCATCTTCATCAGAGCTGAAGGTGCCATCAGGCAAACTGTAGATGCGGATCACCTGCTTGTTGGGGTCCTTGAGGATGAGGTACTTCCCCTCATCCAGCTTCATGCAGATGTCAATGACACATCGCAGGATGCCCCAGGCATTCTCTATGCTCAGATTAATCTGGCTGGCAAACTCATTTGGCTTGAACTGCTGCGTGCCCAGGATCACATGGCGGGCAGAGTCCTTCACGTGGTAACGGGATACGTACCTAGGGGGGCAAGAAGAAACCAGAGGGGTATCAGGAAATTAAGCTCAGACAGCAGAAGAATGGCAGCAAGAAAAGCACTGTGATCATCTTAGTTTTGTTTTCTGGGCTGAAAAATCCTAATACTCCAATGCTGAAAGCTAAGAGGATCTCCTGGCTACGAACTGTCAATCAGTAATGCACCTGGAAATCCCCAAATCGGATGGAGTGGTAAAAAGATACAGAAGAATTAGTCGCACAGATAAAAATTAAGCAATAGCATGATTAGCTGGGAGTTTGGAATTAAGCATATGCAAAAGTATCAGTCCTGTGTCTGAGGGCGTAACCCAGGATTGCAGAACCACTAAAAGAGAGTCAGCAGATGCCTCCCGTTCATTACCCACCGCACAGACTCAAATGATTTTAAGCTGACAGTTCAAAAAGGGCTGTGGCCATACCCTCCCTCACCACCCAATTTCTCAGTAACAGGGCATTGAGGAGGATCTCGATCGGATTCCTCACAGGCAGCACACTCACTGTGTTTATTTTCCTTGCTGGTGACCTCAGCAAACAGGCTGACAGCCACAGAGGCCACCTGCCCTTCACATGTGTGGGGTCTCACGAGGTCAGCCACGGCAAGGGCACATCAGCCTGATGCTGATGGGTAGCAGCTCACACCAAGGCTGGTGTGCTCATCACAAGCTTTCCCTTCTTGGCTACTCCAGCGTTCGGTTGTTTTATGATTACTAATTCTATAAATGCTTCATTTAGACATAATCATGGAAAATGCACCTTGAAGACACTTGGTGTGAAAACCCCACCTTACCCAAGTTTAAGATACTCTGATCCAGCCAGCAGCGCACAGCATGTCCAGCGGGCTAATTTGTAGCTGTTATTTTTCAGCTCCGTGGCAATCACAGCTCCTCGCTGGGAGTCCAACTTCTGGCGCCAGTCTACTCCATTGCAATACTGAGAGGAGAATCAAAACTAGTGTCAGCCTGACAAGCTGGGATTACCCAACTGGTTAGAAAGGGTAGTTTGTGAGGGAAGAATTCACGAGGGAAGCATGGGAACAGACTGGCCACTGTGCTGAACACCTGGAGACAAGAGCGTTAAAACCAGCTACATCTCATCTGGGGGAGAATCCCATCAGCACTGCTTGTCCACCAAAGTTATACTCCTTTGGTGGAACATAACACACAGGGGACACCGCCAGATGTTTGTCTTATCTTCTCTGCTGTACCTGGCATGTCAGGCAGCAGTGAAGCAGTTAGAGCTAGCTTTGGAATCCCGTTCTTCCTCACCCTGGAATCCCACTCGTTCAATGTTTTGATGTTGATGAATGACACTTCTCCATTAGCTCCTGTCATCACTCCATCATGTTCACAGCGGACAATGAGATCTATATCATCTCCCAGCTTCCACCTTCGGTATCTGCCAACAAACAATCCAGCCGGTTATTCTGACCTTTGTTCTCTTCCAGATCCATGCAAGCACTCGGCAGAATCTTTTCCTCCTCTATCTGTTCCCTGTGAAGTTATCCACAAATCCCTCTCAAGGTAAAGCTCCTATCAATAACACTCCTAATTTGTTTTGCCTCCATATCACACAGACATCCTGCCTCCTTGCCAAACCTCGGCATCAGAGCAGTATCAACATACCTGTATGCAACAGAGGCTACTTCGTTTTTATCCATGTCATCCTCCACAAAGGGGTTTGGGTTAGGAAACTTATATTTCTCCTTTCCCTGCAGATGAAAACAGAAGGGCATGTTAGGAAAAAAAGCCTGAGACAGCTCTCCCCTACCGGAAAAATATTCTTTTACGGCAACAGTTTTTCCCTTATATAGAAAAACACCAAAACATAAAACAGCTGATGAGAAGCCTCATGTTCATGTTAGTTACAGTGCTATAAGCAGTACTTGTAATGGCACTTCAGCTTCAGTAAGTGTACTCAGAAACCTGTCTGCATCACCAAGGGCAGTGAGATGATTTCTGTGTGAAATAAGCATGAAAACTTTTCTACAACAAAGTCACACTGCTCACCAGAAGTAATCCCATCTCCTTCAAAACTGAAAGAACATCAGTGTAACATAACTGTCAATTAAAATCCTTCTGTGCTGTATTAAAGCAGCCTTAATGAAGTTTCAAGACTCTCTGAAACACAGGCCCTACTATTTAGCACTGCTCCACCTTACCATCCTCAGACACTGCTGGGAGAAGTTATGATTGATGTAGGTAGCTTCCATGGCAAGGTTGCGTGGAGAATTAAAGGAGTTGCCCTCTTCCTGTGGTGGTTCATTGGCTGTTTCACTCACTGTCAGGAGGTCTGAGAAGAAAACCAGACACAAGTGGTTATACTTGGGGGAGAAACTATGTCAGCTTCAGTGAGTCTCTAGCCACACAGTGGAGCAGATCAATACTGAAGTTCCCCCCGCAGCTATCAAGTGTACTGCAGTAATCAGATTGTTCAGTGCTCTCAGTCTGGACACTGAGACGCAGAATAAACTCAAGTAAGCAAAAAGAAAATTAGACCCTTTAGCTACTGCAACAGAAATTTCTTTCAGGACTTTTCCTCACCAAAATCTGAGTTGTCCCTCTTGTCAAAGAAAAGCTTGGATCCAACTCTCTGCACAATGATGTCCCAAGAATAGACAGAGCGAGTGCAGCTCATCAGTGTGGCCAGGATGGCATCTGTGGCAAACACATTCCCTTGTGTCTTGGCCAGCTATGGATACAAGAGGAGGAGAAAACTGTTTCAGCAGTAAGAACAGATACCCCTTCCCTAGCCAGGATGAGAAGTGCTAGCAAACCAGATCACTGATTTCTTCTCCCATTCTGAGGAAGCTGGACCAGTAAGTACCCCACCAACTATTAGACAAAGCACGAGGTACTACCCAGCAATCCTGGCCCACCCTCATCCACACAAGGGGAAAGCAAGAAACCACTATGAAATGTGTGTTGGAAAATGCATGGCTCTTTATTGCCAGTGAGGTCACAAGAAAGAAGTCTCTGAGCCTTCCTCACCTCCAAAAGCAGAACCCTCAAGAATCACGTCTCTTGACATAAAAGTTTGCTTCCCAACAAGTATCAGTCTGCCTGACCTCCCAGAATGACAGCTTTTCCTTGGCCAGTGTTCCTAACTTTGCATTAATCTAGCTCTGCCTTGGACCTAAGAAAAATGATGATATCAGCTAACATTTCTTTACTTTTGCCCTTTGGTCTGATGGTGACAGCTGGTCTCCAACAACAGCACACACTGAGAAACACACTACTGGGTTTTACAAACAAGCAAACATACCTTTCGGATAACTGGGTCATCTGTAGTGGTGACGGTATGGAAGATGCGCTTAATGCTCCTCAGGAGCTTCTCATTCCTTGTTGTAATGCGGTCAAAGGCTTTGTCATAGTACTCCAGGGCTCCACAGCACTCTCTGCAGAGGCAAGAGAACCATTTTGACATCCCTCCTAGGGATAACACCACCCATGAACCGCACAGGACTGAAGAGCCTGTTGGGTGTTCCATTACCTCCCTGTGCTTTGGGTACCTCAATGAGAACACTGGGACCAGGCCAGGAGACCCTTGCCCTCCTGCTTTCCAAAAATCTGGTCACTTCAGGAAGCAAACAAATGGCTGTTTTAGGAACTCACATGTCCTGTGGCTCTGACACCTCCAGATAGCGCATTTTCATCAGCCGAGGGAAATCCATCTCCTCCTTCACCTCCCAGTCACTGCGAACTTCAACAGAGGAGTCACGAGGTTTCTGCTGTGCGGCCAGAGGCAGCACAGATAAAAGAGAGAAATGGAGACACAGCACATCAGGATTTGTGCAAGAGGAGCTGCCCCATGAATGCAGCCAGCAAAACCAAACCATCACCGGTGGCACAAAGCTTGTCAGTTTACCTGTGATTTTTGGTCCCACTTCTGCCTCACTCCAAACTGTTTTTGAAACTTCTTTTGTAGGCGCAAACGATCTCTAAAATGACAAATGTGAGAAAAGTCACGAATAGAAGTTCTCTATTCCTGTATGCCACAACCATTCCTCCACTTCCAAACTACCACCTGAGGAGCAGTGCTTTCAGGCACTGAGCCGCTGAAACATTTGCTGAGCCATCTGTTGATCAAGATGCCTGAGGCATTAAAAAGCCTCTTCTTTGCTCTGAGGAGCTCTTTACAAAGTTTTGTATCTAAAGACTGCAATGTACTTTTCGGAAAAGATATTCTCTGTTTGGAACGCCATGTTTACTTTCTAAATAGGACTCAAAAATTCCCCTAAATTCTTAGATAGCTGTTTGAAATCCACCCGTACGTACTGCTGACACCAGCAGAACACTGGACTTGAAACATCCTGAAATTCTCCTCTGATGACTGTTTGCTCCAGCAAGTTCTGTTACAGTAAGTTTGCAAATTTACCAACAGCATGTTCATGCATTCCAACCAAAGCCTGGTACACTCATCTCTGCAGCCTCACCTCTCCTTCTGCTTGGCACTCTTTGGCAGCGTCTGCATGCTGAACTGCAGCATGTTCCGACGGTCCTTGTCTCTCCGAAGATTCCTCTGTGAAAATGATGGAAAGGAAAAAAAAAAGAAGACATTTTACTCGTGAAATACTTCTGTGCTACCGAAGGTCTCCTCTGAGCCTGTCTCTGAGAACACGTTACCTGTGCGAATCGCATGCGGTTCCTCTGGTATGCCGTTTTCTGCGTCCGTGCCGTATCTACCAGCTGGAAGCTGGTCTCATCCTCCTCGTGGAAATATGCATATTGGCTACCGCCACCAAATTGCGAGGAGTACTTGTCTGGAAACAAAACAGAGCATCTTGACACCAAGCTTCCAAGAAAAAAACTCTGATACTTCGCCCCTTTCTCTCTCAACTGCCTTCACCTAAGCCTGATGCCTCAGTTGGGTCTCTTGCCTTACACCTGCATCTTTTTCCCCTTGCAAGTCTCCCTCAGGAGCCCTGGTCATCAGACAGTACAAAAATCCAGAGTAAGCCCCAAGGACAGGGAGAGCCCCACAGAGCTCTCCCAAGGGTGAAGCACACTTCCTAAATTAAGATGCCTGGCTTGCTGAGGTGTGCACGTAATCACAGGGTGGGTGTGAGACATGAAAGCAGGAACGACGCTCGAAGAGAACTTCGTAAAAAATAAACCACAGCGGCAGCCGCCAGACAACACGTACTCGTGTATCTCTTATCCTGATACGTGGCTCCTGTCCAATCAGCCACCTAAGGACAAGCAGAAACAGTCAAAGTAAGTGAGTGCTAACATAACATTTCCCCCCAACTCCGCCTTTGTACACGCAGGACTCCAAGCAGCAGAAGCAGTGCTCTCCAGAACTAATCCTTCTGACTCCCACCTCTGCTTGCCAACCCTGACAGCTGTTCACAGCCATGCCCTGTGTTAGGAGGCACTGAAAAGGGTGCCAGAGGAGCAGCCGAGGTGAAGAGCAGCAAACACCAGCGGCAGCGTGCAGGGGTGGCAGGCCAGAGGGCACACAGAGCTGCGGCCCAGCACGGCCGAGGTACCTTGCCCAGGCGGTCCCCTTTGCTGAACGGCTGGTAGGGCATGTCCTTGAACTGCTCGGGCACAGCACACGGGCCCCATCCGGAGGGGTTGTCCTGGATCACGGGTGTCACAAACTTCGCCATTTTTTAGTCTTCTGGAAGGGAGAGAAAATAAAAAACCCCAAACCTCTCAGCAGCCGCACGGCGAGGCACTGAGGCTCGCGGCCTTGCCCCGCACAGGCCTCGGCGAAGGGAAGGCGCCTCCGGCGGCTGGGCCCAGGTCGGGTCGGGGGTCTCAGTGGGGGCTGCGAGTGCCAGGGCGGGGCGGGGCGGGAACGCGGCCCCACCGGAACCGGCGGCAGCGACAGGGCGGGGCTGGGGGGTCCCGGTAAGCGCGGACGGGTGTCGGCGGGGCAGGAGACCCGCCCTGGGGCGGCTCCGGCGCCCCCCGCGCCACCCTCACCTGCGCGGCCCCGGCGCGGTCCCGATGGCGGCGGATCCAGCGGCGGATCCGGCAGCGGATCCAGCGGCGGCGGGCGGGGAAAGGGCCGCGCGCAGCCCCGGCGCGTCCTTCTGGCGTCAGCGCCGTGCGACGGAAGTGCCTTCGTCGTAAAAGTTAAAAAAAAAAAAAAAGCAAAACCCCACACCAACTCCCCTCCCCCCCCCCCCAAACCCAAACAAACCCCAAACCAACAAACCCACAAAAAACAAAGAAGCAAAGAAGCGGAGCGTGGCTGCTTTAAAGCATCAGTGTTGTTGCAAAACGTGAAATATTTAAAAATATTAATAAAGGATGTTCTTTGATGTCTGATCTTTGTACACTTTCAAGTCTAATCCGTGTTTCTAATCCGTGAAACAGAGAGCAGCTAACAAGCTCTAACTGATGTCCAGGTGTTAGAAAGACAAATCACTTGTCTGTAGAATTACCTTGTCAAGGTTTTGGGCTCGATGTGTTTCAGATCTCAGACCTAGGGGGAGGTTAACAAAGTTTGGGAAGAAAGATGTATCACTGACAGGGGACACAAAGAATGTAGAATTAATGGGCCCCCAGGTCATTAGGCAGAAGCCCCAAGATAAGGAAGAAACTAAGACAACTCAGCAGCTGTGTTGAATCAGCTCTGACTGGGTAAAAGGTAATTCTGACAGGGGGAGATCATGACCACGGACCCAAAAAACCCACTGACTTTAAAAAGGAGAAAGACTGAGCAAGTAGACTAATTGGTATGAGAAGTGAGACAATCGTTAACCAATAGGAGATAAAATATTGATTAATAAGAGAACTAGGAAACTTGTAGCCAAGGAACATTAATGGCTTTGTTTGCTAAAATGTATAAACTGAGTTTTGGTGGTGGTTGTGCTGGCTTTGTGGATTTTCCCCCAGCACCCCTTTCTGCACAGAACTGTAAATAAATCAAATACATCGACTGTGTGTGTGGATTGGCCTATTGCACAACATGTGAAAGAACCTATTTTGGGACGACGGTGTCTTTTACTGAAATTTTGCTCCTGCTTAATCGCCGCTTAATAAGAAAAATGTGTGGGAGTGGGAAGAGAGTGACATTAATGATAGTAAATTTGCCCGATGGATTAAAAAGCTCGAGTTTGGCTTTTAAGTGTAAAAACCAGGGATGACACAAACCAAATCCATTTGGGTTGTACCTAGATGTCATAAAGAGGATGAAAACATGGTTTTCTGTGTCTGCTGATGGCTTAGCAGAACACAGGAGCTCAGACAGCAGTGGTGTCAGAAACATCTCCAGTGCTAATGATGATTATACTTCCCGCAAATGTGGAACTTTTGGCAGAAGTATTTATCCTATGGTAGGTAAATACCTGTTGGAAATGGTTTTGGTGAAAATGACTCGCCTGCTAGCAGCCAGGTGGGATATGCTGCCTAACAAACTTCCTCTGTTCTCTGTCTATCCTCTATTCTCATGAAGATAACTTGAGCTTTACGACCACACAAAGCGCTGCCCAACATCGAGATTTTGTTTTTTGTTTTTTTTTTTTTTCATTTTGGAGAAACATGAGTTCAACATACCTTACAAATCATGTATTGAAAGAATACTGTTCCTCAGTTTAGTCAAATTTCAGCTACTAGTGTGCAGTTCCTGTGTGGTTGTGCCAGGTTGCTTTACAGACATGAGATGGAGTTACTGTGAAGTCTGGTAGGTAAATTCCTGTTTCCACAGATAAAAATGGAGATAGAAGTTAATAGATGACTTTGATAGAGAACAGTCTTACAGGGCTCTGAACAAGAAGTATGTCCATAAAGTCAGGTGCCAGGACAGGAAATGTGACTTAATGCTGTGCCTCTTTGTTTTCTCACACACAGAGCTTCTTAAAATAAAAATATATTCCACACTCTGCAAAGGTTTTGTAGAAAATCGGGTACTTTTTGGTTGTAGTTGTATGATCATTCAACTGACTTTGTTTTGCAAGGTGTTACAAAACACTTGATTTTGAGAGTTAAAGATGTGTGAAGAATGGGAATTGCAGTTGCTCTTGCTGTATTTATAGTGTAATATTCAAGTTTTTGCATTGTCCCTGATGTCTTCCCTGGACCTGCTAGAGGGGAGACCTAGGGCTGGAAGTTAGGATGCAGCCTGTCTAGGAGACCATGAACCAGTGATTTAATACAGCATGTGCCTCAGGTCCCTGCCTGTGTAATTGGGAGAGTATTTCTTCTCAGGAAGTGAGGGCAATAAATCATTAAATCCCAGATGTTCCCATGCCAGAGTGATTGAAATTTTCTCTACCCCTAAAAAGAGCAGGATCCGATTTATAAATCTCTTTACCTCACAGGCTAAAATCTAACTCTTTAGAGAATTTTACTGGGTATCTTTTACCCAGGAAGAGTCTAGATCAATATTTTCCGGGCAGAGAGGTGTGCATTTTCTTCTTTATTTACCACTTGTAATTCCTCCTCGAGGAAGAACCGGAGCTGCAGCAGTCTTTGCTTTGACAAGACACCCTGCCATTAATCAGAAGTGGAATTATTAAAGTACCTTTCCCCGCTAGTGAAAAAAATCCACTTATAGAAATACAGTTTATAAAATACAATCTGTAACTGTCTCACCTAAACAGCCTTTTTGGAGACAAACATCATTAGTGCTGGAACTACCTTGCCAGTTGCTTGCAGTGTCTCAGTGCGATACCAGCTCCATGTGACGCCCTTAGCACCCGGCTCTCACACCCCCCCCAGCTGAGGCAGTGGGATGAATGGTCTCAGACGGACTGATAGCTTAGGAGGTGGTGATGAAAAGAGCAAGAAGTTCTGAAAAGAGAAATAGATTAAGAAATGAATGAAGAGAAATAGACTGATAAACCACAATCCCTTGCTTTCCAAGGCTTCCTCTTCACTCCTGAGCCTATGTGAGATGCACACAAGAGAAGGTAGTCCTGCTGCTGCCTACCAGATACAGCGGATCATGTTCAGCTTGGATTTAGCCCATCAAACTTCCTATTCTGGTGTCAGAGTTGGGTATAGTTGTGGGTCAGAGGAGAGAGCATGCAAAGGGAGTGGCTGGTGTGGGCCATGGATCCCCTGGGCATGGGTCTAACCTTCCATTTTCTTAGCAAGGCAAAGAAGACTTCTAAGAAAAAAAATCCAGTCTTAAGCAGGTGAGGTTTGCTACCACACTTAGAATCATAGAATGTTAAGGGTTGGAAGGGATCTTAAAGATCATCTAGTTCTAATCCACGCTGCCATGACCAGGGATACCTCCCACTAGACCAGGTTGCCCAAGACCTTATTCAACCTGGCCTTGAACACTGCCAGGGTTGGGGCATCCACAACCTCCCTGGCTACCTGTTCCAGTATCTCACCACCCACACAGTAAAGAATTTCTTCCTAATGTCTAGCCTAAATTTCTCCTCTTTCAATTTGTACCCATTACTCCTTGTCCTGTCACTACAGTTCCTGACAAAGAGTCCTTCTCTGGCTTTCCTGTATGCCCTCTTCAGATACTGGAACGTTGCTATGAAGTCACCTCGCAACCTTCTCTTCTCCTGGCCGAATAGCCCCAATTTTCTCAGCTTCTTTTAGGTCAAATTTACTAGAAGAGGGAGTGGGTCTGTCTTGCTTCATGCCAGGCACTGCACCTCCTGTATCCTGTGCCATGCTGTGACTGGGACCCTGCAGCCCCGTGCATCTCTTGTCCTATCTTGGTGACCCCACACACTGCTGCCACAAATAGTTTGCCACCTGACCTCTGGCTTTCATTAAAGGCACGTGAAATACATCATTTCCTGGAAAAGTACTCAAAATACACTTGCTTGCAATCATTTGATCCTTGATCCATAATTTCAGTTCATCAGTTAATTAATCATTTAATCAGTTAATAAGACTAATCATTCTTCCCTGGAAGATGCTCATGAGAACAGCCAGGATAAATTGCTCCCATCTGTTTTTTCATTCTTGTCTCCCACTTCTCTGGTTTTGTGCTCTGTGTTGGTGTTAGCAGATCTGTAAAAAAGGGACTTATTCCAGCACTGTAGCTGTTCCAGTCCAAATCCTTCACTGCCATCCTCCTCCCCTGCAGTTTGGGGCTTGTTGGAGAGCTGTCGCCCTGTGAGTTGTCGCTGCGTTGAGCTGCAGCCTCCTCCTGCTGAGCTCGGACAATATACAGCTCAGGTAGTGTTACCAGGTGTTTGAGAGGTTTAAAGGGAGGAGAGCAAGCCCAAGCACCCAACCTGTCAGGGGCCTTTCCTAGAAAATAGGTCATCTCTGCCTTGAAAATGCCTAGGAAAGCCTTAAGACAGGGGCTGCTTTCCAGCTTGCATGACTGTACTTCCACTCAAAGAGGCAGCTGAGGACTGGAAGACTAATGTTCACATTAAAACACTATTTTCCAGTCATTCCTTTTATCATTCCTATAATAAATGCATCAAAAATAGACATTTGGGTTCCATTTCCTCACTAAACACCAAACACCCAACACCCTGTGTGCCTGTGCCATATGCTTATTCTCCACTGCTCCGTACTTTTTGACAAACCCAGAAACCAAGGGAAATAGTCCTCAGCCCTAACACCTTCCCACTGCAGAGAACCCTGATGTTTACACACACCTCTTCAGGTCAGGCTCTTCTTCTGCAGTCACTGTCATCATCTTTAAAGCAGCAAAACTCATTGCTGGCTCCAGGGCTTTTGTTGCAACCAACCTTGGCTGTGTATGAGCTGGCTCCTGCCACGGGCTGATGTTTACAGCTGGGAAGTCCTCCATCCTTCCCTGGCCCTCTCCTTTGCATCCTGTCTTTCCCATGGCACTTCTGTCTACCTTCTCAGTCTGTTTTTCTCTCAGTCCAGGAACTTTGCTGCAATGCATGGCCTCCTTTCCAGCACCTTCATCCCTCTCCCTGGTGCTCTGGAGGCTGAACTGCCCTCCTCACATGGCAGTTGCTCACCAGCTTTTTCAGGGAAATGCTTGATCAGATTTTCAGGAACCCTGGAAAAATGGCCATAAAACAATTTTACGGTGTGCATGATGTGAATCTGATTTTTAATTTGCTGCCTGTATGATCTAGTGAGGCTGGGAGCAGGTGGCACCTGGCAGATTTGCTGCGTGCGTTCAGACCAGCCATGTCCATTCAGTAAGGTCCACGCAAGGAATGTGCTGAGTTTATTGTTCTTGGTAGCAGATAGTGCTTTCACTGTAAGGTTTTTTTCCCTCTTCCTCCTCCTGCCATTCTGAGCTCTCGCTGGCTGCTGGGTGGACCATCTTGCCCTCATGGACAGATAGAAACTGGGCAAGGGCAGGCTTACCCTTCTTAAACCATGCTGCTTCTGTAGGCTGGGCTCAGAAAGCATTGTCTGCTCCTTTCATGCTACCAGGAAAAGCAACAAATTTTTGGTGCACCCAAAAATTGTCTTTCTCTGAATTAGTACTGTCTCTTGCCTGGTTTTGACTGTTTTTACCACCAGTGTCAGAGCTTTTTCAAGGTTTCTGTAGCTTTGATCATCAGGGCCTGGACCACATGTATCATCAAAGAGGTAGTGTGTGTCACACTGCATCCACACCCTTGGCTGCTGAATACTGCCCTTTTCAGAGCTGTAGAAGGAGTCCAGGTCCAGCTGCCTCCCCGCAAACTGTCAGCAAGATTGCCTCCTTTGATCTGCACTCAGCGCTGGATTTTATCCCAGCAGCCAACAGGCTAATTCCACAAGTTTATTCTACAAAGCTCAGTTAGAGCAGTTGGTGCCAGCAGCATCCCTGCTGGCTACAAGCCTGCATCAGGAGATGAAGGCTGGTGCAGTGGCTGGAGTATGAGCTTGGGAGTCCACAGGCTCAGCTGTAAATCACTGCTCTGTGGCTGTTTTGTAGGCCACACCAGTAAGCTTCTGCAGTGGGAACTTGTCACCTCCATGTTGCACAGGGAGGGACAACATTTTCCTGCCTCACCAGAGGAGAAATACAGTGGAGATAGAAGCTATCGTGAAGATGGGGAACCACATCAACAGAGGTAGAAGCAGACCATGGCTGCTGCAGCTGGGAAATGCTGCATAGATCCAGCTGGACCTGCAGAAGGCAAGAGGATGGGGCCCTGGGTGATGGAAGGTTCAAGGCACACCATACCTTCTCAGCATTTAGTGGTTTGCTTTTCAGCTGCAGGAGCCCCGCTCCACGGCCTGCAGTTATCCAATGCCTGCGTTATATGCAAAGCTGCCCTCAGAAGTGATGCAGATGTGAGCAGAGCTATGAGCAACACGGGCTTTCTTTACAAGGGCCCTTGCCCAGCACAGAAATTCCCACGGTTATTTCCTTCAACATCATCAGTGCTAGAGTAACTTCTGTGAAAAATCAGAATCTTCTGGGCTAAGCATGCTGTGCAAATGCTCCTGCCTGGCTGGTCCCTCTTCTGGTAAGCTTAATGTTTATGCCAGCCAGGAAAAGGGGTCTAAGCAGAATATCAGGAGGCAGGAAGAGAGTCCAAGCAATTTCTGCTAGGGAGCAGAGTCAAATCCCATTTGCACAAGACCTGGTTATTTTGGCAGTAAGGAGTGAAAAGCAGGTGCTACCTATGTATAATATACTGTTCCCCTCTCAAGGACTCTCAGGAAGGTCCCCACAAAAGAGAACAGCAGCAAGGGACGTGCAGCAGCCCAACATGTCTGTGGTTGCCATTCCCTTCCCTGCTCCTTGGTAAGTCAGAGACAGGGCTGGCCGACACGCTTGGCTGCGGACAAATGTGCCTCTTGGGGTACAGGGAGTGCGGAGGGTACAGGGAGTGCGGAGCCTCAGGGCCATTCCTTTCTCTCCTCTTGAGCAGATTTCAGCGCCATCTGCTCTCTTCTGTCTTTGGAGGAGTCAGCCGGGTGCTTTTGTCCCTTCTGGCAAAGCTGTGCTGCGTATGTCCCCCATTGGGCGTCAGGTACCCTGAGGCAGCTGGGAAGGATGCACACTCTCAGCCTTGCTCCAGAAAGCTCCCACTGCAGCAGCCCAAGGTCTTTCTTTCTCTCCTTTTCCCTGTCTGCAGCCTGTTCGTCTGGATGAGGCACTTCCCAAGGTCGCAGCTGACTCCCAAGGTCAGGCCCAGGCTTTGCTTGTAGCCCCTACAGGAGGGGATGGGAAGGGGTTTAGGCTGGGAATCGACCCTCTGTTCATCGCTTACTCCCCAAAAGGGCCCATGAGCAGTGCCAGGTACTTGGGGGAGAGTAATAGGGGAGAAGGAGACATGGGGCAGCCATGGGGCTCACTGACCTGGGAACTGCGCTGTGGGATTTCTCTTTACTCTGCATGTGTGAAGTATCACTTCACTAAACACTCCTGGATGATCCCTGGTAGGCATCAGTCAGAGCTGCAGAGTTTAGGGTAGGAGAAGTGAGTGGACTTGCTGATGACATGCGGCTTGCTGGGACATGCTGCCTCGAACCTCATGGCCACACCAATCTCACAGTAAGAGCTTTGTTGTCTGCTCTCCCCTCCGAAAATCATACCTGCTTGTCCCAAGTGGGACTAAGCTGAACCCCCAGGTAAATTACATCATTGTGTCCTCTCTGAGCTGCTGGAAGGAGAGGGGGAGGGTATGAGGGAAAGCTGGTAGTGAGGAGCCCTGGCAAAGTAGAAAAGGCCACTGGTCACCCCTGTGCGTCAGGAGGACAGCGGGCAAGGGTCCCAGTGCTGCATCTCCTGTGGGAGCTGTGGGGCTGCTCCAGCTCCCACACAGTGCGGCTGTGAGGCTCCGCTGCTGTGCCGAGTTCGTCCCACGGGATGGCACTGCCTGCTCAGGAACAGGCAGCCCGGCCAGCGCTCCTGGCAGGCATAAATGCAGCAAATTAAACGGTGCTGGCAGATTCTGATTGACAGGTCCCTAGAGAGCAAAGTCCCTTGTTTTTTCCATCCCTGAGGGGATCAGGAGCAGCAGGAGGAGCAGCAGCAGAGAAAACCCTTTCCCAAGCTCAGTGCTTTGCCCTTGCGGATCTGTTTCTGGGACTCAGCCCATAACCGTGTTTCTTGACCCCTTTGCTGAAGCTGCCGGTATCGGGCCAGCCAGCTCCTTCACTGCGGACTTTCCGCAATGTCAGGAGCTGACCGCTGCGGAGGATGCTGAGGCTGCCTCATCCGAGCCCTTGTTGCATCCATGAGCCATGGCACCCTTGTCGCTCCACGCCCAGAGTGCAAGGCCTGGAGGTTTCAATAAAGGGCAAGCAAAATGAGGCCAGCAGTGTTTGGCGTCATTCGCACGTTACTCCTCTCCACAGTGTAAAACAGGCACAAATGACAACACTCTGCCAGAATGGTTCATGTCTGCGTTGGCTCTGCCAGAGCCAGGTCAAAGCTGGGATTTGCAGCCAGGAAGATGAAGGCAGTCACTCACCTCCTGCTGCTCCAGTAGTGGGAAGCAGCATGGCCCATTGGGGTCCTAGGTCCTCTGTAAGGGTCCTCATTGCCACTCCATGTCTGGAAGGTCCTCTGCACCCCTTATCAGCCAGTGGTTGGTGGCTTTAGAATGGAGTAGCCACTATAGACACTGAGACATCATAGATGCCCTGCCTACCCTTTGGGCCATAGATCCCCAGTAAAGGTCTTTTTACGACCTATCCCAAGTTCTGGGGGCTGGTCCTTGTCCCCTCTCTCAGGCTGGAGGGGAGTTCCTCATCTCCATGGGGTATTTTGGCTGCACAGCTGCTCTAGAGCTCTGTAGAGCCATGAAAGTGTGGTACAGGTATGCTCGGTTTGATCAGGACTCCTTGTAAATGCCTCAGCTGAGTGAGGAGCTGCACACAGTTCAGCAGCCCACGCATGGTCCAGCTCCATGCTTCAGTTTAGCAGAGGATGACTTGTTCCACATTCTTGGAGGTAAAACTCAGGGTGGTGGCATTTAATTCACCCCTGCTTAATCTGTATAGGCCCTACTCAAATGTTACCCTTCACCTGTCTCCCTTCCCTACTGAAACTGTTACCTCTTCTTTCTATCTCTGTGGAAGGTGTCCAAAAGAGCCTAGGGAGATGAGGGGAGAAGCTTCCAGCAGCTGGAAGGCACCTGGGAAGGGGATGCCAAGTTTTCTGGAGCCACCTCTACCCTTGGGGATACTTCCATTCAGATAGCCTGTCTTTGCCATCCTTGCTCACCTAGCAGCTTTCGTTATGTTGACTGTACCTCTTCACAGACACCCTTTCTTCATTAGCTCTCATTTTCAAACCTTTCTCTGTCCTTGGCCTCAGTGCTTGGCTTCGAAAAGGTAAGATATGGGGCTGTCTTCTTTCCTCATGGCAGTCCTCACACACAAGCAAGACAGCAGGCTTCTGTGTCTGACGCTTGGCCTCTCTCTGTAGTCATCTGGCACTAAAAATTATCTGCAGAGAAAAATACTGGGCTCCATACCTGGGTCTTATATCCTCCTCACCAAACCATAATTGCTATTACCACTCCTAGGTGTTTAAAACCATTTCAATGATGCTGTTAAATGCCCACGTTAATTTAATAGCCAAGTATCTGGGTTTCCCCCACAGAGGAGCTCTCAGAGCATCTCCCACAAAAGCAAAACCCAGCCAGCCCTGGATGTGGTCCATAAGAGAGAGGCAGCAGAGGAGTGGCAAGCACATGTTGACAGCAGACCCACACATGTGAGGACCTGGACATTATTAAGTAGCAAGTGCTCCCTTGTCCCATACCATTCCCCAAAGGATCCCCCTCTTCAAGCCATGCTCTGCCTCTGTGTGATGAAGACCCAGCATGCCTGCCGGTGCAGGCCAGCATCCCTTGGGGACTGCCTGCCCTCTCAGATCTTTTGCCAGAGACATCCTTGCAGATTGCTCTGAGTAGGGCTGCACTCTTCCTGGCAGATACCCTGCCTGCCTTCTACCCATCCCTTGCCAGTATTTCTGAGCATGTCCTCAGATTTGGAGTGGAACTGTCAGAAAGCAGCCCCATGCAGGGCAGGCACTGCATTCCTCTGGTACCTGAAAGCAGGGAATGACCATTGGCCCCAAATAGGTCCTGAGGCTGGAGTCTGATGGGGACGTAGCTGAAAGGCATCAGACTGGACTTTGCTTGCTCCACCTCCACTCCTGCTGTCCTGCAAGGGGCCTGCTGTCTGTTCTCCCCTGCTGCTGGGGCTTGGGACTGGGGCAGGAACTTTTCCAACACAAATATTTTAACTGACCTCTCAGTCATGATCTCTGGCATCCACAGGACCTCAGTGGCTCAGTGCTGTGGAGGAGAAGATCCTGATGCCCTGCTAACCTCTGGCATACCAGAGCACACAGTCAGAGCCTGCCAGAGCACACCTTCCACTGAGAGAGGCAAGCAAGTGACATGGGGAGCACTGAGACCTAGGGGGAGCACAGGATAACATTTTAGGGTCTCTCACCTACCCAATGCTTAATGTGCTTTGGAAGAGATGGGGAATGAGGGCTTCTGCCCACGTGCAAGTTGTTTGCTTTCAATGTTGCCCCTCTAAGACATCACTTAATATGACATTAATTAGTGTTTGCAAAGTGCTTTGAACATGAAAAGGGCTGTATAAGTGCTGAATATTAGTATTAATTATTATGGCATGGAGGCTGGCCCTGTCTGAGGAGCATTCCCTACACCTAATTTCAGGCTGGTGCTGTTTCCCTGCCTCTCCTACTCTGTTGCCTCATCCACAAAAGCCAGATAGAGAAGGGCAGAAGCATCTGTACAGTACGAGGAAGGAACCCCTCATGGAGTGGTGCAGGAGGACTGAGCCATGCACTCCCTTCACACCAGGCAGGACATTGTGTGGGAAATGTAGCCACATCTCTGCACTGCCCCGCTGTCATGAGGGAGGGTGAGCGAGCACCCTCTTGGCCCAGGCTCTGCAGCAGGCAAGGATTGGAAACATCACAGGGAGGATGGAGAAGATGCAGGGAGATTCCTCCAGCTCATCCTACCCATGCCTGAGTGGAAGCACCCAGCACTGGTGGAGGTTTCAGACCCAGGCAAGGGGATGAGGAGGGGGGTGAGAAGGTTTTGGGGTCTCTGAGCTAGATGCGGTAGGAGGGCGGCTGCATCCTAGACGTGCACGTGGCAGGGCTGGGAGCTCCCTGACGTCCCCCAGACAGGAACCTGGCCTGCTTTGCTGCCTCTCCCCTCCTTGTGCCCTCCTTCTTGGTGAGGTTGCTCGTGGGAAGGGTCCCTGGAGGAGGAGCAGAAGTGGGTCGTTGGGTTGCCCCAATTACCTTGGCAGTGAAGTGTCCTGCCAGCTGGCCCATGAAATGTACAGGTTAGGTGCTACCAGGGACCCAGAGAAGAATGGTGAGCTGGGAGAGGTTGTCCTGGAGAGGTCCAGGGAGGGCCAGAGTGGGGACCCACATGTGCTGGCCAGTGGATACAGATGCTGAGCACCGGTATCAACCTGTGTGAGGTGCATTGGGTGGTGGATAGGACCGTGGTGCTGTGATTGCACTGCAACACCTCAGTGTCTGATGGGACACCTGGAGCCACATGTGCCTTCACCCTGCTGCCCCCCTGCTGCTGACAAATTAACTCCCCTGGTCCCACCTCCTCATTCAGCCCGTGATCTTACTTGCCTACCATGGGTCAGACCCTGGCCACACTTCAGAGAACCTTTGTCACTCAGGTGGCTGTCCTTCTGTGTCAGCCCTCTGAGTTAGTGGTCACAGAGTCTAATGGGGATTCCGGTCTGCTTCAGAAGGCCACGGAGGGTCTCATGCAAGTGAGAGCCCAGTGAAGGGTGAGGGGATCTCAGCTGGTTGGTGGCACCCCTGGTGCTGATGGTGAGCGAGAGGTGAGGGGACATACCAGGAACCTAGTCCCTTTTGTGGGGATCTCACCTCCCTGTGCTGCTGCCACCTCACCCATTTCTGGGTCTGCACCTCCAACTGTAAGTAATCCCTGGGCTCCTACGCTGAGCATTTCTACAAGACAGCCACTTCCCAGCTACTGAGGACATTGCCAGAAATCCCATGAAACCTCAAAACAATGCTAGGCTCACTTTCTTTTTCCTTTTTGAGCCCTCCAGCCTGTGTGAATTCTCAGCTTGCTGGTAATTCTTGGCTTGCTGCCATAGATCCACTGTCTTCCAGTGGGAGTTGGGGCATCAGCCCTTGTGGTATCTCCACCCTGAGAAGAATGGAACAGGAGGGTAGATACTGGAAGCTAAACAGGGGCTGGAGCAGATGTTTTGGAGGGCAGCAGGGAAAGACCACATGTGTGACTTGAGTTTACTCACACTTACTTCAAAAAACGTTGTGGCAAAGCCCTCTCCTCTTGCTTTGCGCATTCTCCTTGTATCTGGAAGGCCATCTTGAAGCAAGACTATCCACTGAATTGCCAATGAGGACAAAATTATCCACAATGGCTGATTTTCTCAGCTTGGTTTTGAAGTACTCTTCTGGCACAGTGAGACAATAATGCCCCCAATAAATTCACGTAAACGAGGACCAAGTTATAAAAAAAAAAATCTTTATTTCATGTACCAGGATTTTTTTTTTGTTATTTTCTCTTTTTTAAAATTTTTTTTCTTTTAACAGTCTGAAAAAACCACGAGATAAAGAAAATGGAGGTTGGTTTCTTGTACTGTTTGAGCTGGACATGAGCAACATCCTGGGGAAAAATCTTCCCCTCCAGCTCCTACCTCCTGCACACGCTCTTCCGGCACACTCCCTCACTCTCTCTTTCCCGTCTGGCCCTGGGGGTGTACTCAGCCCTGTGAATGCTCCCCAGCTCCATACAGTGTTGGGTGGGTGAGGGTTGCTGGGGATGGAAACCTCAATGGAAACCCCAACGCTGCCTTCCCTCTACACTGGGTTCTGGGGAACTGGCTTTAACTTATTCCATGGGGGGCATTGGAGGGGGTGGGATGTCCCCTCTGAGTTTTTTTTAAAGGATTGGAGGGCCATGGGATGGGGATGTCAGTGGTGTGGGTGTGGGGTCTGAACACCCAGCCAAGGGGCTCCCATCCACCTCTTGCCCTGTAATGCTGTTTTTGGGGGTGATCCTGTCTGCTGCTGCCCCCTGCCATAGCCCAGAGCAGGGAAGGAGAGTTAAAGTATCAGTGGTCGGTGGGAAACGGGAAGATCTGACTGCTTTAAAGCAGAAACCCCACTGGGATCTGAAGCGGAGGACTTGTGCAGCTCCTAAAAGTGGAGCAGCAGGAATGGGGACGGAAAAAAGTCGAAAAGTGGGTCTGAGTTGCCGAAGGGCTCGGCGGCCCCATCCTGCAATCCTTGGCTTTGTGCCTGCCCATAGCACTGCCACTTTTGGGTAGCAGCCCTAAAGGGGGCCTGTCCTTGCTCTGAGCTGGCCAGTTGTCTCAGGGGGTGTCAGCTCTCCCCTGCTGCCACCTCCTCTCCTACCTCTGTCAGCCGTGACTATTGTGGGGGGCGCTGGATTAAAAGCTGGCACCCCTGTGCCCTGTTCCCCCATCATGGCAGGGATGGAAGGGGCGGCAGCCAGGCCAAAGATCCCAGGGCGAATAGTGGGGAGCCAGTTTGCCTTGCTGCTGTGGGGGAGACCATGGGCAGCCATGGACCATCAGGAGAGGGGTTGGGGAGAACGACAAAACCCAGCAGGCACGGAAACACCGATGGCTCCACACCTCTCCCTGGCATGGAGGCTGGGACGTGGGGGGCTCAGGCCTGGAGCAGGGCACTCTCTGGGATGGAGACTGGGGAGGCTACATGAATCAAGGCCAAGCAGCCTGCAGCTGACATTGGCTCAGGGTCGGCTGGCTTTGCCCAGGGGAGGACAGGAGCTATTTCAAGGGTCTGCTGGGTGGGCCTCACCACATCCCCACATGGCTGCAGCCATGGTGGGACGTAAAGGGGATCTGGAAAGATTTGGGCAGTGCTAGCCACCCTGGGGAGCCTCTGAGCATTCACAGGAGAGCACGTGCACACCAGGGCATGAGTGTGTGAGCATGGGCACACGTGTGTAAGTGCTGCTCCCCCCCCCCCGGCATCCCATGGTGGTCCCCCCAGCATCAACATCCTGAAGGGATGGGAGCCCTGGTTCCCATCCACCAGCCCCCCCCCCTACCTGTGCCTCCCACACAGCTCCTCATTACCTCTTTTCCTTTTTTTTTTCACAAGTTTAAAGCTGAAGAAAAAAAAATGCAAAAGAAAAAATACTATCTGTTTCTTCTGCAAGTAATCCGCTTATTATATTTACATTATTTATAGCTGTTTTTTCATTAAAAAAATTGCACTTTTTTTAAGAAACCTTTTTGTCCTTTTTTTTTTTTTTTGTCTCTGTGTATGTCTTATTTACTGTGTCTGTTTGCTTTTTGCACTGTCACCATTGACCCCGGGGTCCCCAGGGCTGGGAAGTGGAGACCCCCTGGGGACACTGCGGAAAGGTGACTCAGCATCAGCTCCTGCACTCCCTAGGGGCAGGAGTCACTCTAAACCCCTACAGACCTGTGGAGGACAAGCAGATCCCCACGGATCCCAGGGGAATGATTGGATCCCCATGGATCTTGGGGGAACAGAGTGAGTCATGGTTGATTCTGGCATCCAGGATCCCCATAACTGGCCCAAGGACACCGAAGTTGTCGATGGCCGAGCCCTATGCCCTATCCCCCAAGGAGCCTGTGCTGGGTTAAAGGTAGTGGGAAACAAACGATAAATTAAAGAATAAACCCCCAAAATTAAAAAGCTGCCTCCTCCTCCTCTTCCTCCCACTTGATTTATTGTCATTTTGTTATTTCTTGGTTCCCTTTTATTTTTTTAATCTGTTTTTATTAAATGTTTAAAATAATGGTACATGGGAAATCATGCATTTTCTTTAAATTTATTTCTATTTTTTAAATCTCTTCTCTCAGTTTAAAGTTTTTCTTTTTTTTTTTTTTCCTTTTTTCTTTTGCTTTTTTTTAAGAATTTTTTTCACTGTTGTCTCTTTCCTCATGTTTCCTTTTCATTTGTCTGGTTTTTTGTTCACATCGCTTGTTTGTCTGCTTGTCTGCTTGTTCGTTCGTTGTTTTTTTTATTTTTTTGTCAGTTTTTGTTTGCTTTTGTTGTTTTTTTTCTGGATTTTTTTTATTATTTTTTTTTTTTGCATTGGGAAGGTCCCCACCCCACCAGGGGCGCTTCCACCTCCCTCCTTCCCACACACGCTGCTGCCCCCTGCCCCTTTCCACCCTCCCCACCCTGCAGCCCACCCCATCTCCTCCTGCCCATTCCTGCCCCATTTTCAGCTCCTGGCGACGGCTTCATACCGGGGTGGTCCGGCGGTTGGCTGTGTTGGTGTGGATAGAGTCCTTGTTCTCTTTCTGGATACAGTTGTGAACCTGGAGGAAACTGTTATCCCTGTCAGAGTTGTAGGTGGCGGTGGGGGTGGTGCTTGCCTTCAGCGGGTCCCTGGTGAGGGTGTACATCGAGATCTCTGTTGATGGGAGGGTGTTGAACCCTTTGATCCCGACGGGAGAGGCATCCCTGGAGTGTGAAGGCTCGGTGGAGCGGGAGCTGGAGCGACTGCGTCTCTGATAGCGGTACCGGTAGCTGGGGATGCGGGTGATGCGGAGGACTGGAGGTAGTCCGTGGCACGAGCATTGGCGCGCAGCTGTTTGTGCCGGTCTATGAACATGTGGACAGCCAGCACTCCCACCAGCTCGGCTATAATGAAGGACAGGGCCCCAAAATAGAAGGACAGCCGTAGGAGTAGCTGTTCTTCTTGGAGGTCACTCTTGGAGGGGTCTCCAGCGTTGGCTGATATGTATACAATGATGCCATTATATTACTCAAACCTGCAGGGGAGAGAGAATGAGATGCCAGGAGGGTCACACAGGGCAGTGGGTGGAGGCATGGGTTGAATCCCTGCTCCTGAGAGGCAGGGATGAGGGCCCCAGTCACCCATCCCCTCCCGGGAGGCAGCTTTCCTTGGGAAAGTCAGGCAAAACTCTCCTCATGTGCCTGCCGCATCCCTGGACTGCACTCCCGGCTGGTCCCTGAGAGATGTCAGATGTAGGGAAACACACCCTCCATCAGCTCCCAACAGTTGGAAAGCCCCTGCCTGCAGGGCACTGCTGCCTGCCTCTGCCAGGCGAGCAGGTGGGTGGAGAGGCATCCTTGGGAGGCTGCTTTCACCCTGAATAAGGTTCATCAGGGCTGGGAAATACACCACTTCTGCCTAGGCAACTGTACTCCGGGGATACCCCAGCTGGCAGCCCCCCATTCCCTGGAGCCCACCTCTAGGCATTCAGCCTGTGCATCCCTTTACCTGCAGACACGAAGAAGATGCCGGCACTAAGGATGATGTTTGTCGGGTTTTGTAGAACTCGCTGGCTGCAATGCAGAGTCCACCCATGAAAAGCAGAATCACACTCAGGATCGGGAAAATACTAGAGGCTCTAACAGCCCCTGCAGAGGAGAGAGGGAGGAGGGGAGGGGCAGAAAGAACAGGAATATGTTTTGTGAGTGGGGGTGAAGAGACAGAGGGCAATGTGCAGTAGAGGAGTAATTTAAGGAGAGATGAAGGCATGAGGGACAGAGGGAGGGAGAGAAACAAAGTGTGTCAGAAAAAGAGAGTGGTCCACAGCAACTTTCCCCTGCCCAGCCACTGCTGCTGCTGTGAAGCCAGTGGCCTGGCACGGGGAGGCAGAGGGGCTGTGAGACTGGTGGCTGACTGGGAGCCCAACTGTGCTGTCTATTCCCCTTCACCTGTCTTTTCCTCTGCTTTTGAGGGGACTGGAGGGGAAGCCCAGGCACCATTCAGCTTCTATTCCTGCGGGGCGCTGCTGCTCGAGCCTGGTCTTCAAAGAACAGCAACCCAAATGCTTCCTGCAGAGCTGCTCAATCTCAAATCCTCCTGAAAGGGCATGAGCATCTCAAGGAGAGGGTTTTTTTTCAGTGCTGAGGAGCTCCTGGTGCTGTACACTGCTCTGCAGCTGCAGAGAGGACTGAAAAGCGAAAGTCCCAGCCCCGTGCACTGAAACGCGAGGCTTATCCTAGTGATTAAATGACTGGGATCCTTCCAGAGGGCAGTGATGGGTTTGGATGTGCCAGCTCCCCACACGCACACTCTCCATCGGTCGATACGGGAAGAGCTCAGCCAGCAGAGGGCAATGGCATAGATGCATGATATTCTCATATGTGCATGCAAAACATACCCCAAAGCTTCTGGGGGCCTCACTCATATTCACGCAGTGAAAGGCCAGACTGTGTGTACGCACACCCCCCCACACACATGCACGCATGCACACACTGCTCGTGGGCAGTTCAGGGGGAGCCAATGGTCTGCTGGAGTTTGTGTTGTGAATATTCGTGTTTTTTTTAACTAGGAAGGCCTTCTCTCCTCCCTTCATAGGAAAAATAAACTGTTAAAGTGTGAAATGAAGCCTTGCTTGATAAAGGAAGGTATCAGACGGCTGGTGCAATTCTGCTTGTGGAGCAAAGATCTGTAAAGGGGGATGAAAGCTAATCCTTCCTTGCCTGCAAGAATGAACCCTACTGAAGCAAATGCAGGACTTTTTCCTAAGGGGACAGAGACCATGCTTCAAAAACCCTGTTGGCTCTGGATCCTACCAGGCCAAGCAATTGGCTCTTTGAGGGGGGCCTAGCCCACTCCCGTGCATGGGGAATGCAGAAGGCAGGGAGAAACCTCTCTTGTCTGGCTGTGTGTCAGGGAACAGGATAGCAGTAATACCATTTTAACAGCTTCTGGAATGCAAGGTGGATTTGACAATGGGAAGCTTAAATGGCAGGAAGCTAAAATCAAGCAGACACCCACTGTTCAGAGGGTTTCTAGAGGATTGGTTGCTCAGTCCTGCAGCCTGGTCCTGACTACATCAGTTTTATCTGTCTTAATTCTAAAATTCACCTTTGTTGAGAGAACACAAGGTTGCCGACTGACATGGGGAGCTGCGGGTGTTATATGACAGGGGAGAACAGAAGCCTTACTCAGCCCCTCAGGAGAGGGGCCAGTAAGAGAGGGGCACAATCTCCTCCAGTCTTCCTGGTCCAGAGCCTGTAGCCTAAAGAGAAGGGATAATGGTCTCTCATATCATCTGTGTCTTCTAGCGAAGAAATGCAGAGATGCTTCGCTTCCTCTCTGACAACAGGCGTTTGATTTCAAAAAGCCCAAGAACCTTATGTGGATGGCTGGCAGAAGTAAAGTCTAAGCCCTTCTAGCCAGACCATGGACACCACCCCGTAATTGTCCTCGTCCCTGAATGAGGGAACTGCCTAGTCTGTTATTGTTCCTGCCAGTGCCACCAGGCATTGCCCATGCAGAGCACCCTGGGACTTTGGTTTGGCAGAAGTTCTGGGAAGAAGCTGTTCAGTGGGGTCCTTCTCCAGGCAGGTCTAAGCCAGAAGAAATCCCACTTCCTGCAGGAATGACCCAAGTAGTCTCCTTTATTGACTTGCCAAATCCCTCTTTGAACCTGGTTCTTTCTGAAGAGGGCTCTACCCTGGGGACAATGTCAGGTCCTGACGCTGGGCCAATTTTTGTCTTCAGATCTTGTTCCCTCCGAGGGAACAGACCCATCCTTCTTGAGATTTTGGCTCCTTCCCCCAACTCTTTTTTTTGAAGTGCAGCTGATGCTGCAAGCACCTTCCTCACTCCCAAACAGCTCTGCAGGGGCTGGTTTGCCCTCAGAGGCAGCCTGCACAGTAGCTGTGCCAAACTGGATCAAACGCCTGTCTTCAGCTCTGCCGTTCAGGGCCGTGCAGCAATTAAGAGACCATGCCGCAGAAAGGCAGCTGAAAGAAGCAATCTCCCTGTGTTATTTACAGTTTACAGTGGATGGAGAACTGTTTGAGAAACCAAGAGAAGCAGCATAAATCTGCCTCTTTTCACATACAAATGAGCCTCACAGATACTCTAAATTATCTCTATCTCTCTCTCTCTCCTCGCCGCAGGGCTGGGTCTCCACCTGGCTTGGAGCACGCCCAGATGACAAGGAGCTATTCTGAAAGACTCCTGGTCTTTGGAAGCTTTTGATGCTTAACCTTGGGAGGTCAAAAACACTTATCTCAGATTTCTGAAGAAAGAAGTTCTTATGGTGTCAAAAGATGCTGGGCTTTGGAGAGAGGGCAGGATAGCAAGGGGGGAGGAGGAGTGTTCCTGTTCAGCTGTTCAGCTGCACTAAAGGAAGAGTAAGCTCCTGCCTTTGGGGTGGGTGGAAATGCTGGCTGGGGAGGGCAACCAGAGAGGGCAATGTTGGTGTGGATCTGCTCTGCTAGTCAGGATGCCGCTGTGCAAAGCGGTGTGAGATTCCCCACTCATAGGCTGGACTTGGAGCTCAGGCTACGTTTCCTTACAGACATGCCATATGCCTGGGATATAGCACCTCTCTCAAGGGCTCTGGGTGAGCACCAGGTCTTTCCTTCAAAGGGCTCTGACTGTCCTTATTCCTACTCCTTGCTCCCATCACTAAAATCTCTTAAACCAGCAAAGATCAGATCTGCAGCCTCTACAGGGAAGTGGTATTTGGTGAAAGGTGGAGACAGCAATAGGTGCTCCTCAGACACAATCCAGCCAATTTCTTCAGTCTGATGCCACTGGAGCATCAGATAAGGAAATATAAACTTCTCTGCTTAGGAGGACATGCACACTCACACACACATTGGCCCCGCTAGCCCAGTCTGACCTTATGCCCACTCAGCAGCTTTTCAATGGACTTGAATTCAGACTTTGAATTTATATCACAATTAATTGCTGCTAATAAAAAAAAGCCACGGATTGTTACTCTGAGTTTGAAACTTGCACTGTCTCATGGGCAGGCCCCAGGGAGGTGAGACTGAGCCACTTTTAGTGGGTGAAAAGGCTCTGGGGTCACCTCCTCTGTCCTGGTGAGCCTCACAGGTCCCAGTGTCTCCACCACCCTATCTTTAGAAAACAAAAGGCACCCGACGCTAGCACCTATGAGCCATGGCAAGAAGAGCCTGCGGACTTACGGAGGAAATATTCTGCTGTATCGGCTTCATAATCTGCATCCTCAGGGAAGTGATCGATTTGCTTACACAGACCTTTAAAATTCCCTAGAGAACAAGAAAAAAAAAGAACAAATGAGAACACCAAGCCTGCCTTGCAGGAACAGCTACCCTCTCACATCACCCTTTGTGCCCACCCTGCCTTCCTTCCAGGAAGCATACCCACTCGTGTGTAGATGCCCATTAAATGCCCAGGTCCTCTCCTTGCACACTCACACATATATCTCCTTCTTATTTACACAGGAATATGGAGTTTGCTGTCTGGATCCAGCCTGATGCCCACCTAGTCCAACACCTCCTTCCTTGATGGAGAGAGTACCAGAAGCTCTGTGACTCCTGCTGCATAGAGGGAGAGAGCACTACCCACCTCTGAGGGAGGTGGGACAGAAAAAGGAGCCAGAGTCTGAGTCATACTGCAAAGTACAAGTGTCAGGGTCCCTTCCCTGGTGTAACTGGTGTAACTGTGGGTGTTTCTGTTTCACCTGGAGTGGCCTCAGTAGATTCCAGCAGTGCTGTGTACATCAGGGTGATCTGTTTTGGGTACAAAAGTGTTTGTTTCTTTCAGCTGTGATTTTGCTGCCTTTTCATTTCGTGGGCAGCATATATCCCTTTGTTCCAGTGTGGTGGGGGAACAAAAGTTCTTAATCTACTTTCTCCATATGTATGCGTACCTTTGCCAAGCCTCCTCTTGTGTCCTGTCACAGACAAAGGCTACAAGAAGCTTGGTGCGAGTGTACATATGCAGCTCAGCAGCAAAACATCCTTTGCATTGGGGGAGCAAAATCTTCCACCAGAAGTGGGGGAAGCTGAGATGGACACACTCAGTTCCATCAGGCTGGTGTGTGTACAGGGCCTTCTGCTAGCTTTAGTCATGGGGCACCCTTTTTCACACTTTCCATTACCCCCTTCTTCTCACACTCCATGGCCAGTAAAGCCATTCCAGCAGGAAGCCAGTGACATCTTCCAAGTCTTTTGCTATCTGGGATGTCTACCAGATTCTTACTTTCATCATTCGTGTCTCCTCTTGACATCAGGTATACCACTCCAGAGAGGTACTCCTCAAGCCACATCGTGATTTTCATCATGACCACTGCTTGGTTAGTATCTCAAACGATCAGGTTGTCCATGCTTGTACGGGAGTGACCACATGAAAGGCAATTTCAGTATACTTCCTGGGGTTCCCCCAAACTTTTTCTCCTACCTTCTATTCCATTTCCCTCTGGACACTCGCACTGACTGGCCATTAACACAGAATTGATGGACACATTCTGTTCGGAAAGGAGAAATACGGTGGTCTGCATGACGCGCAGATCCCATGGGCCTCCTCACCAGAGGTCAACTACCAAAGTATCTCGGGCCGATTGATCCCTCAGCAGAAGCATTTGGAGCCTGAGTCTGGAGAATGGCAAATGCTGTGGCAACCTGGGAAAGCCTCCTGCCACCCTGATCCTGAGCCCAACTGCTGAACCAGATGGGTGTGTGCAGGGTGAGGGGAGAGTGAAGCCACCACATTTGTGATTGTTTCCTCTGGGAAGGGTTGCTGGTGAGCAACCCAGAGCTCTTCCACACCAACCCTACCCAGGCTGAGACCTGCCGGCACTATGTCAGGTCCCCAGATCATACCTTGGAAGTTTTATTCTGGATGAATTTGGATGGTCTTTCAGCTATTTGTGAATGGCTGGAAGAAGGACCAAGCTCAAAGGATTTCCCCTGAGTTTCTTTTTGAGGCCAAGCCTGGCTGGATCAATGTTTGGGATGCTTTGGGAGGCAGTGCTGAGCAAATAGTTGTAGCAGGCAGATAGGTGGGTTCCTCTAGGTCTGCCTTCAGGTTTGATTTCTTCTGCATGCAGTTGGCTTGTGTCTGATGCCTCCAAGGTACCTATCACCTTTAACTACTAATTCAAAGAGCTTCTGTGAAGAGGCTAGAGACAGCAGAGAGGACTATGTGTGTGCATTAAGAGGTAAGCAGTAGGAGAAGAAAGTAGGAACAGTGCCTCTCTGTGTACCTCTGACGTGCTATTCCGACATTGAATCTGTGAGTTATGAAATAAGGCTATTAATCACTCATCCCCAATCCAGTTATCTCATTCAAGAAGTGTCTACTTCTCAACCGTGGCTCTTCTGGAAGGAAAGTTTCATAGCCGAGCAAATTCCCTTGGCACACTCCCACCCTGCTACTTGCCCACTAAAATACCTGTGAGGCAGGCAGATACAGCATGAAGGGGGTCCTTTCCCTAGCTTGCCTCTGACTGCCTGGGGTCATCTGCCTGTGGCAGATGTTCGTCATTCTGGTCCTTTGGCTGTGGTCACTGCTGTACAGTGCACGTGAACACTAGCACCCTTTGGGGCACTGGGGAGGTCTCCAGCCTCAGATTTCAGCTCCTTGCCCACCAGATCCCAAACACTGAGTTCCTCCTGCCCATATATGCTGAGAGAGCAGGCAGAGCCTGCATGCATCTCCCAGGTGATGCTCCCAGCACACAGCTGGAGCCTCTTGATTGGAATCAGTCAGGGAGGGAAGAGGCAGTGAATCTGGAAACCCCCTCACTGTGTGCCATCCTTTCCCTGCTTCCTTTTTTCTCCCTCTTCCCTGCTCTGTTTCATGCTGAATTTGAGCCTGATTAATTCCTATGTAAAGAATCAAGCTGCTTGGGGAAGATGCTGCATCTTGTGCAGGTTGTCTTTTATATGGACTTGCGTGGGATAATCAGTTAGAGGTTCAGCTGCCTAGGCAGGGTGAGGGGACATGCAGGCTCCTCAAAAATCTGCTCCGGTGCTGAGTGTCTCAAAGGCTTTGCTGACCTGGCTCAGCAAGGTGCTTGGCCACTGGGGTGTTCAGCCTTGGCTTGTTTAAAATGCTATGACATTGTGGAGCTGCTCTTCTCCACAGGCTGATATGCTGTACCAGGTTGATCCCCCTCCCTGGCTCAACCCTGCTGGGGTTCATGAAGGCAGTGTTGGTCCCACTTTAGCCCCTGCTTTGTCTGTGCTCAGCACAGAGCGCCGTGGCTCTGGATGCTATTTGCCTGTGTTACCACACCCTCTCCTCCAATGCCTCCTAGCTCCTCTGGGCGATGGATGGGGAACGGATGCAGAATTTAGGTCATTAATGCGCTAACTGGGAATATAAGAGAACAAGATTCAGTTTTTGCTCTGCCACAGGCATGCTGTTAAAACCACTTCTCTCTGCCTCAGAGTCCCACCCTGCAAAATGGGGGTGACAGCACTCCTCTGCCTTGTGCTGTACGGGGACGCGTTAAAGAGGGCATGGTGTGGGTGCGCTGGTGCCGGCGGCTGTGCGAGTGCACAGAGTAGGTGAGTGACGGATGGCAGCGGTTCAGAAACCCGCTCTGTGTGGGGAAGGCCTTGATGTCACTTCTTGCGCCAAGGTCACTCGGCAATTCTCTGACGGACATCTGTGGCCTGCTGAGATGGTGCAGCAGCCTCCCTGGCACCTGTGCTGGTAGAAACGGGGAGGGGAGATGGAGCAGCTCAGCAGTGCTGCTGAGGTCTGACACAACAGCCTTTTGCTGTGCTGCACGTGTGGTTTGTGGAGGGAGGGTAAGAGCTGTATGCCACCCTACAGTTATTACTCCTGAACGCCTAAGCAAGAACAAATCATTATTTGGGAGGGCATGTAGGGCTCTGAGAGCCCCCCAAGGGAGTAAGAGCAACATCTCCTCTGTACTTTGCCCTCCCCATTCTTCCCAACTTAAGGTATTTCATGCTGTGACCCTTGAAACAGGCATGTGCTGAGCTTTCTAGCTTTTCCCGTGCTTCTCTCTGAGAAACTTAAGCCACATGCTTCCACCTCCTCCCTATAGCTCCTCCACTGCTGTTCAGGCTCTCCTCTCATCCTTTCTCATGCTCACCCACCAGATCTTCCTCCTGTTTCTCAGTCTCTCTCATTCTTTACTGCCACCTCCCTCTACTTCATGTATCAGTGTAGACAAACTCCGAACAGGGTTGTCCATACCCTGGTTTGGGGTGTGCAGGCTGCAAAGGAGGTGGGGAGGAGCACTGTCTTGTTTCAGGACAGAAGGGATGCCCAGGTCCATGGAAAATCCCCTGTAAGCAGTCCCCATATCCCCTGGGGATTACTGGGAGTCTTTAGACAAGATCACCACCATTTGCTTGTTACCTTCCCAAACTTGGAAAACACAGTCTGGATGAGCTAGGACTGGGGCAACAGGCACCTCCCCAGTGCCTGGACTAGGACAGAAGTTGCTCAGTCAGGTCATTAAGAGCAGAGACAACCTACCATACTGTCAAGATGGACTGAATGTCTAAGATGCATGACATAAAATGTCAACTGCACCTTCATCCTTTAGAGAGACCTCTTCCAGTGCGGCCAGGTCATTATTTGGGTACATGCTGTCTATCCAGGACAGCTGGCAGCCATCAGCTCTGCTGCAGCGAGACTCAGACCAAGTTACCCCCGATGAGAACCTGGCTCAGTATTGTTGGTGATGTGGTTTATTTTTGTGCCGCTTTGTGCAGCCCTGTCTCTTTCAGAAGTCTCGCTTGCCTGCAGAGTGCAATCCATTGCAAGATAGTAAGTTCCAAAGAATGAAAAGCTACTCCCTTCCTGCAGGGTAGGAACACTTTTAAATGGTCAGGACCATACATCTGAAAACTGGGAGCCAGAGGCAGAGGCAAAGACATCCAAAAGGAGAGAAGCAGACAAAGAGGGATAAGAACAGAAAGACCTGTTTTCCCAGAATGATTTGTGATATTTCCATTTATGGAGAAAAGCAATCCACTGAAAGCTTTTCTTCAGTATCACTCTCTAATTTAGCAGAGGTTTTGGCATGATAGCTTCTAGAGAAATAAATAAAGGGGACTGGATATAGCTGTTGCCTCTAAAAGCTGAGAAAGATGGCTTGGTGTTGGCCAAAGATTCAGTGTCTGTTTCCATCACACACTCCCTTTATCATTTTAGGCAAGCCACTTAACCCCCCTCTTCTTTCACTCGAAATGGTAATAATGGTGTTTCCCTGCCTCAGGGAAATAGCCTGAGGATATTTATATTAAACATATGAAAGTGAACAGACACTGGATCGTTTGGGCCAGATAATTGTCCCCACTGTCTAGGTCAAGTGTAACATGCTGATTTTTGATGTAACATGCTTATTTTTGATGCGACCTTCTCCCTACGTGAAGGCTGTGCACAAGTTCTTAGAAGTTCCCACTTGTGATTCCTACCTTAGGAGTAAACTTTGTCGCAGATTGAACTATATTTGATATCTACCCATGAAAGATATATGAGAAATGGCAGGTAGTCAGCCACAAGCACAAACATTTCTTTCTGCTCCGTGACTCTGTTTCTGAGCAGAGTCCGTTTGGTACCAGGTGGTGAAGTGGGGCTCAGAGCCAGCCTCTGGGCTACAAATTCCACAGCTATGTAGCAAACTGCTGGCATGTCTTCCTTACGTGCATTGGCAAAAGGCTTCCAAACCAGGAGAGGAGGTCTGGCATGCCTGTCAAAAACTGACATTGGTGACACTGAGTTGTTAATGCCCAACTTGACATGACTGTAAGAGGAAGGAATGAGGTTTCATGAAGTGCAGAAGAAAGCACAGGAAAAGCCCTTTGAAGGCACTTTGATTGCTCTTCTCCCTCCCAAGAAAGAAACACTCGAGAGCACTCATCGTTTTGGGGGATTTGGAGCTGATGAAAAGCACAGTGGCAGGGAGCACAGACAGTGCTCGCAGGCATCTGCCTTTACCCACCTGTGCTGACGTGCCCAAAAGAAGGACTGGTCCTTCAGAAGAGCTCATTATCCCTCTTGGGAAATTTCTCTATAGACAGCATCTTACAAAAATGAGGCCATCTCTTCACATGCCTCAGTACACAGGTTACAGTGTGTAGGGTTAAAACAGCAAATGTAGCCACTGTGCTCAAGGCATGGTCATTCTGGGGCTTGAGCTGGTTCTGCTCTTACAGCTCTGACCCTGCACAGCAGCAGGAGATGCTGTGCTAGTGGCAGTACTTTTTGACCCAGGTGGATAATTTTAAGACTGAAGAGTCTGAAGTCCTCATTAGGGGCATGTCCACTACAAGGTGAAGCTCAGTGGGGCAGCAAATGGGGTCTGGGGAGGTGAGCCTGGGACAATAGCAGAGATCCCATGGGAACAATGAACCATCAGAAACCTTGTCACCTTCCCATCCAAATGCAATATACCTGCTTTGATGTGGTCTTCTTCAATGCAAACGTGCAGCAGTGCATATGTTAAAAAAGCCAAACAAAACCCTAGCAACATAACCAGTGTGTTGCATATATAATTCTCTCCCTGGGGAGAGGATAAAAGAACAAACCACATGTGACTGATATCAAGCCCCATCACTTAATATGCCACTGGAAATCATTCAGATATTGTGCTGAAGAAGCCTGTAAAAGAACTGGTGCAAAATAGAAATTGATCTTATAGTTATGAAAGAATATCTACCCTGCCTACAAGGTAGAACCATTATACCAGCTCTCCTCACATTATTATTAATAATCATGTTTATTACAGCTGTTGCCAAGGATCAGATTATAAAGAGAGTTGCAGTAAAAATGGTACAAACAGTGCCTTACAGACCACTGCTGCCTTGATGAGCATGAAGAGGTTTATCACAATACATTAGCAGTGACCAAAGCTACAGCAACGAGATGGCCTGAACATACCAGTTTTGGAGAGATTAATTTAGTCAGGAGATGGTTGATACAAAGAAAAAGAAATGCAGACATAGACAGGAGAAATAAGAGGGAGAAGCCAGTATGGGATAGCACTGAGGAGGAGATGATGAGATAGAAAAAGAGTGGTATAGAAAATAGCCAGTGAGCATCAGGGAGATTAATTCCATCCAAGCTAACACCAGGCTCCTGTTCTGCCTTTTTCAACTCTTCTCACTCCTTGCAGCCATCCCTGACAATCACCCTGCAAAGGAGAGGGGGTCGATGACAGAAGAATCATGGAATCATTAAAGTTGGAAAAGACCTCCAAGATTATTGAGTCCAACCTTTGACCCATCATCACAATGCCAACTAAACCATAGCACTAAGTGCCATATCCAGTCTTTTCTTGAACACTTCCAGGGGTGGTGATGTCACCCCTTCCCTGGGCAGCCCGTTCCGATGCTTAACCACCCTTTCAGTGCAAAGGCAACACACGTGCTGCTGTAGGTGCTCAGGTCCCTCCTGTGGAGCCCCAGCAGTGTGGGAGTGCAGAAGAGCCCCATCACATCCTGGCATTGCCTGCACGGTCCCCTGCAGCACTCTGCTGCGGCAGCCAATGGGGCCCACGCTGCGTTACGGCCGGACTCTGTGCTGCTGTCAGCCTTGATCCACTTTGCATTTTTCCTTGGAGGCGGCAGCCTCCTCTCCTTCCCACCCCGCTCAATACTTCTGCTGCGTGCTGCTAAGTAGCCGATAGACTCTGCCTCAGAGCTGGCTATAGCTGTTCCATGGACGTGGGTGGAGATGCAGTGGTAGCAAAACCTTTTATTAAGATTATATGAAGATTTCCATTTATAAACACCCTCTTTTTACAGGGTTGTAATTTTCAAAAATATCCTTGCTATGGCTTGAAATTTCCCATGCTTTGTCACAGGCAGAGAGTGAGATTGGCTGGGAAAATTGGGCAAAGGCTCTTGAATGCATTTTGGTGCAAACACAAATCCAGCACATTTGAGTTTTACAAGCTGAAATATTGCGGGTGGCTGGATTTCAGAGACTGCTAGACATCTGTCCAAGTCACAAATGAAAAACCTCAACACAGCAATAATAAAAATCATTCAAAAAATCCTTTTTTTGCAGGCATCCAGTACAGACGTCTCCCACGGTAAACAATTGGCTCTGTTTTCTAGACTTTGCCAGAATCAAACCTGAGCTGAATTTCTTCTGAAAATAGTACTAAACACAAAAATGTATTAAGCTTATCTAAATCATCTAAAGCTGTGGATAACTGTGCTCCTCCTAATGTTCTATTTCTCTCATTTCCCATCAGTGCTAGCATTCTGGAATTGAAAACAGTTTTATAAATGCACATGTACCAACTGCATGTTGCGATTTAATTTATTTGTCAGTGAAATAATTTGGTTTTTGGAAATGATATTATCCTTTGTGATTCAGTGAATGAGTAAAGCATCGACAACATCTCTGATTCCTCAGCAGAGAGGTCAGAAACTATTTCTACAGTTGTTAGAATGACTAGTGTCACTCTAGGTGGGAAAAACATGAACTTTCTGGCATACAACCTCTGTTGCAGAGTTTTCAAGGTATATTCGCTGAGTTAGTAAAAGCTACTGCCTTTGCCTTGCAAAAAGAGACAGAACTAGATTTTAAATGAGCTGGAAACAAGAAAAAGAATTGAGAAAAGGGCTTGTAAATAGTTGTGCTCAGATGTTGTAGCATGATGTTGGGTTTCAAACTCCAAGAACACAGCTTAAGTGCTGAAGCTGCTGTGGTGGATGTTAGAGAAATGAAGGCAGAAGTTGATAAGGACATGGAGAAAAGTCCAGGCAAAACAGAAAGGGCAAGCGGAAGAAATCAAGATATTACCATGGATTAAAAAAAATAAAAATCTGTCAATTTGTAGCAAGAACATTTGTGTGTGTGTGTGTAACGAGTCAAATGTGACACTACAACTGTGAGCCGAGTGACAGGGAGGGTGATGCAATTATCTGCAGTGAGAGAGAAGTGATGTGCATAAGGTGTGGAGGAGAGGAGATGCTCCATATCTACCACAGGCATGCCAATCCACAGCTGCCATCCAGATGTTAGAGGAAGAGAGATACTAATGTAAGCCTGGAGGGAGGGGGGCGGATGGGATGGAGGGAGTATTTAAGAGCTGTTGCATCTCTTTTCATTTTTTTTTTCTTTTTCCCTATCACAGCAACAATATTGTAACTAGGACAGGTTTTGCATATAGGGTTACAGCATCAAACTCTCAGAAATCAGAGCATGTAAACAACATCCTAGCTGGATGAGGACCTAAGGACTGAACCATCTCAAACTTGGACTCAAAGACCTAAAGCTCAGACAGATTAATCTCTCCTCAGAAGTATACAGAGGAAAACCACGGGCTAGAATATTCGTGACTTAGTCCATCCTATCAGGTTGCATTTTTCTGCTCTGTGTTGCTTATCTATGAGTGTGCATCAGCGGACAGAGTCAGGCTCACCTTGTACAGTAGGTCATGTCTTGAGTCAGTATCAAGACTGTAACTCTAGTGGTCATTGGAGTTAACTGTGCACAGGCGCAGATTTAACAGGCAAGAAAAGAGGATGAAATAGCCCTCCTTACATGGTGAAAAGTGTCCTGTGCGGTCTGGGACAGAGCCACAAGTTGTGCATGCCTTGGTTCAGATACAAGCTGAGCCTCTAGTTCAGTTGGAACTTGGGCTTGGCAATTCCCAAACTCTAGATCTTGAATCTTGCAATTGTAATGCTGTGTTCACAAGGCTTTTTGAATGCAATTTCCTTAGTCATTTTTAAATTATGAAGGAGGAGAAAAGGCACTTCAAATCTTTCATCTCCGACTCCACAGTGCATTTGTCTCTGACATATCCAGCTGGATCTATAGGGAGACGCTGTCCTCGGTTAAACTGGTATAAATCTAGTGTGACTCTGAGCTGCTCCTTCAGCAGTTATGGCCACAAACAAGAGAGAAATTAGGCTTGCAGCTGTTAATTAGCTTATGAAGTATGTGGTCTGCTTTAGGGTCCTTCAGGATGCAAAGCACTATGTAGCAGTTTTTATTAGTTATTAATAACAAAAATACCCAAGAACCCCCGGGAAATAATGAAATAATCCAAAGAATGGAACAAGTCAATGACAGAGGCAGCTTTCAATCCATCCTCCCTCTTCTGTGCCATTTAAGCTCTCCTCCCCGTTCTCCTCCAAGGCTCAGGCACATGGAGGAAGGGAGAGCCCCCCATCACACGTGTTTAGCAAGTTGGCAGTCTCAGCAAGTCTCCTGTATTCTCCCACACAATAGCGTCAGCCTGCAGTAGGAACTGTGAAATCTGTAACAAAATTGGCATCCAGCAGTAGAAATTTTGGGGAATAGCAGGGTGTGGGATATCCTCAGCTCTCATGGAAAATTGTAACCCTGCCCCACTGGTCCTGAGCACCTTTCATTTTATTGCCCTCCCTTCCTCTGGGAAAAGGACTGGAGAGGTGGGCACTGCTTGCTCTCTTTCAAGATCTCTAGGTGAGAGCTGGGGGTCCTTCTGCTGTTGCCTGAGTTGGAGTGAGTGGCTCCACTGGGGATTCACAACCTGTTTTGGCTATTCCAGCCCAGGAGATGGGTATGGAGTCTATTTTAGGTGAGGAAATAGAACAAGGGAAGGGCTGGGTTTTCTCTAGCACTTTTTTACCCCAGGGAACCCAAAGCCCTTCATGCAACACTGAGAAAGATCCCCCAGCGAGGTGACTCCACAGATGAGTGTGGCAGCCATTACATGCTCACTGAGCTCTCACTCGCCCGCCCTCGGAGAACAGAGGCGGCTTTGCCTAGGCAGGGAATATTGGTTATCCCTTACTCTGTTCAGAAAATGCTCTGGGATTTTTGCTATCCCTTCAGGCAGCCCACTAGAGATGGCCAGGAGGGAACTGGGCGTAGGATTTCCTTGGCAGAAAGCCCTGCTGACTGCAGCGCTTCAGGTTGAGCTGCAACGTGCAGGGCCATGCACTCACGGAGCTTCTCTGCACTGTGTCCTTTGTGCCCTGAAACGCACCACTTACAAATCAGAAAATTAAAGCCACAAGGAAGAGGTCAGGCCTTTCCAATTTTGCAATATCCTCTGGCAGCCACTATATCTTGCCCTGCAGCACTGGTGGTTCAGGAGAAGCTCAATCCAGAGCAGATTCCTCACTGTGCTCTGGGGAACACCCTGGGATGAAGGGAATGTGAGTAGCCTGAAGCTCTTTGAGACGTTCACCCCTGGTAAATCCACTCCTGACCTGGACTTCACTCACAACACTATCCAAAGCATCCCAGATGTTCCTAAAGTGATAAAGAACAAAAAACTGGAGGGAAGATGGGGCTGATGTACAGCAAACCCCTTCCTATAGACAGTTGAGGAGTAAGCCACTGATTCCCAGCTATCCCAGAAAGGGGAGTTCCCTACTTTGGCAGTGTCTCCAGGGTGGAGACAGCCTCCATTGCCGTCCTTCCCAATCAGCCTGAATTCTGAATCCAAACACGAATTAATATTGTTTCTTGCATTTCCCAGCTATGCTAGGATTTGGGATTTGAAGAGTTGTCTGGATTACACGTATGGATTCCAAAACATTATAGGCTCATATCTCCCTCATATTTTGGTGCAATTGCTGGCAAGGCATATACCCAGAGTAACAACTGGACTGGTCTGTGAAAGTTGTAGGAAAGCATTGCCCTCTGTGCTAAAAGAGCCAGGACACAGAGTTTGCTTTGTTACACAGATCATGCTTGTTTTGTACTTGGGTTGCTGGAATTCAGAAAATGTTGGTAAACACAGCCTATATCCCACAGGGCTGCACAGGGTAGCTGGCCCACGTGAGTATGATCAAATTGTGTTAGCACAGCTATGCTGTGACTCCCAATGTCTCCAAACAAGCTGCTGCTGCTTTTCTAACTTGCTGCTTTACTCATAATCCATATCAAACACTGGGTGTTAAAGTAGATATTACACAGATTTGATTTTAGGTCCCTTTTTATGCAGCTGAGCAAAAAACAAATGCCAAGCCTTGCTAATGCTGTTAGCTTTTAGAGGCTGCTATTAGAACGTTAATAATTTTATTATTGTTATTTCCTCAGGGTTGCAAGTACCTCAGTGATTTACAAGGAAACAAAGTCACTTGGCCCTCTCTTGAAGCTCTTACAACAAAAGTTAGACTTAAGCACAGCACTGGGCTTATTTAACAAGGAAACAGTGCCAGCAGGGTGTTTGGAAAAGGAAGTTTATAGCAGCACAGGATCATGAGACATTTATGGTTGTGTGCACGAGTGTATCCTGTTAGTTTATGCTGGCTTTTAAAAAGAGAAGCATAGAGGGGAAAGGTGTGCTAGATTTAGGAACAAAACCTGCAAGAAAAATGAGAGGAGGTCAGTGAGGGAGGGATGATTTGGAAAGCGGAGATTGAAGAGGAGGCTGCAAAGGAGGTGTGAAACTACCTGTGGCACAGCCAGAGAAGGCATACAGGGGAGCAGGTACTGCTGCTCAGTCATAATAACCCCTTTGAAGCTTGACTGCAAGTCGTGCTTCTCCACCAATATTTTTTCATCCATTGAGTACACTAATTTATTACAGAAGTCTGTAGGTGTGAGCTATGTGCTAAGGCTAATCTCTGAAGCGTTTTCAGCTACTCTACACATTACATTACTCTTGCATCCCAGGGAGGAGGCAATTCATACTGGGATAAAATTTACTCACAATATTAGACTGGGGAATATTATTTCTAAAGTGATCTCGTCCGGTTACATTCAGTTAGAAATGTGAAAGGCTGTTTCGGGGTTTTGAATCATGCCCAAGCAGGTACAAAGTCACCTTTGCGGTTTGGATTGTATTACCCAGACACAAGCCCATGAGAGCTTCTTACATCAAACTGTACCTCCGTACCTCCCCACCTACACCACACAAGGAGTAATGTACGTCTCAGAACTGAGACTTCCCTGCTTGAAAGTCTATAAACAAGAGCTTGCCTCCTAAAGACTACCAAAACCCAAATCCCTTCCTTATTTGCCCACTTTTCCTTGGAAAAAATTGCCAGTTCTCCACTGGAATCACCTCCTCAGTTTCTAATTTACTGTTGTAGCTGCAGCAGTCTGTGAAGTAACAACACAAGTTGTGCTGCATCCTAGATCTTAACCTAATTCTCTTACCTTTGAACTCAGTTGCCAGACAAGAAATGTGCCAAGATCAAAGAAAGGCAGCATCTCAGTCTCACTGTGTGTTTGTCTCTCCATGAGTAAATCCCTTCTCTTTTTGTCTGTGCCACAGCCACTGCTGAAAGTCATTCTTGAAGCTGGTCAGCATTTTTCAATGAAAATTTCTCAGAGAGATACAGAGTCTTTGACCTGATCATCTGAAGCCCAGGGAAATAAAGTGAATACCTGAGCTATTTACTTACTGACAATTTCAGTGCATCTAACTCATGGTTTTCGTATTAAAAAAAAAGGCTTTAAACCCCATCTTTGTTCCACCCCAGTGTAGAATAGGAAGCTTTGTAAGTCCAGAGTTTTGTGGGATAGGAAAGTACTTCTCCATTTTTTTCCAGCCTGCTCTCTGCGTCTACTTGACTTCATGTCAGCTACCATGCACCTTACTTAGCATATGTTTGCAGCTTCTCTTTGGGTCCTGCCGGGACAGCTGTGGCCACTGAAGGCACGGCTGGCCAGCTGTTCCCTGGGGAACAAGAGCTTCCCTGGGGAACAGCTTGTCCATTTAGCTCTACTCACAGTTGCCACCTCTCAGTCCATCAATCTGTTTCTTCAGAACTTACCTCTGAGATCCGTTGTGCACCAAGACCTCTCGATCAGCACAGCCTTGGAAGGCTGTGGCCTTGGTTTTGCTAAGCCAATATTAGAGTCATGTTAACCTCAAACATGGAATTCAGTCTATGCATTAGTCCCTGGTCCAAACTCTCTCTCCTGGAGACCCTTTTAGTGAACACCTAAATGAGTTTTGGCCAAAGTAGAACCAAAAGTGTGCAAGTTTTCCATTTATTTCCTCTCTGACCTGACATAACAAACGGATCGTGCAAGTGTCTCTTCAGGGCTACCCTCCACTCCTATTGAAGGGCTCATCTTTTCCTGTAGTGCACTTCATGGTGTGCTACAGAGCAGAGGTGATTAATACATTAGAGCAAGAATGAATGATTTTGCTTAACACTGGGATCCTGTAACAACCTGTCACTTGGAGATTCCCCTGCAGGTGGGGAGGGGAAGAGAAAGCATTTCTTGACTAGCTGGAAGCCTACAGAATACCTGTGGAGACTGGCAGGGAAAGCGAGTGAGCTGGGACTGGATGCCTTCCAAGCATCAGAGCAAAACTGAGTCTCTCAGTGGAGGATGCTAAATTTTGACAACGGGAAAGAAACAGATAGACAAGAGGTGAGTGGGAGGGGAAAGCCTTTCCCTGATAATGCTGTCTGCTCGTAGTGTTAAACATTATTATGTATTTCCACATGCCACCATGTGTACACGGCATTTTACTGGCAGCTGAACAGGCAGAATTTTGTGCCCAGGATTTTATAATAAAAAGACCACAGCCTTTGGGACACTAGCAAGTGAGGATGCTCATCTCCTCAGAAGAGGCTCTAAGCAGCTACTAGGCAGCAGCTATGGGGCCTGGATCCTGCTTCTGGTGAGGTCAGCAGGAAAACAGTGGGGACAAGATTAGGCTTGAGACATTCAGGATGGAATGAGGGAAGGAAGTGCCTGAGAAAGGTCACAGGCTGTTATGGCCTGTTCATGTCTTGTTTGCTCCTGGCTTTAGCAGGGTATCTCTGAATCATTCCTAATACTAAAGATGTAATACAGTAAACAAATTTAATAGTCAGAAGGGGCAAAGCTTGCCAAGGGCATAGGAGAAATGGAAGTCACTTATGCAGGAAGACTAACTGCAGTAAATGAGTCCTGAGGGCAGGCACGAGGGAGGTGAATAAGGTTGTGCGGTGGAAGGAGAGGGAAGGACAGCAGGCGAGGAGGAGCAAAGTCATTGCTGCAGGGTGATGGAGGGGAGTCGGAGAGGGGCAGATGTGCTGAGTTAGCACCAAGTAGGATGGGAGAGGAAGGAGGGAGCAAGCTCCAACAGAGCCACGTGAGGCCTTGAAGCTGAAATGAGGAACTGAACTTTGATGTAGAAGGAGACTACAGAATTCAGCACAGGGATTCAAGAAGAAGGAATGACACAAGTGGAACAGCAGGTAAGGAAAAGATAACATAGTTGCTGCACACTGGGTGTTTTAGTGCAAGTTTTAGGACTCCCCCATAGTCCTGCTGGGCCTCTCCAGCTCTAAGAATTGAGTGGGTTTGTGCTTTCATGATCTGGTCTAAATAGCTTGGTAAAGCATTTTCCCTATATCGTTTTTGCCTAATCAATCTGCCACACATTAGGAGTGTTAACTGGAAGGGGAGGCAGTCACTGGGAAAGGGCTGTCTAAGAGTGGTAGAATGGGCCACCACAGCAGCGGAACAACACGTCCCCGAGGGGCTGAGGATCTCCCATTGCGGCCCACAGCTCGTAGGGTGCAGTGCATTTCAATAGAGAGGAAAGCAGTGGGATCACCTCCTGACTTCCATGACTTTCCTGGAAGTGGATGAAGGAGAAAATCCCAGCAGTAGAGCATTCCTCTGCACGTTCCAAAGAAGATCCATACCACTGTCTCTGTTGTTTATTGCATCTTCCCTTGGTCATGTCCTATCAAGGGTGGTTCCTGCAGGACAGAACTGCCAGAATAAGCAAGGAACATGGCTTCTTTTGGGAGAATTTCCATCTCCCATCTCTGAAACCTTGAGTAGATCCTATGTAATTTTTTTAACAGTTCATCTCTCCTTTCACTCCTCAAGCAACAGTCTACATGTGAATTTCTTCTATTTTCTCTTCTTCCAAATCTTTCAGATTTCTTGCAGTCTTTAATTTATTGCTCCAACTCTGGTGACTATTCATGCTGCCTCTTCCTCTTTCTTTACCTTCCTTCCCAACTATGGGCATGCAGTTTCTCAACTTCTGTTTCCTGATCTCTAGGACTCTGTCCTAATGAACCCAACTTTTCTCTCCTCACCCAGTGCTGCCTTGCTTAATTTGCAACAATCCCTGTTGTCTCTTCATCTCAGGATTACACTAAACTTTTGAAATCCTTCAAGCATTTTCCTCATCTACCTATTAGTGCTCATCTGCAGTTTGACTGGCTCCCTCCTTTCATCTCTCAGTCCATTATGGCAATACCAGCAGTGCTGTGTTAGTCTCCATTTCTGTCCAACACCATCTGCATTAAAAACCAAACCCAAAACTAAACAAAACCCATCACTTCAAGATCTTCTTCAGGATGCCTTATCAAGTCTCTGGTTTTCAATCATTTGGATTATACTTTCAGGAACAACAGTATGAATCCCTCCTCCATATACACCATGAGACTTAGGCAGTTTATTAAGGGTAGTCTTGTTCCTAATCCTTCTTTGTTTCTTAAGCTGTATTAGCCCTTACTCCCTGTTCCTCTGACACTGCTCCTTTCCCAGCACACCCATGTTCTCACCTCCTATCCCTTTTCCAGACAGGTACAATATACTTTTTCATCTTTCAATCACAGATTTCCCTGATATATGTCATTTAGGCTCAACACCCCCGTTTCCTGAGCCTTTCTCATGCTTTTCTTCCTACTCTCCTTGCAGCCCTGGGAACATCTGACATAATTCAGTCGCTCAAGAAAACAACTACTTCTCTTGACCCTGGAACCTCTCATCATTTAGGCCTTACTCCGTCTTTTTACTTTACTCCTGTTTCCAGTAATTCCATAGCTTCTGGTACTCTGCTCAGCTCTTTGAAAAGAAGCCATTATCTGCTGTGTCCTCAGGCTCCTCCATCGACACTGCTGTTCCACTTAACAAGCACCCAGAGCCTCCTTATTCTTCGTAGAGCACTTAAGAGAGTCGCTCCCTCCTATCTCTCCTACATGACTGTCCTCATCCATTTTCTCTGTAGGTTCATGCAGACCGTAGTGCAGAAATCTAATGATCTCCTTTCTGCTAATGATGTTGGTCCCATTTCTTTTTTACCTCGTGGCAGCCGTGTGAAATGGTTGCCCACTCCATCTGTCTCGAGGTATTCATTGTGATGAAGGTACTCTTGTTTCTTAGCAACTGCTCAACTTTCAAGTGGTTCTTCGGACAGGGATGCATCTTTTGTGCTGGGATCCCCTCCCCAGGGATAAATGATCCTTTAAAATTTTTTTTTCTAATAAAAATTATAATCATACTTAACATTCATACTGCTTTTCACTCCTGGAGCTCAAAGCATTTTGCAATATCAGTAAGCATTGTTTTCTCCATTGTAGGGACAGAAAAGCTGAGTCACAGAGATATTAGGGCCAATATTTTCATGTGTTCGTTCATTTTATGCATCTTCATTTCTGGGAACCCAGTCTGAAATAACTTAACCTAATTGCTTTGCTGTAGGACTTGAAAGGGAGCAGTAGGTCTTGAGCACCTTTGAACAATACAGAATAGAACAGTAGGTGCAAAATATCTCAGCTGAGGCACAGAGAACTGAGTACCTATGAAAATGTAGTTGTATACCATCTGATCAAGACCACAAAGAGCTCCATTACTTCTGACATCAGAGCCAGGGACCTCCATTCATAAGGATACTGCTGCTTCAGGGTCTTCTTTCTGCCTTAAGTGGTGGAGAGATGTGATGGTGCAAAGCATCAGGGTATTTTAGAAGTTTCAGAGTAACTCTTCTGCTCATACTGTGACATATCTCTTCAGTTGTTTTTTTTTCTGTGAGGAAGGGAGAAAACAACACTGCCCTAGAAGAACTGGTGGTCTAACAGCTAGGCTTAATATTGAAATGATGGAATCTGCTTCAAAATTCTTCTCATCCAGCAAAGACTTCACCCTGGATCTCTTGTATTCTAGATGAGTTAATTAATTATTTGGTTTTTCTGACTGCCTCTTCTCTTTCTCTTCTTCTGCCTAGTGATCTCATCTCAGATCTAAGCAACCTTTTCCCCTGAAACTAGAAAGTATTTTCCTGTGGACTGTCAGCTTCAACAAACTGACACTCACAGAAAAAAATGTGTTTCAGTAAAAAAATTTCTGTGAGCTCCATCAGCCACTTTAATGTCAATAGTCCTCAAAAGCACACAACTTTTATAACTGCATTGGCTTGTCCCTGCTTACCTGCAGCCTCTCTTGCCTAAGAAACTTTCTGGATTTGTACCAGCTTTTCTCAGTTAGCTCCTTCACAGGTAGAATAATTCCTCTTAATATAAAACGCTTCAAATAATCCATATCACTTTCCTGTCCCTCTTTGAAACCTGTTCTGCATACGTTATGTGATGATTGATGAAAAACTCAACATAAGTGCTCGCAGCCCAGAAAACCAAGGCCAGAATCCTAGGCTGTTTCAAAAGGAGTGTGGCCAGAAGGTCAAGGAAGGTGATTCTGCCCCTCTACTGTGCTCTTGTGAGACCCCACCTGGAATACTGCGTACAGTTCTGGTGTCCATAATGTAGAGAAGACATGGAACTGTTGGAGAAAGTCCAGAGGATGACCACAAAGTTGATTAAAGAACTGGAGCACCTCCCCTACAAAGACAGGCTGAGAAAGTTGGGGCTGTTCAGTCTGGAGAAGAGAAGGTTGCGAGGAGACCTCATAGCAACATTCCAGTATCTGAAGATGGCCTACAGGGAAGCCAGAGGGAGACTCTTCATCAGGATCTATAGTGATAGGACAAGAAGTAATGGGTACAAATTGAAAGAGGGGAAATTTAAGTTAGGTATTTGGAAGAAATCTTTTATTGTGAGCATGGTTAGACACTGGAACAGGCTGCCAGAGAGACAGTGTTCAAAGCCAGATTGGGTAAGGCCTTGAGCAACCTGGTCTAGTGGGAGGTGTCCCTGGCCATGCCAGGGTGGGTTGGGACTGGATGATCTTTAAGGTCCACTTCAAACCTTTAACATTCTATGATTCTGTGTTAATTAAAACCTGGACACTTTTGTGAATTTTTAACTCATCTTCTCAGCCTAGGTATATCACAACAGCAAATCTACCAGTCATCATGTCTACTGCATGGTCTGACTTTTGAAATATTCTTATTCAGGTCTTTTCCAAATCTGTGTGTGCAACTGACTACAACTGGTATTGCATCTTTGCCTTTTCACCTCAAACTCTTGGTTTTCCGTTGATTTTGAGGCAGAATTTTATATTCCTCTCTTTTATTTTAGGAACAGACTTGTTCCAATCTGTGCTGTTTCTCACATTTCTCTCCTAGAGCTGTCTTCCTCAGTGTCCTGCAGCTCCAGCTGTTGACATACCTTTTTCCAGTACTGCTTCCTTGGCCCCGACTAACATTTCTGTCTCTCTGCTTTTTGGATTCTCTCTTTCTTTCCCCTCTGTCTTGATTTCAATTGATCACAGGTTTGTTTTTCAATTGTTTTTTAAAACTTTAGCCCTGTGTTTTTCCACTGTGAACCCAAACCAGTCTGTGTTCTTCTAGCACACAATACAACTGTTACAAAATATAAGACTGAAAAGTAATATAAAACTGCAATTCCATGCATGATGAACAGAAAGTCCTTATTTCTTTTGAAGAGCTTGGGAGATATCTACTCCCTCAAAACTATTAACAGCCTCTCCCAAGTGTTTTCAAATAATTCTTGGAGAAAAATAATGGTTTCCCTTAATTTGTTGACTGACATTTTTTTTGACAGTACAAGGGCAATTCAACCTCTGACTTGTTTGCTAATCTGTTTCTGCCAGCATTGCTTTAAGTGTATGAGATGTGAATTTCAGTTATTTTCTGACTGGACACATACACTAAATGACTTTTATCCTACGACATCAACTGGAAATGGAAAATGTTTTGGCTTCCAGTTCCCCCACAAAAGAAAGAATATATCAAAAGTGTGCCCAAAAAAACAGAGGCTTTTGCCGCTTTTGTTATTGCATGTAAATTTTAAATTTCCCTTAGACAAAAATTTCCGGTAACAATTTGGTAGTGGCTTTAACTCATTAATAGTAGTGTCTCATCAGAGCAAATACTTTTTGATTATAGAATCAACATTTGCTTTTTATGAACGTGTTCTCTTAAATGTTGCTGTTCGAGAGAAAATCCATGCCAGTAAATATGTTGCTGGAACAATCACAGAAGGCAGACAAATGGAGTGGGAGCACAATTGAAGCAAATTTGTTTAAAGTAAACTGAATGATCACACACAAATATTTTGTGTGATATTTACTAAAACCTATGTTCTCACCCATCTGATGACAACTACATTTTTTTTTGCAAAGTAAGGTACAACATCCTGATAACAGGGCTCATCAGACCATAACTTGTCCCTTCAAATGGCAGGAGTTAACCAACAGTGCAAGATGTACCAAGCTGAGTTTTGATTAAAAGGGTAATCTTAGGGGTTACTCTAAAATTCAGGTCACATACACTTTTAACTCCAAGTGCGTGTATATGCTCAGTCAAAGTTTGACTGCAACCGCAGAATCCCTCTTTGATGAAGAAAATGCAGAATCAATACTTAAAGATAGAGGGCATGAATAGCTCCCTTCTCCTGGTGGAAATATACCAGTTTCTCAATTATTGGTCTGTCCAAACATGTTTCTTTTCTTGGCTGCTTCAGGAATACTACTATTGTAGCAGAGGATAGTCTTACAGGTGCTATTAAGGAACATCATGTTTCTATCCTGTTTATTGGACAGCAAGGGGCAAGTGTGGAGGAGTCCAGTGGTAGTTAAGATAGTTTAAGCTGTGTGAATTATGTGCTGGCAGGACAGGGAAAGAGACACATTGCAGCAGCTCGCACTGTCTCTGATTCACTCCGTTCAAGCTGTGAAAGCAACCAAATGTATGCCTTTTGCTGGCATTTTTATTAGTTACAGTTTTATTAGTTACAAAATTCCATCCAAGCCAGTGAAACAGCTCTTTTAGCTTGGTGGATGCAAAGGCTTTACTCTTGAGTGGGGAAGCCCTGGAACTAAATCCCAGATGTTGTGTGCACTGAAATGGCTGCAGTGCAAACTAATGCCTGCAGATAAGTAAAGCTGGTATTGGAAACTTATGTTGCAAATGTCTGATGAACTGTTCAAAAGAGAGATGACAGAGATAACAGTGTTACCACATCTAGGTTTGGATAAATCCTGCTACTGTACAGCATTATATGCCTAAAATATAGATTATAATCCAGCTATAAAACTGATGAGCAGCCCTGGGAATCACATATATTTCAAAATGAAGAAACCACCAAGTGCTCGTCTACCATATTCAGTGCAGTGACACCCTGTGCCATGGTGGGTACTAGTGACTGAGAGCAAGAAAATCTAGGGCTATTTGCAAAGCCATATGACTGGGTTCCTCTAGCTGCACAGCATTAGATTTGGAATACAATATCCCTAACATAGCCCCATTTCTTAGCTGGCCTGGGAAGTCAGCTCCAGGCAAGTGGGATTAACAGCACGCTGATATGCATACGTGCAAGGAATTAATAGAGGTGACAATAAAGAGGAGATGCCTGTGACTGGTGTCTGTGACCAGTGCAGCCCCTGCTATGACAGAGGGGGAAGTTTCTGATCATATAAGAGGCTCAAGCTGTTACCGGGAGTCCACACAAAACTGTTTGCAGCCCCACGTCTGGAGCATCAATGTGCAGTACCACCCAGAGGGGCAGCCTCTCCCAGGAGCCTGGAGTTTGGAATGGTTCCTCTGGCTGCAGGTTTGACTGCCCTGACCAGGATAGATCCAGTGGGACAGCCTAAAGTCTATTTTGTGTGTTTGTCTAACGTGTCACAGTGGGAGATTGCTTTATGAAATACTTACTGTTTCTAATTGCAACCCAGGGTTTTCCAGACCAGTGGCATTGGCTGACAGATATTCATGTGTTCTCAGATTGCCTTTCACTGTGTTTCTCATCCTCTCATTTGTCCAATAGACCATTGAACTATTGAGCAGCTCTGGCTGACACAGTTTTGCAGCTCTGAGACCTACAGCATATGATCTCAGCATATGGGGACTATGATCCCTTGTCACATTTAGGGAAAAAATCCGAAAACAGCTAAATTGGTTGGTGTTGCTGTTAAAACTTTCAGTCCACTTTGCACTGCATGATGAGAGTTGTATAATCCCTGAGCTGTTGCACAATTTCCTGAATAAGGAGCTGAATAAATGGGATTTCAGAGTGGGTTTTTTTGTTCTGTTCTTCCTGACAGGGCATTGTACCTCTGTGCAGCAATTCAAATTCAGTAGCATCCATGCTGACCAGAGACAACTTCACTGGGTTTATACATCTGCCCCTGCTCCTGGTACTCTGGGAATGTGTTATGATGTGGTGATTTATCCAGCCTAACCTTTTACCAACAGTAAAGAGTAAGTTCCTGTTTCATGCACAGAAGCCTCTAAGAGGCAGCTCACAAAAAGAAGTCCACCCATCCCCAGGACAGAGGGGAGCCCCATGTGCATTTGACTGCAGAGACTAGAAACAGGGTGCGTGGGATTTCACCAACTGGTGCAGAGAGGCATTGGAGATGTTCTCCTGGGTTCACAGCCTTCAATTTGCACACAGTGAGCTCCCAAGGAGCTTGATTCTGCAGATCACATTTTCCTATATCTCTTACTCTCTGGCTACTTTCTAGTTACTGTGATAAGGCAGATGAAAGACTGCTTTCTCTCATATGTACAATCTAGGAAAAGTCGTACAAGATCCTTCCTTTGGCTTTCTTACAAGTACGTGGCCCAAGCAGGGCCTACCACTTATACAGATATAAGACCCAAGAGAAGCTATTTTCAGTTCTTGATCAGTATCCACTGAGGACTGCTGGAGTGAGGAGCTGGGATAAGTCTCAGAGGTGTGATACACACAGACAGAAGTATAAGTTTTTAAAAAAACAAATGTCTTTGGGAGTTTAGGCATAGCTGTTCTACAGTGATATACCATATTCATTCAAAGTTCTGCTGGGACAGGACGTCCCTGAAACCTGGCCCCAACTGGGTAAAGCCCTGGGCAAACTGACCTGACCTCACAGGTGACTCTGCTTTGAGCAGTAGCTTGGACTAGAGAATTTGTGATGTCTCTTCCCACCTGAATGCTCCAGTTCTCCTGATTCACCCTTAAATAACACACACAAATATCTGACCGACCTTTTCTTTACTGACATCCCCCTGCCCTGTGACTTGGGGATGTATATAAACAAGCACGACTGAAGGTGAAAGTCAGTGCTATGCCACTGCAAAACCTGGCAATACAGGGATTAACACATACACAACATGGTAATGACCAGACTATAAATACCTATGGAGCAACTCTAAAATTCCATTCTACCACAGGATCCAGCTGCTGAAATTTGTTGTATAAGTAGGGCTTACAAAGAGAAAAGGAATCAGATTGAAAAACATGTTGACAGATTTCTGTCAGTGTAACATAAAGCAAAAGAAGCTTCCATGCTACACTAAACATATGAAATGAATGAATGCTCCGGTAGATCCACCCCATTGGCTGGTTGTGACGTTCTTCAGAACTGGTAAGCCTCTGAGAATATTTTGATATGGAAGCTCAGACTTCACCCAAGATTTATGATGTATTATTATTATTTCCAACTCACCAGTGAAACTGAATCAGAGAAAAAGAACTGAAACTGAATTCTGACTCAGGCCAAGGGTGTTTTATTCAGCTTGGGGTGACCATGGGTCTCACCACATCTGAGAAGATCAGGGAAATTGGAATCCCAGAATCCCAGTGAAGCAGTCTCAACATCCAAAAAGCAATGCATTTCACTGCGTGTTGCTGCATTCTGGTGGAAAGTGAGAAAGCGTCTTGTAGTTCACATGAAATTGCAGCAAGAATCCAAAATTTATTGACTGTTAAAATCACCAGGAAGCCCCAGTTCCTTGCCTATCCAGCCTCGGGCATAAACTTTCTTCAGAGGCACATCAGGACATTTCTGTGCATGCACTTGATGTAGAAGACAGAACTGGGATTATCAGTTTTGTCCCTTCTCCAGTGGGGCTTGTAAAAGTTCATTCCATTACTGCACTGATGAGACTGGTGCAGGCAATGAGGTCATGACTGCAGTTACCTTGGACCTTCGAGGGTCTCTGGGGAATCACAGCCCTTTTCTCTAGGAATGCAGCTGCACACTTTCAGGTTGCATTTATCTTACAAAGCAGTGTGTCTCGATTTGAGGTTCTGCACAACAGGATTCTTCATAATGGACTTGACAAATCTGGGGCAGTGCATAGAAAATCTCCCTTCAAGGGAACAGGTTCAGGTGCACCGACACCAATTTTCACTCTTCAGCAGATGGAAGGCTATTTAGAGGTGGAACACTGAAGATGGCATTATTTGCCAAGACTTGTACTCTAGGGTTGAAAGAAAGGGAGCTGTCAAACAGAAAGGTTATGCTGGAAAGAAACTCCCAGACCACCCCAACTCTGTTGTGTCAGGAGAACCGAATCATCAGTGACCTTGAGTAGATACTTCTCTAATGGTGGTAGAGGACTTCATGAATACTTGTTGTCCCTCTGGAATGTGTCCAAGGAGAGATATGAGGTACGTCTGAGGAAAGAATCTAAGATGAAACAAGAAGATTACAGCCATCCCAGCAGATGGAATGTGGTAGCACTGACTGACCTGACAGACTTGTTTGTATGTGTATGGTGAAGCCTGGAAATAGGCTGCCAGGGATGGCTGAGCACATTCTGTCCGTGAGGATTTCTGGATGGGATTCTTAGACTGGGATGTGTCTCCCTGTGAATTCAATGAAGCATACACCAGTTCCAGACTATGTTGCCATGCTAAACAGCTTGTGGGAGAGGAGCAGTGTAAAGACAGTTTTGCCACTCTGGACTTAAGAGATTACTCTGAGTGGGGAGAGAGGTCAGGATCTTCACTCCTCTGCTGCAAGAGGGAAATGTTCAAGGTAGGAATAGAGTCCTGGGAGTGTCATGCAGAATAAAGTTAAGATGACCATACTTCTTATGAAAGGCAAAATAAGAGGGCTTTTCCTTTCATTGTCCCATCCTTCCAGTAGCTGTTGCTCTCTTTGAGGCTGCTAACTAACTGTTAGAATCTGCTTGTTTACTCTCTATGGAGCTAAAGAGAGGAGTGAGGGTACATTTGGGAAAAGGTAGAAAGAGAGAGAATATGGAAAAGATCTCAGAAGGAAAGCCAAGGACAAGCAGATATAGTCATGATGCTTTGGCTGGGATGTATGTTGAATAATACTTCCAAGTTGCCCATAAAGTCAAAATCCTGGCAGAGGATGGATCTGGATGCTAACTCAGCATTTGTGTGCTATGGAGAGAATACCATGGGGACTCAGTCCATTTTCCTCATTGGAATGATCAACTCAAGTGAATTAACTTGGTTTCCAACTCATCCAACCTTAATCATCCTCCTTTGAAGTTCTCCTTCCTCATTCATTCTGTAATTGTGTCCTATGTATAAAATCCAATGTGTCTCAAAGGCATCTGGAGTAGAAACCACAGAAGGGACACAGAGGCCTTTTATCCAAAACAGACCTACACTGAAAATTAATCCTGGTTTTGGATACTGTAATAGCTCTCAGATTAGAGAGACAGAAGAAGGTAGCATGGCTGGACTGCTAAGTATGCTTCTGCTTGCTGCCCTTGAAAGGGACTGATTCAGGGGACTTTGTTCACCTGCACTAAAATACTTGGTAACTTAAAGGAGGGTGGAAAACCTTGTTCTGATGTTACATAAGCACATCATGTAACTTAAACTGAGAGATCAGTTCAACTCTGTGACTGTGAGCAAGCATAACTGTAGTGAAATAAAATTGTTATAAGAAGGAGTGAGAAGGGGTTTAGGGACTGACTTTTCTGCCATATCTCTCGGGGAGAAAATCTCAATGAAAGCCACTAGTATTAATGAAAGCCAATTGGAACTTGATAGGAATTATTTTGCTATTTTGTCAGCATTGGTTGGAACACAGGGATTTAGGAAGATTTCATTTGTAGAAGCACATCTAGGAACACTGTGCTGTCTCCTCTGAGCTGTGAGATGCACAAGCCTTTGGGAATTTCTATTTCTCTCAGGGTCTGGTTTGTATTCTGCTTTTCACATTTTCATGGAAGACCAACAAACTCACATTACTGGCATCTGTTGACTGGATGAGAACACACAAGCACAGACCCAAATCCTATCTACATTTTATGAAGGATCCAGAAAGATGGAAGGGAAATTCAGGTTGCCTGGAATCACTACATCTCTTCTAAAAATTGTCCCCATGAGCTAAGGAGAGGATAGCCAGGATGGACAAACAAATACCTTTTCACAGTGGGGTAAACTTTCAAGTCCCAAATGGGCTTCAAGAAAGTCCTTCTCAAATCATTAAACAGGTCATGTCAAAGAAATGGTGAATGAGAAAGTTGCCCACTGTCATGATGGGTCCAGGAGTTGGAATGGGAAGAGAACACAGTAAGCGGGGACCAGCACAGCATGTAGGGATCCCAGAGAATGGTGCATGCTACAGTTGAGACATTTCCTAACTGCATTCGCTGGCATTACACCTGGCTCTGAACAGTGCATTTCATTGCTCTTTATTGGGAGCACACAAACATTTCCTCCCATGTCAAAGGAAGGAGAGGGAAAAGCTCAGCTGCAGGGGAGAATAGAGAAATCAGAGAGTAAGGGAGAGAGCAGTGAAGGAAAGAGCAGGTATAGTGCATGTCCGATGAGGTCCATCTGTTCCTCATTAACCAGATGTCCCCCACCCACCTCCTGAAGTGCCATTGACTGTGTATTGTCAGCACAAGAAGGGGATAACAATGCTACCACGGCGCAGACATTCATACACCAACAGGAGTCCTGCCACGCAGACATCCCTCCCTCTACTACCCTTCTAGATTGCATGCCAAGTCCCTCTTTTTCATAATCGGCTTTTAAACAGTTACATCCTCATAAAGCTTTTTGCATTATAATTGCCGTGTGTTTTGTCCTGCTCTAAAATGGCAAGCTATTTCAGCCCAGTTTATCAGAATCAGACCTTACTTCCTGCGTGTCACCACTTCCTGCAGCATTTAGATGAGAGAAGAGTGAATCCTTGCTTTAAAAAGTGATTTCTGCCTGCCAAACTTCATTATTTTAAGAGTCAGAGAGTCCTTGGATTCACACCTGTATCCACAGTACAGCAGCAGATTTATGGACAATTCAACCTACTAAAGATTATTCAGAAATACGGGAAGAAGCATAAATTACTTTCTCTCTGTTGTTAGCCAAGGATCATTTATAATAAGAGTCCATTGAGTCATCCTTACTCCAAGGGTGATCTGTGCATTGGTCCGTGTGTGGGCATGTCAGCCCACACAGGAAAACTCTATCTCACTCCCTGGACTGTATTCACACCCTGTTCATGGGAAGCCTTCCATTACCTCCACGTCCCTGATGAAACCAAAGCGCTGTGTCCTCAACCCTCTAAATCATACCGCAGCACAGCTCATAAATTGTAGTGTGCAAATGGAGCACATGCTGAACTGCAGGCACAGATAATGTGATGCTTCCACCTATTTTCCTTCATAAAAGCATGCGGGTTGTGCTGTATACTGGGCCCTTGTCTCAGGGAAGCTAGAAGATAACCTGTGTCTTGGTCTTGTCTTTTCTCTCTGAGCTCCTGCCCATTGCGCTTGAATGGGTAGAGGAGATCCAGGTGGGCATGTGTCCTCCAGACTTGGTCGAGAAACAAAACAGGAAAATTCATCAAGAGTCAAGAAAGAATGGATGATAGAGAGGGGAGTGAATGGTTTTTCAAAGAAAAAAGCCTAGTTTGGTGAGGGGAATAACCACAGTCAAAAAAGACAAATTATCAACAGGCATCTGAAGGGAGAAGATCTCCCATCAAGTCAAAAGGAGAGTGTTTATTGTTTTCTCATGATCTGTATTTCCTGAGAGATGATGGGTTCAGACATTATATGTAAAGTTCATCTTTATCACAGATGTGTTACATCTAGCAGTGCCTGATAAATGAAAGCATAAGCCAAAATGCTCATGTCTCGTGACAGGATTCTGTGAAAGGCTGCACTTAAGCTACCTGGGAAGTTGTGTGAGTCTGCAGGGGGAGGCAACTGCAGTAGGAGGTCAAGTTGTCAGGAAGGGATGGTCGATAGAGGCTCTGTGCCCCTCAAACATCCCTGGAGATACCCAGTCAGGTGTAGTGCTTTTGTTTCTCTTTATGCCCCAGAGGCTAAAAGCACATTGGAAACTCAGCAGCTGGATTCTGTGGCAGCAATCTGATTAGTGTCCAACAAATGGCTGCTAGCCAGGTTTGTGACAACCTGATCAATCAAATTCAGAAAATCCCTTTTTAGCTCCACAGCTGACATTGGAAAAGATCTGGGAACATGTTTGGGAATTGGAGACACCTGCTGAACATAAATGAGAAAGAAAAAAAACAACGCAGACAAGCAGGTGGAGAAAGAAATGAATGGAGGACGTGAGATTATTCCACGTGCTGGCGTGCAGAAGAAAGCAAGCCACATGAGGTGCCAAACTGTGTCTTTGCCTGCATCACATGGCAAACATAAGGCTGTTAGGCAACTTAATGTGCATGTATTTCCATGTCTTGGTTTTGCAGTAGGAAGTCACACCTGAGAATTTATCCAGGTGAGTTACAACTGACATGGAAACCCTGAGGAGAAAGCTGGAATCCAGCAAGATGTGGAAAGACAAACCCAGAGTTCCTGTTGTTGCTATTAAACACCATCTGTCACAGACGTATGCAGGAATTCAGTATTGGATTCTTCTTACATCACAATGGTTAAATGAGATAATCTGCATCTTAGCCTTACATGCATCATTGCTGAACATAAGAATCAGTGGTTTATGGTCACTTGTAGTAGCTATGGATTGTATGTCAACTCCAGACCTTACTTCCCTGACACTGCCCAAGATTTAAACAGCATGGATTTTATTTTTCTTTTTTCTCCTTGCTGTTTTCTTCTTCTCACTCAAAGCATTGTAGACTTGGTTTTTTCTTTAAGAAAATCTTTTTTTTAGGTACCAAATAAGTCTGCAACTGCAGCAAGAACAATACCCTGGTGTTCTCTCTTTCCCCTTTGGTTCTAACAACCTCTGAGTATCAAACAGGCTTTGCTTTGGAGAGAAAAAAGATAATAATGAACAACTTAAAATAGCTCTGCTGAGGAAAATATGAGTTTGATTTCAATTGCAGAGGGAATAACTTTTTTCCCGGCTCTCTCACTGGCTCTAATAGAAGACCAGCAAGATCTGATGCGATTCCTGCAGAGACCTCCTATGTTCAAAGGATCTGAGAGCTTGCAAGAAGTACTGTAGGGCTTGAATCAGCTCTAATACATTACTGATTGCAATCCATGACATTTCCATGGTCCTTTAGAGATCATCTATGTACTTCACACTTGGAAAACAGGCAATGCCCTTCTGTGGTCTGATAGACAGTGGAGCCAGGTAAACAGCACTGTGGAAGGATGGTGGAATGATCTGGATATGGACTTAAGACTTGATGAAAAGTGAGTTGAGCTCTGCTGCAGTCTTTGTGTATACTTGGCTAACCACTTAACCTTCCCATGTCTGAAATTTTCCACATATAGAATGGGCATGGGACCATTTTCTTGTGCTCCAGGGACACTGGGTAATGAAATGCATCAAGGAGTGAAAAAAACATGCACTACCAAAATGGCTTCTATTGCTCTGAGCAGAGAACAGCAATGGCATGCATAGACAGCACAAGTTGAAACATCATCATCAGCATCGGTTTTGCTGATGAAAACTGGGACATTGCCTTCACTAAATCATCTGATAGCCTTTGTTTACCTGACCAGGGAAGGCACTAGTGGAATGTCATCTTGATTGGTAGCAGCAAAACTTTCACACCATGATCTGCCACTCTGTGTTCTGGAGAGGCCATGTGTGTCATGGAAAATAAATTTATTTTGAGAGATTTAAAAATGTTTTTGAGACTATTCTTACATTCATTTTCTGTGAAAGTAAACATCAGTTATTACTCAACAACCACACAGACCTCACAGGAGGCCATAATTATTCTTAAAAAAATATCCTAAAATAGTCTTTTTATGCATAAAAATGTCAACATTTTAAAGTTCTGCCATTCAAAATGACCTCTGTAGGGAAGCTGTGGATTTCCAGCTTTTTCAGTGGTATCTGGAGCAGGATGGATGGTGTGGGGGTTAAAGGTGGCTTTGTACTGTGTTTGTATTTTTCTGAGCATCAGACCAGAAGAGATTGGCTTAGTCTCTGATGCAAGTTGGAGTACCTCAGGGCTGTTGTAACATATACCTGACCAAATCATAAGTTAAAATAAGGGACCACTGAAGCAGAGGACTCCTAGGACATGATGCCTTGTTTCTTGTACTGTTTGTCTTTTGCCCACATCCCCTAACTGAGGGGAGGTTTATGCATTTCTTGGCTACGTGAGGGTTTCTGATAATAGGAAATTTAAACCGCCGACGTGCAGCACTGTTAGCAGAGGGCAGGATCTCTTTCCGACTCCATGGAGTCAGGCAGCAATACAATTAACTGAAATAGCATAATGTTTTCTGTCTGAAAAAAAAAGAAGCCACTGCCTCGAGACTAGATCTTACTTGTTTTGGGCCTTGGGCTGGTGTTGTTTTGGAGGAAAAGATCGCAAATGTCACACTGTCTGTTCAAACTAATAAATGACACAAATGCACATTTTCCAGGGAAGAAATACTTCAGCCATAAGAGGAGGCCATAACCAGGTGCACTAGAAGGCTGTGCAGCAAACCCTTCTCATAATTCCCCTGATGTGCTCCAACAGGGCTCATGGTGAGTTCAAGAGATGGCATCTGAGGAACACAGTATGGCCTCGAAAAAAACTGTGTGACACAGCAGTACCTGATATAACCAGTGCAAAATCACCATGATAACCTAGCATGACCCACAAGATTGACCCTGTGACAACGTTTGATTTATTACAAATGACATGGATTTAATCATTCACTGGAGAATGCCGAATGACGCAGCACAGCGTTGCTCACTGTGGCTCTACTGAACTGGCACGCTCCGATTGGCTTTGGGAACACACCCATTGGGTGATTCATACAATTAAAGAGCTGCCAATCCTCCCAACACTAATGAAATACATCTCTATTTTACTGGTAGCACTTTCTAGCAAGCCATTTAGGCTTTTCTGCTGCTCTCATCACCCTAAGGTATGAGCACATCACAGTTGATGGACAGCTGGTTTGCAGTTGAGGTTAAAAGGAAAACCTGGTCCTGAATAAGATAAAATTGAATAATTCATGAGTTTGTAAGCAGAATACAAATGTTCAGACAGATAATTAATTGCTGTACTGGCTTAGTGCAGGTTGGATGATGGACCCCACATTGCAGGGGAGACACACAATAACGTTAATATAGAAAGGTTAAGAACAGTGTGGTCTGAGGAAACCAGTCTATAAAATTGTTGTAAAATGTCTAAACTATATCTCAAATATGGTTTGAGATTTCCTACAGATCATGGGAAAGACACTGTGGTTCTTCTCCACTGGAAGGAAAATAAAGATAGCTTTAAGGTGCACAGCAAGCTGCCCTCTAAAGTCACTAGTGTATGAGCATATGTCAGCCAGAACATGTGTATAGGGCTCAGTCCTAAGATTCATTCCAGTAGATCATCTCATTTAAAAGCACTAAACAACAAATAATTTTGCTTATATTCTATCTGAAGACATTGTGTATTTAGGGGTAATCCTGGAGAACATCAATTCAGGGCCATGTGAATGTGATGGCAATTTAAGACTCTTTCTTCTGTCATTCTGGACTGAGTATGATCCAGACATGCTGGAAGATTTAGTCCATCTAGGACAGCCAATAGAGTCTGTCATAAACTAAACTAGTTCAATACTATTGTCTCAAACCTTGCAATAGATCTAAATTTTCCTATTAGAGCTTCAGTTTCCCTTCTTTTGCATGTCCCTTGGTCTAACATCCATGAGGATCCAGCTCACTTCCTTCCCTGCACAAAAATTAAATCTTCCCTCAGCTGTAGGCTCTATCCCGATTCCCTACTCATTTTGCTGCTGTACAATTAAAAACCAGATTCTCCCTCATTCACTCTCACTATCCTCCTAATCTAATGCCCTGGTGTTATCCTGATAACAGCATGTAGAGATGGGAACTGATCTGCCTCCCATCTTGTCATCTTCTCTCACATATCCGACCCAGTTCCCAGAGACTGATTTTGTACAACTATAAACATTTAGTCTTGAAAATTGATCATTGGCCCAGAAGCCAAATGTTTGTTATCTGGAAAAAAAAAAAAAAAAAGATGACGTTACAATTATTCTTATTTTAGGTCCTGAAAAGGGCAGGAAGTCCTACTACATTAGCAGTGAAAGGAACAAGAGTGGCTCAAGAGGGTCTTGGTAGGTTCAAAAAGTCACAACACTTGAAAGCATAGTCCATATTTGATCACCTATCAACAATTTATCAATACCTCAGTGATTAAAAACAAAGCCCTTTCACTTCATTAAACGCATTCAGTGCCGTTTGCTCTACATTCCAAATGGCTGAACTGATGTTCCAGTGCAGCCTATTTTTAGTCTTTCTGATTAGTTCATTATTTGGGAAGAGCTACTGACTGTGTATCTGTTGCAGAGATCTAATTCTTCATGTGGATCCCAAGGAAGAGCAGGGCTTTATATAGGTCTTGAGAATTCATTTGGAGTTGGGTTTAACCACTGTCACTGCTGTGGTGCAGCTCAGTGAAGTGATGAGCATGGAGCTTTCCTCTCCTTGAGTCCTTTAGTCTATTTTTATTATGGGGAAGAAGCCCTGTAACATACTACATCTTTTTTTCTTTTTCCAAGAAAACTAAGATCTAGATTGACAAAACTAGCAGTCTCAGTGAGAATTAAACAAGATGCTCAAAATAAGTGATCTCTTGGGTATCTGAGTAAATTACCACCTCCAGATCAGATTTTATTTATTTTCAGAACAAACTATTTCTTTGCTGGTAAATCCTGCAGTTTTGTCATGAATCCAATGAATTTTCACTGGTAAGTGACAACCCTAGAGACAGAAGTGGCCGTGTATCCCCAGGGCAGATACCACATGGGCAAAAGCATTCCAGCATTGCCTCTTCAGCAAGCTTCAGTCCTCATGTGAAAAGACAGGATCTGCAGGTCACATGGAGATTAGTCTCTGTGTCCTTCAGCCCTGCCTGCTAAAACTGCAAAGGAGAAATCCAGCTGTGATGGCATCTTCTGGCTCAGGATTTCTCAAGCACTTGCAGTCACATCTGGGCCACGCTCCATTTCAGAACCCCAAATAATACAGTACTCCTCCAATAAGAATAGAATAAGATGTGTTCATTCATTTCTTTCAGACCACCTGTGGTTACCAAGCATGGGGGAAAACCCCTCCAACCACATAGGCATACCTGTTTGGGCTTAGGGATTTAGATTTGGGTTGAGAACTGACAGAGGCTCATGTCTCCATGGTACAATGTAATGTGACCTTGCATGGGTTTTGGAACCTACACGCCTAAGTAAGCTCTGCATCTCAGACACACGGCTAATTTGCCTGCGCAGAGCACCATGCTTGAGTAGCCATTAGGACGGGAAATACCTAAGCTAGTTTGCTTAGAGTTGTTTGGATATCTCTTTCTGGCACTGCCTGGTGCTGGGCAGGCATGCCCTATTCTGCATTCTGCTCTGCCTGGATAAGGAGATGAAGTCAGTTCTAGGTGTAATACCCTCTTACTGATGTCAAAAGGAACAACAGAGAAACAAGTTCTACACATTTGCTGTCTTCTGCTTTGCTGTCTTTCATATGTCATTTGTCATCTCAGATTGTCACTTCTTTGATGTAGGGACAACAGCTTTTGTGTATGCACAGTGTCTAGCATAAAGGCATTTCCACTCTATGTGAGGTATTTTTGGTGCACCTGCAATGGTACATACGCAATAAAAGGTAAAATACTCAGAAAACCTCTGCCAAAGAACAGCATCCAGAGAGGAACATTAAGTGTTGGTTCCCCTGCTTTACCAAAGACAATTTAGCCAAGCCATGGGTTTTCTGCCATGAAAACTGTACCCCAGGCCTCCAGAAGAAGGACAAATTCATGTGACTAGTCTCAGTGTAGGAAGTTGTCATGTTGCCTTAAGTTGCTTACATAGGTACATTTCTTGGCATCATCAAGTCAAGCCCAACATTTTATACTCCAGCTTCTTTATTTCTTTCTTTCCTCGCCTTTCCTTTTTCAGACTTTATTGCATGGAGCTGCAACCACTGGTCACACTTTCCAGACTTCTGCAGGTTCATGGTTGGTTGGCCTACGTGATTGATCCTTCCCTGTCTATATGTGTCTGAACCCTTCTTTCTCTCCCATGGGTTGGAGCAGTAAGGAGTGAGAGAAAAGGCCTTCAGTGGTGGAAGATGTTGGCATCAGCAGGTGAAAATCTATCCTGTTCCACAATGCAGAGAAGATGGGTGAGGAGGTCTGTCTCTCCATCCATCAGCTCCAGCTGATATTCCTGCTTCTCTCAGCAATTCAAGGCTCTCTTACCTCTGAGTCCCAGGGTTTCTTCCGACTCATCTTCCTCTTTCAGACTGTATTTCTTAATTATCTCCTTCCAGCACTCACACTGCATTCCTATTAGCACCTTCCCTTGTTATGACGTGGCCAAGTCCTGGGTCCCCTCTTTCCTAGTGTTTCCTTCTGGCCAGCTGTTCTTTCTGGCTGTGACAGACCCTTCCAGCCCCAACTGTCCCTCTGTTTTCAGCATGCAGAGATGCTTTCCTCCACAGCTGAGTCAGTTTATTCCCAGAAACAACCCATCCCTTCAGTTTCTGCAGAAGAATAAAAGCCCTCCCTGGTCATGGTGCCTTTATATCTGCACAATGCTTTTTCTCACAGTCTTGCTTTGCTCTGAATGCTTTCCCCCTCACTGTTCCTGTAAATGTGGGCCAAGCTGCAGTGATGCAGCACACAGAAAAACACCTTTCACCTGTGATCTTAGACAGCCTCTGGAATTAATTCCTGGAAAGCCAGTCTTGGCCTTTCTGAGTTATGCTTTCCTGCAAACAGATGGGCAAAGTGGTGGATGAAGAAGACAAGAATGGAACAATGATTGGGAAAGAGTGGTGCAATGACTAGGCAGTCACCTGAAATTTAGGAAAATTGTCAATCCCGAGCATTTCCTGTGTATTGTGCTGCTGTTTACATTGCAGTTCACTCGGTAGGGTAGACATATTATTTTCTCTGTTGCTCCCTTTCCCAACAGCAAAACAGTTCTACTCTGCTCCTGGCAGTTGTTTCCTTTTAGACTACTGAGTACAGTTTCAATGGAGATATCTCAGCTAGACAACTGTGCAATGTTCAGCTCCAATTAATCTTCAACACTGAGCCTGTTCACTGCTGCTCTGTTGCCCGAAACCCTTGCGCTTCATGAGAGACCCTATCATCCTCACTGGCTTTCTCCCAAATCTCCTATGAAACCTCTTCGTGAATTTTCACTTCCTTGAAAGAAATACATGGCTCCTATTTTTGGAGACACAAGGGGAGTAGGAGACATTAAAACAACTCCATGTCTGGAAGACTTAGGGGTCTAGCCCACCGTGCAATCCCTTCAAACCTCAAAGATATGAAGGAACCTAACCCTGGTTATTTCTTCAGTGAGCAGCTATATGTCTCCACTTCTGTTATGTCACAGGTCAGCTTAGAATTCCTCTTTGTGCTGCATACACTGAGATGATAGGGCTCCAGGCAGGCAAATTATTTGAGGAATATCTGGGACAGAGGCTTCTACACCAAACTGTAGCATCCCCCATACCAGAAGCACACTCTGCAGTAGTGCTCTGAAGCAATTGGAGGAGAAAGGAGTCTGGAGATAGCTATTCCTGTACATTTCCTCCCCACGCCCCAACTCCATTTCCACAGTGCATTTCCACAGTCTCTCACTCAGTTGTTTCCTCTGGACATCAGCCCCTCTTGCTGTCCCCAGAATACACTAAATCCAGCTCTTCACCCTGTTTACAGTGTTCCTGCTGTCTCTGGCCAGTTATGAACTCCCAAATGCAGGGAAGTGATCCATCCTGTGGTAATGAAATTCAGTAAAACTTCAGAGCGGCTTCCACATATTCCCTGTACTTAATATTTTTAGTCTCTGAATATTTGATTTCTTTCTCCCTCCCCCCTGCCTTCACACAGGATGACATTCTTTTCTGCTCGAGTCCTTTCAGGTGCTACTGATCTTGAAGCTCCCCAATTACAACCAGTTTTCTTGTGATGGTGACACCTTAAGAGACAACAGCAGCTGCCTATAAAGGGCCTCTGCCATCTGTTTCCTCTGCCACTTCTTTGAAACAGCTCTAGCTATATACAGAAAAATATTTATCGCAGTTCATTCACTCCCTCACTCAAAAATGAGCAAGAGAAAAATGTCTTCTTTCATGATTCTGCCGCTGCCCTTCAAAAACCCGTGACCCTCAGCCTAAGGAAAAGGGCAATGCTTGAATCTAAAAGGAAGCAGCAGAAATTCTGGATGATTGATCCCTTGAGACCCTGTAGTCTGAAGGCAATTCTGGGGGCCATCTACATTCAGGAATGACTCCTCATGGCTGTCTGAAAGGCAAAAGTCAGAGCCGGTCGCTTCATCTCAACCACCAAGCTTTCATACCAATTGGATCTGGAAGGAGATGCACGTGTTCACGTGTGCACACATGCACGTGTGAACACAGTCATGAGTCCTTTTCCACTACCTCTCCATAGAGGTCGAATGGGATGGAATCAAGGGAAGTAGTTCCTACCTAGTTCCTACCCAGGAGGACTATGGGCTAAAAACGGAAAGGGAAGAGAAAAAATGTCGTCGGGGGTTAGGGTTGGTAGAGAAAAATGGAAACATGAGAGATGATGCAGACAAAAAGGGAAGAAAAGAAGAAACAGTGAATTCTGAAGAGGACTGATGAAGATAATGAAGAAAAACTAAAACCAAGAATGGAAAAGAAAAAATAGAGGAAAGAAAAATATTAGGCAGCATCCTCAAGCAGAGATAAAGCTCCAGTAACAGAGTCTCAGAAATTTACTGTTTACAATGGACAGGTCACAGTAAGGTTGCAGGAGTCAGTAAACAGGGTTAGAGGAAAAGTCATTTGATTCACAGTGCTTGGTCTATGATACTGAATGAACATGACCATAAGCCTGGGAAATATTCAGTGTTCAAGCATGATTCATTGGACTGCAGCTACACTAGTGGTATAAACAAGACCTAAAGAGAGAGAGAAATTCTCTGAGTGATAGCAAATTTAAGAATGAAATGTAGTTATGAAGCAGTGGGTGGAGAAAAATAAAACAGGCACTAAAAATAAATATCATGTTCAGGAGGAGAGTGAAAACTGAGAAATAGGAAGAGAAAAATCAGAAAGGGATAGAAAATCCAGGGGACGGAGGTGGATAGTGTTATTCTTTATTTGACAGAATGTATACTTTATACAACAAGCTAAAACAGAAATTTATAGTTGTTTGCTTCTAGCAAAAACACACATGAGAAAAATCCCTACCCATGAATAGAATGTCATTGCATTCTCAGGTTTTTGTATACCATCCTCATTTTCTGTTTTTCACAGCCAGTAGATAGGAGAATATGCTCTGGGGGAATAGGAGGTGCAGGATAAAGTCCACTTGCTTCTCTGCGGAGTTATAGATTTGATAGGAAGCTAGTATAAATACTTTAGCAGCCTGTGACACAGAAACAAGTGGATTTCACCTATCCTGCAGGGCTTGGTATGAAAATTCTGATTGTGTAGTTTGGAATTTTATGGGAGAGCTTTTCTGTAACACGAGGAGAACAAATGGGGCTGGGAAACACAGAGCTGTCAATAAAAAACAGGAGATTCAATAAAAGATAGAAATGCAGAACGAAGAGAAAAAGAAAGGTGAAGGCCAGCAGGTTTGTGGTCACCACTGGCATTTTACACGCTCACCCACCCAGGGTGACAAGTCTGTAAGAGGATTCTCGCCCCAAGGGGGGGGCAGCCAGGTTGAATTTTTCTTATGATGGTGAAAGACAATGAAAATATGAATAGTTAAAAGAGAAACTGCTGGACTGGGTGAGCAGCTGGTGTAAATAAGTGCAGAATCTCATTAACTTTAGGGCTGTCACACCCACTCACACCAGAAGTGAATTTAGCCCCTGGTTTATTGGGTACGTCACTGGCAAAGCAGGGACACGCAGCGACCTTGGGGGCATGGCTGTTTAGAGCACGCACAGCCCTTCCTCAGCCTCATTCTCCCCTTGCCTACACGGGCAGCGTAAGCAGCGTGGCTCCCTCCGAGTCAGTGAGGTTACATCAGTGCAAACAAGGGGAGAACTGGGCCTCCATCTCTTGTGCATAGAAACACTACAGTATTGTACGTCATCAGATGCCAGTTCAGTAATCATTTCCACAGATACAAGAGAAAAGAGACAACCTCGTTTCTAATTTAGTCGTGATAGCATCAAAGAGACCCAAAGCCTATTGCTTTCTGGGAAGCAGGGACTTCAACAATAATAATTCTTTGCACATATATAGCACCTTCATTGCTAACTACTTATTTTATACCCTGGGGTGTGAAGAAAAAGGACTCTACTTAATTCATATGTTCTTAATTGCTCTCTATCCCAGATCCTTCCTAGAAAAATATGATAGAAATACCTAAACTCACTGTTAATTTGTCAAATTAGGGCAGTCATTGACACCAGCAGAAACGCAGGCCTAGTTTGCATCTTACATTGCAATGGCATAGCATAGCACCTAGAAACAAAAGAAATGCCAGACTAAGTAAATCTGAGCTCTGTTTAATCCCTGACAAATGTTTCAGGGAAGAGGCAAGAACCACATGGCAGTCAGATAGGGGATAGACTGCCCTTGTGAAATGTTATCCTAGTTTTTATGGCGACTGGCTTAATTGCTGAATTACAAAACACCCAAAATGCTGTTCACATCCATTAGGAGGACGCTTAATTTTTGTGAACTCTGTCGTAAATGCCCACTTGCTTGCTAAATGTTGTTAAAATCTTGGCCATGAGAGCTCCAGTGGCAATGAGCTCCAATGCCCTGATATGCATCAAATGAGAAAGCTTTAACTGGGTCTCTGGTGACTCACATCAGGTCCTCTTGTCTGTGTGTTGCAAAATGGGGAAATCAAGAGCTACTGATCCACCTTCTCTAGCCCATTCATTATTCAACACAATCCAATCACTTTCCCTCTCATTCACCTCCTTTTCCAGGCAAACTTGTCTAGTCTTGCAGACTGCCTTCATACACACAGTTGTTCCTACACTTCCTTGTCCCTGTCCTCCTTGCTGACTTAGCAACACCCCACCCTTGGGTAGCCCCTGCTCTTGTACTCTCTGCTATCCCTCCTGTTCTGTTCCTTATGCCAGGGTACTCGATGGTGGTGAGTTTCCTGTTTGCAGCCGTGTGCTGCAACGGACCACTAACAACAATATCCCTGTTTCTGATATCCAGTGAGTCACCATGGTTCATGTAGACCCCTGCACAATATACAATCCCCCTTTTCTCCCCAGCCAACAATACCCTCTGCCCTTCCTCACTGATGTTAATTCAGCCAACCATCTGTCCTGGAGCCTCCAGCCCCATTCACCTTACCCCCTTAGGTGTTACTGAGAATCCCAGAGAAAATCATCCCCCCTGTAAACAGCTTGAAAAGGACGACTGCTCGCTGAGACTCTTCTTCCTCACAACCAGAGATCCTTTACTGTAGCGCACAACAACTGCCCCAAGGTTATGGCTACAGAGACCCTTATTTTCCATTTGGATCCTGGCCTGATCCATGTCTGAGGGTTGCCAGGGAGGGTATTTAGGGCTACCATGAGCTCCTTCCAGCCCAGTTGCTGGCTGCACACAAATGAACCAGCTCATCAGATGAGCTGCCAGTGAGCCCTCTGGCCATGGAAGGTTGGAGGCAGCAAAGTGGAGGGATGTTGTCTTGACCACGGGCAATGAGCACTGAATGGAGCAGAGGGAGGGGCTCGGTTCTCACTCCCCCCAGAGGTAGAGGTAGAGCTGCCCTGGGGGTAAGAGGAGACAGCAACTGCAACTGGTGTCATACACTACTTTGAGGAGGGGATACACTGGTCAGAGAAAGGAGGAGGGGGACAGCCAGAGAGGGGTTGGAAAAGTGTTGCTTTAGAGCATAGAGGCAGAAGAGCTCCAAAAGAATGGGGTCCTTTAGCTGCGGGGAATGACTGTATGTAAAGTGGGGGAAAGCCAGAGGGAATTGATGGCAGGGAGAAGAGGAAAGAGGATAGAGAGATGAGATGGCAGGAGCAAAGGAAACAGAGAAGAGCAAGGACAAGATAATGTAACAGAGGAGAAAACAAGGGGGATGGGCTTCAGAGAACTTGGAGAGAAACAGGGAGAAATAATGAAGGAAAAGATGCTTTTGAGAGAAACCACAGAAGAGACATGAAGATGAAAGGGAAAAATAAAGAAGAAAAACAGGGGAGGGAAACGAGAACAAATTAAAATGGAGATGGATAGAATGAGTCAAAGATGGAGGGTGAGGAAAAAGCTGGGGTCATACGGGCAAGGGAAAAATAACTTTTAGGTGTATTGTATTTCCCATACGTTCTGCGTATGCCTAAACTGTTCTGTGCTCTGTGTTTCCCCTGCTGGGTGGTTGTTGCTCTGGGATGGGGGCTGCAGGGGGAGGAGAAGGAGTGAGAGCCCCGCTGTAATCCATTCCCCCGGCAGCAGCCTCCTTCCCTCCCCGAGAGCCCCTTGCAAGGGGGAAGGTTTTGTGCCCGTGAAAGGCAGCAGCACATCCCCTGAAAACGAGAGCAATATGGAAGGGAGAAGCAGCCCAGAACGGAGCAGCGAGGGCTCCCCCTGGGATAAACCGGGTATGCTTGATTGGGAATCTGCTCTTAAAACAGAGGCAGGGGGCAGAGTCATCAGAGAGCCTGAAATGTTCCCTGCTCCCCCCGGCAACCTCCTCGCTACTGCTTTTAAATTAAATAAATATGGAGATTCTACTGTCAAACCTCAGCAGTTCTCCTCCCCTAAAACTCTTGCTTAGATTGTACCAAACCACAGCCAAGTGAGATGGGGGCTCAGAGGGCTGCATGGTGAAAAAGATGGGATAAAAGGGAAACACTGGACAGGAATAGCTCCTGGTCTCCCTGGCAAAGAGACATTTGTTCTATCTCTGTGTAATTTCTTTATACATTACTGCTGCCACGCTGCATCTTCACGTCCCTCCCACTGCATTTTGCTCTCACTCTTTTCAGCAAGGCAATTTCTGGTGCATTTCAGGACAATATTAACCCATTCCTCTTTCTCTGTCAGTAGAAAGATTCATAATTTAAAAGCAATTTAAAAGTCAGTTCTAGCAACTTACTAGTCAGGAACAGCATTTCCTTGTCAAATCTTACAAAGGAGTTGAGCTTGCAGTTCTCAGCCCCTCAAATTCTTGTCTTCTTGGTGACTTCAGTCAGGTGTGAATTTTAGCTGAGAGGAGAACCAAACCGACCCAAGTCTGGGATCCTGAGTAATTCTTCCTCACCATCTGCCACGCCATTTTTAAAATCCTTTGTCTTCCTCTTCATCCAAGGCCTGTCCAGCTCTGAATCCTTTTTCTCCCCGGCAGATGCAGCACCAGCAGCAATCAGCTGTGTGCTGGGCCATTTCCTCCTGCTGCCTCTCAGGGCTGGACTAGGATGCTCCTGGTCCTGAACTGTGAAAGCAAGTAGACCCTGACTTAATCTACTGCTATATCCACTGAATTTTCAGAAAAGGCCCTGGATTAGGTCGGCACGGATCAGAGGAAAGCACCCAGTAGACTTGTGGATCCTTGGAAGTAGGACGGCAGGCAATTCTGCAGAGCAAAACTAGGGATGCTGACAGAAATAAGGGCTGAAATAAAGGAAATTGGGAAAGGTAAGAGGGAAAATAGGGAAAACCTCCTACCCATAAGATGGACACGAAAGGAAAGAGGTGCACCAGGAACAAACAGCAATGAGAGAAGGCAGTGAGAGGAAGCGACGCAGCACCAGAACGGTCTGGCAGAAGCTTGTCCACTGCCTGTGCCCTGCCTCACTTTGCTGTCAGGTCTTGATTTTTGCAAACACTGAATCTGCACTTAGCTCTCATGCACTGTTCAGATATAACAAGCTGGAAAGGGAACAGATCAGCTCGTTAATTTTCCTTGGGAAGGGTCTCTAGGCAAGAATTATTTTCTCCACCAACATTCATTCAATTACTTGCCTTCACACCAGTCAGATCTACAGGGATGTCTAACCTCATGTGCATCACTCATGCCTGCCTGCTCTGGACTCTTCTCTCTCTCCTTCTCAGTATAAAAGCCTCCCAGACCTATCCCTTTCCTAATAATAATGACAACATGACAAAACCAATAACCTGCAGATATAAAATACAATTCATTTGCTTGCTTCATAAGACCCTGATAAGGCATTGTCCCTCACTTTTTGAGATCCTATAGGAGATCTACAGGAGTTAATTAAAGAATTAGGTAAGGCATCACTCATAATAAAAAGTGGTTTTAAAGCACTCGGTGCCAAGAAGGAATTAGGTTGGAAGATCTGCAGCCATTTCGAAGTTGTAAGAGGTGCAGTATCCATGTGGAGCATGAGCTTGCAGATCTCAATTGCTTGGTGTATGTGTGTGTTTTGTACCTACACAGTCAAAGGACTGAGAAAAGATATTTTTCTTGAAGGATAGAGACTTTTGAATGGCCTGGGGACACATTTGAGCAACCCCAATGTCTGAGAAAGAACCATCTTAAGGAAGAACAAGAAAAAAAATCAGAATTGCGATCTGACACCACCTGTCTGCTTGAGTTCCACTGTGGAGCAGGGGTGTCCTGTAGGACACAAGAAAGGGGGGAAAGAAATCTCAAGAGAGGAGGAACTTCTGAAATAACACTCCTCTCTGAATCAACACAAAGATCTGAAAATGTTGTCTGAAACTCCTTTGTGGGGAATAGAATGACTGAAGAGAGGGGAACTCAGAAATTGAAAGCCTGGGACAAAATTGTCCAAGAGGAACTTGCAATTCTGACCATAACATATCTGTGTGTACAGTCCAAGACTAAATCCTCACATCCGTTTTTGTTACTGGATCTCTTGGCCAAGAAAAGATAATTTAACACAATAACTTGAACATGAGGTGTCTACCGTCTCTGACAGTCTACAGCGTTGACTAGTGCCAGTTTTCTTCCACATCCCCAGAAATGAAGGCAAGGTCATCAGGGGCTTCTTACAAGTAGTAGATGGCAGTTTGAACTCATTCTTTGATTATTTTCTTGTTATAAAGCCTCCTGCCCTCTTCTTCACTACCTCCCCTCACCCTATGGACCTGCCCTTACACCCACCCCAGGCAGAACAAGAGTGTCTGCCCCACACCCCTTGTCAGATGCCTCTGCCACACTGTGGGAAGGCTGTGAACAGAATCCAAGGGTTTTGCTCTTTTTTCAGCCTCCTGGGACCAAACCCTTACCTCCACAAATCTGCCCACCCTCTGTATCATGGGGGAAAGCAGGCTTTGCTGCATCCTTCTCTCTCCTGTTCACCAGCAGGCAGCTTTCACCAGGGAGAGCAAATCAACCAGGGACACCTTTCTGATTTGTTCTGCTGAGAAAGAAGATAACTCCTTCTACGGTGATCAGACATGACAGTAAGAGACCTGCCATCCAAGGGCTGGTGGGGATACTTGGCTGTGCTGTCCTGGGACTAAGACAGTGTCAGCTACCACCCAATGCAGGCTGTGTGGCTGCTGGAAGCTACGTGGAGGCATCTCAGCAGTGGCAGTGCCAGACCTATGCTGTGCCACCCCATGAAGCAAACTCATGCCCAGACCCTTGTCAGCATGTGCCTATGGCGATGGTTTTGCCTTCTGCTGAGATGCTCTTGCTACCAAGACTTTACCCAAGTTTTAATGCAACCTGTGCCCTCAGGCAAGGGGTTCAGAGCTGGGCTCAGCTCCCCCGTGGTGCACTGCACCCTCCTACCCCAGTTGCCAGTACTGCCCAGCATTTAGGGGGGGAATGGGCTGGCCCAACCCTCACATGTCTGGGGCAAGGGAGAGCAACCTGCCAGGGCCATGCAGCTTGTGCTCAGGCTGCACTTCACACCCCTCATGCGGGGCTGCAGTTTGAGCCCACTGGAGAGCATCAATAGGGAGGGCAGGGGGCCTCAGCTGGCAGCAGTGTTGTGGGGGCAGGGGGCACTTTTAATTGGAAGCACCCTGGCACATTCTTTTGCCATGCAAGCCGCTTCTCCACAGTGCCTGTGGGGTCCTGTCAGATGTAAAGGAGAAGGAGCCCTGAGCTCCTCCAATCTGACAAACCTCACCCGCCCCTTCCTCCTCCCCCTCAGACCGCGTCCCTCTGGGTACGGCTCTGTGGGCAGATAGACATGATCTGAATTCACTGCCTCTCCTGGCTGGGGTCCTCATACCTCCTATCTCCACCCCAGCCTCCCTCCTCCCTCCAGCTTGGGGACATGGCTCAGGGAAGGGAGTTCATCCCCGCAGCCTCTCTTCCCTGCATGGCTTTGCATTTGAGCTTCTTCTTTTTTTTTTTCTTTTCCCTTCTCTCTCTCTTTAATTTTTAATTAAGGAAATGTCTCCTTCCCTGGTTGTAATGAATATCTGTGTGAAAGGCTTTTCATTTTTTATTAATATACAACTCTATATATTTATCTATTTGGAGGAAATCTGTGCGTGTGTGAGCAAGTGTGTTTAAAACATCCCCCATTAATTTACTGCTATTGATTTTCTGGCTTGGATACAGCATATAGTATTCAGCATAGAGCTCCTCTGCAGGATATGTTAAAAGGCAGCAGTTTGGGTTGACAAAGGGCACTAAATGCAGTATGCGTCAAATAGACCATCGCTCAATGAAGTCACTTAGCTATTCAAAACATGTTCAGCCATCACTCAACCGTTTGCACCAAGAACGGGGGAGAAATTCATGCTTCTTCCCGGACACAACCATTTCCAACCAGCAGCTTTAGCTTGCTTTGGTGAGAGACATCAAAACATACATAGTTTATTCCCCCCTTCCCCCTGCCTTCCATCTCCCTGTGCCGGGCTAAGAAAATCAGTTCTGCGGTACCCACTCCCCGTTCTCTCCCCTCAGGGATCTCCAGGCACACCCAGCTCTGGTGGACACCAGTAGACACAGATCTTATCCCTGGATGTCCATGAACCCCCAGCACCCCACCGTCCAGCTGGGAGCTGATTCATAAACAGGGCTTTTACAATGGGCTGTAATGTGCTCCTGTGCTCTCGCTCTCTCCTTCTCACTACGTGTGTAACATAAACCACGCATTTACATCAGTTGCCCCTATTCCTTCAGCACAGGCTGAAGACCACCTCCCCAGCCCACACGTACACCAATAGCAGTACTGAGCAATACATATTTAAAAGCGAATCACTGGCCCCTCTTTTCTTTCCCCCTCCCTTAAGAACGTCTGATTCCAGAAGTTGGCTGCGGCGGTGTCTCTTCTGCCATCAGACATGTCACTGAGTTGCTGTTCAGTTTCACCTCATCAGACTTGGGCTGATTTTTCCATTCAGAGACTTGTTTATTTTTAGCCTTCACCATAAACCTTAAAAAAAAAAAAAAAAAAAAAAAAAAAAAAGAAGCCCAGAACACCCCCCCATTCTAACAACAAACAAACTGGGGAAAAATTCCAGCCCCAAACCAAACCAATCAGCCACCAACTAGACCCCTTTCCCTTTTGCATCCAGCCCAGTGAGATGTGGTTGCTTACAGGCATTACAAAATGCTCTGAACTCTGGTTGAGATCACTGGTATTGTTAGATTTACTGTGTGAGACATTTTGGACATATCAGGGTTGCTTCCCTTTCTCTCTTTTTCCCTCCTGAAAGGAACTAATAATTGCATCCAAAGTGATTTGCAGTCCCCCCCCTCCCCACGCTACCCCTCACTCACAGTCTTGTCTTTGCAAATAAGCCATTTGCAAAGAGAGCAATTATTTCACTCTCTGGTTGCAGCCGGAGCACAGCAATAACACAGCATTTTAGCATTGCTTACCCAGGCAATACAAACAAGCTAAAGACAGGCAGACTGCACAGTTGCTTTTTGAAAGGGTCTCTCGGTGGTTTTGTAACACACACATTATTCCAGTTGGAGAGAGGAAGTGAATTTTTTGGGGAAGGTGGGAGGGGGGGAGGGTGATAAAGAGGAAGAGAGAAGGGAATAGAACAGTGAATGTTTTGCCTGTCTTCTTGCCTCTGTGCCCTGAGTAACTGAGCCCACCACTCTCAAACCACGGTGAAAGGAAAGAACTGAGAAAATGGTGGAATGTGGAGGGATTTTTGGGGGGGAGGAGGGAGAAACATGGGGTGGTGGGAGAGGAAGGGGTGGGGGGGGTGTGGAGGTCCAGAATCAAATACCTTCCAGGCAGCAGGTTCTCCATAATCCAGAATGGGTCATGACTTCCTCATTCTTTTTGCTGGTTTCGTTCTCACTGACAGTTTTAGTCTTGCAAACCCCTCTGGAGTAAAGCCAGTAGTCGGTCCCCACAGCTATGGTCATCAGGCTGAAGGCAGCGAAAGCACCAACGGTGGTTAAAAGCATCTGAACACCTCTGTCAAAGAGCCCCATAATTCTTCATTATACAAATACCCAACCGCCTTCTGATTCTTGGGGTGTGTGTGTTTAATAAAATAAAAGAATAATAATTCCGACTAATAATATAATGGGTATAGAGAGAGAGATAGATATCAAAAAAGGGAGGTAAGAAAGCCCACGGAAAAGAGTGTAAATTAGAAAGACCACACGGGAAGAGGCTTGCCTTTTAAATCGGAAACGTTCTGGTTGAAATATAAAAAAAGGAAAAAGGAAAAAGAAAAAAAAAGAGAGAAAAGAACCAAGAAAAACCAAACAAATAAAGAGAGAACCCCCCCCAAAATGAGACGCCTTAATCCCTTTTTCTAAAATTCTGGTCTCCAGTTTCCATATGTAATGGCTAATTTGGAGATGGCTTCCACAGTGAACAGGGGAGCAGCAGCAGCATCCTCAACACAATCTCTCATTATCTGGACCTAGACAGTTAGAGACTGTAAGAGCAGAGATGCAACCTTCAGTCTTCTTGCTTAGCTCTGCAGCCTGCGCCATGAAAATCCTTTTCCTTCCCAGTTATCTTCCTTGGGTTTTTATTTTTTTTTTTTTCCCGGCAGCGGCAGTCGCTCCAATCCTCTCTCACTTTTTCTTGCTTGCTTCTCCTTCCTTTCGCTTGCTCCTACCACCAAGCCAGAGTGCCCAGTATACTGTAAGCCCTTGATTTCAGCTGAACAGGTGCCGAGGTCTCGCCTCCCATGGCTTTTCCGCACAGCCGCGGCGCTCGCTCCCGGCGGAGGTGGGCGAGGAGAGAGGGGGGCTCCTGGGGCTGGAGGGTTGCGGGGGGGAAGAGGGGGACGGGCGCGGCGCCCCTCCCGGGCGGGGGGCGCAGAGCGGAGCCCAGCTGCGGCACCCCCTGCCCCGCGGCGGCCCCCGGCGACTCCCGGGCCCCGCTACTGCATCAAGGCGGCGGTGGCGGCGCGGCGCTGGACGGCTCCCCCGCGGCGGCGGCGGCGGCGGTGTCGGCGCTGGCCGGCGGTGCTGCAGGACAGCTCCCCGGGCGGCGGGGCGGGCGGAGCGCTCCCGGGCCGCCGGTGCTGCAGGACAGCTCCCCGGGCGGCGGTGCGGGCGGAGCGCTCCGCGGCCCGCGGTGCTGAAGGACAGCTCCCTGCCCTCGCCGCCCGCGCTGCCCGCGCCGCCCGCGCCCCAGCATCCGCGGGCGGCAGCCGCCCTCCTCCTCCGCCCCGCTCCGCTCTGCGCGGGCAGGCAGCAGGCAGCAGGCAGGCAGCGAGGGGCGGGGGGGCAGCCTGCCCCCGCCCTGCGCCTCGCCCGGCGCTGCCGGCCCCGCGAAGGGTCGCTCCCCGGGAGCCGCCGCGGAGCTCAGGGGAAGGCGCCGCTGGGGCTCTCCCTCGCTTTCCGCCTTTTAGCCCCCCACCGCCGTCCCCCGGCTCAGCCGCCTTCGCATCCCCGCCGTAGGTGCCTGGAGCCGCGAGTGCGACCCGCACACCGCAGTTAGACCCGCACAGAACTTCAGTCAGCCGTTTCTCTCCCCAGGAGATGGGTGAAATGTAACGCGGAAGGGTAATTTAAAAACAAGCATGTATTTCTGCTCTTATTGCTGTTGTTATGATTTTTAAGTGCTTCCTCTTCACTCTTCTCGGGTTCGCTGCAAGTTGCATATGTCTTGGTGTTGCTCGTTTTTTGTCCCTCTGCCTCCTCCTGACCAGTGTTGTGTGGACCCAGTGTGTGCATTCTGACTTTGTCTTTATGGCTTTCTGTGAAATCCCAATGCCTGCTCCAAGAAGCGGACATTTTGGGAAGATTCTTCATGAGAAAGGACGTTTTATGGTAATTACTATAATTTTGTTACGGAAAGGAACCACCAAAACTGAATACCTCCACCCCCACAACTCCCGGAAAGCAATCCACCTTTCACATCCTTGTTTTACACATAAAGATGTATGAGCTGAATGGATGCAGCCTGAAATCTATCACTGCTTAAGTTTCCTGTGTCAGACACAACCTGATAGTACCAAGAACATACACAAAATTGTGCAATACTGACATCTAAGTATGGCATAATCCTCTCTCTCTTCCTCAGCAGTATCATTACACCAGGTTAATTACATTAGTCACCTTCTGGTTCTATACATGTAGCTGCTCATTAATGCAACAATCATAAAGAAAAGAAATAATCTAATTCTTGATGCTACCGATTTTGTTTCTCTCTGATCAGGTTCATTGTTCAGTGAAAAGGAGACCAGAAGAGCTGCTTTAGGTTCACTGCTGTTCTGTGCGGGGGAGCAGGGCTGAGGGAAGTGGGTGCTGGGAAGTTGAACCAGTTGGAGGGCTTCAGCCATGCCGCAATTTCGTAACTCCATTTATCTCTTCTCCCTTCTCCCTCTCTGTGTGCTGCCTGAGACTATCCTTCCAGGACAATCTGCCCCGGGACCATTGGAAATGAAGGGCTCTGTAGCAAGCAGCCAAGGGGCCGCTGGCTGCCCTACAGACCCTCGATCATTTCCCCTATTTGGAGGGTACAATCCAGGCTGCCCTCACAGCTGAGAACAAGGCAGAGGGGTTTGTCAGCAAGCACTCATGGTGTCTGGCATCAACCATATGCAGATCACCACTAGCAGGAAGGAAAGGCCCTGGGGAAGGCAGAAGGGAGGGGTAGTAGGAGACATTGCGGACTGAGGCCACTGAGATATTTTTTGGGGATGAACAAACCCTGGCCTAATTTGAGGGAATCCTAGCCTTGCCCCCTCTGCCATAGGAGCCTGCAGGGCCTCTTTCTGCACTCACAGAGCTGCCAAAAAGCTGGGGATAAACAAGGGGGGAGGTGGCTCCAAAGCATCTTTAGTACCCTGAGTACAGCCTACTGCAAGAGTGTGGAGGACGGTAGCTTGTGGACAGGCTCTCTGAACTGTTATACTTGGTGCAAAGGAATCTGAGAGGCAGAGAGATGCAGAGAACACCCCTAAGATGGTGGGAGATTAGGGCTCTACAGGGATGGCCTGTGTTGAAGAGAAGGTTCTGTGAGGGTTTCTCTGGGAAAGCTAGAGAAGATCACTCAAGGACCTTCCCTTCTATTTTCACTGGAAGAAGGAAGGTGCCTTGAAGAGGAAACGCATAAGGGAAGAATAAGTAGTTCTTGGGACTCTGAGCATTTTCTTTTTGTGTTGGTGGTCATTCCTCTGCAACTCTATCCAGTATTCAAATGTTCTCATTCTTCAAAGCAAGGTAGAAAATCTGGGCCAGGAGCCTGAAAAACTCTGAAGAGGAAAAAACTTCATCTGGTTATTCTGGCACTCAAATCCATCAGGCACAAACGTTGCATGTGTGGATAGGAAAACCACTCTGGAAATCTGTGGAGCTCATACCTCCAAGGAAGGTGGGCTCCTCAGTTACTCTGTACTCTCAAAAATGTGTATTACAGCAACAAGAGAGGGGCATGTTCTCCCCAAAGAAATTGCTAGTGTAAGAAGGCCAGGTTTGCAGGGTGGCAATTTCTTTAATCTCTGGCTAAGAGAAGTGAGACCTATGAGAACTCAGCACATCTCAGGATCAGAACCAAACACGGCTTCCTGCCTCACACTTCCCCATTTCCAGAAATAATTCTCTTCCTGCTACCCTACTTATACACCCTTAGACCATTCACAATAATCCCTCTACAGTTCTAAATGCCACAGGAGAAGAATGGAACAAAGGCAATGCAAATGCCAGACTGTCCTGTGTGACTGCTTGTGCTGTGGATAGATGCTGTGCTGAGATTTCATCTTTCCTACAAAGAATCATTAAAAATGATAACACAAAACAAGAACACAGAATAAAAACACTGTGGCAGATTTTTACAAGTCGCATCTTCCTGAATAGCACAACACGGAATGACATCTATAGAAGAGTAAGGAGAGAGAAATTAATAGTCTGGAGGAAATAGAGAGATTTTAAATTACATTTTAAATTACTTGAAATGAGAAGCTGATGAGACAGGGAGCCACAGGAAGTCTGCTTCCAATGGCAAACCAAGAGTGCTGCTATTTGTGGAGAGAAGGGGCAGTGCTGTAGGAAAAAAAGGGGCATGAGAAAGATACAGGAAGCAAGATGAAGGGCACAAAGTCAGAAGGAACTCCATGGGATGGTAATGAGACTGAATAGAGTGTTTGCGGATTGAGTCCTGCAGTGGAGCTCTTTGGTAGGTAGGATAAAATCAGACAGCAATAGAGTATAAAAATTGGTATCTAGGAATCTTCATCCTGGGGAGGCCAGCTCAGAAGGAGCTGCTGTAATGAGATGTAAAAGAGATGGAGTTGATGCAGCTGTATTTGCAGGCAGAGCAGAGGTGTTAATAGGCAGATGCACCAGCAGAGGAGATGTTAGGAAAAACAAATTGGGGTTAGGGTGATGATCATAGAACTGGAAGCCAACGGGACAGAGAAGATAAAAGTGAGATAAGGTGCAGAAAGAGAACTAAAATCTACGACAGTTCATGAAGAAAGAAAAATGTCACATATCTGTATGGTTAGACAAGCAGAGGGGGCAATCAGAGCAGTCATCACTGACATCCAAAGCTGAGGGTCCCAAAGCACCTAAGAAACGTTATTCGCATCGTATCTTCATGCTGGTGGTTTTCTCAGACCAATTTAACAAACTAGCAAGCTAAGAAAAGAAGATTTGTGGGTTTTTGCCAAAGAATCACAAGTGAAGGAGCTAGAAATTGAGATGAGATAGAGATAGAGAGATGAATACACACGGAAAAAGCCTCACTGGTCCTCTTTTCTTATCTTCAGGTTCATATAACTTCAAGATCAACTTAAAAGACAGTTTAAACGTCAAATATTCAATCCTACAGCAAAGTCATCTCTAGTGTAACACTTTCTTATAGAAAGTAAGAAAGAAATCGAGATACGGGATACAGAGATCTAACAGTTAAAATGAGCATATTTCCATGCAAAACTGGTGTGGGTGCTGCCCTGAGAGTGCACAAAAACCTCGTGATAGACAGGAGTGGAACTCTGGCAGGCACCAAATATGAGGTTATAATGCTGCCATACATAAATCCTTCAGTTTCTGACCTATATCCTCTTCCAAGCTAAATGTTGTGCAAACAGTTCAGTTAGCCTCTCACAACCCTCTCACAAAGTAACATGTTCATTAGTTTGCAGAGGCACTGAGGCACAGAAAAATTCAGAACATAATCACAAAGCCCACCCAACTGAAAGTGTTTGAGTTGATTTTAGTGGGATCTGGGTGCTGTTATGAATGAGTTGGGTACCCATGGATACCCAAGAGATCTGTTTCATTTTGAGTTTTGAAGCTAGAACTCCTGTGCTTCCCATGTGAGACTTCTTTTTCTCATGCAACCTTTTCTTCCATTGAATGGTAACCTCTGAAATGTTTGCTATTTGAAGATGGTTGGGGAAAAAAAAAGTATCATCTCATGAACCCTGTGGGTTGGAGAAGACAAGAGGTTCCCAGGATGAATTTTCCGCCATGATGAGTTGCTGGGATGTGAACTATTTTGCCTCCCTTTCTCTTTCCATGCTGTGCTAAGGTTTGTATGTACAGCAGCCTCCTAATCAATAGAAACAGAAAAAAAAAATCAATGCCTGCAACCCATTAGCTCTAACAGAGGGCAGGCTGCTAACAAGTCACTCTAGCTGGAATTCTAGTATTTGGTAAAGTACTCACAGTAAGGATATATGCATACATATATACACAAACTTACTGAATAAGACTAGCAGAGAAAAGTTGTGAGAACGTTCCCCCTCACACCAGCATGTCTATCCCTATGTATTGGCATACCTATGCTAAACTAAAGGCACTATCCCCCACTCAGATGCTGTCCCTCACACTTATCCTCTCCAGAGCACATGTTTTTCTACACTTGATTTATAATCCCAAGCTACCTTCATGATGAACCATCTTGTGTATAAATAAATACGTGCTTCTACACACCCTTACCCCTGCATAAACCATACACCACAGAAATCCAGCTTGAGACCCACTTATTCACAAGCATACAGCCATTGCTTTTCCTGTGCTGTATTCCCAGATCTTCCATGGAAATCCTTTTTTTTCCTTCCCATTCATGTCCAAAACAAGGCACAGACAGTTCCCACTGGCATCCATATAAATCCAACCTTGAAACCATATGCCAGGCAACAAAAAGTTGGTGAAAAGGTTATGCCACAGGGAAAAGTCTCCAGAATGCATCAGAGAGGCAATGGGTCTCACTGCCCACTGTGCCTGAAATATGGGCACAAATAACTGTGTTGCCCCCAGTAAAGCCTTTGTCCATCCATCCACTGACTGTAAGTAGATTAGACTCTCACTCTTGATCTGTCTGTTATGGAAGTGATGGTCTCTTCTAGTCAACTTCAGAATCCTCAAATCAAAAAAAAGTCATCATTTCATGACAAATTGGTTTATGAAACACCAGTGAGGAAATGTGCATTGGCTGTGATTTAGTTCTTAAATAAGAAAAAAAGCCTATTTTCATGCAAACATATCAGTACTCAAAGAATTGCAAAGAATAAGGCAAAAAAGAGAAAGGCCTTATTTTTTTCTGAACTGAAGGTTTTCAGAATCTTCCTGGAAGCATCAGCACAATGATGAATGCTGAGGGAAAGGTGAGGCCTACAGTGAGGATGGTTCGTGTTGACACTGATCGATATTCTGTGATATCAATCTTTCTTTCGGTGTAAAGGGCACAGACGGGGACAGTCCAGAGGATCCTGTGCAGCCTCATCTATTCAGTATCATCATTTAAAGCCACAGCCCAGCCCAAATATGAGCTTTTGCCATCTAGTCCTCTGCAGCTACAGAGGTATCACTGGGCTTCCTTCATGGGGCAGACTTGTTCTCCTAGGTCTGGTGGTACTGACACAGGGAACCCCTCAGCAAGACAGCTATGCAGACTTTTCGTCTCCTTTAGGACATCCTTAGCTCTTCTTCTGTCAGATAGTTTAGGATATCAGGGAGAGGAATATTGAACTTTTAACTTCTCTGATGCTCAGTAATAAATCAGAGTCAAAAGAGATTCTTGAAGGAACATCCTAAGAAAAACAAGAGAAATGGTTAGTCCCTAGGATAGGTTATTTTGTCACTCTGAATTTTCAGAGGGACAAATCAAGAGCAACTCATAACCCAACACCTATTCAGGAGTTCAGTTTTTAAGAATTTTCCTAGAAAAATTCAGAATTACCATATTGCACTGATGTCAGTAACAGGTTACCAATTTTAATGTGAGAAGAGTTTATTTCTGTAGTCCCACATGGTCAGAGTGGCATCCTGTGAGATGGGTATGTACCTAAAACACTGTTTCAGAGAAAGTCAGCTGATACATTGTGTCCTCAGAGCTATTGTATGAATTCCTAGGATTTGGTTTCACATTACCATTGTAATGGCTTAGGATCCCCCATGTGAATTCCTATCGAGGAAGTAGGTTAAACACATCAGATTAAGCCAGTCAAATGCTAGACTGAAGCATTATGGTGATGCACGGAAGAGTATTCCATGGATAGAAATTCGATAGAAAAGGTGGTATTCTCCGCCTTGGGAATAAAGGTCTATTTTAAAAAAGCAAGCAAAACACATCCGTCTATTTAGGTTTCTAACTCCATGTTTAGACATCGAAGAACTGGCCTGATTTTCAGTTGTGCTGAGCAGTCAGCATCTCACATCAAATTCAGAGAGATGTAGGGGCTCCAAATACCTCTGAAAATTTGAATTTCTGTTTTGATATTTTAATGTAATTTTAACAGATTAACTTTGGCCTCATAAACCAACAAATTTCTTAATAGAAATTAAATCCCAAGGCAATAGGCGGGTTCATCAGTATCTGACACTTTCAGTCATTCACTGCAGCTACTGACCACTTTTGAAAATTTCTGGGAAAGATCTGAAAGCAGAGGTTACTCATACGGTGGCAAATCATGGGAAGTGAGGAGTCTACTGCAGAGCAGAACAACTCCCAGCAGTGCACTTGGCTCATACAGCTCCATCAGAACAAGCTCAGGGCCTTGATGATGCTGGCTAAGTGGGTCTCCTTGGCAGCATTGACCCCAGCAGAGGCTGACCAAGCACTCCAGCCCATCCTCCAAGGGTGTGGAGTTAGGGTTCTCCTTTGTGTTTCTCTAATTTGTTTGCTCTGTTGTTGTCCACTTTGGCACAGTAAGCGAGTCTGTCAGGGGGCACAGAGAAATATATCTCGGCCATGCTCCCCACTCCATATCAGGGACAGAGGAACACTCACAGGAGAAGACAGCTCAGAGCAGGAGAAAGGGGGGTTATTCCCTCCTGGGTTATGGGGGTGGCTGGAAGATAAGCAGTGACCTGTGAAGAGCTGGTCCTCCTCCCATGCTCATAACTACTGCATTCTTTGAGAGGACACTTTTCCAGGCTGCTTGTGTCTGTTAGATAAAACTATTCATTTGCCATCTTTCCACAAGCCAGTCTGAAGCGACAAAGCACTTCTCTATTTCACAGACCATTGGGACTCTTCTCTGCAACTGACCTATATTGGTTATAAGCTTCACTCGTTCTGGCCTGCACTCCTCTCTCTTCTCCCACATGGAGCTCATGCACTGCTCCTCCCCCTCAAACAAACACCTTTACACATCCAAGGACATTGTAAAAATAAAATGATCACAACCTGGCCCTCCGGGAACCTTGGTTTTACAGTTTGTCCCGCTCTGATGCCAACAGAATTCACAACCCAGTTCAAGAGAGACAGACAGTGAGTGAGAGAAAGCAGGCAGACAGGCACAGACAGAAGGAGATGGAAGAATCAGGGAGAGAGAAAAAGGAGCAGAAAAAGGAAACAGGGCTCCTAGTCTGGAACACAATAGAAAAAGGGAGATGGAGATACAGGAAAGACTAAAAATTTAAAATTATAGAAAGTTGAAGGAAGAGAGAAAGAAAGAGATGAAAAAGGCAGAGGAAAGAATAGAACAGAAAGGGTTGAAGGGAAGGGGGAGAGGTCAAGTCAGGCAGGAAAGCAAGGTGTTATCTGTGACATAAGGTAGAAGAATCAAGAAGGTGCCTGTCAATTTGGGCACTACTTTTTCATCTCTCCTTTTCCACTGTGAGTACACTCTGAGGAAAGGGCAAGAGGAGGGGGAAAAGAGGATAAATTAATGCCTGAGCTGCCATCTTTAACAGCTTCTAGTAGTCAAGCAAGTACGCTTGAAATAGGCAGTCCACAGGTTGCAAATGATCAGGTACACATTGCAGTTCAGCAGGCAGGAAAAGTCTGCACTAGCATAGTGGCATTTACATTCCTGGGTCCACTGGGTCTCTCTGTGCACTGGCAGCGAGCCCTGCATGCATAAGAATGCTTCTGTTTAGTAGCAGGGAATGTGCTCTGATCTCTGCCCTGTGTCCTCTGTCAGGTTCCAATAAGAAAACTTCAGCCCCAAACATATAAGTGCTTTCAGTCTCCCTTCTTCTCATACAAATCCCCTTCCTCCCCTCTGCCCAATGCACTCCAAGGGTTCATCTCTAGCCTTGTTCTTTTCTTCCTCTGCTTTATCTCTCCTCTTTCCTTAGGGCTCCTCTTCCTCACTGTCATTCAATAAGCTCACCCTTACTCAGTCCTGTATAAACACATACACACACGTACAGACACACACATACAAAATTTTTCTCTAGCTCTGTAGTTATCCACTTACCTATGACCGCAGTACCTGGCTGGCACAAATCTCTCTCGCACAGACAATCCATCTATCTCCACACCATAACCCTGCCAAAACTGCCTTTCTGCCAAATCTGCCAAATCTTTCGTTCCTTCACAGCCTTTTTCTTCCTGTCCCCCAGCCAGTCCATCTCTTTGTCTCCTCCTGCACAGTTCCTTGTGTTTTTCTCTCCCTTCAATCCATTCTTCTTTCCTTCTCCCCACCTCCGCCCATCTGTCTGTCTGTCCCTCCTTCCCACAGTTCTCTCCAGCTGACACACATGTACCCCCATGTCTCTCTCCCCTTCTCTCCCCGCTATGTTTCATCTCTTTGTGTCTCCTACACACCCAGGCCCACACTTGTTCTCTCCCATACTGAGAGGAGGCGGCAGCAAAGAATTTGCTGCTGACCGCTGCATTGCTAGGAGGCAAACACGTGGCTGGCCTTGTGCAGGCCAGTTTCTGCCTGAGTGCCCCAAGTCACATATCCCCAGCATCATCTCAGGCACTGGGAAAACAGATGGTATAATAAATGAGCGCAATCTGATAAAAGGAGGAAAGGGTCCCTGCCTTGGATGCCCCTCACCCATGCAGAGACAAACATCTGACATGGGCACAGCTCTCGCTCCCATACCAGTCCAGCTTTGTGCCAGAACTAGCCAGCTGAACAGGGCACAAGGTCTTCCCTAATACCAGATGGAGAGAAGAGGGGTAGGAGAGGGTGGTAGTGGATGGAAGGACCAGTGGTTTATTTTTCTGACCACAGCATAATCCCAGAAAAAAAAGTCTTAAGGTCACGGGGAGGGCTGTTATCATGGGAGGTGTAGCAGAATTGTGGGAACATACAGTTGTAAGGTAAGACCTCCATGTGCTGAGACAGGAGGAAAAAGGCAAGAGGCACAGACAGTGAAGAGGAATTAGATATCAAAATAGCTATGGACAGAGATGGCATCCAGTGATCACTTCTGTCTCAGTGATGAGAAAGCCACCCTACCGGCAATCAGCTGTGAAGGCCAGCAAGAGAAACTGCCTAAGGGAAACACTCCCCATACTTTAATAGGTGCAAAAACTAGAGGACAGGGTCTATATTACTCTGCTCTTGCTCATAACAGAAATGTCCTCCTGCCCTTCCCCAGTTTCATGACATTGTTCAAGAATGCTACTTTACCTCCTCCACTGCCTCCCCAGATATCTGCATGCAGAGACTTGTAACATCCTTTCTTCTGCATTTACCTGTTACAAGAAACCCATACTCGTTTGTTACTCTTTTCCAAACCCACCAGCCTTTCTTCCTCATCTAACATTTTCACATTCATTGCAGCCTCTCTCTGCTGACAACAGCACTGAAAAGCATTATCTTAACCCTGTAAGACATCTTTCCTAGATATTCTCTTCTGTTGTGCATACAAGCCGATTTTATGCCTGATGCTTCAGCTACAACCTGAATTTCAAAATCAGCTTTGTGGGCCTCAAACTGAAGCCACCCAATATAACAGAAACAAAGTCATAGATATCACACACAGTGGCCACACACAACTGTTAGACTGTGAGAAAGCAAGGCTTCACAGTCAAGCCTTGCTTCAAAGCCTTGACTTGCTTCAAAGCAAGTCAAAATGAATTAGCAAAAGCAGAGAAGGGAATCCAACACAGAAAAGAGATTCCTTCCATGCAGAGTGGAAGGCATTTTTTATGGTAGGATTTTACTCATGAACAGAGTAATTTCTACCTGCCTTCCACTGACCTCACAGACACTGCATGTTTTCTATTTTTTTTGAGGTTAAATGTTGATATTCTTGGGAGGTTTTCTGCCGTATGAACTGATCATGAAGTTTCTGTTCTGAGATGCCAGTGCTCAATTTGTAGTGGGCACTTCTGCTTGGTCAGATGAGGTGCAGGTTCTCTTTCCATTCCCTGAATAGATGAACATAATGTATTCAGGATGCTGCAGCCACAGTTAGGTAGAAGTGCATGTGTTGTTCCCCCCACCATCCAAAAATAAAGAATTTAAGCAGAAAAATCATGACACTTTCTGGTAAAAGAAAATAGAGATAGTGAAGGAATTAATTTGTGTTTTAAATATGTTTATGAAGATGTTTGGTAACAATTGTAGACATTTATTTCCCTCCACTCAGAAATCCTTTCTGAAGAACTGTACTCAAAATGAATTTCCAACACCTCTTCACACTCTTCGACCCTGATAGTCTGACGGTGCCCTTAGCTTACCCAGTTTTTCTGGTCTCATCTGGATATGCTGTCTCCAGCCACTGCTGCTCACAGCATCACAGCTTGCTCTTCTTATCTCCCCACACTACTCCTAGGTTTATCATTCTGGATTCTTGCTATTGCCAGTGTTGATCCTGTCACACAGACTTTAACTCCTTCTGCCTTGTTCTAACACAGGCCTCATATCTTGAATCTAAACTGATGGCTACCACTGACCTTTCTCATCATGGCTCTGAATCCCCCAGACTGAGCTTGGCCCCGAGATCTTGGTCCTGAAAATCTTCAGTTATTTATACTTATCACCTGCAAGGTCATTCAGCTCTACCCTGTATCCTCATTTTGCCTCAATGGTTCATGCAAAAACTACTTTTCCTCCCACTTTATTTCCATGTATCATTCTACAAGCCATGAAAAGCCTTAGGTCTTCCCATCCCTAAATCCCACGCTTCCACTCTGCCTCGGCAAATCCTTTGTGCTCTTCATGAACGAATATAGACCTACATATTTCCTACATGTTCCTTTTCCCCTACTGCTCCTGCATTTCCCCTGTTTGGGACACAGAAGTGGATCACTTCTGCCTTTATACCCTTTTGCTCACAGTCCTTAACTGGAAGTCCTCTTATTGTCTATTTTTCCAGTACTTGTGCAGAAAGATTACAGGCTCCACATTTCTCCAGTTGATGCATATCTGGCTGGAGGGAAACTCATCAAACTGACCCCTTCCCTGACCCCAACTTGACATGGAGGGTCTGTTACATTTCCCTTTTAAACATTGCCAATTCAATCTCAGAGACCAGGAAAGAGAGCAATTCCAGGCTTCTCCCGACAAACAGCTCTAGGGGAGGAAATATGTGAAGTCATGGCAGAAGAATGAGAGGAAGACCCCCAAGCAGTAAAAGAAAAAAAAATAACCATCCAAAACCCCCACCAAAACTCCCAATTCAGAATGAGAACCACCAGTGTCTGTGAAAGTTATACTGCGGTAAGCTCTGAAGAGCCAAGATGAGGCTGCCAGGACTCAGCTGGTGGTCTCCTGCCAGGAAATTACACTCTAGTCTGAGCAACATCCCCATCTCTCAGGTGACTTCGACAGGGAGTCACAATGGCTAAAGAGCCCTGAAAAGCCTGGAGACTGAGTAGCTTCTCCCTCCCCCAAGCATTGTTGTTCCGGGTCAACAGAGCCAAGGGCAACTGGCACAGAAGACATTGTTCTCAAGGCAAGATGACAGCAGGAGAAGGAAATAGGACACAAGAAGCAGAGAGATGATGTGCCCTTAGGCCAAGAGAGATGTTGCAGGGGCTAACATGGCCCTCGAAGAGCTCCTGCTCAGACTCCATCTCCAATGCAGAAGGTCCTAGAAGTCCCTCGGACCCAGCTTCCAAGGAGTACCATCTGCAAGATGGAAAAATTACTCGCTAAGAACAAACAGAGGCAGATATTCTCCATCAAGGAGCAGGTACGAGATAGGAAAAGGACTGAGAATGCATGGGGACAGAAGGGTCCCATCATGCAGGTGTCAATAATAGGACTGTCTTCCTGCTAATAGCAGATAACCTGCCATCACACTGCTGACTTTGCACAGGCAGATGAGATCACAACTACAAGCAGTTGCCACCTGAACATCATAGATACAGTAATTATTAAAAGCAGAGCACAGCCTTGAGCGGGGTAAGGACCCCCACAGATCTGTGTAAGCACCAGTAGAAAGCAGTTGCTGCCTCCAGAACAGAAATGTAGTGTTTTCCCTGCTGTCAGCACCTGCGTCAGGCTCCTAGTTTCTCTTGAGATACAGCTCTTAATTGGGATAGATTGTACGTTTTCTGCTGCAGCCCAGCCCAGCTCCCAATTTAATTGCTAGTTTATGACTTAGCCTGTTTTGTGCTTTCCATGCTACTTCTTTCCCCATTTAATCTAATAGAATTATAGAAAGTATTTCTGGGAGGACCTCAGGAGGCCACACAGTTTATCCTTCTGCCCCAAGGCAGTATTTCATTTTCAACAACATCATGTGTCTTTTGCTATCAGGTCAGATTGATCCAAGATGTATAGTGGGTAAAGAAATGAAGCTTACCCAGGGGAGTCAATTGGCATAAAAGACTAAATCTAGCCCTTTAAGTCACTGAAGTTATATCAGAAATAACCCTGGTCCAAATGGTGTCATTTATCAGATCAGTCTTCTAAAAGATGTCCTTTCTTAAGTTTTAAGTCTCTAAAATGAACAAATCTCTAAAAGAAACTGTTTTGACAGCCCCATTTCAGTATATTTAATGCTTTATTATGAACAGCAGTGACCACTCCATTGTTAAGACTGAACAGATCTTATCACAGTAGGATCAGCTTTGAAACTCCTATTACTCCCACAATAAAACCTGATCTTTCTGGAATTTTACATCCTGCATTTCACTGCACAGTAGTCTGGCAAGACAAAACAAACCCATTAAAGCATCTTTAATATGACAACTTTACACAAATGAATTTCCAGTAAAATTTCAGAATGTCAGACAGCTTCTTAAGGTTCTTTCTTCCAAGACAATTTGACTAAAAATTCCACTTTTGTTTTTTTTCTTCTATTAATCTCTCTAAGAAGAAATGTCTTGCAGCCTCGGGAATAGATAATGCAGAAATTAGAAGGATAAAAAAAAAATCAGCTGGTGATGTATCAAGCTAAGTGAAGCAGGGCACAAGTATAACAGGGATTCTGAGCAAAACCATGAGGACCAAAGGAAAGGTAAGAATGAGAGGCTCCAACGAAGAAAGAAATGGTTTTGCCTAATCAAATAAGCAAGCAGGAAAAAGGACTACATATCTATTAAAAACAGTTAAAGGTCTGTTTGTTTCCTCCGCCTTCTTTTGAAATTTCAGTTCTGGTTGAGTTGGGTCTTTTCTGTGTTGTAACACTCATGCTGAGCACCTGCAGCACTGCACAGCTGGACAAAGCAGGGGAGCTGTAAGAAGACAACAAGCTTCCTGGTCAGCAGACAGGCTTTCTGTCTTCCTCCCACTGTTCTCCACAGCGCTTGTAATTCAGACATGCTAAGGCTGTAGGCAGCAAACGCATATTCTCACCCTACAGATGTGACCACAACAGTTTGTAAATACAGTAAGAGAAACTTAATAATGGCTTCAGACTCTTACTCATCCTGCTCGCCCAGCTCACCTACACACCACCCTGAACTTCTTCACACAGCCACAAAACTATTTTCCACAGCCTTCCCATGTCTGGCTCTCGTGTTCTCTTCCTACTCTTCACTACCGGCCTCTACAATCAAGGTCACAAATAAGCTAGGAAAATAGCAACAAGCACCACCTGCATCATGCTGGTATTATATAGCACATTAGACAGGAAGGACAATATATTGTGCTTTTAAAATGCATCGAAAGGGTTGGATGGTTATTGTCAAACACACCCTTTTGAAGGACATTAAACTGTGTCTCTACATTAGTGCTTGAAATAGTCCTGTAAAAAGCAAGTTGGACAACACGTTTTAGACATCACTTCCAACTGTAGTTATGGCCTGTGGAAGAGGGAAAGGGGCAGTGGGTGAATCCCTACTGCTAGCTAATTGGATCATACATTTCCTCTCTCAGGCAATATATCTTTCCCTGCATGGGATGCATTTTTCTTCACTAGCCTCTCAAAAGCAGCTTCCCCATAAATCACAAATCACCTCTGCAAGCATTCCCTTAATGAGATCCTCCAGCTTTTGCATTCATTTAATAAAACAGAATTCACCAATCTTCATCTTACTGTGCATTTAAAGTGTTTATTTGAAGTTATGGGAGGTCCTTCTGGTGCAGAGAGATGGACTCCCTGGTTAAAGATTGCATAGGATTCATTTTATTACCTATTCCCAAGACATTCGTACCCCTATGTACACCAGGTCACAGGTGGTATACACATCTGGTATGTTATTTTCAATATGAAGAAACATGTGTCTTGTTTTGTAATCATATCATCAATAGAACCAGGGGGAAATGAGCTACCAAATCAAAACAAAACTTCTTTAGTTCTTTAACTAGATCAGCACAGCATTCAAAATAACTTTTATCCTCAATAGTCAGAGGTACCAGCACCTGCAGGCAAGAGTCTACTCAGCCTATGTAAACCAACAGACAATCCCCAGGATTAACAAGACAACCCATGTAAGATACATATGCCAGTAATGCCAATCCAATTCAAAAACGAGTGAGTCTTCTGGTTACCCTGAGATCATGGAGGACCCTTTCCTTCTTCGGAGAAAGCAGGAGCTTCCCAGCTGTTCTGTAATTTTTGAGGTGGTTTCTAGCAAAAGAACCTCTTCTTTTTTGTTTCGTGTAGGTTGAGCTCCTACTCAACCTCTTTAGCTGGTATTCATGTTTCCTAGTTAATTCCCAGCATCACTGTTGTCAGTGAAATGAGCCCAGCTGCTTCTCCAGATTCTTGAAGTGCTTCATAAACTCTGCTACAACATCTGCAGCCATATTTCTTACGTTCAATTCAATGTACTTTTCCTAGCACTGAGCATAAAAATGATTATAAACCATAAGTACAAAAGTTTTGAAACACAGATTCCTGAAAAGCCTGCCTGAAAAAATCACTCAGTGCTTACTCTCTACAAAATTCAGCTTCTCTTGCTCAAGGGAATCTACCATAATCTGGGAGAAGAGAATGGTTAAATTTTTGAAACTCTCGGTGTTAGGCTCAGTTACAAGCCAGGACCTTACCACGGATGCTTTTGCATTCTGCAGTAGGAACGACTCTTACACATGCAACGTCAGTGCTCCACACAAAAGAGCAGCTCTCTCTAGGCTTCCACCCTTTCTAATATGAAACTTCTACCCAGAAATGGCTGAGTCAGAGTAACTTATCCAGGCTGTCTTTCATTTCCCTAGTCCCGTTTCCACTAGCAACACCAGAACTGTGGTCTTTAATCCTAAAGTCAATGACAAGCAGGGAGAGTTTAACAAGAAACAGGACTCTGATTTTGAGATTGAGAACTGAACTTAATCAGAATGGTATTGCCAAGTTCAGCTGACAAAAATGATACAAAAATACATAAGATGACAAAGACATAATGAAGAAAAGGTAATTTGTTCTACATTTTGGACTCGTCTTTAGAATAGAAGAGGTATTCTTGCAATTTGACCCCATTTTGCAGATTAACCGATTTGGATCTGCCTGCAGGACTTCCCGCTCACTTCAAGGGAGGTGGCAGCCTCTGTAGAACTCCTGTGACCTGGGACCAGCAGAGGGCACTGCGTCACCAAGTGACAGCGGTACGGACGCGAGACAGTTCCCACCAGGCAGTGACAGTGAGCCATGTCGAAGGAAAGAAACATTCTAGAAATCAGAAAAACGCATTAGTCACCAGCATATCACTCCTACAACTGCTAAGGGCAACACTGTTAAAACAGGCCCCAAACTGTGGGCACTCCTAGAAACGCACCTAAATCCAGCTCAGTCCCCACACATCTCAGTCTCCGGGTGCTGATTTTAGGGCATAGGCCTCCTCCAGAAAATGCTTTTCAAGAGGTAGGGCCAAATCAGTCCTGCCCTGCAATGTATGTATCAGGGCTGGGTTGCTTAAGTCGAAAAGCATCCTGTCAGCTTCCTCTCTCTGTTTCCAAACCTCTAAATCCTTGCTTGTAGCAGCAGGAAGTCTGTTCAGACAAGAAGATATCAAAGCAAAGAGCTGGCAATTTCCATTCTGCCCTTCCCTTTTACTCCCCGCCTCCTCCAACCTAGCAGATTTTCAGTGAGCAGAGAACTAAGTTAGAGGACATGAAAGGAATGCTGAGGTAGCAACTTCAGAAGAGTGTCTTTCCACTTGCTTATTTCTAGTTTATTTTGAATTACCAGAAGATGACCATGAAGAAGCAAATAGCTCATCTTTTTTCTTCTCTCAGTATTCCATCCAGCAGGATTCTAGGCACCAGAAGAAGCTTAGAGGATAAATAAGTCATACCAGTCATGCTAGTGAGTGAAAAGTTTCCACTTTCTCTTTGTAGAGTTGGTGGAATAACTTTGCCAGGATGTGGAAAGGGGTCTCAAAATTTTTCATCTCCTTCTGTAAAGAAATAAGAAAGTTATGAATGACAGATGGAATAATCACTTGACTATTTATGTTCTGCTTCACAGAAGATTAAAACCGAGTTAGATGACAAGGGGAAGAGAACCTCCGATTATCTTTTTTTACCCGAAAAAGAAAATAACTACAAACATCCGCTTCCACAGGCGGTGAAAGGAGCAGATACCCACCACTGACATCTCACAGTATTCCAGGCCATGTTTCTCAGCCCACTTCTGTGCTTCTTTCTGCTCCACAACTCGGCGATCAGCTAGGTCTGTTTTATTCCCCACTAAGACAGCTGCAGAAAAAAAGACATGAAACAAGAAAAAAAACAGCCCATCAATGCTGACTCATTAGTAACAAAGACTGGAACATTTGTAGAAGTAGCTGAAAAAGCTGGAGGTGTGGAGAAAAGTCTACAACTACCTAGAAAAGGTTCAAAAAAGGAAACATATTCATGCCTTACATGCTTTGTGATAAAAGCAAATGAGTTGGAAGAAGCCCTGACTTAAAATAAACGCTCTATGTCACATCTCAATGGGAAAAACTGCTGTCATACAAGAGGGGAGTACATAACAAGAATCACGGCCATTTCTTACCTGGGATGTGCACCCCAACTGCTTGAGCCCTCAGCTTCTCCAACCATTTGGTACAGTTGTTGAAAGATTGCTCATTAGTGACATCATACACAAGGCACAGAACGTTGGGTTGCTCCCACTGCGCAGCAAGAGAGGAACATTGTCAGCTCTAATGAAACTGATGTTGTCAACAGCCAGGCTGTAAACACAGCAAACAGCTGCTAAGATGAAAATAAAAAGCCGAATATATAGGAATCCTATGCCCTGGTTGAGGTTTCACATTTCAAATGACCCAACTAAATGGATCACTGGCACTGGGAGAGGTGGTCTTGCTCTCTTTCCCTATTCTTGTCTGTACAGTCCTGCTCCTTTACTTGTATCCGCTCTGGCTTTCATCTGATCACTGGGGAAGCTGATTCTTCATGCTGAATCAGCACAAAATTAATCCTAGAGAAAAAAGTAGAAAGGTTTTCTTCCAGTTTGAGAAGCTGAGCCAGTTTCTAAAGGAGTCCCTTGCAAACCAGACCTAATGCAAGGGCAAAAGTGGAATTGCCTCTGGTAGAGCAGTGAATCATTAGGTTGACTTAGCCATCTTATGAAACCTCACATCAAGTGATTCTACCTCTCAAAATGAGATAACACAGTAGAGAACTGTGGCTAAGGCCACAGATACGTGAAGGAAAAAAACCAAGGACAGTATTATGCTCAAAGGACAAGAATGAATCCTGTTAGATCAAACACATCACTGTAACACAACCCCCTCCCCCACTACTGAAGTAGCAGCAAAATAGGTATTTTTCTAAGAAATAAAAATAACTTTAACCAACAGTACACAGAAATTCTCAGTTAACAAATCTGTATTTCTTTTGTAAGAAAACTGCTTATCTACTTTCCTTCCTCTGGAAAGTATTTCTCCTAATACTTCTACAAGTTTTAGAGAGGTAGAACAGGATGCGTTGGCAACTGAGGTAATTGCTCCCATTTACACTAAAGACAAAGTTTGCTACATCTGCCAGACTGAGGAGTTCAGATCTTCAAAGCAAAAGCACTTCTTTGGAAGAAGAGGACTGTTACATAAGACTTACCAGTTTCTCCAGCATCTCAGAAAATAGATCTTTTCCTGCAGAGTCAAAAATGAAGAATTCCTGAAAGCGGAAACAGAAAGAAGGCTCTTGCCAAGAAAAATGCAGTGTAGGGAAAGGTTTTGAAAGTAAATACTGCAACTTGTAACTCCTACGTTTTGTTCAGTACAGCAATGTCATGTCCCTAAGGGACAAATTCCCCGCACTGAGAAAACTCTAGACAGTGTGAGAAAAATAAAAAGCTGTATTTCAAGTATAACCAATCAATGGCTTACCTCCAAGGCTCCAAGTCTGGTTTTCATCTCTACTGGAAACAAAATATGTGGACTGGGACAGTAACCTGTACTATTCACATGAAATTATACATGTGGGTACATTCCATTAGTGGGGGTATAGGGCATTAAGGGAAAATAACAGATAAGTTTCAGCTTCTTTAGTTTCCAGGAAACGTGAACTAAACCTGAATGCCCTAAAGGACAGAATAGAATCTCAACAAATCTGGCAACAACTTTGATTTACAATGTTGTGTTGGATATGAGTATGTAAAACTTATATTTTTAAGACTGAACTAACCCTGGAGTATCAGCAACCGTACACAGTCAGGCTTATTTCCTTAATGCAACCTAATTGCCATATGAACATGCATAGTGATCTTCCATCATAATGAGACTTGTGAGGTTTGAGCTCTGGATGTCTCTTTCTGACCCAATTTATGTCACAGAAAAACTCACCACACTATCACTTGTCTCTGGAACCGATACAGCCTTTACCAACAGATCTATGCCCGTGGTCTGTCAAGAAGAATCAGGAAAATGAGGATCAGAAGAGTTTTTAAGAGCCTGTCCAACTGCATACCAACTATGCATTGGATTGAGGCAATTCTCGTGAATCATTACAATCCCATCAAACACAAACCGCTGGGAACTCAGCAATACTCCTCAGAGCTCTGGTAACATAATCCCACCAACATGTCAAAGACTCGTAGATTTGCTCAGCTGGGGGAAAAAGGAGGAGAAGAACCAAAGAGATTTGCTTATATACAGCTAAGAGTATTAGCTGAAATCTGCAGGGCTGCACCTACTCTCACATTGCTGCTCTAACACACGCCTGAGAACGTTTTGCACCAACCATGTGATCAGCTAACATATGGAACTGAGGTTATTTGTGCTTCTTCCACCTTTTATCTCATTCTGCTTTGTAGCTTGTTTGTTTGTTCTATTTCTATCCTTAACTTCTGGTTTCCGTCTTTATTTCAATGAATAAACAAAATTTAGGGCTTTTTTTCCTCCACACTCATATTTTCCTTTTTTTACTTTACTTATATTTACTTTCATTTTTATACTGATTCTGATTAGTCATCACCATTGATTCTTACACTGAAAGACTGCAAACTGTATCCTCTTCATCTGGGAACAGTTTCTGTAGATTATAATTATCTTGGGGCTATGCAGCACATCTTCGTGTTTGCATAGTGATAAGCACACTGTCCACATGCACATTTAATAGCTGGAATTAAAAGCCTTCTCCTTCAGCAAGGCTTTTTCACAGAGCACTCCCTAAAGGGGGAAGTTCTCTAACACCACAAAAGCTTGTGAAAACATTGGTTCGTCAGGAAAATTAACTAAATTACTCTGCATTAAGTTTCAACATCAGCACCCACATAATGTAGACTTACATAATACTAAAGGGTTTCCCTTCAGAATCTAGGGTGTAAGAGAAAGAAAACCCTACAAGATTCTACACTGAATGCCTCTAATAAAAATCATACTGATTTTGCTCTAGGTCTCCTAATTTCCTCATTCTACCTAGAAAAATGTTAGACAGCAATTGGAGCCTGTTGTGTGCTTACCAGTGTGTAGTTCTTCTGAAAATGAGCCCCATCACTGCGAAACATCTGGGCTAAAGCACTCTTCCCCACAGCCGGATCTCCTGCAAAACCAAAAACATAGATTTTTTGTTTCATTCCAGAGAATCTTATTTTCCCTCAGTTCTGTTTATTATCACATGCCCTGAAAGCCTGGATGCTCTAACCCTGACTACGGGCAAGATAACTGTCATATGAAGCACACAGCAATCTAAAAGGTAATACCAACATGAGGAAATGAATATTGCCATTATGCATACTGGTGCTGACATTAGATTTATGATCTATGAACAACAGCAAAGGACTGCCAGATCAGGGTGGAACTGCTGCTTGTTCTAAAATTCATGCCTACGCCATAGCCCTTATCTAACAATTAAAATTTCCCAGATATGCTACCATGTAGAAAAAATAGCAATGTGATCCGGGACAGTGGGCTGCATAGGAGGCTATTTCCACTCCTTATGTTACCCATTTCCCCAGATTCAAATCCTTGTTATATACTGAGACAAAGCTGCTTAAGCTGGTAACATTCCTCAATGAACTCTTCTTGCTGATCCTGCTAAGAGAGCAGCTCTTGCTGACTCAATGCTGCTGGTGGCTCATTAGTTGCATCCTGGGCATAACAGAAGCAAATGTCAGAGAGAAAGAGCCTGCTGATTCATCCCTTTATGGAAGGAAAACCAAGGGGCTTTAGTTTTTGCTCTTCTAGAGCCAAGGCTTTCTGATATGGCTTGCACAACACTTTGGGCAAACCTGGCAGCTGCTGGCTTTGGCTGCTGCTACAAAACTCGGTAAGATCCAAAGCAATGGCAGAGAACTGCAGAATTCACATATGCCCCTATTACTTCACGAAAAATATCGTAACCTTTGCAAAACAAAGACTTAAGTTAATGCTTCCAAAGGGTTTATAATCTCTTCACATAACGTCCTTCTAGGTTGGATAGTTAAAAGGACAGGAGCCAGGAATTAAATACCTCAGTGGTTCAAGCTTTACCCTTTAAAGGTACACTTATAACAGCCAAGCCTGGAATACAAATCTTTTACATTATGTTGTTAATAAATTAACCCAGAAAGGGGTATATTTTGACCCTGTTACAGCTTCCTAGATAGTGTTTTGCAGGAAATTGGTAGACCTATCTGCCCACATAATATTACAGAGGAGGAAGGAGGTTTTGGATAGTAACGATTGCTCCTAGATGCATTAACCAAATGTAGCTCTTGTTTAAACATTTTTAGCAAGCTTACTTACTTTGAGCTGAGCTGGGCTCATAATATTTAGACAGGAAAATCTGGTAAGTCAGCTTGTTTGTTCCCTGATCAGTTCAAGCTCGTGCGGAAGACAACACTCTGTTCTGAGTGGAAGCTATTCCGTATTTCAATAGACAATTAGATCGGTCTTTGTAAAATGAGAGAAGTACACACTGCTCCAAACTTCGAAGGCATCATCCAGCACAAATTCTTAACTAATGCGTTGCCTTTTTTCTATCTGACAGCCCCAGTTGTTCTTTCCCTTTCCTTATTCTTTGCCATCCTCTTTAGCCCGACACCACTATACTTCCTCAAAATAAGTTTCCTTGCCCTTTTCAATTAGTTTGGTCTCATCTGCCAGTACTGCATCCCACAGCATATATTCTACCCATATTTCAGTTATTTCGCCAGAATCTGTAGTGTGTCCAAAATGCCTCCTACTGCCAACTGTCTCTGCAATGAAAACCTTTGTGTAGCGTCTCCACAGCAAGCTCAGACAAGAATACCTTTTACTGTGTGTCTGTAAATTACCCTTGGGATAACACAGGAATCACTTCTACTGTCAAGTTAATAGTCTCTGTTTTCCTAATAAAAGCCCTTTTCCCCTTTGACCTTGGTGCAGCTCCCAATTCTGTGAGCCATTGACTCTTCATAACCATTTCCTTAGGTACACAAAAGCTCCCTGTTCCATTTCTGATCATTTTGCTCCTACCTATGTAATTGCATTTTCTTGTTCACTTTAGGTTGTTGTGGTTACTAATCTCTTATGTCTCTTTCACTATATTGGTCTCTTCTGCAAGAGAGAAGCGATTTTGCCTGGTCTACTTCATTAATTTATTATTTTTAATAATATATGGATATTAATGTAGCACATAGGAGAACTACATAAAGGACAGGATCTTCCTGTTGTTTGTGTTGCAAACAGAATTGAAAAGTCAGCCCCAGACCCAATCAGGATTAAGCACATAAACATGTCATCCAAAGAAAACCTATGTGATTTAAAAATGGTTGTAAGAATTGGCCTTGGCAACAGTAAACAACAAAACTAGAAAGACTTTACAAAGCCTGTGTATTGGAAGCAGGAAACTTCCAAATTGGAAATGATGTGTAAGTTTCAAATCTAGAAGACATGCAAGATACTCATGCTGTCCACAGCAACAGAGGCACAAGGGAGATTAACTTTTGCATTTGCCAAAGACCACACATGATTTTGTGCGAGTTCATGGCCAGCTGCTTCCGAGGTTAAAATAGGCAAACATTTTACTCTATATGAAAGAATTTGGAGTGAAGAGTTAAAGCTGGGAGTTGACTGCACACAAAGGTTTTATGGATTTGTGCTTCTGGCTGAGGCTGCACAGAGTTTCAGTGTAGAGGGAGGGAAGAAGAAGTTTTCTTCCTGCGGTGTTAACAATCATCTGTACTTACTTTCAACAGCTCTATAATCCATCCTGACTAAATAAATCGATATCTTCACCTCACTTTTTCCCCTCAGGTTAACCTCCAACTTGCTTGGGGAAAAAGACATGTCTGTGAAGTGCACGTGCTTCATCCTTCTATTCCTTACTTAGGCTTTACCTTTCTAACACCCTCAGAATAACCCCGATTTCTGACATGAATTTTTCACATCAGCCCAAAGCAAGACTCCGGAATGAGGCAGGACCCAGCTGTCTACCCTGCTCCCTTCACACTTTCTCCATCCTCTGCCTTCCTTTCCACACTGCAAAAATACTCTTTTTGGTGAGGTTCCCCCCCCCCTTTTTTTTTTTGTTTTTTCAGATCCTTTCCTTGCATTTCAGCCGGTCCGACTACGCCTCACACCCTCCCTGGGCACAGCTCTTGACTCCCCGCGTGTCGCAGGAGGGAGCGGACACCGGGCTGGCACCGATAAACGGGATTTCCACCGCTCCCGCCCCGAGGGAGCTGAGGTCCTCACTCCTTTCCCCACCTCTTCTCCGTCGGGGCGGCCCCTCCACGAGGGGCTGCGGGAAGCCAGGCCGGATCGGCTGCCGGCCTCGCCGCACCCCACGGCGCCCGCTCTGGGCCCCTGCAGCCAGCAGGGCGGACGGGACCGGGCGGGCCAGACTCACCTGCCAGCAGGCACTTGGCAGCGAGCTTCACCATGGCCCCGGGCAGGCGGCGGGCCGGACGGGAAAGCGGCCGAGCCGCCACCGCGCTGAACCGCGGCCCTGGCAACCGCGCGGCCCTGGCAACCGAGCGACCGCCCGCCCGCCCATCCCGGTTGGCTGCGAGCTCCGCTCGTCAACGCCTCTCGCAGTTGTTATTGGTTCTCTTGACTTTTTCCCGCCCACCAGGCGCGCCGTCATTCAAACCCGCCCCCCCCGCCCCTCCCGGTGGCGCCGCGGCGCTATGGGAGGAACGGAGCGGAATTCTGCCCGGCAACTAAGTACGTCATCGGGACTCGGCTTGTTATTGGGTAGAGCACAGGGTACTATACCACGGGGCTGAAATGAACCCTCTAGGGACGCGGCAGAAAATAGTAAAAGTAACGGCAAAGGGCTGCGGCAGCACCAAGGAGGAAAGAGGCAAGCGACGGTGAGAAACCTCCATTTCGTGCCTATGAACCCACGGAACCCGATGTTCCGTGCGGAAGGGCCCTGGCACCCGCTGCCTTCCTGCGCATGCGCTCTGCCGGGCGCTCGCCTCTCCCCCCGCCCGCAGCCGTCCCTTCCGCCCGGTCCCATCATTTGGGTCACTTTTTCCTCGGGGCTTGGAGGTGGAGCGGGAATTGCACCAGGCTTTGTGCTTTGCTGCGGCAGATTTATAAGTCGGCCACGAGGCTTGATCAGCACGTTTAGAGCAGGCAGTTTGTGAGGCCGCTGTGTCTAGAATGGAAGTTGAGCTGTGCTTCTTCCCAGCCCGGGCCAACATTTGATCCCTTATCCTTTCCTCCAGTTCACGCTTTTCCTTGTGTTTGACTGTTATCATACTGACGGTGAAAGTTCTCTTTCTGATTTCTTAGTTGCTTTCTTCTTAATATCTCAGGATTTTGGTCCTTTCCCCCCCCTTTGTTGTTTTTGTAGTCTTTCACGCTGCAGTAGGTTGGTTTCTTTATTGTTTTTCTTAATTTTCAAATATTTTTGCTAAGATCTCCCTTGACTACTATTAAACTATTTCTCTGCCCTATTCTTATTCTTTGAACTGATCTTCTGTCTTCCTTAAGCAGTCCAGGTCAGTGGATTTGGGTTGGAGCTGAAAAAGGTGATAATAAAGCTTCCTGTGTTTTCCTCTCCTTCCAATGTCTTACGCCATCACCAAGCATACCATTAAAAGCAAACAACATTTTTTAGGGTATAAACTTCTTAGGGTATAAACTTTGCTTGTCTACACTTTGGGTTGTTTACTCTGGAGCACAGAATCTGCTTGCTGTGAAAAGTAGTGAGTAAGCTTGGGAAGAAAAGAATAATTAATAGTGCATCTATATTGGGGTTATGACACTGGACATTCCAGAAGTACTGTTGGTTGAAAATAAATTGTTCCAAGTTTTATATTAATTTCAAGGTAGTGCCTGCTTAGAAGGCAGCTTTTTTTTACCTTTGTCTAGGATGAATGACCCATTTTACATGTTTGGGACTATGTGACACATCTGCCAGAAACCTAACCAGGAAGAAAATAACATAAAAATAATGAGATCCCATAGCAAAATCAAAGGAGTCTTTTATATGCACATAAAATAACACTGTTTCTCTTAAAAATATGAAAGGGACTTCTCCAGCCTGAGTGGGTAAACCTTAATTGTAGAAGATAACTGTAGTGAAGTATAGTGATGGAGTCACTACTGAGGGTTTTTTTAAAAAGAAAAAGAAAAATTAATTCCAGGTCTCCTTATTGCTTTCACTGTTTTCCATCTCTGAATCTTCCATCACATAAGACAGGTGTGGCTTATTGATGTTCTCCATCACTTATGTCTAAATAGCTTCCCTCCCCTTTCATCTTTTCTGCCTTCCACTCCATCTTCCAAGAAATCCACTTGCGTCTGTGTTGTTCCATTTTTGCAATCTTTGCATTATCCTTTGTTGTCTATTTGTAATATTGTCCCAGTTTACTGACAGGTCTGTATGCGAAGGCTTTGAGGCTCCATTATGATTTACTTCAGAATTATTGATCGTGGCTGCAATGTAGTAGTATCCATCAGCATTTGCTGAGGTAAAACATCTCTAACATTTTACACTGGGATCAGTGTAATAGAAGGCATAGATTATGTTGGAAGTGAGATTTTTATTGCTGTTGAAAAATTCTGCTTGGAATCTGGCTATGCTGCTTTCCTATTAGCATCCTGGTCCTTTATCCCATTCCCTCATTTTCTACTTACCTCTGCATGCATGTGTGCATAGAACTCTTAATGGACTTGTATCCTCTCTATTTCTTCTGTCCTTTTGCCCCACACTTTTTTTTTTTTACTCAGTCTCAGTCTTTTCCTCCACCTGAGTTCTCACAGGTAAAAGTTGTTCCATTACCAGCTTTGACAGTGATAGATTAAGGATGGAATTACTTATCTGCACCTTGTAATCCAAACAGAATCACAGTCTGCTGTTAGCAGTCCACAGGGGTTGCTGCTGAATAAATTGGAATACTGGTAGCTGTGCTCACTGAAGCTTCTCTCAGCTTGAATACGTGAGAAAGAGGGGAAGAGAAATCCTGTGGATTTAAACAAACCCACCCCCACCCCCCAACAGAGGATGATGTCCTTACCCTAGAGAAGTGTTTATTTGGTTAAACCCTGTATTTATCAGCTAAGGAGAAATAGAGCACTCTTTTTATTCACACATTTCATTTCTTCCTCAAATAAAGCAAGATTCCTGTGAGTGGAAAGCACTCCTTCTCTCATGTGAGCAGGATAAGTTGCCCTGACAGCCCCAAGACCCTGAGATTTAAAGTCACACTCCTTTAGGCAGTGGTCACAAAACAGCAGATGAACTGCACGTGTCCGTGTGCGGCTTGCATTTCGTCAGGGTACAGAAGGCAACGATGGTGGAACTGCAGCTCCAGCGGGAGTGGTAAGGAATTTCAGGCTCAAGGTAAGGCTTTGCACTGAGGATTAAACCAAGGTTGTACAGTCTTTGATGCATGTTTTGTGTTTCAGGTTTTGTCGGGCACTTCACAAAACATACCTGTTAAAAAGTGATTTTTTGTGAGGCAGAATTCACTGATATTCCTAGGACTTGTTTTTATAGTTATTCATGTATCGATGCAAACATTCTGGATATGTTCAGAGTTGGGCAGGTTACAACCTGTAACTTGAACATACTGCCTAATAAAAGCTACTGAGAAAGTACTGTAGCTTTCTTTGGAGTATCAGTGCTTCTCAGGAGGGCATTAATGTTGAGGAAAAGGAATTAGTAGGTCTTTCTGTAAGAAGTCTCTTAAATACAAAGTATTTTGTCAGTTCTTTTTTAAATCTTATGTTACTAAAAGGAAACAGTGTGACAAAACGGCATCAGAATTATCTTGCAAATGGATGAATATTCAGAGTTCATGCAGCTTTTTTAATCTGTATAGATTCTTACAGGATTGGCTATGAATGTTTTTTGATATCTCTGGAGAGCTTTGAAAAACTGTAAGAACGGATGTGCAAATTTTATTGTAGATTTCCGTTCTTTATACTTTCCCCAGGCGGTGGAATAAATAGGAACTTCATCTATTTTGAGGGCTACTTCATTTGGCATCCCCCAAAATTGCCGTTTGTTTCTCAGAGTGGGGCTATTAGCACAGAAGTGAGAATTTGGATGCTTTCTCTATCACTGTTGATAATGCCATTATAGTTCCAGGTCTTCCGATTTTGCTCTTTTGTGGCAGGGACTGAGACACAGCTATGAGGGCTTTTTGCACTGAAATGTAAGATGATTATAAAATGGTTGAATCAGCCAAAGGATTTGTTGGCAGTTACAACAACCCTTCTGACTGATCTGGCATATCTGTCACTTGTTTCTGATCTACTCTGTTGGGAGAGTGGAAGTTAGAAATGGATGGCAGTTGTGGCATCAATGAAAAGTGGTAAATTACTAGAAGTGGGGTAGGTGCCTCCACAAGATGTAAACTTGGTTTGAGTATGCTAATTGAAACTGTTTTGTCCTCTTTTCTAATGAATATGGAATGAGGGAAAGATTTCTCAAGGATGCATTCAAATCCACAAGGATAAAGATAAAGAGATTTTTCAGGGAGTAATTATTCTGCATATGCCTGGAAAAATTCCAGCTTGAATCTTTATTTTCTTGTTCTTGCACGTGGAAGCTAAGGAAAAGTGCTGGGAGCAAACCCTAAAGTCTTTACTTATTTTTTAACAATATACCCCAAAGGATTGGATGTGGATAGTTGATCGGGGAACCGGAACTTCATACAGAAAGTTGTCTGGATCTCTCCATGGGGGATAGTCTGTGACAGACTGAGGGCTTGCTGTGGCCTTGTGTGTGGCCTGAGCCTTTCTCAGCTGTGAGTGCTGTTATTGGAGCAATTGTGTCATGCTCCTTTGCACAGAGCCGTGCACAGGGGGATTGGATGCTGGTAAGTGAGCATCGAGCACGCTCCTGCATCACGGGGAAGGGGTTAATCTGCCAAACAGAGAATATATGAATACGTGACAGCTTTAAATGAGCTACCCACAATTCCAGCTCGCCAGTCATTATGTGGTGATGAGGACTATGATAGCAGCTGGGAGTCTTTTTTTGGATCTCTAGCTGCTGTCTGCTTAAAAAGCAGCTGCTCGGTTTACACTAATGCTATGTCTTGTGTTAAAAACTGCGAGACGGATTACATTCAAATAAAATAATGAGATTTATTAAAAAATAAAAGTTTATGTTTTGCTTTATATTCTGTTTGTGCTTTTAGGATTTGAATGTTCAAGGTTCTCCCTGCAGGCATGACAGCTAGAATGCTTTTCCCTTTGCTGAAGACTAAGTGTCAGCCATGTGATTCCGGGACTTGGAGTTTTAATGGAGGAAGAAGAGAAATCTTTGAGACTCCTTATTGGATTTTCAGAAGTTTACAACACTGTTTTCTATCCTCTTCACTTTTATAGCAGGTTAAATTTTTAGGCACAAACTTTCTCACCTTAATTATGTTCTTTCTTTTCAAGGTCAATTTATTACAATGAATTTATATTATAATAAAATGTCTTCTGTTCTAAGCTTTTCAAATCCTCACTCTAATCATCTCCAATCCTTCCTGCTGCACTGGATTTCCTTTTCCTCAGACCCTGAATTTCAGTTCACCCTCTGGCCTCTGTCTCAGAGCTCTCTGTCCGTTTATTTCCTACTTCAAAAGCAAGGCTCCCGCTCCTGCCTTCCCAGTAGCTGTTCAGACCAGGTACTTCCTTCCCATTTGCTGCTGAGCTTTGCTGGTCAAAATCTTTGTGGCTTTCTTCCTACAGCTGTAGGCCTTTGGTTCCTGCTTCTGATGAAGTCTTAAACTTCTGGGCTACACAGTGAACTGATAAAAATTCTGAACGAGAAGGATTCAGAGCTTGTAAAAATAGGATAAAAATTACATGAGAGCCCTTCACTGTTACTTATTCTGTGTTTTGTATTCAATAGAGTAGATGGAATTTTGGGTTAATTTTGACCTATCAGACCTTCAGTGAGAAATCATTTAAGTTCTATTGTATCAGTTACCTCTCTTTTGAGCATTCAAAATGAAGATGCATTTGAACGTTAGGATCCTCAACAGCCCCCAAAAGATGTAGGCTCATTAAATCTATGGGCAATTGTCTCTTAAGACTCTGCTTTGCTAAGAAGGCTTTCACGTGTGAACAAGGAAGTTAATATATGCAGAGAGGAACAGCAAAACACTGGCTTTAGTAATGGAGGTTGTTACAGAACATAATTGAACACTGACTGCAGCAAACCTAAAAGGAGACTTGCATTACAATGACATAAAATCTTTATTTTTTCCCCCTAACCTCTGATTTCAGCTGTCTGACTAAGAGAGGTGCTGGGCAATAGCTCAGTTTCAACAACCCATTGCAGCTGAAAGAGTAGATGCAATTGTGCTGTATCCAGCAAAATTGAAAATTGCTTTAAAGGAGAGGAATGCAAATGTTTTTAAGACAGAAAATCTTCATTCATCTGCAGAAGGAAGCATAAAATTAGCATAGCTACATAATTCTTATTCCTCTTTATATTAAAAAAGTAATAACTGTGAGATAATTTGCTATTACCTATATATTTTAGCATCTTTCTAGTGATACACTTTTAAAATTGCATTGCATTGTGAAAACACAGGAAAAAGAATTTGTAAACAATTAAATGTTATAATTAAAAAATTCTTTCAGGCCAAGTTTCCAAAACTTGAAAATATTTCTGAACCATTTGGATTTTCAGCAACCCATGGACCTTCCCTCCAGCAATTAATGGTTAAGCCTTTAACATCTGATCCTGAGCCTCTCATGACCTATCTAGAGTCATAGAATGATTTAGGCTGGAAGGGACCTTAAAGATCATCTCATTCCAACCCCCTTGCCATGGGCAGGGACACCAGGTTGCTCAGAGCCCCATCCAACGTGGCCTTGAACACTTCTAGGGTTGGGGCATCCACAGCTTCTCTGGGCAACCTGCTTAATTAAAGAATTTCTTCCTAATATCTAATCAAAGTCCACATTAATAGAGAGTTACCGTGTTCTTACCAACTGAAAGCCTAAGTATCCATTTTTAATGCCTGTTTTGTGCTACTGTAACACCAGTGAAACCAACTGTATTTTTTTACATAAACCATTAACTGCTCACAAAGCATCTCCTGGAATTAAAAACTCTAGTTGTGATATGAGTTGCACAATCTGATTCAGACAAGATCCTTTCACTTAGGTTTTTCTAGGTGGGGGACTGAATGAGTTTATGAAAGAAACATCTTTTCTAGCTGCATGTTGCACGGGGTCATTAGCTTAGGCTTTCCTATTAGTTTCATAGGCCTTTCAGTATTTATATTTAGACTGTGTGATCCATTTGTTGTTGTAGTTCATGCAGTCCCTTCTGTCTTTCTAGTGGCTGTAGAAGGGACTCTGGTATCTATATTTATATTTGCTGTCCTTAAAAGTGCATCACCCTCTGTTAAGCTTTGTTACTTTGTTAAGAGCAATAACGAGAAATGTACTTCTCCCCTTGTTAAGTAACTATCCCACATTAGAAGATCCCGCAGTCAGACAGTCAGGGATTTCTAAAGGGTGTGTCTCTTTGGAGAGCTCTGCTAAAATGCTCTCTCAGAATGAAGAAGCAGCAGCTCAGGTTCGAGCCCAGGACCTAGAAGAGGAGGTATTTTAATCACCAGCATATGCTAAAGCCTGGGCTCTGCTATCTGTGTTACCCGTGGCTCCCGAGTGGTGTTAGAACAACCTCAATGTGTGCTTTAACCTCAGCTGGAATTGATTGAAATTGATTTGCAATTGATTTGTAAATAAAAGAATGGGTTCTTTATCTGCCAACCATTTAAATCTCAGTCTAGGATTTTTTAATGAAATGGAGTTGTTTTGTGCATTATGCTCATTAATAAGAATTTTGTGGGTTAATTTGTGACTTCGGTGAACCTTTAGGCATAATTTTTTATGTTATTTTGTTAAGGCAGAGCTTGTTGTAAATATTGTGCAATGCTGCAGTTTTTAATTCTGTAACAATGTTAACTCTGTTTTGGACAGAATGTTGTTAATGTTTAGATGCTACGGCACAGAGGCTTTGCTAAAATTCTTATGTGTGTTGCAGGAAAGGAGAACATGAACTGCATTACCAGTCTTCAAAAGTATTTAGTTTAATTAGAAAAGGCAAAAGAAGCAAACAACAGTGATTGAAGTGTGGAAGCAATTGCAGGACATTAGACAGTGTTGAGCTCAGGACTGGTGAATAGACTGTAAATATAAATCCTAACTCAGCTTCTACGAAGTGAACAGGTGTTTGGCCTCCAGTCCATTGATTCCCAAAATAAGACATGTGGGAAATTGCTGATCCATGAAACTCCATTAAGAGCTTGGCACGACCCTTAAAGTACAAACTATTATGCATTTGTTGATTAAAGATTTAGTAATGGTAAATGGTGATTGGAAAAATCTTAAGAGTTGGTGATGGTCTGTTGATACAAACCCTTTTTGTTAAAATGCTAATGTCAGGAGGTGATGGTTTAGCTATGACTTGAGGATTTGGTTATTCTTCCTTTTGAGTTGTAGCTGAGCATGAGCTGTATTTCTTCCCTAGCAATATAGAATACCAACATGAACAAGTAGGGTCTGTTTTTTTAATCTGTAAACATATTTTATGTCATCCAGTTGTTTCTCATTACAAACCATTGGATATGAATCTAAGGAAAGGATGTGTATTGATTATTTTAAAATTTGTCTTCAACATGATGGCTGAAGTCTTTTTTTTTTCATCACTTCTGTGTTACAACAGGGAAGATAATTACGGAACACTTATTGTTCAGGGCAAAGAAGAAGATGTAAGATGCCAATTAAGAAAATTAAGGTAACTGTTTTGTGGGAAAAAGCAAATTTGCTCCTTTGCTTATGCATATGAAAACTAAACCACCTTTCTTCACAAAATAGTACATTGTGGGGTAATGTGGATTTTTTTATTTGTCAAGCGTGCTATAATCCACACTCTGCTGAAAGCCTGATTAAATTTTGTAGGAAATTCTGCTTTCTTCAGGCTTTACAGCAGTTTCTGTGGCAGTCTTATTAAAATAAGAGCAATACGAAAATGAATAATTTAATATTTTGTGTATAGAATGTTTTCTTATTTTGTCATAACAAAGTTTTGCATTTATTTGCTGCATTTTGAGTTACAACTAGATAACTTCCACCTACCAAGAAAATTATGAAAATTTTTTAAATTGGAAATAGGACAATTCAAGATTTGGAGAAGGTTTGGCAGAAACTTGGATGGGAAAAGTAAGAATTTAAGAGAAACATTGAAGACTCAGCAGTGAAAAAAATAATAGTTTGATGATAATTGATAAAACAGTAATTTTGTCTCTCGGCAGAGATTTACTTATATCACACATGTATTTGAATTTTTTTTTCTTTAGTATCAGAGACATGAAATACTACAATTTGAACTTTTAATTTAAAATGCAGTTAGGGGAAAAAAGTGGGTTAAAATAGATTTTTTGAGAATTCTGATTATAAGATCTCAGAATACAGAATTTGAGTATAGGATCTGATTACACCAGATATTTGTATATTTGAACTGACCAAATGCATGTTTAGAATATCAAGTACTGTCACCATGAAAAGTAAAAATGGTATTTTGGAGGTCTCTCTACCCATTGCAACTTTTCCAGTTTGAAAGTGGGAGATATTTCTTTTCGTCTTATCCATTACTATATAGCTGAAATTTTTCAGGCCAAATTAGGCACTCGGTGTTGCTTGTTCCAGAGTGATTGAGGGAATAATGTGAAGAAAGACTGAAACAGGGATCATTGAGGTCTTCAGACTTCTATGTTAGTGAAATATTCCCATTAATATTGTTGTAACTTGCTTTATTTCACATACTAATATGTGAAACATACTAATATGTTTTTTTAGACTCATTAGTGGCTCTGTTTATTTTCCTATTTGTTCTGTTGTCCTATTTTTTTGTTAAAGCCCTGGATAAAATTTCAGCTTTCATGCCATCCAGTGAAGCATTGAAATACAAATCCTTGCAGCTTCAAAGAATAGGAAGGGACTATAAAAGGCTTTGTTTATTTAGTGATTTTTATGTCGATTCTCGAATTCCATGGATCTTCGTTCACGTTCCTGCAACGGCGGAGTTCCTGATGCTTTTTCCGTAGCCTTGTGTGCTCCTGTAATGGCGCTTTATTGCCACGTGAGGTCAGCAGCTGCCGAGGAAAAGCAATAAATAAACTCGCTCGACTGCAATCCATTTTCTTTTGCTTTATTTAGAATACTTAAAAATCAATACATCCTTCAGAACCGTATATACATTGTGCAAAACCAAAGGATTTCTTTTTAACGCACAGCAGCTTCAGCAAAAAGTCTTCCTTGCAAGTTACTACTGAGTGAAAATCTACAATGGCTTTAGGGAGAATTTATTGGCTTCCCGAGTAGCATTGGGTAATCGCTGTGGCAGAGGATGTGTTCTCTACAGTGTGATGGTGACAGGGTTTCAGCCTTATCTTTTTGTCTGTGCTAAATTAGTGATAATAAATCTAAATCGAATAAGGTATTATTGCTGCAGGGATTCATTTGGAACGCAGAAATGGAAAATATCCTTCCTTTTTATTGCAGTAGTAATCAATGTTCTGTCAAGATGTGGGGAAGATGTTGCCTAAAAGGATTTTCCCCCTGCTTTAATCTTTGCTTTAAAAGCAACACAACAACAACAACAACGACGACAGAGGTGAAAAGCATGAACTTGGTGCCAAAGTCACTGAACGGGATTTAGGAAAAAAGTGTTGAGCTCTGCCATAGGCTTACTGTTAGTTAGTAATTTCCTTGAGCTATGCCATAGGCTGACTCTAGTCTAGTAATTTCCTTAGCTTGAGTCTCAGTTTCTTATATGTAACTTCAAAGAAGATAGTCACTTCTCTGGTAAATGTTAGAATAAATGTTTTTTGGTGGGATTTTTTGATTTAGTGTTTTAACAGAGGGAATGTCAACAGCAGCATCACACCTGAATCTTGGTGTCCCTTTTCCTGAAATACGTATTGTTGTTTCTTGTGAATATTCCATTCTTACTGTCCTAGATAGTTGTGTAATGCTGCTAGTAAACATGCCCTGTGTTTTAGAAGTGACTGCTTTTTAATAGGTTGTGAAGTTATCTCGATGTATGACTGGCACCAACTGATATTCCTGTCAAACCTTTTATCCCAAATTTCTCCTGGACCGGGCAAATTTAACAAATTATACAGACAAGGATCAATTTACTGATCACCAAACTGCAGCTAGAGAGATGTAGGTTAAATATTAGGAAATACTTTTTAGCTATAACACTGATTAAGTTGAAAGAACAAACTGCCAAATTAAGTTGGGTAATTGCCATCACTAGAGATTTTCCATCACTAGAGATTTTCCAGGCTATGAGTATGCACCCATTTAGCAGGGATAGCTTAAAAATAATACAGTCAGTTTTGCCACAGTTCAGAACTTGGACTGAATGATTCATTATATGCATGTTTTATCCCAAATAATTTTTTAAATTTCTTCCCACTTTACCCTAGCTAGGGATAAAGCAGCAGGGGTGTCAGCAAAAAAGAGTAACATTTTCTCTCAGTGTGTGCCAAGCCTACACAAAATAAGAAACAAGTTGTAGTGAGAGAGAAGAAAGCCCAGATTGATGTGACCTTTATTATTTTAACAGTATCTTTCAGCACAATTACAGAGTTGCAGGATTGCAGAGAACAGAGCTGGAGTATAAAATAACATAAATAAATAGAACAGGAGCCAAAGCAGTCAGCAGGAGGTGGTTGGAATTGGGCAGTGAAGGATGGGTGAAGGGTTTGCATTGGTCAAAGCCTTTATGATTCAGCCACCAGAGTTGCAAATTCTGGAGAAGGGAAAGAATTTTTAAAAATATTAAAAAAAGAAAATATAAAGAAGGAGGAAGCATATTACAATGATTACAGAGTCACTGCTGTAGCAAAAACATCACAATAACAGAAGAGCAAAGAAATCCAAGTTAATTAAAGGGAAAGTATGACTTGGGAAATCTTACAGTGAAATGAAAGGATTTTTGAGGGTAAGGGAGAAATGCTATACATGCCAGACTGTCAGGACCGTCCACTGCTATTCATCTGAAGAACTTGATTAGTTCCCTGTTATTCCTTTGTAAATCTCAATGGGATGAAGGCAAGAACTGGAAATTTAATCTTGCAGTAAGATAAATTTCCTTTATATCAGAGTTTGGCAAAGAGAATCATTAATGAGTCTTTCAAAGTATTGCCTATATTATAATCATATTGCATTTAAACTCAATTTTGTAATGCCAAATTGGCTGAAAATGACAAATTACGAAACCAGAAGGCTGGTACCAACCTATGTAGCAATCTTGACCATATTGTTGAGAATGAGAAAAATTTCTGTGGTCTCAGAGGGCCAGGACTTTACCCTGTGGCTTTTATTAGTGTTACATCCATAATATTTACATAAATGTATCTATGTGCAATTTGGGGTTATTTTATGCTTTAGTATACATAATGCCTTTCAGCAGGGAGATAAAGCATGGAAAAAGCACATTTGTATCCCAGTGAATAGCTGGCTGGTTATAATTCCTAACTCCATCTAACCTTGGAGCGGTTACACATGAGAATACCTTGCACGGTTGTATGTGCCTCGGTGTGTTAAAAATGACAGACTGGAGGGAATCCCAAGAAGGGCAACAAAGATGATAAAGGGATTAGAGGGTATGCAGAGAGAGTGGTTTATGGGTTTAACATAATCAGCTGAGAGGAAAATGACAAATAAGGGAGGCAGTCGTCTGTAAAGGCTCAAGAAAAAAATCACTGAAGTTTGACATAGTGAAGAGTAATGTCTGGCAGCTAAGAAAGATAGAAGGTGAAAATTAGGCATTTTAAAGAATATTCTAGTGTTCAGTTGAAAAATGCTAGACTATGAACCAGTGAGATGTTAACTGACTGTTGTGTGCAAACAGACAGCACTTGATGACATGTCCAAAAAATGTTGCCAAATGCTGACAAACCAGACTGAGAAATAAAAGTGTCAGAGTGTTTAAACTAATTCCAATTTATCCATCGTTTTGAAAGATGTAAATCCAAATTAGGATTAGTAATGCAGATTAGTTAACACAAAACATGTATAAATCCTGTACATGGTGGGTACATAGATCGAAAGTGTTGCAAACTGAATTTAAGAGATAACATAAAGTGCTTGTGATAGACACCCTGAATATTCTGGGCAGAAAAGGAGAAAGGGTATAATTATTAAATCACTGTGTGAATAAATCCTGCAGGGAGAAACGTGAACTGCAATGGATGAGACCTTTGCAAAAGGGAAAACTAACTATGTGTATACTGTTAGAAAAAATTGTCATTCTTGCTACAGCTAAATTAAATCTTTTTTATAATAATTTGTATCTATAGAATATATTTGGAAAAGGCTATTCAGACTTGCAGCCAAATATTTTCTATAGTACATTTTGATAGCGATATAATCACTTAATGGCAATATATTTCATAGGTACTTTCTGATAGCCAGCAAACCATAAAATACTCCTTCATGAATAACTGCTACATGATTTATACTTTCCCCAGGATTTTCAATATACTTTAAATATTTCAAAGATGTTCCAGTTGAATAATCTTGTAAATTAGTTCACTGTTTTCTTATGAAGGCTAGCCCAACCACAGGTGGCTTGTGGAGGCACTGCTACAAAGGGTATTCATGTACGAAAAACTTCTGAGATAAGGCACTGTATATAGTAGCCCCTGCCTGTTGGTCATTCTTGTAAATGTTTATTGCCTGTGACCTGTTAGTAAGGGAATCCTTGTGATTGACTACATCCTCGTTTCCAGTTGTAGTTATCCTTCCAAATAAAATTATGTCTTTCTTTGCACAAATAATAGCTTTAAATTACGAGCATTTAAACTATTTTGTCACGTAACATAATTTACTAACTGTCTTGTGTCAAAGCTCTGACTTAGGTGAGGATTGTTTCACTGTGTTCAGTACAGTTTAGTAGTATATACCAGCCTAATGCATACCCTCTAGTATGACAGATGTAATTACAAAGAACATGTTGTAGGCTCACGAGTTCTCTCATCAGATTATGTTTTTTATATTATCTTTGCAATAGCAAATCTGTTTAGGAAACTTCATAAGTAATGACTGACAGTAATTTGTTATGTAAGATACAAGGGCGCAAAGTGGGATAAAAAATGGAGGACTACCAAAAGACTCTTCATTTTTGTCATGACTTTTACCTGTGACGAGGTCATGACTTAACAGTTGTAATTTTGAATGCTTGATGTCACATTTTTACAACATTTAAAGGAAATAATTGAAACGCTTAAGAATATTTGCGGGAGTTGAGCTGTGATAAGGAAAAGATTCTGATTTACTGGGATAAAAATTTGGATTTGTTCTGCCTACAGTGCATGATCTTTGAAAAGTCTCTATGTACATTCTCAAGTCTATTGTTATCAAGAAACTGAAAGGCATGACTTGCATGTCCAATGCTAATACACAAAATAGATTAAAACCAACATTATGAGCAGAAATTTTAATTTTCTTTTCTCCTCTTTCTTATAAATATTTTCCTGAGCGTGCAGAGCTGCTTCAGCATCACTTTCCAGTCCAATCTGGAAGCTAATGTTGGTAGCATTATTAGGTAACCTGGCCTGGACCTGCAGCTTTTTTCATATTCATCATCATCTGTCCACATTGGTGGGGTATGGTGGGGGTTTGACACCACACAGAAGATGATCATGTCTTACATGAACTGGCTTCAAGTTTTCAATTGTTTGAAACTGGCACATCAACCACAAGCTAGAACTCATGATCAGACAAGAGGTAAACTGGTGAAACTATTTCAGAGCTGAATGGTCTTGCAGGAATGAGAAGAGGTTTAAAGCGAGAGACTTAAGAAGAAATTTGTAATGTGAGACCCTAGCTAGAAGAAGGCTGATTAGGTTGGGATTAATGTTTGTGGTGATATATCTGACAAAGTTGGCTGTGTGGTGTTAGAAATCCCTGAAGATCAGTTCTTACAACTGCTCTGGGCTCCTGAGGGACAGCGTTCAAGGGCCATCTGGAGAATTAACATTAACCCCTGTGAAAGGCTGCATGCTTGTGACCATATAGTGTTGTTTGAAGCTGGTGCTTGAAACAAGGGGTAAAAGGGATGCCTGACAATTCAGTTACCGGGAAACAAACAGTTTGCAACAAAAATACAGCATTGCAATGCTGAATATGAATGCAATGTACATTCGTGACTTTATGTTTTATTTACCTATGTGGTTATATTCTGGAACTGGATTTATGAACCAAAGGAAAAGCTGAGAAGTGTCTGTCCTCCTCATCCTTTGGGCACAGTCCCAAATGGGGAATGTATTTCAAGCATTTCTGGTGTAACAATTTGCTGTTGAAGTCAAATTTAAGAAATAGAAAAGAAACTTCGTAGTGTTGTACGATAGAGATATAGTCACAAGAAGCAGAAGAAAAAGGCACATCATTCTCTTCTCATTATCAAGTGTAAATTGAGAGTAATTCCATTTCAAAGTTAAGGAACAATAAAAGTTGTAGAAGACAGAGATAAGGAGAAGAGGCATTTCATATTGCTTTATTACAATGTATTGGCTTTCAGGCATTGTTTCAACTTTAAGAAAAAAGTGGTCAATCTTAAGTAAAAATATTAATGCTGTATTCTCTCATATAAGCCAAAATCATTCTGCAATATAGTTCTTTTATTCCAGTTGAGACTGATTTTGATTTGGCTTGCAGTCTTCTGGAATAGCTGAAAATTTATCTAATGTGAGGTTGGTGAATCAGCTATAAGCTTACTTACCTGGATTAGGTATTCTTTTGAAAATCTTGCCCAGTAGTACTATTAATCACTAATTTTAATGTGTATAAGGAAGACCCATATAATAAAGAATAATGAATAAAATTATATTATAATGAAATTTCAAATAATTATACCCATATTGGATTCAGCAGTGCTGCTAAAGTTTAGCAGGAGCCTCCCCGAAATGCTGCACAACTGCTCCTCTGCAACCATACTGTAGTCATAATCTGAGAAATTAAGAGACTTTGGTCTAGGAACAGGGGCATAGTCACTGATATGCCAATGTGCTATGAATGGGCAGTTCAGCTAATGTATCACCTGACTAATATGTCAGTGGCTGATGTTGTGTGTCATTTTTTCAGCTTCTAAATTAGAGAGTATGTTAGTTTACTGTGTTTTGCTTTTTGCTTTTTGTTTCTTTTTTTTTTAATTCCATCTTTTTACAAATCCCAGAGATTAGATAACACAGAGAGATATGAGCATTTTAGGTATTTTTTTAGATTTTAACTTATGATACGGCTTATCAATATGGCAAAAACTTAGCAACTGCCTGCTTCTAGGTGACTTAGTACTCTGGCCACAAACTTCTACTATCTTCTGCAATGAGGAAAGTTTTAGTTCAGAATCGCATCTCTTCATGTCTCTTCCAATGTGTGTCACTCACTCTCACCTCCCAGAAAGAGGAAAAAGGAAAAACTTTTTATATGAGCTAAACTGATTCATCCAAAGGGGGAATAGTAAACAGGAGTAGTTTTTTGCAGGAGAGGAAAAGTTGTTTTTTTCTTGTATTTCTCATATTCAGTAAAAGGGAGTGACAAGCTTTCTTAGCTGTGAAGACCCACATAAACACTAGCATAAGCTGGATAGACTGTTATTGTATAGAAAGTCTGTAGCAAAATGGGTGTGCTTTGAATTTTAAGAGCATTGCTTTGCTAAGTCATGCATTACTTTCCTGCTAACTAATCAAGCAGAAATGCTGGTACCCAGCTTTTTTTCTTTCTAAGTTTTATAGTCGAGCCTGGACCTTTGAAATTGAAGTGTCCTGATCCTCACTCCACTGATAACAGACAAATTAAACTAATTGAACTAGAATTTGGATGGGTACTTAGTCCTGCGCTGTATTGTGCCTGAACCACAGCCTGGGTTCTGTGAATTCTTGCCCCCTCTAGTGTCAGAACTCCGATCCTCTTCCCTAAAAGCCTCCAAGCAAGGCATGGCAAATGTAGCAGGACTTGGCATTTCATTAAACCCAAACTGTGTCCTTCAGAAGGTCACAGCCCCCAGTGATCCCTAGGTTTTCTCAGTTCTTGTATATAAGAGTAATATTCGAATGTTACTGTCAAAGTTTACTCCTCTAATCACATACCCTCAGCGCCAATTTTACCATCACCGTCCTTGTCTCCAGCAGCCAGGAGAGCCTTCGTTTCTTTGTCTGATAGGTCTCTTCCTTCTGGGGTAAAGCCCTTCAGTACAAACCTGAAGAGGAGGCAAGGAAAAAAGGAAAGTTGGGTTGTTTTTTTTTTCCCAGAGCAGTTACACTGCATATTTTTTTTACCACTGATTTGATATGCAAGTTGGAATCCAGGGTTGTATCTTCTGTTCCTGACCTTCTTTAACATTCAGGAGAAGCACTTTACTCTGAAACTGCATTTGGCTGAAGAACTATCTGTAAGGTATTGACCATTCATGTGTTTCAGGCATCCTACAATCGAAGTTACAGCTACATATCTCCAACACACTTTAAGATCATATGCTTAGCAAACAGCTCACATTGCACACAAATACTAGTCAAGAGCTTGAATTGTATGTTATTACCTAGATTCTTGTTAACAACTCGCCCCCAAAAAAACCCACCAAACAAACAAACAAACAAACCAACCCCACAGGGAATTAGACTCTTAAGGTGGGGTTATTAGAGAAAGGATGTATCTTTACTTACTTCAGTTCTTCCTCTTCAATGAAGCCACTTCGATCTTTATCAAGAATATGAAAAACCTTCTTCACATCTTCTGGACTCTTCTTTTTCAATCCTACCATCTCGAAAAACTTCTTGTAGTTAAAAGATTCAGCCGCTATAAGAGATGAAAACCAGAGAAATGCTTAGAAAAATAATTGAAACGTACAGCAACCCACACCCGTGGTTTTTTTTTTTCCATGCTGCTCTTTGTCCTGTCCTGGGAGGAACAGTCGAGCCCAGCTGTGGTAGGAGCTGGATGTGACACTGTATGCAGTGTAGTCGTCCATGCTTCACAGGTGCTAATGGAAATAAACGCAGGGGGAGAGGGGCAATGCCTCCGTTTTGCAAATGAAGAGCTGAGCTACAGGGGTACGAGACTTGCTCAAGGTCATACAAGAAGTCTGTGATAGAGTTGGGAGCTGAGTTCTAACCTGCTTAGTCTCATTTCAGTGCCTTAAACATTTTTTATTTATTTTATTTTTGATAAGTTTTAAGTCAGAACAGACATTTGAGGGCAGGCTCTGACTGTTACATGGCTGTCACTTTTTGACATTTCCACCCTTGGGAAAAAAACAACCCCCAAAAAAGCTCTTGCTCAACCATGGAGCCTAGCATTGCGAGAAGTGTTTCAGAACACACGACTATTTCAGCTCTGTTTCGTTTTTTTCCTGGAGACTTACTAGAAATCAGTGTTGCACTTCAACCGCTAAAAGGTACGTGCAATCGTGGTGTGTGAGCTCAGATCCTGCAAGGGAGTGCTGCACGGCGCGCTGCCTGCAAGACCTTGTGAGGAACGGTCTCCGGGGAGGAAAAAAAAACCTAAACAACCCGGAGCCCTTGAAATCGGAGCCGAGATAAATGAGTTTACCTGCTCCACCTCTCCTGTCCTTTAACCGCACCCGCTTTTGTCCCACCCAGGTAGTGTAATGACTGTGATGTGGATTAGAAATCCGATACAGTGACCTCCAAAACCTGCGGTGGACTTTTTTTCCCCTTCCCCGTGCATTCTTATTCCCGCCGCATTAAATTTTCCCATTACATAAAATTAAGGAAGCTCAGTCTTTCGTGATCTGCCTGGCTGAGATCTGTCATTACTTGCTGCTAATTGCATCTGCTCCGAGACTTGGAGATGGCCATAGGACAATGGAAGCTAATGAGTAAAACAGCTGCTCAATTGAGCAAAGCAGTTTGTCAGTCCCCTCGACTCTCCGGCTGCTGAGATGAGTCGGGCTCAGCGGGTTTTGCGCTTCTGTCTGTTCGGGAAGGTCATCGCACAGACCAGGACAGACAGAGGCGTCTCTCCGGGCTGGTGCGGTCAGCCAGGTAGTTTGGGGGAGGGGGTGGAGAACGTGCATCCGGGAGCACGATTTCTAGCGTTTCTTTGAAAGCAACCTTAACTACCTGAATCTCTGTAAGCACAGAGAAGAGGGTTTGCTGTCAGTTTTAGGGGTCACGATGAATGAGATGGATAAGGAATATCTGAAACCCGGAGGAGTCTGAGAGGAAAGTGTGGACCGCTGCAGCCATTCGCCCTGCAGAGAGCTTCTGCAGTCGAGCAGTGCACCCGCTTGCTCTACTGTTGCCTTCTGCTCCATCCCGAAAAGCTAAATCCACCCGGGGTTTCCGCATAGGAAGTACAAGAGCGGTTTCTTATCTCCTTGAAATGGGAAACAGAGTTCTGTAATACCTGAAACTGAATTTCAGCAATGTGAGTGGGAAGCTGCCGACATCCACTGCTGAATTCCCATCCCACATCAAGATATAATGCAGAGTGGTTCGTCGAGGGTTTTGTTCCCTTTGAAAGTATCCTCTCCGTAGAAGCAACGTCTATCTGCTGTTACTGCTTGCTTTCCTTTAAAATAAATATTTCACCTCTGTAACGTGCAGGACAACTTTGCTGAGAATGCAGCCTTGTACTTCATAAACCTGTCAGAGGCATTCACTGCACTTTTGAAAACACATCCTCATTTGAAATTTTGTCTAGCCGGTTCCTCTAATCTTCCCATAGCTTAAATAAATGCACTGCTATCCTAAGCTGAAGAGATGAAAGAGGGAAAAGAGAGAAGAAAAAAAAAGAAAAAAGCACTTACCTGAAAAGGCTCCCACAGCCTTCTTGATATCCTCAGCGCTGAGCACGTCAGTCATAGCCATCCTGCAACTGTTTGAACAGGGAAGCAAGTGCGAAAAGATTAAAAAGTGCTTTTCTCATCATTTCTGCTCATATGACCAAAGCTGCAGTGCTGTGTGGGGATGGCACACCGGGAAAGGCTGGACCTGTGCCAGCTCTATAGCTCTGCGTGGATAAGTGCCGTGGGCTGTCGCTCTCCAGTTTGCAGAGCACCAAGTAGTCCACAGACGCGAGGGTTCAGCTAAAGAGAGGGCACGGGGATGCCTTTGAGGGGACTGGGGTGGGGGAGGACGCGAGTGGGGGTCGCTCCCTGGGAGGCTGGAGCCTAAGCCTTACTGGAGCAGTGCCAGAGTCTGCTGAGATACCGGCTGGAGAAAGAGTTTTGCCAAGGTCAAGTCCTCGGGTGCGGTGGACAAACTAGTGGTGCAGAGCAGAGCCTTTTCCTTTAGTAAGTCAGGACGAGCTTTACCCGTTATATTCGGTGATGAGTAAGGAACTGCAGCATATGCCAAGCTTCAAGCTGCTCTTCAGGTCGAGAAGCAAATATAATGTAGCTTTTGAACATTTGCCTTATCGTTCAAACACTTCAAACATCTCCCCCTTCTCCCTTCCCCCTCCCCTTCACACACATATTCCTTTTAGACCTCGTTTCTTTCGGGCCAGTCCATATTAAGCATCATCCTCGCTGAATTAATTATCACATGCCTGCGAATCCTACAGATCCCGTTTGTAATACACAATATGCTGCAGAATCTTCCGTGATATATGGCGAAACGAGATGCAAGGTGACAACATGCTCGTGCGGAGCTCCTGTGAGGTAGTGGGCTTCTCAGGCGGGACCGGGCACTCTACGGTAGCATCAAAAAAAAAAAAGGATTTAGGATTTGTAATGTGTTTTCTAGGTTTGTTTCTTTTTCTCCAAGAATCTGTGCCCATTTTTCAAGGGAAATATGGCAAGAAGTCCAACTTGCTCTCAGAGTTTGGGCAGGAGCCATTAGGCTGAGATAGCCAAGGTTTGGGCCCAGTAGTAGGGCAGATCTCTGCAGGAATACTGGCATCGCTGCTCCAGGAGAGACGGGGGAGGACAGAGCGGTGGCAGCGAGATCCCCGGGCGCGATCAGCGGGTACGGCCCGGTCCCGCTGCCACGATCACACCTTTCCTCTGAATGGGGCCGCCGGAGAGCGGCCTCGAAAAGGGGACGGCTGGTGCAGAACCTCGGGTCGCGCTGCAGTAATTGCTCTGTACTTTCAAAAGTAAAAGCCCCATCCTTTATTTCCGCGGCCCAAGTACAGCTATAATGGGTGAATCATTACCATGCCACTGAGCGCAGAAGGACGGAGGAGGAGGTGACATTGGGGTCTCCCCCCCTTTTTTTTCCCTTTTCTTTTTTTAAACAGCGTCTCTTCGTTGTGGGAGGGACTGTCGGTTTTCTCTGGTTGGAAGTCCCCCTTCTCCCCCCTTTTCCGTGTATTTCCTGAGGTATGAGGGATGCCTAGTTTTCTCCGAGGACAAACAAGGAGATGGATGGGGGAGCCGAGTCCCTCTCCCCAGGCTGGACGCATCCTTCCTTGATCCACAGGGAAAGAGAGGCTGAGCGCTGGGGCGCTGAAACGAGATAAACCGCAGCCCCACAGAAGAGCTCCACGCACCTTCCTACGTGGGTCAGCAGCCCCCCTTGTTTCGGATGTGGGAGGTTGAAAGGTGCAGCAAAGACAGTACTCGGCGTACTCGGGTCTCTTGCTTTAGTGGAGTTCAGCTTGGAGGGCTGAGTTGAAAACGCCTCGTTGTAGAACAGGTTAAACCCTTGTCGTTAGTCCATTTTACACATAATTTAAGTGTAGACCAATCAATATACAACTATTTGCCAGAGATAAATGTCGAGACCTTATGTCATTGGCGTTCCTTTACTTCTTCTTAACTGAGGGAAAAGAGAAGAATCCCTTCTTGCTCCCAGTGCAGGTGGCGCCGATACTGCATCACCCTCCTTCGTTGCGTACAGCATCGGTGAGGTCTGAAGAGGAGATGGGCCTCAGGCTCCGCAGGTTTTTCTCCTTTATGAACCTTTTGCAAACCCGTTGTTGAGGTACCCTCGTTCTTGGAGGCACAGAGCCTCCCTTTAGGTCCCTACCAACAGGAACGCACCTGACCTCCCGCCAGTGAAGATGCTGTCGTTGCGGGTGACTCGTGTTTCGGTGTTAACCCCGCTCTGCTGACAAGGCAGAGTACATTTGGAAGGCTGCCCTGGGGGTAACTCAAGCAGGTAGCTGGCAGAAGCGATGCGCAGCGCTGCCTGCTGTGCTGTCAGACGCCTATCAGGTTAACTAGCCTCATGCCAAGCAAGCCGGCCAGAGGCGCATTCCGTGTCTGTGTCCTGGGGATGGGAGCCCGACGGCTCCCTCCGCATCCCTAACGACGCGCGAACTGCCCAGCTTTCCCTCCGTCATCGGATCTGTGAGGGCTCTACGGCCTAATCATGCTGTGGAGGCGAAAAGTGAGAGGTGTCAGAAAAACGAGGCTTCAGATCAGGTGGAGCCATCTGTAGAGCGTAAATAACATTTCCCTCAGCTCCCTGTCCCCTTGCTCAGAAGCCGTGTACCCTCCATGGCCAGAAAAGTGAAAGCAGCGACACACAGGTTTGCAAAGCGGACAGCTGGGAATCTGGCATGGGAGAGCGACTGGGGCCCATCTCTAAGCTGAGCACCGCCCCTGTTTAAGTACAACTAGCAAACTTCCAGAAGCTTGTAACACCAAGCCGTAGTCAAAACTGTTATTCTAATAAAAAAGGCGTTTCACGAATTGGCGGTTTCACACTCGACCCTTCACCTTTTTTCATCATCCCTGAGAGATGAATGACGCGTTTTCCTTTACCTCTGAGATTTTGCCAGTTTTCCTGCCCGAACTATTTGCAAAATCCACACCGTGGATTTCCAAGTTGTCTGCCCAGAAGCTTTCATGTAGATCGACTCCCCCTTCCACCAGCGCCAGAATGATGAAATTCTTACTAAGTAAACGACCAAATAAATTAAGTAGAAATCGACCCACCCTTGCCAAAGGCAAACAATTCAGGGAGAGTTTCCTGAACATCACGAAGCCCGCACGCCAAACACTGAAGTAGAAAGACGGTGGTCCTTAGCAAAAAGAGTGAAACATTTCCTTTAGCTTTCTAATGACCACGCCAAAGAGAGCAGCCTCATCTCATCACTTGCGATCGTGTGTGCAGGAGAGATGCCATTTCTCTATGTGTTTTGGATGTTAGGGTTTTTTTGCCAGTTCACGGCTGGACATTTCAGTAAATTCTGCTCGCCGAGTCCTTTCTTGCGTTCTCGTTCACTTTCTTTTGTTATTTTCACTTTCTCCCCTCCTTTTCTCCTCATTGCCCCCTCAATGTGTTCAGTTATTTACTCCTTTTTAATGGTCTTATCTTCTCCTTTGAAGTCTCCTCTGCGGGAAGCCATTCCTCAGTGTTTGAGAGATTTGCATCTCTTTGTTTCCGAGCTTTTGTTTGTGGAAAGGGGGATGGGGTCGGAAGGATGGAAGATATCCTAGTTTGATTTCCTTCGGGCGAAGGTCCTGCTTCTTGTCAGGAGCTGGTGAATCCACGTTTGCTGTGGAAGTTTGAGCATTTTCTTACTACTTACCACTTGGATCTCTGCTAAGCACGCTTGAAAAGGGTGTGAGATAGGGAGGTGGTCAAAAAGAGGTGGAACTCGGGGTAGGAACCCCACTTATATAATCTCTCTCGCTCTTTCTATTTTCGGCAGGTGATACCCACTCCTCACTGGTATCAGATATTCAGGGGGTTTGTTGGCGGTGTCACATTTATCTTTCCCTTAACTAATCGAAGAACACTATTAATAATCCTTGGCGCTTACCTTCCCCTGGCTGTGAAAACTCATTACCTTGGCAAACTGATGGTCCGCTTGAAACTTTAGTGTTAAGGGGAGAGGCAAGCGGTATAAATGAGCTATTTCGACGCAAATAGGCAAATAACAATAAAAATGCCATTGAGACCTATTTGCCATTCTGTAATCCATCTGGGCACACGTTTCCTGATATTTAATGTATTTCTAGCAAGGGAAAACATTTTATAAAGGGCCGTGAATCATACATCAGATGAAAGTGGCATCGGGGAGATCACGATGAATCAGGACGTTCAGTTCGAGAGATGGGACTCTGCTCATGAAGAAAGGGGATAGGAAGATGTAATGCCCTCATCCGAGTGAGGGGAACAAAGACACTCTCGGGAATTTGTCCTTTTCTCTCTTTAGCCCTGGCAGATACTATTTGAAACAAAATGGAACAGCTCTAAATTGCCTCCTGCGCTTGAAGCTGCAACATTCAACCTTACGGCTTGGCCTTGAAGGAAGTCAGAAATATTTTTTTCCTGCAGGCAACAGCAAACTCAATTGTGTAATTCTGATTGCTCATACTTAAAGGGGCATCCAAAATCTGCATTCAGGGCCCCATTGGGCAAGGTGCTATAGAAGTCTAAAAAATTTACAACCTGAGCTTTCTTAGGAGAGACAAGACATTGTAAATGAAGAGATATGATATATACAGTCATAATACATTGACTGTAACTTTTTCAGCATATAAATTTTCTTTATGCTGAGTTGCTTATTCCAGGGAAAGACACCTTTGAAGACACTTCTATTTTTACTCTGTCAAGCAATAATAACAAAACTAAAAATGCCATTGAGAGGTATTTGCTATTCTGTAATCCGTCTGGGGACACTTTCTCTGATATTTAATGTTTTTCTGGCAAAGGAAAACGTTTTATAAAGGATTATGCATCATTTTTACCTGGAGTATATTTATGAATAAAAAAAGAAGATCTTTTCTGTTTCAATAGTCAAACCCAACATTGCTTAGGTTAAAAAGCAACCAAGATTTTTGTGATACAATGGAAATTATCTTTGGGGAAGGGCAGGTTCTGTGAAACTGAAATTTGATTTTTCTAGCTTGGTTAATTGATCCTAGAAGTGAGGAAGGATAAATGAGATATGTATGGGATAGGAATATTTAAAAATATTTCTCTACTGCCAATATAATTTTGATGCTGAGTTCTTTGATAAATTGGAAGTACTCCAGCAGCTTTAGATAATTTCTAAAGAGGTAGCTTTATTGAATCAAACATGACAAAGGTTAATTCAATCATTTTAGTGTTCTCTCTCTCTCTCTCTTTTTTTTTTTTTATTACACTTCCTGTAGTGATTTTTGAATTTTCAGTGTGCTTCAGTAGTAGAGAAAATAATATTACTTTTCAGTAGCCTCCTTTATTTCTCACACTGTGTCCGTGCTCTGGCTCAGAGCAGGTGATAATTACAGTGTGAGACAGCTGACTCATGTGGGTTCAGATGTTTCAACCAATTGGTGTGCCACCTTTGGAGTAGTGTAATAATAGTATGCTGTTTGCTAAATTCAGTGATGTGGGGTTTGCCTTAAACTGTCACATATTATAAACCCTTGATGTAGTACCAAGATTAGACTCTGGTTTAGGGATACCAGTATTTCATGGTTGCTAGCGGGATGCTTCATTTCCATTTGGTAGCTGGCAGAACAACTTTTCTCCTTCTTTTGGCAGCTTAGAGAGGATAAGGATTGTAGGACTGTCTTTCTGGCTAATGGAGTGTGGCTTCCATTTCTGTCTGCTCCACTGGAATGAGTGCATTTCTCCACTGGTGACAGAAGAGCAAGTGCAGGACTAGTCATTGTGATTCCTCTGTGTAATTCAGCCATGTGAAAGCAATCCTGATTAGTGGAAATCCTTTCTTATCCTTTTAGTTAGTTCTTACTAAAGCTTATTTACAAAGGGAGAAGCAGATTTATGACCACATTGACCATATAGTGACGTCTTTGTTACATGTCAAGTATTTAATTAAAAGGCATTTTGTTCATTTTTTTAAAATAAGAAGAATACAATCAAAATCTGACACATCTAGATTATTTGTAAAAATCTGCCTGAAACTGAAAGACACGGAGAATTGTGGCAACAGGCTCACTGAGAGTTCACCTGTGTGAAATGATAGAATTTAGGGAGGAAGTTTGTATTACAGCACTCCTTAGTTTTGGTAATGTGGTTACATATTACTATCATCTCAATTACGTTCATTCAGGAAAAGATAAGGACTGGGTTTCCCCTTTAGGATACATGTACAATACAGAGTTGGGGATGACCATCCATTATAATTTTTTTCCTCTTTCCCACCACACATAAATAACTGTAGTCTGAATAATAAGGTGGTCCAGGTCCCTATCAGCCAATATACCAATATTCTGCATGGTATCATCACAGCATTAGCATAGCACCTTAAAAAGGAAGCTTACCCTGCTGCTATCCCCCATGTCTACTACTTGTGTTATAACAAGCAACTTCAGTCTTCAGGTTTACCAGCCAGCCATCTTTTACTCACCGTTTCTTTTCCTTATTTGTTAAAGAAATAATGGAATGATAGAATGATTAAGGTTGGAAAAGATCTCCAAGATCATAAAATTCAACCTTTGGCTGAACACCACCAGCACAAAGTGCCACATCCAGTCATTTCTTGAACACTTCCTGGGATGGTTACTCTGCCACTTCCCTGGGCAGAATGTTCCAACGCTTAACCACCCTTTCAGGGAAGAAATTCTTCCTAATGTCCAAACTGAACCTCCCTTGGTTCAGCTTGAGGCCATTTGCTCTTGTCCTGTCACTGGTTGTCTGGGAGAAGAAGCTGACACCCACCTGGCTACAATTTCCTTTCAGGTAGTTTAGAGAGTGATAAGGTCATCACGACCCTTCTCCTCTGGAGGCTAAACAACCCCAGCTCATTCAGCCTCTCCTCATAGGGCTTGTGCTCCAGACCCTTCACAAGGTCTGTTGCCCTTCTCTGGACATGGTCCAGTGCCTCAATGTCCTTCTTGTAATCAGGGACCAAAAACTGGACACCGGATTCAGGGTGCAACCACATCAGTGCTGAGTACAAGGAGACAGTCACTGCCCTAGTCCTGCTGACCTCACTATTTTTGACACAAGCCAGGATGCCATTGGCCTTCTTGGACACTTAGGCACACTGCTGGCTCAAAGTCATATGATTTTTTTTTTTATTTGAAAGTGCATTCTAAAATTTTAGAGGCTTTATTGACAAAAGACTTTATTGATAAGAGATGTTTCTTGGTTGCCAGCTAAATTTTCTCTTATATATTTTTATCGCATCAGTAGCTCATATAAGTCTCTGGATCAGCCTTCTTTTTCTTGTCTCTCTTGGTGCTTACGCTTTTCATTTGATTTTACAAACAGTTATAATATTCTTCAGTCCTTGGGTAAGCTAAGCTATACAAAATTATTTATGTTACACCTTTTCTCATGAATCAGCCTCTCTAGACCTGTAATAATTTTTCTTATTTGTTTTTTTGTATTCCCCTTGTTTTGCTGGCATCTTCTTGATACTGTGGTGCACAGCATAATATGGAGTTCCTTTGCTGTCTGAGCTTGTAGAGTATTCTAAACTGCTTGTTATAGACTCCACCCTGTTATATAAGAATGATAAATCAGGCAAATTTGCTGCAGTCCAACATGTATATACTATGTATATGTTGGTGGGTACTAACCCATCCACAGGACATGTAGATTTGGAAAGAATTCATACAACAATTTAAAATATTTTAAAAAAATATTTTGTATGCCTGCAGTATATTTTGTTTAAAAAGATTTTGAAACATTTTATAGCCAATATTTATTACATAGGAAGTTCTTTATTTCCTCTAAGACAAAGCTCAGTGCTGGTCTCACCTATGTTTAGAGGCAGGACAGGAATCCTTACAAAGGCAGTATTTTCTTTGGTGTTTTGTCTCTAAGTTATGACATAGGTGTACATTTCTTCCTCCTGCTCCTGCTATCAAACCTGCCCCTTTTCACAAGGTCCTAGGTAAATTGTCCCCTTTCATCTTACTTCTAAAAACGGAAGAAATATCATATTGCTATCCTTAGCTGAAATGAGACACCTTAGGTGCTCTCTATAACCATAAACCATACAGTACATTGATTCAGGATTCCAGAAATCCTGTACTGAAAGCCTTTTGGAGGAATAGGAGTAAATATGAGTTTTAATTAGTATGACAGCGGGTAATTATTGGGAAGATGAAATGTTGATACCCACATTAGAAGTTTCCCAGAATTTTAGGAGAAACCTCTGATGACAAAAGTACCACTAAACTTTTCAGGTTTGTTAATACAACCTGTAGCTTTTTCAAAAGATAAATTTACTTACTAAAGAATGTAGCATCTATTACATTTAGTCTGCCAAGGCTGTTGTGATGATGAGTACTTTTATATGTTGGAGAGGAGAATGGGTAAATTCATGGAAGAGATCCATTGAAAGTGACCAAACTCCTACAGGCCACATCCAGCTTGTGAAGCTCCTGAGCTAAAGTAGTTGAGATTTGGGATGGTATTAGGTAAAAGCATCATAATGTTCCTTCAAAGGCTTTTTTCTATGTCCACTGTTGGGGACAGGATGCTGGGTTAGATAACTGGAAGGAAATAATTTTGATCCACAATGGTAGTTCTTATTTTCCTCAGCGTGGTTTATAATACCACATACATGTGAAAAGTGGAAGGATCAGGTGGCCAGAATGTATATGGAAAGTAAATCAACTAAAAGAATGACTTACAGTACCCATAAAAAAAAAAAAAAGTCTTTTTTTTCCTAATATAAACCTTAAATGTTCACTCCACGTGTACTCTGACTCTTTGCTTATACAATGCTCTTGAGTTCATATATGCCCTCTTTAGGCTTCATATGAGTATACTGGGTTAGGTATATGTGTATTTTATACTACTACTCTGTGACTGAAAATGTCCATTATTTTAGACATACTAATCATCATTTCCTTCTGCAGTGGCCTATTCTTTGGTTTGCCTTGGAGAAGTCTGTATTCCTAGGATAGAAGCTTAGTGGTTCCGGTTTTACTGATTTTTCCATTCCTCTGATAATTGTCTCAAAAGCTGAAAACAGCAAATGGCTGCAAGTGATATCCCAGAGGTGAGAAACAGGTCACTAATAGTCCATGCTACCAAGGGGCTTTGGGGACTCTCCAGCTTGTACTGCAAATGGTGTGGAAAAGAAAGTGAAATGTCTCACCCAAAGGAGATAATACAAATGAAAAAAAGAGATAGGTGTAAACCCCTGGGGAGAGTTAGGCTCAAATTACCCAAGAAGAAAAAAAGCTAGTGCTAAAAGAGTAGGTCTGTGTATCATAACACCTCCTAGCAAATCTCAAATGGATATTTACAGCAGGAAAAAAAGCTGTTAGTCCCAGTGGGAAACCTTGACCCCAAGGTTAAGAGAATGGAAACAGTTGGTTTTCTTTACAACAGACACTTGTGGGTATCAGATATTTGTCATAATTGACACTCTGGTGGTGTTCACACTGGGATGGATAAACCCATGTAATTATTACCACAGGGATTATATTCCAGAAAAACTAGCACAGCAGAGCCATGGCTTCATTACTTATTCCTATTTATACTAGGCTGCTGGTGGGAGAACAGTCAAAGTACTTAGATCAGGGTAAACAGCTTTGGGGGAAATTGGACTTTAGTTTTAGCAGTTGGAATCCTGTGATAATCCAAATTTAGATAGTTATTCTTTAATTAATCTGTTGGGTTTTTTCCCTTTTTTTTTTTCTTACGCTTTTATAATTCATTTCAGAGCTGTTAGTGCACAGTGAGATGGATTTAAAAGCTAGAGGTTTGTGAGGGAGTCATATCTTTCTGGATTAACAGCAAGTGGGAAGAATTTTATAGCAGTGATGCTCAAATGGCAAGTTTGGGCTTTTCCTGCCAACCTCCCAGGTGGAAATTGCTAGCTAAGGAAGTCTATAACTACTACAGAACAGGAACACTGTTGTGTCAGCTGTTTATTTATTGCCAATATTTCATTAGAAAACAATTCTTCCATTTACATAATTGGTAAATGAGACATCTTCTCAAGTTTAATTCATGATTTGAATCCAGTCAAGGAAAATAACAGTAAATAAATCTGTAGTGCTGTTTCAGTCACCCTGATGAAATGAGTTGAACAGCATCGGTCCAGTTGTTAATAAGCAGATACACACAAAACAAACTTATGTGCACTCAAAACATATATCCATGTAGTTCATGGCCTAAATCAGACCCAAACACTGAATTCTCCTGTGCTTTCTTTTCTTCATCTCTTTAGGTTGCCTAAGGAGAAGACTTCAGGAAGGAAACCTCTACTCTTGCTGCCTATTCTAAACTTCTTAAGAGAATGGACAGACATTCAAGTGTTAGCTTGTCCAGCAGCATTCACCTGGGATTCCCTCAGGTAAATGTCAAATTGAAAAATTGAGTTTGTTTCTTGTAACATCCTTATCCTCTGAATTAATGAGAAAAAATTATTAAAGAAAGACTCACAGGCATATTCCTAAGGGAAGTATGTTTTCTCTGCCATTTCCAGTGTATCACAACTTCTTCTTACAATTTCCTTTTAGAGATTCCTTCTGATAATCATCTTATCACCTTGTTCATAATCTTATGTATTGGGATTTCTTTAGTTTCCTCAGAAAGTGAAAAAGTTTATTCTTATAGTTTAAAATATTATTTGCAAAAAAAATATTTATTGGACTAACCCATTTTATAGAAACTTATATTATGTTTATATTACATTTTTTATATTATGCACATCTGAATCAATCCTCATTATGGGCATAATTTTTTTTTCTTGGATGTTTGTATTGTTTCTCCTTCCCAAAAAGGTTCGTAGTGGCAATCTCTTGTAGCAATCACCTTACTGAGGGCATTTTTGCATTCCTCCTTTCAGAAGTTTGTATGTATATTCCTTGTGTAGGTAAAAAAAGGCTTGTATGTTGTAATCTAGAAGTGGAACATCCACACAGCATGTGGTACAGATGCATCAGCACTTTTAGCTCATGTTATGGTATTTTGACAGTTATTTGTAAGAGGCAGTAGCCTCCCAGGGCCTTTGAGTTTTGATCTCAGTGGGACACAGAAGCTGCTGTCTTGAAGAAGAATGAAATATTTCAGAAAATCGGACATTAATATCTTGCTTGTGGATGAAGGAGAGACCCACAAGACACAAATGATGTGTTGGTTGGCAGCATTTTGCCTCTTTGAAATGTATCATCTCTGTTATTTTTCTGCACTTCTGTTGACAATTCTACTCTTCAACTGGGGAAGGAAAAAACAAGTATCAGAGCATACTAAAAACCTTGTTGATCTCTGAGGTAGCGCCCCTCCATGTCTTCCATTACTATAGCCTGGCTGCCTAAGAACTCATTTTTCCAACACTTACTCCTGTTAAAGGGCAGACAACTGAAATGCTGAGAAATCCACTGTTTACATGAGACCACACAGTACAGTGGCACAAGAAATTGCATGTTACATCCTGTCCTGGGATGATATCTTCCAGAATGGGCCGTCCTTTCCCTTTTTGTTGCTCTAGGTCTTGATGGTGAGAGGTATTGCTTGTGACAGCAGTTTGACTTCGGTGGAGCAAAGGGATCATCCCTTTCACACAGAGGATCTGTTTGTTACTTGACCTTTTCTTTGCTACCAGGTTCACCCTGTTTATTGCACAGCATGTTTTCGCTTTCCAACTGGGCTTTTTTTACTCTTTCTTAATAGAGATGGATTTGTTCCAATTATTAATATTATTCATAAGCATGAAATATAGGCATATTGTAACAATGCTTAAAGCTGTGGTCACAAGAGACAGGGAAAAGAGAGTGGCTCTGCCTTCTCCCAGGAGAGGGAAAGTTTGCTAATGCCCTGTGAGGGAATGACAGATGATTTCTCTCTCAGGTTATACATGCTCTAAATCCTCGCCACCATTTTTCTCCGGCAATGAGGAGACAGATGCTGCTCTAACAGCACAGAACTTGTGCAAATCCCTTACAAGAACCTTTATTACTGCTATGAGTAAAAACAAGTGACTTGCTTAGCCTTTCATCCTATTTTTAGATAAGCTTACATTTCTGAAGGACACATTTGATCCCCTTATATGGTTTTGGCTAGTTTTCTGTTGATTTATTTTTTCCCTTTTCTTATAGTGTGATATGGGAGGATGAAGGTGGGAGAAAGTGTCTGTTTCTCTGAGCTGTTGTGTTGGTATTTGTTAGCCTGACACTTTATGTGATGTGCCCAGCTCCCTTTCTAGCGGTTTCTAGTAGCCATGGGAATACAGACAGCAGAAATCACACTTTAGACACACAATTTCTCTCCTAAGAAAAAACAACTTATGGAAAGGATAGACAAATGATTTTGGAAACAAATCTTTGATTTGGCCTCAGAGTAAATGCTATGAAGTCTCTGGGGAGGAAGTTTGTTTTTATTTCACCAGTTTAGTGTAACCTGGTTTGCAAGAATTACTTTTATATCCAGGGAGCTGCACTCTCAACTTAGTTGTCTTTTTAGGATCTGAACCATCTTCCACTGTTGTCGTTGAGACTCTTGTGATGTTTTTAATGGAGATTTCACCAGGTCCCTTTTCTAGAGCTTTTCTCAGGAACTGCAATGCAATGGGGATCAATTAATACCATTGAATAATTACTTTGTAGACAAAAGGCCAATTTGTTAGGGACTTAATTGACACTGTAAATCTATGTGGGTACTGATCTCTTGTTAGATATCAGTGACTTCTGAAAACTACTGATGTTTTAGATTGCAATTACTGTCTGTAATAAATCTCTATCATACGCCATTTCCTCTTAAGCTTCCATATTTAATGCATGTGCTTTTTTCTTTATAAGAAAGAGTAGGTACTGGACTGTCCTATTTATGTTTTGGTTTGGGTTTTTGTTTTGAGGTTTTTTTTTTGGTGTTTGTTTTTGTTTGTTTGTTTGTTTGTTGTTGTTTTTGTTGTTTGTTTTTTAGTGTGTGTGTATATATGTAAGGATACATAAGTGTCCATCTTCTGACACAGAAGAACCACAAAATTCACAGTTTTGAAATAATAAGGGATGATTATAGATTGTCATCAAAACTAATCAACTATTGATGCTGACATGCACATTTTTAAAAACACTGTATATTATTACTCACTAAAGGCAGGAGAGATATCTCTTCTGATAAGTACTTATGAGTGTGTAAGAGAAGCAAACAAGGGAATGATTGAGTGTGTGAGGATGGAGACTGGGGAACACGCTGAGAGAGAGAGATGTAGATAAATACCTTTTCATCATGGGTGTCAGTTGGACCAGATGTCTCAAACATGCACGCAGCCTTAACCTAAGTGTGTATGTGTACATACCTCCTCCATATACAATATACACATTTGTAGAGGAAAGTATATACCTATGTGAAAAATTAAGGGTATGCATGTATGTACACACTTGATGTGAAGTTAAATGACAAGTTGTTTCCACAGTGGAGTGCTTGCTCATATAAAATTAGGGAAATTGTTACCATCTTGAAAAATGTATGGAAGCTTTGACAAACTCGTAGACAAAATCATGGTTCTCCTACCTTTTGATAAGTGGAACATTTGGAGCTTTCTGCTCCCTACCCCAAAAGTGCATCTGATACACTGTACAGGGATTTCAAAGTTTAATTTAGCTTAACTCTTGGCTGCAATCAACTGCTGATAAATTTAGTTGGGGGATTAGGGAACCGTAAAGACTAATAGCTCCTTAAAAGGAGCCTGAAAATGAGACAGCAAAACAAAAACATCTGCTAAAGTCTGCCTTAGAATGATAGCACACCATACAGTCTGAGTTTAGAGAAATAAATAGGTTGGTTTTGGGCAAGAAGAGATTTTCATAGATATAGACACTTTGAAAAAGAAAGCCAAATATGTGAGTATTTAAGGGAGTTGTTCACTTTACAAAATGAAGGAGAGGATATCTTGACTGGAATCAATAGCATATAGCAAACATCCTTCTCCTGTAGTTCTAGATAATTTGCTAGCCCTTTAAAAATAGCTATTGTTAAATCATTTTCCCCATTATATCTTTCTTAAGGACTTTCACATTTGTATAAAGTCTTCGGACTTCTGTGGCAGCATTAATTCAAGTGTAAATTCTTAGAGCGTGGCTACCACATCTTTTTAAATCTACCTATGGATAGTAAAAGTAGACATGTTGACCAGTACTTTATATGTCCAGTCAAAAATGGAGACTCAAACCAAATCAATACAGGAAAACTCAGACAGATATTTATTTACAGAATAGACTTATTAGAAATTACTAGAAGTTTCTCTTCCTAGATGCTCCTTCTAACTTTTTTTACAGTGCACCACATTTTCTATATTGAACTGTAACTGGGGCCTTTTGTAAGTATTGTACTTCTATGTCTCATAGTGAGAAAAAATTCTTATGCCAAAGGCACTGTGATCTTGCACAGTCTTCTTTATCCATAACTTTTAAACCGTGAATAGTCCCTCTCAAGCTAGATTTGTAACCTAAATGAGAATCCAGTAACTATTTAATGCCTTTTTTTCCTGCCTTCTTCAGGCCGCCTTCTGCTATCCTGCTATCTGCTATAGATTAATTTTTTTATTGGCCAAGAGCCCAAGAGAGAACTTAGGTGAGAAAAGGTTAAAAAGAAAAAAGTATTTGAATAATTATTATTCAAACTAAGAAGGAGCAATCATTTGATAAAATTTAAAGCTGCTTAAAAAGAAATGCCCTTTCACAGACTGTTTAATTATCTTGTGAGTTTAGCAGCTGGATGGCTATTATCTTAACAAAGAGTTTATTGAGATTTGAAGAAGGATTATATGTAAAAGTAGAGTGTCTGCTGTTAGCCTAGCTAAATCTGATAGACTTTGAAAGCATAAGACAATCATCAGTAAGAATGTGAACTATATTGCCAAGGCAAGCGTGTATTAAAATTTTTTTTTGTTTCGTAACTATTGGAAAGACAGTATTCAGAGTAGAAATACAGGTCTGCTTTGATGAATCAAAATATGGATTCAAGAGTGAGAGAAACTAATGATTTTTCTAGTATAAAAATTTCTGATGTTCATAAACTCTTTGTATATTTACATCATGATGTAGGTGGACTGGTAACCCCTGTATCTGGCATTCAAATGTATGTCAACAGTGACTTTTCTGTAACTGAGAGCAAAATGTCCCTGACTTTTCAAGTTATATCTGAAATACCAATCGGAGTTTTGTAGTTATATGGTGAAAGTGTTATCTTCTGTGATTCTTGTTCTCTGAACCAGGTATATCCATAAAACTCTGCAGACTTTCTGATTGTTCATTGGTTAACAGCCTAAAGAGTCCAATTTCAAGTTGTGTAAATTTTTCTTCATCCTTTGTTTCACTGTGTCAGGCATATAGCCAGGCATGCTAAGTGTCTATTACCCTTTTGTTTCTTACACTATGACTCTTGATGTCTAAAGGCCACAGCATTAGCAGGAATAAAGAGACTGAGGGTAATGGGAGCCAAGCTACTAAGGCAAAAGAAAACCTGAAGAAGTTTATTAATTACAATTAATTAATTAGCAATTAATTAATTGTTAATAAAATTAGTGCAGGTCTAGTGCTTGCTCTATTCATTTTCATGGCAGACATATTTCCCTCCTCCCCCCATTCTGAGCACTGAATACTTGATGTGTCAGGTGACATTTGAGGAAGGCTGCTCTGAGGAACTTTAGGCATCTAGCTCCCCTGATTATTTTACAAGTATCATTAGTGCAGACCAGGTTTTCCCTGGGATTACCAGGTCAGTTTAAGGCTTTCTTTGTCATTCCAAAGCTTCCCCACACACTTGATAGACTTGATGACAAGGGAGCTGACAAAGCAGAAGCAGGCCCAAAGCTGTTTTGGGCTTCTCTTTGCCTTAAGAAATTATTTTCCAACTCAGAGATTCAAGACTAGAAGAATAAAGGGTGAGATTGGGATCAAAAAGGACAATAAAAGGTGATGTGAAAAGGGAAGCATGTTGAGGAAGAAGATGGGCTTGGAGAGGGATTAGCACCATAAGGGGAAAATGGTGAAGAAGGAAAAGTTGGAGTTCAAAAAGTATTTTCAGATGCATAAAGTAGGTAGTATAAGCAAGGCATGTAGATCAGTTGATTGCTTCTTCCTGGCAATCCAATCTGAGAATATCCATCAATACATTTGGTTATGAAGTTATTAAAGTAATGACTTTAGAAGTGTTAGTTTTAGAACTTGTCTTTCCTCCCATTCCTTTCTCCCATTCTTTTTTTTTTCTTTTTATACAAGAAATTTAATTTTATAGCACAGTACTATAGACTATCTGAAGTGTTCACAGTTGCCAAATGCATGTGAGATTTTAATTTAGGTCAAGCAGATTGTTTTGGATAATTTGACCAGTAACTGATGGAGACTTTGGTTAGCTGAAGTTAGCATCTGATATCTGAATATAGAACAAATAAGGTTAGAAGGGGCCACTGGATGTGATCCGTGCAATGAATTGCTCAAAGCTGACATAATATAAAGGATAGGTCAAATTTGTCTAGTCAAAGTTTGCACATTTCCCCAGATGGAGATCCCATAGCCATTCTAGGCCCTTGTTCCAGTGTCATGTTGAATTATTTTTTCTTATGTCCAGTGAGATTTTTTTGCTTGTTGCATCTTGAGATTCTGTGTCCTGTCCTTTCATTGTCCACCTAGGAGAAGGGTCTAGCTGTGTTTTCTCTTCAATCCACTTTGTTTAGTTGGATTAACAGTTATATCTCCCTATTGGTCTTCTCTTTTTTGCACTAAACAAAGATAGCCTTTACTTAAGCCTGGTCTGCAAAATCGCATGTATTGTGGATCTGAAAGTATAGTTGTGCTAGGCAGACATGCTGTCAGACAGTGGAAAAAAGGCTGTGATCTATTAGCTTTTATAATGGAGAGGTCTTGGCAAGGCATATTACCACCTCAGGACACCTAAAGACTTCTAGGTACCAACACAGTATATTCCAGGCAGCTCCCTGAAGGGTAAGATCAAAATTTTTATTCATCAGTTTCCCCTTCCTATCTCCTGATCTAAATTATCCTGGCATATCTAAGAGATATAATTTATGGCCAGCCTGCTGGCTGGTCAGCTTCATGTCTCATAAATTAGATAGCTAGACACATGTGGGTCAAGTTTAGAAATACACTGCACTTTTTTAGAGGAAAGATGGATTTTTCCCAATCCTTCCTTACATTTGATTGTTTCTACACATCCCTATTTTTTCTTCTATGTTCCTCTTTTTGTCAGCTGTGCACTGTCCCTATTTTTCCTCTCACTCTCTTCTTTTTCTGCAGTGGAACATGTTGATGGCTGTAGCAGATCAGCATATGAAGTTATCTGACTTTTATGCCTCATGTTTTGTTTATCTGACACCCCAGATATGGAATAAAGGACTACATTACTCTTCCCAGTCCTTCCCTTCTTCTCTCTGCACAGGTACATATTTCACGATGGGACAAACTGCTAAGAAAGTTCTCTGGATGCTAAAGCTTGTGATGTTCTCTTGATACTGCTGGTCAACATAATTATCAGAGAAGCATTGGTGAGGAGGATGCTGTACCATCTAAAGAAGTCTTTAGGCAGTGCGGTTTATTTTGTTCTGGTGTGAAGTGTTTGCAGTAGGAGAAGTTATTGATATAATTCCGTTATCAAAGTTCTTTTTTGTTTTTCTTTTTAACCTGAAGTCCACTGACTATGTGTTGTGGATACCGTCAAGAGAAAGAAAGTTGGAGTAGGGAGAAGACAGTGGTGTGGTATTTTCTCCTTCTAGCGTTATTGGCACCAAAGTAGAAGTAAGTAGTATTGAAAATGGGTCTAATTCAATATTTTCTCTACTGTGGAAAGTAGATGATTCCAATAAAAGGCATCAGCAAAGATTTCTTCAGTTAGCTGGAAGCAAAGAGGGGCATTTGGCATAAAGCCTTTTCTGATCAGTTAATGGGGATACATCAGGTTCAACCCCCTTTTAAGTACATCAGCCCATATTTTTAAGGTTACTTGTTCATCCTCATTTAGTGGAATATATTACAGTGCAGGCTATCTCTGTGAGATGCAGAGATGTTAACTGGGGTGGGGAAAAGAGAAACCAGATTCTCTTTTAAATCCTTGATTATAATATTGCAGAAATCACTTCTTACTCTATCTCATCGGGGTAGTATTAAAAGAGCATTGTGTCCAAAAACCTGATTTAGTTTTAGAGCAGCCAGACATAACCTAATGTGGGAAAAAAAGGGGAAAACTGTGCATCTTAAGCTGAATGAGTCTTTGTAATTGCTGGGAAATCCACTGGACCATCTGTTGACAAACAGGACAGAGAGAGCTGGAGATAGATCCCTGGTAGATCTAAGAGCCAAAAATCAGCTAAACATCTTGGGCAAGTTTGGAAGCTTGTTTTTTGTTTCTTGTTTGGCTCATTTCCTTCTCCCATCCCCCATTTCTCTACAGCAGAAGCAGTGTTGAAGGGTGTGCACTCTGTCTGGCAGGCTCTTGGAGGAGTCTCTGGCCTCAAATTACTCAGCTTGAGAATTCTGTGCATAAAATTAGCAGCAGAGTTCTGTGTATTAGGTGCCAGGGAAAAATGTCACATTCAGCAGAACTCAAGAGGCGAGACGTGGAACAGAAAGAACTGGAACGGGACATCAATCCCCCTCTACCTTTTACTGTTTTGCAGCAGACATATCTGAGAGTGTCATAACTGGCTGGTTTGGAGTAAAAACTGTTTGGGTAGTGAATAGATTTTACTGCATGTTTTAGTAATAGGGATGTTTGGTTTTCATTCCCTTCCTCCCCCCTTCCTGCTTTTCCTTTATTCTGAAGATTTTTTATTCTTTGCCTTTTCACAAGGAAGGTGCTTTTCAGTCATGAAGAAGTGCTGCTGACATAATTTTCTGCCTTCCTTTCCACCTTCCTGTGGTCTGATTCCTGATGAGAAACCCACTGTTATGGCACTACATTTACGTCATGCAACAGCTTATACAAGTTGTTTGTAGTGAAATCTGGAAAAATAAATAAATAGCAGGCAAACAGGGCAAAGGCACTGAAGTAGAGAGGAGCAGCTATTCAAGGACTGGATTCTATAGATACTATCTGAGTAGCAGCTATCTCATTCAGAAAAGCTATTACAGAAGAAGTCATGGTTAGAGTGTGTGTTTTGGCTTCTTTCTTACATCATAAAAGTAGTAAAATTCTTGCCACACCAATGTTATGTTGCCCTGAAGCATATGTGTGAAAGAGGTTACATTAGTATCTGTATGTGGAGATGGGTTGTCAGGAGACATAAATGAATTGTTTGGAGATGTACATGTGCACACATACATTTGCTGTGTTTTTCCAACTTTGTAAGACAAAGTTATCAGGCAGTGCTGGTTTAATGTATTCCTCCTCATTCGTTCTCCCTATTGATGTCTGTGCTGTGAGCTGGGCTGGGAAATTGATCTGCAGTTTAGAAAAAAACGTTTTTACAGCTGGATTAGCTAGCTGATGTATTTTGCAGCAGAGCCTCAGAGGTGCCATGCTGTGGGGCAGGAAAAAACAAGAGTATGTGAGGACAGGGAATTTCCTAAGCTGATACCATCACCACATACTCATTTCTTGAAATCACAATTTCACAGTCCCCCACTAACTTTGTTTGGCTCAGATTATTGAAGCAATCTGCCAGCAGAATGATATTCCCAGATTAGGTAGCACTCTAGGCAGAAAGCTGTTCTTAGTTTCCTTTCCTTGTTCTTTTCCATGGTAGGACAGGCCCATTAGCTACTGCTGTTTAACGTATGTGATAGTTTAGCCACTACAGTCTTTTTTAAGGGTTTGAGCATCTGTTCTAAGGCCTGGCATTGGAGCATTGCTGGCACGTTTTGAAAGAACTACATTTTTATATTGTTTCTGTTTGCACTGCAGGTGATTTTGAGTGCAGGTGGGTTGCTGAGGATAATGGCTGTAGTTTCTCACTTTTCACCTGACTTTCCCAAAGAATTATACCTCTATTGAGCATTTTTCCTTCTCACTTTCACCCTCATGAGAAAAGTATTAGTCAGCCCTATTTTACAGATGGCAGAGCTAAGGCAGAAGGAATCACACACAGCAAGCCAGTGGCTGAACTGGCTGTGGCAGTTGAAAGGTCTCTTATTTAGACCTGGCTTCACATAACGAGGCAGCCTTCTGCCTTTTGAGGTATGGGAGACACAAACTCCAGCCTTCCACACTTGAAATGGACAGACTGGCCACTGATTTGGGATTGAATTTCTTATTAGTATAGTAATTGGCGGACTCGTTCTACAAGTTTATCTTTCAAGAAATAAAGGCAATAAACGACCAGTAGGTGAGGCAGCAGATGAGACAGGCTGCAAGTATATACTGTGAGGAATACTGGCAGAATTTTGAAAATTACAGGACCTTGATATTTATTGCCTCTATATTTGCCACTTGCCTGCCTATCCTAATCTCTAGCCCCCTTGCCCCCTGATTTTATTAAGGAATATTGTCCCAATTTATGAACCATTAGAAAATAAACTCTCTATAATGAGCAGACTGGATATTTCTGCACCAGAAAATTGTGCTTCTTTGACTATATCGGTGTAGCTTAAGTAGTACAACTCCCCTAGGGTAAAGACAATTATACCAGTGTAAAAGTGCATATCCAAATATAGCTGAGTCCCAAATGGGAAGGTACCTTTGTACCAGTAATAACTAGGTCCACAGTAAGGGACAGATTTAATTCCTTACCTTCAGAAACCTGAGGTGACAAAACTGGGAATATAGCTATTTTATAATTTATGTATATTCCTAGGGGACAGATAAAACCTTCACAGGTGGAGTTGGCCCACTTGAGGTCTGATTTACTGGCCAGTGGTACCCATCTCTGTTCACTGTTCAGAAAACTTCACTCAACTAAAGGCACTCATCTAAAGTTTCTAAATTAAGTAAAAGGAATTTGGTCACAGGATTTTGTCAAATGGTTGGGGAAATTAAACTGTTAGTAACAGCGTAGGATGGTTTGAATGCAGCACTGCACAAATTTTAGCAAATCCCAACCCTATTTTGCAACTTGGGAAAGTTCAGTGAATATTTTTTTTTTTTTTGAGTAATTTTAACAGGTCTTTTGAACTTGTGAAATAGATGAAGCAGGATTTTCTTTGTCTTGAGCAGCAGTAACTCTGGCAGATTTTTGATTCTCAAGATGATTAGGAGACTTAAAACACAAAGACTCTCCTGCCACAAAGATGCACTGCTGCTATGCGCTAAAACTAGGTTTTAAACTTCTGGAGGAATGGTTGTAGACATAGAAATTCTTTCCTGCTTCTTTGTCTGCAATGGCCAGTTACCAGATTTTGACATTGATGTAGCTGACTGGAGCATAGGGATACTTCCAGCCCACATCTGTCATGCACAATAGTAGTGACAAGCTCTGCCCTATATCTTCCTTATTTGCCTCTTATCCTGGAAGTGATATGCTATCTGGATGAAGGAACATTCTGTTGCTGTTCCTGAGCTTCCATTTTTCTCACTCAGCCTAGTCCTGGGCATCCACCCAAGCTATGCAAGAATAGAAAGCCCGATTGCTCATTAAGGAGAAGTTACTTCTAACTCTTCCAATCCAAGTTATTCTACTATGTCAGAGAGAAATCCTATATATTGTTAAAGTATTTTTAAAGGAAGCAGGTTTATTTTAAAAGAAGAATTGTTTTCCACAGTGAGGAAGATCATAATACTGCTTGTGATATTGCTCTACGTAAGAAAAGGTGACAAGATCTGGCTATTGCATCATGAACTATCAAACGCCAGAATGGAACTGTTGAATGCATATTTCCAATATAGCTGATAAGGTCTAAAGAAAAACCTCACTTTTCAGAGTGGGTTTTTTCCCTGCAATACTTATTCCTTGCTTTGCTAAAGCAATAGAGGTTGCAAAAGCCAAGATTCAGGTACGTGATTTAGTTTGAAGTTTTGAGAAAAATGTCATTTAAAAAAAGGCTGCTCTTTCTTTAATGTTTGGTTCTGTAAAGCCCTTTCATGTTGAGTAGTAATTTATTCTAGAAATGGCACCATCAAATTCGCTACCAGGAACAGTGTTAGATGCTGACCTTTAAATTTCTTTAGTTCAAGATGGATTATTTAGTTGTGTTTATATCAGCAGGGCATGAACAGAGTCCTTTTTTGTAAATGACTACTGGTTGCTTTTCACCCTAAAAAACAGTAATGGAAACTGTGTCCAGATTTAAGTCAAAGCAAACTTCCAAATTTCTATATATCTATACTCCTGTGCCTTTTTTCCTCCCAGCACAACGTGTGACCGGGAGAGTATCCATGCACTCAGACATTATGAGCTGAGTTGTTATCTAATGAATAATACAAAACCAATCAGCTCAACTTATGTCCTCCTTGTTTTTTTCCCAAGAAGTTCAGAAAGGTAGGACAACTTCAATTTTTTTTTTTTAATGGGTTTATTTTCAGCTGTCCTGAAAGCATATAGCAAAGAAAGAGGGTCTTGTTCCCATTAGGCCAACTGCCTCCTAAGTATTTTGGAGCACTACCTGCAAAAACGTTCTGAAGATTGCAGGGCAGACATGAGTAGCTTATCTTATGTAACTTTTGTCCAAATATTTTGCATAGCTCTAATTAATTATTCATGTGCTGTAATAGTGAGTTTAAACATCTCTATATTTGAAGATAAATATTGTAAAAGTCTATTAAAGCATACTGTCAAGCTGATGGTAACCATAAATTAAATATATGTACAAGTATTATTAAAGAACCCAAAATCAGTGTTATCACAGGTGTTGCTCAGTCTCAAGCAACCCAGGGGTCAAAACACTCAACTGTTAATGATGTGTATGGTACAGAAACAAATATTCCATATAACCTGTGAAAACAAAATGTTGAATGTAAGTATCTTGCAAACCAATGTGTTTCTACTTGATGTTCAGCTTCCTTGCAGTGGTTGTTAAATCATTTTTTCCTTTGCAGATTAATCTGTGGTGAGATCAGACATATTTTAAAAATGTTATTCTTGTGTGCTTTATCCTATCACTTAACAGATTTATTCTATGGCTGATGAGCATAACTACACAGCTCTTTTCTAATGTTAGGTGCACCAGAGAGAAGCCATTATTCTAGAGTGTACAGACATGCACAGACAAAATGGTATAGTAGTGCTGTCCTAGTAGAGATGGTATGTAGTGCTACCATCAGAACTTGACTCAGCTGAGTATTTCTGGTACGATTTTTTTGATTTACCTTTTACTAGTGGTTCACGCATCTTTAGTGATTTGAGACTACTTTCTTATTTTTCATTAAAATTCCATGCTTGCTCTGGTTGTTCGGTTATAGCTGATACTCTCAGGTTTCCAAGGTGCTGGATATCCTTGTACATGTATTTTCTAACAACTTGTGCATTAGACAGAAGACCATGATTTCACAGCTCACAGGCATACATGTCTAAAATAATATAGTAGGTTGTGAACTGTGAATAGGCGTGTCATGGTGTCAGCATATGGTCATGATTCAGCCATCTGAGGATTTTCTTAGTAGTCTCCTTTAATTAATTAATTTGTTCCTATTTCTTGCACTTGGATGGATGCCTGCTTTCTCTTGCATATGTATAAGGGCCGGTGCATAGGGCCATAATGACTGTGCCAGACACGGTGTATTGATGGGTTTTCTCAAAACTGGGAGTTGACCATGTCAGCTGATGACATTGGTTACTTTTCTAGCAGAGGCATATTTCTTGATGTGGGTACTGTCATTAAGGTATCAGTTTTGTAATGGACATTTATTTCATTCATAAAATAATTATTTTAGCAGAGAGAGCATGTGGATTTGACTAGACTCAGACTATTTTCTCAGCCTAAATAACAGAAACTGTTACTTCTGCTACAGTAGCACAACAGGAATAGAGAGAAAACCGCTGGTAGTTGAGGCACTGATTTGGCAAAGTAGTGTTTCCAATCTTAGTCTCACAGCCTTGGTGATTCCTCTAATCAATCTTCTGAGGTAGGAATTTGCCTTTTGTCAGAAAAGAAAGTCTTGGCTCTGACTGAGTTTAGAACAAGAATACATTGCAGAATCGTAAACTTTCTTAACAGGTTTAGCATTGTTCTGTCAGGTTAGCATTATTACTGGCTGTAAGCTCAAGTAGAGAGTAGTGGAATTGAGCTGCTCTCAATTAGTTTTTCTCAGCTTACAGCAAAGCAGTTGCATAGACAATTTGTCTGTGAGGTTGTCTGTCGACTTGTTCTTGAAAAGCCACATCTCCAGGTAAACAATGAGCAAGTATTTTTGTATTATGTCATATCCTCTGTCTACTAAAAAAATGTATGTGCATTGTATTTATATTCTCTTCCAAGAGATTTGAAAACATTAGAATAACCTTTTTACGATTTTCATATCAAAACTATGATATTCATCAAATAGAAAGGTACCTTAGAAGCACCTTTCTCTTTTGCTTCTATTAAAGTTTACACAGGTCTTGTGCTTTCCACATCTTTTTGTGTGTGTCAGGAGGGCTCCCCTGAATTTTCAAGAGTTCGTATACATTGATATTGTGATTAAGAATTCTGGTCAAGGTGATCTCTTCCTATTTCCTTCTGAATGTCAGGAGAGAGCAAGAGGACTGCAGTTATAAAACTTGATTATTGTCTCTCTCACTCAAGGGAAGAGTATAATGAGCCTGATTTAGGGTTACATGAGGACTGCACGTTTAGCAGGCCTAATCAAGAAAGTAGAGTATACATCAGAGTGTGAAGTTCTGTGGAAATACTTAGGTCCAACATCATCACTTAAAACAACTCTGCTAAGTCTGTGTTGGAAGCTCAGAGTAGCACTCAGAAAATGCAGTTCAGAATTTTGTAGGTTCTCCTGGTCCCTTCTCATCAAGAGGCACTATATCCCCTCTCCAATTCTATAGTGGTGCCTTCAGTTACCCACAAAAAAGAGATGGGTGAAGAATTTACTTCATTAAAATGCAGTGAAATGCAGTTACTCTCAAGGCTGATAATTACAGTTGTAAATAGAATTTTATTTTGAAGGATGCCAGTTGATTTTTTGTCCATTCAGATGGGAATTTTTGTGCCTGACAGCGGAAGGAGGAGAAGGAAGCAAATACGTATTGAACATGAAAATGGAAGAGTCTGAAATGGAGAGGCAGATACCCATGACAGCTTTTGACTAAGGTGGATAAGCTGTGTTGCAACTTATCTACAGTGTTAGGAAATGATGAGCTCTTCATCACTTTCTTGCTTTTATTTTCTTCTTGAAAAATTGTCAGCTGATTTTATACAAATGCTCTATCACTACCATTCGAGTACAAGGCAGAGCGAGCCATTACCTTATCTTTGTATGTGGCAAATGTGGATTGTTTTGAGTGTATGAAGATGAAAAGGTCTCTATCTTTCAAGGACTTACATCTCCCTTACATTGATCCATCCTTCAAAGCTCGTCTCCTGTGTCTGATACCATATGTTTGACAAGGTTGAATTTTCTGATGACACTTTCTGTTCCCATTTGAAAATTTATTCTTTAGCTCCACCTCCTGGCTCTTGGTCCATGAAAAGGAGAATTCTCAGGAATCACAGAGCCTCAAGAAGGGATCAGAAGTATTCATCCTAGCTTATGAACATTAGTGTAGGGATGCATATGGGGATATTTTAGCTGAAAAAACAGAATTTGTTGAGCCCACTCATTCTGGCTTTCAACAGAGGCAAGTGTTCTGGTGGTGAGGTGGACAACAGAATATGTGGCTCATAGTTTCTGCTTTTTGTTGGACTTTTGGTTTCTCAACTGTGGCAGTTTTGATACATGACAGAACAGTCTTTCTTTATGACTGTTTTTTCTCTGGTACTTCCTCAATCTTGTGGGGGTGGGGAGATACAGGAGAAATCGTCTGACTCTGAAACATTAAAAAAAGATCTCTGAGGCCTTGCAAAGGAGTCTTATTTCACACAGGAAGAATTTGACTTTGTTCATCCTATTCAACCAGGGATTGTCCAAGAAGCAGAGGAGTAGAGCTTAGCCACCTGGATTCAAGAAGCTGAAGCCATGTCTCTTCCCCGACAGCTGCGAGAAAAGAGGTAGCGTGTCTCTCCCTCCTCCTGCTCCCCCACAAGCCTCATGTAACTGCTGTGATCTGTTTGTTTAATTTGGATGCAAGCATCTTTGGTGATTTTTCTTGTTATTCTAGCTTCCACACTATTAGGCTGGTCAGCGTGGAGCAGTCCATTTCTTAGGTTGGAGTGGACTTTCTTCTTTTTGTGAGGAATAGTCAGCACCTAGGCCATAATGGGTAATTGTCCTCTTTATAGCTACAAACAGTTTCCCTTTTACTGGGGTTTGTGATATGACTAATTATATCTCCATAACCACATCCCTCTTCACAGTAAGGGATAGTATTTACTGTGTTGTGGGTGGTGGTGATTCATGGCATTCTCCTCAAACAGCAAACTATTGAAGACCTTGCATCATTACTTCATCCTTTCAAATGGAAACACCTGCTTGGGATATTCTCCTGGCAGGATAAACAGAGAGAACTGACAGCTTTTTTTTTTGTATTATCGGAATATTTAACATTATGTCAGCTTGGAATTTCTTAGATGATCCTTTTAAAAGTTTCTCTCTACCTAATTTGTTACCCTTTTTTCCTCATTCCTGATGCTTTTTACTTAGGTGTTAATATAAATACCCCTCTAACAACACTGAATTATAAGACTGAAGCAAAGGTGAATTTGTCTTCTGCTTGTCAGAGCTGTTGTACCAGGGAGAAGGTCACAGACAAAAAAGCACCTGCCAATCCTTGCTGTTATGTTGTGTGGGCATTATAGACAAGTAATATGACTTTGTAGTAATATGGCTGCAGCGGCCACAAAAACACACACTCAGTCAGTTGACAGGCAGCGAGCACTTTATTTATGGAAGGCTTAGTTTTATAGTCTTTTCCTTCTGTCCACGCGCAAATATACCATATCTCATTGGTTAAGTGTTCTTGTTCACGTGCCTAAGCTCCTTTTCTAATAGGTGGTCAGCATTCCTTCACGTGCTGGCAACTCTCAAAACAACACCTGTTATTTACTGCAGTTCTTCTTCCTTTTCTGTTTTTTCATCTTCAGTGTTTACATTCCTTTACAATCTCATAACTGCTCAAATTCAAGGCCTAAGCTGCCTACAGCTCAGTTGTTTCCCTCATATGGCTGCTCTTTAGGTGTTTCTGCGAGGATCCTTCCTTCTCTTTTGCTTCAAATCCAATACTTTCTAAGATCTGCAAAGGTTTTTCTAACCCTGCCTACTATCATATGTTCCTTCACACATTTTTGATGTTTCCAAACAAGTGTCTTTGCTCTTACTTCAGGTTGTCTGCTGTGAAGGTTAATGCCAAGGTCACGGGTTCGATCCCCGTACGGGCTTAAGAGCTGGATTCAATGACCCTTGTGGGTCCCTTCCAACTCAGAGTATTCTATGATTCTGTGATGAATCTTATCTATTGTGACTGGGAGATCTCCCTGTAAATATTTGCTAGCCTACTCATTCTTTTTTAAAGCCTCTTTAAGAGTTTGCTTTATTGTGATGTTTACAAGAAAATGTAATAAAATTTTGACAGCTGGTGCAGGCACCACTAGTTATGATATAGAATAATACTATGTTTGTCTTTCTTTGCTCTTTTTCTGTTTGTGCTTATCCTTTGTTTCTTATCTTATATGTACAAGGTACATTGTATGCATCTTGCACACGGAGTGTAAGGTTTTTAGGAATTAGCTTTGTGCTATCAGTTTCTACAGCACCTAACACAACAAGCTCTTTTCTCAGAACTGTTTCCTTTTCCCTACAGTAATGCAGTAATAATAACAGCATAAATCATGGTATATAATGATCTCCTTAGAATAAGATATACTGCTGCAGAGTTATTACTATAAGTCTTCTAAATGCTGTAGGAAGGATTAAGAATGCATCCACAGTTGATCACATTTTGCAGGAAAAGCTTAGCAGCTCAAGCGGTTTTTTTTTTGTAGTTCTGCTCCTCTAGAAAGCCTAGGAATGATAAGGGTGGTTTTCAGGCATGTTGAATCCTCACAGTGGTCACCGACTTTGCTGAACTTACAGAAACTTGAAATCTTGAGATCAGACCTCCAGAGGAAGAGAAAGACACCAGCATTTTCTAACTTCTTGATTTTGATAGTAGATAATGTGATATTGCCTTTGTTCTGTATGGCACAGAGACCTTGAAGGCTAATACCAGTATGAGTAACCTAAATCTTTTGTTCTTGCTTCACAGTGATTTTGACCAGCTTCCAGATGATGTACCTGTTTCAGCTAACATTGCAGATATTGAGGAGAAGAAAGGCTTTACAAACTACTTCGTAAGAAGGGAGATTCATTCTATCCCTATATGCCTTCATCTGTGACTGGTTTGGTCGTGGGAAGCAAAATGCAGTTAATCCGGTGTAATTGCTTTTTGCCATGAATAGTTCCATGTGGAAAACTTCTCAGTGCTTGTTTTTTCTAGAATGGAGATAGTCTATCATAGATTTAGTCTAAAAATTTATTTTCTGAGTGAAATGTGACAGAGGTATCCTCTAACATCACTTGTTTTCTAAATTCTTACCTAATCTCCAATTTTTCCTGTTGGAGTGCTGTACTTTGCTGAAGAGAGTGGTAAAGGAGTTCAAGAAGGGTAGAAGGGCAGAGTCGTTATTCCTTAGTACTGGCAAGTTAGGATGCTCCCATCTCCACAGAAGATAGCATATTAATAAAATATGAAAGAGCACACAAGAAGGGAATAGTAGGGAAAAGCACTAAGGTTCTGAAGATTTTGAATATGACCAGCTCAGTCTGAATTCTGCTGGAGACTTTGCTCATAAACCCTTCCCACTGCAGTATGCAGGTTTTAGTCTGGAATGTAGTGATGTTTGATTGTTCTGTCTTTATGTTTTCTGAAGGATCTGGCTGCAATGTGGCTCAAAGGTCAGTGTATGGAAATCATAGGTTTCTTTAGAGCAAAGCAATTTTGTCAGGAGATAAGAAATAAAATACTGGTTGGAGGCAGTCAGACCATAATTTCTGAAATTGTGTACCTTAAAGTCAAAAAGAAGTATGAATGCTTTCAACTCTGAAAATCAATTCATTTAGATGCCTGTCTATAGACTTAGATGTCCAAAGCATCTCACTGTAAAATATTTGTATTTACCTCCCTAATGTGATTTGTTTGTCACTGAGGGAAGGAGTGTAAGCATGAAGTAGAATCTAGTCATTTCATGTTTCCTTTTAAGATTATATAACACAAAGTAAAGCAGCCACAGGGATATGCATCATGGGAAATCTGGACCTACAAATATGCAACGCTGGTCCTAACATGTTATTTTCTAGTTCTTGAGTCTGCAGATGCTTAACTGAAAGCTTGCTTTCCACTCTGCCCCTAAGAGAATATTCCCTCTAATGGAGCACTGATCTTATGATCCTATTGCCTTACTTTCATTTGGTAAGCATTTATGAGTATGAATATCAGCCTGAATCCCTCTTCTCTGTTTCAGATGTTTGTCATTGAAGTAAAGCTTAAAGGTCGTGGCAGATACCTGATTTTCCGACGCTATCGTGAGTTCTATGCCCTGCACACCAAACTAGAGGAGAGATATGGGCCAGAGAGTGATAATAGCCCATTCACCTGCACACTCCCTGTATTGCCAGGTAAGCTGTCAGTACCAAGTCTTTCCATGATTAACAGCTTTATCAGCCCCAGGCTGTCCCAAAGAGGAGTTCATTGAGGGAACTAGTTGTGACAAGGAACTAGTTCCCAGCTGTAGATGCCAGAGAAGTCAAGTTCCATTGGCAGTACTTTCACTTGTGGTAAAGTTCATTTAGAAACATAAAATGCTTTAGAAAATATGTATTTTCTTGGAGATCCTATTTTCTCCTGATTGCTTAATTTCTCTGACAACCTCCTTTGTTTTTTCTTCAATAACTGTCACAGGTTTTATATTTTCCAGGAAAAGTTTTTGTTGGTGCCAAAAGGGAAATTGCTGAGAACAGGATTCCTATCCTGAATGTCTACATGAAGGTAAAACCTAATTTTAAGGTGGAGAATGCACTGAGCACTGCAGATATTTACCCCTTGAAATCAGCTAAGAGAGACAGTACTGTTACAATCCTAGGTATCTGCTTCTCTCTGTATTGATTTTTCTGAATACACAGTGTGCACACTATGGTACAACCTGCAGTCCTCTTCCCCAGATTGTTCAGACTGTAGGATCTGCTGGAGTACACTGTTCACAGAGGCTCACTCACTCCCTTTGTGTACAGATAGATATCCTTAGCAAAAAAAAACCCCCAACCCGAGATGTATGAGGAAATGGTGAATCTCCAGGTGCTGCATGAATACAGAATTAGTATGTACATCTAAAAGACTGGGAGAATGGTGTGTGGGTTGTGTTTTAACCTTGCCCACCAACTAAATACTGTGCAGTCACTTGCTCCCTCCTGTAACAGAATAGGGAGGAGAATCAGAAAAAGGTGAAACCCATGGGTTGAGATAAGAAAAGTTTAATAATTGAGATAAAGTAAAATATAATCCTAATAATTGTTATTTAAAGGGAGATAGTGAAAAAGACAGAGAGAAATAAAACTAAAGATAAAACCAAACAGGTGATGCACAATACAATTGCTCACTACTTGCTGACTGATACCCAGCCAGTCCTCTGAGCAGTGACCAGTGGCTCCAAGCCAACTCCTTACAGTTTATATACTGAGCATTCTATGGCATGGAATATCCCTTTGACCAGTTTGGATCAGCTGTCCTGGCCATGATCCCTCCTGGTTTCTTGTGTAGCTCCTCACTAGCAGAGCATGGAAACTAAAAAGTCCTTGGTTTAGTAAGCCACTAGTTAGAAGCAACTAAAACAGTAGTGTGTTACCAACATCATTCTCAAGCTAAATCCAACACACAGTGCTGTACCAGCTACTAAGAAGAAAACTGGCTCTGTCACAGCCAGAATCAGGACAGGTGGGCTTCTGGTTATACCTGCTCTACAGTGAAGATGCATCCAGTAAATATCAAGGAGAGAAATTCTTTGTGTGCAGGTTAACTGAAGACCTGACTTCAAATCACTAAAAGCTTGAAGCACTGGCCAAGGCTTACATGATTTAAGATTACCTTTTTTCCACAGTCATTCATGTTCCGAAGGGAAACACAAAAACCAATTTACTCCTGCAGTAAATCAGGTACAAAAAGAGTGAAGCAATACATTGGCCAACTCCAGGAGTAAAGAAGAGAAACTGTCAGCTGTTCAGCTGTGTCCTGCTGAGTGAGAAGGGAGAGGAGAGAGATTTCTGGCAGTAATGAATATCCTTCGTGATCCTGTAGGTCAGAGAGGCATATTTGTTGCATGTAAATAAATAGAGAATTGGTCTCTCCCACTGCTACACTCTGCTTCCTCCTTGCTCTTGGCACAGAACCTACTTTGCCTCCCTGCTTGGGTGTTGATGGATGAAGATGTACGGCTGTTCTTCTACCACTCAACCTTCGATAGCGAGCAGGTGCCTCACAGACTGAGACGGCTTCGCCCTCGGACACGCCGAGTGTAAGTGATTGACATGTTTTTTCAGCATTTCTTGATGTAAAAGATGCTGTCCAGTTTTGGGGGGGAGAGAGAGAGATGAGGGTCACCACTGTGTTTCCCATGTGAATCCATGAATTCCCAATATGAGGATCTTTGTGGTGGAGTGAACACAGAGCATTTCTTCTTTTCAGTAACCTCAGATTTTTAAAGTTGATGTGGTACTTGCATTAAAGGAAAATTCCAAAAGGAGACTATAGCTTGCTTTTAAAAAATACTGTCCAGTTCTATCTGCCTGTATTTCTTTAATGGTAATCTCTATTATAATGTGCAGAATATACAGGCCAAGCTTAATGACATAGGCTTGCACCACTGAAGTCAATGTGAGTTTTGGCAATGAATTCAGTGAGATCTGGTTCAGACACTAAATGAAACTGAATATTTAATTTGTTTCTGTCCTTTGTCTAAACAGGGGCCTGTCCTACATAGCATCATTGACATCCCTTTGGAGAACTGTTAAGTAGACACCATACTTCATTACCCTTTAGACAAATTAATTCTCCTTTCAGCATAGCAAAGATGGACCCGCTTCCTTTTCACTTACCTCAAACACTGCAGAAATTGCATATGTGTATGATGACAGAGTTTGAACTAAATGCCATAAATGCTAGAAACAGAGATGCCCAGAAGGCAGAGTAGGGGGGCTGAGCAGTGCTGTGGAAGTCCAGGATACTGACTGTGTTGAAAATTCCATCTGTTCTCAGCAGCAGACACCATTAGATTGCTGCTACTCTGAACTGAAACTGAGGGAACTAGGGCAATGTTGTTGCATCCATATTTTTTTACTTCAGTGCTGCACACAGATTAATTTTCATGCAGTTTCTCCAGTGGTCTGTGGCTTACCTGCCTCTTAAATAGTAAAAATGCAGACACTGTATTACTGATTGTGTAGCATTTTTTATGACTAGAAAGGCATGTTTATCTCCCTGCTGTCCCCTTCCTTTGCAGTAAAAGCATTTCACATCAAGTGCCTGTTTTTGACCGCACAGCAGCTCCGCGGGCTGAGGTGAGTACTCTGCACAACCTGTCACAGGATAGGAGATTAACTTTGGTACCTCATCCATCAAGTTGCCTTTTCCAATTAGAACCTGGGGGAAGAAAGTGAAATCAACAGAGAAAAACAATTGATTTTAACACCAGGGAGTGAAACAAAGGATGGAAAGAAGTGTTTTGTTCCTCGTCACTTGAGTAGTAAGAAGGTCCATTGTGAAGTCAGAACGACAGGACATTCAAAAACGAGACATGTACAGCTTGCTGCCAAATGGTGCATATTTGCATAGTGATAACCATAAATTAAATTTATAACAAGCACAAGTTTCAGCTTCATTGACTTCAGCATATGTTTAAAAGCTTTTGCAGGTGAGGCATCTCAGTATTTTCTGTAGCATAAGTGTTCTACTGAAAAGTGCCTATACCCTTGTCTTTTGTGGTATGTTGTCTCAGTATTAAGCACATGGGACTGCTTTGTAACCAGTACTTGTCTGAGCATCGTCTTGCTTACTGGAACTTTGATATGTAAGATTAAAAAAGGCCATCAAATGCTTTGAGGTTTGTTGGTTTTGGTTTTCACACTGACAGTGACAGATCTTGGAACAGTCATACCTCTTGGGTTTTATCTATGAATTGATTAATATCAATTATACCTACCAAAACTTTTCAAGAGGTGAAAAAAGCTTTTGAAAGAGCTATTAAATAGACACATGAGCACAACAGTAGCCATTGTATTTTATTTTTTATTGTTGGGAGAACTTTGGCATTAACAAGACTGAAAGAACTATCTCAACACAGAACAGAGAACACCTTTTCGTTTTTGCTCCTCTAAGAGTGTTTAAATTGCTATCATGTTCTCTAAGGACAATGGGGGAGATGTGCATTTTTGTAACTCAGCAACATTAATTATCCAAGAACAGTTTGTTAGGATGGCAGCATGTACTCACTTCCTTTTTTTTTTTCCCCCTGAAGAGGACATCTAAGTTCCATTTTAACTACGTGTCAATTTCCCAGGCTTCCCCAAATCTCTCAGTTCAGCATACAGACCTGAAAGCTAGATGTAAGAGCAACAGTTACTTACCCTTAAATTAGGACACAACAGTTCTGCAATTTTTTAAGGCTTTTTATGATATTTTACAGCGAATCTAAAAGTTGTAAAGCTGCAACCAGAAATAATATATCTCTTCAATTCTCAGGATTTCAAGCTGTCAGTTGCCTTCAGCTCTGTTGTCTTATTTGCTCTTAAGTGTTTTCAGCTTATGTATATTTCTCTGGTGCTCAAGGTTCTGCCACTTTAAGAATCCTAGCATGCAGTTCTCTCAGGGCCATGTTTATCCTAGTGCTTTCACTATTTCTTCAAAGCATTTTCGTGTGTGCTGAGTAGGAGAAGAAATTGTGAGAACTGCAGACTGTGGTCAAATATATGTGACCGTATCCCAGAAATAGGTCTGTGATGACAAAATGCACACTATCTTGCTACTTTATGCTTTCACCTCAAGTACAGAACAGAAAAAAAGATTTACTTTTGTAATTCTGTGAATTAATAAATTCAATGTTATTACTTTCCATAGGCACTGTTTGATTTTCCTGGAACCAATAAACTGGAACTCAGCTTCAAGAAGGGAGACTTGATCTACCTACTCAGCAGAGTAAATAAAGACTGGTTGGAGGTAAGACTGCAAGAGCAATACTGAATTATTAGCATACCTTGACGTATATGAGTAGAAAGGGTTCTCCTAAACCTTGTGACCTGTCTCCTCCTTTCAAGGAGAAACTCTACCATAATCAGGTCTTACTGTCAAGAATAAATCCTTGATTCCAAATTTGTAATTGGATGTTCCTTGATGGTTTTTAGATTCCAAATTTTCTGCCCTCCAGACTTCAGTTTTCATTTGCACTTTTTTCTGCTGGAATGTTCTTAAATTCTTTGGAAGTGATTAGAACACAGAAAGGCCACAGAAAGGAGATGGAAACTCCATTTCAGTGATTAATTGGTTTCTTGCCTCAGGGTGAGTTGCTGTATGCTTCATGCTTCATACCACAACACACGTCAGCCTGATTAGAGAGAACTTGGGTAATGCAGCAGTCTTCTGAAAGAGGATGAGGAGAACATACTGCGTGTTTGCTGATACGATATCTCTGCTTGCTCAAACACCACAGCCTTCCTTGCTAACCATCTGACTTTCATTTTTTACACACTGTTTCACTCTCCTGCCTGGTATTTGACTATGCAATTGTATAATCTTTTTGTAGGGATGCCATCAGGTCACTTCCATAGCCTTTCTTTTCTGGATTATAGCAGAAAAATTCTTATTGTCGTTTCTGTGGAAATTAATTGAATTCCAGAACTTATGCATGTGGCCAAAATGGCGTGGTTTTCTTGATTCTAATATTTCCCATCATTCCAGGGAACTGCTAATGATGCCACTGGGATTTTCCCATGTGCTTTTGTGAAGATCATAAAAGATTTACCACAGCAGGAAGACACAGTCAATAAAGTCCGCTGTTATTACCACAGTGAGACTGTGAGCACTATCAGGTAATAAGAAAATAGTGTTCCATATTATTGCTGAAGAAACACCAATAATTCTCTTTTCATGATATGTAAAGAATAGATTTGTTCTGATTACAGGGATATCTCAGTGGAAGAGGATCTGAGCAGCATTCCATCATTCAAAGATCTCATGGAATTGATGAGGTACAATGCAAGCAGTTAGTTGTATATTTAATACTTAAACATTTGTCAAGTTTATGCCAGTCCTAGATTTTTCACATTCTACTTGGTCATCACCAGGTTTTGGGTGTGAAATACTTTTAAACGTCTTGAAGAAGTTATACTTTGACTTGGCCCAGGGCAATCTGTGCAAACACCTGTCTTCCTGGAATTGTCAATAAGTATGGAATGACCCACACTTCTGATTCACTTATGCTGTGTAGAAGTTTCCATTTTTGTTCTAAGATCAGAGCAATGACCCCTTGAAAACATCTTTTGCCTAATACACTTCTTCAGGATGCAGGACTTCACCTTCTAACACCTGCTAAACTACTGTTAAACTAACTTGATCTAGTGTTGAATATCAACACTTTAGAACATCAAATATTAGTAATAGAACACCCATGCTAATACTCTTACACTCCTCAGGAAAAAAGCAACTATAAGTAGGCAAAAGTGGGTAGTAACTACAGTCAGCATTTTTTGTATGGGAATTTTATCAAACATACAGATTAATTGTACCATTTGTGTGGTGTTACTGGAAATGGTTCTTGGTTCTGATAGATTTCTTAGCTTAAACCCAGCGCAGCACGAATGTGGCTGTATAATTTCCAGTACTAGCTGTATCAAGAATGCCAACACATGCAAGGCTTTGTGTGGCTTTTAGCAGAGTTAATTAGATTGTCAGTATATTGTTCATCATGTAGCACCTCCCAGGCATTCCTTGATTTCTGGGGATCAATTCATTCCTTTTCTACCAGGAGGGAGTTTGACCAAGATGACATTGCTTTGAATTATCGGGACCTTGACGGGGATCTGATCCGGTTGCTCTCCGATGAGGATGTTGAACTCATGGTATCTCAGAGCAGGAGAAGGCCCTCTGAGAAGCACTTTTTTCCTTGGAGGTTGCACATCACTCACAAAGATGACTTGGGTGTCTACAACACTAGTCCAGGAATAGATGCTACTCAAACAGGAACAATGTAAGTGCTAGATAGATATATTCCAGTAGGTAGCTATACAGTCCTTTAATAATCCCTCTCTTCAGTTTCCTTTATTATGGCTTTGAAGTGACCTTGAAAAGAGTAATTTTTAGTAATATGTTACCTTTCAATGTAAAATCTGTACTTAGCTTCTACAGCTTTTTAGCACTCCTCTGCGATAGAGACATCTACATAGAAACCAGAGTAGGTGAGGAATAGAGAAATAAAATCACTGGCCATATTCACAAAGCAAGTCAGTGTTAGCCTGCAATAGAGATGTCCGGAGTCCCAAGACCTGCTCTGATCTCTATACTCACTCCCAGAGCTAATTATTTGTCCAGAATGCCTTCATAAACTTTTCTTTTTTTCTAGATTGCCATAATTTTCTCTTCGTTTGCTGATATGAACATTGTGTGCCAGCGCATAACTATTTCTGTCATGTTTCTGTCTGTCTGACCAGGCATTCAGAGTTTGTTCTAGAAGGATTAAGAAAACTTTTTTGTACTTCAGTGAAGAAATTGCAGCCCACCTTAGCTTTCTTCTTTCCATTGCCCAATATATTGAATTTTTTGAATCAAACTTAGTACACCTGTGGTGTTCCTCATAGACCTTTTTGTAATTGTACAGACTACTTATTTCTGCATTCTGGGAAAACATGCATGATGCCTATTCAAACAAGAGTTTATTCTCTGTCTATCTTCTGCTTTCGGACGCTTCGTTTCAAAGGAGAACTAACAAGAAATTACTGTATCAGATTCTTCAACAAATAAAGTTAAATATGAGTTTATCAATTTTTATTTAAAAGTGGGGTTTTTTTTGGGGGGGGGATTTGGTTGACATTATTTTACTGAACTATTACAAAATGTAACTTCCTGCTTCAAAGACATTACAGTTTAGAAAGGAAATGAAGCAATATGCAATGATAATGTCAGTGATCTTACATGCTGTGATACATAAGAAAATACACTGTAAGTTTGAAACCTAATGACATGCATGGTCTGCAAAGCTTCTGGTGTGCAGGATTACTTGTTACCTGTTCTTGGAGTTTAACAGAGCAAATGACATCTGAAGATTTTCACTTACAGCTAGATCCTGTGATGTAAACAGCAATGCAGCATGTATGTCTGAAAACGGAGGAACATTTTCAGAGAGGAAGGGGAGGGAGGGAAAATGTCTATTGGGAAACAAGAAACCTCTTTTCTAAGGGTGGGGGAAGAACATAAACATACTGGCCTCTGAAAATCAGAGCAGGATAATTCCTCTCTGCCTTTATACTCCGTACAAAGTAAATTCTGCCCATCCAGCAAAGTCACATATTCCCCTTCTTGTCTGTAGGTTTTATATAGACACCTCCTGACACACAGTTTCCTCAGATATTCTCATGTTCTTCATCTTGCTCTGCATGTTTCTCTTATTCACATTATACTTTTTTTTCCTTGTTTATTGCTGCAGTTCTGGTGAGAGCGTAACTGAGCTAACTGTGGTTTTGGTCAATGCTCCAGGAATTTAGAGGAGGTGTAGTATATATCAGCGCAGGATAGACAGACTCTAGCAGTTGTATTCTTTATCTGGGGGCTCAGTCTTCCATAGTTCACCCCCCAGAGCAAAAACGTGAGTGTATGTTTTCCTTATGGCTACCTAACTTTCCTAGAGATCTTATTATTGAAGGCTACTGGCCTAAATTTTAAAGTTGGATTAAAAGACCATGGCTGCCTTGGTCGTAGGATAACTTCAGATCAACTCTTCTCATCAATTTTCTTTTGTTTCTTCTACGTACTCTAGCACTTATTAATTGTTGTTGAAATAGGTAAAACTTGCTTTTAGAAATATTGCTCAAATTAAAGGGCTACAGAAATAAAGGTAGTTCACTAGTCCTCAATATAGACGTACAAAGGAAAGTCCAACCCTGCCATGAAGATTGTTTAGTCTAGATTAAAGCAAGAAACAGCACTGGAGTGAACACCAGAAATTCTTTCTTTGTCTTCCTTACTTCTGCTGCAGTCAATCCTTTCTTTTTCTTAAAATACATTAGTCCCATGATCTGTTAATTGCTAACACGCAGATTGACAAACTTCCTTTCCCTCCCTTCCCTTAGTGCCATTTAAGTGCATGCTCTGGGGGCTAAAATAGGAACTACAGACTTCCTATTTTACAAGAAATTGCATAGACTTCCCTTGAAGGGGTGGGCTCTGCTTCTCTGAAAATGGCATTTCTGAGGCACAGAAGATGCAGCATTTATTTTGAAGACTTACTTGCCAAGAAAATCCTGTGCTTGGTTGATACCTTCTGTCTCCAGTTCTAGGCAAGTGTGGGTTTGCTGGTTTCTGCATCAGAGGATTCTGGTGCTGTGGGGGCAGGCTGGACAGGGAGATTCACCCATCAGGTTGAATGATCTGCCTCACAGACGTCTCTGGGTCCAGGTAAGGGAATGGCTTCCTTTCTGGGGGAAGCAAAATGGTAGAGTCTGTCCTAATACAAAGGCTTGTGAGTGACCAAGGGATTCCTTAGCTGTAATGACTATTCAATATCATTGGCTCAGCCAGTTGTTTCTCGCATGAGGAATTGATGTTCAAGAGTCTGGAAGTCAATAGGAATTTAAAAGGAGTTTTTCCATGCTCCCCTAAAGTAGAAAAAAGTCTCAGATCTGCAATGTACTTAAGTAGGTGAGTGCATTATGCTTTTGAGAGAGCAATGAGAAATGGCCAAAAGGACTTGAATTCCAGTATGGTGTGGTCCGTGGTCTTGGAACTGCTCAATCTACTCTCACTCTCTACAATCACCAAAGAAAATAGTTTCTTTGGCATTATGTCTGCAATTTGCAAATTGTTTGGGGAGCAGCTAGAAAAGTAGCATGTTGATGAAAAATCTGAAAGTGAACGAATATGGAAATTCAACCACTATAGCTCCCAGGAATTATGTGGTTGGAGATCATATTTTTGAGGAAGGGTAAAAAACAGAACACTGTAGTGGCTCATTAGGAAGGCTTTGAGCATAAAGAGGAGAAAGATAAATAAATTTGAAGGCTGAGTTCTCTTCACAGATCAGGAATGTTTCTTGTTGCTACTCAGCTGACAGAATTCCTGCAAATGTGCATTTGCTTCATTCTTTGCTTGTATTGCAAGCTCACACAACAAGAAGACATGAATTTTGTCCTACAATAAATGCTTGGTAGAAGTTCTTTCTGAATACCACTCCAACACAAATATAAAAGAAGTTCCCTCATTCACTTTTACTTCTCTTTATGTGAAATGAAAACAAGCAGCTCTACAGTAAGCAGAAGACTATGATCTGAATTAGGATCAAGCCTGCTGGCAAAGGACAGTATGAACATGAAAGAGACTTTCATCCTGCTGCTGAACCTGTATTTGGTCTTCAGTGTTCAAGCCATTCGAGGTGACATTCAAATTTATATTCTCTTTTATCTTTCCTTCCTTCATTGCCTTTCTTTTTGTATCTGTTTGCTTCTTTCAGCTAATGATCTTCCTCATTTTTTGCTTGCTTTTCTGCTTCCTTCTATACCGTCTTCTTTACTATAGGAGAACAGACATTGTGACTAAAACCAGTGTGTAGCAGGTGCATGTGCAGACAAATCGGTTATATGTTGGTGGCAAGGACAGGTGAAACACTGGATAAATGGATGAGATAAATAAACTGACTGGATAATGAATGAATGGAAAGGAGGAGTAGACCCTGACAATTAGTGAAAACAGGAAAATGAAGGGCTGCATAATTCCCATGGAACTGTACAGGAGTGTAGTCATGTGGACAGACACAAGACAGGGTGGTGGGGGCTACCAAGAGCAACATCCAGATGACCTGATTTTCTTCCTGTGGAATTGCTGACAGATAAAGAGACCATCTGCCATATCCACTGCTTGTGTTTCTGAGTTTAATATCTTTCCTTTCTCATGCAATGAGAACTACTCTTTACCCCTAAAAAGCCCTTAAATAAGCTGATAGTAGCTCTCATCATGAAAAACTACTTGAGGGAGCACACTCATGTATGCACACTGATATCTTTGTCATCTGAAGCTGCAATATCCCAATAGCACAGCACAGATATTACCTGCAGAGAAAATTAAGCAGGATAAGAAAGCAACTTGCCTCCTAGTGCGTGTGCTAGAGGCAAGTCTGTATTTTCCAACTTAACAATTGTGAACTTTAAAAAAACATTTATCTCTCACGAGAGGTCTAGCTGTTTCTGGATCATGAATCTAGTTCCAGTAAATTAGTTTGGGCATTATTCTGAGTCATAACAAGACTATTCTCAGAGCATCTCACTTTTAAATATACCTTTCTAACATCATAATGTTTACTAGGAAGTTAGTGGCAAAGAAGTCTATACACCAACACAACAAAGATGAAATGATTGCTATGTGCCTGCTGTCCGTGGTGTCTACTAATCCTTGGAAATAATCAGTGTTGGAAAAGTGATACCTTGGCTGGAACTATACTCCTTGCAGGCACAAAGTTCTCAACTGTGGGTAGTTATAGCTTGGTTTGGACACTTGTGTATTGTAGAGATGTGCAGAATGGCCACAACTCTGTACATATTTTCACTGAATTGTGCCCAATCACTGGAGGTGTTCAGGGCCAAGTTCAGGGCTCTTAGCAACCTGGCCTAGTGGAAGGTGTCCCTGTCCATGGCAGGGGGGTTGGAACTTGATGATCTTTAATGTCCCTTCCAACCCAAACCATCCTACAATTCTATAATTTTCTGGTGGCAAGAGGAAAGTACTGTTATCAGTGCCTTACCTGTTTTGTACTCCTACTATCTCTCACTATTTACGTTTGTAGTCACTGCATCTTTTTTTTTTTTCTTTTCCTGAATTCCTTTCTCAGAGAGCACCCCTATGAAAAGCTTGAGCTGCTTGAATGACTACAATTCACAGGTCACCTGCACGTGGATGGAGCAATCAGATGCTCATGACCTTGTTGGTATGATTCTTTACCACAGGGATGATGTTATAATGTAAGTACCTATAATATGCTGAGCTGGATAAAAGACCAAAGGGAAACTGGCCATAACTTGGAATCCTAGAGACCAGCAGGCAGATTTTAAGAAAACATGCCCACCTCTTTCTGTCATCAGGTTAAAACAAAAGTTGTACCTGCTTCTGAGGCCTCATTCAGGAAAGGAATAATGAATAGGCCATGCTAGTGGAGTTATTTTTTTCACCTTTACAATCATTTTCCATGATTTTGTTGTGAGATAATAGATTAGAAATAAGATGGGGCATATAGGATGCTAATAATGGAGGGCAGAAGATGGTGTCAGAAAAATGTGAGCATGAAGGACAGTTTTTATAAACCCAAAAGGAAGAAGGCATTCCCCGTGTCATTTTGTCAATTTAGAAGCATCACTGAGAGTGTGGTTTTGATCACTTCTGAGCAACATGCATAGACTCTGTGTTTGTGAGATAGAGAAGACTGGTAAGTTCATCTGTGCTATCGGTTTTCCTCCCAGAGATACTGGTGTGTTTATGACAGTATCTCTCTGTTACATCTGTTTCCTTTTGAAAAGGGAACCGAATCATCAGACTGGATCGATTGTGAGGGTAAGAAAGGACAGAAGGGAGGAATAGTTAGGGGAGAGAGGAAGGCAAAGATGGATGGCTGAGAAGAAAATGATTTAGAGTATGGGGATACAGGAAGGAAAGTAAAGAGAAAGAACTCTTAATTTTATTGCAAACAAGAGAGAATTAATAGATCTAAAAGCAACTGAAATCAGTGGAAGAACTTTGGAACAGGACCTTGAAGTTAAGGCTTCTGGGAAAAGATGATATAAAGTTACTTGGACTTTTGGAGGATTCTCTGCAACATTGTTACTTGATGGAGTGTGTGGATCATGAAACATGACTGAACTCATCAGTATTAAACATGGACAATCACACAGCTGAAATCAAAACAGCCAGCAATTAAACACCATCGGCTCATAGATGAAGAATAGTTGATTAAATCCCAAACTATAGGGTAATGGTGAGTAGACAGAAATATCTTTAGGACTTCACAACCCTTGGGCTGACTCTTTTGTTTGAGGTTATGCACATGTATGGTCAGTCCCACCCATATTTCAGCAATTTCCCTGGTTTCCTTGCTGATACTCAACTTTTAAAACTAGCAATAGTGCTGAATAATGCTTGCTGACATATAGTTGGCTAGAAGACTCCATCTTATCCTGGAAGACAGCATTTGGCCTTAAATATTTGCAAGTTAATATTTCTCATGTGAACTGGAACAATATAATATACTGGGCATGAAGCCACAAGCACAAAATAATTCCAGAGAGTACAAAAAAAAGTAACACTTCTCTCCAGCAGCTAAGGCTGCTGCAAACACACAAATATTTCCCTCTCCTGCCTAGTTTAAAATACTGTTTCTAATTTTCATGATGTTCCTTGGCCTGGAGAAAGGCTATCTGAAAGAATGATTAACATTTTGGATGAACTCTTTAATGAATGTTTGAGGTCCCTTGTCAGAACAGAACTACAAAGGATACAGAAGTACATTTTGGTTGGACAATCTTTTTTTAAGTGTCTTTTTGGGACTGCAAAATGAATGTCTTCAATAAGCTAAGGATCATCAGAACTTTACTGCCTTTCACTTTGAGTAAAAGGTGCATTTACATGACATTAATTTTCATCATACTATTTCTCACCTAAAATATGAGATTATATAGAGCTAGGCTAAAAAGTAACAATAACAGACTGGTACTAAAATGTAGCATTCTGCTGTACAACTTCGAAATGGGGAGGCACTTGGCAAAAATCGTGGTGTTAAAAATATTTGTCATATCAACTGATGCAAAACAGGACTAATAGATACGGTGAGAAGAGGATATAAGTGCCTTAGTAAATGATAACAACAGAATGGGGTGAAATTGGTTTCAGGTATTTAATTTTGTGTTAACTGTAGGTCTCCAGATCAGATCTTTATAGATGACTTTATACACAGGGAGAACAAGGAGATGTATTGCAAACGCCAGACAGAAAATGACTTACACGAGACTCCTGATGTGTATGTGCGCTGGGTTTGTCGCAACTCTACAGACTATTTTGGAATGGGGGTAGAAGATATTTATGGCTTCAAACCTAACAAGATGCTTCAAGCAGAACTAAATGTTGATCTTTTCCAAAATGGTAAGACTTAAAATACCAAATTCTCATTTTCCAATGAATTTTAAGGATCTTTGGGACTGTATTTGCCATTCAGCCAAGAACTGAATTCCACTTCCATCGTGAAAACTGCCAAAGAGTTCCACATTGAAAGGGTGGGTCAGGGAGAGGAAAAGGCAAGTTTCTGGGAGCAGCTGGACCTGGTATCATCTCAAGAGTTAGTCGGAAGATACTTAGTGTGGCAGGGATAACATACTCTGGAAATGGGGAAGCTTACCTAGGTGTTCTCTTCCCCTCTTTGTGTCCTTCCCTCACTGTCTCTACTCATGTGTTGTACCATCACCTTCCAGTCCAGCCCCATCCTCCTCAGAACCTCTCAGTCAGCTTGATGACATCAGGAGACTTCTTGCTGACCTGGAAAACAGCTGATGAAAGCCAAATGCTGGGCAATGCACTGGAGTATGAAGTCACTTACAAGCGGGAATGGGAGTCCTGGGAGGTAAGAGTGAAGGAGCTGAGCTGTCCTGGGTTGGGCTGCACCATTTTGGGCAATTGAAAGTCTGTGGTAAAAGTTGTGTGAATTAATGGCCTTTCCATTCTCAGGTACTAAGAAGATGCAACAAATGTTTTTTGGGTCAGGCAGAAGGGGCTCTCTTTCTATTTGCAAGTGACTTGCCCAGTGAAATACCATTTGTCATGAACTGAAAGCAAAGCTCTCTTCTCCACTGAAAAAAACCAAAAAGGGGTGCTGTGCTTGGGTTTTCAGTTGGAATTGATTTTGCCCTGAATCCCTCCCAAATTGAATTAAATCATGTTCCAACAGGAGGCTGTGGGTTCATGAGGGGAAAATGGCAAAATACATTTGAAATTGCTCCCCCATGGAGAAAGATATGTTTTGGAGTTTTTTGGTGGAGTTTTTTGTTGTTTGTTTGTTTTGTTTTGTTTTGTTTTGTTTTGTTTTGTTTTGTTTTGTTTGGTTGGTTGGCTGTGTTGTTGGGAATTTTTTTTTTAGGTTTTTTTTTCGTTTTTATTTTTTGTTGTTTTGTTTTGTTGGGGTTTTTTTTGGTTGTCTGTCTGTTTTTTAATTTTTAGTTTTTAGGAGTCCATATCCTTTGCTCTATTGTTTCCCTGGATCTTCAGATGTTTCTCTTCTGTATCTGTCAGCTTAATCTTTAGTTTTTAAGGGAAGTATCCTGTCCAGATTCCCACATAATTCTGCACTGAGAGTTATGAACATGTGTAGCTGGAGGTGAACACAGTCAGGACTCTGCAAGCTGCAGAAGTTGGCCTACTTGTTGGGAGAGATTGTACCTGAGAGCGCCTGTGCCTCAGCCTTCCTGTGCCATGCTGGCAGCATGTGTGCTGAAGCCCCTCTAGTATGGGAGTAAGGACCACTGCATGGCAGCATGGCCATGGACCACTGCATGTGTGGGACTGTTGAGAGATGCCAGCTGGCAGTCACCTCCTCTCACTCTTTCCCCCCTCCACCCCTCTTCTCCATTCCCCAACTCCCCAATTTCCTCCCTCCCTTCCATTCCCTTTTATCCCCCGATAACAGGGAGCTGCCTCACTCTTGCTCTCCAACACCACTCACTGCAATCTCAGCCGTGAGGACCTCGTCCCAGGGAGCAGCTACATTGCCCGTGTGCGAGCCAGACCGGGGCAGGCCAGTGGCTTCTCTGGGCAGTACAGTGAGTGGAGCATGGAGGCATCATGGAAGACCCCTGAAGGTAGTATAGGATGGAGAGGGGTTGTGCAGGGTTGGAAGCTCTGGCTGAGAAGCCAGACCTTTCCTGTCACTTGTTTCATTGAAGGTGGCCTTCAGCCCAGGAACCTTCGCTGCCTCTTCAATGGTGGAGATCGTCTGACCTGCAGCTGGGAAGTGAAGAAAGCGATCACCACCTCTGTCCTCTTTGGCTTGTTCTTCAGGGCCACTCCATCATCAGAGTACGTGCTCTGCCCATGGCAGCATGTCTGTGCCTCTCCTATGGGGTTTCTGCTCCGCCCCATTCCCCTGATCTCAGTTCAACCTCTTTTCTTCCCCTCAGAGAAGAGGAATGCTCTCCTGTGCATGAGAAGACTTTGCCCCACATCCCGTATGTGGTGCAGAGCTGTGAGATCCTTGTTAGCAATTCCAGCAGCCAGAGCCAGTACAAGGTGTCTGTCCGGGCCAAGACGGAGGAGAAACTGATTGAAAGCTACAAGAACAGTTAGTTACTGTGTTGTTTCTTCCTTCTTCTCTTTCCTTCTTTCTTGGAGAGATGCCTGTCTGAGCAAGTGGGGCTGAAGACAGTGGCAAGGAAGAAAAGGGAGTAGGGAGAAGAAGAATCAATTACTGATGAAGAAAGGAACTGTGTCAGGTCAGAGCTCTGGGATGTAAGTGTGGAGTTCCTCAGTGGCACTTGTTACTCTGAGGAAGGTGATGGTGACAGAAACTGCTGTGCAGAAATTCAGGTTGTAACCCAGAGCTTATCAATGAGTGATTTTCACCCTGCTGACTTCTCTGTGATTGACCTTCAAGAGTGTCCCAGGTGACAGGGAGCTGTGGTGAGAGGTGTTTGTGGGGATTGTGTCACTATGTGATTTCTCAAGAAGCCAGTGGAGCTCTTGTGGGTTTGTGCCTTGGCTCCCGGAATACTCTATGAGGTAGGAATCCTCTGCCTAGTGAGGTGCACCAGATGGATCATTTCTACCTACATGTATCTGGAGGTATTTGAGCTATTTTTTGCAGACTAAAGATGGGAGAGCTCCTTGCAGAGGGTGAAAATATCAGGAGGTAGCTCCAAGAGAGATGAAAATCTCTGGAAATGTGGTGGACCAGTAACGATGTTTCACCTATTGCTTCACTGCCTCCCTGTACCCAGGGAGTGCTGTCAACATTCATGGGTATGGATTTTCTGTTATTTAGTGGTCTACTGGTTTATTGTATTTGAGTAGAAAATGAAGATGTAGAGAATTAAGAAATGTTAAAAAGCTGAGACTTCTTACATTGCACAAAACAACCATGTTTTCAGTCTCTGGAAGTGATTTGCAGTGGGGGAAAAGTGAATCACTTTTTCCAGTGGCCCAGTAGGTTGCCCTGAGACATTCCATGTATTCCAGTTCAGGTGCTGCCGCCTGCAAACGTGTCAGTAAAAGCAACAGAGAACCAAGAGTATGAACTGAGATGGGTAAAACACACTATGGGATACAACTTCATAACACAGAGATATCAAGTTGAATACTGGGAAAACAACCAATATGAAAAGGTAACTTTCACAAAGTGCAGGAGTCCTGGATATTTCTTTGCTGGACAAAGGGAAAGAAACTTCTTCTTACCTTGCCATTTGTGCTTATTTCCTCTTTCCAGACTCTCCAGAAGTTAAATATCAGCAATGACGAACCTCCTTTCATCTTCACTCTGCAGATGCTGGCAGCATCTACAGAATATAGGGGGAAAATGCGTGCAAGGGTGAATATGCCCCTGGATTATGAGGGGCCTTGGAGTGAATGGAGCGAGGAGTTCACCTGGAAGACTGAGAATGGTACTTTTCATGCAGGCTGCTTTTGTAAGGTTTTCATGGACTGTTAATGACTGAAATGCCTCTTGAGAAAAATATATGCTCTCAGCTGAGGTTGGAGTGAGGTGCAGCCATGAGCTATCTGGAGTCACTTAAGGTAGCTTCTCTGCCTGCATCCTTGCAGTACATCACCAATGCCAGTGAATAAGGTGAATGACCTTTTAAGCTTCTTTCATACTTGCCTTCATAAGGTGAGTACAACTAACCATAAAGTTTTCGACACGGAAAATGAAACAGAGATCCTGCCCAAAAGATCATCTTTGTTTCCTGGTTCCAGTAGTGCATTCTGCTGTCAGTGACTGAAGAGCCTGAGACTGAAAGAAGACAGAATATAAGCCATCAGTTTTTTATATTTGCACAGTGACTATAGGGTTGTGTAAAATACACAGTAGTGTATGCTGGAGATAAAACCTTTACATGTTTTTGCTGTTTCTTGACTGAGAGGCAGAATATCTACCCTCATACAGTCTTGTGCCCAAAGTAATATGATCTGACATGATTTGTTCTGAGGAAACTTGTAGCAGTGATACTGTTAGGCAAATTTTGATGAGTATACTCAGGAAGAAATTGGTGTGCTGTTGTTGCTGATAGCAGAGAAAGCTCTTAGAAAATCTCTGAGACCCCATTTCTTCAGAACTGTAGAGTCAGGCAGACCTAAGGTGCCTGGAGACATGTCTGTTGTTCAGGATGGACTGAGGTTTCTAACCATTTTCTTAATAGCATGAATTGTTTACTCTGACGTCAGTAAGAACTAAAAAATGTATCAGTAAAGGTAACAATGAACTCCTTTGGTCAGTAAGCTGTACAGGCCATGTTTGGTCTGTCCTGCTTTGGAGGGTATTCCAACGGTTTGAAAGCCTTATGATCCTGTCTTTTGACATAACCCCTGCGTTTTCCTGATCTTCCTGTGTGAAGAGTGACCAGAGTGAAAAACCTGTTATAGGAAATGGCCACTCAACAGGTGGATACCTATTTCTCTTTTCTCTGTTTCAGTTCTGCCACCAGTGGTTCTCCCAGTGATGCTCCCAGCTCTCATCATCACTTTGCTAATAGTTGCTTGTTGCAGCTATAAATATTTCCTCAGGTAGGCTTGCGTTGCAACTAGGATATTCAGCAGCCTGTTGGCCATGTGGGTGGCATAAAGGCTAAGGCACTTCTTGTCCCCCATGAGATAGATGTCTATGTGGAGATGAACCTTGGTGGGCAGCCTTGTCCATGTCTGTGCAAGGGTGAGAGCTGGGTTGGTGCTGTGCCATCGCCTTGGTGGTGCCTCACTGTGCAGAGCAGCACAGTGTATGGGGTGCAGTCTTTTCTGGTTGCAGTCACATTGAGAAGCAAATCTTGAAAACTCTGTGTTGTTGCTGCAGGAAGAAGAAAATGTGGGAGGAAAATATTCCAAACCCCAGAAAGAGTCTCCTGATCCAGAGCTACGTGGGGGTAAGAGGGAACTGTAACTTGAAGGGTTCATTATTTCTCTCTCTTTTTCAGGACTTCCAGAAATCTTAAGAGCCTTTCTTGTTTCCTAGTCCACAATGAATGGTTATCTTCATTAGATGACGAATTATTTTTAGGAGAAGTGCTGGTCCTACTCAACGTAATAGTGTTATATTTATTCCAGCAGACTTCTTTGTGCTGCGCTTGTCAGCACCACTGTGACGTAAAATCAAGCTAGAAAATTTTCAGTACTTTAAAATTTTAACTGACTGAAATAATCCAGTGTCATTAGCAAACTTAATTAGCTAATGCTGATCACTGAATATCCAGAAGAAGAGATCAGCACCTTCCTCTCGACTTTCCCTCCTCATAAAGCTATAGAGAGAGGTGAGGTTGCCTGACATGCTCCTTTTCTCCAAAATAGCCTTTTTACCAGCTTTGTTGTCCTCCTCTGGATGCATTTGAGTACCTTAAAATCCTTCTTAAATTCTGGGACCCAGAACTTCACACAGTACTCAAGGTGAGGCCACACTATTGCTAAATACAGCAGGATAATTGCCTCTTCGACTGGCTGATGATGCCATCTTTGAAGACCCCCAGGACAGAGTTTTCCCTCCTGGATGTCAGGGTGCACACTGATTTGAGCCAGCACCCCCAGCCCTTTCTGCAGGGCTGCTCTCCAGCTACTCCTTTCCTAATTTGTACTTGTACCCAGCATCATGCTGTCCCAGGTGGAGAATCTGGCATTTGGACTTGTTAAATTTCATTCCATTGATGATTGTCCAATGCTCCAATCTATCTAGATCCCTCTGCAAGGCCTCTTGTCCCTTGAGAGAGCCAACAGCATCTCCCACTTTGGGATTGTCAGCAGACTTGCTAATGGTGCCCTCAAATCCTGCATCCAGATCATTGATAAATATATTGAACTGGCCCTAGAACTGCATTCTGAGGTACACTGCTGGTGACTGATCACCAGCCAGATGTAGCCCCATTCACTAAAACCTTTGAGGCCCTGCCCTTCAGCCGGTTCTTCACACAGCAAACTGTACCTTTGTCCATGAGGAACGTACAGTTCCTGTTTCTGATTCTACGGCCAGTGAGACACTGCTCTTCGGTCATGTCTGCTTTTTCATTTTCAGAAACCACAGTTGGGAAACTGGCCAACAAGCAACCAGCTGGACTTCAACAAATACAACCCTTCAGAGAAGATGGAGCAGGCTAGTTTCCTTCAAGTTCTGGACAGGTGAGTGAACAGCACAGTGACACTGTGGATGATAGCCTCTAAGAACTCCCTGCATCATGGCAGGATACAATCAAATGCTCTGTCACTAAAAAGCCTGTACAGGTTGCTTTTGAGAAAGGGATACAATTGTTTATTACCTGGGTTAGGCTGCATCTCCAAGAAAACTGTTTTCTAAGCCTGTGTTTAGCTATGTGTTTTTCAGATAAGCTTGTTTTATGTTTAATGTTTACCACAATAATCTCTCTCATGAGCAACTTTTAACTTTCCCCCTTTCAGGCAGGTGAAGACTTTGGCAGAGTGCCCTGAAGGGCAGACTGAAAAGATGGATGTTTCCCTTGTTGCACCGGATCTACAGAACTCATACCATGCTTTAAATGAGGCAGAGCATGCCCCAGTTTTCTGCTCTAGTCAGATTGCTGGTCATTCCTTTCCTGTTTCAAGGAAAAACAGTGCTGACGCAAGTATTGCTTCCCACACAGCAATCCCTTGCTTTGCTTTCAATGGTCCATACTTGTACAATCCAGTGATGTCCTCCCACCCTGATATACATCAGTCCTTGGAACTGGACCAGGTGGGACTCCGTAAGAAATCAGTTTCCCTTCAGTATGTGACTCTCCCAAGGGAAGACTGTCCTCAGGCTCCACAGAGGCAAGAAGAACCAGGAGCAGGTCCTCCAAAGCCCTACCTACTCACAGATCAGAAGGAAATGATGCAGCACCTCAGCGATAAGGAAGAAGTCTCACCGGCCCCACCAGCCTGTAGGAAAGGCACCAAGAGGGAAACAGAAGAAGAAAGCTCTCCAAAAGCTCTCAGCTGTACCACATCTCCTCAGCAGTGTCCCTTGGAGTACATCACCACAGAGAGCCTGTTACTGCCATCAGCCAGTGCCTCCACCCATCCTCCACTTGTCACTGCTGGGGAGTCACCTGGTGGCTCACAGAAGCCCCAGCCCCTCGGTGACCACTCTTGCCATGAGTTTTCTCCTGGGAAAACTGGTGTCATGGTCCAAGTTTCAGGTCAAGCACCAACCTCTTCTCCTGAATTGCACCTGGAGAGGTTTGGAGACTATCTTACTGTGCCTTTAGGCCTCAACAGACATTCAGAAGCCACAAAGATTCCTTTGCCTGTCTTACAGAAGGAAAATGGTCTTCCTAGAAAGCAGCCGTTGTCAGAGGGTAACTTAGTGGTGTTGAACCCTGACAGCACTGAGCCAGTTTTCCTTTGCCAGGTTGGTGACTATTGCTTTCACAGCCTAAAACCCAGTGTGAAGATGGATAGTGGTCAAGAAGACCAACAAGTCAAGAAACCTTCTGAGGGCAAGACAACACTTGGGAAGCCTGTATCTGATGATGACTCCATCACTGGCAAAGAAAAGGATGTATCAAAAATGCAGGCTATTCAGCTTTTCAAAATCCTGAAATCAGATGACTACTTTTCCTGGCAGCAATCTTTGAGGATCAAAGAAATCTGTTAAATGGGCAAATACTAATCAATACTGAAGAGACTGATAACTGAAAGAGGCTGCAACTGTCTGATGAAAATGAACCTTCAAACCAAGAAACGAATAAACACCAGTTTCATTTTCAAGCTTCCAGTCCAACATATGGAAAAACTTGAAGTAGCTCAGTATCATTCTCAGTGCTCTTCACACATTTGGCATGAAATACATGTATTTGCCTTTGGTGTTTTTTAAACTTTTTGACTTATCCACAATGAGCAGTTTATCCTCCTTATGATCCTGTGACAAACCACAATCATCTTGCAATTTTACCAGATTGCCTGGCAAAACTGATTGCAGGAAATGCAGACTTAACAGAAGAAGATAAGCTTGGAAACCTTGGAAAGAAAACTTAGATTCTTAAGAGCAATTTTGTTGAACTTCTGTGTGTTTATAAAATAGATCTAAAAGTCACCAAGGGACTTTCATATCTCTACCTTTCCACTATGGCATGAAATAGGTATTGTCTAAGGCAAAAAACCCCCAAAACCTAAAAATCAAAAAACAGGATAGTTATAGAAGGGTAACTATAAAATGTGAAAAAAAAAATGTTGAAGTCCAGGAAAGCTTTCTTAATGTTAATGTGCAGTATATCACAGCAAATGTTAAGGATAAGAAGGTAACATTAGTGGGATACATAAAGTAGGCTGTAGAGAACCATTTGGAAGAAGAAACATGGCTGAAAGAAAACCCAAGGACTCTTAAGGTTCAGTGAGAGAGAGGGAGTGGGGCAGGTAACAGAAAATGGCACACAAGAAATGTTGGGAAGCTGCATAAGCTTAAATCTGCTGCAGCTTTTCTATTTATAAGTGTTAAAATACCATATTATTTTAAGTTCATTGACTGTTTATACATAATATTCTTAATCTTAACTGTGTAATTGATTCTTCGTTTTTTTTTCCTGAGTAATAAGATGTGTTGAGAAAGAGGAGACATTTTTTTCCTAGTTTTGCTGTAAAGAAAGTGGTGTAAGGAAAGAGCCTTTGTTCAGAGCTGTGACTTTGTGACCAGCGAAAAGGCTTTGATTTCAGACCTGAAGGCGGACTTGCATTCCAAAAAAAAAAATTCTTTTTTCAAATATAAAATCTGTACTAATAAAAATATTATTTCTTCATATAAATATTTCCTTTCATGTTAAAATACTGTGGTTACAATAAAATTACTATTAGCTTGTTTGATCAGGCCTCAAAAAATTCTGTATGTTAGCTATGCCACCTGTGAGGCAGGACACTTTCTCCTGACTTTGCTATATTATTTGACAGAGATAATGAGTTCTGTGTTTCTGCCAGCTGATTCCTCCTGCTGGGTTAATGGGACAGCGCTGATTCAGAAATTGCAGTGAAATGAATTGTTTTTTGAGGATTTCATTCTCAGAAATACCATTTTAAATCTGAAAGGTGTGCAAATTGAGTTTGGTGTTCTTGACAGCAAAAGACACGCAGTTATAGCCTCTGATAGAGAATATTGATGACCACTTCACGAGATTTTCAATGTAGACCTTTTGTAACCAATGTATTTTTTTGGCCTTTCTAGAGTGGCACAATTAATTTCTTCCAGGTTGTATGATTGTGCTCTAATAGGGTCGTAAAAGGAGATGCTTAAATTCATATGCAAATTTTGTATCTGGTTTCACATCTTAGATATGCATCACTTTCCTGGGCCTTGAATTGCTGGGGTTTGATAATCAAGAAGATTAGTGAGTGGGAGAACTTCTATTCAACTCAGTGGCTTTTGAATGGAGCCCATTTGCATTGTCATCAGCACTCTAAGAGCTCTCTGTTCCTTTTGTCTCTCCGCACTTCACTGGGCATTTGCAGAGGCTGATTTTGGAGACAGGATTTACAGACACAAGCACTTAATATCCACAGAGTGGATATTATCGTCTGAAGATCACTTCAGAAACCTGGAACTTGCAGAGTAACATGCCACTGTCAAACTAGGGGAACTGAGCAGTGGTTTTCTTTGCAACTATAACAATCGGTTTAGGGCAAAATGAATTTCTGCTCTAGGGACTCCTTGTTCAATATCCATTTAAGTGTTATTAAATAAAATCTGTAATGAATGTTGGAAGCAGGGCTCATAATCTACAGTTCTGCTGTGCCAGAGGAATACACTTTTTACTGGGTTACCAAATCAAAACTTCCATAAACTTCTTCTGGTGCTGATCCTATGAATCTTCCATGCTCTTCTGCATGAGATCCAGGTGCAGTGCTGGTGGTAAAAAGCATTTTACAATACTGTAACCTGGTGTGGTGATTCAAGACTTAGAAGCTGTCATGAGTCCCAGGTCTTCAACTTCCTGATCATTAGCTTAAGCCCCAAAGTTACTGTGCAAAAACAGGTTGCTGTTACCTTTCCCAGTGCTAGGCACTAATATGCAGGAGAGGAATCATCATTGTGATGATTCAGGAGCCAATTATGACATGCCCCTCTCTGTACGGCTTCTCACTAAGTAGTTCCAGCCCCACAGCCTGTATATCTGTGTGATGAGCTACCTATGTTTCTGATACAGTCAAAAAAAGAGAGGTAAGCATCTCAATACTGTAAATCATATTTTACAGCTCTCTATTTACACTGCAGTATATATACAGTTATGAGATTATTGCAACCCTTTCCTTACTGCCCACTCAAGCATAAAAGATTCTGCCCGTGTTTCAACAGCAGACATTTTTCTTTTCATTGCTCTGAAGTAATCACTTTAGTATTCCGTATCATAATCTTCATCAACCAGAAACGTATTACCTGAATTTGTATGAGATTAGGGGAGGAAGTATATTGTGTTCTCAGTGGTTCTAAATAAGGTCAATGCTGAACTGCTCTGTTGTTTTGTTCCTGCTATCTAAGGGTTTGTCTTTTATGTAAGGAAGGAAAATGGAGCTGAATGGTTTGCTAGAAAAAGAAACCTGCAGTGGAAAGCCCTCCAAGACCTCAAGGAATGACAGCTGGAGAATTTCTGAGAATCATAAAATCATAGAATCCTGTACCTCTACAGGGTAACGGAAAACAAACCTAACTGATCCTGCAGTCCTTTTGGTTTCTTGTTCACAAGCACGTTGTACACACAGCCTTACTCCCATAGAGCTCCACTGAATGATCACTGCCTCTTCTCCTCACTCTCTGCTTGCTCCCTTCTGCTCTCACTCTGGAGATGAAATTTCCATGAAAAGAAACACAATGTGTCACATTCTCTACATGGGGAATAAGTAGCACTTGTGCCTCTTTTGGCCCTTTTTACAAGCCTTTTCAAGGGCCTACCAGGATTCCATATGCTACAATCTGGATCCTAACAACTCCTCATATTACACAATAGATGTTTCACCATGATGTTCAGTGGGTGAGCCCAAACTCCTCTGCAAACTCACTCAATATGAGCCAGCTTTAATTCAAAACCTCTGCAGATTTGTTTTGTACTTTCCAGCTCTTTGATAGAGAAGCATATGGTCCTCCTTCTTGAAGGATAATTTGTTTGTCCAGAGAAGGAGTTCTAAAGCTGTCTGAAACAAGTGGGTGGCTTTTCCTATTCTCTTTTTCAAAATTTTCCAGCTCCTGGTTCACAGCATGCACATACACTGCAAAGTTTTGAGATGAGTACTTTTTCATCTTCTAAGCTGTTTGCCCTGCAGCATTCGGACGTATATAAGATGTTGACACACATTTTCAAGTTTATTTCATTCACTGCAGGTTCATGAGAGATTCATGAAGCATCTAAAGACACCCTTTTCCTCCCTTCTAATTGCAGCAGAGACTGTAGTATAGGAAGATAAGACTAACACATTAGATCTAAACAATCATTCCATCTAGCCCAGTATTCTGTCTTTGCCAACATTTGCAGTGGATGCTTAAAGCCCGAGTGTAGTAAACATGAAACAGTATCCAGAAAGTAAGTAAATCCTCAACTGATACATTTACCTGGTATCTGGCCCAGAGCATTCCAGAATTGGAGGTTACATCTAAGGTGTTGTAGACAATATGTGCTTCATGTCTCTTGCCTTTAGAGGTTCAACTAACTCCTTTCTAAAACCACTTAATTGTTGGCTTCATAATGTCTGATAGGAAAGTATTACTAAATTTGTTTATAAATAAAACCATACAAACAAAAAAATAATGCCCACATTTTCCTGAACTCATTTTGTGCCAATTGCATGGTAAGTTGCTCCTTAGCTTTTGTTCTAGAAGAGTTTATAAACCATCATTCCTTATTCACCATCTCTTGTTTGAGATGCTACAAACTTCTGTCAAATAATTTCTCAGTTGTTTTTTTTTCCAAGCTGAAGAATTCCATAGTAATTAGTCTCTCTTCCTATAGATCATGTAACTCTTCTAACAACTTTGTACTTTTTCTGTTTCTGCACAGTATTCTACAGTATTAATTCAGATATGAGATAATCAGAACTGAATTCAAGAAAACATGTTATTTAGACAGTCTATGATAACTGGACTCTCCCATTATTATTTGTCTGCTCTAACAGGTTCTTAGGTCTTGTTGTATAGTTAAAATTATTTTTTTTCAGTCACGTGAATGTCTATGTTTCTATATTTCAATGTGCACTTACAGGCCAGAAAACCAGGAGTATCCCGGGCTGCATCAAAAGCAGTGTGGCCAGAAGGTTGAGGGAGATGATTCTGCACCTCTGCTCTGCTCTCATAAGACCCCACCTGGAGTGCTGTATCCAGCTCTGGGGTCTCCAGAGCAAGAAAGATGTGGACCTGTTAGAGTGGGACCAGAGGAGGCCATGAAGATGATTGGAGGGCTGGAGAACCTCTCTTCTGATGACAGGCTGAGAGAGTTGGGGTTATTCAGCCTGGAGAAGGCTGCAGGGTCACGTTGTTATGGTCTTTCAATATTTAAAGGCAGTTTATAAGAAAGACAGAGAGAGACATTTTACCAAGGTCTACAGTGACAGAAAAATGGGCAGCAGTTTTAAACTGAAAGAGGATAGATTTAGAAGAAGAAATTTTTTTAAATGAGGCTGGCAAGACACAGAAACTGGCAGCCCAAATAAGTTGTGGATGGCTCTTCATTAGAAGCTTCAAGGCCAAGTTGGATGGGGCTCTGAGATACCTGGTCTAATGGAAGATGTCCCTGCCCATGGTAGATAGTTTGGATCCTTCCAACCCAAAGCATTCTATGAATCCCTGGTTCTATGATTCTAATGTCAAATCCCATTTATACCTAATAACTTAGTGTTTTCTCCCTCATCATTAGGTTGGAGTAACCCGGATAAAATTTTGCCTTTTCAGTCACTCAGATCTCTCAGGTAAGAGATTTCTCATCACTCAGTCTTACACATAATTTATAATTATGTTGAAGATCATAATTCTCCTGGGAGACATCACTTAAATCTTTCCTGCAATATGAAAACTAGCCATTAATTTTTCCCACTTGTTTTCTCTCTTTAAATGACTTTAATTTCCATGATAACCTTCCTTTTATCTTTTCGTTTCTTAGAAATGCATTTTTTAGAGACTTCAAGCTTTTTAGACATCTAGGTATGATGCACTGATTGGATAACCCTGTACTCATTTGCTTCTTGAGTTCTTCCAACAACTCTACCAGCTTTATAAGCACGACTATTCTCTTTTATAGGGAGATGTTAATTCTTCCCCGGAAGATTTTTCTCTACTATTTTTATTTTTCATTATAGTTTGTATCACCTATCCTGTACAAAAGTCAGCGTGATTGGTCAGCAGTTTCCTGGATTCTTTTCTGAGTACACCTCCAAAGCTTTCATTTGGTATTTCTTTTTCTCTGATGTTGAGGCCTGTCAAAGCCTCAATTATTTATTTGGTCAGCAGTTGCCTGGATTCTTTTCTGAGTACACCTCCAAAGCTTTCATTTGGTATTTCTTTTTCTCTGATGTTGAGGCCTGTCAAAGCCTCAATTGATTATTTACCTCAATTATTTGTTTGGCAATTAACTGTTCAATTTCCTTTACAGATTCATATGATAAGAAAGCAATTGAGTATGAATATAGGTTATGCAAGGCTTGTAAAGAAAGTAATTATGTTTTATTAAACAGAAGGATGTAGTTGGAAAAGATCATTATAAGTTATCCTTTTTCTCTATGTGTCTTGCCTCATTTACTTTTTCAGAACATTAAGGCTATGATAACCATAATTTCATAGCATGGGAGACTTATGAAAGGCCTAAGTGCACTTCTAAATTTTTATATGATTCTTTAAACAGCTTCTTTGTCACATTTGATTCTTTAACAGCTTCTTGGGCTTATTTTATTTTTGCCAGTCTTTTCCTAAAAATATTATTGTAGAAAACTTGTGGCTTTCGCCGTTTCAACTTGTACTAGGTCTTGTATATTATTCAGGACTAAATCAGTTTCTTTGCATTCTCATGAGTGCTTTCACAAATAACTGCAAGAAGCAATCATTCACAGTGTCTAAAAAGGTAGACTCTGTGACTAGATCCGTACCAGCAAATAAAGTAGATCAAGGTTCCTTTCTGGCTGTAAGAGCAGTCATGGAAGATTTGTGTACCCAGTCTCTTTCCCCAACAGTAGAAGGCCTTTTCCACACTGCATATTGGAAACTATCCCTTGCTTTCTCTTTGGTGTAGACAAAAGCCGTGTCAAAGTGTTCGCTAACAGTTGAGTGGAGTCTGTGGTCCCATTCCAGAACTCTAACCTTTGCCTTGTCCTGGAAAACCTGTGCATTAGTGTTCTACTGAATCTACTCTTTTCATCAACATTCCTTAATGCCTATTAATTTTTTTTTAAGACATTTGCCAATGATTCTGCCATTTAAAATGTATTTTTAAAGGCAAATATTTATACAGACATATTTGGGCATTTGTCTTGATTTGGTTGTATAGTTTTATATGCTCTGCTTACCCAGGTTGTTTTTGTTTCTGTTTTTCTTACCCTCTGTTCTATCCCTTTTTCTGAGTCATAGGCTTTCTGTGGTTTCAGAACACACAAATAGATCAATCTGAACAATTTACTTTCCACATCTGGCATAATTTCCTTGGTTTTCATTTTAGAATTGCCTCATAGTGTCTTTAATCTTAAATGTCAGCAGCACTGATTCTGTTTTTATTGGGTGGAACCCAACTTGTATACACTTAATCTGCTTCGAAGTTTTACCAGATATGATTAAATATAATCCCTCTTTCCCTACATGGTTTAATCAATCATGCACTGAGACTCCGTTATCTGACAGAGTGTATAGAAGCAGGACCATTGAAGAATGCTACTATGTAGGACTGCCTTTTCAGCCTCCCAGTTTAAACTTTGCTTTCAGGACCTCTCACCTGCTGTTTCTTTGTTGGTAGTGTGGGTATGAGCCACCGCCAATGGGTCTTTCTTAGCACTTACTGAGGGCATGCCTAGATTCCTTGTGCTACATTGTCTTTTCAACTGCACGTGTCTTTTCAAGCAAAATGTTTGTCCATGTTTGTATTGGTCATGAGAAATGAAGGAGATATTTTCCATTTTTCTGCTCCTGAAGGGAACCCGTCCTACCAAAGACACCTATCAGCCCTTGCTGCACATGCTACTTGTTGAGTAACTCATGGTGCAGTGTTGGTAGTGTTCATGTAACTCAGGATCTCCTTTTGGGAGGTGACCTGCTCCTGGGGGTGAAGGCTAAATCCAGCAGATGATGCCTGGCTACTGTGATATCAATCCATGACATCACATGCCTGACAAAACTTCCACTGAGTGCAAGAGAGGCTATGGATGGCCTATATGGATATGTCAAGACCCACACAGTGTCTAAAGGATGATTTGTCTTCATCTTCATGTCCTGTCTTGGAGCTGAAAGGCTTGACTTGTCCATCTATTCAGTACAATTAAGTGTCTCTTTGGGATAAAAGTTTTTGACAGATTTACAAATGGCCTTTTTGTGTGTCTTGTCAATTCACAATTCTGTGTTTTCTGAAAGGATTAATCAAAGTGTTTCTGATCAGAGCCCATCCCAGTAGCCCTGCTTTTTATATATTCCCATGAAAGTTGCTTTCACTATGCGTCAGCAAACAGAGCAGACTGATCCCTCCTACTTGGTCACTGTATCAGAAGAGTTTTCTTGAACCTCTGCCCTAAGGTGCTGCTAAGGGTTCTTACTTGATACCACTTTAGATAGAAATTAACACACCAGTTAATTTTGTGCAGCCTTTAAAAAGAAAGGCTTCACAGCCTGACTATACAGAGGAAGTTGCCTTTCACCTTTCCCAAGCCAAAGCTCTTCGGGCCTTTTTAGCACAGTTATGTCTTGGAACAGTCATTTTTGTGCAAACTAACAAGGTAACTGCTAGTGCCAGACTCTGCCATGAGACCAACATGGTGAATTTGCTGTCAGTGATACCGTCACATTCCATGCAAGACCAAGTTATCGTAGCAGCTTTGCTGAACAGACGTGCCTCAGTTCTACTCAAGGGAACTTTAATCTCATGTTCACCAAGCATTGCTCTGTTGCAAAAACACTCCATCTGATAGGTAGATTCTTTGTGTCTAGGGATGCCAAAACTTAATTGGAGCAAATTAAGTGAGAGGAGTAACAAAGTATTGCTTGGAATCACACACAGTGCGGGTGTGCTTAACAAGCATGAAAAGGAAAAAAGCAATTACTTATGAATGACTGAAGTTTCAAGAGACATAGTGCATGGATATTCACTACCAGTCCTCATTTTTTTCACCACTGAGGTCTCTCCATCTAAGTGGGATAATTCTTCTGCCTGTTAAGAAAAAACTGGAAGGATAAGCTTACACATCTCCCTTTCTCTCTCTCTCTTTTTTTTTTTTTTTTGATCTGGGAAAGTATGAAGAAGGAGAGTGCATGTGTGTCCTTTGGGAAATGTGAAGATAAGAAATCTTCACTCTCAAGTTCATGTCTGTACACTGTGTACAACATTAAGTTTTACAATATATCCTGAAAATTATTGTCAAGTGCCTTTCCCTTCTTCTTCCTCTCTTTGGCCCACTCTGTTTTTCTTTTACTTTTTTAATTTTTTATTTGTAAAGCACTTCCAGCTGGCACTGATTCACGAAAAATTGTCTATGCTGTGGAAGATGTAATCCAAAGTTGCCTGAGCTCTGCTACTTTCAATTGCTGAAAGTACTGCCCAAAACTACAGTGCTCTCTTCAAAGAGGTTGCAATCTAGGCTGGAGAAAACAGTAAGAGACTTCACTGCCTCTCACTTATCTAAATGCCACCACTCCCCTTCATTTTTTTCCTGAGATTAAAAAGATCTAAATATATGTTAAATTACACTGTCTCCATTTGAGTGTATTTTCCTCACTTCTACTGATGCAGAGTGATATCACTTAAATATATAGTCAGAGTGTGGCTTGAATTTTTATCCCCCAACTGTGTGGGTTTGGTTTAAGCAGAATCCACAGTTCTATTGTTACTGGATGGAGACAGTTTTATACATGTCAGGCTTAGCAAGAATGTGTCTTTAAGACAACACTGACAACATAAACTAATATTTTATTTAATGACCATTTAATTCCATGGAAATGAATTTCAGAAAGCATTGCACACAAGGAGAATGATGATTTAAAGGACAGGTTCTGAGTGCAGATCAACAGAAAAGGGAACAAGTGGTAAAGTTCAGCCTCTGTCAAGAGATCATTACGTCTCATTTGCAGAAAAATATCACTCTTCTGGGAAATTGTTTAAGCAAAGTGTAACAGTGAACAGTGAACTTCCCTATTCCTCTTAATTTTATACATCTAATCAGGAACCTAACTGCAGGATCTATGCTAAAGTCAAGAATGTCAGAGAGAACAAATCTTTCAGGCAGAAACTGATGTGGGACAGTAAGTACCACATGAGCATGAGGAAGAACTTTGCTGTGTGGGTGACCACACCCTGGAAGAGGTTGCCCAGAGAGATTGTGGAGTCTCCCTCACTGGAGATATTCCAGAACCACCTGGATGCAAATCTGTGCAACGTGCTCTAGGATGACCCTTCTTGAGCAGGAGGGGCAGATCAGATGATAAGTTTGGTCCCTCCCAAACCTACCCATTCTAGGATTCTGTGAAATCAAACCTGCTGCTGGTGTTGAAGACTACAACAGCACAACTGAAAGGGAAAAGCGGAGTCCAGGCTCTGCTGGGAGGGGTTGGGCTCTGGGTGTCCCACTGACAGGTACGTCTGCACTGACTCAGTGTGTGAGATGAGACAGTCAAATAACACCTGCCTTGAAGACCACTCAGCATTCAGGTGAGGCCCACATGCTGTTACTGTGGGGAAGGAATTGGCAAGGAGCCCTCTCACCCCTAACAAACAAGCCCTCTCACCCCTAACAGCCCTGTGAATCAGGTCTTAAAGGGAAGAAATAGGAGGACTAGATCTCTCAATTCACCAGTAGTGTGTTTTTGAGAGCAAGAGTGGTAAGAAAGGTAGGGAAGTGGTTCTTTTTGGACAGGTTCATGGTTCAACGGAGCTATGTTTCAGTGGAGTGTACTTTTTATGAATCAGATGTGTGAACCAACATGGATAATTAATTCCTTCTCAGAACCTAGGGGTTATTTATTACTCTCAAGGTGAAGGGAGAAGGTAGAAATTCCTATCATTAGTTCCAAACAGCAGTCCTTGTCCTATGGTGAAGAGGCAGAAAGTTTGCCTATTAATCATCTGCATATGAAGCTACTCTGAGACATGACACCAGTGCTGATTGAAGAGGTGGTTTGGGGCCTAAAAAGCCCAAGACTCCCACCTAACCACAGAGTTTTGATTTCAGCTACATTCAGTGACAAAGAAGGAACAACAGTGACTGCTGAGCATTCATTTGAGGAAGAACAGTCAGTGATGCCAGGAATTGTCCTAACATAAAATCATGCTTGCATGCAAAGCTGTAAAGATGAGAGAGCTCATAATCAATTTTATTCTGGCTCCTTGTTTGGGTTTGGGGGTTGGAACTACTAGATGTGAGTTTCGGACTCTTTTTTTCCTCCTTCCTTTTCTATTATTGCTCCTTTTCCCTTAGCCTGGCATTTCTTCATCCTGCCTTTATTTTCTATTTTCATCTTGTTGACAGAAAGAGAAGGAGGCTCTGTGAGAGTACACACATATCCCAACTCTCCACAGGTGTATCAGTGGGAGAGTTGTGAATGGTATTTAGGGAAGACCCCAAACTTCATGGGTTGACAGTGTTCAAAGCGTGACAGTATATTTACTTAAACTGACTAGTCATGAAGTTTCACACTTGAGTAGGTCTGACTGTTACCAGAGTGAGCTGTGACTTTGCCTGTCCCATTGTTAGGTGTCGTTTTGATATGACTTCCTAGAGCTAAGCTTCCTTGCTAAGGCAAGTGGGCTTATTCAGTGAGCACAGGAATGTATTCACCAAATTAAAACAACCCACAAAGGCAAAGCTGAATGTCCTGCTTAATAATGCATCTGAGGTTTTTTTGCCTTAAACAATAAATCACTCACTCATATCTTGCCCTTACTGACTTTTTACTGAGACCTCTTTCAACTGTTAGAAGAGCAGTGGATTGGTAAGAGCATTTGTTTGGCTTTTAAAAAATCTATAATTGTTTTTAGAAGTTATGTCTCTAGATGTCTGCCAGACTCTTTCTCTTGTTAAGGGGTAGAAGAGTCAACACTACACTGCTTAGGTCCTGAGGGTCTTCCCATTCAGCTTGGACCCTTGTTTATTGCAAAACATGCAGAGAATTACCAGGACTCAGAACTATGCTTATCCTAGGACACTGATGCTGATGTGAGTGCTTGGCTAAATAAATCCCTGTTCAGCATATCCAGTTTGTCATTTCCTCCAACAACAGGCTTCTTACTGGGGAGAGCTGCTCTGTTAGGCTTTCTGTGTTATACTCACACTTGCTGGACAGTTTTCCATCTGTGTTGGACTTTCATGGGGCATCAGGCCTCTGCAGCTCAGGAAGACAGAGGTACAATCAGAAATCTTACATGATAGTTCACTGTATGGGAATGGCTGTGATTCCTGTCTGGGGGTGGGGAAGGGAAAGAGAAAAACATGTTTGAGGTTTTAGCCAGTGTTATAAGGCCCTTTTGATTCAAAGGTATGAAGTCCAATGAATTCCAAACATCAAGCTTAACCCTTTGGACTTATCTTTTGAATTAGAATATTTATTGAAAATTAATTTTACCAATTACAAAACAATTCCAGATTTTCTTTGCAGGTTGTAAACCAGAATCTTACTTTTTTTGCATCACCATTTTGATTTACAAACAAATGTGTTCAGAAAGTTGAAACTTTCTCAGTTCAAAGACTCACAATAAAATTCTGATAAATGACAATGTAGCAACAGTCCATCAGCTCTTAACAGCAGCAGCTGAGGCTGGAGACTTCTTGCCACTCTCCCACGAAGGGCCAATTTTTATTGGTGAAATACATGCAGTAGGGATCAATATCAGGGATATTCCTCACAGACCTCATCATCCAGCTCCTCATTTCTTTGTCTCTGCCTTCTCCAGTGTAGAATAACTTGTGTTCATTTTACCATTTCCCACTGTTTCCTTTAGCCTGATCCGTCTTCTGATTGTTTCCTCTTTTCAGAGAGCATCCCAATGAGGACCCCACAGTGCTGTCACAACTACATACCTCTTACAACTTGCATATGGATGGAGTGTTCTGAGGCTCATCAATTCATGAATGTGATTCTGAACTTTAACAACTGCTGTTAAAACTAAGTTCCTGGCTGGTGTTCTGTGAAGGGTCTAAAGAGGCTTGGCTGATGAACCTAAGAGATGGAGCTGATCAAAAGGACAGTGAAGTGATCTTGCAGCCAGCACAGTATCCAGCTTGCAGACACCAGTGTTATGTCCAGGCTAGGGAGAAAGCTGGATCTGTACAGGATGAGGAAGAACAGGAAAGAGAGCATGCTAATCCAGTTGGTTTCATTATCTTTTCAATCACTCTCCCCTGCCTTTGCTGTGATAGCATACACACAAAATATAGCAGGACGTGTTAATTATTGCACTCAAGTGGAGAAAAATGTGTTACAGTAGAGACAGTGGTGATAAAACTAATCAGATTGGTAAAGAAGGCTGCTTCTTCCTTATGCCAGCAAGAGCATAGCTAAGTTAAAATAATTTCTGCAAAACAAACTGTGAGAAAAACAGAAGTTGTTTTTCTCACTGGGTTTCCTCTCAGAGATAGTAGATATGTCTTGCACTATCTTTTTGTTACTTCTGCTTCCTTTCAAGCTGAAAACAGAACAGTCAAACTGGAGAGTATGAGGGAGAGGAAGGAACAGAGAATAAGGAAGAGATAGGAGAAAGAGAAAAAAAATATAATAGTAGAAGCTAGAGATGGAGGAATAAACAGGATAGAGATTGGAGGGTGGGAAGAAAACACATGAAATAAGAACAGGGAGAAGTTATCTTGCTATTATTCTTGAGAAAGAGCTGTAGGATTCATTCATGAATTGACCTTACAGCTGTGAAGTCAATGGAGAAGGTGGCTCTTACTATCCCTTCAGTATTGAATCACATTCCAAATGTTAGCAGTTTGCTGTGGATTGAGGTCTCAAACCACAGAAATGTTCCTGTGGCACAAGGGACACCACAGTGCGCAAAAAAAAAAATAAATTCTGTTTGTAGGAGCTCTGCAGTCCCGCAGTCCTCACAAAACCTCTGTCCCAGCTGGTGGCTATATTTCTCTGGTCTACCTTCTTTGACTTCTCCAGTGTAAGCACAGCACAACAGACATATGTACACATGTAAACTGCCAAGCCTTCTGCTATGGAAGCTGCAAACTTTGCTTGCTTGGGGAAGGTGAGCTGGGAGCTGAGGGTGACAGCAAGGCATTGGCCTCATTGACAACTGTTTAATCTCACAGTAACAAGAAATGCAGAACAGCTTTGCTGCTTCCCCGTACACAGGGAGTGCTGTCAACATTCATGGGTATGGATTTTCTGTTATTTAGTGGTCTACTGGTTTATTGCATTTGAGTAGAAAACGAAGATGTAGAGAACTAAGAAACGTTAAAAAGCTGAGACTTCTTACATTGCAAAAAACAACCATGTTTTCAGTCTCTGGAGATGATTCACGGTGGGGAAAAAGAGTAGGTTGGTAAATGCACTGAGAAATTCCATGTGTTCCATTTCAGGTGCTGCTGCCTGCAAACGTGTCAGTAAAAGCAACTGCTGATGGCTGAAAAGCCTCTGTAGAAAGCTACATTCTCTCAGCTGGGGCTGGAGTGAGGTGCAGCCATGAGCTATCTGGGTTCACTCAACAAGGCAGCTGCCCACCCCACATCGTTGCAGTACAGCAACATTGCTAGTGAAGATCAAAGAGAAAAGGATCTCAGCTTGTTCCAGCTAGAGAACGAAGGCTGAAATACAAAAAGGAACTGCAGACTGGAGCAAGGAGCAAGGATGAAGGAGGGAAAAGTTGATTGAAATGTTAGAGCAAATCCAGGGGTTATGAAGATGCCAGGAATACTTTCAGAGTGGTGTGTCCATCTACGTGAGACTGCCTCTATCAACGTTTCTACTGTGTTTACATGGGCAAACACAATGGTCCTAAAAATCAGAACAGCAAGGTTATTTGGACAAAAGTTACTTAGAAAAGATTACTTCTAAAACACAGGTTGATAAGTCTGTAAATCTAATTACACAGTGTGAATGCCTGGAAGCTTGTTCTTGTCCTAAGTGTCTATCACAAATGTGCTGCTGGTGTTATGCCCATGGCTCCTGGCTCTTCCTGGCCTTAACGCAATCTCTCTTTTCTCAGAAGTATTGCAATATTTATTTTTGGCCAGTGGCAGCCAGTCAGGCGGTCTTCAGTTGGCAGAACACTTCTGAGGAGCTCAGTAATCTTCTGAGGCAAATAAACTACCTTCAAGTGCTGAAAGGGTGAGTAAGCAGCCCACCCCCTACTCCTTTCTTGCAAGATTCCTTACTAACCATAGGGTGAGAGCAGGCTGCACATGGATATCACCCATTGCAATAGGAAGGACGAAGCATTCTCACCTGTTTATATCCTAAGCCTGTGTACACCTTTCAAACACCTATGGAAATTGTAAGGAATCACTACAGGTCCAGACCTTGACTTCCCTGGATGGAAGTTGGAAGATAGAAACCTGATTCCTTTCTTCCTCTGTATTTCCTTTGGAAATAGGTTTAGATAAAAGATGTTGACCTAATAAGGTGGTAAACATGTTGGCTGAATTCCTCCCAGCCTGCCCAAACTCAGCTTCCCTCTCACAAAAATACACATATTCCCTTACCTCCTCATCTCCCAGAAATGACATACTTTTTGTTCCTTGAAGCAAAGTCTGACTTTGAAAGTGGAATGTAAACAAAGAAATGCTGCATTGTTCCTAGCTAGTGTGATCAGAAATAGCTCCAAATTGTCCATAATGCCTCAAATTTGTGTCACGCCTTCAAAGACAGAGTGGGAAGGTGACTATGATGCTCTATTTGGGAAAATATCCTAGCTTGCAGAGCAGTCGAGGAAGCTGACACAAATTCAATTGACTCTTGGGTTTCATGATAATCATCTGGCTCTTAGGAGGAAGAGTCAGCTCTTCTAATATATACTTTTCTAAGTCGTGTGAAGGAAAGATGGGTTTGTTTGTAACTTCTTGGAAACTGTTGTCTTCTCCCTTTTTCTTGTGTCACATTCAGTGCTTGTAAGAGACAGAGGACCTTTATTTTGAAAAACTAACTGAAAAGTATCCCTGAAAGCTTGTGAGCTTCATAAATGCTGATGCTAGCAGTCACATTGCCTGACTTATTACTCCTAAATAAGTCAGGGCCAAGATGTAGTATCACACAATGCCTTGTAACTGCTTGCACTGCTTTGTTGTCAGCACTCTCCCTGCCATGGTTTGGCCTGTGCCAACTAGTGCTCTCCAAGATAACAGCCTGGCACCTTTTGGGAGATAGCACAGCATAGCAACCATTTCCACTGTCCCCATGGACACGACTGTACCAGGGTAGGCTGTGTCCAGTGTCCTACAACAGTATTCTGAAAGGCTTTGCACCCAGGCTATGCAGCACACATGCCTTTTCACTGCCAGTACAGCTATAACACAGTGGTCACAGTGCACTTTGAAATGAAGAACAGAGACACAAAACTTTAGCTGTGTTTTAGACTGCAGAGACTCTGTGGGAGACCAAGGAGACCAGCAAGTCTGCAGACATAGCTGATCTGGGTCATTTTGCCAGGGGGCCAGAGAATGGTCCCTGGCCCTGCTTTATTTACAGGAAAAATATAGTTTTTCTCAAAAGCTGAATTGTGCTTGCATATCTTGGAATAGGAACACTTGTAGTTGGTAGCAAACAGTTGATCTTTTCCTGTGGCACAGAAAAGTTCAAGGCTTGCATCTTATGAGGAGTGTATAAGAGATGGGGCCAAAGATTCCTTGTAGCTTCCTGGAAGACAGTGTAGGTCATCTTCTGTTGTATTAGCACCTCAGAGAGCTGCTAGTTGGAGAGCTGTCAGTAGCAGCTAAGTCCTGTGCTTTTTTCATCCAGCCTCCCAGTGACCACCCTTGCCTTGAGTTTTCTCCTGGAAAAACCGGTGTCATGGTCACAGTTTGAGGTCAAGCACCAACCTCTTCTCCTGAGTTGCACCTGGATGTGTTTGGAGGCCCTTCAACCCCCCACAGACACTCAGAACCCACAAAAATATCCTTATATATTTTTTGAAAAGGAGTATTTTTTTTTCCTGAAGAACCTGTATTGGAGATCTGTGTAGTCATATTTAATTCTGGCAGCACTGTAACAGTTTTCCTCTCCCTCTGTCCAGTTGAGGAGGGCAAGTGACAGAGTGACTTAGTAGCACCTCTCTGATAACATATTTAAGAAAGGGTAAAAACTGCTGCACAACTGGGAGGGAAGGATGAGAATATATGGCATCTGGAGGCCAGCCATGGTCAACCCATCACACCCAGTAAATAAGTTTTGTAAATGCATTAAAATGATCAGAGAGCCCACACATGATGGTGGATTCATCAGGGACAAGGAAGAAAACGCACAAAGATCTTTCAGGTCTTCAGAGCCCTAAGAAAGCTGTTGGAAAAGGAAAGTAGCCAGCTCTGAGATTCAGAAAAGCCTTCTGGAGTTGTAGGTGTCTTAGAGAACCAATCCGAAAATTTGAAAAATGACGCCATCATAATCACATTTTCTTTCCACAAATGCTACCTCTCCTCTCCTGATTCTAATCCAACATGGTGAAAGATCTCAAATAAACCTACCTCTTTCTTAGTTATATTAATGTATTTGGTAAAAGGGACAAGTCATAATTTCCATGCACCTCCATTTAGATAGGCTTGTTTTGCACTCCCCTGACAGGTGAGATTGGCAGGGGAAGAAGCCAGATTTAGCTAGGACTTCTTTCTAAAAATAGTTAATCAATTTCAGTTCAAGGCTCTCAGGTTATAGGAAAAGAAAATGATTTTGCTTGGGCACATAATGAGCTTGGATAATCAGTTTTCCTGCTCAGGAGCAATGAATCCAAGGGTTTAAACAAAAAAGAATGTTATTAAAAGGGGTAAAATAGCAACTCAGCATAAAAATCAGTAGGCCTGTTTACTAAAATCAGAAACAGAACCTGAAAGTTTCTTGGTAACGTAGCCCTCGCCCCTGTTTTGCCCAGAGCTGAGAGAGCCCATTCTCCATCTGTAAGGAGATGTTTTTTCCAATTGCAGTGATCCCACCTCTCCTACCAGGTCACTGCTCTTGGCAGCTTCAGTCCATGAAGTCTTGCCTCTGTCAGAGAGGAGTCTGTGGCAAACAAAACCCAAAGCAAACTGTGAGGAATGAACTATTTGAGTTTGGATTTTTTTTTTTTAACTTTCTTGCTGCATGGCTCCTTTGCTCTACCAGTATCAAGGGGAACTACATTGGTAATTCCTAACCCTCAAATCACCATTCTCTCTGGATGAATAACTGTTTTGAATACCTTCAAACATAAGACACAATTGTATTTTAAACCCAGTGCCCAAGAGTGAAATCCACTGAAGTCCACCCACTCCCTTTTTGTTGTGATCTCTTGACACCTCAAGCAGTGCTGGATTTCTCTTTTATCCCATTATAGGCAGGATCAGCAGTAAGTACTCCATTCTTTTAGGAATACTGGGCTTACCTCAGGATAGATGTAGCTCTGAATTTAAGTTTTACTTCTGTGCAAGCTTTACAGCACAAAGGATTGAATTGAATAGCAGGCTGAAGACTCTGATAAGAGTTTTTTGCAGTGACTGTCTTCTGTTCTTACAGTTGTCACCATCTCTTTATATGAGCTATTCAAAGTCATACACAGTGGAGATACCAAAGGTTGGAATTGTTCAGGATAACGTGAGATAGGCAGAGGTTAGAGGGTTAAATGAAAAGAAAAAAATATTGTTTGGAGAACAGGAAATCCTTATTAAAAGTGATATCCTGCAAAATAGTCTGTGCCTCGACTGCAGGCATGCATAAGCCTGAACTTGGAAATAGCCATTACTGCAAGAAAAAGTAAAGAGGAGAGTGCTGCAGAAGTTTAGATGCAACGGATCCCTTCTGTTTCAAATCTTTATAGTATAATTATCTTTATTTCAAGTGTATTGACTTTATAGATGGCCAAAACAGTTCTTAAATAGCAATTTTGGTGAATGGTTTAGCTAAACCAGAGAAAATCTCACTTTTCCCCCCAAGTTCTGCCCTGTCAGATAAAAACATTGGCTCAGAGCTGCCACCTAATGACCAGACCGTGTAAAATCACGTAAATACAGGCTACCTGGGCTGCAAAGCACTGAGTCCAGTGAGACAAAATAGCGGAGGCAAATTAATTTCTCACTGCATTAAAAAGGCAGGGAAAGGCCATTTCCCCCTCCACTGTCTTTCCACTCTCCTTCCTCAACATCTGCATCTCTTTGTCTGCAACAAGGTCCTTTGCTTAGAAAATTTAATTTGTTAACCTATTAACTTCGTTTGTGTTTTTGTTTTGCTTTGTTTTTTTTTTCTTCTGTATTGATTTTCTGGTGGTTTATCAAGTTGACTCAGTTCAGAGGATGCGTAGGGAAGTGTCAACACCTGCACAAAGCAAACAAGAAGGAATGAGAGCAGAAGAATGGATAGAAGAGAGATTTCAGCTGCAGTGAGCACTTATTTTGGCTTATTCTTGTCTAACTTCATATGGCATGATACTTGGAGATTCCAAAGCTGGTTTTGACTACACATGTTCAGGTAGCTAAAGCACTCTAGTCAACACAGAGTGCACGCAGGGCAGTGGTCCAGACGAAGGTTCTGGCTAAATTTGTCTGTTCAGCACTCAGAGACTTCAGTTATTGATTGTTCCCAGAGGCTGTGCTGCCTCACTGAAAGCTATCATCTCAACTATCTCTGCAGCTTTCAGTGTGTCACCTCTCTCTGAAAGTGTTTGTCCCTGGCTGATCTGTAACAGTTGGCAAAGCAAAGAAGAGGAAGGGGGATTGCCACATCTATGTTTATCATCAAACAACTGTCACCATTTGAGTGCATTATAGAATGCCAAGTATTTTATACTATTTAAGTGCTTATAAAATATTGTAATTTGTAAAAAGCACACCAAGTGACTTCATTCCACCGCAAGAGAAAATGCACAGTTTGTGCACAGTGGTGCACCAACAGGACATTTCAGTCCATTTCCCTTCTGATCCAGTCTCTTTATGAGCCCTTCACAGACAGCAAGAGGGTATTTACCTCAAGCTGTACCATAATCCTGCAGTCTGCCTGCCCTAGTGTCTATTTCTAATGGCTAATAGGCATTTTTAATGTCTAGTAGAAACAGATCTGTAATTCTACGTGCAGATTCAGCCCACATTATATGTTGTGTATTAGCTGCTTGTGCCCTGAACTGCCTGCTTCCAGTATGCCAAACAACATCAGTAGATTTCTGCTCAGCTCCATGTTTTCTGGATTAGGACCTGCTGTGGTCTCAGAAGACAGCGTTTATTATGTACCTGGAGTTATATTGGCCATCAGAGCTGGCTGCAACACAGAGAACAGCCTGTTCCTACAGAGCTGCACTTTTCAGCCGGAGCTAGTGTGGCATGTGCTCAGGCAGGAGCCAGTTAGTACTGATGTACAAAGCAAACCCATAGGGAGGTTTCTACAAGCTGCCGTTTGGCCAGTTTCCTTAATTTCAAAGGCTTGGACATGTGCCTGGAAATATCAGAAGTCCAAATGGTTAATTATTGGTGGTGGAAAATGATTATCACTTGATTATTATATTAGTTAAATTTTAACCTCCTTCACTACTTTAACAAAGTCAGCATATTGTTATCTAATCACCAGCCAACGGTGAAATAACAATCCTAATTCTATCCCAAAACAGTTCATATCAGGGAGCAAAGCATCAATCTTTTAAAGTGGGAAAAGCTTAGGACCAGATGGGAAAGATCAGGGCATTGCTATTGCCAGAAATGTACTTTGTGATTGCCACACCAAACTGCTACACTTTGGAGCTGGAAGGCAGAATCCTGCAATAAGGACCATTAAACTTGTGAGAAAAACACATCAGGAAGCTCTAAAGACCCTGCATGTCCTGTATCATTCAAGCCCTTGGGTGATCCTTGCTTACTGTCCAAATATGCTCTTGAATTTCAGATAGTACAGACTGTATGGTGGACAGGTTTCTCTCTGAGCGACACTTATCTTTGAGTTAGGGAAAGGGCTGTCAGGGACAAGTAAGGCTTATGAGAGCTTCAGTAAGGGTCTGTGCACATTGTGGGGTGATTTGCAGGTTGAAGAAGTCCTGGGCTTCTTGCAGCTTTCCTATTCTCTTTAGGTGGGATAAGCTGTTGTTTGGTTTTTCATTTGCTTGGCCTGCAAATAGTGTGGGCTTTAGTGAATGCACTGATGCCTCCTCTTCTCAACTCAATTTCCATTTGCTTTCACACATTACTGCTGCTCCCTGAAATTCTCCATGTGACAGATACAACAACAGAATTAGAATGGTGTGCAGAAAACCTTCCTTGCCTACCCCACGTAGGGTGCCAATCACACAGAGCCATGCCCAGGTTATTAAGTGGACACGGTTTGGTGCCCTTCTGGCAAGAGAGCCCAAATTCACCCTGGAAGTATCAATAAGGAGCTGGTTCTTCTGGTGTGTCTAGCTGCCCTGTACACACAGATCTGAAGCTTTCCTCTGCGGGAGCTTTCTAGTCTTCAGTGAGAGAGGTAGACAGCACTCAGGTCCTTGGGCAACCTTGGTTTGTTCCCAGTGCATCCTCTGTATTTCTCTCTGAACTGCTGGGGCAGCTGTCCACGCATCACGAATCTTCTGGCAAACATGAGTTTTCTCACACACACACATGCACCCCTTCCACCATCACCCTCTTACACCGCTCACAGGTCCTACTCCAACTTAGGTGCTGAGTAGATGAATTTCTGTATGGGCTTCTCTCACCACCACATCCCTCTGCAAAGGTATGTGCCTCACACACCAATCATTCCTGCTGTACTAATGACCAACAAAGTGTTTTGTTTTTTTCTGCATTTATATTCAGATTTATCTTGCATTGCTCTCCCCGGAGACACTCTAATAGAGAGGGCAAGAGAGAATCAGCAACAAACCTGCTGTTGACAGTAGGCAAGCAGCAGGTTCAGGTTTTACATGGAGGTTTATTAGATGGCTGAGGAAAAAGATCACTTGCTGAATGCACTCCAGTCTTCAACCTTCATCTTCTAAGGCTTGCCTTTTTTATCCCCGTATTTGTCCTTCATTGCTTTCTGCACGTTAAGATCTAGGAAATATTTCTCATACCATTTCCCTGTAAAGAAGGCAAATCATAGTTCAGATACAGCCTCCTTCCTAGTGCTATTATACCCCAAGGATTATCCTAGCTGCAGAGCTCCTCTCTTCTTAAAATGCCAATTTTTAGTCCTCTTGTGACTTTGCCCAAACCCATTCATTGTCTTTGGCAGAAGCAGCACCCATCTAAGGAATTCAGCAATGTACTTTTCCTGCAGAAGCCATACCTAGCTCATAAATCCTCCTTCCATGCCAATTTTTGGGATCTCTGATTGCCTTCTGAATTATATCAGGGGTGTAGGAATCTCTCATCAAGCTTCGGCTTTTCAGTGGGCCACCTGCAAGGAACAGCAAATAAGGAATTGTATGCAGAAATCACCCTACTGAAGTCCTGGAATTGATCAGGGGAGCAACACCAGCAGTTTCAAGGGCTGAAGGCGTGTGTTGACTGCAGTACCTTTGATCAGGTCTGTGACTAGTGCTGAACAATAGCTTCATCATCACCCAGGAGGGAGCTTGTGTTTGCCAATTTATCTGCTTTTCTTCCTCAAGTATGAGACACACACAGAGGTTGCTGTAAGGTATCATCTTAATTTGTATCCCAGTGCCCTTTCTTTAGTTGAGTGCCCACTTACCTCATGTTGAATCTCCTCATTCACATGAGTAGCTTCCTACTCAGCAGCACAACTCCACAAAAAAACTACCATCTTAACACTCCAGCCCTTCTTGATCCCCTTTTCTGCCACAATACTTGACAGATAATTCCCAACTGTGACTTCTCTATTTATCTCCTCTTGACTTTTAGCCACGAGGGGGCTTTATTTTAATCTCTCATCCTTTCCACTTCACCTTCCTTTTTATCACACCTTTTTCTTGACAATAATGATTTTGAGCTCCCTGAGGAAAGATGTCCTTCCTTCCTGTGTGACAACACAAACCGAGGACAATGCAGTCTTCAATACCCAGCAAGGTCTTGACATGGAATGTACTGTACAAGGAAAAGGAATGTGTCTTATGCTGGTACATGAGAAATTAGAATCACAGACAATTATTTCAGAGTTTCTTGGATATGATGGTAACAAAATGGGATGATTGCTCAGTTTCCAATATTTGTTTTGACAGAAGGATCCTGGGGAACCTTGGAAACAGAGGTTTGGGCAAGATATTTCAGAGCCCCACATCTCTAAAGTCTTGAAGAGAAATAAAGTCAATATTGGAACTGGAGATAACTAGCAACTGGACATGACAGGGGACATTGAATTGCAAATGGTGTCCATTTGGACAGCTCTGAACATGGAGGACAAGAGTCATGACTCATGTTTGCTTTTCACACCTTGGAAAAAAAAGAGTGAATGAAAAGAAAGGGATAGGATACATAGAATAGAATGGGAGGATCTAGATTGTGTTTCCTCAAGTACCACAGTCTGGAAAAGCAGTGACTGTGGATAGAAGGAATAAGCAGAGAAAGTGAGTATCGCCTATAGTCAGATGTCTGCACATAGCAATGTGGCTGCCCTGAGCCCTGGTAAAGCGTAGATGGAATCAGCTTTGAAGGTCAGGGATAGGCATGTGTATCCCCTCACCTTGGAAGAGATTTGATCTCAGGTTGTAACCCAGCTGCTCATAATCTGAAAGAGATGTCCAGTCCAAGGACTTTTTTGTCATTTCAGTACAGTCAGTGAGTCTTTTCTGTCCTGTGTCTAAATCTGCATTGCACTGAGCTTGACGTTGCTGAAAACACAAACAACAGAGAACCACTGTCATTCCACATTTCCAAAGTGTAAACTCCTGGCATTTCCGCTCCTGCATAGCTCTCTGAGCTATGATTAATCCCTGAGACCTGGGTCTGTCCTTGAGTCTCCCTCAGTGCTGTTAAAACTGAAGCATGGCCCATGGTGATAAATATGGTAATTGTGAGTCTGCTGGCACTAGCAGCATTCAAATGGGATCTGGATCAGGTAGGGATGTATGTTTGGATTTGTCTAATTAGCTCAGGACATGATATACAGGCTTACCTTTTGCTCTTGAGGCAGTCATTGGAATGAAGACACCAGCCAGTGGAGTAGGAAGCCTAGTGCTTCACCAGGGCTGACTTGAACCATCACCAGTTTGGGTTTTACACTGTGACAGTTCTTTGCAGCAGCATGTCTTATACAATATTGGGATCCTGAAGCTGAAGTTACTGTATCAGTCAGACTCCAGGAGTCAGTGCTGCATGCTCTGCAAAGGTATTAAGGGACAGATCCTCTTCCACAAAAAGAACAGGGCCAAAAGAGATGAAGAGAGGAAGCCAGTCCTAACTCACAGGGCACAATCTGCTTCTTTTCTCTATCACTGTTGATTCTTTTTAAAGAAGAACCATACAGTTACACATGATCAAAGTGCAGGAATCTGTGCTGCTAAATAAACTGCTGTGTTAACTCCCACCTCCTACGTAAAACAAAACCAGGCCTGTTTGTTATTATTAATATATTCAGTGGAAAGAACTTTACAGTCTGCTGATGTAGAAATTCCTCCTCTTCTCCCATTTCTTCCAACAAAGCAGAATTTTTGTGTAGTGAGGCAATGTGACTATTTCCCAAATCCCATTCATCAATAACTTTCCTTTCCCCAGTTACTCCTGGACAAAATGACACTGAAGCCTGAAACTGTTCCTACTTTCTAGTTTGTAATCGTATGTGATGTTATTGTCATGCTTCTTGTTTTACTTCTGACCCTGAGGGTCCAAAGTCAAAGCACCGCTCAGAGACTCCTACATCTTGATGCCAAGAAGGACTTTAAGGCCATTTTACCGTCCTTCTCAATAACAGAAGTCACAAGAAGTATGTCTTATTCCTTTGCTAAGCCAATCCTGTGACGGGTAATAGAAAATCAATCAGAAAAGACATATCTTGATCAAAGAGCTAACAATGGTTAAACTTGATCTTTCTTTCTGAACGAAAGATTTAGCATAGCCTAACACTCTGACTTTCTTGACATGCAGCCTTGGAGGAAGAGGGAGCTGTCTTTTGAGGCAGAAAACTAACCTCCTCAGATAGGTGTAGGAACTGGCCATTCTCACCAGCCACCAGGTGTGGCCAAGAGTGGTTTCATATGCCTTCCACATTTGACTGGGTCTCCAAAATATGAGGAGGTTTCATTGACTTTTCAGACCTGAGGAACCCCATGAATGTCAAAATGAGACTGGATTTTTTTTTTTTAAAGGAATGATCCATGATTTACCAAGAGGAAAAGCCTCTTCCATAGCTACCTATCTCACCTGGTCCATGATCCCTGGTGATGTCACAGTGATTTTTACAAGCAGGCAGGTCCTGCTGAAGTCCAGGTGTAGAGGTGGGATGGAAGTTGAAGAGTGGAGATGGTTGCTGGGGAACAGCATTCCCTCCTTCTATGAGCTATGAGCTCCATCTCCATGGGAAACAGAATCCACATGGCATAAAGGGTTATCCTGGCAGACTGAAAAAACAAACAAGGAGCAGAGTAAAAGGTCCATGTCTCATGAAATACCTGTACCCAGAAGTTCACATCACAGACAGGATTTCTTGGAGACTCTCCTAACACAGTCACGATAATCAACAAGACTGTATGTAAGCAAACTGGATCTTCTAGCATCTCCAAATGCTTCACATGAGCTCCTGACCCTCATTAGAGAGGAAGGAGAATCATAGAATGGTAGAATAACCTGAGTTGGAAGGGACTCAATAGGATTGTTGAAGTCCAACTCCTGGCTCTGTACAGGGCAGCCCCTGGAATCATACTATGTACTTGAAAATGCTGCCCAAATGCTTCCTGAACTCTGTCAGACTTGGTGCCATAACTAGTTCGCTGGGGAGCCTGTTCCAGTGATGGATCACCCTCTGGGTGAAGAATCTTTTCCTAATATCTAACCGAAACCTCCCCTGACATGGCTTCATGCCATTCCCCCAGGTCCTGTCACTGGTCACCAGAGAGAAGAGATCAGTGCCTGCCCTCTGCTTCCCCTCAAGAGAAAGTTGTAGACTCCAGGCTGAACAAGCCAAGTGATCTCAGCCACTTCTCATATGGCTTCCCCTCTAGACCCTTCACCATCTTTGTTGCCCTCCTTTGGATGCTCCCTAACATTGTTGTGGTGCCCAAAACTGCACATAATATTCAAGGTGAGGCTGCCCCAGCTCAGAGCAGAGCGGAACAATCCCCTCCCTCGACCGGCTGGTGATGCTTTGCCTGATGCCCTCCAGGACATGATTGGCCCTCCCAGCTGCCAGGGCACTGCTGACTCATATTCAACCTCGCCTGCCCTGACTATTCCTCCTGAAGAGCCTCTAAACATCCAACATGGCAGTTCAGTCACAGGACTCATCCTCTAAGTTTCATTTATGCCAATAATGTCGTATCTCTGGGACTGGGCCAAAGCTTCAAGCTGCTCATTTGTTCCTCATGCTGTATGCATTGGTAGAAACATTTTGAGTGTGGTTCATCGTAGCTGACACCTCATGGAGCAGATTGAGGGACCTTACTAGCACTTACTTCCTCAAGTTTTGGCATGCCACCCCATTGCTTATCACTGGCAAGCCTGGTTTTGTCCCTTTCCCCCTTCCAATCTAGCATAAAGCTCTCTCAATAAGCCCTTCTAACTCCTGAGCTAAGATTCTTTTCCCCCTTTGAGACAGAATGACCCCATTTGTTGTCAGCAGGCTCCATGCTGTATAAACTGACCCACAATCAAAAAACCCAAAACTCTGCTGGTAACACCAGTCTCAAAGCCAGGTATTCCTCTACATGATCTCCCTGTTTCTTGCCCCACCATTCCCTGCAACTGGCAGGATAGAAGAGAACACAACTTGTGCTCCAGATCCCTTGATCTGTTGAGCCAAGACCCTGAGGTCCCTCTTGATTGTTTACAGCCTTCTTGTTGGGACCTCATTGCTGCCTATCTGGAAAACCAGTAGCGGGTAATAATCAGTGGGCTGGGAAGTTCCTCTGTGATGTGCCTTATCTGAACGCCAGCAAGGTAACACATGTCCTGATGGGTTGGATCTGGTTGGCATATGGAAGGCACCCCCATTTTCCACATTACAAATGGGAAGAGATTGGGCTGGCAAAAAGTCTTACATTGAGTTAATGACAGAATCATTGCTTGACCCTCCTGTGTCCTGCATCCAGTCCAATATTTTAGCCCCCGACTTTTCATTCATCCTGCTCCTGACCCGAGCTCTCATCAGGCCACTGGAATTTCTGCAAGTCTCCAGGGAAGTGTGTAACTCTCCTTCATGTTGCAAAGGTGCTTTTCCCACTCAGCACAAGCATGTTACAGGTAACAGAGAAGAGTTCAAAATATTCACAGATGCATCATCTTAGATTTTATTAATTGAGAAAACCCAGAAGATTAATAGAAATCTACTGATCATTCTTAGAAAAATTTGCAAAATACAAATCAGCATATTTTTTTCCTTACTTCTATTTCCTCCCTTTCACTTTACTCTGGGCTGGAAAGAGCTGCTAGATCTCACTGCCCAAGACAAAGCTCCCCCTCTAGGCCTTGTTGCGCTTCACCTCAGAGACCTTGTAGTGTGGTGGGGCACGGTGGAACCACTCTGACCAGGAACCATCATAAACAGCCACATCCTGCTTGCCACACAGGAAGGCTGCCAAGGCAATCTGACACGCCGTGACACCTTTGCGGCATGTGGCCGTCAGTGGCTTTGAGAGATCCACTTTCTTCGCACGGAATATTTCTTGGATCTCCTCAATACTCTTCTCATGTCCGGTTTCGGATAGGAATGAGTGGAAGGGTATGTTCACAGCACCAGGGATGTGGCCAGATTCCAGCCCTGCAAGAGTGAACAGGAAAAGGAAATGTGAGCAAGGACACATTAATGTAGGTGGTGAAAGATGTTCAAGAAAGAGATATTAAAGAGGCATCACTGCAGATACTTTCACTCTCTCCAACAGATTTGTTTGCTTCACTTGATGATGAAGATGCAAAGCAGTACAGGGGTAAAAGGAGGAGGACAAAGATTATTCAACTTTGCTGAAGTCAAAGCTTCCAGAATATTTAGCAAACTCTTTCCCCACTGAAAGCAGTGAGAAGTAGAAATCTGACAAAGTCCTAGACATGACAGGAATCAAAGAACCAACACAGAAAAGGCTCTAACAAAGACATTATAGGCATCTATGTAAAGATTAATGCAGCAGTGCATTTTTGAGCTTCCCCAAGTATGCTAGCAGTGCACAGAAACAGTTTTCAGAAGCAGGAAGCATGGTCTCTACGTGGAATTTGTGAAAGCAGTTATATGTTCACAGTTTATTCCTGTGTCACCTTAAAATCATATTTCAGAAAAGTAAATAACAGAAATCACAGTAAATCATAAAGCAACTTTAAAGTCAGTTATATTATTGCTGAGGCAGCTATCCTGGGACAATAGGGTCAGAGAAGTGAGAAGTCAGATTTTGTATCACTTTTTATCTACTCTATGGATGAAATCAGCATGGGTTATGTTTTTCTGCTGGTATAGCTGACCACTTCAGGCAAGTTGAAAGTTGCATTTCAAAATAAAGTCTTTAGAGAGAAGCAGATATAAAAATATGATGGATAAGGTTGTCATCATGCCCTTCAAATACAAACTCTATCACTACAGGCTTAATCAACAGAAGCTTTTCCAGTGATTTTGAGAGGCTTTGGATCAAGCCTTGCTGGAGCCAGAAACACTATATATTACGTTGAAAATGCATTTGGGGGAATGATTCCTTGCTAGGTTTGAACTTCTAATGAGACAACCCTGAGAAAGTCACTTACATAGTAATCTATTTCACTGACAGCTTTCCAGTTGCCCAAATCACCAGGGTAACTGATGTCAGGAGAAGAGACTGGGGCAGGGAACCCGTCACAAATGATTCTAAACTATACCTAGTCAGAGATTGACATCACACATCATAATGACATTGCAGTCTCATCATTCACACAGACTGATGTCATGACATGACGAGATATATCATATAGAGAAAATAGGGCCTTGGCAGTGTATCGAGGAGGGGAATTTTGCTCTGCTGGACAAAGACAGAGCCTAAAGATAACCAAAGATGTCCTGAGTCAGCTTCACAAGTTCTCTCCCTATTCCAGATGGCTCCTCTTTGTCTCTTGATTCATCCACCCTGAGTGCTTTAGAAATATGGCACAGTTGTCTAGTAGTCACCTCATGCATCCTTCAGAAGTGTTTACCATTACCGAGAGAAATCAGGAGAAAAACTGCTGACTTCTACAGGGACGAACATCTAAAAAGGAAAAAAAAAATTAGAGACACTGTTTTGGACTGATGCTTTCACCACATTTTTCCAGTTTCAGAAAACAACACTATCACTTCAGTACAGAGAACTGCAAAACTCACTTATCAATATAGTGTCTGTATGATAGAGAGGAAATAAAACCTGAGTGTGAGAAAACGTCGTATGTAGTTCTCAGACTGCAAAGCTTCTTACTAGAGAAAGCCTGGGTTAGGCTACCAGTCTCCCACAGAGTGAATGCTCCTGACCCCATCATTCAGCAAGGGATTTCTGGGGCTCTGCTGCAGTACCAGTGATCGTCCCAATACAGACAAGTCTGTGAACCACAGAACAATGCTCTCACACCGTCCTAGGGCACTGGGAAGTGAACTAAGATCAGGAAGTCCTGGAGGCTGAACTAGAAGGGAACTCTTGCTCAAAGGGAACTTACTCAAAGAAGCTTGCTGGGCCATCAATTCAGTTCCTAGGTGTCCCAGGCACCACGGTCATTATCACCTGTCTAGCCTGTTCACACACCTTAAAATAGGTTTGTACCCCTCTCTTATTGGAGACTGCTGTGACAACTCATCACCCTTAAAGAACTCTTTGGGTAGGAGCTGAGCAGATCCGAAAAGAACACTCTCATTTTAGAGCAGTTTTGATTTTGATCTATAAGGAGACTTCCTTGCTCCAGAGACTCAAAACTGTTGAAGTCAGAGACCAGTGCTTGCACTCTGCGGTTGAAAGATGGGGAATTCTGTAGAAACTGCATTTACTCATCTATGTGGGTGTTCAGCTGAAAGATAGAGCTGAAACTGCACAACCACAATCCCTTGGGCTGCCTAAGAAGTGCTTTTGAGTGGTTGAGAAAGTTTCATCATCTCTCTCTGCTAGGTCAAGAGCAGAGAAACACAGGTCTGGAAGGCAAGGCTGGATGCAGCTCGGATCTTAACAGGGGAGAGGATACATCTGCTCTTGCCTCAGACAGAGCATACTCCATGCCAGATTCCTGCAGTCACCCTTAGAAACTCCAGAAAGGAACCCTAGGACTAGAGAGCCTGGGTCCCAGCTACTACAAGTGATCACTTTATAGGCTCCCTCTCAAAAAAAGCATCTATCTCAGAAACAGTTTGGATTCTTGTCACAAAACTTCCCACTGAGGCACCTCCTTGCTCATGTGAGGAGGAATATTGATTTTCAATATTTACTTCATCACGGTCATTCCATACACCATTTATCCTTGAGCTAACACTGCCCTACAGCTGAAATAGCCTTTTCCCCCTTCCACTATTGCTCCAACAGACTGATGGCAAGCCCTCAGCACTCTCAACAACCTCATGTCCTCAGCCTAAACCCAGTAAGAGCCTGTTAGATATGCTTTTGTCTGCTTTGGCCACCCTAGGAACAGTTCTAGGTGTCCACTAGGCTTCTGGATAAGGAAGTGACATTTCCTAGCATCATAGTTGGTAGACAGGAGGTTAATGATTGCTATTACCAAGGTTAAATTGCATCTGAGGTTCTTGCATTCAAGTCTTATCTTCTTCTATTGCTTCCAAATGTGGGTCTTCATCTTGTAAGACAAACATAAGTAGTTAAGTGTTTTGGGCTACTAAGCACCGAACTCTGCATAGTGTTATACTTCCTACCACTTCTATATTTGCAGGTGCCACTTCATAATACTCCCCATACGACCATTAAGACCTTCCCAAGGCTATGCCAGCAGCACATTTCAATAGCAACCCCCTATTTTCAGTGCCTTGATGATTCAGAAAAACATGAAATAAAACACAGAAGCATAATAATGGGACCATGCTGGCAACTTCCAGCCCCACAGATCTCCTTTCAGCATAAGCTTATCTCCCTTATCTCCTTTCCAGTCAAATTTTTTAAAAATCTAACAGTACTTGTGCTATTGGCCATCTCCTTATATTGAACTAATAACTGCCCCTCTAATGTCATGTCCAAAGTATTAATGAAGTCCAAATGGAACAATGCTACCTTGTAGGTGCTTCCAGTGGCTGAAAGAAAAGATCAGACATAACTTCCAGACATGCATGTTCCCATTTTTCTTATCTAGCCAATCAATTCTGCTGGCAAGGAAATAAAGCCCTTGGCTGCAGGGAGTGTTTACCAAGGTATTTTACTCCAATTTGCCTGCATTTAAAATAATTTTTCTTGAAGTGTTTTTTGAAAGCCTTCTAGTCTATCCATGTTAGGGTAATAGCCCAACAGCCGACTAGACTGTGCTGTATCTCCTATACAAAATATGCCCTTTGCTAGTGTTTCTGTCCTACAGAACCATTCTCTGATTAAATGTATCAAATTCTTGCCTCATGGAGTTGTAATGTCACACAACTAATTTTTGACACATATTTGGGATAGAGATCAGCTGCCTCACAGATTTGAGCATGGGGATATCTTCTGGTTACACTCTCTCTTTATAAATAATAATTTAAACTTATTTCCCCTTATTTCTACTCTCCTTCTGAAGACTTATCTTTAGGATAGAAGAAAACACGGTAGCACAGACTCAAGACTCAGTATAATTCTGAGACTATACGCAAATAAACTTTTACCTGGAACCCCTGCTAACTGCATAGCAACCTTATTTTTTCTTTCTCTCCATGTTCTCTTTTTATTCACTTTGTTCCAGAAGTTTTTGTATTTGTTTTAAGTCCTTTTGCCAAGTCCCACTCAGCTTGGTGTCTGGCAATTCTTCCTCACAATTTGTAACCTGTAATATGTTATCTTCTTCAATACTTAATCCCCTTTTCCACATCTGTTAGACTCTCTGCTTACATATAGTTTTTATTGTTGGCTATTTATCTAGATAAGACTACAGCCCCTCCTCTCCAGCCTTCCCTTTGCGATGAAAGCTCCAGATGGAATTTTTTAATGTCAAAGAGGTAAAAGATATGCTCTGTCCATATTTAACTCTCTGTAGTTTTGGAGTGTGCTGGCTGCAGATAGCTGTTCTTTTCCAAATGCTTCCTCTCTTGCCTCCTTGTTTGTAGCAATCTGAAACTCGCATATCAGCAGAAAAGGATTATGTAGCAGGCCATGGACTGCAGGAGCTGGGAGAAACTCCTTACTCTGAGGAACTTCCTCACAAGACCTACTAATATTTAACTATGTTGATTGTCATGTCTCCTTCAGCAAGATATGGAAAGACTTTGTGATGATGTTATCAGACCACAAAGAAACCTCTTTGTTCTTTTCCCCATGTGGTCCTAGCTAAGGAAAAACATTAACCAACTGTGTAACTAGCAGAAAATTGTGTAATCCTCTAGTTGGCAAAATCCATCCCCTAGTTAGCATAACTCGTCCTCCTCATTAACATGTCCTGCCCCCAAGACCCTTATATTGTGAAGTGTGTGTTCAATAAATATTTCAGTTTTCACCCCCAAACCTGGGGTTGTTAGTTATTGACCTCTTCAGTTGTTTATCTTTCTCTTCCATCAAATGGTATTTCCTGGAAGGGACAATTACTGATCGTGTCTAATCTACAATGAACACACTGTAAGGAACACTTTAGGCTTGGTCCTGGCCTGCTCCCTGAGAGTCCTCATAGGTTCCTGTGGGTTGAAACAGACTTTGATAAAGTCTCTCACTCTCCATTGTTGTGCCTCAAGTATTACTACATGGCAAAGGTAGAGCCAGCCCACTCCCAGCTCCAGACTCCTCTTGGAGAAGAGAGGGGAAAAAAAGCTACATTTCATTCTCACTCCCACTGAACGTTCAAGCTAAGCAAAAGCTTTATGTTTGGGGGAGGCAGGACTGAGAGCTGGGAAAATGGGCAAAATCTGAAGAGTTCTGTATGCAGAAGGGAGATAAGGACAACGCCAGGGCTGAGAATGAGAAGAAAAGCACATAGAAGCTCATGAAATTGTTTTGGGTTTGCTTTCTTTTTTAGAGGATGGACTTCTTGCCTGGCAACTTCCCCCTCTTTTCTCAGATGTCTGCAAAGGAATGCAGAAATTCGCAACTCTTCTGTACGCATTTGTTTAGCTGTAATTCTTGTTCATCAGTTTTCAGTGCCCAGCACTCAGAGAGGGCCAGCACTGGTAACCATCATGTAATTACTTTTATCATCTGCCTCTGGATCGTTAGTTCCTCCAGAAACACAGCACTGTGCGGGGACACCATTAACTCCTCGGTGCGTAGGTCAGGACTGCACATCTGACAGGCTTACGCTGCACACCACGCACAAACAACCAAAGCAACACCTGCATTTAAGACCTATGAGACCTGGCTTACAGAAACATTTTTTCTCCACTTGGGCAACTGAGGTAAGCTTCTCCCAGCAACTAAAAATTAGTCATGTATTATGGCTTATCTTTACCGCTGCAGAGGTCTTAATCCCAGCAAGGTAGCTGCTGCATAAAAATAAAATGGGAACAATTAATTCTTACCACAAAGAACTGAAAAACCAAAGAGGTAAAAGAATCAGCTGCAATTAGCCTCTTCTAGAGATGGAGTTCACAGAGCTGGAGAGATTAATTGACTTAATTAGGAAGTCAAGAGCTGAGGCAATAATTAAACTGAAATCACCTGAAAAGGCACCAAGTTCCTTAACCCGATGACCATTTTTCTTCTCTAAATTGCACCCTCCCTGATTTGATGACCCCTGCAATTAATCAGCATTGATTTCAAATTGCTCTTTTAGGTGTAAGCGCTGTCTTTTACCCAGTGCTGGCTGATGCTCAGACACTGGATAGCCTGGTCCAGAAGGCTGTCAAGCTCCTGTGGAACCAGCAGCTGCAGCTGGAGAGCTTATCCTGCTGGATCTGCTGTGGGAAGCAAAACTGGACCACCTCAAATAAACTGTTTCATGCTGACTCATTTCAAAGGAAAAATCTGTTTTGGAGATGCTGTTGGGGCTGTGGTATTTGTCACCTGGTGACAACCCCCACTTTGGGAAAGGAAACACAAAATCCACCAGCTCCCAGCAAGGAGCATTTTACTCACATCTTGGGGTTAAAATGCAACCTTCACCTTGATGGGCTGCGGTAGGTGAAGAAGTAGAATGTAGAAATAGAATAAGTCTAATTCCCCCTTTCACCCTGCAACACTGTCCTCTATCAGTCCCATTACCTTTTTCACCTTTCACACTGTATTGCACAGACACTTGTCTCACTGGAGACATTTGGGCAAACCACGTGCAGAGTCATTTACAGCCAAACACTCCTGAGGTGCGGATGCAGGAATTTATTTCAGGACATGGTGTCACACTGACTGGCTGTACAGCAGCACACACTAAGTAAACAGCCAGAACAGAATGCCAGCAACCTGCAGGGCAGCAGTGCAGCACTGCCCAGGGATTGCAGAAGCCCACAGCATGCTGGCTCCAGCAGCACTGGGCTCTGCTCAGACTCAACAGCTGCTGCTGAGCTTTTCTGTGCTTTCTTCTAAAACCTCTACATTCTTTTTTTAAACCACTTCTGTGATTCTCTTACTGAGGAATGCATTCAGTGCAGGTAGCTTGATGTGCAGCTGCAGTGTCAGCTGCAGGCTGAGCTCTGGGTGGTGGAAGCCCGAGGTAAGAGGCCATGAACTGGCGCTGATCCTTTGCACAAAACAGGGCACGGGGACCTGTGGTGCCGGCCAGGCGACCGGACACTCAGAGACACAGCAGGAACCAAGGACACTGGAGGAAGAGCCAAGACTTTGTCATGCTTAGACTGTGAAGGTACAAAAGTCCAGCGTTTCCTCTGTTTGTGCTCTCTCCTCGGAGGCACCAGCTCAAGCTGTTTCTGTGTTACTACACTTTATGGAACTAGACTTTTGAGACTTTGCTAAGGGAAACCTAGGGTTGAGCCGGTAAGGAAACCTGTGTGAGTGTGGTATGTGTAAGGGGTCAAGCAGGGCACCTGTTGGTTCACTAGAGCTGCCTGCTGCAAAGGGGCTTTAGTTCCAGCAGGTAAAGTCTCTGGTGGTGGCAGTGTGACTGTCGGAGTGCCTCCGGAATGGTCAGTCAGGGAAGTTTCCTTTACACCCTTTTGGAGAAGTTATTCTGGGATATACCAAGGCTTAAATTACACAGCAAGGGTCTCCTTTACCAATCAACTTGAATTTCATTCCAGGCACGTTGCTGTACCAGCTGTCCCCACTGCGCAGGATTTCTCCCATCCCTGCTGCTTGTGCGTCCAGTGTTTGACCAAGGTAACAAAATCAATTTTTGTTCCTGTAATGTGGGGCATCCAAAAGAGAGAGGCTGACACTTCATACATTTGGTAAAGGTTTTGGGCTTTTCTTACTTAAGCCAAAGAACAAAGATCAGCTCAGGCAAGTTATCCATTCGCTGGGAATCAGAGCGATAAGAAGAACGTCCCTTGGGTTACTGTATTACCTAAAACCTTGGCTTTTGCTGGTGCATTCATTATGGTGAGAGGTGCCTGTATGAATACTGATAGTTTTTGTGTGTCTGCTGGTGGTAGATAGGACCCTGAACAAACCCCTGGGAGCTCTCAGCTCTCACGTTTGCATTCTGACTGATAAACTTCTGCAGTGTGTGGGATGGAGGATCTTGGAACCAAATGACTGCAGCCCTCTTCTCCTATTTCCTCCTACAGCTTTATAGCCAACTGCAACAAAAGCATTCTGTGATGGCACTGGGATCTGAACGCTCAACTGCGGATCCTTTAAGGTAAATCAACAAGTCAGGGTGAGGCATGCCTGTGCATTAGGAAAATCTGTTTGCCAGCTGCCAGGAGCTGTTACACCCAGACTAGTATTGACACTCATCCTGCTCTGGGGCAGGTGCCGCTCCCACCTCCATTACCTTGGTCCAGCTCGGTCCCCCGGAACCGGCCCTCAGGGCGGGAATCCACTACCTGGAACTTTATGGACGACACGTTCTGTACCATCTCCTCAAAAGTCTTCACCAGGGCCCTATTTAGCCTGGCCTTGAAGACAGCAGGGGTGGGCTGGCTGACCTCCGCCGTGACGGGGTGCCCCTCCTTCACCCAGTTCTTGAAGCCACCGTTTAGTACAGAGACCTCCTTGTGCCCAAAGGCCCGGAACATCCACCAGGCGCGGGGGGCGTAGAAAGTGCCCACCTCGTCCCCGTCGTACACCACCACGTGAGTGTCATTGCTGACACCCAGCCGCCCCACGTAGTCGGCGAAGTGGGACTCGCTGGGCAGCATGAAGTCGTAGGGGGAGGACTTGTCCCGGCACTCCTCGATGTCGAAGAATGACGCCCCAGGGATGTGCCTCTCTTTGAACTCCTGACGGGCGTTTCGCTCCTTCGGGGGGTACCAGGAGGCGTCCAGCACCCGCAGGCCGGACCCCACCCGCCCGGCCCGCACCGCCTCCGACAGCCAGGCGGCGGAGACCAGCGCCCGGCTAAGCCCCTGCCGCGCCATCTCCAGGGACGGGCGGGGGCGCCGCGACCGGGACCCCGCACTCCTCACACGCGCACGAAATGGCGGCAGGGCCGCGGGCGGGAGGCGCGGCCGAGGGGCGGTGCGGAGGCGGTGGCAGCGCCGGGACCGGCCCGCTGGGAGCGCTCCCGCTCCCGCCCTCCGGCGGCGGCCATGGCTGGCGGGCACTGAGGCCCAGCGCGGAGGTACGGGCGGCGCGTAGGGACGGGGAGCTCGCAGAGGGAGGCGGCGGGGCCCCGGCTGCAGGTGTGCTGCGGGGCGGGCACAGCCGTGGGGCAGAGCCCTCCTGGTGGTGGGGCCGTGCCTCGCCCCAGGACACTCGGTCTCTGGGGCTGCCCCACGCCCCTCTGGCTGCCGTCAGCGCTGGCTGGGGTGCCTGGAGGTGGAGGGACCAGGTGAGCTGGGCGCAGGGCAGGATTGCCGTGGCTGTCCCGCTCGGGGCAGGGTTTGGGCTGAGCTCTGTGAAACTATTTTCAGGGCTGGAGTACTTCAAGCTCCTCATTGCAGGCTTAGCCAGCACCTCAGTGCAGCCAGAGGTCCCAACATGAATCTTAGACCATTTGCTTTTTGAAAGGCTGGTTTCTAATTTGTGACTTTCTACCTTTTGCAGACAGGTGGATTCAGGCAGACTTCAGGAATTGGCTAATCTCAGCCAGGACTCCGGAGTGATGTCACAACAACTCCTCTACCGTGCACTGGTGTCTGCAAAATGGCTTTCAGAAGCCATCAAGTCCCAGCAAGCTGGGCTGGCCTTGAGAATCGTGGATGCATCCTGGTATTTGCCAAAGATGAAGCGTGACCCAAAGAGGGAGTTTGAGGAGCGCCACATCCCTGGTGCAGTTTTCTTTGACATTGACCAGTGCAGCGACCGAACCTCACCTTACGATCACATGTTGCCCAAGGCTAGTGACTTTGCCGAGTATGTGGGGAAGCTGGGTGTGGGGAATGATTCCCATGTTGTGGTGTATGATGGCAGCGACCAAGGTCTCTTCTCAGCGCCCCGGGTGTGGTGGATGTTCCGGGTCTTCGGTCATGAAGCTGTTTCCCTTCTGGATGGTGGCCTGAAGAACTGGCAGCGAGAGGGGAATGCGCTGAGTTCTGGGAAAACCCAGGTAGCTCCATGCGAGTTCCACGCCTCCTTGGACAAGTCCCTGGTGAAAACGTATGAGGATGTCTTAGATAACTTGGATTCCCGTCGCTTCCAACTAGTAGATGCCCGTGCTGCAGGACGGTTCCGGGGAGTAGAGCCAGAGCCCCGAGATGGTAATGTGCCTTCTGAGACACTGGCATTTTAAAAAGGGTCTTAATTTAAGGTGCCCATCACTTTGACTCCTGTAGAGGTAATGAATATGGTTGTCACTTATGGGATGAGACTTGAGGTGGTGTGTCCACCTGTCCTCCTCTCCTTTTGACTAGCAAGTGCTGCTTTTAGAAAATTCAGCAGTGGGGAAGTCACGTATTTTTTTTCCTATGAGAGGCTGGAGTGAGGAACATAGCTTTCCATACACCTTGAAAGATATTAATTGGTCTCTCCATGTACTGGTGCTGCTCTTTGCCTCAGATCGGCCTGTGGAAGTGCTTCATCAATGTGGGTTGCTCTGATGTGGAGAAAGGTGTGGGAGAAAGAACAGGGTTGTGTCCATGTGGTAACCTGAGGGTTAGAGCCATCCTTCCTGAGTAATCAGTAATCTAGTAAAGAAAAGTTTAACAAAAATAAATGTTTTTGTTTTAACAAAATACACTAAACAATAAATATTCCTCCCAGTGAAACAGAGCAGGTTTTGCAATAGATTTGTCCCAGACAGTAGAGGTTAATTCCTATCTGTATTGTTTTTCCTCCAGGAATTGAGCCTGGTCATGTCCCTGGGTCGACGAGCATCCCCTTCACTGATTTCCTCACAGAGTCTGGCTTGGAGAAGACCCCTGAGCAGATCCGCACTCTGTTCCAGGAGAAGAAGGTGGACCTCTCAAAGCCGGTGGTAGCCACATGTGGCTCTGGGGTCACTGCCTGCCATGTGGTTCTGGGGGCATACCTCTGTGGCAAACCAGATGTTGCAGTGTACGATGGGGCCTGGGTGGAATGGTACATGCGGGCACAGCCTGAAAATATTATTTCTGAGGGAAAGGGGAAGACTGTGTAATAAGCTGCTTTGTCTCCCAGCTGTGCAGGTAATGTGCCTTGAAACAGGATTTGGAAAAGGGGTTTAACATTCCTGGTTAAGTGTCTTGAGCTGAAGATGTTGGATAACAATTATGTGCACATGGTGCTTGGGCACTTTCTCCTTACCCTACTGTTGCTGCTTTGGAGAATAAAGATGAGAGCAGTTCTGGGCAGCCAGCTCTAGGTGACCCTGCTTGAACAGATAGGATGAAACAGATGTCCTCCCAGGATCACTTCCAACCTCAGCCATGCTGTGATTCTGTGCCTGTTTTACCCTATTGGATGGAAGGGAGAGAGTGCTGCTGCCAGCATGGGGAATTAATTGAGTCAAGCCAAGCTCCTGACTCAGAACATTCCACCATGTTCATTGATAGGATGGTCATACTTGTGTAACTGTGCCTCATAATCCTGCTCTCTGCCGCTGCTCTGGAAGCCATCTATGCACTTTATAGCCATTTTGAGTTCAAAACTTTGTGGAAAGACATGGCTGTTAAAAGGAGCAAATATGGCTTTCAGGTTGGCACTTAGGCTAGAGACTTAATTTGGATTTCGTCTTTTACTTGGACTCTAACCGCAATGTGTAGCCAGCCTTGTACCCCCATAGTCCCAAATCCCCCTTGAGAAAAAGAAAAGATTCTGGGATTTAAAGAATGTAAATAAACGTATGTTTCAAGGTCTTTCTGCTGAATGGATCTTATGTGAGTGTTGTTTGGATGATTCCTTTTCAGGAACTCTGCTTTTATGGGATCACTTTGTCTTGATGATTCAAATGAGTTATTTTCTTTTCTCTGTGAGTAGAACTATGCCTCTTACCCTCAACAGGTCATTCATCCAGGAAAGACAGTGGCATGCCTCTCTTTTGGGTCTTTGCACTGTCTTCCTCTTTTCCGTCCTTGCCCATTTGCTTTCTTGGCCTGAAAGTCAACATTAGTCAGTTACAGCTCTCTTCTTCAAAGACTGAATGTCACCTCATTTGATGGAAAATAGATTGCATGGGTGTTTTCATTCTTTCCATGAGACCATGTAACCTTCCCCTAAAAGCTTAGGGGAACTGAGACCTACAGAGGAATAGCCCACAGTGGCACCTATTTTTCCCCAAGACCATTGTCTTTTATATCTGAAAGCTGAAAGGACACCAGGTATCCCTGATAATGTTCAAGAATTTGTTCTTTCTAGGATCTTCTCTAAAAAACAAAACAAAACAACCAAAACCCCATAGAACTCTCCCACAAAAAAAGCCTGCATCTCACTAGTAATTTAGAAATTAATGAGACAAGTTCTGTGCTCTTGGGCTTGCAGCAACAGGTACCTGTACATATCTATGGATGACAAGGTTGTCCTTTCTAGGAAATGCAGTGGATGCTTATTGTCAGAGATTTGCAGGGTACCCTCCTAGCCATTGATTGCAAGGATTGGATTCTTTCCTTTTCCTGAGTGTTTATTCTTTGCATTTCCTTTGGTCTTTGTTGGCTGCAGCTCTGGCTTCTTCCTGGCTTGCGTACACGCGAACTCTATTTCTGCTCACCACCTCAGGAGCAGGAGTTTCACTGTCCAGTTTACTCCTTCCTCTGTCCTCCCCTCTCACACATATGGTCTGACCCTTCTTTTTACCCAGTGACTGAAAGCATACAATTTCCCTGCTTGCAGCCAGCCTAACAACCCAGCTGTTCAGAGGCTTGGGGCTTGTGTTACAGCAAGTGCTGAGTATACAGAGTGCACAGGGGTCTGAAACAAGTGACCCTTTAGTATGCACTGAGGCTGATTTTGTGAATGTGTGGCCAGGCTCCTAAGTACAAACTGGAGGGCTGTGCCTGCTCTGTTTCTCCAGCAAATTTTAGTTGTTAGAGAAAATGGACATATTGTTTCATACTTTGTTAATCATTTGCAGTGGATGGAGGGAGCTGGCTTTTGCTTGTCCTTCCAGAATGTTTGGCAATGCAGCTTAAGCACTGTGTTTCTTTTTTCCCACTGACCCAGCAGTCCTTGGGATCAGTGGGAATCTCTTTGCTTCCTCTTGAGACTGAGCTGCTTTTCTCTGTCGTTTGTGTTTCAGGGAGCTGTGTGGCACAGGCCAGCCATCCACCTGGAGATCATAAACTAAATGAAAAGTTTCCTTCTCCCCTTGCTCTACATTTTGACTGTGTGGCTGGATGACATCTAGCAGGGTCTTTCCCCCTCTCTGGTATGTGTGCCAAGGTTGGCAATACTCAACTGCTCTTCTCCAGGCTGAATTTTGTGCTACATAGTCTCGGTGATTCTTCAGTTTCCCAGCTTTTGGCAAATCTTTTACCAGATGCATAGGTTTGCCCTGATTTCCCCACAGAGCAGAAATTGAGAACTTCTTTCCCACAGCAAGATACTTTGTCTTTCTGGGCTATGCCCTGTTACATCATGTATCAAAAATCTATCCAAGAGTGTCTTCTGATATTTTCCCTCCTTTAGCTGAGAGCTGTTCTTGTGATGCAGGCAAAGCACTGGGAATGTTGTGAAGACTAAGACAATGTTTTCAAAGCCTGGAGACTGCAAAAACCTATTTTGAGCCATAACAGATGCTACTGGACATATGGAACAGCTGAGGGGACTTGCACCAGGACTATAAATGTTCTGCAGATCTTTATGTTCCTGACTCAGTGGGTGGGTTTCCTATGGGAACTGAAAACTGGGGAGAAGTTGATACAATGCAAATTACTAACGTTCATTACTTTCCTGTGGAAAATTTGCCACAGGGAAATGGGAATAGCATATCTTTGGTGGAATAGGGCTCATGGTGGCCAATAAAGTAGCCTAAACAACAGCCATGATGTAGGAGGAAGGTCACACTGACCTGTGGCTAACTTGAGACTGGAGTTTTTACAGCTCTATACAAATTTGAGAATCTCAGGCCAGCATCTAAACTCTTTATTGGTTTATTGGTAATATCTATCTATCTGCAATACTTTTGTCCTGAAAGAGTTTTGGACTCTGTGAAAACAGTCTGGTCTGGTCAAAAGTAATCCCACAGTCCACTGTTCCTCACATGTCTTCTTTGTCACCTGCCTTCCTCTCTCTTCCCTACTGCTGCCTAGCAGTCAGGTTGCACTATTTCACACTTCATTTCCCAGTAAACCTTTTGTTCCCTTGCAAACTTTTCCAGATTCTAAAGGAGCCCTTCTTTATAGCACCACTGTTCCAACCCCTGTGTGAGCAATGGTAATTGCTGTTACCTACAGGGATTTTTCATGTTCCTCCCATCTCTCCTGGTTCCAGCTTGCAACCAGGTGCTACATGACCATTCTCTCTCCTTCTCCCAGCACTCGTCCAGCAAAGGTGCCAAGTGATGCACATATACATTTAGACTTCACACACTAAAGGTACATTGCTCACAGACCTCATGCAGCACAAGGAGCTGGAGAAGGATTAGCTTGCCTGCATGCCATGGGGCCTTTCTCCCTGCTCCAGTATGCCTGGTTCAGCTAGCTGTTGAGCAAGGCTCTACTGTCTGCAAGTGAACTATGTTCCTCCCACGTCCAAGTCCAGTGCATGGAGTTTTCTGTGCCTGTTCATGTTGGCTTAATGGCAAAATGTCAGAGCATTACTTGTCCTTCCCTCTCCACTTCCTATAGAAAAGAGAGTGGCACCAATCCTACATGGATGTGTTGACTAATTCTTCCTGGTTTCTTCTTTGATTCCTCATGCCACATAATCCCAGATATGTATTCCCAGCCTGTCAGAGTGGTGACACTGTCCATGCCAACACACGGCGATCCCTGCTCCCACTGCCGCTCCACAATACAACAATTCCCTAAGAGCAGCTCCACAATGTCAATGATGCATCATGTGCCATGGGCACAGCTGACTTGTCAGGCTGCAATGGAAGTACAGAGCGCTGCAGTGTGTGCAGCTTTCTGCAGGATTGCACTGCAGGCCTGCTGGCTGCTGAACCAAGAAACTCTCAGTTTACCCTCTGCTCTGTTCTTTTCTGCTCTTGTTCAGTCCAGTATTCAATGGCTGTCAAGTTTTTCCTGCTCCCAGTCTGTCTGTGCAATGGTCCCTGTGATTTCACCGGGTACTTCGCAGTGTTACAGTGTTACACAATCACACAGCCCCATGTAAGCTCTTGCTTACTCTTTTCTGTTTCTGTGGTGTGTTTTATATATAATCATCAAAGCAGGAGGAACAGCCATAGGATCATAAAACTTTCAGGTTGGAAAAGACCTCCAAGATCACTGAGCCCAACCTTTGACTGAACACCACCAATTATTTAAACTTAGCTCCCCTGTGTTCTATTGCTTGATTTTAATGGACCTTAACAAGGGCACGCTAGTTGCTTCTCAGAACTATGTCTGGTGGTGATGTGCAATCAGGTCTGTATTTAGCCCACACCACCAACTCATTGGAACATTTCAGTTGGTAACTCACCACAGACTGGCTTCTCCCTAAAGAGAACTTCCACATACTGTGGGGAAATCCCTGCCCCAGTGAGTTTCCAATAAATTTTGTGCTGTATGTTGCAGAAGAGAGGGTTCTGGTATTGGAAGTGGTGTTCATTGACATCTTTCCTTATTCACAATATACCTCTTTACCAATTAACTGCTCAACCCATGGCCCTGGAGTAAGCAAGACTTGAGGTGTCGACCACAGGCGGAGGCTGGTTTTGGTGGAAGAAATTTTGCCCTGAATACAGACCATCCTGGACTCATGAGCAGCATTGTCATAGGAGAGGCTGGAGAAAAAGGTGTTGAGAGCAAAAGATGGACTCAAAAAGGAGCAAGAGGCTGAGGGGCTGTGAGAGGAGGAAAAGGGGAGGGTGAACCGTTGGTAAAAGAGGGAAAAAACTTAGGGCAGGGCAGATTTATTGGAGGGGGAGATAAGGGGCTGTAGGCTGCTACCCAACTGCTGCATTCGTATCGGAGAGCCACAGACCTCACCCTAATTCTGTGCTGGAGCTGCAGCCAATACAGACTGCATTCCTTACACACCAGGGCAGAGGTCTCCAATTTACCAAGATTTGACTTGGAGCCAGAATTAGGAGAGCAGCATTCTGACAGTCCAGAGCTGCGTTGCACCGTGTGATGTTTCAGCTCAGGTCAGTATTAATCTGAGAATCTTTGATGCACATTATTGCTCAGTGGAGACTGGCCCAAGGTCTGGGCATGAATTTTGGCCAGAGTCTGCCCCATATAGGTAGGCAAAAATATTTTTTTATCCTCTCTCTGCTATACGTCACTCTAGTGCTGGTTAAAAATTATTTGAATTTACCCCCTGGAGCAGCTGAATTGTTCCTGTACTTAAATTAGCTAAAGGTCAGCAATCTTCAAACCTTTTCCGTGTTATACTCTCTCTCCTCTTTGCACTCCTTCACAGAAGGAGCAAAGTACACGTGCAGTCTTTGTGAAGGAAACCCTGGATGATTTAGGGAAGGGTGGCACTGCTTTCATATCCTGTAGTAATAAAAGGAAGTAATTTTCAAGTAAAAGAGGAGGGAAGAGCAAGAAGAAAAGGAATGTAAGAGTAAAACATAATGTTTCTCTTTACACAGCCTCTTCCCTCAATAATCCCCCCCCAAAGGACATGAAGTTCTAGATGCAAGAACAATAAGTGTCTGCAAGGCACCATGGCGTTTCTGCAGTGCTGCATTGCCTGGCAAAGAAGAGCCAGGAAGTTACTTAGGTGAAGGAAGATTTTGGGCCACATAGAGGTGAAACACTGGCCTTTCCTTTCCATTCTTAGTGTGCTCAAGCTGCTGGCAAGCATGACTGTGCTTAGATGGGAGTGGGAAAAGCAGAGCTGCCGGAGAGAGAGCTTGTTCGCGTTGTGTCCGTGCCCAGGAATGTGTTTGAAGAGAGTCCCATGGGGCACAGGCTGCTGAGCGCCAAGTTCGGCCTGGCAGGAGCGAGGGACAGAGGCAGGGCTAGATTCCATACCGTGGGATTGGCACATAGGCCTCAGTGGGTGATATGTGCCTGGGGCAGAGGTAAAACTCCACACAGAGCTAAGTTAAAATCTGAGCTCTTTGTTGTCCAGACACAGAGGTGGCAGGAGCACAGGAGAAGGATGCAGGAGGGTCTCTACCTGGCATGGTTTGTGCTGGTAGAGCAGCACAATGGGGGAAGTTTGCTTAGTCAGTGACTCTTGAGCTGGAAGAAAAATTATTCCTGACCCCTACCAGCACTTCATGCAGATCCAGGATACAGTTCCCAGAAGTGTCCCTACATATGTTAGCAAGAAGGCCACTGCATATTTTGCTGCAAGAAAGCATGGCAACTGATGCAGCACTGAGCTGTGAGCCTGGGGTAATGGATCTCCTGAAGGGAATGCTGTGAAGCACAACTCTGAGGAGCTTAATCTACTGACTGCCAGGGAGCAGGTTGTTCTTCCCGTCTCCGAGGAAGCTTGCAGACAAGACCAAGGACTGGAAGCAGACAGAGTACCAGCAGCAGAGCCGGGGTCAGGTAGTGCAGTGCAGCCCCCCTCGTTACAGCATCCTCATTGCAGGAACAGCGAGCTGGGAAAACTACAGTTCCCATCACCCTTTTGTGCACCCCCCTGCGAAACTACATTTCCCAGAACTTTTTAATGAGCCAGAGAGGATGTCTATGGAAATAAATGCCGACGATTTTTGCATAACACTCTGCACCTCCGGAGTGCTGGCCTGCCTTTGGCTTGTGAAAACGGGAACAGGGGAAAAGCCAGCAAGTGTCAGCGTCGTGGAGTTGTGGTTTTACTCACCCCTAATAGCCGCAGTGATATCCTCCACCACTGCGCATCTTTCCTCCTCTCAGGATTCCCTTGGTGGTCAGAGGGAAGATCCTGTCCCCCAAGAAACACGGCTGCTGCGGAGGGAGAGGCAGATAAACTACAGATCCCAGCATTCTCCGATAGGCAGCACCTGCGGCAGTCCCTGCACGCCGTGGGGGAGGTGGGGGTGAGGATGAGGATGGAGGGCAGGGAGGAGATGCAGGGCGCCGTGGGGCTACGCTGTACCTGGGACATCCCGCCACCCTCTGGCACCCAGGCCAAGTGGGTGAGGCTTAATGTGGGGGGCACCGTCTTCCTCACCACCAGGCAGACTCTTTGTCGGGAGCAGAAATCTTTCCTCTGTCGCTTGTGCCAGGGCGAGGAGCTGCAATCGGACCGGGTAAGGCAGCTGGGTTGCCTCCCGCACCGTGCCCCACCGAGCATGGGGAGGGCTGGAGGGATGCAGGGATGGAGCCAGACCCCGACAGCTGCAGGAGCAACTGAGTGAGGAATGCCTGCTCTTTTTCCCAGGAAAGATTTCCTCTTGCTAGATCCCACCTTGCTGTGTTGTTGCCCGGCACCTGTCTTCCGGAGCAGGGGAAAAGAGAGGCCTTCTCCCCTCCGTTCCTGCTCTCTTGCCTCTCTGTCACCCCACATCCTGGGACTACTTCCCAGATGTGTCTGCCTGACTCAGCCTCGTCCCCTGTTAGGGGATCTCTGCTCTCTCACGCCAGGCCTGTATGCACAGTTGCACAGGGAGACTGATGCCTATTTTTGGGCTTTTTCAACTGGGTTGATCCCTGCTGAGGTGGGCCTGCTGAGCAGATCAATACAGGAGTTAAAATCCAAGCTGGGCTGACTTGGCTAGGGATTCTCAGGTTTCCAAGGAATCTTAGAAATAGTAGACATTTTTGCTTAGATTTGTATTTTCTTATAGTCTAGGGCATTCGATGATTGGTTACAAATTTCCCTTGGGTATTTTCTCCTTGTGGTTTATCTCTGCTGCTAGGATGAGACTGGTGCATACCTAATAGACCGGGACCCCACTTACTTTGGACCCATCCTGAACTTCCTCCGTCATGGGAAGCTGGTCCTGGATAAAGATATGGCTGAAGAGGGTGAGTCTTAGAGCTCAGAAACCTCATGCTTAACATTGTTGCTGTAGCCAGGACACGACAGGACTTGTCAACTGTGTTGTCTCTTTTTCTCCTTGTGGAGATTCATGTGGGGGAATTTCAGAGCTGTTCCTGCAGCTCTTGGGAAGCATACTTATGTTTCCTTTACTAGAGGGGAGTGGGTGAGGAAGGCATCCTGCAAGTGTTGTGACTTCATGACTGTTTGTCCAGCAGAGATGTCACCATGACATAAGTAGGCAATATCTCAGTCTCAATACACCATTTTTTCATGTGTTCCAGATCCACTTTTAACCAGGTTCTGTGACTGAGTTTTCTGTTAATAATTAAGTTTTCTAATTAGGAATGAAAACCCAGAAGACCAAACAAAACCAATCTCATCTCTTCTACTAACTGTAATAAAGACCATCATTAATCAGTGATATGCAATTATGCTGCTTGTGCTCTGATGAGTTGTGGACTGCAGCAGTTCCATTTAAGCAAGCCAGACAAAGCAATCCCTCATTTGAGGTTGACAGTGGGTCCAATAGGATAACTCGGTAACATCACTGTGTTACCAGCCAGCAGTCCCCAATGCCTTGTTATTTTTTGATGCCAGTGTCTAATAAGGAGCCAGTTCCAAAGACAGGCTGTGCTGTCTAGCCCTTGCCAAGCACAATTTCTGCATGTTCATTAGTCTTTTTGCCTCTCTTACACATTTTTACCTAAAGCAAGGAAAGTTTTCTTCAGAATCGTCTTATCAGTTATAATTCCAAAAATATATCTAAGTAATGGTACAGGATTGTAATAAGCACAATTCTGAGATATTTCTTACTTGACATTTCTTGTAAATCTGACATCAGACAGAGTTCATCCACAGGTTTTAATATCAAATCTAAAACATAAACAGGAGTCCAGTTCATAGCTTAGCATTGCCTTTTGTTCCTGCTGCAGACAAGCTGGCATAAAACTAACCCATTAGAGAATTCAGTGCTGAATGGGGAACTCAAAAGAGGTCTCAGTGTGTCAGGTAGTGAAGGATCAATCTCCCCACCTGCATTATCTGTGTACTGTCCTGGGGACATGTGAATGTTGGCTCCTAGCCACCTTTTCCTCCCTGGCCCTCTGGGAACCACCTCCCTTTTCCTGAGGGCCTGTTAGCCAACAGGTGAGCCTTAGGAGAGGTGATGGATGCAGACACTATAGAGAAAAAAACCAAAACACTTTTTTGTTTACCTGCTTTGAGGTGAAGCACAGGGAAGAGAGCCAAAGATCATCTGAAGTCACAGACTGTAACTCCAAGTGTCCCAGGAGGTAAGCTAACCTTTCCCAGGGTCTTTTGATGACTTGTCATTGAGAGAGGCTGGAGCCTACATTTGTTCTCCTTGTCCAGTTATCTGGGAAAGATTTTAGCAGTCCTCAGCACAAGCTTTCACTGGCAGTGCCTGTTTCTGTAGTAGCAGGCAGCATAAGGAAATTGGGGTGAGCATTAGAAACATGATTCAGAGAGCCAAGGTTCAATTCTCTGCAGTAAGAATTTCAAGCAGTGGAAACCTCTTAAAAAGTGAGGCTACTGTGTAATTTCTCCCTATGGACCTTGGGAAGCTCAGAATTGATCTTTTGCAAGTCCAAAAAAATGGAAATGAATGGTTAACTTTCTGTCTTTATGATCCTTTTGTCTTTCTTTCTCAGGGATCTTAGAAGAAGCTGAGTTCTATAACATTGGTCCTTTGATCCGAATAATCAAGGATCGAATGGAGGAGAAGGACTACACAGTCACTCAGGTATGGCAAGGTACAGTGGGGTGGGCAAAGCAGGGAATGTAGAAAGGGAGAGATGAGTCTAGAGGGAGAGCAGACTTGGGAGAAGCAGCAAGGAATGGAAAGGAACAACTAATTAGAGATTATGTGCTGGTCCCTACACATCAAAATCTTGCATGGGACAAGCTACCACCAATTTAATTACAATAAACAAGTTACAGGCTTGTTTTGCATCCCCAGAAGTAATGCTGGATGTAGGCCCTGAAACTAAATCAGTTCCTCTAGTGTTTGGAAAAGGAAGCTGATTGCTGTGGAATATAGAAGAATGTGAGGAGAGCAAAGGTGTCATGGAGAGGAGGGCTCTGGTGTGGGGAGTCTTGGGAGTGCAACCACAGTGAAGAGCATGGGGATATCTGTAGAGAAACCTGAAGGGAACAGGTGAAGAGAAGTCTGTGAAAGAGTTAAATGCAGACAGTGAGTCACCAGGAATCAACCCTGTGGCAAAATCACACCTTGTCTTGACCTTTGAAAATCTGTCTTTGAAGGAGCATTGGCTGTTATCTCACTTTTCATCATGTCTGCCTCAGGTTGTAAGCCTCCAGCAATACAGTCAGTGTTGCAAACCCCCATCAGCATTTCTAGCATTTGCAAAACTGATTTTGTAATGACAAGTGCAAACTTTCCATCAAAAGAGTCCATATCTTCCGAGGACAAGGCAAGAAGCACTCTGCTCAATCCCTCCTTTCCAGAAGAGTTGTTCTTGCTCCTCATGACAGCACAGTAGAAAGCTGGGTTGTGGTTTCCACTCTCCTTTCACCTGGGACGTGAGGAGAGGACAGGTCTGACCAGGAGGGGTACTGCCACTTCATCCTGCAGGAAGGCAACAGCCTTTAGCATCTGAACATTGTCAACATGCTCTGCAATTTTGCTGTCAGGTGCCTCCTAAGCATGTCTACCGTGTGCTACAGTGCCAGGAAGAGGAGCTCACTCAGATGGTTTCCACTATGTCAGATGGATGGCGCTTTGAACAGGTATGGATAAGGTGGAGCAGGGTGGGAAGGAGTTGCCTTTGAAAAGATCATGGATGTCATACAGTCCCCACGTAAGACTCCTTACATCTCTGAGAATATTGGGTAAGTCATTGACTGAGCCATCACACTGGCTCTCTTTTGCCATTTTTGTAGAGGTTTAGAGGATACTGTGTGAGGCCAAACTGTTTTGCATCCTGGCTAACTTCTGGTTCTCTGTGCTGTCTCCTCAGCTTAGTTATAAGGACTTTCCCACTGTGGGTATGGACTGGACTCCATGCTGCATGGTGGACTTTCTGCCTTACTCCCAAGATGTTTGCAGGAACATGTGCTTGTGATTCTTGCTCTCATCTTTTTTAGCTTGTGAACATTGGCTCGTCCTATAATTATGGGAATGAGGATCAGACAGAGTTCTTGTGTGTGGTCTCCAAAGAGTTGTACAACTCCCCCAGTGGCCTAAGCTCTGAGCCCAGCCACAAAGCCAAGGTGAGATCAACTTTGCTATGGCCCTGCTCCTCTTGCCTATGAGATCCTTCACTCTTGTTTGCTCCCTCTCTCTTTCCTCTCTTGCCTGTGACCATGGGACACCTCAGTGGTGAAATACAGGGGCCTGCCCTGGTGTTCAGCACCATGGCATTACACCCGTTGCCCAAAAGGAGCAGTGTGCGTGTTGGAGAGGTGGTGTCTGGCTGTGTGTAGCAAATGGCTTTAGCAAGTGACCCTGGCACTTCTCATGCTATTCTAACATCCCCCTCATGCCTCCTCATGCCCATGCTGTGTGTGTCACTGCCTTTAGGGCATTGTTTCCCTGAAGGTTTTGTGGCATTCTCTTTTCTTTTTCTGAGTCTTTGCCTAAGGGGCCAATATCTCCTGCTCCCCTTTTGAGGGAAGGACAGAAACGTGTGGTGGTGCATGACATCCTGCAGACATCTAGGATAGAGGAAGGAACACTAGCAACTGATGACAGTTGTTTGGCAGTGGGGTCACAGCACTTGTAAGTGGGTTAGATACCCCTGATGTGATGTTCCAGAGGAAAAAAAGTCTCTCTGCTCCCTGACCCAGAATTGTCTTGGCCATGGGGAAATGTCCCTTTTTATTCCAGTGTCATGACAATTGCTTTATTCCCTGTGTGTCAGAAAGAACTGCCATGGGTCATCTTGCAAGTATCTCCACTCTTTCTTCCTTTTGTCCTGCATGCTGGGCCACAGAGCACAGAGGAGGACCTGGAGGAGGAAGAGCAGGAGGTGGAGGAGGAGGCAGAGGCAGAGGCAGAAGCAGAAGCAGAGGAGAAAGGTGCAGCAAATCCTTGAGGAAAATGATAAAAATATCCCCCCCAGGCATAGACCCGTCCACCTTTCTGGTGAGAGCTCACAGCTAGCAGCAGGGAAGGACTAGAGCAGGTGTGGGGTGTGGGGACTGTCCTCTCCAGGAGTTGGAGTCTCTCTGGAGATAAAGCTGAGAGGGGAGACCTGTTACCATGGCTGCTGCTTTGTATTTTAAACTGTTTGGTTTATCTATGGTTTTATTTTTATTTGCAGACCGTCCATCTATTCGGGATTGCGCTAAACTCTCTTCCTGCGGACCCTCCCTTCTGCTCCCCTCCGTGTCCATCCCAGCACTGTCATCTACCTCCCACATTGCCCCACTCGCCAGCCTCCAGCCTCCAGCATCCTTCCCTCTGCTCTCTTTGTCTCCCAGGGCTCAGAGTGGTCTCTGCCCAGGGTCCTGTCTCTCTCTGCTCCTCACTTTTCCTCCTCTGCAGGTATGTTACCTGTCTGCACTCCCAGCTCCTGCCAGCCTGAGCTCTGCATGAGTGACTCACTTCCCTCTTGTGGGTATGGCCCTGGTTTGTAGAGCTTGGGGAGGGGAAGGAGGGAGGGGAGGTTGACTCATCCCTAAGGTGGCTCTACCTATTCTCATCCTATGTGTGTTTTTACTTGCCAAGCAGATCCTATGGCTCTGGACCAGAGGCTCTGGCAGCAGAAAGGAGAGTGCAGCTGGGAAAGGGGTGGAAATGAATGCAAAGCAGGCAGGGGTGGTTCAGGGAAGGGGGGGAATTTTGCCACGTGTCTGCGTGACACGCATGCCAGATCGCTCCGCCAGGCTGCCGTCCGCAGCTCTTTTGCCTGCCAGCACTTTGCAGAAGGCAGCTTGTTATTTTTCCCTCCCTGCTCCCACTTCCCTGGGCTTTTCCCCCACTGGCCCTGCCAGGGTGTGAGCGCAGTAGGAAAGGGTGGTGAAGGCAGAGCAGAAATGACCAATCCCCACTCCAGATGTTCTCACAGCTGCAAACAGAATGAGCCTCTATGCTCTGCCTCCTGCTTAGGAAGGCTGTCTGGCTGACATGAGTGGGACAGGGTATGGAAACCTTTAGAAGGGGGTTTCCTCTCCATACTGGAAATCTGTGGGGCTCTAGTTAAACTGAAGGTGCTCAGTGCCACTCTCCATCTGTCCTGGTGCTGGGCACTCGTTAGCTGTCTGAAATTTCTCTCTCCCTCTCTTTAAGAGCCTCCTTGTCCATGGTTGTGGGACCTGTGTGTTATTATTTTAAAAGTCAGTGTATGTTAACCACATGGACTTTTGCTTCCTTTTGCTCTGTTTTTCCACCATCACTCCACACTTCTTTTCTTTTTCTTCTGTTCTCATTTCCTCTGTCATTTCCCTTTTTCTGTTTCTCACTCTCCCCTCCATGCTCAGTTGCTCTTTTCCCTACCGTTGATTTTATTTCTCTTTCTCTCTCCTTCTATAGCTGCTACAAGCCATAGATCTGAGGATGTGATCTCAACACTCCAGCCTTTTCATTTCTTGTTTGTATCTTTTTTTTTGTACTGCAGTGTATGGCAGCCCCTTGCCCCACAGTGACACCCTCCAGCCCCCTTCACTCTTCACATGCAGTCATGTTTTTTTTACAAACTCACCTCAGAGGCCTGAGCCTCCAGCCCTGGAGGAGGGCAGATGCTCCATGGAGCCTCTGGGCTGCTGTAGGAGCTGGAGCCCACGGCCCCCTCCTATGCCTGGCAGTCTGGCTTTCCTTAATGTCACAGTGGCCCCTGGTGGGGACATCAGCAATCAGCCACTGCAGCCTGCGGTCCCTTCCTGAACACCCTGGATGCAAATGGGGACCCAAGGTGGTGGCAACTGCAGAAGGACCAGTCCTTGCCCTTTTGCTGTTGCAGGCAGTTGGTCTGGGCTTATGGCCAGAGGGCAAATGCAGAGCCACAGTCCTTTTCTGGGCTACCTGCATTGCTCCTTGGTGCCTCCCTCCCTGTCCCCCAGAGCAGCCCTGTGTCAGCAGGGTGAGGAGGAGACAGGTGTGCTGCCCTGGTACCTGATGTTGTGTCAGCCAGCACCAGGAGATCCCTGTTTTGGGGAGCGGGGTGTTTGCTTCACTGCTGTATCTGAAGACTCCTGAATAAAATTCACAGTCTGTTCCTCCTTGCTGCCTCTCATTTCAAGTGGCAAGAATTTGTTGCTGATAGAAGGGGGTGGGAGTTGGAGAAAAGGAATTTGGATTCATCGTCTGGAGCCACCAGAAGCTGGTGGCTGGTGCTGTGCCCGTCTTCTGGGGGCTGGAGGTACTTCTCACTGCATCTGTGCTTCATCCCCACTGCAGGCAGTTGGGCTACAGAGCAGGTTTGCTTATTGGTACCTGCACCCCTAAATCATAACAATAAGTGAGGACCACCTGTCTAGCTAAAGGATTGATCCCACTGTGCTAGGGACACCTGGGGTGGGCAGGGGTGTGGAAACTTTTGCCAGTTGCCAGTGCCAGGACTGGACCTTGGTCAAAAACATACAAACCCCAAGATAGGTTTTAACAAAGTGAGGCAAACTAGAGCCAAAAAAATCCTCAGATTAATTTTATTTCTAATTCCAGAGAGCAGTCCATTGTGTATATATCCATATACACACACACACATACGTGTATCTTTAGTAAAAAACCCGAACCCATAGCAGTTGCAGTTCAAGCACTGTACCCTGAAGCCTTCTCCTTCACTTCCTGCATTACCTGAGATAGGAGATGGAAGCAGTTGAGACATCCTTATGTTAAAGGTATTTAGAAGGGCTGAGGGAAGGGAATGGGAGGCTGCTCCAGTGTTTTTAGTGAGGGAAGTACAGCAGTGGAGGCTGGGTGCTGCTCCAGCAGGAAGGCAGGACACGTGCTTGGGGGTGCAATGCTGGACTCGTGCCTGGGAGTCAGTGAGACGTGAAGAGTTGCCTGGCTGAGCTGAACAGCACACTGAACAGCACACGCCAGCTAAGAAAAGAAGCAATTAGGGAGATGGAAGAGGAGGAGTGATGGGAGGGGAAGGGGGATGAAGGATAAGCAGCAGGAAGGAAGAGGGAGGCAGATTGATTTCACAGTTACTGGAATCTCTAACTACATCAGTCACATTTTCTTTCAGCAAATGTTCCAGCATAAGACTGTGGCTGAATCACATGGTTCGTGGAAAGTTCATGAACCCTCTTATTCCTCTTCTCAGAAACCATCAGCTTGGGACTATTGCTGTGTGTCATGTCATTGCCCCCAATTCCTCCTCCCCCCTCTTCCCTTCCCCCCTCTTTTGGATGGATAGCCTAAAAACCCCTTGGGATGCTCCCTGTGAAGCACTGATAGGGAAGAGGGTCTGCCTGCTTTTATCTACAATCCCTACAGCAGCCTTCTCTTGCCCTATTCGGAAGAGCATCCTGGGTCTGACTACATCCCACACTCTCTGAGAGGCAAGTGAGCAAGATCAGAAATGAGTGCCATGTGAGTGTAGGTGTGATGGGGAAAAGATAGAGATGCACTTTTCTCAGCTCATGGTTTGCTTTATCCAGCCCAGCACTTGAGTGATCCTGGTGTATACTCCATAGTGATTTGGACGTGCACATCCCATTCCCCAGCTGACCAAACCAGCCAGAAACCATCTGCCACTGGGTTCTTTGCAGGCCAGCGGACCTCCAGAATCACCCTAGAGAAAGGAAAAGTAAAATGGGGTGATGGCGATCCACCAGCTTTTTCTGCTATGTGATTACACTGTCTTTGAGTCCCTCTATGTGCAGATTCCTTTATCCCCTCAGCTCATGCCTGGGACATCTGCAACATTCCTTGTACCTTAGGCAGATGTCAAAAACAGTCCCCATTGCAAACACCTAACACATTCATTCCTTCATCATGCAACTTCCTCCCCCTTAGCCACATCCCAAGAAGCTGATTGCTCTACTGTTTCCTTCTGCTCCATATGGCATTTCCAAATATGTGGCAAGCAAGGAAGCTGGTGGAATTTAACTGGATACTGGGAGGGATGGGAGAGAAGAATTCCTGGAGATTGATAGTAACGAAGGAACAGGCAGGTTACTGTGTGTGACAGGTGCTAAAGAGGCTGTAAGAGACTAATGTAGACACCTTACTTGAAAGTGGGAGGTTAAGAGTGGAGAGTGGGCTGAAATGAGAAAAGGGTACGTTTAACTCTATTTGGATACTGCCTAAGGGAAGAAGTAGCCCTGAGAGCCATTGCTGGCCACTTAGATCAGAGGAAGTGTTGGGGAAAGGACATTCTATGGTCTTTTAACCCTCATTACAGGCCGTGGATTGCATCCATGAGACTAGGGACACACTCCACCTCTGGCAGTCAACCCGGATCCCACAACTCCTCTGTCACCTGGCAGGCATCTTTCTTGCCCTTGTAGTACCCAGCACACAACATCCTGGGAGTAATCATGTAGTGATAGGCCTCACTGCAGATGTTCTGCTGGATGAGCTGCACATCCACCTTCTGTAGAATATTGCTGATGTGCCCTGAAAGGTGGAGCACCAAAAGCACTGCAGGTGAGTTATGGTGGAACTTCCCACCGTTTACCACGATCCCCCAGCCTATGCCTATCTCACTGCATGCTGAAACCTGCCATTGTAATTTCTGTTCTGCTCTCCACTGGCATCACAATCTCTGATCTTCAGTAGAGCACTTCACCTTCATGGAAGGAGCAAAATTCCCTTTCAAGACTTTCCTTACAGAATAAGTTGTAGACACTTCAGCTTTTGGGACAAGGGGGATTCTGGTTTGGGGAAACCTCTAGGTTCTCAAGAGTCCTGAGTTTGTTTCTCATTGAAATGGATGTTAAGCTTTTCTGTCTAAGTATGCAAACCAGGAGTGTCCAGCTCTGTATAGTCTCCTGAGTGTTTCCGTTCAGGAAGCAGCAGGAGCAAGTGTGTGAGTGGGTGAAGGCACTAAGCTGACCTGAAGGACTATTCTAGTCTTTGAATGAAGAAACACATGCTTTCCCCATATAGATTACCAGACTCTCAAACCTGCCTCTCTAAATGAGGTTTCAGGGCACTCAACAGGTAATCTTGATTTGTTACCCAAAATTAAAAGGGGTAAAGGATGTTTGGGATCAACAGAAGCCTGTTCTGCCTACCACACATCTGAACCTATGTTTCTACCTTGGCACTGCTACAGTAATCCACCAACAAAGACCTTCAACCTACCGCCTTCCTTGAGGGCCCCCCAGCCAGTGATCCAGCAGTGAAGGCCAGGCTCAAAGAAGTGAGAAGGAGCAGGCAAGCAGATAGGCTGGATTAAAGGTGAGATGATCACAGGATGGTCCAGCTGGAGCAGGGCCACGTCGTAATCATGGCTGTCCTCCTCATAATAAGGGTGGAGGAAGAGGCGGATCACCTTGAAGGACACCTCTGTGTGGCTGGTGGCATTTTGAAAGTATTTGCCCAAGTAAACGGTCCATATGGAGGGGGAAGCCAGCCTGTAGGATGCAGCAGAGAAGCATGGGACCAACACAGCATGCTCTGCTGGTAATGCTATCTCACCCCATCTAGCACCGGCTGACATCTCCATGGCTGGAGCCATGACAGCATGGATACATGCCAGAGCCAAAGGAAAGGTGGAGCTGTGAAGCATTTTCTGCTAAAATTGCCCCCTCAAAGCTGTTCTGTGAATCCCAACATTGCTTCTTTTTCCCTGCACGCACACCTAAATACTAGTGCATGTATCCATACCCCTTTCTCCTGTTCCAAGCCATGGAGAAGCATGGCAGGGGTGCCAGATGAAGGGTGCAGCTGCCCCACGACATCTTCACCAGTCAGACGAGCCTCCAATTATGCATGACGTGGCAAGCAATGCAAATCTTTCTATGCAGAACCCTCCCATCTCCATTTACCTCTCATCCTGGAAGCAGTGTGCAGCTGAGACCACCCAGCGATCAGCAATGAGCGTTCCCCCGCAAATGTGGCGGCCCCGAACTTGCAGGCTGGCCTGCCATGGCCATTCCCCTTCCACAGAATTCAGACCGCCCACAATCCTGCTGAGAGGGGCTTGCATCCCACAGTCTGAGGAGGAGACACGGCAGGTACTTCAAGGAAGGAAGGGAACATGATATACTGTGCCTTCCCTTTGTTTCCTACTTAGTTGACTGAAGAGTTTGACCTCTAATCCCCTGCCTTACCTATTCAGCAGATGCTTTATGTAGTGCCCAAGACAGGTGTAGTGAGCTCTCCCTCCCAGTGTGTGTCCCTGCTGATGCCTGCACAGTGCTCCCCACCTCCAGCTGCAGCCTGGGCATGCCTTTGGGGCAGCGTGCTGACTGTGCTGTCAGGAAACCCTCCCAGTCATTCCCTTTCACTGCCTACCGAGGCTCCAGAAAAAAACAAGTAGAGAAATCAAAACATGAATTCTCTCCCTGTCAGTGGCCATGCAGACGTGGGTGATTTTTCTGGCTGGAGCCTTGTATGATGGTATTACTTCACATAAGCCAACACAGGGCTCCAACAGGAAGCCTGTGAGTTGAACCTGGATTGTGAGACATGTCTATCTGGCCTGATGCCTCTGCCTGAAGGAGATGAGTTCAGCGCAGAGCTGGCTCGTTGCTGCTGACCTTGCCACCTCAGGATGGAGCAGGAGCACTGATACTGTGGGACTGGGGTGGGGAGAAGGTGGTGGAACAAGGGAGGATGGGTGCTTCTTCTGGGGTGGTGGGGAAAAAGGGGACCACCTGCAGCTGCATGTCATCCTGAACCTGCCTGAGTGACATGCAACTGATCATTTCCTCACCACAGCGCTTCTCATCAGACAGGTCCTTGCAGTCTGCAGTGGTGTCACACAGGGGGTTGGGTTTCTTCAGACAGGTCCCGTCTTCACAGCGATAGGTGAAAGGACCACAGGGGACCCCTGCAAAAAGGGAGTCAAGGCTGAGGGAGGGCATCTGGTTGTAGACATAGCCTGAAGTCCTTTAAGTGGGGGAGAAAAGCCAACAGAGAGCTTGTGGGAACTCCATAAATGATGACAGGGAATTTCCTGAACAAACAAACAGCTCACAAACATTGTGAGCAGGTCAGGCAAGCTAACTACCAGATGGTGTCCTTATGTCACATGAAGGAATTATGCTTCCAACAGCCTTGGCTCAAATGTAGGGGAAGGCATTTTTCATGCCAGCACTGTCCCCTCCCTACCTTCGCTGCACTGCTCCTCATCGCTCCCATTGACACAGTCCAGCTGCTGGTTGCAGACCCTGCTGAACTCGATGCAAGTGCTGTCTTCGTGGCACTGGAACTTTGCAGGACACACTGCATGGAAGGGAAGGACAGGCGATTTGGGCATGCAAGACAAGGTGTGAGGTCAGGGTCCTCAGTGCACCAATAGTCTCTACAAACTCTTCCCACACCTCATAAGCTGTGCTTAAGACCAGCTCTAGTATAGTGCAGCTGTGTAGTTTTGCCTGACCTACATTGTAGGTATGTCTGCACCCTCTCTTAACACTTTGTTGTTGCTGACTTAACTTTTCTTTCTTGGCCTCAGACCTGCCTCAGCACTATGTATGTGCTTTGAGGTCACTGGACTTCTCAAGTTACCATCACCAGACCTGGTCTGCTTGCCTTGTTAGGGTTCTGTAGGACTGCATCCTGTCTGGTGAGGTCACTGTTCCTCCTGCCTTGCTATCACCCTCAGTTCATGGATCACCATCTCATACAGACCAGTGGTTCCCCTTGCAGGTGAGTCCTGAACAACAGTGGAGTCCATGAGCTCTAATGGCCACTCAGGATGGAGATAGGCCTGTCCATCACAGAGTTTGACTTCTGATCACACATTTCCGTAGCAGGAACTCGTCCTGTGTTTGTGCATATTTATGTGCAACACAGAACATGATGGGCCAGTACCTCCTGGGCATTTTCTTACTGCAATGACTGTAATTTCTTCATTAATTAGCATGAGGATTCCAGATGACTAAAGGCACATGAAGGTCTGAGGCAACTTGAACATTGATTTCAAAGACAGGGACTGTTCCATACAGACATGGAGTGAATAATCAGAAAAGCAACAGTATAAGAAAGGAAGGAAATCATGACATTTCTCTTTTGTTTTTCAAATATGAAGGGATGTTTGAAAACACCGAGAAAGTTTTTTTGTTAGTCTTGGTCTCTGTCAACCTGTGGAACTGAATGACACAGTATCACTGGGGCCAAGAAGCTACCAGGCTTCAAGAAAGGATTAGATATTCATAAGGATGCAAATGTATACATGTCTAGATGAAGGAAGCACACAAACCCTGATGTCAGACAGATGGATGATGGGACAGAGAACACTGTCAGCAAAACTGCAGACAATACAAAACCCAACCTTGGTGATCCTGTGAGAGCTCTCACATTTCTAGCACTGTCTTAAAACTTCCTTGAGAAAGATTTCTCCTTCCTTTTTGTTTAGACTTTTCCTACACCTTCCTCTGAATCTTTTAGAGTTGGCCACTGTCTCCAGTAGCTCAGGGATCTTTGTCTGAAAAAACAACCATAGGGGACAACTAATGAAAAGTTAGTGATGCAATGTTAGTGACGTTGGGGCAACAACATGATGAGCTGCCCCCTTACACTGGAGATGGGAGAATAGATGAATTAGATGTCATGTCTAAACCTGAATCACAATTCCTATAAAAATGGGGCTCTGCAGGAGTGCTGGGATGCTAAGGGTGGTGTTCATGTCAGTACTAACTGCTGTTGGCATGAAGAACTGACTGGGGCTGATCAAGGACTTTGATGCTCCCAAACTGGGGCACAATATGTGACTGAGGATCTGTACAGATCAAATGTCACAAATGGTCTGGGGGGAAAGGAGAGAGAGAAGGGCAGCAGGTGGGCTTGGGTAGGTGTGAACTGGGAGGGGGATGCTGAGTGTATGACAGTAGAGTGGGCTGTAGGCCAGGGCTGAGGTTGATAGTAGACCCTGGGTAGGAGGAATGCAGGACAAGGTGGGGGACAGCCTGGGTAGGGGGCTTCTTTCAGGCTGCCTGGAGCTCTTGGTGCATGGGTACTAGGGGGTTCTCCCAGGAAGACTGTGCTGCACACAGAAGCCAGAAGAATTGCTGCTCCATCCAGAGCAGGCTAAAGCTAGACAGCAGTGGGATGAGACTTTCAAGGATGCAGAGGTTTAAGTTCCTGGGGGGAGGTATGAGGCTGTACCTAGGCTGACCAAATCTTTCCCAACTCTCCCTACTTTTGGAGGAGCAAGGGGCTGTGTCTTGCTGAGACTGAGGACCAGGGGGGAGAAGAAATCACTCACCACAATTTCTCTCATCCAGCCCATTGGGGCAATCTTTGATCCCATCACAGGCTGGGACGCACAAGCCATTCACCAAACACAGAAACTCCCCAGGACAGGCTGTGAAACCAGCAGAGAGTGGTTAGTGCCCAGGGACTGGAAACCTTGTGCAGCAGAGCACCATGGCTTGAAAGTGAAGCACGGAGCTGCACACTTTCCTGACCACACAAATTCTGCTGCAGTGTGCTGGCAGCACTCACTGTGCTCCCCAAAATCTGCCTCATCATCTGCTCTTAACAAGGGCAAATGGAGCCAGGCTATGCACCTGGCTCTTTCCCTGTTCTGCATTGTACCAATGGGCAATAGCCAGGATAACCACCTGCCTGGTAAACCGTATCTCTGGTTTAGTACTCTTTCATGTCTCCTGAATGCTGTGGGAAAGCTGAAATAGGCTCTTTGGAGTTGTTATTAAAACTTGGTTGGGACCTTGAAAGGGTTGGTGTTAGACACATGTTGGCAGCTGCATGTCTTCAGGGACTGGTATGCATTACTGGCACCCTTTAGGACGGAGACGGTGAAACCTTGGAAAGACAGACTGTAAACAGCATTTGTATATGCGTGTATGTGTATTTGTGTGCAGTTTTATTTGTCTCTTGTTTGCATGGATTCCAAGGTGAGCAGGAAAAAGCTCTCTCTAAGAGCTCTCATAATCAAAACAAACGTTGCTTCAAGCAGAGATGATTTCTCAATGAATTCCCAAGGCCAGCCTGTGATGTTGTCACGAGGGTAAGATTTTAGACAACTCTCTGACCTTGGGTTTTGTCACATGGGTGCTCTGGCAACATGAGGCAGGGCTGCATGTACAGAAGCAGGTTTGCACGTAAATGCTTCTCCTTTTGGGGAGATCAGTGGCGCGTGCGTCACTGACTTGTGAGCATGTTCCTGAAGGGTGGATGGCGTGTAGGGCTCACGGAATGTGCCTTGTGTTTTTCCTAGCACAAGCCAAGTGCACAGGGGCTGCTAGCACCCACCACCCCACTAAGGAGCAGGGAGAAGCCTGAACTCACGGTCAGATTGGTTGTACAGGCTGTAAGCTGCCTGTACACCAGGGCCAGTTAAGGAGATCTGCGAGGTAAAGGTGATGGTGATGTCAGCAGAAGATGAGACTGGGATCCTTTCAGCGTAGGCTTGTAGGGTCCGCAGCCCACACAACCTGAGGAGCAAACACAGACAGGATGGCTTGGACAGGGAGGGAGGAGAAGACAACAGAGTGGGGCAAGGGGGCTTGGTGGGGCTGTGTTGGGAAGAGGGCCACACAGATTGGGTGTTGGGGGAAAACCAGGAAAGGAAAATGCCTTAAATGTGCATGAGATAGAGAGTCCAGAGTGACCCCACTATCTCTGGACACTTCCCCCTTTCTGGCAAGCACTGAATTCAGGCCATGCAAAGCAGCTCAGCTTTTATAATGTAAGAAGATTCTTCTTTGGCATCCTCCTGAAGAAACCATGTTGTAGAGATTGTGGCACTGACAGTTTAAGAGCTGAAGGTGGGGAGAGAAAAAGTAGAAGTCCTAAGCCAGGGGAACACAGCTTCTTGATCATACTCATCAAAGGAAAAGTTACATCCACAGGAACAGTGGAGAAGACACTAATGAGATGGGTCGGGGGAAGTTTTGGAGGGAAAATGGCAATTTTGCAATAAGTGGGAGGAAAACCAAAAGCTGTGGGTCCATCTATCTCAGAGCCTGCTTTGGGAAGATGAGAGCACAACAGTTCTCCACCCTTTGCACCTGGGCAGTGGTGAGCCCCAGCTAAATATAGATGCTAATTTTGAGAAGTCCTGCAGGGGGAAGTGGCTGCAGTCAAAAAAGGAGGATATGGAGCTAAGGGGAAGATCTGTACGGAGGTGGATGTAAGGCAATGGCACACACAGATAATATTGCAGAGGCGGTGACAGGCAGATTTGCAAACACAGGAGATGTGGGAGGACACCAAGGTTACACACAGAAGAGAAAACTAAGAAGCCTGGTGCAAACAGCAAGACAGAGAAAGCAGGCTGGTAGCTCAAAGAAAATCCATAAGAAATGTGTTCACTGGGGAGACAGAGAACAAGGCAAGCTGAAAAAATAGAAAAGCAAGAGGCACCAGCAGAAGCAGTGACCACTGAGTGTAGGCTTGCCTTTGTCAGGTATGGTGGCTGAAGCGAGCAGGGAACCTGCAGAGGTTTAATACGAGTTTAATCCCGGGTGGGAAGTGAGAGAGAGAAACCAGGACCCCAACACACACCGTCTGTTCTGAATTATCCACTGGCCTTGGGTACAGGGCAGGTCGTGCTTCTGTCTGCTGAGTGCATAGGCATCGAACCAGAGGGTGACTCCATAGTCGAGGGAAGGGACCTGCAGACAAGAGTGTTCAGAGCAGAGGAGAGATGCCACCTGTAAGTGTTGCAGCACACTCCATAAATCAGAAATGAGCAGCGCAGATGTGAAGACCAGATGTGTCTGGCCACATCGCGGGTCAGAAGGAAGCACTCTCTAAACTGGGGCCATGTCATAGCCCAGGGTGGCTCTGCTGCTGGTGTTAAACCTGGCAATTCCTAGCACTCTGGTTCTGCTTTGAAGAACTCCTCTGGAGACCAGACTTCAGATTCCTCCTCAGCTATGGCATCTCTGTGCTGGTATGCAATATTAGACTCCTTACCCTTCAGAAACACACCTTATGTGGAGGCTAGGCAGGCTGTCACCTACTGCTTGCTTCTCATGATGGTCTGACTCAGAGAAATGGCTGTACTCCCCACAACGCGTGGAGTGCTGCCCGGGTTTCAGGGATGGGTTGGATGCTCTTCTGGGAGCTGGCTCTTACCATCATGTGCCAGGTGCACTGCGTGTTGGGCGAGTAGTAACTGGGGTAATGTGGGGTGCCGATCTTCCCCTGCAGCTCCAGGCCCTCCCGCAGAGTTATATTCACTTCACAAGCTGTAAATACAGACATTCAAGGCCCTGCTATCCGTCCGCTCAGTCTCAGTGTGGAGATGCCATGTATCCAGCCCATTAGAGAAGAGGATAAAAGGGACTGATGCTAAAGGTGATTGGGGTGTTCTGCCATCTCCCTTCAAGTGGCCATTTCTACCCAGCAAGACTTTTAGCATCCCCCTCTTATCCAGAGAAGGATAATAATAATGTTTATTGCTGTCTTAGAGTCTTATGTAGAGTTGACATTTATCTGCGAGTGCATGTGGATGTGATGTCCAGGCCACATCTGGTCTGTCCATGCATGAGACCCTTCTTTTAAAGTATCATGATCTCTCAGGTTCTGCCTGCCAGAGCCTGGGCTCTAAAGGCTTGAGCCACATGCTAGTGTGTGAGTACAAGTGAGGGAGCAACACCTAACTTGCCTTTTACTGACCACCTCTACCCTTGCAATTCAGAGTGAATTCTGCTCTTCATAGGGATGAAGGACCTCTAGGAGGAGATGTCCTGTCTTCTCCTATATCTACAGCCGCCCTCCTCCAGCCTTCCTCACCTTTGAGGGGCACCGCCTGTGCTGAGAGGATGAAGGGGTCAAAGTAGCTGTACATGGCTTTTTTCCACACAATGGACATGACAGGGCCAGACGAAAGGATTTCCACAACGGGCTCCTGCCGGCTGCAGCCATAGATCCTCAGGGGAAAGAGATAAAAAGATGGGAGTGCAGCAAGCAATAAACAAATGAAAGAGAAGAATGAGAGAGACAATGGAGGTCTGTGTTATCCATACGCAGCCTATGTCTGCTGTGAGGCACAACTGAACCAAACAAAGGGCCAACAGCGAGAGAGCTCGTGCTGCACAGCTGCCTGTGCAATACATATCCCACATCAGTGACTTCAGCTGATCAGCAAGAGGCAGGTTCTGCATCAAAGAGAATTTCCTCCGATGTAGTCTAACACCTTCCTCTGCTGTGGTGTGTCACGCCATCCTGCCTGGCTTCCCCACCGTGTTCCCCCAGCTCAGGAGCTACCTACGAGGTGATGAGGTGTTTCTCCAGGGGCCCAGCTGCATCGTACATTGCCAGACGGTCCCTGCAATCAGGGAGAGTCCACTCCAGGTGTAGCTTGATCATATAGCCCTTGGGGCCACGAAGGTGCCAAAGACAACTGGAGGCCAGGTAATCAGGGCCCTCTAGCCTTAGGATGTCATCCTCCTGGACGTAGCTGTACCTGTAGCAACCTGAATCAAAGGGAAAGATAGAGGGATTCAAACGTTCGGGTGATCTAAATGGAGGCAAAGGAGGGTTTAGGGTTGGTTGTAAGGGAAATTAAGATATGAGGTTGCTAGGGACATCAGTGTGAATCTCATTTTAGGGTAAGGCTGACTCATCCCAGTGATCACAATTTACTTCTACATATGTTGTGGTGGCACTGATCCTTTTGTATTGTTGCCACAGTTTTTCTCTGTAAGAACTGTCCTTGATTAAGCTAATACTACCTCAGGCTTTAAATATCAGCACAGCACAGTTTTCTTTCATTGGCTTTATTTTATTTTTCACCTTTTTCTTCTCTCAGCTCATATTCTTCCTGGCTTTACATCTCCCTCGTCTGATTTCCAGGTTTCAGAAGACTTTCACACTAGAATTTTTGAGTAAATATCAGCTTAAAGGTGAGTTTCTGATAGCATATCTAATGCAAGCTGCCAGCCACAGCACTTACAACACTGGCCAAAATTATTTAAAGCATCTTCAAACATTGCTAAGACAACAGACTCTTAAATGACTGACAGCACATCCAATGCAGAGCCATGCAGGAAATGCCCACCGCCCCCGCCCACACACACGTTCAGCAACATTGCATGGGGCCTGAAATTAGCACTGTTGTACCAGCTCACCAAGCTACTTGACAGTTCTCATTAGGACCAGGACAAGACTAAGGTGGCTGCATTGCCCCTGGTAGCTGATATCTCTGCCTAGTGGAGGCCTACAGGGGCAGCGTTGTCAGGACGCTCAGAGCCATCCACCATACAGCTGAGTCATGTAGTTTGCATCTGGCCAAGCAGCAGCACTGGTGCTCCCTTGCTCCTACTCTCTTCTTCCCTTCCCAAATTTTACAGCTCCAGGAAGCCAACAAGCTTTCTGTCCCCTGTGAAAATCCCTCCCACAAAGTCATGAACTCGAAAGGAAAGAAAAAGGTAGCCTACCCAGAGTGGATTTCAGCACTGCTATGTCTTTCACACTGGATTCTGTCAGAAAGAAAATATATAAAGGAAGATAAACCAAAAGATAAATTGGTTGGATCTGAATGCTAGCACAGAGGTGAGGACTCCCTTCCTTCCTATGTAACTGGCTCACTCACAGCTTTGGCATGGGGCATCCTCCAGGTACCTCTCTGTCTGCTCTTGGGGACCTGTTTCAGCCATGCCTTCCCCAACCCATCTCTCTGCCCTCTGCCCCAAATCCAGCAGCCCCAGTTCATGCTTTCCAGCCCACCACAGACTTCTCTGCTTTTTGCCTTGTCCATTTTGTGTGTACTATTCCAGGACCTCTTCCCAAGAGGAATAGACATTGCTTCAGGCAGTCATTTCCCTCCTCTGGCAGTCACACCACAAGCACAGCCCCCCTTCCCAGAGCCTTCACCATCTGCTCTCCCAGTTTAAAGAACCCTCATTGTAAAATACAGGAGTTACTGAGGGTGGAGAAGGAGGTCTCTTTTGATGATCACTGGTTGATGAGCTACTCAACATCCTTATAGAGTCTGACTTTGGAGAAGGGAGATGCACAGAAAGTCACCAGCAAGGACTATAAATCTGTGCAAAACAGAGTCACAGGGTGGACAACACTTTTAAGAGAGCTGGGCTTTCCTCCAGCCTCCCAGCTGAACTGGAATCAGCCAAAGATCAGGTGCTACTGGGAGTAATTGCCAAAATAAAAGGCACTGTGAGGTCAGCGGGGTGTAAGAATTGCTGTTGGGGGTTTGCCTAGGTCAGGGTTTCGGTCTTTTGTAGCTCCTAAGCAATTCTGTGGGGAGAAATGAATGGTTTTGTCATAGCAAAAACAGATGTTATGGAAAAGAGGATCCTGCAGGCATAAGGCAGGCTCCTAGAGAAGCTTATGTGCTGTAGGGAAGAGTGTGTGCTGAGCTGATAGTAAGTATTCTTGTATCTGAAGGCAATATAACTGAGTTCCTGTAGGGAAAAGGATGCCCTGAAAGACTTTTGGGGAAAGGGGAAGCTGGTGTCCTGGGGCGACTGTAGCTGCTAATAAAAATAAAGCACTGGAGATGTTGGAGAGTTTCCTGCACTAGTCAATGGTTTTCAGCTCTGTGTCTCAAGGCAGAATGAATGTTTAGAGCTAAACAGGCCAGTAAATGAGTCTGTCAGAAAGCAATGAAGTGCTAATGACATGCTGTTAGCTAGCTGCTTTTTCACTCTAATTTTACAGGGCAGAGGAAGCCAGAGGTTAAGTCATTGGCTTGAGGTCACCCTGGTCGAGCAGTATAAGAGGTTTTTGGCTTTTGCCTCAGTTGCTAGACTGTGCTCCTGACCGAAGAGGGACGTGGAAAGGACTAGGGAAAGCAGAAGGAGCTGGAGAAACTGTAACTGGTGTGTTAAGTCCAAAATAGAAAGAAATGTGGTCTGATGAAATGAATAAAACAGTGAAACAGATGCAAAGGGAGTAAGAGGGAACTGGGAATAGCTAAAAGTACGGTACCATCATTTTTATTTGTTTATGAGTTATATTATGAAGTGAGGAAATAAAGGGAAAATGCTAGATGGGCTCACTTGGAAGCATTTAGCATATTTCCTTATGATGTCTTTGTCAAGACAGTTCATTTAGATTGGCTGAACATAAGGTCTGGTATGCTGGAAACAAATCATAAGTAGAAGGGACTGATGGTAACTGCAGGAGGAGATGTCTTCATGAGATGCTAATGCAGCTTCAGAATAAGATCTTAAAATGACGGTCTGGATGAGGGAGTGAAAATCATTTTGAGGAAATAGAATTTTCTTTACACACACCAAAAAAATGACCCAAAAAAAATTGGGATGTAGAGGGAAAAGTTAAAGAAAATATGGGTGGGATATAATAAAAGAAGCTTCATCTCAGAAAAGTGCAAGTTAGCACATCTGAGGGAAAAAATCCTGGGATGTAACATTTCAAGAGAAGAAGAAACTTGGAAATAGGACTCCCAAGAGGAGAGAAGAAAAAAAATGTATTTTAAAACCTGGGAGATTTGGAACTCTGTAAGAGGGATCAGACCAGGCTGAGAAGTTAAGCTTCATTATAAAGACCAAATATAAATTCTATAGAACTTGGATGCATCGAATGTAGACACATCCCTAGTCTTTTTCCTAACACTTATTTTAGAGCAGTTTTTGTATGGGTGGCTTTTTAAACAGGCTGGGACCTTTTTGTGGGCAACAGTAAATAACCCTTAAAATCATCAGATTTAAAATCAGTCAGGTACTGAAGTGGCAACGGTACTTTGTCTCAGAAGAAGTCTTAGTGGTGACTCAGGTATGTTGCTTTTGTTCTCTCTATCAAATAGTCTGGAATAATCTCCCAAAGGAAAGCAGGAAACCTAATTGCTTGCTATTTTCAACCTGAGCTGATCAAAGTCATGACCTGTCTAAGATCTTGCTCCAGAGAAGCCAAAGCTGATGGGTGGAAAAAAAATTACCTAGCTGATCATGGTCTGCTGTATCTCCAATAATATTTAGTCCTTCAAAGGAACAATAATTTTTTTTAAAATCAAACCTCATTTCTTCTCTATCAGGAAGAAATAAAAGTAGTTGTATTTCTGATCCTCACTATTTCTTCTTCAGGTTTCCCCTGTCCCCTTCAGTAGTGACCCCTAACCTTACAAATCTTGGGAGCATTTCTGATTGCTCCACGGGGGAGCAGCTGGTACTTACCCAGGAGAACCAGCGAGTCTGGGTTGACCCTGTACTCCGTCTGGTAGGACAGGCTGCCTGAGCTGTTGAAGCTGGTGGAGAGCTCTTGGTGGAGCACTGTGTTTACCCTCTCAGCAGTTGTTTCCTTCTGCTGACTCTCAGGGATTTGGAGGGTGAACCAGAAGAAGAAGGTCAGAGCCCCCTCCCTAACAGGGAAATATCATGTCAAATATTCTCTACATCTCCAGAACAACTGGAGAGACAAATCCCAGAGATTAACCCCCCACACACTGTTTTTCCACAAATCAGACATATCTGTGTGGAAGTTCCATCTCACTGCTGTGACCCAGAGGAACATCTCTGAGTGGGGCAGGAGAGCTGCAATGTCCATGGTTTGAGTCAATGCATAGTGCTTTGTGGGAGGAAGTCTTTTTATGCCATCTGGCTTTAGTGATGACCATATGAGCTCAAATTAATGTGATAATTAATCAGGACTGGTCTAATGAGTAGTCTCATTTCAGGTAGAAATGATCTTTGGATACTACTGACCAGGGATTGAAAAGAAACACTCAAGACTTCACTGTCCCACCTCCCAGTTGTGACAAATGGTGACAAGTGGATGATTTATGACTCAGTACCTTAGTACAACCCAAATGCTAGGCAGGCTCAAGCTGCAGGAGACTGTGACTGGGAAAGCTCTGTTCAACCAGCTAGCTGAGTAAAATGGGTGGGGGAAGACAAAGAGTTGTTGAAACAAACCTTTGTTCAGTAAAAGGCTAGAGGAAGAGTTGTGAGACTTTTCTTTCCCCAATTGAAAATGGAATTACATCAAAATTGGAATTTTTTTTAGGTGAAGGACAAATTTAGGGGTGCACAGAAAAAAAAATCAGAAGCAAATGACCATTAGTCTGGAAATTATTTCTGCTATCATGATCTATTGTTATGATCTGTAAAGCTGTAGTCCCACATCTGTCCCATTCCACTGTTATCCTGTTCCCAAGTGGTCCATGCTTCTTGGCTGGGATACCTTTTCCATAGTGCATTCTGACCTCTCCCTTCTGGTGCCTAGAATCAGGCCATAAAATTACTTCCTGGGATTAGACAAATTAATTTCCAGCTGCTTAGTTTCTACTGATAATGCCAAGCCAAAAATTTTTTTTCATCTCTTCCCAGTGAATTTTTTTTCCTCCCTTGAACTTTTGCCTCTCTTAAAAATTTCTCAGTTTTGGCTTTTCATCATGGCCTGGGATGAACAAGAACATCAAAATATCCTCAGCTGTGTTATGCTGGAACCATTCTGAATCTGGACTGTCCAGCCTTGCCTGGAGCTCATGTGGAGGGACTGCAGAAATTTGTCATGGCCAGGTTTCAGTGAAACCAGAGTACAATTGACTGGAAGCTTTCACACACGAACAAGCAAATATGCTGTGGGTGCTACTCACCCAAAGGCATACACTGTGCTCGAGTTGTAATATCGACCCAGTTCTGTGGCATGAATCAGTTCCTTCAGCTGAAAAGAAAATGTCATCTGATAACTATAGTGCAATATTACAGGGCAAAGGACCTACGGCCAATCTGGAGTTTCATCCCTCTTGCTGTATAGACCCACCAAGTCTGTCCTTGGATGGGGGTACCTGACCCCTTCCTCTTACTACTCGCTGGAAGGCCTCAAGGACTGTTCATGAAACTGCTCTCACCATGTTCTGGAGCTTAGCTGACTCCAACCAGAAGGCTCTGGACTCCACATGCCCAAGTTCCGGGGAGTACCGGCGATTGAGGACCTGGAGGCTGCCACAGTAAAACTGCAGGATAGATGGTTCCAGGTGCCATGGTCTGTAGTCTGCCAACAGAAGACACTGCTGGAATACCTTGTAGGAGAGTGGGGTTTACCCCTGTGTATGAGTGCCTAAAGATCACTCCGAGTCACTAACATTGGGCTGGGCATTGCTTTGACTACACCCCATCCACCTCCTGCAGGGGGGAAAAATGTGAATTTTTACCTAGGAAATACCAGGTTGCTGCAGCAGCTCCAGCCAGCACAAGAAGGGCAATCCCAAGGGGCACATAGCAGAGGCAGTGATGTGAGCTACTCTCCGATTTGTCATTTGAGAGGGAGCTGGAGTCTTCCTCCTGTTCCTCGGCCTCCATCAGGGGCATCTGGTGACACAGCATGCCATTGTCAGGCTGGGTTTTATGCTTCCCTTTACACTTGTCTCTGCAGGTGTTATGTCATCTCTGTCCTCCTCTCCCAAGATCTATAGTCCCAAGAGATCTCTGGGGCCAGCCATCAAAGACTTTGATCAGAGCTAATGTGAGTAAAACTCCTAAATCAGTGGGCGACTGGCTTCTGGAACACCATCCTTGGTTTTCAAAGATATTCCCTGGGTTTTGCTTTTGCCAAAACCACAAATGAATACAATAATGCATTTTTCGGAATGCAAAAGTGTTGTCCTCCTGGGCTGGGAATTGTTTTAAAACTGGTATTATACTGACCCAGAAATAAATGCAAAAGAAAATCTGTGACCTCAAATGTACGCAGAAATTGCACAAAGCAGCCACAGCCTGGGAGCCCGAAGTTGCACTTTGCCCACTGTGCCATTTTTATCTTGATCCTTTAAAGTAAGCAAACCTTGCCATTCCCACCAGACCATGTGTTCCCAGGCAAAGATGATGCTGGCACTGATTCACTAGCTGAGCTGATGAGAAGAGAGCACCTGGTTAATGTTCAGCCCTCCACCACCCTCTGATTGTGCCAGGGGACACCTGTCTTCTTTGCCCCTCATCTACCCCAGGCTGCTTCTTTTGTTTCTCCCTGACTGCTTCACTTCTGTCAGCCCCAGACTCTGAGGGTAAGAAATGCCATTGCCCAAGAGAGCCTCATTAATACTGCTTATCTCATCCACTTTTCCTTTCCTTTGCCATCACCCAGTGCATGCTTTCCCCCAAAGGCATTCCTGTGTTTCTGTAATTGGAGAGGAAAGGGATATGAATGCATCTGCGTGGGAGGGGACAGAGGTCTTGGGCCTGTGCCCTGTCTATGTGCCTGTGAGTCCTCTTCATGCCCAGTGTATGTGCATGTGGATGTGAGCTTGGAGGCAGGAGTGCATGTGAGGGACTTGCTACAGATGTGGGAAGAGATGGCTGGCCTCATGCACGTTTTACCCTGTGTGGATGCCATTGAGCATCACTTCATAAGGGCAAAGGGGCTTTTCAGTCTCCTTTTCCCCAGTTATGGAGCTCCAAGCCCTCCAGGCTGCCTTGCAACATGGGAACACATTTGCAGAACATAAGCACCAGGTAACTCACTCTGGAACATTAAACCCAGCCTGGTGAACATCATCACTCGGACAAACAGTCACACATCCTCTTGCTCTAACACACCCTTCCAGAGAGGCAGACAGCACAGGCTGCCCTCCCTTGCTCCTTGTGGAGCAGCTCTCTGTGCAATCCCTGGGGAGGATCTCCTTCCCAAGGAGTCAAGCCAGGCAGTACAGGAGAGCAAGGGCACTTCTCCGCTATCACAGTATCCCTTCAGAAACAGCAGGCATAAGCACACAACCACAGATGGAGAGGCAGTGAGAGTAGGGTAGGAAGCAGCAGCAGAAGAGCCTCTTTGTTAGTAGATTTGATGGTAGGCACTGGGGTTTCCCCCAGAGCTGTAGACCTACCTTTAAAGCCTGCTGCTTCCTGTGAGACCTGGCCCATACCCCTACACCAGCCAGCTCACACATGCATGGAGTGGGGGAGAAAGTAGGACATCTATTTACCCAAGCTCAAGGTCTCCGCAGCGATCAATAACCTGGTGTCACGTCCCTTCAGCTCGGCCTTTGTCCTGCACCGTCCTGCCCACGATGGGTCAGAGCACCCCGTACAACCACTTTTTTCTTTTCTGAAATGGAGGGTTTGGAGGCTCACAGGGACAGAAGATGTGCAGGATGAGCAGGGGGGGTCCAGAAAAAGTCAGGGTAAGAGAGCCTCCAGCTGTGCAGAGAAGAACAACCCAGGAGGCTGGCAGAGGTAGCTTATGGTGTCCTCCTCAGGGGACAGGGAGTTGCTGAGCAAATGCTGTGTTCCTTGGCCACCCTCTTTGGTCCCACTGGAGGGAGAGGTAAATGATAGGGTGTGCTCCCCAGCACAGGGATGGAGTAGATTCTGTCTGGCAGGTGTAGATCACTGGATGGAGGGAAGATGGCAGTAGACAGCGTGTCTGGTTACCACAGTGGTCAGGCAGATGAAAGGAAAGCACGGTGCCTCTCAGTCCCAGTCTGCGAGACTCCCTCTGTCTTGCACTTCTCGCTGTCCAGTCTCCTGACACTGGGCTCCCTGCACTCAGTTGCACCACCACTCACTCCTCCCTGAAGCATCTGCTTGTCTTCTAGCCCAGGTCCTTCTCAGGTACTTTTCCTGTACTACCTTCTGCTTACAGCCCCACAGCTCTGTATGTACCCCTTTGTTTTTCACAAAAAGCAGCAGCGCTGCAGCCAGAGCAGAGTAAACAGAGTTATCTTGTCAATAAATGAGTGGAGGGGATGGGCACATGGCTGACTCTTGACACGGGGCTGAGCTCCAGCCAGTGACATCGACCTGGGCCAGGGCTCATTTGGGCTCATTTTGGCAACTGCGCAGAGATAGATGTTTTTAGCTCTGCCACTAGATCATGTTTAGTCTGGGACTGTATGAAGACCAAAAGCCATTTCTGTAGTTGCCTCATGGTGGATTCTAGTAAATAAATGTTAAATGTGGATAAAAAGCTGTAGTGTTTGACTGGGAATGCTTTCAGAACTGCTTAAGAGATTTGAGATCTGATTTCACTTTTAAAACTTACTCTGAGCCAAAATTTCCACAGATAATGAGGGACTAGCTGCCTCATTAGACATATATGTATTCATACATAGCTTTGCTTAGTTTACACTATGAGGGTAGTGGGTCATAACACAGCTGAGGGTATTTCCCAGTGCCAAAGACCTTACTTTTTGCATTCAACTTTCCTGGAAAGAAGAATCTTCCTTCTCTGGTGTTTTCATCAGAACAAAAAATGTAGAATCTCAATCTGATCTATCTAAGCAAGGATACCACATCTGTCACCACAGGCTTTTGAATCAACCAAGGAACCAAAAGCTTGGTCAGATCTGACTTCAGAGGAATTCCTTTACTGCAAGCACCCTTTACTTTCTGTTTCTTCACAGTAAAAAAGAGGGAGAGGTGTGGGACCAGACTGAGAGTGATGTCTATTTGTGAACAAAGTACCTTGGAAAGAAGGATATGAGAGGTGTGACAGCTGTCTCTGCTGTCTCTGGGCTTAAGATAAAGAGAGGACTCATGTCTGTGGCTGTTAGCTCAATATTTTCCACACTGATATTTTCCACACGGTGTTGTTGTTCAGCTTGGGTTTGCCTCTGGTACCGATGGACACCATTGCAGCACGTTTCTGTGGTTTTGTGAACCACACACCGTGTTCGCACTGGTTCGAGACAAGACGGCTCCCCGTGTGACATTTCCAAAGAGCTCTTGGGGACCCCGAAGCAAAAGGGCCCCAAATCACTGAGAGTGTTATGCCTTTGGTATTCACAACCTAGGTTACTCACATACGAGACCACATGATCTCATCTTCCTGGAAGAAAGGTCCGGTTATCGCCAGATCTGACATCGAGCACTTCCTGCCGCAGTGTGTCACACATTCACACCCAGCATGGCTGCAAAAGCTGTCACCATTTTCACAAGGGGGGCAGAAAAGCCAGCAGGATGGTCCTCAGGGGCTTGCAGTAGGATCACTTCCAACTCTGCTTTCTGTTTTAGGTGGCTGAAGGAAGGGAGCAGGAAGGAAAGCTAAAGGTATATTGGTCCGAGCAAAGCTTTACCTAGTTCCCAATTTAGAAAAGCTGTTAATTGTTTCTCCCCATACCAAATGACAGAAGAACACTATAGATTATTTAATATTTTTTTTTATTCACAAAGAGGCAAGCCTTTTCTTTTGTACTCAGCAGCAAGATGTAATCAGGAAGAGTACGTGGATGTCATTTGGCCATGCAGAGAGAAAATTAGAAAGGAGAAAGCCCAGCTGGAACTCAATCTAGCCACTGTCATAAGAGATAACAAAAATGTTTTTACAAATACATAAATAACAAAAAGAGAGTCAAGGAGAATCTCCATCCTTTATTTGATGTAGAGGGGGAACATTGCCACCAGGATGAGGTTGAACTACTTAATGTCTTCTTGCCCAGATGTCCTCAGGGTACCCAGTCGCCTGAGCTGGAAGACAGAGACAGGGAGCAGAAAAAACCTCCTATAATCCAGGAAGAAGTAGTTAGTGACCAGTTGTGCCACTTAGACGCTCACAAGTCCTTGTGGTCAGATAGAATACACCCAAGGGTATTGAGAGAGCTGGCAAAAGAGCTCATCAAGCCACTCTCCATCATTTACCAGTAGTACTGGCTAACCAGGAGGGTCCCAGATGACTGAAAGTTAGCCAGTGTGGCACACATCTACAAAAAGGGTCGGAATGAGGATCCAGGGAACTACACGCCTGTCAACCTGTCCTTGGTGCCAGAGAAGGTCATGGAGCAGGTGACCTTGAGGGCCACCATGTGGCATGTGCGGGACAACCAGGAGATCAGGCCCAGTCAGCATGGGTTTGGGAAAGGAAGGTCCTGCTTAATCAACCTGATTTTCTTCTATGATAAGGTGACCCACTCAGTGGAAGAAGGAAAGACTGTGTATGTTGTCTACCTAAACTTTAGCAAAACCTTTTACACTGTCTCCCACAGCATTCTCCTGGAGAAACTAGCAGCCCATGGTGTGGATATATGTTCTCTTTGCTGGGTAAAAAACTGGATGGCTGAGCCCAAAGAGTTATGGCGAATGGAGTTAAATCCAGTTAGCAGCTAGTCACTACTGGGGTTCCCCAGGGCTCAGTGTTGGGGCCAGTCCTGTTTAACATCTTTATCAATTACCTGGATGAGGAGATTGAGGGCTCCCTCAGTCAGTTTGCACCAAGCTGGATGGGCGTGTTGATCTGCTGGAGGGTAGTATGGCTCTACAGAGGGATTTGGACAGGTTGTCTTGATGGGCTGAGGCCAATTGTAGAGGTTCAACAAGATGAAGTGCCAGATCCTGCACTTGGGTAACAACAACCCTATGCAGTGTTACGGGCTTGGGGAAGAATGGTTGGAAAACCACGCAGCAGGAAAAGGATCTGGGGGTGTTGGTTGACAGCTGGCTGAACATGAGCCAGCAGTGTACCCAGGTGGCCAAGAAGGCCAGTGGTATCCTGGCCTGTACTGGAAATAGTGTGGCCAGCAGGACTAGTGAAGGGATTATCCCTCTGTACTTGGCACTGGTGAAGCTGCACCTCAAGTGCTGTGTTCAATTCTGGGCCCCTCACTACAAGAAAAACATTGAGGTGCTGGAGCATGTCCAGAGAAGGGCAAGGTTAGTGAAGGATCTGGAGCACAAGTCTTATGAGGAACAGCTGAGGGAGATGGGATTGTTCAACCTGGAGAAAAGAAGGCTCAAGGGAGACCTTACTGCTCTCTACAGCTACCTGAAGGCAGTTGTGGTAATGTGGAGGTCGGTCTCTTCTCCCAGGTAACAAATGATTAGGTCAAGATGAAATGGCCTCTAGTTGCACCAGGAGGAGTTCAGTTTGGGTATCAGGAAAAATTTCTTCACTGTTAAACATTGGAGTAAACTCCCTAGGAAAGTGTTGGAGTTACAATCTTTGCAAGTGTTCAGAAAACAAGTAGACATGGCACTTTGCGATGATTTAGTGAGAATGGTAGTACTCAGTCAAAGGTTGGACTTGATGATCTTGGAGGTCTTTTCCAAGCTCAATGATTCTATGATTCTATGAAGGAAAATTGAAAAGCTTATGAAGATCTACATGGGGACAAGATACCCACCAGTGCAACCAGGATCTTTGGCCCATGTAAGACAGAAAATTACTCATCAGGGGCAAGGGATTAGGTGTCTCTTTTCGAAGTTGGAAGATTCCCAAAGTACATGGGAGTACATGGGAGTACAACGGAGTAGTCCATGTGTTGAGACAGGTAGTGAAGAAGCTGATGAGAGGAGAGGTACAGTTCCCACAGCCCTCTCAGCTACAGGCAGACTCAACTTCTTTGAGCAGCTCTTTTGAGGGGAAATCCAAGCCAGTGGGTCACCCTATAGCTGGGACTCCTAATTACATTCAGGATGCATAATGCAAGGTCAGGTAACAGTGTAGGACCAGGACAAAGTGGAAGCTCGATGCTTGTTCAGATAGAGATAGGAAAGAATTAGCTTTGTTAACACTCACAGGTGTGACAGAAGTACTAACAAGTTCAATATCCTTGAGTTTTATGGTATAAATACTCTTAGAAAAACTCTTAGAGGAAGTCTAAGAACTCTTAGCACAGGGTGGTATTCTCCCACTGCTGAAAAGTCCAGATATATGGCAAGAAAGTGGACAGATGGTACAGATGTTGAACACAAGGATCAATGTAACCAGAACAACCTGTCTTCCTTTGCTTGCCACCTTTCCTCTGTGGTGTGTTGCTTTTTCTTAACCCAGATAAGTACATGTAGAGGAAAAAGAAAAACAAAGTCTGTGCTGTCTCCATTCTTTATGAGCGGATTGAAGTTTTCTTTTCAGTAAAGGTGCTGATTTGCAGTTAGTATTCTGGTCTCATTCATTGTATCTGCTACTAATTAGGTAATGGTTTCTCTTGAGCAATGGAAGGAATGGGCAGCACGGTTGTGATGTTTTCCACTAATACAGGATGTGGGATGAACTATTCTGCAGTCAGCTTAAGGTAGTCAAGTAACTGTAGTTTGCCAGAAGGGCAGAGAGGCTTTCGATTTCATGAAAAATATTGTAGCAAGAATGGGAAATTGTGTGAGTTAGTTTTACTGCCATTATCAGAGCTGGAGGAAAGAAAGAGGGGGAGGGGATTTCCCCAGTATTTTTAACCCAATAATGGGGATTTCTTTTTTACGCTGCACTGCTGACACAGTTGTGGCTCTGAGCTGATCTTGGAGACTCGAGTCTAAAGCTGGACTGATTAGCTTAGAATGTAATCCCTGATTAAAACCTGAAGTGGGGACACCATAGGAAAAAATCACACTCTTGGTCAGTCAGAAGGAGATGTCTTCCTCCATTTCATCATCAGCCCCAGCAACGACCGGCAGTGATATTGTCCCCTGTACAAAAACTCATTTCCACCTCTTCAGGCATTTCTCCCTCCCATTAGAGGTTTTCAGGCCAGAATAAGGCAAATGAACCATATGCCTGCTCAGCCTCAAAGCTGAGTTCTATTTTACACCAAGATGCAGAGCATGGAAATGCTGGCACAGCCTCCTACTGGGAGCTGGGAAGGGAAAAGCAAGGTGGTGTGGTTCGGGATGTTACTTGAGCATTGTGGGAAGCATTTTCTATACCATCAGAGCCAATAATAACAGAAAACCAGGTTCACCTATGAAGATGGGTCTTTGCTGGCCTATGTTCTCCAGCCTCATTAATGAGCAGTCCCAATAGGTTTGCTACTGAAGTAACATTCTTGTCCTGAATAGAAAACCTGTCAATCTAGCCTTCCCCGCAGAGGTGGCTTTTACCATTTGTGAGTTTCCTCCAGACCAATTCTAGATCGAGCAATGGCTATACTGGCTTTGGAGGTCCTTCAGAGAAAGGTAGGAATCAGTGTTTGGGACCTGGCTGGAGAAGGCTGTTTTGCATGGATCCTCATCCTGTCTTTGCCTTAGAGGTGGAAGCTGGGAGAGAGAAGAGGTAGCATTTGCTGCTGGTGTACAGCGGTCAACTGGCGGGTCTGCCTTCCCACTCTGCTCTGTTGCATTGATAGTATTGCTGTCATGCAGGTCCAGTGGATCGGGAAAGTCAGTGTTCAGCTGCTGGCACAGGGCCTCATCAGGTTGTGAAACCGCTTTGTCCATCACCTTCTCATCCTGTTTCAGAGCTCGTGTTGGTGAGCTGCCCTCGCTTGACCCAGAAATAGCCACGGCCTGCTGGGCTTCACCTTCTGTCTCTCTCATGATGGAGCTGTTTTGGAAGCCCTGGGTCGCCTTGATACAGTGAAAGAAGTTGCGAGGCAACACGGTCATGTCCTCTGCCAGTGTGCAGAGGTCTGGAGAGGGGAGAGCATGGTGAGACTTGCCATCCTTGCTGCCACTGCCCTCCTGGGTGAAAGGCTCATATGTGAAGTAGACCTGACAGGGCTCGATCTCAAAGGAGTTGGGAAGGTGGAAGAAGAAGTAACCTTGGTTGGTGAAGCAGCTGGATACAGAGTGCACACTGGTTTCTGAGGGAGGATCAGGAGTCAGGGATCCCTTGGAAAGTAGAAACCGGGATTCCTGGTCATTCTTCTGCATTACTTCGAGCACAGAGATCTCTGGGATTGTGCTGTTCACACAGTAGGAAGATGTGGAGAATGGGGACGAGAGCCATTTCTAATGGGAAAGAAACATGGGAGAGAGAGTGAGAGAGAGACTGTGACACCCAAAGTATAGTACTCAGTGAGGAACAAAAGGTTTCTTTTCCTGAGTGACCACAACAATTAAGTGATCTGTTCTCTGTTCAAGCACCAGTTACCAGGAGGAAATTTAACATTCATGATGTCTCATCTGCAGGATTTTCAGAGAGACTATGTCTTTCTGTCCCTTTGAAATCAAGAGTGGATCTTATAAGCCTATATTTTGAGATTGCTGGAGCAGGGAATGGAAGCTGGAGAATTAAACTGAAAGGAAGGAAAAAACAAAGGAGGAAAAAAGCCTTAGAAGACCATAAGATGAAGTGAAGGTGGAAACATGAAAAACAGTACTGAGGTGCATCTCATGCGATCTATTCCTAATACATCTACATGGTCATATGCAGATTTCTCATCTAAAGTGCTCTTCCAGGCCCCTTGTGCCTAATTTCCACATTCATCTGGTCAACATCCTGCAGTGCATCATTATCCTTAAAAATAAACTGGTTTTGATGACATCCAGCTTCATTGCCTTTATGGCCCATAAAGCCAATTTTTCAAGTTCTCTCTGCACTGATAAAGTGTCCTCAGTGCCTGCTGCACACCCCTGTTCCCCTGCTCTGCACTCTTCCCTGTAGTTTAAGCTTTCTAAAGCTTTTTGCACTTAGGCTTTTTCAGAGCTTTGCTGTCTCTGGACCCTCTGCAGTTTGTTTCCATCTTTCTTAAAGCAAAATGCCCCTTGGGATCACCTCCCACGTCTTGCATCTGACACTCCTTTTAATACTGCACAGAATGGTGATTGTCTCCTTGCAGCTGCCCATACTCACAGTGAGACTAGGGGAAAGGAAAAAGTGGAGCGGAGGAAGAAGGGAAAGAGACAAGAATGCAGAAATTAGCTAAGTGCCACCCAGTGGGATGGCAATTCACATTAGGAACAGAGGAAAGGCTCACAGCTAGGAGGAGGGGATCATAGCAGGAAATCCTGCTGGGAAGAGCTGGGCAGCCTAGGGCAAGCAGGGAGACATCAAAATGGGGTGGAAGGGGATCTTGAGAGGCCAATCTCCCTCCTGCAGGTCCCTTTTTTTCTCTCAGGCTGCCCATTATGGAAGCAGGGTGCCGAGGTTTGCGTGATTTGCCATTTCTCAGTTCTGTAATTAGAGATGCCTCAGCTGAGTGTCAGGTTTAGAAGGTCAGAAAATAGAAGTCAAGCAGAGAACTCAGCAGCTGGTGCTACAGGCACAGATGTCGTGTGTGCATGTGTAGGTCTGACAGGCTATCTGTCCTGGGCATGTGCAGTTGGACACTCCTTCCCCTCATTTCTCCCTCCTGGAACCACATGGTTCCATCCCCAGTCCAATACCTGAATGTCACCTCCGTGAAGCGAAACAAGTGGGGGAAAGAACTTCTCAGGATCTGGGATGTGAATCTTCAGGATCTTTTTAAACCTTGACAAAAGAGAAGGAGAAGAACAAATGAAGTAGGGCCTGACCCTGATCTCTCTGTCACTGTGGAGGGGTAGGAGAGAGCATTGCAGCTCACAGGTAATAGTCCAGTATGGAAGAGAGGTAAAATAGGAACAAGCCTGAATGCTGTCCTTGCTTTTGAGTGGTCTGACATGCAGTAGCTGAGGAATGAGAGGTATAGAGATGAGACAGTTAAAGCTGGCATTGGAAAATACATTGCTCTCAGCATCTTTAGGGAAAGGCAACCACCACTTCATTGGTTTCTCCCATGCCTTGGCTGATCGCTTTAACCTCTCCACCCGCCCCCTTAAGCCCCTGTCCTGATGACAAGCTGAGCAGGTTTCCCTTGTTTCCAAGCTCCAGCTGTTGTGAGCTACCCCTTCTTTGCTTTGCTGCCACCACAATGACTTGGAGGACCACCTGGCCTGAGCAAGACCATCACTGGCAAAGCTCTGCCACAGCTCTCTGCCCTCTTAGCAGGATGCTGCAATGGTACAGCTGGAGCACAATGGCTGTGCAAGCCATCTGAGTGAGTATGTCTTGCATCAGTACAGAGGCCTCTGCTTTACTGGAACCAGCATGTTGTCATCCTGGGGCAGCATGAAGTGATCTAATCTGCTCTTATGTTCCTCAGAGAGGTAGGCTGATCCTGTTATCTCTTTCCTGAAGCTTTGCTCTTAGGAAAGACCCTCCTGACCTCTGGAGGCAATTAGTGTACTCTCTGAAGCATTAGAAGTTGCTAGTTCTTGCATATAAACTACCTTACATCATTGCAGATGCTATTTTTATTCATGCGTGTCTAATCCTTCCTTGCATCTTACCTCAGCATTATTCTCCATTCAATTCCCCTAGGTTAAGGAGGCCTTTTTAACTCTCTGTGCTGTACAGCTAGCACTTCCTCAACTTTGTGTTATGATCAGGGTAAAACAGTGACCAGTGACTTTCTCAGTATCCATCTTCCTTCAGCATGGTTCTCTCTTTCCTTACACAGAGACCATCCAGCCTCTGCTGCTTCATCCCTGGAAATATTTCTCCCTGCCCCCTGTCATGAACATCAGCACCCTGCTTCTTCGCCCCTGACCCAAGATGGGAAAACCTGTAGCTATTTCTAACTGCATCGTGCTGACAGGTCACTGTTCCTATTATTGCATGGGGTAACCTTGTGAGACACTTTCCATCCTGAATAAAAGCAATGCCTGGGTAAAAATGCTGGCAAATAGATCTTTAAAGCATCATATAGAGGTTTATCAGTGTGTGAGGACTGCACAGACCAGGGAGAAGAAGAATTGTACTCCTCACTCAAGAGTTTTGGCTGCAGATCAAATGTCACCATGTCCTGCTTGAGCTCTTGCTGGAGCATTTAAACGAGAAGGTAGTGGTACCTAGGCTTGCTTGGTCCTCGCTACAGAGAGAGTGCTCAACCCAGTGACCTGCTTTTGAAGAGGCAATTTTGATGCGTCTCTGCCAGGAAACACCACTCTAAGGCCTGGGCAGCAAATGTGCTGAGGTAGCTGTTTTAAATTTAGCCAGGACGTGGCACCAGGTCACCGCAGTGTGGCACAATACAATGATGGTGGTGAAACCACATCATCTTGGGTGGTGATATGTCTCCCCAGGCAAATGTTAGCCTCAAAAGGTTGGCCTATAAACCATATTTCAAAGTCATCTCTATCTTGACTTCTTACCAAGTGAAAAATAACCCAGATTTTGAGAATACATACAAGATACAGGAGAGGAACAGAGATGAAAACTTGATTCTCATTTACCATTTCAGGTTCCGTAAGCTAATAAGGAAGGCAGTCCCAATGATGACGAAGAGGAAAGTGCTCACTATAAGAGCTTGCAGGGCTGGCCAGGATGTTTCTGCAAGATGAGAAAGACCAAAGAAATTGCTGTGAAAATTTAACCAGGATTCTGGAGGTAGAACCTGCAGCCTTTTCATGGCTGTTCAAGGTGATCAAAGTGAGCCTTTGCTATAATTTTATATATGATTACAGTATACAGAATTATAATATACAGGTCAGATACTTGAGTTCTGACGTGTTGTGTAGGATGCCTTTGAGCTGATATGGGTTTCAGAGTCTAAGCATTGCTTAACAGATAACTTCAAGCTGAAGAGCTTGAACCCCCTGTTCATAACAGCGCCACCACTAGGGTTTGCCATAGATAAGGTGCCACAGACTGCTGTTTGAAGTGTCCATCAACCTGTCTATCTCCTTGCAAAGGAAAGCAGGTTCTCCTCAAACCAGCTAAAGTGGGATTGGAGACTTGAAACAGCATTATGAGTCAGTGGGGGAAACAGAGTCATTGGGTTCACAGGTCTCTGAGAAGGCAGAAGGACAAGGATGGTTAGGGATCAAGGGGTTGGTTTCTTTCTTTAGAGAGCTGTAGCAAAGCTTTAGGAGACTGGGAAGGTTACAGCTTTACACCATATTTTAGTATTTGGATTGTAGCGTTAGGAGAAAGAGATCGAGTTCCCACAGTACCAGGGCTGCCAGCACTCCTCAGACTTGTTTGGCATCATATCAAACTTTTCTTAATCTGCCACTTTCAAACATATCTCCCCAATCCACCTTTGTTTGGTTTTGCTATTCTGGTGCCTGTTTCCCCCACCTGCCCCTCATTTCCATCCCTCATATACTTTGGTCTGGGCATGCAGAGCATCTCTGGAGTAGTTTTTAGGGAATAGAGAAAAATAAAAGAAGGAGGATATGTTTTTAGTACATTCTTTTTTTCCTTGTCCTTGAGATGCTACTCAGATCACTTTGACTCCTCTGCCTCGGGTATCCTGGTTATCTTTGGGTCTTGGTTGCTATGACAACTGGTTGCGGCTGTATCCTATTCACTGACATCACACACTGTCAAAATTTGATTGCCACAGCAACACAGTGCCCTTTCTAAACATAGCTCCTCTGTTTATATCAGCACCAGGCACAACAGGGAGGGCTTGAGCAGGGGCAGAGTGGGGGCGACATGAGAAGGAATAACATCTATCTGCTCAATTTGGAAAAAAAATGACAGAGACCACAGCCAGTGACTCATCAAAGGGCACTATTTTTCAAGGCTGGAGGTTCATGCAGTGACTGATGCAAGTCTCAGCAGACCTTTTTGAGAGGGACTTAACATGCATGTAAGTCTATCTCTTCCATTCTCCATGAGGCTCTGCTTCTTAGGCTCAGGCGTCATTCAGTTCAGGAAGCTGAGAGCTCTGTTTCACTGTATTTCACTGCATTTCACTGATTAGTACCTCCAATGAACCGAGCCATTTCAGGAAGCTGGATGTATATTCCTAGGTAATGGAAAATGGGAAAATGCCAGTCCTGGCCATTGCTTCTGCAGGTCAGACATATGGCCCTACTGCTCTGGAGAAGCAGTCCCTGATTTACACCTTGTGAATTTTGTCTGGCTTCTGGATGTCAGAGGGGCTTTGTTGGAGTCAGAGGGTCTTTGCCTTTAAGCACTGCTGAACTGGTCTGACCTAACTGATTATGAGGGACAGGTTGTTTCCAACCTTTCTATTGCTCTTTGGCCAACACAGTACTCCCTACCCATTTTCCTTCAGCTTCCCAGCCTGCTTTGGCCCTTCTACCTTCTTTTCCCTGAGTCCCCATTTTCCCCTCCAAGTTAGACTACCTGACTGATCCTTATGGTCAGCATGTGTCCTCCACAGTATCGGCTTGCTCCAGTCACTCCATACGCCTTTGTAGGTGCTTCTGGCACTTGGCCTTGCACGGACAGCTGCCTCATATTTCGAGTTGGGTGAGAGTCTCTCAAAATTTGCCCACATCTGGTCATGTTCAATGGGCAAGTTCATGGCCTCCTGGGAGTAGGGCAAATTTAGAACATCATCAACACCCTGGTTTACAGCCTCATGTAGTCATCTTTTCCAAAGCCCTCAGAGAAGACCTGTCTCAAATTGCTACACCTTGTGCACTGCTTTTTCACCCTGGAGGAAAATTTTTCTTCACTTTGCTTTTTTTCATCCCTTTCAGGTCTGTCCTGGAACTGTCTGAATTTCTTTGTGACAGCACTGAGTAAAATGGGATCCCCATCTGCCTCCTTGTCATCACCAAACACTGGCAGCAGGTGACAGAGATAAAAGGGTGGGGGTTGTCATCCACTCTCCAGCTTCACTAAAACTGGTTTCATCCTGAAGAGAGGCCCAGGAGCAAGTCTTGGGTGATATAAAGAAGACCAGGATTAGTATGGTAACAGGTCCCAGTATCCCACTTCGTACTCACCTCCCAGGACTGACTCATGTTTCGGTACCGCACTTGGTATTCCCGCTCTCCATTCAAATAGTGAGAGGAAATATTCAGGTTCCATGTTAAGTTGGAGGTGTTTTCAGTTATGTTAACCAGATGAAGATTTCCTGGAGGCCTCAACTTTACTGGAAAGAGAGAAGGAGCAGGGCCGATATCTCCACTCTGTCCATAGCAGGACTGCACACCAAGCCCCATGGCAGCAAGGCTGGTGTCTTGGCTGTGCTCACAGACTGTAGCAAGCTACAGCCACATGAGAGAGTTCATGAATTCCCCCTCTCTGATCCTCCTTTTCCCCCACTGTCACTAACTGCAAAAAGCCTATTGCCTCTGGGCTATGTTAAAGGCAGCTCCTCCTCTGAGCCTGTGAGAGTGGCCACTGCAGTCAGCGCAATCAACCCATGGGGCCAAGCATCCTGTCTTGTATGGGTGATCTGCATGGAAACTGTATGGATAGGAGACAGTTGCTTCCCAGATGCTCTTTCAGAGAGCTACAGCCACAGAGATGGAGTTACATGGACTGTCTAGGCTGATTCTTGACTCCAGCCATGCCTTCTTATGCCTCGTCTCGCAGCAGCTCTATTGGACATCTCCTTGAGACAGGTAAACTCACACATCCAGCAAAAAAATGTCCCAAGCAGATGTTTTGCTTTTGGATTAGTGAGGGGAATCCTTTCAGCAAAGACTGGTGTGTGCCAAAGCTGGCTTAAAGGAGGGTGGAAGCATACACCTAGTAGGAGGGCAAAGGAAGAGCTGCAAGACTCCTTCTTGCAAAACATTTTTTGGAAGGGGAGCTGAGCTGCCATTGCCTGTTTGAAGCAGAACTTCTAGGGCAAAGCACTCTCATTTAACACTGTCCCAGACACAGGACAGGCCATGATGGGATTGGCATGAATCTACATGATAAAAGTGCAACTGGCAGAAGACAATGTGTTCCACCTGTGCTCATTGTAGCAGGGGACAAGCAAAAGACAGAAGCCTAAAATCAGCTATGGGTATTGCATAGGGGTGGACAGGGAAGAGAAATTAACCATCCTTTCATGGGGAAGTTTCAGAGACTGGAAAACAGATGAGTACTCACTATTTGCAAGGGGACTGAAATTTTCTATTCTCGCAGGTATAGACTTATTCTCTCCAATCTGGCAATGGACAGACATGGCAAGACGGTCTGACCTGGTGAAGCATTGAGTCTGCAAGGAAAATTAACCGCTAGTGACAATGAAGCCTCATGAATATGCATTCAAATTTCAAAGCATTGCCTGTGTATAAGATGTTTAGGAATATTGGACAATAAATATGGAAGATATTTGTGGCTGAAAGGCATAAATCTCAGTGGTGAAGAAGGAACCAAAGATTTATACTTTATGTAAGATTTATACTATACGTGGTTGAATTTCTTTTGTGTACTGCAAGAAGGGCACAAAGTAGTGTGATATGCTAGTTTGCTAAGATTCCTGTATGTGCTGACTAAGCAGGAAAAAAAGTTACTCTCTATGAGTGACATTTATTGAGAAAAATTATTTTTACTAAATCATTTTATGTTCACTGGTAAGATTGAAACCACTTTAGCATTAAATGTTACACTTGAAATGCAATGATACTGAAGGACCACGTGCATCATACACTATTGAATAAGCAATAGGGAAATTAGCTTGATTAGAAAGAAAAAATTTTGGAACTATTTACCAACCCTGCAATTTGTCTTTGCGCATGATATGCAAATGTAAGAAAGCTTATCTATCGTTAGAACTGGTTGTGGCTTTAACAATAAGGAGAATTAGCTCATATTTGGGTGGGCATTTTCTGAAATCACAGGGACTGCAGTAACTGGGTATGACTGAAGGAAGTACATAATGAGTCTAAAATAAGACTGATCCAAATAAAGAATAATACTTAGAAGGTTGGCATCACCATTAGCTCTAGTGATGTGTTGCCGTTGCATCTTGCATTTGACACATCTAACCAGACTTCACAGTAGTTAATAATCTGGAAAATGATATTGACTTCTTCAAGGAAAATGAGATCAAGAGAGGACTTCAGAGCTGGTGGTGATGTCCTCCCTCCTCAGAGGAATGGGTTAGGGCCAAACCCAGCTAATTGAGACATGGGATACTGCATATGATCTGTCTGTCCTGCACCTTTTCTGCATAGTCAGGACAGCATGGCCCAGCTAACGATGAAGCCAATCCCTCTTGCAGTGGAACCCACAGGAGCAATGCATGTCAACAACACACAGCACCAAGCCCAACTCCAGAACTATAGTCAGGGATTAGGTGTGGGCTTTTTATACTGCTCCTGAATGTCACACTCCTTATACACCCAAAACACACATACAAATCTTTTCTACCTTGTCATTAGCTAGGCCATCCCAGATGAATTACTCACATTATTGTCTTGGCTGAAGGTCTTGATGCATCTCCTCAGTCCTCTCTTGAGTTCTGCCTTGGGTAATTCACAGTCCTTCTTGTTTTTTCCGGGTAAGTGAGATGACATGAGACTCAAGGTAGAGAACAACAATGAGCTAGGAAGTTTGTTTTGTGTTTAGTCAAACATTATGTAACACTAAAGGGCTCTCAAAGCATTTTGCATCCTCATGTATTTGCTCAACAAGTTGCAGCAAAGATTTAATCCTACTTGCTCTCCCCACTGCACCGCTCAAACAAATTTTATGTGCTGGCACATGGAGAGTCAGTGCATCCCAGTTATTTCAGGCCAAAGATAACAGTAGATTTCCAGTTTCAAAGACTTTACAAAACCCTCTTCCTACCCTCTCTGCATCCTGTTGATATCAGAGGGCATGCAGAGCTGCCCACAATCGCACCCTGCAGCCCTGGAAGACAGGTGCCTTTTCCAGCCCCTCTAGGATTTACAGGTCTCCTTCAAACCACTGAAAGTCCTGTAGGATCTCAGATACTAAGTAACATGTACCTTCTGAACCAAGTCACATCCCAGTCAGTGAGGACTGTACGTCACACATGGCAGCACCATGCCATGACCTCTCTTCTGCTCTAACAAGCAGCTGGACAGCCTAAGCTGAACTATGGCATGGGGGGGACAGCATGGGAGAGCATCTGTAGGGCTGTAGCTGAAGGGGTATCTGACTGAGGTCCCTGATCCAGCTGTAAGGTCAGATCAGGCCTGAAACTTGCTGAGAGTGGGGAGAGGTGCTGTCCTAGGGCCCCGATCAAGGATGGTATAGTGACAAATCCAGCCCAAGTTCCAGCCCCAGCCTCTGTGATTCACACCCATGGAACAACATAAATGTTTAACTTTCTAGGTCCATGCACCAGGCCACAGGATATACTTGCCCATCTAACCCCATTGGAGGTGTCTCTATGACAGTCACAAGTAACCCAACCACTGTCAGAATCACACTGAGCCTCTCCTGATGACAGGCAGCCAGGGAAGTCCTGGGGTTGGTTGGTAAACCTCTTGACTAGAGATGTCTTATTAGGAAACGACACAGACTCAGCCAGCCTCCACTGCGGCACTGGCCACATACCTCCCCTCTGCTGGGAGGCATATGGGAGAGGAAAACATCATGAACTGAGAGAGATAAAAGGAAAGGGAAGGGGGATAGTATTTGTTCTTACTCAGGGTGAAACATTGCAGTTATTTCTGGCAATGGGCAAATGGCCTCCGTATAACTTCAAATCCACCCTTCTCCACCCCCATGTCTATACATCCACCTTTTCCATTGAAAATGTCTTTCAGTCCAGAGGGTGGCTAACAAGACAAGGAAGAGGGATTTTTTTTTTTAAATGAAGCATGAATAGAGCCATGGAGCTCGAAGATGGGTTGTGCAAGACAGTTTGTGACTGTCAGATGGCAAACATTGAGCAGTGGCTGCCAGCATCTTAGCCCACATGGGTTAGAGACAGAGTACAAGACAAAGCACCTCAGATCTGTGACTCCACTACACCTGGCTTGGGACGGGGTAGCCTACATTTTTGTTAAGTGGCATTGGCTTTCCTCAGCCTCTCCAATCACCTACCTGTCACAAAAACCTTGATTTGACAAAATCTCCAGCTGACACGGTGCTTCAACCAGGTCCCTGCCTGGGTCCCAGTCACAGAAGAGAGCCGCCCGTGAGTCATACCAACAAGTTAGGCTGGAGGCACCTGCCAGCAGAGAAGAGATGGACAGCAATGTGGCTCAGTCAGCTTGGAATTAGTTAGTTAGCCATCACCCTGAAAAATTCTGCCCCATCCCAAACTACAAACTGACTCCTCTGCTGGATAACTCCAACAAAAAAGAAAGGCAGAGCCACTCACTTCTCTATGTCCTTGGAGGCTGATGTGCTCATAAGAGACCTGTGACTCTTGCAGCCTCCTCTGGCTGTATGTTACAACAAGAGCATTGCACAGCAACATACCATGGCACACACATGCCTCCGGCTGACTCCCCTCCCTGCCCACCCAGCTGGCACAGGTCAAAGGAATTGCTTCTTACCTTGTGCTGAGTCTGATGCCCACAAGGGATCCATGAGGCTGAACAGGCAGAGGTGAGACAGAAGCAGCAATGAGGGCTTCATCTGTACTGGTGACACACTGAAAGAGAGAAGACACCCCCACAACATAGCTCAGCAGCGTAAGTAAGGAAGATGTCAAGAAGTCATCTCACAGGAGGCATCCACTGTCCTGGGGCAGGGCTCAAAGCCACTACCAGTCTTCTAGGCTCAGAAACCCATATCCCTTCCACTCTGGAGTCTGTGCTCTTCCCTCAGCACTTCACTGTTTTCCAGCCTTGGGTTCTTTTCTCAGCAGTGAAACTGTTCACAGGGCAGCACAGATAGGCTGTTTGCAGGAATCGCGCCTTCTGAAAACGCGTGAGTGAGTGCACAGCAGTCCGTGTGTGTTGTTTCAGGCTGCTTGCTGACTCAGGTAGAGAGTGCTGCCTTGGTTGCACATGTGTTGTGCTTTGAAGAGCTTCTTTTTTTGGTAAGCCCTAAGGCTGAAATAACTAGGTGCTTGCTGAGTAAGAGGGGTCTCTGAATGTAACAGACAAAAGTTAGTTGCAGAGCCCATGGCTTAGGAGGCAGATTTTGAACAGCGTGTTTGGACCAGGGGGGAAATCAGAGAGAAGAAAGAGTTTTCCAGGTTCTAGAAATTCAAGGCTTTACCACATCAAAAAAATATTACATAGTCATACACAAACTACGTACCATCTGAGTAGACCTTGCTTTGCCTTGGAAGGAGTCGTGCTTTCAGGCATATCAGAAAATCTGGGCTTTGTAATAAGGAAACTCTGCAGCACCCCTCATGCACCCCTGGCACCCAGGAACCCTCACTGTCATACAAAGCCTGTACAGTCACGCTCCGTATTAGACAGACTGGTACGGACTTCTCTCTCTCTCTCTCTCTCCCCATCCACCTGGACACCTGTCTTTTGAGATCTGCCTCTGCCCACAGGAGAAGGAACTACCCTCACCTCACACCAACCCTGGAGCCCAGGCAGATCTGAGCAAAACAAGCTGGAGTCCCACTAGACCTTGCCGGGACTGCCAGAGGAGTGGGAAGAGAGGGTTTATAAATACCAATTCCCATTGTGATAAAAGATTAGGTTCAGAGGAAGAAAAACATGATGATGATACATGAGCAGACAAAGTGAAGAGAAAGAGAGAGAAAGCTGGTGGTGTGGTTGTGAGATGTGGGGTATGATTTGAGAAGATTGCGGACAGACAGGGAGATAAATATGTGTTCAGCCCTCCCCAACGGCAAGATTCAGTTTGTCAGACTGAAACTCCTTCTAAGATGCTTTTCAGATCAGCCACCCCCATGTGGGAGAGAGCTGGCATTGCCCCCTTTACCTTCCAGTTCTAGTCACCAAGTGGTCCAGATGAAGGAAGTCGCTGGGGTCGTGATGTTGGATGGAATCAGATGTTGAATGTCAATGGGAACGGCGAGTGCAAAAAGGGAGAGACATGAAGGCAGATATCCGAGCTCAGTGTATGTCCGTAAGAGGAGAGGTACCTCCAGCCCAACAGTTCTACTCCAGAGCTCTTCCTCTCATATGAGCGTGGTCTCTCTCTGTCTTCTCCCTCTCACCTTTGCACAGGAAGCTGCTGCTTGCTTGCCTTGTCAGACTGAGACAAGGCCCTGAAGTATCGAAAAGGCTAGCGAGGCCAAGAATAAAAAGCCCCAAACCACGTCCTACTTCCTGCTGGTAAAGCAATAGGTGCAGAAACAAGGGTGGAGGGGTCAGGTGTTAGCTTGCAGTGCTCAGATATACTGGGACCAGTTTCAAACCATTGCTGTGAGGCAAAAGAGTGAGTGGAAAAGACTTATCCTCTTGAGACACTGGCAAGTGACCCATAGCTTCCCCTTTCAGACACCCAAACTGATCATTCATATTGCTTTCAGGGTCTGCACAAGTTTACAGATTGCTTTGAAACTGGGGACAGGAGTCTGTATAGAGTAGAAATACCACAGACCACTTTGTGAAAAATAATCTGAGTTGTTGACCTGAGCAATACAGAATGAAACCAAATTCCACATCAGTGTCCCAGTTTCAGAGGATCCATCCTGGGTCAGAGCAGGAGTGGAATGAGGGCAGTGCTGACAAAGACTGAAACACACCCTCACACTTGCAGATGGTGTGACACCACAAGAACACTCATCCCACGGCCTCCCTACCCAGCCAAGCACCCCACTCTCTCCAGAGAAGGAAGAATCAACCCCTCCCACCTGAGACTTGCAGCTCAGTCCAGATAGGCAACACTGCCCTGCAGTAGCAGCAGTGCCTGTTCGGCATGGCTTGTCCGTTCAATAGACCAGACAAGGATGCAAAAAATATTTTCTACCTTCCAAAGCTTCATGTGCCCTCACCTTTGCAGAAAGACAACCCCTTACTTTGCCTTCACATCCAAAGCTGAGACAGACACACAAATGCAAATCTACAGTCTGATAGCTACCTCATTCGAGGATAGATATGGACCTGCATGTGTCCCCACACCCCTCTCTTTTTTCCATACATGAATATGATTCTCTGAAGTGCAGCATATCACATTTCCTGTTTGGTCTGGGCTGCATGATGATGGCCGCTGGTGTGGGGCCAGATGATGAGAATCTCCTCTTACATATACAGTGGTCACCACACTCTGTGCTCCTCATCTTTCTCTCCCAGGGCAGTTCAAGGCCCAAGCTCAGGTCTGGCAAGAAGGTTTGGCTGATCAGAAGTTGCAGGAGGCTAATCTCAAGTTTCCAGGAGGTTTCTTTTTGAGGACTCTATAAACCTGGAGGATGGAATCTCCTTTAACAACAAAAGGATCTTACATTCAGGTAGTGGAAAAAGGGTATGGGAGGAGGATGAGCTTTTAGCCACAAGAAACCCAGCCCAGAGACTGAATCTCAGAAGATATCAGACCTCAAAAAGAAATAGCGTTGGAGGAAAACAGTAATTTGAACACGTGGGCAGAGCCATTTTGCAGGAGGTTGCAATAGTGGATCCTCATGGCAATTTCTGGGGAAGCATTGCGGTTAATCCAGCACCAAGCCCTCACTTAGCCAGCGGTATTGGAGCACAACACCTTTTTCTTCACCACATGCAACAAGGACTGAGAGTCTGAGAGATGTCATCTAGATTCTCTTGCTAGTCACCTGAAGACCCTTGTCGTGGCCAATCTTTGGGAAGACAACTAGGGAATCAGAACCAGTCAGCCTCGGTTGAAGAGGAGCAGGGGAAAGGATGGGCTGCGTAGTCCCCTGCCCTGGTAATCACTGCCTGTGTGTGTTGGGCCTTGGAGGCTCTACCAGGGTGGAGCAATAATGGCATAGATCATCAGGCCACAGCCCACCTTTCCCAGGAACTCTTAAAATGAATGCAGCTTATTCTGGCACAAAGTCCTAAGTTGAAACCATGAAGTCCTCTGAAGTCCTCTGTGAGTAAGTTCTTGGTATCACCATTGTTGCAGCTGCAAAGGAGCATTCATGTTAACCATAAATTTTCCTGTTTATCCTTCAGACTAGGGAAATCTGCAGCTTCCTTAAGACCAGAGATAACTTTGGGAAGGCAAGAGCACAAAGCACCCACTTTTATTGCTCGGTTTATCAAGGAAAAAACTCCATTGATTTTTTTTTTTTAGTGTATAAGAATCAGATTAGGTTGGTTGTGCACTGTGGTACCTGAAATAGCAGAAGAGGAAAACTTACAGTGTAGTTAGTTCTTACAGAAAATGAGGGGTTGCAGCAGTTGGAAACAAGGATTTATCTGGTCAGCCACTGGAGACTGGTTTTTTATGGATCCATGTCTCTATGATAGATGCTTATGCAGATTTTCTGCTATCTAGTAAGAACTGATGTCACACTGAAGACTTGCCCAATGAGGCTTCCAATGGAGAGCCAGAACTCCTCTATTCAGCCATCCTTGCTTAACAGTAGTAAGGGATATACTTTTTCAAGGGCAACTGGAATTGACTGACTTTTCCAAAATTGTGAACGGAGAAGGAATGGTCCAATGGATCAGATAGCAGACAGCCAAATCCCAATGTGTGGAGACACAAACTGCCTCAACATATTTTCATTGTAAACACAGTTTACAAGGTACTAAAGCAACAACTCTGTGGCATAAATAATGGTATTAAGTCCAGACCCCATTTGGCACAGATAAATATGCTTGCCGTCAGCACAGTTTTCGGACTTGATTGCCCAAGATGTTGTGCTACTGAGAATTTGGCACTTTTTATCTCCTTTACACCAATATTGTTAGGAATTGGGCCATTTGCAACGTGAGAAGCCAAACAAAACCACACTATCAGCAACACATGTGAGGTGTTCTTGTTACTACCTTCCTGTCCCCATAATGGTGACTGAGATGGGTGAACTCCGTAGTTAGCATTGTTGTTCAGTGTTAAAGTGGCAGGTAAAAGTGTGGTAATGGAGGTTTGGTTAAAGGTGTTGTTTGGGCCAGATCAGTGTTTCAGGGGCAATGTAAGTTTTAAAAATATTCAAGACTGAGGCATGTGCTTAAGCACATTTTTTTACACACGATCTTGTTTTTTCCCCTCACAGAGAGGGGAGCAGTGCTGCTGAAACTGCTCATTTTCAGTTGCGTGTCTATTGAGAGTCTGCACAAAATGGCAGAGGTGAAGACAAGAACAGAGACAGTGAAGAATTGTGAAGTGCAAAAGTATTGTGTGGTGTCAAACTACCCCACAATTCATCAATTCATCGGGTGTCATTAGGCTGGGCACATCCCTTCCCTTTGCTGGCTCTCAGCTGGAACCAGAGTGCTAGGCTAACTGAGATGCCTTGCCTGTGGTTTGTAAACCACCCAGCTCACCAGGAGTGAGCTCAGTGAAGGGCTCAGTAGATCCATCCTGGTGTCCTGTCCACAGGGCCCTCTGAAGTGGAGCAGTGGAAAGGGTGCAGAACCAGCAGGAGGTGAAGGGATGAGAGCAGAGATGCCCTGATGGACACTAAAATTCACTTCCTGACAGGATACACGGTGAAGATCTCTAGAAGCTCTGTTAGTTATTTTTGGTACTTTCCAAATAATGTTGTTTTAACTATAACCTTTACATTGAATTTCCTGCCAATCGTATATGCACGCTTCTCAAAACTCTGCCATTGTTCTACAGCTGCACTTATTTTCCCCTTAAATTGCGGTTCTACTCCGAAAAAAGTCTGTAAAAATGGCCTTGCAGGAAACCACTGTTTAGTGTATAAGTGAGCCCTTTATTGAATTTGTTCACATTACCAATCTAAAAGAGGCTTTGCTTTGTATCAAAATGGCAAATTTGCTCCGACGTTTTTTTCTCCTGCTCCATCATCCCAAGGGATATTGCTGCTACAGGCTAAACACTGCCCTCAGGTTAATCTCCATCACTGTGTTTAAGTGGAGAGGCATTTAAGCAATGGAGTTTAAGTTCTGGAATCAGGTACCACAACAAAGTAACGATGCTGGACAGCAAGTACTAACCCTAACTAGGCAGCGGATGATGTTCCTGCACTTCTTCCCTTTCAGCTTCTGCCCTACAGAGGGTGTCCTGATAGATCTGACTGATAAAAGCAGTAGGCATCAAATATACAGATGAATACACAAAATGTTCAAAAGTAGGAATTCCCTAGCCCTGTAGGCTATAGAAGAACATGGACAAAAATGGTAGGAAGCTGAGGCATTCACAGTCACTCTCATTTGAGGCAAGTCTGGGGCCAGAGGTGGGAGGCAATGGAGGAGGTGTTCACTTTCACTCCTTGACAGTGATGGCCACAGGCCCAGAGAAGTGGGGAAACAAGGGTGGGAGGGAAAGCATACAGTTTCACTCTTAGCTTGCCTGGCTGTGAAAATGCTGCTATGAACTCATGAGCAGGGGCATGAGACAGTCACGAGATGCCCCCGCCCAGGACCTGAGCCCTGACTCCTCATAATGTTTGGGTTGAACTAGACAGTGTCAGGACTTTGATCAGAGAGGCTGGAGCCCAGCAGCAGAGTCAAGCCTTAAGAAAGCTCTTAGGAGTCTCCCTGATGAATGCTTGTGGTGCCACAAGGGCTGCTCAGACCCAGAGTCCCTCCCTAGAGATACTCAGTGAAGACCTGGGCTGTCACCCTGAGCTTGTCACTCTGTGTCTCTCAATACCCTTAAGCATAGCAACATGAAGGCCAGTACCTACACTCTTGTCTGAGCCTATGCATGTGGTGCATGAGGCACTGCAGGCATTTGAGCCACAGCAGTGTGGCGAGTGTTCTCTGTCAGCATAATTGTGGTGCCTCTGTATGCAGATGGTCTTATCCTGGCACACTTGCCATGGAAAACTCAGCAGTGTGAACTGGAAGGAAGGTGGTATACCCATGGAACTATCAACGTATATGTACAGCTCTCACATCCTCTCTGCATCTCAATTTCTCCAGCAGAGAGAGGGGCATAATGGACATCCTTCCATCTTCAGAAACAAATTCACAGACCAGGCACCAGGTCCCGCATCATAGGTGTCCATTGCCAGGGTCTGTAGGGCCATTATTGACTTCTAGTATTAAAACATGCCCATGCAAGTTCTTAAGGGTTATCCTGGCATTGAATGTTGATGATGCATGGCTAGAGTGCCTACAGAACTTTCTCACAGACCTGTATTGAAGAGGGAGGGCCTGTCCAAGTTATATGTTGTACAGGAAGGCAGCACTGGACTCAGACAACAGCCTTACACCAAATCTATGAGCAAGCAAGGTAATGAGCTGAATGCTGCCCAATTTGCTATTCAGTATCAGCGACTGCTTTCATCCTTGAGGGAAATCATTACCTTGTTACCTGGGCAGTCTTGAAGAGATAAAGCCCTGCTCTGTTTTTCAGTCTGCCAATGTGTTACATCTCTCTCTATTTAAAGTTAGAGGGTACAAATGCTTAACAAGCCTAATATGAAGCAATGACGGCTTCCAGACCTAATAAATTGAGAAAAATTCAGAGATTTATTGTACATTCAAAATTGCTTGGAGGCAAGACACGAAACCGTAAGGAGATTCTTGAGAATAAACCCTCAGGTACTTTGATTAGCGAGGCTTGGTCCCAATTTAATCACATTTCCCTTCCCTCTCTAGAGGAAAAAATCATTACAACCACCACCCCCATTCTTCTCAGAGCTCTCCTTGCTCCTCCGTTTTCTTCATCTCTTTGCCTGAGCAGTTTCTAGAAAGGGAGTTAATTAGACTGTTGATTTTGTTTTAAACTATGCTTGATGATGTCATACTTACCCAAAGGCCAACTTCCTGCTCCCCCTTAAGCCCTTACAAGGGTTACTGATTTGTGACTGTGGCAATTATTAACTTTCATGTCATTAAAATGCTTGTACAGAAATTACTTGTTTGGAGACAGCTTCCTGTCTCCTTACAGCTCGCTGCTCAGGAATTGCATTCGTGTCTCTCCCCTGGGATCAGACAGGAGAGCCATTTTTCCCCTGCTCTCCCCCCATTTGCTCTCTAGTGTCGCTGCTCCCACCTTGGGAGGCAGAAGGTATGATGAGAAAGGCACAATCCGTGTGCCTGGTTGTAAGGAGTGGAAGGGAAGGGTGATGTTCAGGTCCATCACCTGACCCAAAGACTTGAGGTCACTTCAAGGTGATGTACCACCTTGCGAAACAGGTCAACCCAAGGGGCTCCTCAACCCTCTCGAGAGAGCATCTCTCAAAGGTTTCAGCTGTGGGCTTGCTCCTCTAAGGACTTTTCCTCCTAGGGAGTCTACTCTGAGGTGAACTACTTGTATCACAGTGGCTCTGCAGCTTGATGAGGCTTTTGGATATGGCTGCACACAAGTGAAAAGCCCATTTTTTTGGCTATAGGTAGGCAAGACTGCTTGTTAGTGGAGATTACTGGCCAGATCCTGGTGAACACTGCAAAACCACTACTTGAAAAAAAAACAAACAAGCAGTGTGGACATTACTATTTTCACCACTAAGGTCTCTGAGGAGCCTGTAGTTTCTCCTTGAGAGATGCAACACAGAGCCCTGTACATGTGGTACTTGTCAGGTTCGTTGCCATAGCACAAAGTGCAAGCCACATCTCCCCACATCTGCCCCATTGGCTGTGCCTGTATTTAGGAAATGGGATGTAGAGGTCTCAGGGGAAACGGGACTTGGTTCCCTGGTAGAAAGACCTGCAGGGTGTCACTTTCCCCCTCTTCTATTCCTGACTGACATGCATGGGCAGAAGGGGAATCTCCTTTTGAGTATCACCATTCCCTGCTGCTCCAGTACCTCACACCGAAGAGGCAGGAAATGGCACAGAGCATTGAAGAAGTTGATAATTTCATCCTCCCTCTCCCTGCAGCTCTAAAGAGCAATTGCAGCCATCAAGGAGATGGGAAGGCTATTTTAGGCAGGTTGCTGCGCCCCACAGTTGGGAGCAGACTGTGGGGAAGGTCCATGGAGGCACTGCCCTCTGCTTGCACCTGTGCACACATTTGTGCACACAAACACATACACACAGCTGGGACAAGTGAGGAAGCACAGAGGGCATCAAGCACTTGGCTCCACTCAAATGCTTACCCTGGAAACTGGCCAAGGACAATATGTGTCTGCAGGCAGCAGGGTCCTTTCCCTTAGCCAGGGTCTCAGGTGACACTTAATTCTAATAGGAAACATGCACTGTTGCTTTTATGTTTCAAGGATGAGGGTGTCACTACATTTCCCCAGTGCTGACCTTCTCTGCACCCCAAGAGAAAGGATCCCCCTCTTTCTTCCTACTCTCCCAACCCTCTTTGCAGGCAGCAGGTTCCTTCATTAGAGATACTCAGTGTTCTGTGGGAAAGCTGCTGATGAAAAGGACCGGTCAGGGCTTTTCTCTCTGCAGTCTTGGAAATTATGCTGGCAGCCTGGTTCCAGTCTCTCTCCCTCCTCCCCTCCTCCCCTGCCTCAGCCCCCGTGATGGGGGAGGGAAGAGCGTGGGTGGTGGAAGCAGTTGTGGTCCCCAGATGTGTGAATTGTTGCTGAGTAGAAATAACACACCACGGACAAACAGAGCAGCTCAGCTGAGAGCCATCGCTTTGGGCTTGCACCGCTGACCTTTTCCTTTCGCCCTTCTCAGTCCTCACCTGACCCTCCCCCTGCTTCCCCTGCACTTTGCGCTGGGAGAGTTCTCTGCACAGTGCTTCGAAATGGTGAGGAGAGCTGGCACAAGAATGTAAGGGGGGGAGGGAGTAAAAAAAAAAAAGCTCTGCAGCAAAGAGAAAGCTATGCAGTGATCCTCTCTCCATTTCCTCAGGGTTCAGGTTGCCATCCTGCAGGACAAGAGAGTTGTGGTCTGAGCCAATGCACTACTGTCCCTGTCTGGTCTAGCTATTGAAATGAAGGCACAGCTGTTCTGCCTCCACAAGTGGCACGTTTGGTATGAGGGAGGAGAAGCAAGCCTGTCTGAGGGTCAGGGGAGTGCTTCAGTCTCTGGTGTATCACAAACAAATGGAATTACAAAAAAACATTTTAAAGCCTTGAGGGACCAAGACTGAAAACGTGGTACAGCTGTAAAAACCTGCATAAGTATTTTTGAGTCAAACAATACCACCAGCATACCACACAGAGAGAAAGTGGGAGCTGGGGCAAAGTAAGGGCTTGGGAGGTGTTTGGGGCTGCGTGTGGAATGGTAATCCTGTGCCCCCTAAAGATCTACTGAATTGCTGGCTGTGACTGAAGGTGACAGGACTTGGTTGCCTGGGACATGTGATCTAGTGATCTGCCCCACTCCACTACTTCAGAGGAAGAACTGAGGACATGTGAGGAAAAAAATGTGTCTGTAGGAGTGAATGTGAGAATGCCATGAGCCCAGGAAAGCATGTGTGAGGCAAACAAGAGAATGCAGTGATCATCAGGCACCTCACAGAAGATGCTTGGTCCAGGTGTTGCTCTAGGACATCATTGTGTCAAACACCTGAAAGGTGGTCAGGGCTTCAGAGCAGGGGACCAGAACAGTGAAAATGATGCCTGAAGGATGAAGGTCAGTCTGATAGTAGACCTATTGTCCTCCTTCCTCTATCATGGACCTTTTCTTCCTCTGGCTACTTTGAAGCCACAAAGCATCTCCCCCCTCAGAGGTGCACTGCAGTTCACACTGTCTGGGTTCCCCAGTCGTGCAGGCACCTCAGCAGCTCTGAGACTGATGCAGGTCAGCCCTCAGTTCTCCATCCTCACCCACACTGGCATAGGTGCAAGTATTTTAAAATGAATCAAGAAAGAACCCATCCTCTTGCCTCCCACTCACCCAGGGCTGGATTTCTAGCCACCCCAGGTGGATGGGGAGTTCCCTACTCCTTAGCTTCTCCAAGCCAAAAGCTCTCCATCCTTCTTCCTTCCATTTTAACTGTTGCAAACCAAGGGTGGGACAGGTGTGAGACTTTGCAATAATCCCCAAGTCATTTGTGAGTTAAGGGACACAAACTCAAGAGATGGAACAGTCTGTGGATTGAGAAACTGTCAGAAGCCTTTGATTTAAACCTTCTGCCCTGGCACGCAACTGTGGTATAACTGCAGGTTGAGAGATCACAGAAAGCTTGTGGGTGAAGGATAAAGCATATCATTAGGTGAGGGAGCTGTGCTTGTACCAAAGAGGCCTGGAACCTCAGCCCCTCTCTGCCCACCTCCTGATAGCATCTTCAGAGCAAGCCAGGCTTGCAAAGGGCAACAGTTTCCGTCGGCAGGAAGGTGAGAGATGTCCATCTGGAGCTGGTATGTGTGTATACATGTGTGGGTGTCATAGCAGAGTGTGCACTGAGCTGGCCTCTGAAGCCTGGCATGGCTGGGCAAAGGCCTGTTTTCTCACTGTGGTCAGAAAAGGGCCCTGCCACACTAGGCAGTGGAACAGTTGCTGTCAGCCATGCAGCTGTGCTGCATCACCCATGCAGCAGGGTCCACTTCCTGGCCTATGGCATCTCCCAGCCAGCAATGGGAAAACGAGTTCGAGAAAAAGGAGTTCTGGGGCAGGTTGAACACACCGCTGGCATCTGGCTTCAATGTGCCAGATGGAGGGAGGCAGTGGCTCTGCTTGTGGCACTGGGTGGTGCTGGCTGGGGTGTTGCATCACCCCTTCTCCCTCCCTGGACTCTGGGAGATAAACAAGGCTGAGTTGTAAGTGAAGCAGGTTGTCTAGGTGGTTTGGGAGAGGAGGAGGGACACCAGGCTGCGGTAGAGGGGAAACCTGCTATGATACAGTGTGGCAGCCCCCTGAATAGTGAACTGATGTGGGGCAAATCTTGCACTATTGCTGGCAGCTGGTGCAAGGCCTGAGGGGCTGCCAGAGATGCTTCCCACGACTGCACTTCCTATGCTGTGTCCCTGCTCTCCCTGGTGCTTTGCGTGCAGGCACATTCACCTGTGCCCATCTGAGTGCCCCCAGCAGGGTCAAATATCTCCTTTTATATTCCTTTTCTTGCCCTGCTTCTCTTTTCCCCTTTCCCACAGCTATCACAGGGCAAGGAGCTATTCAACTTCTCCTGAGTTTTCCCTGACGTGTGCTTTCTTCCTGAGAGACGGCACCATATACTGTCTTTCACCTCCTCTCTCCCACTCCCCTCCTTTGTGCAAGACCACAAACCTGCAGGAAGCCCGTTTAAAGGGCCAGGCCTGTGGCAAATACCTTGAACAAGCCTGAAATGCAGCCACAGACCCCTTGCAGCAGAGTTTGGACCAGTCTTTCAGGGGAAAAGAGAGGCACAGCTACAGAGGTAGTGCTATAACTGCACACCCCAGGGCACACTTGCTTTGCCCGGGAGAGAGATACTAGCTGTCACCAACCCCTGAATCACATTCCCCAGGGTAGCTCCGTTGCATGGAAAAGAACACATACTTGTGGTGAATGAAGTGGATGGAGGTTTTGTGGCTTTCAGGGCATGGGTGCACTCACTGGCAGGGCAGCAGGGCTGGTCTGACCCAGTCTAGATCTTGTTCCTTGTGCAGCATTACAGGGTCCACCTTGCCTGAGTTGAGCCTGACCTACAGTTCTGACTCCTCAGTCAGGCATCCGTGGTGTGATGGGTGGCACCAGCTACAGACCCTGCCTGTCACCATGCATCTAAGCTCCAATGGATTTGGCTGAAGAGACTCTTCAGGTGGCAAGCTGCAGGACTGAATCACAGAAAACTTTTCTTGAAGGTCTGGCTACACATTTCCGGTCCCCCCTCCTCTCTCACTCCTCACCTTTTGTAAGCGTGACAAAATCACCTCCAATCTAACATCATCTCAGCTCAAGGGGCCAGGAACATGCACAAACACAACCACTGCACTTCCTGAGAACACGTTTCTATCTGCTTCCTCAGAAATAAATAAAAAATGGGAAGAAAGCTGGGCTCTGACATGAGAGAGTATTGCATTTGCTAGGATATATATAGCCCTAACTTTGGGCCTGACACAGGACCAAAGACGCCTGTAAGGATGCATATGATTATGTTTTCCACCCCTTGCCAAATGAAGTGCCTGGTACACATCAAACCACAGGAGAAGCTGTGTAAAGACAAATTAAACTCAAAACAGAATGGCCTATATGGGCACCTTGTTGTATTTTCATGTCTATTCTTCCACCTCAGCAGGAGACCTCTCAGTCCAAAGATGATAAAGAAAATCCCATATACCTCTTTGATGTGCATTGAGACCTCCAAAAGGTATCTCCCTGTCCTTAGGATTCTAATCCTTCTAGATCATCCACTCAAGCTTCCAAGACTCCACTCCCTGCTCGTATTTCCCCTTTTCCCCCAACTTTATGGGCAATTACTACTTGCCTTTCCACCTCTGACCTGAACCTCAAGCCTTTCTCATCACACACAGGTCTTCCAAATATGCATGTCCAGCTTAACTCTGGAAATCCTACTCACCCCAGTGTTAGGGAGCACAAGCGTTCAATGAACAGTTTAATGTCCCTCTTATGTCTGTACTTTCTGGCCTTTACCTCTTGGCAGAGACAAAAGAAATGCTACAGGGAAAATGGAAAACACACATGCTTACTAAGTACTTGATAGAAGGATGTGCTAAAAATTTCACAAGATAAAGGGTCTAATCTCCCTTAAGAGAACTCCCACAGTAGCCCAGCCTTCTTCAATATAATTAAGTACTTGAAGCCTACTCCTATAACCCAATTGTATTGTCTTGGGTCTTTTGTAATTTCCAAAGACTCCTTCTTTGAATTTGCTTAAAGTTTTCCCAGAAAAGAGGAGAGGGTTGTCATAATTAGAAGTGTTCAAGCAGTAAATATCTTCAAGGTAATGGTTCTTCATAAAGGAAACAGACACAAGACTGCCAAGGATTACCCAGGGAAGTTTCAGAGCTGAGTTAGACTTTGTACCTGTCTCTTTTGGGTCCACATCTTTTCCATCACACCATTCAGAAATAACCAGTGCTAGAAGGAATGGGTTAGGAGAGAAAAACAGATTTAAGTGCAAAACAACCAAGGAAAAAAGTTTAATACCACTGAAAAAAAAAATATACAAAAGTTCTTGTAGTTTTTTTGGGTTTGTAATATAAAGCACCATTAATTCCAGAGTACATCACAACTCAGCCTACACCTTCCAGAAAGCACCCAATACTCCTGAAATCTGATTTAGCACCAAGGGAATGTTGTCTTATTTAGCACCAAGAAGCCTGTTAAACACACCCTTTGGTCCCCTTGCCCTCCTCTCTCATGTGCATCAGGCACCATCTGGCTGCTCATGGGTAGCACATGAGACCTGTTACCAGCATTCAATCACTAAATAGAAAAAGGAGGAAGAATGAAGCTTGTTTCTGGAGATATTCAGTGTTAGAGAGACTTTCTTCGCTTCAGGGAGGTGTGAGGCTCAATACACTGTAAAGAGACAATATCTCATTTGCAGCCTGTTGAGGAAGAGAGAAAGAAATTTGGTCCTGAGCATCACTGCCAGCACGCTGCTTCCTCTGTGCTGTCTGAAATCCTCTCTCTGAGCAATTTCACACACTTGACCTGCTAAGGGAGGGAAAGAAACTCATAGTCTCCCTTAGTTCCCATGATCCCATCATCAATGTTTCTCTGTGAAAAAAACAGGTTTGCCTCAGAGAAACCTTGTTTTTATACCCATTGCCTCAATGACAGTGGTGGGTAGGATCCATAGCAGAAAGTTCCTGAAGCTCGTTACAGTCTGTACAGCTTCCTTAGCAAAGAAGGGAGGGTAAGTAAACAGGACAAGAGAGAAAATGTCCTGCAATTTTCTCAAGTTCATTTTTAATATTTGGCCTGGGTCCCTGTTGCTTTGCCATCTCCAGCTGAGTGTACCAGACCTAGTCCTGTATAATGGTGCACATCTCCTATGGGAGAGCTCTGGTAGTCCCAGGTGCTATAGGCAAAGATCGTGGTTAATCAAGAGACTGTAGAAGCTAGGTAAATCAGAAGATTTCATTAGCAGTGATGGGCAGAAGAGAAATACAGTTTCTCCTGCTTGTCCTGCCCTGATACTCAAAAAAGAGACAACTCTTGGGAGTTTATGGAAGCATTACAACATGTGGAAGTAGGTTTCCTAAAGTGCTGAGCCAGCCTCACCTGCTCCCAACAAGACTGTAGCATATCCCACAGAGGGATGCAAGTGAGAGCAGTGTGAGACGAGTATAAATAGTAATAGAAAACCCAACCACTGACATTCCTTTCTCACTGCAACATCTCCAACCTGACAAGAAGAGCGAGGGTTTGTTTTAGTCACATGCTTTTCTAAGTTGCTCTGATGAGATTGCCAGAAAAGGGCACAGAGTGTAAGGCAGGGAAGCTTTTAACCCTGGGATGAGGTGCTGTAGTCTCACCTCTATCTCTTTTCCATCACAGAGGCAAAGAGGTGGGAGCCTATCCAGGTTTGGAATTGACTTAATTGCAATTGCCCCTCCAGTCTCAAGCTCAGGTCCTGAAACAGCAGTCCTTGAATACCAGTGTGGGAGAACCACCTTCAGGAGGACAACAAAATGGCACCTCTGCCAAAGAAGAGAGCAGATTCGAGTTCACTATCTAGACTAGCTTTCCACAGCCGGGGAGCCAAGACCGAGTAGCACACCAGGGGAGGTGTGGGAGGGAGGTTTTCGAGAGTTGTCTCTCTCTCTTTTTCTCTCTCTTTCTCTCTCCTTCTTTACTTGTGATCTGTAGTGGTAACGGAATGGTGGGCTCTACTGATTCAACAGCAGATGTGCATGAAGGGTCTGGCCAAGTGTCTGGCCCTTTATCTCTTCAAAGAGCTAGAGCTGGCACAGAGAAGGACAATCCCATCAGGCCTAGATTTGACAACCAACCTGGACTCTGTGACACAGAAGGGTGTCTAAGGATAGCCAGTGACACAGAAGGCCAACAGTTCCCTTTTTGGAAAGACACTATCCTCTTACCGGTTCTACAACTTTCTTGTGCTACAGGAGACCATCAGACCCCAGTCTGCTTTCCGGACTACAGGTGTCAGAGGTGACATTAAGACCATGTTTCAGGCTGCAAAACTGATATGTCTAGTTGGGAAAGAGAGGAGTCAAGATGTACATGGGTAGTGGGGACTTTCTAGGCCTTTCTACAGGAGTCCTTTGTGAATGAAGCCCCAAAGAGGGACACATCCCCAGCAGCAGCATTTTAGCTTTCTTCTTGCTCTGGGACTGCAAATTCCAGAGGCAACTTGCTGGCAGATTGGGAAGAAGCCAATAACCTAAGATGGTTTAGGAGGTGAGGCGTGAGAGATGGCAGTGTCACGATGTAAGTGGACAGACACAAGTCTGGCTACAAGAGGGCATGAGGTGGGAGCTGGTGTGGCAAGTTTCACACTCAGTGCCTGAGACTCGACAGGCCCATTTCCAAGTGATTTGCAGTGTTTATGGGCAGAAGAGAGAGAGAGAGAGAGAGAGAGAGAGAGAGGAAGAAGGAAAAGGCCAAAGAGGCCCCAAGGAAGAGGAGAGGCAGTTATTCAAGACTAGGCTTGACCAAGTACCCACTAAAGGTGATGTACACATCAACATCATCACTGTAAATGGCATTCTCCCGCTCCCGCTTGTAGAGCCTCACCCAGATCTCATCATTTTCCTGAAGCTCTAGCATGAGGCTCTGGCTTTGCATGATGCTGCGGTCACTGGGTTGGGCATACAAGATTACTGCCTCTTCTTCATTGTGCATGATGTGCATATAGGTCTCCTTGAAGTTCCAGGTGTGGACATTGAGGCTGAAGTAGTAAAGTCCACCCACTGAGCAGTAGAATTTGCCATTGAACATGTCAAAGTGGCTGTAGAGGTTGACAAAGACGGTGTCGAAGATCAGGACCTGGAAGCCCTCACTGCTGTGCAGAGCTTTCTTGCGACCAACGGAGAATGCAGCGTACTGATGCTTGCAGGGGTCTCCCGCTGTGCCCATCTGTCCTTTACTGCCTTTCTGGCCCTGGGCACCCCGCTCGCCTCGTGGTCCTTCTTTGCCCCATTTCCCTGGCATTCCAGGCTCTCCTCGGTCTCCTTTCTCTCCTACAAGAGGAAGCAGAGGACACAATTCCTATGTGATACCAGAAGGAGATGTGGAAGTGGTGGTGAGAAAGCCTAATGAGGAGGCAGAGAACTGCACAAGAATGGGGCAATGCCAGAACAGGGAACACTCCTGAGCATCACGATATCATTGCTCTTCATGGGAAAGCAGCTAGCAGAGCTCTGGGTGTGACTGGAGTCTCTTCTCTTATGAGTCTCCTGCCCATCAAAGTGATATGGCCCTGCTGGAGGCACCAGGACCAGTCTCTAGGAGACTTCAGCCTGAGAGGGAGCTCAGCAGTGCAAAATACTACTGGGGCTCTTGACCTCTTCTTCCTCCCCCACACTCCTTTACCGCCATCATAGATTCTACCCTCATACCCACCTCTCCTATGACCTAATTATCCACATAAGATGCACACTTCTTTCTGTAGGCTGGAGAAGGAAAAGAAATGTTAACCCCTGTGGGGAAATATGACTAGAGAGAGACAATGAGGTGGGTCAGAGGGAAAAGATCCAAGCCGGACTAGGCAGATAGAGCAGTGCAAGTTAGAGGGCTGGTACTTTGACAGTACCGGCATGCTTAGGGCATCCTATATAATTAATATTGCAGCTCTACCCTGGGGTGTGTGCACTGCCTGTCACATACTTTGCCAGGCACCAATATAGAGAGAGACCAGCACCAGAATGTACTTTGTGTATAGAGAGAAGAGATAGGGTCAGAGCAGCCTCCAGCACAAGTGACAGCATCCCAAATTTGTGTCTCGTTGTTTTCCTTCTCTCTCTCCCCTGCATGGTATTGCAGGTCCTGCTACAACACCCCCACTCTAGGCCTCTATCTGCCCTGCACACCCTTCTGAATGTTGACAGATTGCAGCTGTTTCCAGGCTGGGCAGTTAACCCAGAGGAACCACAGAGCTACAAGGAGTGAGTGGAGCAGCATCCAGCTGGGAACAGGCTTTTGCCCGCAGCAAAGGCTAAAAGGGGAGCCCTGAAGGGAGGAGCTGATCTAAAATAGAGAGCCTTTTCCCGTTAGCCAAGCCAGCCACAGCAGGGTGGAATGAGCTGGGGGTCACTGCCAGTTTAGCCTGGAGGTGCTTGCAAATAGCTGCTGCCTCCCTTTGCCCTCCTCCATGTGACCCACGGATCTGGAGAAGGTTTCCCCACAACCTTTCTGAGTGAGGGATATGCACAGACTTCCTTCCCCCCAGACTACTCCTCATAACAGCACAAAACATCTAAACCCTGGGCACATATCCTCAAGGATGGCACCTGGCAGCCTGTTAGCATAACCAGCATGCCAGCAATCCAGCTGTCACCTCTAGTGCAGTGCTGTCAGCCCCTGAGCAGGCCTTGGCATCCTGAGGCCAAAATGGGCACTTACCCTTCAGTATGGTGATGTTGATATAGGGACGGACCTCTGGCATTGGGTAGGGAAAGTGGTGGTGGCTGGGAGGGAGTGGTCGGGCATCTGTGGAAGAGTCCAGTGGGTCACAACAGCGCTTGCAAGCACCAGGGGCTGGTTCTTTGAGATTGGGTTCATCAGTGGGTGCCCCAAACACAAGAGGGAGAAGAAGGAAGGTCAGGGATGTGCGCAGGTAAATTATGTCCATGGTGACCTAGGAAGATATGAGGAAGTGCCAGAGTGAGGTATAAGAAGGGGAGGATACAAGGGATGGAACAGAGGTTACCACAAAACATCTTTCTGTGGTTGGAACCAGGGGTGGGATGAAATAGCATTGTCCTGTGGAGGGAGTTTACATGCTTGTAGTGCCTGGATGTTCAAGGCTGCAATCTGAGCAGAAACCGCATGGCCCAAGAGGATGCTCCACGCCCTTCTGCCCAGGCCAGTGGAGATTAGGTGCTGACCCTGGAAGAAGACTTGAGGCTGACTAGGCAAACCACTGAAGCCACTAAAAGATTCAGTCCCCAGGCTGCGATAGAGGAAGGAGACGCAGAATCATGAAATCATTAAGCTTGAAAAAGACCTCTAATATTATTTAGTCCAACCTCAACAGTCCTTTAGCAAAAGCATGCTGTGGTAGGCTGCTGAATCTGCAGGAAGGGCTGTAAAAAATTCTCCAACCCTCCAGTCACTGCACATCAACTCTTTATGGGACTCTAATCCAACAAACCCCATGTCCCAGAGTCTGACCCACATCTCTCGGCAGAGAGGTCTCTTCTCCTGTGGGCTGGGAACTTAACTTCAGCCTCTCCTTTTTCCCGCTCAATCCCACCCCTCCCTGTGCCTCAGCCCCCTCCCAGCAATGCCCAGGGGATTCTCAGGCAAAGCCTAGCACCTTCCCAAGGGGACAGTTGGCTCCCCGAGTGCAGCCTTTGCAGGCAAACCAGAGGCGAGAGCTTCTTTGTTGCCGAGAGTGAAGGACGTGGAGCTGGGAGCAGGCAGCTTGCACAGAAGTATGCTTACGAAAGACAGACACGCCAACAAGCTGAGAAAGCCCCTGTCCCAGCCTGTGCCCCCCATCCCGCTGCCTGCCCCCGCCGCAGCGCGGCAGCTCACCCCGGGGACCGAGGGCTCCCCTCTCTGCTTTCCGGCCCCTGCTCGCCGGCTCCCCTCCGCCTGCGGGGCCGGCCCCCGGGCCCATGGCTTTAAGGAAGCCGGCTCTTGGCACAGGCACTGCTCAGCGCTGGCTGGGTGCGCAATCCGGGCTTGGACCAGCTCCCTCCCCTCTCCTCTCCCTCCTTCTCCCTCCCTGGCTTTGGGCGCTCTCCATTGCAAACCGGCTTGGGTTTCGGCGGCTTTTAACTCTTTCCTAGGTAGTTCCTTTTCCTTGTATGTGTTGTTGGGTTGGTTTCTTTGCCTTTTTGCTTCCAACCAGCACAGCCCTGCTCAGCAAAATGCAGGCAACACAGATTGCAAAGGGTGGGCAGGCAGCAGGGCAGTGTCCCACCTTTGGCATCTCAGGATGGGCAAGGTGAGGTGCATCCATGCAAGAGACAGACTCTTCTTCAGGTGGGAGGCTACAGGACCCTGCCTTCACTCCTGTGCACTAGTCCCTTGTCCCACGTATTAGCCCTTCACTTGGCTGGCCATGCTCTCTCCCCAGCTGTGCCTTTCCCACTCCTAGTCTCCAAACTTCATCTTTCATTCTCTCCAACATTTTTTTTTCTGCACATCACTGTGGCCTCTTGCCCCAGGCATGACATTTGTAGCAGACGCATCTGCCAGCTGGGAGAGGCATCAGTATTTTCCCTCTCTGGTCATCCCCTCTGCCTGGGCAGAGCCCCAAGCCTTGCACTCCTGCTTGTGTCATCCCCTGGTCATGTCCCCTGCTTAGGTCCTGGGCTGAGCATTTTTGATGGGAGGGGTGCGCCTGACCTGAAGCATAGCCTGGCTGCTGGGAGCTGCCTGCCAGAAAAACTGGGGATCTGGAAGCAAACCCTGGATGTGACCTTTGCCCCCATCCTGGTGCCAAGCTGATGAACTTGTGTTGTTGGGGTAAGCACAACATGGTTGCAGCAGAACTTGGGAACGAAGGGCATTTTGGAGGACGGAAGAGTGCAGGGTGGGACAGATAGGAGACTTTTCTCATGCTGCAGAATCTGTTAGGAAGAGAATTTGAGGATTCTATGCTACAGTAAAACTTATCTGTGAATTTATACCCCCGTGTGTGTATACATATGTACCTTTGGGAGGCAGAAGGAAGGATGGACAATATAGCTCTCTTCTGCAGGGACCAGAAGTGCCAAGTCAGCACTGTGCCTCCCACAGTTTCCAAGAGAAGCTGGAGAAGGCTCCAAGGTTTCTGAGGGGGAAAGGGTTTTGTGTGTGTCTACATGTGCTTGGACTTTTTTTCCTGTTTCCTTTCTCCCATTTGTTTGGTTTGGGAATGGGAGGCCCCGCTTCCCAGAGAGTGGCTGGCGTTTGGCAGGACCCCAGCACCACTGGAGAAGCAAGCGGAAAACTCTGGGAAAATATGTGCTGTGAACTGGGGGGGGGAAGGGAGGAAGGGGGGCTGGGAGGCCTGGAGATATTCTCAGGCTGCCTGTCAGCCTGGAGCTCAATGAACATGGAGTGAACATGCTTCCCAGCCAGGGCAAGAAGAGGACTAAAAAATTCACTCCAGTACTGACATGCAATGAAACCCACTGCAAGTTGCCCACATTTTCCTGTGCCTCAGTTTTCCCTTTTGGGAAATGAGAGGGGGAAAGGTTAGGTCAATACATCTTGCTAATGGAGCCTTGCCAGCTGACAGAAGTGGGGGTTTGTGATCAGTTGTGTTGTCTTCTCCTGACTGCTGGTGGGGATTTTGGCAGCTGGCAGTACTGTTAAAGGCAAATAAATTTTCTGGGGTGCATGAAAACTCAGAGACTGGCACTGAAGACAGTTCCTCTCTGTCCCAAAAAAGCTGCTGCAGTTCCTTACTTTCTCAGGTTTTCCTGCCTGGCTTATTTCCAAACATGACATTACCCATTTTTGCAGTTCTTGGCCCTGTGCCTGGCCTCCTCCACCTTTCCAAGGGGAACAGGTAGCAGGGAGTCCATTGTCCTCATTTCCGTCCCACATTTCCATCTGCATTCCTGAGTTGCTCACAGCCAAGCAGATGTTCTTCATGGGGGATCTCATCAGCTGGAGTCTTTGCCTGTGCCTCATCAGACTGCAAGAACAGCTCACAGTGGGCAGTGAACAGGACTTTGTCTCATCTGGGCTCAGTATGAACTCACTGGTTGCCAGCAAACAAGGGCTTGCCCTAGTGGCATTGTCCAGCTGAGCAGAAGTTTATGCCAGTAAAGACACTTTTGCCTGGGTAATATTGCCCTGTTCTCTGAAGAGAACTGTCTGTACCAGCAATATTTTGCCAGGGCAGCCACATTTGCAGGAAGTTTTGAGAATTGTATCCAGTAAACCTGTGCCAGCCACACTTTTAAGTGTAATCCAAGTCTGAAGGGACATTGTGTGTCCAACAATCTTCCTTCTCCCTCATCACACACTCTGCCTTGGAGGCAGCCCAGGGATGCACTGGTTGGATTGTACCGCAACAATCTCTGCTCAAAAGCAGCTGCTTCCTCCTTCTTCTACATCTCCTCCTTTGTCCTGTAACCCCCACCACACAGGCGAAGTAGGGGGACAAAACCTGACTCTCCTCCAGTGGCTGCATCCGTCCTACTGACCCTCTCTGCCACAGGTATAGAAGGAAGGAAGTTGATGTTTTTGCCCCTTTCTAGCCCCTGTGTACAGCTCAGCTCCCCTGTGATACCTGTGGATCATCTGTCCTGTCTCACATACACACCTACTCACATCCACCCACAAACACCCACACACTCACCCTTCGCAGCTCCTCCTTTGCCAAAACCTCCAGAGCAAAGGTATCATTCACACCAAGAGGCAGAGAAATAGCACCTTCTCTTCCCCTTCCTGGCTGCTTCCCCTCCACCACAGCTGTCTTTCCTTTCTCTATTTTCCACTCCTCTGCCCCCACTCTCCAAGAGCACCGCAAACCGGGAGGGGAAGCAGAGGACCTCTTACCTACGCTCCCCTCCGGAGGGGTCCCGCGCTGAGTTATCTGTATCCTCAGCTGCTCCTGGTTAGCAGTGCGGGAGGGAGGGCCGGCAGGGCCCAGCTGACTCCAGCCAGATGCTCGCCAAGTGCTCTTATGTAATTACTGTCTTTTCCATCCTGCCTCCAAGGCTTTTGTGAGTGCCTCCCCTCCTGCTCTGGCCCGTGTCAGGCTTGGCTCTCCCTCCCTTCCTCCCGCCCTTCTTCCACCCACCCTGCACAGCATCACAATTTGCTCAGCTCAACAGCTGATCCCTTCTGGAAGCGAAGTTCAGGCTTTTGGCTACTGCTGTTGCTGCCCTTGGAAGGAGAGCTCGTGTGTTTCAGGAGCTGAGAAGTGATGAGCAGCATGGCTCTGTGCTCACCTCCTCTCCATCGCAGCCTGACTGCCTTCGCCTTGCACTTCCGTAGTGCCTGCAAACACGGGGAGGGGGACATCTGAGACAAGGAAAGGTGGCAATGTGTTTTCATGCTTCAATACTTTGTGATGCCCTCAGATTATCCTGTAACAGCAGCTGTCACTCTGCCATACTGGGATCACTGAACACCTCTGGACAGGAAGCAGAGGAGGGTGGGAAGAATAGATGACCTTTAAAGGTCCCTTCAACCCCAAAATATTCTGTGGTTCTATGATTAGACAAATCTTTTCCAGCTGGTGGACTACATGGCTGTGCACGAGGCTTGTGTAACAGCCAGCTCTTGTTACTCAAGAGCACCAATCTGGTACGAAATCACTGGCTTAGAATACTTTCTACGTCTCTGAGGATGGGCAGGCCTATTGGATGTCAGCTGTATGGCTGTATGGCTACACTCTTGAGACTTCTGCCCATGTGGGGCCTGGATAAAGCAGAAATGACACATTCTCTGGCTTTATGCAGGCTTCTGCTGAGTTTGAGGGCACTTGTGCCAGCAGAGATTTCTGCTGTGGGCTGCTTGGCGGCCTGGACTGTCTCACACAGAGATCAAGGCCTGGCAAAGACTCTGCTTTTTTTCCTTTTTTTTTTTTTTTTCACTGTGCATTGCTGAAATGCCACGTGGCTGAGGAGCAGCTGGAAGGGCCCTTCATCTGGACTCATCACTTGAGCAAAGCTGTTTCTAGACCTGGTAGTCTCTGTTAATGAGCATGAAAGCATGAGCTTGTCTCCCACCAGTGCCCCCACAGCCAGTCCGAGACACTGTGTATCTGCCAGCGACAGCTGAGCAGCATATCAGACAGTGGCTGACAAGCTGCATCAGTTGGAGATGTCTCACAGCTAAAGGTCTATCACCCTGGCTGCTCCTTTCCTCATCAGTAGCTTTTCCAGCTTGAGTGTCCCACCTCTTACCCCCGCCTTGTGACTCTGCCTGTGAGACCACAGAGACAAGAAACCATTGTGGTATTCACCCCAAACTCTGTCATACGACTACAAGGACTAACCCTACTGCAACCAGGAAGAGTTTGCTGCCTTGTGAACATCTAGAGCCAGCAGTTTGGCTGGGTAGGAGATACCAGGTGACACTGCAGCCTGTTTGAACCAGTTCTTAAAAATAACCTACTGCCTTCTGCTTCTATGCATCTGAGTGCATCTGAATGCCTCCTCCTCCCATCCACTCCTGTGTAGGCCCAGAAGTATTTACTCCCATGCTGTCATCTCCTGTACACACTCCTAGCCCTGCCCTGATCAATTATCGACAGCAGATCACTACTGGGGGCATAACAACTCTCATGAGTAGTGCTGAGAAAGGTGAACGGTGGTTAGGCAAGAAAACTTTCTTCAGTGGAACCCATGAGCTTTCTCACCAAAGAAGCAAACACTTTGTGGTGGGATGTTGGGGCAGTGGAGATGGAGTGGCATAGGTGGACAGGTAGACGGGGAAAGAAGCTGATGTTTAAGAGATTACAGAAACTCTTGGATCTGTGACAGGTACTTTCCACTAAGGGAACCACACTGACACCATAGAATCATAGAATCACAGGATTACTTGGGTTGGAAGGGACCTTCAAAGTCATCTAATTCCAACTCCACTGCCATGGGCAGGGACACTTTCCACTAGACTAGATTGATCAAAGCTCTATCCAGCCTGGCCTAGAACACTGCCAGGGATGGGGCAGCCACAACTTCTCTGGGCAACTTGTTCCAGTGCCTCACCATCCTTACATTTTCCTAATCTCTAATCTAAACCTACCCTCTTCCAATTTAAATCCATTCCCCTTTGTCCCCTCACTACATGTCCTTGTGAAAAGTTCTTCTCTAACCCTCCTGTAGGCTCCCTGTAGGTACTGGAAGGGGCTATAAGGTCTCCCCAGAGCCTTTTCTTCTCTTAGCATATATTCATAGGAGAGGTGCTCCAGCCCTCTGATTTTCCTCATTGCTCCCCTCTGGATCCGATCCAAGAGGTCCACACCTTTCTTATGTTGGAGGCCCCAGGGCTGGATGCAGCACTATAGGTGGGGTCTCACCAGAGAGGAGTAGAGGGGCAGGGTCATCTCCCTCGACCCGCTGGCCACGTTTCTTTTGGCGCAGCCCAGGATAGGGCTGGGTCTCGGGGCTGCAAGCGCACACCTCTCGTGCTCGCACATGTCCCCTTCAACAGCGGGGGTTTGGCACGGAGGGCTCCATCGCCGCTTGGTAGCACTGTCCTGAGCCTGGTCCTGATACCAGCTACCAGGGCAGGAGTCCTGCCGCGTTCTCCGTCTCCCTGCATCTCCGTACCCCTCTGTCCCCCTCCGGGCACGGACATCCCTCTGCAGGACGCACCGCGCAGCGCCCTCGTCCCCGCCTGCTCCCTCCCGCCCGCTCGGCACCACCCCCGCCCCTCCCGTCCGCCGTCCGTCTGTTGGTCCCGTCCGCGGGTATCCCGAGTCGCCGACGGCAGTCCGGACCGGGGTGGCCTCTCCCGTTTCTCCCGCCCACAGCTTCACGGCCGCTCCGGTTGGTGGTTCCGCGGTGGTTCCAGGGAGCCGCGGTGGGGGCACAGCCCGCGGAGGCTCAGTTTGTCGGTCAACGCAGCCGTATTTCCGTGCCCCGCGGCCTTATTTGTCATGTAGGGAAGGCTGCCGTGCTGCAGCCCAGGCACGTGTCTTTGGCTGGCTGCATTGACGTACTGGGAATGCGTGTGTGCCTGTTTGTGCGTGACGTGGTGAGTGTGAGATCTGCGTGAGCCGGCTGCGGTGTGCGTGGCGTTTGCATATTTTATGCTTGGGAAGGCAAAAACCAGCGATTTTTCATGAGCAAATATTTGCATATTTTCCACTCGTTCGAGCAGATAAAGCATTTCAATTCTCTGTTGGATCCTCAGGAGAGCCAGGAGCATCTTCTCTTCAAAGGTGTTTCCATTTCTTCTATCTCCCCATCTCTACAGGCTACCCTATTCCAACAACGGATTAACTGCTTCCTGCCCCCTCCACCCCCTTGTTCCATATCCGTGTAGAACAGCTGAATCAGAATGTGGCCTGGACCGTTTTGCTGTTGCCTGATCCGAGCTGCTGTGATTCCCTGCTGATGACAAATACAGTGGCTCCCTAACAACAGCTCCAAATGACATAAGTGTGGGCTGTGTTGGTAACAGCCTGGAATGCACCCTCACTTCTCCACACTGAAGCCCCTCAGCCATCACCTTTCACTGCCCTTCCAGATTCTCTCCTGAAGATCTATCGCAGAGCAGAAGGGTCACACTAAGTGGGTCCAAAGCCGCCGCAGACCACCATTGTGTACTTGGGTTTGCAGGTATGGCGGGTGGGTACGTGTGGGGGGAAGGTCATTTGGAAGGTCCAGATATCATCTCCCAGTTTGAGCCCATGCCTGGGTTATGTGCATTAAGGTGTGTGTGCAGCATTCTTGGCGTTCATGCTTAGGCCAAGAGGTATGTGCGTGTCTGGGTATGTGTGCGTCTGTGCAGGTGGCCACATGTGGTCTCATACATACATATATATGCCCTTGAATCAGTGTACCCACAGAACACGAATATGTACATATATTTATACACATTCACGCAGTTGCAGGTAGCCACACATACAGGCATGCAATCATGTAAACACATTTGTATGCATGCATGCACAACAGATAGGAATGCCTCTCTGTATCTGCTCTTGTGCACTCTGACGTGTGCATGCGAACTCTCTGAGCAGCTGACAGAACACGTTCCCTGTGTCTCTAACCCCCCATTTATGAACACACGTTTACTGGGAGGAGGCATTGCACAATGCTGCTGAAATCATTGCGGCCCTTTCTGGTCTTGCAGCTCCGATCGCTACGTGACAAGAATAAAATCTTTTGTGCAACACAGGGCTTGATGGAGCCCTTATCTCTGTGTCTCTGCACTCAGAATAGTAAACTCCATTTCCATATCTGACTGGAAAAAATCCCCCTGAACATGTCCAGAATTTCACTTTGCCACTGCGCACGGTCTCCGCAGCCTCTGGGTTGCCTGGAGTCAACTGCACCATCTTTAAGGAGAGAGAGGGATCACAGAGGCAGTTAGATTAATGCTATTACTACAGGAAAAGCTGGGGATTCACCAACAGGGAGACAGAGCTGAGGAGAGAGCAGGGGTCAGAAGGCAGCAGGGTACTGTCCATCATTCCAAACGCCTGTTCCTATGAAAAACAGCCTTTTAATCAGTGGTGATATTTTGCAGAATTTTGTAGCGTTTGTTTTCTCCTCATGAATTTTGGACAAAAAACCCCCCTTTTTTTTTTCCCCTCCTCCAGTCTTATTTTCTGTTCATCTTCATTTTTTTTCAGCAATTTGTCACTGCGAAATAGGATGCAGCGTAGGGGGGCGAAGAAAACACAAGACAGAAAAACATGATGCTTGTTTCTTTTCTTTTAAACTCCTATTTAAACCTCAGGTTTTTTTGCAGGTCTCCCTGAAATGTATTTTGTTTTCCCCAGCAGGCTCCCCTGCAGAGCTGCCTTGGTGGGGGCTCGGATTCTGTGTATCAAAATAATGTCTCCTTGGCACAATTGCTTGGTGCTGGCATTGCAGTGCTTGGGCTCTAAGGGATGTCAGTATTTTAAGAAGCCAACCAGTCGATGGAGTTTCTTGAATGGTGATTTGCAGCAGATGGAGCTGCAAAGGCGTGTGAAATGAAGTCTCATCTTGATTTGGTGAAGGAGACTTCTCTGTTAAGTGTGTTGACAGCTGGGGAACTCCCCCATCTCCCCACAGCAGCTGGATAGCCACTCCATGGATAAGGAAACCTGCCCCCCACCCACCTGAGCTGCCTCCTACAAGGTCCTCAGTCACTGTCACATGCCTTCTTCAATGCCTGGTCATCAAACACAGTGTACAAGCTCCCCAGATAATACCATTTTTCCTCTATCCTACAGGGATTGCTGTGCCAGTGGAGTCCAGCATTCACCTTGCTCTGCTCCTCATTGCAAGAGGAGCAACACAGACCCCTGTTTAAAGTGCTGTGTTGTCCATCTGTCTGACCACTTGGTAGTCAGACCTTTTACTCTTCCTACTGCTTGTTGCCCCTTACAGAGGCAGAAGCTTTGGCAGTCCATCCTCAGTCTGCTAGGATTGCTTGATTGTGCTTCATCCAATAGATGTTGCGGGAGCTCCCCAAGAAAATAAAACAGAGGCTTTTTTTAGTTCAACAGATTGTATCCCACGCCCATGAAGAGTTTGGCTGCCTTTCTCACTGGGGCCCACAGTGTGGGAACCTGATGCATGGATGGAAAGAGGAGAAGATGTAAAGAGGTAGCAGAGGATAGAATCTGGCTACCAAGTACTTTTTTTTCCCTGTGAGTTGAGCCCGCATTCCTGGGTGACTGCCCATGCTCAGGGGGCAAGTAGCACTTTGTAAGAGGAGCTAAGCAATTGCTGTATGGTATCACTGGTAGCTCAGCTACTCAGGCTGAGCCTGCAGGCATGAACAGTTTGGTGTTCCAGGCTTAAAGAGGAAACATGAGGATGTAGGTTTCCTCCTTTCTTGTGGAGGTGATGGCAGTACCTGTGGCTGAGCGCACAGCGGAATGTCTTTGGTTGTGTTTGCAGTCCCTTCCCTGCCTTCCTGAGCTAACATGGCTAGGAGATGTCTCTTCTCCTCATGCCCTGTGACAGTCCTTTCCTGAACTCAGGTGCCCTGCACTGCAGTTCCTATAGTTCCTGCCAGGCCTTCACTTCTCACATTGCCTTTGTGTGACTTTGACTCCTGCTTCCTCATAAAGTGGTTCTGTTGCCACCATCCTCAGCTGCTGCAGCTTGTTCTGCTGCCCAGCCCAGGGCTTTTGGCTTCTGTCCCAGCAGACAGAAGACCTGTTCCTATGCCACCCCTTCACTTCTCTTGCCTTCTCTCAAGTGACCCATGAGACATCTTTCTATCACCCAGCCAACTCTCATAACTGACTCTCCACAGATTACCTCCTCCAGCATCTCCTGACCTCGGGGAGACACGTCTCCTTCTGGTGCGTGCCTCCTTCCCATTTCTCAAAATTATTTGTAGAGAAAAGAGCCCAAATATAACCAAGGGCTCTGGTATGAGGACCACTTTGGTGGCTGTAGCTTAGCAATAGTATTCATGGAGAAGTTAAAGGTGCGGGAGGAATGAAGCCAAAGCAAAGAAGGAGACCTTCATCCCACCCACCCTTGTACATTGCTGCTGTTCTAACCTACATGTTCACATGGACCCACCACAGCTTCCCTCCAACAACCAATGCACAGGAGCAAGCACTGGTCCAGCCCAACACACATATTCTCACACTCTTACCCAAGCATTCACATGTGCACACACATTTCCATAAATACTTGCATGCCTGCAAAACTATACCTGCACTGAAACATTCCACAATTGCATTAACACACTCCCCCATCTGTGTTTGTATACACTTATACACATGCATACCCCCTTATGTATCCCTGCACACATTTACATACACCACACAGATTAGCATCAGTGCCCAACCCATGCACATCTCCCACCAGTCTGACTCCTCTGTCTCCCATCCTCTGCAGCCATTCTCAGACATGTACAGTCCAGGGAATAAACTTTTGCATATGACAATCTTTGTGCACATGCAAACACATGAACATCATTTCTTCACCATCCTGAACCAAATACTCACCATTTCCCACAAGATGAATCAGTTCCTAGTATTGCCCAGACTCTCTGCAACCATAGCTCTTACACACTGGAGATCCCCTGACCTCCCTCTGCTTCCTGCCCCCATCCTGTACTGATAGATGCCTTGATCTCTTGTGTCAGCCAAACAGTACTCCATACAGAGATCAACTCAACCCAAAGACAATGTATATTCTCAGGAGAGCCAGATCTGTAGCACCCCCCTCCCCTAAACACACAGAACGTTTCTGTCCTGTTGGCCTTTTATGTCCAAAGACTTTTTTTTTTTATTTACAGTAAGGCTTAGGGAGAGGAAAAGGGAAAGGGCATTTCAGCTTGTAAGAAACACTGCCTCTGATTCATGTCGCATTGTCTTTTTCTCTACCTTTGTTACACCTCCCACCGGGGTGCAGAGGCACCAGGAAAACCCTGAAGAATGTGAGATGCAGGAAAGAAATGTTCCATTTTTTTTCTCCCAGGTAAGTCCCATCAGCCTGCCCAGAGTCCATGAGAGCCTTAAAAAGAAAGAGGAGGTTTTGAGCAATTAGTGGTCTCTAGCCATGACCAGCATGGGCAGGAAATCTGCCCCCAAGGCATTTTTAAGAGCTAGAGAGGGGTCAGCCATGCATGCAACTGGCTGGTATGTCTTTGCTGCAGACATTTTTCCTCCCTGTTTGTCTTTCAGGGTAAACCACTTCTTGTGTTTGTAAGGAGGATAATCAAGGCACTGGGATGCCTACATGTAGTATATGCCATTTGGGAACTTCCTTGACATGCTACAATCAGATGGCAGCTGATGCCCTCTACAGCTGAGTCATTTAAGGACAGATCATGCAATCTAGAGCTGATCTTGCTCTCTCTGTATTGTCAGTGCCCAGCACCTCTTCAGCTCCCCCTGGATGCAGTCCATTCTTTACCCAGTACCACATAAACCTCAGGTGTCTTTTCCAAAGCCAAGAAAAATGTCTTGCTTTTTCTACAAGTTCATGGAGCCCTCTTAATCTTTAAACAGACTCTTGGACTTTAATATGCCTTTGTCTCCCATTGCCTTTGAGGTTGAAAAGCAGACAAGGTGAAGGGGGCCTCATATTCCAATGTCTCTTTCCCCTACACCAGCCCTTTCATCACAAATAACTGACATGCAACTTGTTGCTCTTTTCACATCCCACAGGCTGCTCAGGGAGTGGTTTTTGCTCATTGCTCTCTCCTTCTCCACTGCTTAGAGGGCGCTCCTGCCTGCCGTTTCCATTCTGGGTGATCTTGCTGATCTCGCCCTCTTCCCCTTCATCATCAGTCTTCTCTGGGGGGCCTGCTGGCACCTCCTGGCTCTGGACTCGGCGGGATGGCCTGAAGATGGCCCTCTGGAAGCCCTGCTTGAAGCGGTAGGAGAGGAAGCCATAGATGATAGGATTGGCACAGCTATTGGCATACGGCAGCACCACCACAAGGAAGTAGACACCAAAGAGGGACGGCTCCTCTGGCAGTGGGCAAACAACATTGATTATGTTGAGGACATAGAAGGGGAGCCAGCAAAGGACGAAGACAGCCACAACAGTCACCACCATGCGGGTCACTCTGCGCTCTGAAAGCTTGTGCTTGGAGGACAGAGCCCTCACCCGCCTGCCAGAGGAACGAACCTTCACAACAATCAGAAGATAGCAGAGACAAATCACCAGCAGTGGTCCAAAGAAGCCCAGTGTAGCAGTGTAGATGATGAAGCCAGCTCTCCACACCGAGGCTGGCTCTGGCCACTGGATGTGGCACGTACTCATCCCTAAAGGGACGTCTGAGAAGACAACCACGGGCAGCACCACTATGGAAGACAGCACCCACACCGTTGCACTCACAGCCTTGGCCACTCGTGCTGTCCGCCATTTGGAGGACTTCCCTGGGTGGACCACTGCCAAGTAGCGATCAACACTCATCACCGTCAGGCAGAAGATGCTGGTGAACTGGTTGATGGCATCCACGGCCATCACCAGGCGGCACATGAAAGAACCAAACGGCCAGTAGGAGAGGGCATTTTGCGCAGCCAGGAATGGCAGGCCCAGCATGAAGAGCTCATCAGCTAGGGCCAGGTTCAGGATGTAGACGTTGGTCACCGACTCACTCACAGAGTGCCGCAGGACCACATAAATGACCAGAGAATTTCCAGCCAGCCCCACCACACAGACAATGAGGTAGACCACAGGGATGAGGACACCGCTGACAACTACACCAGGGCTGACGGTGGCAGAGCTGTTGGGGGTGGTGAAGCCTTCCCAGCTGCTAGAGGCATTACCCTCCTCCGACACTGCCGGTGTGGGGAGGCTGAAAGCAGAAGTGTTCATAGCAGAGGCAGGGAAGAGGGCAGGAGGCAGTGTCCTCGCAGGATCAGTTAGCAATCTAGAAATGAGAGGGGGAGAAAAAACCACATTGATACTGGGGACATGACAGCTGAACAAGCCACAGATAAAATCACTACATTAACTGTGTTTTAGATATGGGTAGGCATGGGAAGTCAAGGTGAGTTTGTGGATGCTGGCAGCCACTGGAAAATCTAGGACAATATCAAACCCATCTAGTCCTGCGAGGCACAGTGGGCATGGAGGGACGAACAATGATATGGCTCAGTGTGGGCCAATGGATTGTCTCTCCTACGTAAAGATCCTCTAGGGAAATAACAACAGACTAGGATAAGGGCAGGGAAATTTCTCATTTTCTGCTAATGGCTCCAATACTGAGGACATGGTCACCAGAGGCCTGATTCTCATTTATGAGTGGCAGGTACCTTAGAAACCAAAGAGGGAAAAGCATCCAGTGACAAAGCCATTCCAGTTCTGACTCCCCCATTCTCTGAGTATTCTCTTGCTTTCTGAAACTCTTTTTGGACTGGCCAGTTTATTGTTGGCTCTACCAGCAGAAGCAAAAGCACCTTCACTCTCAGTAGAGGCTGAAGTCAGCACCTGAGCTGGAGGGTAGCTGTTTTGTGTTATGGCAGTTTGAGAGCAAAGGAAGAGCCAGATTATTTTGAGTATACTAAGAGGGATCAGTCGAAGTCTCTCTTTATCTCTTTCTCATTTTCTGCCTTATTGTCTCTCTCCCTCTCTCTCTCTTTCTCTCTCCCTGCCTCTCTGTTTCCTTCTGCACCCTGCAACACACTGCTAATGACAGGGGCCCTGCCTGCCCACCTGTTTGCAACACTGAAGCAGTGTCCCAGCCTTCCTAATCTGAGGTGCCCAATTGCCCATCACGTCAGGGTTTGGCATGGAAACAGCGCTCGGCTCACTTAGAGAGAGCCTTGAGCAAACAAGTTCTCCATTCACCACGAGGTTGCTGCTAACACTGGGTGAGAAGCTGCAGGGAGAGAAGAGACAGTTAAGGGACAGACGTGCCTTTTGTGAGGGCTCCAGATATGTGAAATACAGAGCCCAGCACATACTACAAACCAGAGATACCCTGGCAAACCTTATGCAAGGGAGATTTGTGATGCTTTCAGAATCAGTCTAGCTCTGGTAAAATCTTCTGGAGGTGTGGACTGACAGGGTCATCCTCCTGATGAATTAGCTTGTTGGAAGGGAGGATGACTTAGTAGTAGGGAACAAGGATTCACCTTTACACATCTCAACAAATCTCCTAGGACTCTGAAGCTCTTTTGCTATTGAAATTAAAACTGGGACTCTCAAAGGAAAGGACTCCCAATCTTAACTACTTTCAGGAGGACAGAAACACTCCAGAGACTTTTCTCCCAAATGTGTTGGCATCACAACTTCCTTCACAAATGTCTTAATATTACAGCTTTTATTCTGTTTTTTGTAGATGTCATACCAAGTTCTGGAAACACTGGGGGAGACCTGAGCTTTAGATGGATTCATTGGATATCAGACAAGCAAACCCAACAAACTCCACAGATGTATCCAATCTTATACTGAAGGAACCTCATCTGGTAGGCCCCATAAAAACACAGTTGGGCAACTATGTCTTAAGGCCATTTCTACAGGCTATTGCATGAATGTTTCCTGCTTTGAAGCATTTGAGCTTTGGAGGACTGGAATTGTTTAAATTTTCTTTATTTGCAGGTGCCTTGGGCTGTGACACACTGTCCTGATAGAAGCCCATCTACTGGGGTCCTGCAGCACTGGATTGTCCCACACATCATGAGTGGCTGTAATGAATGGGTAGAGTAAAAAGTGGTTTGAAACACTAAACTGAGGGGTCTTTCCTCTGATATTTTTTCCAATGCTGTTCTAGTGACACAAATCACTTGTTGGAGGAAAAAGGAGGGCAATGCCTGCTCTAGGTATGAAGATCCCTAAAAAGGGTGGCAGAGGCCAGAACAGTATGTTCCTAAAAAGATGATCCTCTAAAAGGTGAGGACGTAGTTAGGCATTCCTTTGGATTTTCCTCCTGCATGCAAATGAATAAAAAAAAAAAAAAAAGCCAAACATTTGAAAAGAGAGCCCTCCAAATACCAAATGTGGATAAAGATTCTGATGCTGGGGCTGAAGAGCATTTGGAGAGGTATCTGGGGTCCAGACCTCAAAGCCTGTTGTTCAGGCTGTGGTTTAGCAATACAGTAAACCTAGCTTCAGGGCCCCAGAAAACCTATCAAAAATGCTAGGGCATGCAGCAAAACCCATGGATTTTCTATAAACTCATTTTTCCTGCTCAGATCGATGCAGTGAAGAAACTTTAAGCAGGTGTGGTCTGTCTCTGCCGTTCTAACTTTGTTAAGTACCATGCACCAGCTCAAACAGCATGTCATACATTCTGGATAGTTTGACAGAACAATCACTGGATACCAGTGCCTCATCTAGCTTGGATCTACTCAGCTGGCTGCTTTGGCAGCACATGGCATAGGTAGGAACTGGGGAGGAACCTTGGCCTCAGACTGATAGTGTTTTGGCATCCACTTGGAGTCTGTCCCTTATGTGGACAGCACCTGTTGCAAGAGGCTTGGGATCTGCTAACAGGCGCTACCAGAATGTACCTGGCTCATGCAGCCAGAGAGCAGAAGGAAGGCAGAGAGGTAGGAAGAGATGGAAAATTGGTGCTACTGCTTTCTTTAGAAAAAACAAATAAATTATATATATATATATATATATATTTCTGCATTGAATGAAAGGAGGAGGTGGATGCTAAGAGCTGAGCCTCGACCTGGTTACAATACATGAATAGAAGCTGAGAGGGACCACAGAGACGAATAACCTGCAGCCCCTCTTGTCCCCTTCCCCACCTGTCCCCCCCGGTTTCCCATGGCCCTGCTCCAGCTCAGGACTCTGCCGTCTCACCTTGAGGCTGAGCTGTCTGGTACGGACCAGGATGGACTGGCAGAGTTGGAAGGTGGGGAGCGGGGGGGGGAGGTCGGCAGGTTTCCTTCTCTGGGACTGCAGAGTTAACTTCTGCATGGACTCACGCCCGCGGGTGTCATCTGGGAAACGCGGGCAGAGCCGCCGGGTACTTACATGTCGTCGGGATGTACATTTTCCTCTGCTTCACCGGGAGAATCCGTGTCATGTTTTTCCCCTTCCCCTTTCTTAAGAGAGCGGTAGAGCAGAGCGGTCCCGGAGGCAACGCGCCCACCGTGCTCTACCGGAGACGCGAGTCCTTCTTCCCGCACTTGCCCATCGCCCACTCCTTGGCTGGCGTGGGAGCGGGGCCCACGGCCGTGCCCGCGGCCGGCCGGCCGGGGCTGCGCGGTCCCTCAGCCCCACGCCGGAGGGTCTGTCCCCCTCGCTGCCCCCGCCATCTGCGGGGCTCGGGCAGAGGGAGCGGAGCGGCGGCACCGGGGGACGGGTGCCGGCAGCCAATGGGCGCCACGCACGGAAACACCGGCAGGAGAAGGAGGAGAAGGAGGGGATGGACGACAGGGCAGGAGAACGAGGAGCGGGAGGAGACACCGGGATGAAGAATAGAAGGAGGAGAGAGAGGTGCAAGGAGAGAGGGGCAAAAGGATAGAGGAGCGTGGAAGACGGGGAGGATGAAGGAATGAGGAGTGCGTTAGAAGAAGATGAAGACAGTGTAGGGGAGAGGGAGAGGAAGAAGAGGGATAGAGAGAGCAGCTATGTGGTGGGAGAGTGGTGTGGAGGAGGGGGTGACTCGACTCGGCTTCCCTAGGCAGGCACCCAGGAGACGGCCTCCCTGTCCCGAGGGTCGTGCAGGCAGGACTCACGTTGCTCAGAGCTGCAGGGACACAGCAAAACCTTCTGGCTGGCAAGATGCTCAGAAATCGAGGTAGATGTTGAGCACACAAACCCTTGTCCCTTCTATTCTGCCCTATGAGCATCTCCAGATGGATGGAGATGAGGGCAGACGGCCAAATAGGGGGCTGTATGTTTCAACTCCTTCCCTTATCTGGCTCCATGAACAATCTCTTGTCTTTTGCATTTTCATTGGGAAAATACTCTAGTTCAACAGCCCTGAACTCTCCTACTAGATTTCATCTCTGCTGGAACATGTAGACCCAGAAGAAATGGGTCTAGGAAGGAAATTAATCTCCTTTGTTTGAGCAGTTCTCCCAGGAAGGACATGAGGATTTTCCCATTCCATTCCCTGCACAAAGGCCTTTCCTGTCATACTCACCCCCTTCCCGGCCCTGCAGCCAACATCAGTGACTGCTCGTGCTGTGCAGTCACCCACTTCTTGACATTTGGCACTGCTGTTGCGAGCATTTGAGCCCCCAGGGCCAATTCCAGCCTTAACAGAAGAAGGCAGTATCTCTGCGAGCAGAACATAGCCAGGGTTTAATCTGGCATTCCAAATCTATTTGAGCAACTTTATGTTCAGCCAGTGTTGATCATAGGTGAGCTGATGAAGGCAGTACAGGACTTCAAAGCTGTCAGGCTGCCTTAGGCAGGAACTTCATCACAATGCTATCTGGAGACACACAAGAGATATGACGCCTCATTGTGGAAAAAATGGCATGGGTAGCACCCAGAGATTTTCTTTGCCATGGCAGAGCAGGTATCTGTAGCACCATGCAGGAGCCCCTCAGTTCCTGTCTCAGAAGAAACAGAGCCAAACAACAGCAGAGCTCTACCCAGGCCTGTTAACCCTTGCAGGACTTGCTAGTGTAAGCTCAGTCACAGGATCACAAATTCCAGGTCTCCAGATCGCTTCCCGAGTGCTCCAAGTCCTGCCCCATTCTCAGCTCTAACAGGGTTGTGCAAACTGCTTAAATTGTGTTGGGATGAGAGCTCAGCCTGTGCACCTCCACAGGTAGGAAGATACATAAATTTTGTTTCATGCACATGGTCAGTATTGCTGTTCGTGGGGACGAGGCAGATTGAGAAGGTAAAAGCCAAGGCTTGAAAACTAGAGAGGAAGTAATAAACCACTGGGAATACATTGGTTTGAGTAATGCTTAGAATTTTTAAAGGAGATTAGATCCCATTCTCAAGGGCTTTGTGTCCCTTGCCCTTCCACAGGTATATGCCCATACCAGAGACTTAATTTTTGTGCATCTGGACTTACACTGACATAATTTACATTACCTTTGGATGGGCCCTGGGCAATTCATCCAGCAGCCCATGTGCAATGCAGACATTTGTGGGACTTACTGCCACAGGATGCCCTCCAGAGTTGCTCTGGACTTTATCAATAGGCAATGTGTCACATCACTGAATTAACTGCCTTATTTATATCCAACCATGAATTGAAAATGCAGAAATTTCCCTGGCAGCAGGGTACCTTGGGGGCTTCACTGTGGTGTTGTAGCTGGCACTACCCATGCACCTCCTCAGTGCAGGAAGCAGCCTTTGAAGCTCAGAAGTGTTGCTGCATCCAGGAGTGATAACCTGGCCCAACTCCATAGTTTCTCTGTGCCCTCCTAGGACTGCAGGATTTTGCAGTGCCAATCATTGCACCCTGAGCCCTCCTCCCTCCTGCAAGCAGTGGCAGTGGCAGCCACCCTGTAACACTTACTCTCAAGTCCCTGCAATGCATCAGGAAGGCAGGTGCTCACAGCTGCCAGATCCATAGTACCTCTGGGACCACTCTCTTCAGCTTAATTTTAGTGTCTTGGAGGCAATTTGTCTGGACTGGTGACTCATTCCTCCCTCTTTAATTTTTTTCCCTGCCCTCCCCCTCCCTATTCTCTTTCTGACTGTGCCTAGCAGTATGCGTGAATGCTAGTACTGATATGACTCCTTGGGATGTGAGCTTAGGAAAATTAATGCAGCAGTGTTTTGGTGAAAGGATGTCCACAGCAACCTGCAGGGGCAGTCCTCATGGAGAGGAATCTGGGTCTGGGTGTCCCATCCCAAAGCCTGCACCCCATCCTCTGTGGGTCTCGAAGGGGAGACAACTCTTCCTTTGGACACATGAAGAGGAGACTGAGAAGAGGAAAGGCAAAAGCGAAGATGTAATCACCCCACTGCACACAACATTTGCACTTTACTGAGGAATGCAGGGGGCTCAGCTGAGAACTTAGCAACTTGGTGCATGAATCATGCCGTGTCTCTTCATTGAATAGTGGCTGGGGCTCACGAAGCTCAGTGTGGTTCTGCCTGGCTTGTTGTTGCTGAAGGAGGGACACAGCTGGTAGGTGCCTCCACCCAGCTGTCCCATTGCTCACTGCTTCAGAGCTGTGTCCCCCCGTGGTGCAACACATCGCAGACATGGCAAGAATATGGTCTGTTTATTGGGTCTTATTCACTATGCTGTAACCTCAGGGGCCCAGGAAGAAGGGCAGGAGCAGGTGGGGTGAGGCGAGTGTGAGGAAGTTGTGCAAACCAACACACCAGTGCTACAGACCCACAACAGTCTTTCAAGCCGGTAGCAGTAAAAAAAGCACAGTGACCACCACAAGGTGCTGAGCTCTGGGAAGCTGGAGCCGTCACTCTCCTGTGTGCTGGGCAGCACCTGATGTCAGGATGGGGCCAGGATCTATAGCCAAAAACACAACAGACCTGCTAATACCAGCTCAACTGTTTTCCTGCCCCCCCCTCTCTCCCTCTGCCCTGGTTATGGTGGGAGTATGAAGGGGCAGGGTCCCAATTAGGAAGCTCCCACTCTTCTCTCTCATCAAGTTTGGCCAGCTGTGCCTCTCATCCTGAAGCCTCTCTCCTCCCTCTGTTGACTTGAGCTGAAGTGGAAAGGCAATTAGGGACAATATGAGGAGTAAAGGAGTTCTGGAGGAAAAGCTGCTGCCTGCCAATGAACAGCAACACAAAAACCCCCTTGAGGTGAGCAGGGCTTGGTAAGAGGAAGGGCCATTGGGCAGCTGCCATGAATACAGAACAGATTTTCTTTTTTTTTTTTTTTCCTTTTTCTTTTTCTTTTTTTTTTTTTCCATTCCTCTAGACAAAGGCTACGGCTTCATAGCTCTCAGAGCAGGTCATTCCCAGGGTAGCCTGGATGTAGTTCCCTCTGTGGCAGAAGGACAGACAGTCCTTGTCTGTGAGGACAAATGTGGAAAATCCTAGGCAGCCCTGCACCAGGAGATGGGAGTAAACTTGCCCATAGTCAAACAGAAAGGAGGGGGAAGTTGTTCTGGGGTCCATCATCCTATGTCCTGTCCTTTCCCCAAGCAGGACTGCTGTCTCCCTCTCTCTCTTTGAGGATGACCCATTCCACCAGGCTCAGCAGGTCACAGGAACCCAGTAGCCCTGACCATCTAGGTCCAGGAACAGGAAAGTGTCACTGGTGTCACTCCCTGGAATCCCTGTCAGACTTACTTGCTTAGAGGAGGCTGCATGCACGTTTCTTTGTCCGGGTGGGCTGTGGACAGAGGACTGCTCGGATGGCCTCATCAAACACCGTCTTGAGGCCGCGCTGCGTCAAAGCCGAGCACTCGAGGTATTTCACAGAGTCTGTTGGGAGGAAGCCGGGTGTTGTAACGGGGAGAAAGGGAGCTGGGGTAGGCAGTGGGGTACCCAGGTTTCTGTTGCTTGTGCTAGAAAGCAAGGCACCCGCCTCTTGCCCGAATTGAATAAATATATGTCAAGTGATCAAGGACATTACTCATTGTCAGGACACACTTCGCTCACTCACAGTCTTTAGGGCAAAGCTTGCCAGCTGTACAAGACCAAGGTTTCACTATTCTCCACCTTTGTAGCCAGAGCAAAGCCATTGTCTGGCTATGTTATCCTGGCCACACATCCCCTCTGCTGAACTCCTGATTGAAAACTTCTCTCTTAAACTGTTTCCCACCCTCTCTCCTACCTCTGTGTGCCACCTCTGAGAAGAGAGGAGCAGGCATTTATGTATGTTCTGAGGTATAGAGGGGAGCTGATGCCCCTGAGCTGAATGGTAGGTCATACCTGGGGCTGCATGTATAAGCCCCAGAAGACAGAAGCAGAGAGGGGAAGTTGCAGTTGCAACTCTTCCTGAGATGCTAAAAACTTCACTCTTCTACCTCTTTCCGGATGTAGAGGAGAGGCCTCTGCCCACAAGGCAGCTGTGGCTTTCACAGAAAAATATTGTCCCAGATAGAAGTAGCAGAGTAAAAGGGGAGGGGAATGTAAAAGCGTGTATTTGTGTGTCTATGTGGAGGATGGTGACCAGAGAGAACACTGCCAGGTTGAGTCTTCCTCAATAAGCAGATGTCCTTCCTGATTCTCCCGAAGTACATTTTGTCCCATGACCTCTGATGTGTCTCCCGGTGTCCCTCAGAGATTCCACTGTGAGATACCTCTACAAAAGCCTTAGTAGGTTGAGGGGAAGCCCTTATCTTCTGTCTCTCTCCTTTCAGTAGGTTCAAGATGGTTCCCCAAACACATACCAATTTCCTTGGCCAGAGCAAGGCCCTGAGGATAGGTAATGGGGGATAGCTTCTTCTCCTTCAGCTTCTCAATGGTGTCCTTGTCATCACGAAGATCCAGCTTTGTGCCCACAAGGATGATGGGAGTGCTAGGGCAGTGGTGCCGCACCTCGGGGAACCACTATCAGTGGAGCAAAATAGCAAAGATGTGAGAAGAGGTCATACATATAGGCATGCACAAGGGAAACAAAGAGGCATTCCAAAAAAAAAGTCAGCAAGACAGCTAAGAGCCTGTCCTTCCTCACATATATTGTTGGACCTTAAAACCTGGTCCAGGCCACTCCCTATTGCTGAATCCTCAGGCAAAACCTGACATGGAGCTCAAAGTTTGTTAAGCAAAAGCAAAATCCGCTCTCTACCCTTCACCCTCCCATCCAGGAGGAACCTGAAAGTGGTAGGAAGGAGATACTGCTGTTCTCCTCTTCATTAGTCTCTGCCTTACTCCCTCACTTCCCATCTAAAGGCTGTGGGTACCTGCTTCTCATACCCTATGGACTGATCCTGCATGTCTGTGTTTGACAGTCTTGGCTGAAAGATGCCATCAGAATATAAGTCTGTGGTCTGACAGCAAAACAGCCCAGCAAGATGAATACTAGCCCATTAGTAGGATTGGCCACCTTCTTTGAGGTGAACCAGAAAAGGCATCTGAAGGAGGCTGATATTTTAGTTCCTTCTGACCCACAGAAAAAAGATATGACCACTTTAAACCTAGACATCCTATTGGTAGTCTCCTCCCACAGTCACTGTCTTTGCAAGACCACCACCAACCTCATCCCCCTTGCCCCCTGATGGACCAGGATACTCTGCCTCACCTTAGCACGGACGTTTTCATAAGATGCCGGGCTGACAAGGGAGAAACAGATCAGGAAGACATCCTGTAGGCATACAACCATGGTGCAGTTAGGATGAGAGCATGGGATGGCATGAGGAGTCAGGGAGGGAAGAGAAGATCTATGTGGGAAGCACACTCCCTCTGCAGCAGAGGGTCATGCCAGGGGAAGCTGTCTCTCACAATGTAACACAGTCCTAGTCCTGACTGCTGCTTCTTGCCGCTGGAGGAGAGAAGGATGTTTGCTCCCATGACTCATGGTAACCATAGCCACCACTATCAGAAGAGCCAAATGGTCAGCTATGAGGATGGGGTTTTTGTGGTTGGCACACTCATCCTCATGGGAAATGGCCTGACAGCGTCCTGCTCATTTCTCACAGAACACGAGAGAGCTTTCAGGCCAAAATAATATTTTACCTACAGTTGAGACAGAGCTAGGCTCCATCCAAAAAGTGCACATGCAGGACTCAGATGAGGTGGAGTTTCAGTTCTCCAGGTAAGAGATGCATGGCATGGCATGGCAGAGTTTAGACTTCCATTATAACCAAACCAAACCAAACAAAACCAGCTCATCAAGGTAATAATTATTTCATCCAGCTTCACCTAGCTGGAACAGTGGTGTCAGACCCACCTATCCATTTCCATATTTCTAGAACCATAAGAGACAACAACCTAGGAGAACCATTCCCCCACCTTCCCTTGAGATGCATCCTAGAGTGGGTACGAGCATGTTGTTGAGAACTATGCCTGCTTGTACTGACTGCAGAAAGCAGCTTAAGCAAACAGCTTATACCTGGTTTCTGATTTTTAGGTGACTGAACCTAGCTCAAACAAATAGTGGCCTCAATTTCTAACCTTTTCAATTGCAGTGGCAACCTTCAGACCAGCACCTGATGCAGCAGGGTCTTTCTGTGCTTGCTAACTGACTACTTGAAACAACATTCTCTAGGGAAGTTGATCTTTAAACCCTGAAATCACTCTGTCTGTGTGATGAAAAAATGGTGAACATAGTATCTGAGGCATCCATTTGTTCTGCTCCAGGCATTAGCAGATCAAACAGGTGTCCACACATCAGATATCTTTTAAAAGGCAGAATCCAGAATAGTGGGTTCACAAAAATGTGAGAAGATCCTGCCTCAGCTCCTAAATTCCTCAAGCCACTTTAACTTTACAAAAGGAGATTTTTTTTACCAGGCCTGTGTAAGGCATCTGCCCCACACTGAAGTCAGTGTGAGCTGGCTTCAAAAGTGTCTTTGAATGTCTCACTTTTCTTGCTCAGTTATACCAGTAATGGAAGTTTAGATAAAGGCTCCAAAATATCCTTAGCTGTCTTTTAACTTTTGGGTTTCAAGGTACTTGTATATCAGTAGAGATATTCTCAGAAAAATGCAGAGATAGTAACAGTCCTGTCACTGTTTCATGGGATGTGTTGTTTTTTGCAGTGAGGAATGGAGGTGTATCTGAGGGAGGAAGGCAGGAGGGGCATGGAGTGTGACCCACCGTCTGCGGGTAAGAGAGTGGCCTCAGCCTGTCATAGTCTTCTTGTCCAGCAGTATCCCATAGTCCCAGATTTACAGGCTTGCTGTCAACCATCACGTTGGCAGAATAGTTATCAAACCTGAAATTCAGAGATGTAGGCCATGAAACAGGAGAAGAGGGAGCCCTTCCAGTAGTGTAGGTGGGGTTCACTAGATACATCCAGGAGCAAAAGGTAGAGATTCCTCTTCTCAGCTCACCTGAGTGATGCTGTGAGCCTCCCTCTTATGGATTTCCCACTCAGCATCAACCTCCTCCCTACCATTCAGCTGTCCTGGACAGGTCCTTGGCTGCAGCTCCACCTTCGATACCTTACATGCAGATCCACAAACCCTTTCATTTGCCCTTTCTTTCCCCGGTATCCTTCCCACAACTATGTCTACCCTTGCACCAAGCCCCTATCTTTTTTTTATTCTCTTTTTTTTATGCTCTAAAACCTAGTTTTAAACCTAGTTTAAAAGTGAAGAACTCATGTCTCTGTAGCTCCCCCGGAGCCCAGCACTCCTGAACAGCCTTGTTGGAATTGAGGACAATGTGTCCCCTTACTCTTTGATGACTCAGCTTGAAATATTTGAGAACAGCTGTCAGGATTGCACACTTGGGACTAAAGACTTAATGGGAAAAAAACGACATTAAAACAATAGAGATGTTCCTAGAAATTTTTATTTCCTGGTCCCTTTGGTGGTTTTTTTCAGACTAAGGCAAGGTAGACTGGTGACAGGAAGGAACCAACACAAAGGCCTTGTGAAGGTGTTCATGGTGTATGCTGACATTGTAAGGGACATGATTTAGTAGTGGATTTGGCAGTGCTAGGCTAATGGCTGGACTTAATGATCTTAGAGGTCTTTTCCAACCAAATCAATGACTGCTCCAATGACAGCAAGTGCCTTGTACAAGGAAGGAAGTGGGGACCCTTGTCCATCTAACTGCCTTCTCTTGGATCCAGCCCAATTCCTGTAGCCTAGTGCCTGTTTGTTTTGCCTAGCAGGATCCCATCTACTACTTGTAAACTTAGCAAGCAGATAGACCTTGAGTTGGCTTGAGTCTCCCAAATATTCCATTTACACCAGCGTTTTATGAGGTTACTCATGCTTCTGGTGAAAGGTAACAGACCCAAAGTGTAAAGCCCCCTTGCTGGTTTGTCAGATCTTCCTCTGCTTGGCATGGAGACAATGACCAATGGAGCACGCAACAAAGGGTTACTGCACCCCTTTGCATCCTGCTTGCCACGCCTCCCACCCACTCCAGGACCTGTTTATGCGTTACTCACACAGTGGGGATGTATTCTCCTGGGAATGCATTAGTGGTGTAGCTGATAAGGAGACAAGTTTTTCCCACAGCTCTGGAAGAGAAAGAAAAAATAGCAGGAAATTGTTACAGTGCAGGCAGTCTTGCTAGGGTGAGATGGAGATGGGGCAATCCTTCCACACTTCTAAACTAGCCCTGTCAGGCGACCCCTGGGAGCAGAAACACATTCACAGGACCAGACAGCGCGTAACCATAGGTTAGACAACCAGCAGGAAGAAAGACAGGATGTCACCCAGAAATGTTTGTTGTCTTCGAGCATGAAGGCTTGTTTTTACGGTCTACTACAGAGATCACTCAGCTAAAACACATCCACTCTGAGATGGAGGTGAGAGCCTCACATTTTCCAGAGCATGCACAGTGCTGTATACTCACAACCAGGGCTGGTGCACTGATTCAGTGCCATGACAAAGCTGCAAAGCCAGCCTCAGCACTCAAATACAGGCACTCCTGCCTGCTTTTGAAGGTCTTGTGGCCAGGAACTGGTAGCAGCTCTTCCTGACTTAGCCATGGCATGTCTCAGTCTTTCCCAGCTACAGTAAGCTGCAGCATCACCCACGCAGATAGCTGTAAGCAGCCAGCAAGGTGCCTGTACACCATGGCTGACAGAGGCTGCTGATGATGTTTCTGAGCTAAAAGCTGGTGCTTCCTCTCTCTTTAGCCACCTACACACCCATGCTGCAGCAGGGTGGAGCGCGAATAAGCCAGGGTAGCAGCACAATCCAGACCGGGTGAGAGTATTGGTGGGATAAGGAGGAATAAGGCTATGAAGTGGAGGAGGAGTTGTTGTGAGCAAGGCGAAGATCGTGGTGAGCGAAAGAATAAGTGAAAAGAAATTGGGAGAAAAAAAAGCAGCCAGGACAGGTGCAGGAAAGAAAATCCTTCTCCAGCTGGGATCCTATTTCTCAGATTTGTGTGGCCTGGGAAAGCCCTGCCATGTTTCAGCTACAGAACACTTGAGGTGGAGGTAATGAGAGCAACCTGCCTCTGCTAGTACAGCCACAGGATGTGGGAGATGTCTTTCCCGGGGCAAAGGCTGGAATTCTGCTGCTGGGGATGCTGAAACCATCTCAGCTGTACCTGCAAAGTCCCTGTCACAGAGCTGCAGCCCTGTCTTTTTGTGTGCCCTTGACAGGCATGGCTGGTATCTTCACTATGGTCACAAGGCACCTGTCTCAGTCACTGGACTCTGGGGCAGCTGAGGAGAAGCTGAGCTCTTTGGTATGCTCTGAATTTGTTTCTTCCTCCTGCCACTCCAATTTTTAGATCCTCCTCTCTCAGTCCCTGCATTTTCCCCAGCTCCATTGCTGCCATCATAGAGAGGGCCAAGGATGCTTGTTGAAACTCTACAGGTGATATTTCAGGAGATCTATGGGCCTGTGAGTGGCCCCTGGAAGAGGGGGAGTTTCTGAATTGGTGTGGTTGAACAGAGAGGAGCACAAAGGGTCAGTGAAGGAGCGAAGGTTAAAACAGAGCCAAGGTTAGTGACACCTGCAGGTTCCTGTGACTGAACTCAGGGAGTGTTAAGAGGACAGCGATGTGCGATGGAGGGGTCTATGGGGGCACAACAGCTATGGGGCAACATGCAGGCTTAGCTGAGTAATGTGGTTGGTAGGGTTGAGGCAAGAGGGAACAATGGCTGGTATGGCTGGCGGGGAGGTGAGGGGTGGTGAACCAAGAGCTCAGAGCAATGGGGGGATGACTGGACTGCTGTGTTGCAAGATGGTGAGAGGTGTACAGAGAAGCAAAACGATGGGACAGAAGACATTTAAGAGGAACTGAGGTCAAAGGAGTTGCGAGCAGGACATGTTGTGAGGTTAGCCATGATATGAGGGGAATACTGCCTTGAGGAAAGGTTACAGATTTGGTGCAATGTGTGAGGGGCAAACTAGGGGAGTGGGTAACAGGGCAACAGAGAAATGCCCAGTGGAGTTGTCCATCCAGCTCTAGTCTGAAGCCTTCAGGGGACTTTTCTTAGAGGTAAAGTTTTTTTATTTGGGGCTCTGTCTTTCCTCGTCCCTTCTCCCCATTCCCTTACTCAAGCCCCTGAGAACATGTCTGACATGTACTGTTATGTTTGCAGACGACTTCTTCCCCAGGCGAGCTTTGAAGGAGGAAGTGACTGTGGGGAGCAAGACTGCTGCAAATGTCTCTTCATTTGATACCTTATAGCTGCCCCAGATAACAGCCTGGCCAGCTTCCAGATGGGAAATGAATTAAGCTACTCCATCCCGAATGTGGACTTTCCTCTCTCCCTTCATTACATCTATTCATCCCACAGGGCAAGAAGAGGCCCTGTTCACTCCATCCGTCCTGCCCCAAGCAGTGATGACTGTTTCACTTGTTGATGGCTTGGATCAGGCCATTTCCAGGAATCATGGGCAGTGAAGCCACCATGATGTGAAGGCAAGGTTTTGTTACCTCTCACCCCCAAAGTGGCCTGTACTTGTGCCTATCTCAGTGGAAAGGGCTCCTCCTCGTGCCCACAGAAACTCCTTTCCAGCAATCTCCACTATACCCCAATAGAGAGATTATGCACTGAGAAAAGCTGAACACATAGATCCTGGTGGACATCTCATCAGGACCATTCCCTCTCATAGTACCATTCCCTCTCCCAGTCATTCCCAGTGAGCAGATGGCTTTCAAGGAAGGAGCCATTCACCTGCAGGACAGCACTTGCACCTCTCAGGTTTTAAATCTGACCCCAGCCTACAAGGTTGAATCTGGCAGGAACACCATCACCTCCTGTGCATGGGACAGGATGGCCTTCAAAATGCCCTCTTCCATACTCTCCCCAGAGGAAAGTCCCTTGCCCTGGGGAGGGAGGGGCGAGCAAGTAGTAGCAAGCCTGCAGGAGGTCAGAAGCAAAGTTGGGGAAGTTTCACGAGGCAGACACCTTTTTTTCATGTCCCTTGTCCCCTCCCCACAACCACAGCAAACCCGCAGGGTACCTACCCGTCTCCCACCACGACACACTTGATGGCTTGCATGGCTCTGGACCCGTAGTGGAGGACAGTGCCCGGGGCAAAGGAAAGTCAGGCCAAGGCAAACAGCAGGGAGAGATGGGCAAATGTGGGTATCAGCCCTTGTGCTGCAGAGAATAGCAGGTTGCAAGGAGGGAGGAAGTGGAAGAGGGAACTTTACTCGACAATGACCCTCTGGGCCCTCCTCCCCTCCCACCGCAAGGCAGCTCTGTGGCAGAGGCCGTTAGCTGAAGGCGGAGCAGGCGTGGCTTCATGGCTGGGATGATGACTACTGTAATATTTTTTGTTCTCACACACACCCCCTTCCCATCCAATTGCAGTGAACGGCTGAGGGCACCAAACTGCTTTTCCAGGGTAGCTGAACAAGGGTTAGAAGTGGGGTGAGAAAGCAGACGGTTGGATTTTTCTCTTCCCTCCTTTATTATCCAAACTTTGGAGGAGATATAAGCAGGGAAGGGCATCTGAAGTGGGAGTAGTGGGGTGATGAGGGCTAATGAAGGTTTTTCAGGTCTTCCCAGGGTCCCTAAGCATCAAGGGCGAAACATCACAAGGAACAATTCCTCTGTGAAGGCTGAACAGGGAATTTACGCATCCCCTAGGAAGCAACTGCCACCATATGGCTGGCTGCTCTATCCCTCCTCTCCTGTAGAGAGAAGGTACTCCCTCACTTTCTCACCTGCCCAGACTTCTAGTACAAATAAGTGTTGTGTGAACCTGTGTGTTCACCGTGAAGGCAAGCAAATGCATCAAGGGATGCAATTAACTGTTTTCTCTCCCCTGACAGTACCGTGAGAGCCAATACTAGTGGATGAGAGAAGCCAAACCAGTCTCTCCTGTCCAACCTTTCCTCTACTCCTGTGCAAAAGCAGCCAGTGGAATCTTCTGCCAGACCCCTCCTTTCTTGTCATAGAATAGTTTGGGTTGGAAGGGACCATTAAAGGCCATCTAGTCCAAGGCCCCTGCAATGAGCAGGGACACCTTCAACTAGATCAGGTTGCTCAGAGTCCTGTCCAACCTGACCTTGAATGTTTCCAGGGATGGGACATCCACCACTTCTCTGGGCAACTTGTTCCAGTGTTTAACCACCCTCAACATAAAAGAACTTCTTTCTTATATCTAGTCTGAACCTACCCTCTTTTAGTTTAAAACTATAACCTCTTGTCCTGTCACTACAGGCCCTACCAAAAAGCCTGTACTTGTCTTTCTTATAGGTCCCCTTAGTGTATTGAAAGGCTGCAATAAGGTCTCCCCAGATCTTTCTCTTCTTCAGGCTGAACGACCCCAACTCTCTAAGGCAGTCCTCATTGTCCTCAGAAGATAAAAGATTTGTAGAGCTAAGCATCACGGGAAGCGAGCACGCTAAGAAAGAAGAGACAAAGAGCATAATGATCCCAGGACGCTCTACCCCTTCCTTTCCCTTATCGAAATAAGGGTCTGCCTCCTCTTCCTTCCTTCTCCTCCATGCAACATTAAGCCTGGAAAAGCATGTATGTATGAATATCTGTGTGTTCCAGCCTGAACTGAGGAGTGGATGGGCAGGAGATGCATTTTATAGAAGATAGGGTATGGTGGCACAGAATTAATTAGAATTTCCAGGCTTAGTTGGGAGGCCAGTTAGACCAAGAACAGTGAGTTTGCAGCTGGGATATTCCAAAGAAAGATCTCTGAATAAAAGCATTTCTCCAAAGGTCGATGAACTTTGCGCTGCTGCAGCCATGGGAGGCTGTTGTGACTGACCTGCTCTGGAGGAGAGCTCTCCCATCTGTCACTCAGCACTGGCCACAACCCAGAAACCTTCAACCATGGAATGTTTCCAAGTCTTACAGCTATTTCAGAAGCACAAAGTGACCAGCTGTACTAGGTGTTCCCTCTGTGGGGGGTAGGGAAAGGAGAGGAAGGAAACCCAATGACACTTCTGCAAGTGAGAGCAGGAAGAGGCCACAGGAATACAGGTCAGAGAAGGATATAAGGGAGAGGGACAAAGGCTGTTACAGAGGGGAGCTGGAAAGGACAAGCAGACACAGAAAGTAACGGGCCAGGAGATGGGGACTCAGAAGAGAAGGCAGGTGTATCTGGTTCTAGAGAATGCTACTGGTGGATGGAGAACAACCATTATAACTCCCTGGGCAGTCGGACACATTGAGAGCCCTCTGTGGGAGACATCTGGGTGACAAGTGAGGGCTCAGAGAGCTGGAGCTGATAGAGTATTTGGAGATTCAAGGAACTCTAGGTTGGGCAGGCAGCCTGGAACAGGCACTCAGCAACTTAACCCCTTTCTTGTAATACTACATCTTCTCCAAAGGAACAGTTCACTTTTCCCCACATATTTGCTCTGAAGGTTTTCAATAAATCTTATGTGTCTGGGGAGAAGCAGGTGGGAAGAAAAGAGAATGAACATCTGGAGTGAGAAGGATGGTGACTGAGGGGAAAAGAGCTGGGGAGAGCTGGAGAATACATTGAGTCTTACCTGGGAGAGAGTAAGTCATATGACAGTGCTAGGGATGGGATTCAAGCTAAGGCAGACTGGATGGAAAACTGACCAGTGGCCCAATAGGACCTGGTGGCAGGGATAAACAAGGACCACTGACCTGCTGAATGCCAGTGTGTGCTTTTGTCCTTGTTGTCTAGCACATGGGCTTATGAGACTGGCAGTGTGGAATGGACTGGAAAAGAAGAAAACCAGTTAAATTGGTCAGGCAGGAGGGATTGTTCAGGTGAGCCCCATGTCAAAGACACTGTAAATTCTGCACGGCCAACAATGAGCTGTGGAAGTCCTGGCAAGAACCCATTTCTGGGCAAATTACTTTTGGAAGATGATTCCCTGCAACCGCTATGGAACCAGTTCTCGTCCAGTCAGAGGTCTATGCTGGGAATTATTCCTCCACTGGTGCCTCTGTAGGGGGACAATAGGGATCCACATAAAAACTGCTAGGGTGTTTCTTTCCATCATATTTAAATTATTAAAAATGGGATATTACATTCAAATAGCATATATAGTAATCACTCTGAGAACAACTGGTACCTGCTGCATTAAAATCTCTCATTTGTACATGCTGCAGAAAAAAGAAGGAACCTGCAGGAAGGAGGCACATAACCCCAAAATGAGCACATACAGATCAGTTGCTGCTGCTTTGATGTCCTCTTACACCACCAAGAGGTGCTCTTGACATGAGTTTCTGCATGTGCAGTGGGGCTGAGGGAAGGCAGGCACACATTTGGGGTTTCTTGTTCCCTTCACTGAGTTTGAGGGAGGCACTTACAGGAAAGAACTGCTCAGTGAGACAGTTTTGCTCTGAGAGACTTTCAGGTTCCTGAGCTGGGTCACAAGGGAGGAAATGCATGATACCATTTTTCCCCCCACAAGGACCTAAAGCAGTGAGGATCACCTATCTCTCCCTCTCTTTCTCTGGTGTTCTGCTTCCTCAAGGACTATGGGCAAAGGGTAAGAGGGAGTCTTTCAGAAATGGTGTCTGCACATCACAGCCCTGCACAGGAGGGCAGGAACTGAGCAGGAGGCTTGTTCTTCAGCACAGAGTAGCAGGGAGGATTCTTTCATGGAGGAAGCACAAGGCTCATTTCTTTGCACACAAAGCACATGGTCACAGCATGTATTCTCATTACCCTGAGTCCTGATAGGATTTATTTGAAGCGAGCTCTCTCTCAGGCAATCCTGAGTGGCTATGAGAACTTTTCTCTGTGTGTTGAGCCCCCACCGGGGTAAAGAGCAATTTGCTTCAGTCTGACTGGGCTGCAAACTTACAATATGCCCTTTTTGCACCTTCCCACTTCCCCATTGACACAGCTTCATGCCATCTGTCCCCTGCTTTTAGTTCTTGCTTTGCCACTTCTCTTTTACAAAATTCCCACCCCCCACCCCCCTTCACTACTGCAATTTCTCAGGCTGCCACACTTCTTTGAAAAGCCTACCCTAACTTCAGAGCTCAGATAATAACTGAAGTGGGTGATGATGTTCTGCAGTCCCTGTTAGAGAAGTTGCGGAGTTGTTTCATACCAGGTCTGTTTTCAGACATACCAAAGGCCTCTCTAGCCAAAATTTATTCTGTCAAGAAAAAGCTTACAAAAACAATGAAGTTTCCAGTCCTGAACACAAACTATTTACATTTACATCCATCATAAGCAACTCAGTTTGCAAATGGTGTTTACTGAGTTTTGAACCTGTCTTACTCATGGGCTTTTCTGGAGACCAGGCCTACTGCAATCAAGGACAGGTGGTCCATTCCTGACACCCTGTGTTATGGAAGCTCCTCTATCTTCAGAGTGAGTGCTCTCAGCCTTTCTGCTTTGGGACAAAACAGCAGGTCCACTGCCATTCTCCTACCTGGAGCAGTGAAAGCAGTTCCCCTCCTCCACCTCTTCTGCATTATGTATCTGGGTAAGCAGAAGACCATGGTGCAGACCTTTGGGCATCAAGGTCTTTGTGATCACTGTTTCACACTCGCATTTCCCTCGGTTAAGAAATTGTTCACAAACTCTATATCATACCGGATTTTTTATGGCTTGGCCTTGTCTGATTCTCTATACTTCTGCAGGTCCCCAGTGATTCTGATATGGGCTTCCATTCCCACAGACATTTTAGTCTCAGACAGTGACAACCCCATCTCACTAATACCAGCCTGCTACAGCAATGGCAATAAATACAGATCAATATCCGACTGTGCATTCTTTCCCACAAGGTGCTTATTCAATATTTTGTTGTAGAGCAGAGTAACAGGGACTAGAAATCACACGTGTAAATTCTAACCGGAGTGGCAACTTGACTCCCCTGCCTGCTAGCATTCTTTATACATTAGGAGATGATATGTTTTGTAAAACCAGATCTAATACGTATTTTTACTGGTAAGTGATGGTGTCTTCTAGGAAGGCTGCATCAAGGAAGTGAAAAGAGGTGTTTAGAGGACTAAGGAAATCTATAGCTACTCTGTTTTACAAGACTAATATTTCCTGAACTACCAAAGTAAAATCTTGTGCTTCCCTTTTACCATTTTATTTCAAAGGCATAAAGCTTCAGCCTTGCTGCACTTCCAAGTCCAACCAAAAAATCCCTCTGGTTCTTCATTCAGGTTTATCAGACTCTAAGTGACCCTTCTGTAATCTTTATAAGAGGAGATTTTTTTGCCTGCAGCCTTTTAAAATCACCATTTTGCTACCTTTAAAATAGACTCCAGTCCCCTCCATACCCAACCTGAATGGCAGCATAAACCTCCTGAAGGAGCTATTGAATTTGTACAGACCTGTACTTTATTTCTGTGTGGATAGTTGTGGGAATACAGTTGACATGTTCAGCACAGAAAAATACAAGGCACTTTGTCACTGTCTTTATCCCCTTGAAAGTATCCCTTTGAAAGTAGTAAGAAATATTTTTTTTAATTTATTTACAAAATTATTTTAAGCCCGTACAAGGTAGTAGAAAAGTGTGCCCACATTGTTGTTTTGATATTTTCCTTTGTAAACACAAGAACAACAGATATTTCCAGCTCAAATTTGTGTCTCTGTACAGTCAGAGAGCATCTGGGGAGAAAAATTGGTCCCTGGCACAGGAGGCACAGGGAACAGCCTGGAGTATTGATCTGTAGCAGTCTGTCTAATCTGACTATGTTTGACGAGGTGAGAACTGCTGCACCATTGCACACACGCTCACCTTTCGCCTGTATAGCCCCACTCTGAGATAACCACAGCTGGGAAGGATGCGCAGTGGCAGAAAAAATTACAAGATCTACCCCCAGTGCTGTATCAGAAGTGCTGATTTCCAGGGATCTGTTTCTTCCCGATCCCGTTCCAAACAGCTCCTTCATCCCTTCCTTCCTTTCCTTCCTTCTCCTTCATTCTCTCTGTCATTGCATTTTCCTTTGGTTTCACACACCACACCACACCCCCCCCCGTTTTCACTTGAAATAACACGGGCTGTTTTGTAGCCCGTTCATGGTCTTTTCATGCCACAACCACAGAACGTGTTACTTACCTTAAGGGTATTTCCAGACATATTGCTGGCTGGGGTAGTATGGGTGTCCACTTGAGTTCACCACAGATCCATATTGCTGGTCTGGGATGCTCAAGTAGACTGACCTCTCATCTGGTTCTAGGTTTCCTCAAGAGAGGAACTGGTTGTTTTTCTCCGGGGTAAGCCTGGAATCAAACTAGTTTTTCCACCATGTGAATCAGTGGGGAATCAGAGGGAGACATACTTAAACCCTACACTTTGGAAAGAATGGGAGATGCTCTAGGCTTAGCTTAGTTTTATGATCCTATCTCTGTTGTGTACCTTCATGAGAAAACATCTCACAGGTGTTTCATTTTTACATGAAATAGACTTATGCAGTTTTTTAACTGTATGTTTCCCATTCAGACTCCTCTGGCTGAAATAACTGAAAGCATTTAAAGGGCATCAAGGCCAGCCACTGTTACCAGCAAGGCTACCAGAACAGGGGAATGCAAGCAGTGGAAGTGATCATCAAACTGAAATGGTAGTAAGGTCTCAAACAGGGCAGTCAGACATTCCAACAGGCAGGCAGGAAAAGCTGTGAGAAGGAAGCATCAAGGAGCTGGAAAGATGAAGCAAATATGGAGTAGAGACACCGGGGCAGGTTTTGCCCTCTGTTCTAGTGGCTGAGAGTACTTCGCAGTGCACAGTAGCATCCATTTTGGTATTTGCAGGGTGCTTGTGGTTTGACTTGCCCACAGACGCATGTGTAACAACAGCCCTTATCAAGCTGTCTGTATATGTCTCCTACCTTTGAGGCAGGCAAGATCAGGTCTTTCAAGGGAGTATTTTAGGTTGACGTGTCTGCTTGATGTCAGTTGCAATACTGCTGCCATGATTTTTTTGTGGAAAACAGTGATGGAAGGAAGGACTAGAAGTGATGCACCAGACTCAGTCCCAGTGCAGGAACTGGGGCTCTGGGCTGGACTGTGGGGCAGTGAATTCTCCTCTTATGTGGCCCAGAATCTCAAGACAGAAATTTAGTTTACAAAGGGTGAGCTTTTGGCAATTTGTGTCCCAAAGGCAGGTCTCTGATAACTTTTAAGCATGGACATTGGGTGTAATGAAGGTCCAAACAGATTCTCTTCTCCTTCCTTTTACCACTCCTGAATAAGTTTCTAGTTGCTTCTTTGTAAATATAGATACTGACCATGGCAAGTGAGTCCTAAATGTTTGCTACTGACTGTTCCAAAAGGTCACAGGTTGTTTGCGACCCTGGCTGTTTAAACTGATTCTGGATTTCTGCCACCACTTGTCATCTTTCAGGTGGGGATACCTCCCATTCTTCACTGGAGGTTCATCAGAATGCTTGTCCTCTCCAGTAACAGCAGTGAACCTACAGCATAACCACAGGTTAGAGCAAATGGAAGAGACTGAGAGGAAAGGAGGGCAATCTGTGTCTTTCTTTCTGAGGTTGAATGGCCCTAAAGCAATGGAGCTTAGCCAGAGTGTTCAGGTATCAAGCCTTTTAAAGGGCCAGTTATTCTCTCCAGAGGACTTCAGACCAGACTCAGTTAATAGGAGTGTAGGAATGTAATAGCTCTTCCTTTCCTAGCGAGTCAAGGACCTTCAGCCTCACAGGAGCCGCTCCTAAATGGTGATAAGTGTACATAGACGCTGGCTCCATCTGCCTAACAAGTTAGAAAGCCTTTTCTTATTTTTCTACATGTGCAATGCTCTTGCAAACTCTACCTTGCTGTCTCATGGAAAGAAGGTAGCTAGAAGTCTGGCCCTGTTTTTTTTCTGCCCTGCTTAAGTGCCAATGTGAGTAGAGCAGCAGGTCAGGCAGTTAAGGATGCAGAGTGCTTCAGAGTTAAATGTTCACACATGGAGAGGAGCCGACCCTCTACATCTTGCCTCCTGCTAGAGGAGGCAAGAGCCCTGTTTGGGCATCACACCTGTTTTGAATTTTGCCCTTGACCTATTTATTCAATCACCACTTCTTCTCGGTCTAACATGGTCCTCTCCTGCATGCTTCTAATTTTCCTCACATTGCCTACATCACAGGTCTACCACATAAATCACATGGCAACCAAAAGCAACTCAAGGGGAAGCATATAGCCTTCTGGAGCTGTGTGAAGGAGTTGGAGGAGAAAGAGCACCTCTCTGCTTCACAGCAGAACAGAGCAGCAGAAATGCCTTCAAAATAGTCTTGCTAATGCCAGCTCTCTCACCAGCAGGAATATTGCTAAACCTGAGAGAGGTCTTAATTTCTTCATAGTTCACTCTATCCTGACTTACAAGGTTTCCAAGAAAAACAGTTTGTTAGTGAGTTAGTGGGCACTGAGGGAGGGAGAAGAAGCTGACAGCTTTATTCTCCCCTCTATCAACCATCCTCCAATTTTGGAGTGCTCATTCCCATCCCTACCCCCTCCACCTGCTGCAGAATTAACACAGGAAGAATCTTTCCTTTAGAATGAAACCACTTCCCCAATCAGATGGGTTTTCTGAATCAAGAACTTCCCTTTTTCCCCCCTCTCTCCTCAGAGTATCCCAGACAAAAACCCAGAGTACTATCAGCCTCTCATGGTTCATTTCAGTCCCCTCAAAGAGAGATTCTCAAAAAAGCTGCTGGGATGGTAATGCATCTGTGCATTTCTATTTCAGAAGTAGCCAGTGAGCCCCTGTTAGGTCACAGAAGTATGCACATACAGTTTCCTCCTCTGAGGCAAGCTCATGACATGTGATCAGAGGGACAGGGAGAGGAAGGGAGGAGTCACAGGGCAACCCGCCCCCCATAATTCTGCTGCGGTCTTGGTCACTGGCTCTAAGTTGTTTCAGTTCTGTGAAGCATCTGAACAAGCAGAAGGCAAGGACAAACAAAACCCCACGTTTTCAACACATCTGAAACACATTTGTGTTGAAAACATATCTCACTCTTCAGGATGGACTTTTGTCCTTCTGGTAAGCCTTGACCATTGTGTATCTTTTTTTGGGTGAGGGCTGTGCACTCAGTTTGACAGAGTCGAGCACTCCATGAAATCCCAGCAGCTAGAGTGGATACTGTGGCTGGTGGCTGGAGGAATGAGATGCTGGAAGATCCCTGGGGCTGCAGTAGATTGCTTGTCAGCCTTCAGGATTAGGCATGGGTTTCTTTTTACTTGCTCTCCTTTCACATTGGGAGAAAATTTCCCACTGATTCAAATGGCTTGGGTACTGAGAGTGTCTACTGCTGGGATCCCTTGGGCTGGTGATCCTGGACTGAGCTGGGAACTGACTCAGGGGCATCAAGGGTTTATATGACACTTAGGATGAACACTTGTAAGCTTTGGCTTCTCTTCATGAAACTCTGGCATGGCTTGCAAGCTCCAAAATGGTTTTTCCCTGCAGATCCCAGGAGCTGGTTTGCCTCTGGGGAGCCTCTCATGCAGTTGGGTATCTCAGTGCAACACTCTTGCAAGGCTTTTGGTACTGGGGTGTCTCTTGCTTATGTCCATGTTAAAGGTGAATAACTGTATTAGGATCCTACAAACTCCAAGTGACCTGCAGGTGGGCCTGCCTGGTCCTGAAATAATTTCAGTGGGCAGATGTGGGTGGGGGGAGATAAGCCGCATCCGAGGAACTGAGAGAGATCTTAGGTTTTATTTCCTTCTTTGGCAGGTGGTGGGAAAAGTGTTTGGGATTCAGTAGGGAAAGGCACACTTCCAGATTGAACATTTCTAGCCTCTGGCTGAGGAAGCTCTGAGTGTGTGTGTATGCAAAGCCAGCAGAGAGGGAGAGCTGAATAGCAATAGACTGAACGAGGGCCAGGAAGAAGAAGGATCACCTTGCAATGACCCTTCTCAATCTGATTCTGTCCTATCAGGCTTTTGTATATAGGTTACGGAGCAGAGAGTGAAAGCAAAAAGCGGTGCCCAGTTTCAACCACCGTTGTGCTCATTTTAGCTTTGAGGTGTGTAGCCAAGGAAGGGGCACACTCAAACAACATACTTCCTTGTCAGGGAAATTTGTAGTACCTATAGGAGCTGAGCTCTTGCCAGCATCTGATTATGAATGTTGGTGAAGGTGGGTCTCTTCAGATCACCCGGCCCTCCCCACTGGAAAGCAACTGTGGTAAAAGATTCTGCATGACAAACTGGACAGGAGGAGGGATAACTCATGTTTTACTATTTATTTTGGGGGGTGCCTCCCTCCTCACAGAAGGTCTGACACAGTCATTCATTCAAGTTATGTGTTATGAGTTAATTATATCTTGAAAGTTACACATTCAGGTAAGTATACTTTGAATAAAGTATACACACTGCAATAGCACAATGAGATCCTGTTCAGGGAGAATGCAGGTTTGCTCAGTTCTGGCTAGAGGCAGAGCCCAGAGGCAGGCAATGCCTGGAGAGATGCGCTGGCTCTGACTGATGTTTTTACTCTGTCCCATCCTGGCACTCCACAGCTGGGTGAGAAAGAGGGTTTGTTTGATGCTGAGCTCCCTTGAGAGCCCAGGCTGCTACCAGACAGAGTTTTCCAGGGAGCTTTAGGGTACTGAATGCATTTGAAATTGCTAAGTTGTGGCTTGATTGTCTTGAAGGTCAGAGGTGCATGTACACCTTTTCCTGGGGTCACTCCTACCTTGAGGTGTGATAGTCCTATTAGGTACATATCTGTGCGATATGATCTATATCTGTGGGGAGGTTGCTCTCCCTGCAGTGTATGTTCTCTTCCAGATTCCTTCAGAACCATCTCATGACTGTCAGGGTGAGGCCACAGAGCCAGTATGCCCAATCCTTGAGCTGAGTGTGCAAAATATGGGAGAGCATATGGGTGCTATGGTATCCTGTGCTAGGATGTGTGGGGTAAGAGCCATAGTCAAAAGTGGTTAGAAGCTACCCTGATTGATGTCAGTTGTCATGGGGGATAAGGGGACCAGGAAGCAACATAAATTCTTCTTCACACCTTTCCCCCATAACTAAAACGTGCAAATTAAACCTGTTGGGATCTGTGTTGAATTTCTTCTGACACAAGCTGGAAGAGAACTGTGTAGTGGCTGCAGGAAGGAGACAGATAGGGTTGGAGGGAACTGAGGAGCTGCAAGGCTTCCTGTCATCTGCCTGTTGCCAGCCTGGTACCTGGTTGTGGAGGTGGTGGTCTGTATTGCAGACCATATTGAAAAAGAAAAGGAATTTCAGGTGAAAATTTTCTACCAGACAGCCTTCTTCAGGCAGAAGGTGCCCATCAGGCTGCTCTGCTTGTGTGTTGCCATGGGTGGAGGTGCCCAAACCCTTTGGTATCTACACTCAGAGCCCTACACTGCCTTGCAAATGGGCCTGATGAACCTCTACTGTCATTCTGTGGGTGTGTAGCACATGGATGGTTTGCCACAGTGCTACAGATACAGTCATTCTTCATAACCTTCCCCCACAGCTTCTGCAGTCCGTTCTTCCAGCTCTCCTGGATGGTCAACTTCCCACTTATTCTGTGCTTCAAAAGCTGTCTTCCTATTCATATAATTTTGCTTGGGTTTGAAGCAAAACAGTGCCCATTGCCTATTCTGAAAATTGAAGAGAGAAGAACCACACACAAGCAAATGACATGCACATACATTTATCATCTGTTTAGTTACTGACTGGATGGTTCTGCACAACCCTTTGCAATGGGAAATGAGACCAGCAGCCACGGTACTCTCTTCTGGCCACATAAGTACCCAGATGTTTGGGTAACTCCGACCTGCCCTCCAGATGGGGAGGCTGGAGGCATAAGTCACCACAACTGGAATTGAAGTCTGTGTACTGTTTTGAGTGACAGCACTGAAAATACAAGCCTGGACAGTTCATGAGGAATTGGCAGGTCTTTCACTTAGGTTCTGCCCTAAGAGTGGGGAAACAACCTCAAGAGCAGGTGTAAGAACAACAAGTGTAAGGTGTAAGAATGTGATGCTGATGCACTTTCCTTTCAACATTTGCTCTCTGAAAATGAATTCCAAGCAGCAACTTCATGTCCTCTCTGGAGAGGATGCCAGACATTCTTTTTTTTTGGTGTCTGAACTGTGAAACTTCAGCATTGGTTTGGCTGGCAGTATCCTCCTGAAATGTGTGGGTGTTTTCATGGTGTGTTCTTCACCAGGGTGAAACTTCCCCCTGTGCAGAGAAGCCTGACCAGGGCTATGCTTCATCTGTGTCCTCACCTAGCTCTAGAGGGAAGTGTAACTTGGTGGTACTGAGGACTTTGACAAGGCTGAAGCTGTTCCTCAATCCCCTAGTGCAGGGCTGAATTGCCTTTGCCATTGCAAGTGTCTAGAGTGAGCCAGGTGGTGCTTTACTCAGTGTCCTCCTGTTGGCTCAGCTTGTTCTCAACGTGGAGAGGGAAGGAAAGGCTCTCAGTAACTCACCTCCTGCTTGCCCAGATGCCTCTGCTGCCTTCACTGCCTTTCTGCAGATGGTTCCTCAAACAAGCCCTTTGTGTTCACTTCCCCTGACTGCAGTGTGGTCAATAACATTGATGAATGGCCTCAGAACACCCTGAGCAGAGCATCAGCCTTCTGTTACAACAGAGGAATAACGTGAATGCACTGACATCAGAATTATTTTCCAAGGCAATCAAGGACTTAAGCTATTCAGGAAACTTAGGAAACCTAATAAGGACCCTCTCTGCAGCTCAGTCTAAGTTGCCCTGAAAGTTTGATCCATCCATTTTTTCCATACTATGTTAAACTTTCCTGCTTATTTACCCTTTTATTCCTTCCCCATGACTCATGCTTTTTCTCCCCTACCCTCCCCACACACAGTCCTTCCCACACTTTTCTCATTCTGACAAACTGGACAGGTGAATCATTTGGGAGTTGGGGTTTTCAGATGTTCAGGAAGAAGGGGGACTGCATTATTTACAATCGTGGTGGGGGTCATGTGGGTGAGCTGGTGTCCTCTGGGAGCCTCATGCCTCTTTGAGATGCTTCAGGCTGCTTCAATAGACAAAGAACAACTGAAGCAAAGCAACCAGCCGCACCACAGAGTTTGCTGATGAGGTGGGGGAAGGTGAGGTTCCTCAGGTATGTCCTGCTATGGTGCTTTTGTGGAAACAAATACAGGGCAAAAGATCTTAGTGGTAATTTGTCAAGGAATCACCCCAGTGATTCCACAATTACAAGCCCCTGCAGGAGTGAGAGAGATAAAGCTGGGTAGACTGAGAGACTGGCCTCGTCTCCTGCAGATGCCAGAACAGTGGGAGACATAAATTAAGCTGAAGCCCAGGCACTGCTCAGAGGCATAGGGCTGACATTCAAAGGGAAGTTAGCAACCTGCCTAATAAGTAGCTGAGCTGTTGCATGGGGGTTTTTGGTTGTGGTTTCTTTTTGTTTGTTTATTTTTTGTTTGCCTTCTTGGTTGCTTGCTTGGTGTTATGCTTGTTTGCTTGGTTGTTTGTTTTCCTCTCACATACAGATTTGGCTGTTGCAAGGCTTCTGGATGCCACCAGTTTTCCTTCTATCTTGACTGGCTTCAGCAATCAGTCAGCTTCTTTCAGCTCTTCACAAGGGCTGCTTCCAGGACTGGGAGGGCACATGGGTCCATCCCAGTCCTAGCTTCATGCTGGCTGCTTGTCCAGTGCTTTACTCCCACAGATTCAGCAGTCTCTCCCCAGGGAATGCAATGCTTGAAACCAGCAGGAAGAGAGGCTGCAGCCTGAGAAGAGTAACAGGAACATACTTAGCTCATGAGGGAAAGATTAGGATTATGGAAGGCAGATCTCTCTGAGCTGTTGTGGCCATGACAGGAAAGAAGCATGTGGACTCCAAGATGATTGCCCTTGTCCCCTTTTCCTTCTGTCTGCCGTGGCTGCTTCCTTCCCCTTTTTTCCTCCAGTCATATTTATAACAGTTGTTTTGCATGTGAGATCCACACCAAGAGAATTTCCAATGCAACTGGTGCTACTTCCCCTTTTTCCAGGAAGACAGGAGGCCCGGGGGATTATGGCTCATGAAACAGTGAAGCAGGACATCCAGTGACTTGACATGGCTTCCTGGGAAAGCTTTGTCTTGCAGTATTTAGGTGCAGCAAGGGCCCTGTCTGCCACTTCAGGAGTGACCTTCAGTGCTCTCAGCCTTTTGTGAGTGCTTTTTTTTATTCCTGGGGCCTCGTCATCTGCTTTGCCTCCTCTCTATGGCTGCAGCCTTCTCCTTGCTGAAGAGACTACATTTCACCTGGATTATATTTAGCAGCAGTGCTGTCTCCCCAGTTGTTCTGGGTGTTTTATGAATCATGTTGTGGTTGCCTTGGCTCTACTGCTATCTGTTTAACTTCCTGTACATTAGAAGAAGGCCTACTCATATTTCTGTGTTGTCTGTGGTCCACAGAACAACAGCCTTCCAAAGACATTCCTTCTTCAGCAAGGCTTTCATCCCCCCTGATCCTGCCTTCAGATTTGAAAAACCTTGATTCTCTCTCTTAAGTCACTTCTGACCCTAGCTGTGGGGGATCAGTCCATGAAGCCAGTGGCTCTTCATGGGAGGTTTGGACGTAGGTGAAGTGTTTAGGTCACAGATTTTCAGTACATAGAGATGACTGACATAAAAACCACCAGAGAGTGTTTGGTGAGACCTCCTCATTGTGCTCACAGCAAGCAGAATTACTTGAGTGGGCGGGTGGGTTGCTGCAGGTTTAGATAAGAGGGCTACCAGCACAACATCTGACTGTAAGGAGGGGTGTATGGGTCTGTGCTGCTTGCTCTGGACTGAGAACCATTTGCAGGACAAAGGTGAGGTGCAGTGGCTGCAACAGCAGGGAGCATAGATGCTGAAACACAGAAATCAGAGTTGCTGTGACATGACCCTAGGAGAGGGTAGCTACTGGGAGGTTGAGGCAGCTTTTTCTGTGATATGTTGGCCCCAGTACTATTGTCACAGGCACCTTTATTCTTCCAGAGTCAACTGATTTGAGCGAGGCTGAAGAGACTGAAATAGAGACAATCAGGCAGCACAAACAGGGGCTTTTGGAGGACATTAAGGTAAGGACCATCCTGTTTCTCTTGCCTGCCTAGCTTTCTAAAATCTGTCTTCACCAAGGAGCATCTTTGCATAACAGTCCAGACCATGCAGAAGTGCTCTGGCACTGGAGACATTTTCTCTGTCATGATCCAACTTGAATTCTCAACTTCAGGCTGCCCTGGCCTATTTGCCACCAGTGTACATCCAACTCTCTGCTGCAGGAATCATCAGCTGCCCTAATGGGATATTTGAGAAAGGCCGGTCAAATTATGAGCAGGGATGAGCTGGGATTGCATATTTAGGATTAAGGTAAAGAGTATGACTTCATTGTCATACTGGCAGGCACCTGGGTCAGCATTGATGATTATTTTTAATTACCGATTACCTGCTAATGACATACCAGTCCTAGTTACCTGCAGCATCATTCTGTGTTTATCAAACTTTTGTTTTGTTTGTGGACCTCTAACAAGTCCTTCATGCAGGATCCCGTCTCTTCGAAGAGGTGTGTTGGCAGGACCTTCCACACAAGTTTCTGTGGTTGAACTTGCTTCTTTTCTTTTAGCAGACCCAAACACTTCTACACTGACTCCTAAAAGTGTCTGAAAGTAACAGATTCAAAATCAGTCAGACTGCATCACAGTTGTGCATGGTGCTGTACACTTTCTATACTGTTCTGCCTCCATCACCATGGAATATGATTTCCCATTTGAGAGAGATTATTACACTGAATAATTGGACTTGGACTGATTTCCCAACAATATGAAGATGTCCAGATGTCTGGGAAATAGGTACAATATTTCCTGGCATAAAGGATTAAGCCAAACTACAGACTCCCTCTTTCTGCTGCAAATCAGAATAGTGTCTTGTCTCCTCTTTCAAAACAGATGATGAATGTATGTGCATGTCATTTGCTTGTGTGTGGTTCTTCTCTCTTCAATTTTCAGAATAGGCAATGGGCACCGTAAGAGGAATACTACATTTTTTTGCCCACTGTGGACAGAGAAATGTTGCTAGACTGCACAAACTCATATTTTAAATCCTAAATCCATTAAGCAATGCATTGTCCAATGGAACAGAATGAGTTTAGGTGAAAAGACTACCTTAGAATGAGAGACATTTTCCCCAGGGGATCTTTTCAGAAAGTGTCTAACAATACCCTTAAACACAAACACTTGGGGGAATGTCTGCGGGAGGGGAGAGGGAGGAGAGGAAAGGATGGGTCTTTACTTGCCAGTAACGCTGCCAAAAACCAGCAGTGAATAAAGTAACAAAACTGATAATAATTTGAAATTTGGGAGCTAAGATCATTGCTTCGTTACATTTTTGCAATACCTAAAGCTTAGTAAGGAACACTCACAGCTATGGAGACTAATGAAGTACAATAGAATGTGGCCAGAGCAAAACTAAAGCTCTTTTAAATTACGGGATATTGCAGAAATTCAGTTTCTCTGTCTGGTTAAATGCTTCATCCACATCCTCATTCCTTGATGAGAAAGGATCTTGATCTTCCCCTGCTTATTGTGGTTTGCCTGGGGAAGAATTTGGGTGATTCCTGGAAGAAATCTGTGATGTAATTTGGCTCTGAGGAGGACCATAACTGAAGAATGGAAACAAGCAGATATAGATTTCCTTAGTAAAGCAGAACATCCAGCCAAGAAGGTCATGGTCTGTCATGGGCCTAAAGGAAAGTGAATTCCATAATTGATTTTTTTTTTAAAATTTGCAATACTCTTTTTTTACTCCTTCTTTCTTCTTTCTCCCCCTAAAGACAGGTATCTGCTCAATGATATTTGAATGATAGGTATGTTAAAAACCTCTGTGTTTCATAGTATTGCCACTTCAGGTTCATATTGACCTCACAGTTACTGATTCCACTTCCCCTTTCCTGGATGCGTAGCAGGGCTATGCAAAGTAAAAGCTCAAAGGAAAAGGGCACAATGGAAGGATTCTTGCATCTGACATTGTTTGAGGAACTGAAATCAACACTGGGGCGGGTTATCTGACACTTGCCACGCTGGCTAATCTTGATTTTTCCAGCCTTGATTGACAACAGACATGAGACATGCCCCTCTCTCCAGTTTTTTTCATCTGGAATCCAGCAGGGTCACCCCAGAGCAGTCCCCATTTCATAGACATCCTTGGCTGGTCATGACCATCTGACCTGTCCTTTTCCTATGTTTGAGGGAAGTAGTAAAACGTGCTCTGTATGTATGTCTGCTGTTTTTCCCTCCATTGCCTTCATCCTCCTGATGTTTCTTTTGCAGAAGCTGAAGGAGGAGATTGCTGAAGTGTTTGCAGAGATCGAGCGTTTCCAAAATGCAGAGAGGCAAGAGGCAGACAATAATCCTAGAGAACAGACCAGGCAAGTGTAATAAGATAAGTATGCCTTTTTTTTACAAAGTCTCTCTTTTGAGGTTGAAAAAACAAAAGTGCTAATGGGATTTGGATCACAACAAGGACAGGGAAATTAGGCCAGGAATACCCTTCTCTCCTCTAAGATTTCTCTTTATTTCTGGATAGTCAGACACCTGTCCTTAAGATATCTAAGTTACCTAACTTATTACTAAGTTACTTGTGAGTGAAATGACACGTTCCTTTATTCTAAGTTTGATTTTCCTTCTTTTTTATGTGTTTGCAGCAAACTGTCACAGAGGGATAAAATTCTGTCCCTGGGCCGGAAGAAATTCAACATGGATCCTGCAAAGGTAGGATTTGTTCATACCACCTATGAAGATAAAGAAAGCTTGAAGGAAGATATTCTGTTGGCTGTTGGTCCACTTGCAGCCACCTATGTCAAAGGAACTATGGCGTGGGACTGTGTTTCCTAACTCACTAAGGCTCCAGTTAGTAGCACTCTCCATTCTATTCCTGAATAAGATCTTTTATATGATCAAGCTGTGTTGTCTCCCCCCATCACATGCTTATAGGTCATCCCATACTATTCAACCCAAACCTAAGAGAAGTAAGAGGAGGATGGTTTAACACTGCCAATATGTCACAGGAGCCAAATTTCCTTTAGCACAGCTCTTCTTGACTGCGAGGCTGAGTTTGCTATAATGTGATAGAGGAGGATGAACTAAGAAGAAGGGGAGAAATTTTGAGAACATGTCAGGTTCCTTGGCTCTTTCATAACAGAAGAGGACAAGATACCTTTGACATTTTGGAAGCAGTTTTGGTTTTGGTAGTATTGGTTGAATTGTGGAGTAAATATAGCTTTTCTACTTTCTGGGACTCTGACCAATGGTGTCAATGGCCTTCAGCCCTCTGCAGAAAGCTCTAAAAACATTAAGTAGACAAGATGCGAGAAAGACAGTTCTCTCTTCCTTCCTCCTCACTGGTGGGCCACTTTTTTGAGCTCTGTAAGGAAAACCACAAGCTGCGATCGAATGATAGCTCATCACCAGCTAACTACCACAGCTAACATCTTGAGTGGCTGCTGCTCAGCATGACAACTTCTCATGCCTCCTTCTGTGCCCTGCTGAGACTGTCAAGATGCCTTCCCCAGCATCCACACCACAGCTGGAGTGCTTGCCAGTCCCCTAGACATCCCTCTGCCAGTAGGAGCTGTCTCAGATCAGTAATATCAGTACTTATAGCCTGAATGAGAGAAGGTTTTATTTTGCCTTTCAGTCTGACCTTGGTTTGAAACCCCAGAGGCAACTCTCTATGGCACTGTGCCATTCTGTGCAGAAATACCCGAACTAGTTCTAACCCCAAACCAGTTTAGCTTTATTAGTTTAATGCTGATCAACCTGGTCAAAATGTTGTATATGCTGTGCTTGTATTATGCAGATCTCTGATTATTGCCTCCTTTTTGCTACATGCAATAAACAGGGAGGTGCTGCAATGGAAGGAAATTTCTTTACCCCTCCTTTCAAAGGTTACACTCCATCCATGCAGTGCTGATACTTTAAATGAGTTCCTATCTTCAAGATACCATGGAAGTTCCTGAGGATAGAGGAGATAAGCGTTAGGAATCTGGCCAAACAAAACCTTTGGGGAGAAACATTTTCTTCTGGAAAATGGGGCCCCATCATCACTGCAATGCTTTGCAAAATTAAATTGGTCTTACCAAAATTCCATCTGGGGAAAGAGAAAGGAAAATAGCATGGAAAAAAAAATCTCAGAAACATTTCAATTTCTTCTTTTGAAACTGCTTTTTCTTTGGGGCATTTTAGAGATAGTTTCTTATATATTACAGGGGAAAGTGAAATGATTCCATTGAAGTAGAACATTTTGATGGATCTAAAATAATTTTCATTCTTTTATTGTATTTTGTGAGGAGAATTGCTATGTGGTCTGGAGAACTGCAGTGTTGTTAGATATTGTCAAGAATCCTTTGAACAAAATCTCAGCTTTCTTTGGCTTTGAAAATCATGAAATTCTCTCTTAAACAGGATATTGACTCTTTGCACAACCCAACTCAGACCCTCTGTATTCCTTAAAAAGCATATTCCATCCTTACTGGCTAGGAGGGATGGAACTGAAAAGATTGCAGTCTTCTCTGTTCTGTTGGATGGAACAAAAATTAAGAAAAAATTATTTTGAGTTGTCTCAAGCCTTTATTTTTGCCTGAGTACATTTTTTTTCATTACGTCTTCTTTTAAACAAAGAATGTTTCCTTTAAGTTAATTTAGGAAAAAAAAAAGACATTTAGGAACAGAACACTAAGATATTTTGATTGAAAATATTAAAATGAATTATTTTCACTTTGCCTTTTTGACTTTTAAACTACATTGCCCTTTTTTGTTTGTTTGAGTTTCCATCAGAGTAAAACATTTAGCCAGATCTAGGGATGAAATGAAAATGGGACTGACCACCCATAGTGGATGAAGAGGGATGGAATAAAGATGAGAACATGGCTGTGATCTCCCATAAAGGGACTGGGGAGTAACAGAAGAGGAAAGTTCATCAAAGCTAAGGAAGGCTGGTATCAATGTGTTGGAGTCCTACTTTCTCATCACACCACAAAGCTGTCTTACTTCACTGTCTTGCTTCTCCTTCCCAGGGGATCCAGTACCTGATTGAGCACCAGGTATTATCCTCAGACCCGCAGGAGATCGCCAAATTCCTCCACAAGGGTGAAGGTCTGAACAAGACAGCCATTGGGGATTACCTGGGTGGGAGGTGAGCAGCCCAGGCAGGATGAAGAGACCCTTTGGAGGCCCTGTCCTGCCTGGCCCCTCTCAACTACCATTTTGGATGACCTGTGGCAGACCTCAGCCACATGCCAAGACTGAACATACCTCCGACCACAGTGGGCTGAGTGGGCAGTACACCCCTGGGAGGGTCTTTGGAGGGTGACTAAGGCTGGCTATATGGGCTACTTTTCCTGCTGCTTGTAGTGGGGTCAGTCTTCCGAGACAAGAGCACATATATCAGCCGCTTCTTGGTCAAAGGGGAAGTGGAGGCTGGGATGGAGCCAGGGGCTTGTTGTCACACCAAGGGGCATCCAAATTGGGCAGGATCAGAGCTCTCTTCTGACCTTTTCCCTCCATCCTCTCCCAGGGACCCCACAAACATTCAGATCCTCCAAGCCTTTGTGGCATGTCACCAGTTTGCCCACTTAAACCTGGTGCAGGCACTGAGGTAAGTGATGGTGACAGATGTAGGGGATGGTGCTAGAGCCTACTCAGCCACTGGGTCTTACTGTCCAGGAAGGTCAGGAAGCCTTACTGGTCTGAAATGGGAACTTCCCAAGGCCTCGCTGCATGTGGTGGCTCCAAGGCTGTTGCTCTGTGAGTTGTCAACAGCTTCTCCAGGGGGAACACTTTTGTGGCCCCTTGACTGAACTGACCATGTGCAGAAAAGTGGATCCTTGTGGCTTCAATGTCTGGGGGGATGGGAAAAGTTATTTTTTGCAGCAGGAATCATGTCTGTCCACGGTGCCCGTTATGTCAATGACAAAGTGACTCAGTCTTAGGGCATCTTGTTTTCTTATAGGCCACCTCCTGGCAGGACTCTTTCTCTTGAGGTCTCTGCTGCCTTGCAGGACACTCATTAAGAAGCAGAGCCATGATTTCCAGGATGCTTAGTTCTGCTTCCTGCTTTTAGGGTGTTTGAGACTGATGAACCCAGGCAATTTGTAGAGAGAGGAGCAGAGCTCCTGCTTCATGCACTGTGTTGTCTCCCCGGTGTGATGGGATGACTTCTTTTATTTTCATGGTGTCACATGGGTTGAGGGAAGGATAAATGTTTCTTGCACCCAATCTGACTAACTATCTGGCATGCTGCTCCTGATAGACAGTTCCTGTGGAGCTTCCGGCTGCCCGGGGAAGCACAGAAGATTGACCGGATGATGGAGGCCTTTGCCAACTGGTACTGCAAGTGTAACCCAGGAGTATTCCAGTCCACAGGTAGTTATGGGGAGAAGGCCTGTAAAGCTGAACTACACTTTGCTAGAGAGAGTAGCCTGCCTTTTCCATTCACAAAGCACAGAGGGCACCACTTGGAAGTGTTTCCCCTTAAGCTGAAGGAGGCAGCCCAGTTCCTGTGAAGCTGAACATTTTTGGTCCCCCTTTTCCTGCTGTGCTACAGTCCATTCCAATGGGCAGTAGACTGGAGAAGTGATCCCAGCCTCACATGAGATATACTGGTGTCATGGTTTGAGATAGCCCAAATTCCAATTCCCTAGCTCCATCCCCCCTCCCACATCTCAACCCAATGTGAGATGGGTTTTTTTTCCAGACAAAACACAACCAGACTCAGAATGGGGAAAGGGAATATATTACAATGACTATACAAATAAATACTACAATACATTATACACACGACTACAACTATCTCTACCATGACATAAGTATTTACAATGGATCAGATCTCTTCTCCCCTCCAAATAAAAGTCCAGGAGGGAAAGAAGGACAGATCCCTTCCAGTCTCTTAGGGCAGCAGCTTCTTCAGAGTAGCAGTCACTAAGCAGCAGCATCTTCTAAGCCAGCAGGCTCTCTCTGTCTCTTCTGTTTCTTGCAGCAGCTGATAGCTGGATCTCTGCCAGCACACACGAGGGGGGGTATCCCCCTCGGCCACTCGTCTCTCCAAACGAGTGGTCTTCCGTGGGCTTCGTTACCCCAGACAAGGTCGTATCACCACGTCATATCACGAAGCACAGGGGGTCTTCGTGACGGTCTGGTATCTTCAGGAGATTCAAGCTCCTTGCAGGGCCTCTGTGCCCTGTCTCAGGCTGCGAGCTTCTTTGTAGCTTGCAGCAAGGGAGGGCCCTCAAGGCCAACCTCCCACACTCCGTCCTGGCTGAGCTCTCAGGACGTCCGAGCTTCTCAGCATGTTGCACTTCAAGGCTCTTTCAAGTAAGAGTCTATCAACTTCCTCCTTCCAGGAGGTCTCAAAGGAGTTTTGGGGGGTCTGGTATCAGTTCTTACCCCCAAGAACTCTGTAGAACTCAGCTGCTGACTCTCTTTCCCTCAGGTCTCCTTCCAGGAGTCCCTTCTCTGGTGCTGCATGTCTTTGTTGCTTCTTCGGTTCAGTTCTTATCTGTCTTGGCTCTCTGCCACCATTTCTCCGGTCAGTGCTGGCTGCTGCTTTCTCCGGCCACTGCCACGACCACTGCCCATGATGGAGAAAACATCTCCCAGCATAACTATAGGCACCTAGCCCAGCATTATGCTGTTCCAGGTCCCCACAGGCTCCAGCTGGGGCTGGGGGGCCAAAGCCCCCCCCCTGTGGGGCTCAGAGCCCCTTCCTCGTGGCTCACAACATGGCCTCCTTCTTCTAACCTCCAACTACAACTCTTCTCTTCCGGTCTGGTTGTGATATGTTTACATTTTTGCAGGAGCGCTCATTGGACAGAATTTCAAAACTTCCAGGGGTTTCCACCCCTTGGGGTCTACCACTTTTCTTATCCTCTGGGGGAAAACAAAGTCCAAACCACTACAACTGGATATATAGGATAGCACTGACAGATGTAGGTCTGTAGAAACTTTCCTGTTGGCAGAGCCATTATTGGACCAGATCTGCCCAATTTGCCCCATTATCCTGAGGGAATGGAATCACTCCAATCCAACTCCATCCCTCTTTCTCCTAGCAGAGGGGACATCTCCCTTCTCCTCATACAGCTGAGAGAATGACACTGTTCTTCAGTGACTAGAAACCAAGCCACCTGCTAGGATGAGGACTGTTCTGCTCTCTAAAACAAGTAGCACCCATCCTGGTTTTCTTTCTCATTGATAGATACCTGTTACATACTCTCCTTCTCTATCATCATGCTTAACACCAGCCTGCACAACCCCAATGTGAAAGACAAACCCCACTTCGAAAGGTTTGTATCCATCAACAGAGGCATTGACAATGGAGGGGACCTGCCAGAAGAGCTCTTAAAGGTAAGAAGACTTCCAATTTTATCATGAAAAATCACCTCTTCTCTCTGCTCAGAGCCCACTGAGAAGCAAAGGTCTGCAGGTCTCAGTGTGATACAGGCTTGCTGATCTTCTGCCGTACAAGGAGAAGGTCCTCATGGGGAAAGAAGGCAGTATGTATAAAAGCGAATCTGGAAAATGTGGGAACTGCTTTGGAGAGAAGCTTCACACGTTCTTGTTGGTGAGGACGTGGAGCAAGAGAGACAGGCCTGGAGACATTCAGGGAATAGCTGTATCAGTTTAAGAAAGTTTGTGCTTTTAAGTCTGTACGTGTGAGAGAGGAACAGATACTGCTGTGTGTCGTGTAGGTGTGAGGGTGAATGGGGTACCCACCTCTCTGGGAGGTAGCTGGGCACCTCACTCATCCAGCTTTGAAATTCCTAGCCCCCAAGGGGACTATCTATTTCTTGTGTGTCTCTGTGTATGAGAATCAATGTCACTGTGGCCAAGATTATGAATCCCTTTCCGTTTTTCATACCTAAATGTCTCAGTTGACTCCAATGTTTGCATCAGTCAGGACACCAGTGCCTGACTTCTCTTACACCAGGATATATCTTTAAATTAGTAGAACCAACAAACCCCAATGAGTGTCAGGGTCTCTTCCAGCATCTGGAAAGCTCTCATCAGATCCATGGTGTTTCTTATCCCAGGGGATGAAGATGCAGAGACAGGGGATGCATCCATTAGCAAAGCTGGAGCTTCCATTTCCTCAGAGGCTCAGCAGCTATGGAACCTGCCCTATGAGGCAAGGTGGAAGTGGGCAGCCTGCCTACGTGTGTCTGGCTTCACCAACCAGCCTGGGCACAATAACTTCTGTCTTGTGTCAAAGAGGCTGCCTACATCCCAAACGTGGGTTTGCTGAGCAGCATCCCTTCAGGGTAAAGGCTTTAGATTTTACTCCAGGTGTCATTTCTTTCAGACAAGTTGAGGGAAGATGCAGAAGCCTGTAGTTTCTTTTTTTTTCTTGGCTTGGGATTTGTGTTAAAAATGACTGCAAATCTAGTGATGTTAGCAACATGTCAGTATAACTTGAAAGCTAGTAACCTGCCTCCCTGTCACTCTGCTGTTACGAATGTCGCCCTTTGTGTCCCTCAGTGCCAAAGCCTCAGTTCTATGAAATGTGCTTTCTTGTGGCCATGTAGCTGTATGTGCTGGTCTCTACAGCTTATCGACAGCGTTTGGCCCCACCAACCCAGTGTCTAAATGGGGCTGCAGTTTCTGCCGTGTTTAGTCCACCTCCTAGTGCCTTAACACTACCCAAAGCAGCACCTGTGTTATGCTGGGTTTGGTCACAGCAGCCTGTCTTGCTATGAGTGCACCATTTTGTGTCTGTGACTTTCTAAATTGAGGCTCTTTATGACACGAGGTGCAGAAAAGAGCTAGTGGTCTCTCTTGAAACCCTATGATGTGTAGACTGAGGGCTGTTGTACCCCCAGTGCTCACTGCCTGCTCCCCTGCACTTTGCCTGCCCTTGTAGAAATAGAGTGATGGACCAGATGGACCTAGGATAGTTGTGTACAAGCTTTGTCAGAAATAAATCTTTCACTGTCTTTCTCTCTCTCTCTCCACTAATGCTTTGGGGCAGAATCTGTTTGAGAGCATAAAGAATGAACCGTTCTCCATACCAGAGGATGATGGCAACGACCTCACCCATACTTTCTTCAACCCTAACCGTGAGGGCTGGCTGCTGAAATTAGGTAAGGGGGGAGGACTCCCCTAGCTCCACTGACTTCCCCGCTTGCCTGCCTCCCACCACAGATCTCCCCCTGCAACCCACCGTCATCTCTGCTGTCCTTCCATCCTGTCTGCTGTGGTGGGCTGAGGCTGACACCTGCTGTTGAAACCAGCTGCTGCTCCCTCCTCCCAGCTATTGCAGGCTCTGTCTTCTCAAAAAGGGACTTGAGAAGATATTCCTCCCCTGTTCCCCATTCACAGCACCATCAGAGCAAAATTGGCTCCCTGTGTGTGCATGTCCACCACACTGCATCACATCAGTGGTTAGCACCATGGTGTCTCCTTGGAGCTCACCTACAGGGAGATCTGGGAGTGTATGTCTGTGTGTGCAGGTCTGGAGCTTGGAGGTGGCAGGGGGAACGACAGAAAAATGTGTGACTAATGGCTTTTGAATCTCCTTGCCTTTAGGAGGACGTGTGAAAACCTGGAAACGCCGCTGGTTCATTCTGACAGATAACTGCCTGTACTACTTTGAATATACCACGGTAAAGGCTTAACTCATAGTTGGGAAAGTGTCCTGGGTGGTTATGAGCCTCTGAGGGGCCAGGGAGGAGCAGAGGATAGGGGGCAAGTCTTCCCTTCTACCCTGTGCTCCCAGACTGAACTCGGTGCTGTTTGCTCACCTGTGGTCTTGTCTCCCCAGGCATACACTGCCCCTGTCACCTCCACAAAGACACATGTCTGGGAAATCAGAGAGGCTCTCAATAGTGGCATAGATTTGGGGAGCATCTTGGGTATTAATTCATGTTTCCTTGCCTTCAGGACAAAGAGCCTCTGGGCATTATCCCCTTGGAGAACCTATCAGTCCGGAAGGTGGATGATCCCAAAAAGCCAGTAAGTCTCCACTGGTTGGTATTCTGCCAACACAGGCTGTCAGATGGTCAGAGGGAAGAGAAGATGCACATAACCATGCTTCTCAGAGGGAAGGTGCCATTCCAAACTGCCTTGTGCCCCCATCTAAACATGACTGTATTTTTAATTTATATTTCTGGTGTGAAGAGACAGCTGTCCTTTGGCTGGCTGTATTGTATGTTTTCACATGTGTATATGCGTGTAGGTGGGCAGAGATGAGTGTACACATCTGACTTCCTAGTTATTTTGCACCAGGAGATGTGGGTTCAATTCTTGGGGTAGGGAAGGAAAGGGTCTGTTACATTTCAGAGACAGAATGCTCTCCTCCCTTTTGGAAGCTCTTTGAGCCTGTCACTCATGGTTGGAGGCAGCATAGCCTCCTTGGTCCACCGTGTCTTCCCCTACTGCTCCATTTTATTTCCTTCCTGACAGAACTGCTTTGAACTCTACAATCCCAACTGCAAAGGGCAGAAGATCAAAGCCTGCAAAACAGATGGGGATGGGAAGGTGGTTGAAGGCAAGCATCAGTCCTACAAGATCTCAGCAGCCACACCAGCAGAACGTGATGAGTGGATTGAGGCAATACGGTGAGGAGACCAGAACTAGAGGCCTGAGCTTGCCTTTGCCCCAGGGACAGATGGTCACAGAGATTATTTGGCTATCAAAGCTTCAAAAGAGGGGTGAACAAAAATGTTTGTAGTCTAGCACTGTGGTACCTTTTGATATAGAGTCTCCCTTCTGGAGAATCTCTAGCCACAGCTAAATTCTCTGCTGTGAGTCTGGAGATCTCCAGTCCTACACTTTGATAAGTGGTGTCTCTGTGCAAGTTCATTTGGGTTATCTATGCTGCTCTCCATCATTAAATCTCTTACTTTTGCTCCCATTTCCTCTTATTTCCAGAACCAGCATCACACAGGATCCTTTCTATGATCTGATCTCTGCCCGTAAGAAAAAGATTGCCAGCAAAAACTGAACCCTGACCTGGTCACTAGCCTCAGGAAAGCATAGGTTGGTGGACAGCTTCCCTCTCTTACTGGGCTATTCCAGTGAAGAAATTTGGGAGCGTTGGTTTCCTCTGCCTCCCACTTGGCAAGAAGATAAACGACAGGACAGCTTGCCAGGTTTGCTTCTTCCCTTTCCAAACTGAAGGCAGTGGTGCAGGGTGCAATCCACTGAGGACTGTCAGAACTGTGGGCACGGAGTTAACGCATGTCCGAACGCAAAGGCTCAACAGCAACTGACCTTTGGGTTCTCCCATACATCCCCAGACATGTAGGACAGGATCTGAGAGGAGACAAGAATGTCTGCAGAATGTCTCTGGCCCCTTCCACAATGAAATCAGGCCAGACTATTTTTCTGTGAGGATCCATGTAGATGTTCTTGGAGCAGCTGAGCATAGTCCAGTCGGTTGGAGAGCAGAAAGGCCCCAGTGGTTTCTCTTCCACAAACAGACGTGTAGTGTTTGTGGAGTGGAGGCCACTACTGTTTAGGACCTCACTGTGAAACCAGAGGCCAAGGTACGATAAAAAGCCCTCAGTTCAGAAGAAATCCCTCTCTCCCTCTTCCCATAGCTGTGAGGGCTGTAACCCTGGGAAGTCCCTGCTCTGTAACTGACTCATAGGTTTTAAAAAGTTAGAGGTGTTGGATCCCTATCCAACATAAGGGATAACTGAGCATAGAGAAGCGGTGGGAACAAGGAAGCAGCTCTGGGTCTTTTGTTTCTCTGTTTTGAGCCTTGGGGACGACCACAGGTTTCCCTAGGGAAGAAACCCAAACACTAGCTCTCCTGATTGATGGCTGCCCAACAAAGGTTGATTCCTTGTACCAGCCCAGAGGCCTGGTATCTGAAAGGCTTTCAGCCAGATGGCATGAAAAACTGAAGGTGCATACACCTCCCCCACACTAGCACACTCACACAGGGGCATTCCCATCTTCACACATCGGTGTCGTCTGATGTCTCGGGGGTTTTGTCTCTTGTGTAAAAAAAGAAATAAAAGTGCTTGAAACAAGCCCAAAACTCAGGGTACACGTTCGTGATAAAGGCAAGAGAACGCAAGATAAGAGTGTCATGTTCCTGTGCCCAGCAAAGCAGCCTGAGCACCACCGCAGTCTCTTGGCTTTTTCCTTCCTGCAGGGGGCTGTATCTACCAGGAAATCTGCAGCAGGGCCAGCACAGCCCGATTATTCATTCCGGTTATTTTTGCCCAAGCCACAGGAATGTTGAATTAATTTCAAGAGTCAGGGAGCGTATCTCAGAGTTGCAGCACGCGCTCACCCTGGAGAAGAAACGTGAAGGTTTTCTTCTGCTCGCGCCTGCAAATGTCTCCTGCATAGAATCTCTTTGTTACTGATGTGATACAGAGTGAGTTTGCTGCCCAGTGCTCTAGAGCAGATGTGTTTACACACACACGTTCACTCCTGCTTTGGATTCAATGAGAGGAGGCAGGCTCGTGTCCAGACATTGAGGAGAAGTCAGAATATGGCCCCTTATCTTGTCAACATCTCCAATATATTTAAGTGAAATATAAATATGCATTTGGTTGGTGAGAGATGCCCCAGAGCCTAGGAGTTGGGTGAGAAGTGTCTGTTCCAGCGCTTCTTAGGCTTACGCTCTGTGTGACAAAAGCCATCAAAATGAAGCCTGGAGTCTCTCTTCTACCCACAATCTGGTCTTGGGTGAGGGAAGCTAAGCCCTCCCTACAGTTTACCTGGATCATTCCTATGACAGCAGGGTCTATCTAAGGTCTCTCCCATTCCTCATCCCCAGTCCTTCCCATTCTCTTCAGGCTGCCTATGTTCTTTCCCCTCCGTTCTTCACCTAGGTACCCACACACTGCAGAGCAAAATTATTCATAGCAGGGACAGGGTGGGAAGGACAACTTGTGAGAGGCAAACCAATGCACAGAGACAGGTAATTGTGTAATTTCCATCCATCAAACTAACCAAAAGAATCAGGAAGGGTTTCTCCTCTCCTAGAAACTGAGGTAGGGAGACAGTAAGTTTGAGTTTCCAGTGCCTTTCCTTGACTCCAGCACAGAAAATACATTTCTAAATTCCTTGCTATACTCCTCAGTGTCATGAACACAATGGTACCTGATTTTGCCCACCAGCAGTACAACATGTGCTCTCTCCAAGCAGTATCCTTGACCTCGTGCTTGCTGAATACCAATGTAGTACTGGCCAGGGTGTCTCAGGACAGGTCTATAAAACTGACCAACCACTCATATCTGTGTGCTTTGACAGATATGCTTGGAGCCCTTAGAAATTTATTACAGGAGCAACTTGTGCAACTAGAATGGCACCACCAGGGAACATGTTGCTGACCACCATCACATGTGCCCCTTGTTGAGGGCAACTGCTGCACTACACACATGAATGCATACAGGCAAACACACAGGTGCACACATAGACAGGCACACACAGAGCCCTTCAGATGTTGAATCTGACAAATTGCTATCTGTATGGTTGATGTATTTCTCTTTCTCATCACAGGCAGTGTATGTGGCTCACACAGACATACATGCAGAAGACTGAGACTTATTCCCTGCTTGCCTAAGGATTCCTGTGCACACCCAGCAATTTGTTTTCATGATAAATGTCCATCTATTTTCATAGAAGGGCTGGGAGGAGAATACTGCAGATGTGTGGAATAGACCATATCATTTCATCGTGCCTCCTCTCCTCTCCTTCCCTTCCTCCTGCCTCCTCCCCTCTCCTTCCCTTCTTCCCATCCCTTGTTTATCAGCTCCTTATTGGAAGGCTAATACATTTTAAAAAGGAATTCTAGAAATTGTTTGCAGTGACAAAGATGGAGCAGCTGTGAGGAGAGCCAGCAGTCTCATGCACTACAGCTTAGGTAGAGAAAATCTCTAGGAGGTGGAGGTGAAGAGCAGCATTTAAATGGAGGCACACTGGACTAAATTATGAATTCAGAGTGATCAAAGGACATCAGTTGAACCTGCCTTTTTGCGGGGGGTGAATGCTCTTGGTGATGGGGGGGAGCTCAGGAGCAGATGGAGGCCTTGGGAAGACATGACTTTGCATGCAAGTTGGCCATGAGTGGTGTTCAGTGTTGGGGTGGAAGCAACCATTTGAGACACTGTCTGTTCCTGGCAGGCCTGAAACTGCTCAGCTATGTGTCACCCAGCCTTCAATGCAAAGGAAAAATCAAGGAGCTCTTTTCTGCCAGCTAAACAGGATTATATGGAGTGGGACTGCCTGCCTTTTTACTCTGTCTATGACACTGTGTAAGCCCTCACATCTCACCCCTCCACTGTAGTGCAGGGATTGACACCACGAGGGGACAAGTTTGTCAGCTTATACCATAAACCTGGAGGAATGGAAGGCTGTGGCAATAACCTCAGAGGGATGGGAGCCAGTCATACCCTTTGATATCAGTCATTTGTATGGAAAGAAGCACAGCCCCACTGTATTGGAGTTGGTTTGAATGGTGCAGTCAGATTTGGGGGTTCAATAGGAGCTGTTCCTCCTGTCTCCCATCCATAGTCTTTGGTGGCTGGAAAGCAGCTGCCTACCTGAGGGCGGGGGACTCACTGAGGTACTTCCTCCCTCTTAACATTTATTTTGACTGTGCATTTCACACAGAAGGGCCAGAGCACAAAGCTAGAGAGCAGGACAGCTCTCAAAGGCAGCATGGCCTCTCTGCTATACCTTGTTCTGGATCACTTCTGCCTCCAGCCTGACAGAGGGCCCATCTCTGGGGCTGGAGGAAGCCCAAGCAGACAGGGATTCAGATCTGACCAGGGTTTCTTAGAGTGTCACTGCTGTCACATCTGCAGTGGCTCTGCTCTAAGTGCCTGTGACAGGGGCGTGCAGCAGTCTCATCTTACCATGCCATTTCCAATCCTGCCGCCTCCCTGCGATGAAGATGAATGGTGCCTGTCCCAGGTTATCACATTCCCAATGTGTGAGCCTGTATATGGACAGCAGTTTGCTCCTGAAGGCTGGTGCTATTGCGCTAAGTTCAAGGAGGCTGTATATGGTGGGACTGAGGGCTACAAGGAGAGAGTCAGGGAGGGTGGAGAAGTCTGGGTCTGTGTGGGTTGTCAATGAAGAAGGGCTTGACAAGAACAGGACTTTCACCTCAGCTCCAAAGCAGGGGTGGCACAGATGTCAGGAAGATGTAGGTAAAACATCGTTTGAACAGCCTGCAATCTTTACCACAGCCACTGTGTCACACTACTCAGGGGCAACTCGTGTCACAACAGCTGTCTACTTTCTGTGGGGATGAAGAGTAGTATCCATAAACACACTAGCCCAACACTTCAGGGAGAGAGTGGAAATGGTGCAAGGTGGCCTTCACATATGGGCCCTCAGAGGCACAGCCCGTGCAGGGAAAGGACCATATGTCCTGCCAGCACAGCATGTCTTTGCTCCTCTACCTTGCTGAATAAATGGGGCTACAGGTCTCTTTCCACATGTAAGTACAAACACAGATATAGATGTGTGTGAATGTGCTTCATCCTGCACACTCATAGTCACACATACCCAAGCATGCACAGAGACATCTGTGCATACACAGTGCATACACACTGTCTGCAAGCATCCCAGCCCAATGCTTCTCCTTGCCCTCTCCTAGCAGAAGGGCCCTGGCAAAATGGTCTGTAAGGGAAGAATGGAGATCACAGAGGGGAAGGGAAGGGCAGTCCTTGTGGGGTTGGACAGCAAGCAGTATGTAGGGAGAGGGAGGCAGAACAGAGTGCAGTGATGTCTGCAGAAACCACAGGACTCAGGTCCCAGGGGGGCTATACTAGCAGCAACACAGCCCTTGACCTGGGGCAGAACTGTGAAAGGACTGTTGTGGCTATGTTAAGGGATATTGCAAGGCCTCACAAGCCCCATAGCCCTCATGGGCTCCACAGCCCCTCTAGGCCTCACAGGCCCCACATCCCCCACACGCCTCATGGGTCCCATAGCCCCCATAGCCCTCCTCCATGTGAGATGCTAGATTGACCTTAAGGAATGTACATAAAAGACATTTTCTGCTGCCTCTAACTATGATGGGTGGCAGCAAGGTTCCCAGAGTTGGCTGAAGAGGTGGTGATTTGTGCAATTAACATCTAATCAGTTCTATGAATATTTATTGCTAGTCAGCAAGCTTCTGAGTGACAGTGAAGCCCTATCTGATTGGGATCACATTCACAGGTAAACCAGAGCCTCCTTTCACATTCACAGACCTCCCACTGGGGCAAAACGTCACAAAAGTTTAACCATCCTGCTGCACATGGGAGGCACATGTGCAATGTGAATGCAGAAAATTGTATTCAATCCTTTTCTAGGGGAGAAAAACCTGAGATTTTAAAATTGACTTCTTGGAGAGAGACACCTCGAAATAGTCTGATATATTAACAAACAACGTATGGATGAGTTTGAGCTGGGTGTTTGCTTTTTTTTGTTTGTTGGGGGTTTTATGTGTGTATGTTCTCTCTTATTTAGCTTCCATTGCAATATGGGTGAGAAAATAAAAGGGAGAGAAATATAAACTTCTGCAACTGTGTGAAAAGTCACATAACAGTCAGGAATTTCTTGGGGCTTGTAATTGACTCTTCCCCCAAATGGGCACAAAGTATGTGGAAAGCTAGTATTTTGTTTCCTCAAGAAATACTGCTGTGAGGATTTTCTATCATTACCATAAATTTTGATGCTTCTCAACTTATAAGTCCAACTTCTTAACATAAGTCCAAACTTATGTTCCTTCCCAGAAACATCTGTTCTCTCCCTTTACTTTTCCTCTGCTTTAATCCTCTCACCTCACCTCTGCCTCTGGCTTCTCTTTCCCACAGTTCCTTCAACCTTCTGTGCTTTGCTCATCCCTCTCCATAAACTTGTCTCAACAAATCCCTCTCTTCATTTTTCCTGATGCTGCCTCTCCTGCCTTCTTGCTTCCTGGACAGACTCAGCCTGCCCTGGCAGAGCTCTGGGAAAACCCCCTATTATCAGTGGAATGTGAGTTGTTAAACCTGAGCCAAACTCTTCTGCTCCTGCTGCTCACCTGCAGCTTGGGTTTGTGCTGGAGGTGCTGCCAAAAGCCTGTAATTACCTAAATGAAAAAGACACAGAGCCCTCCTTGAGAAGAAAGAGACACAGATAACAGTGATTTGCCTGTTGCCTGCTGCCTTCTGACTGAGAAAAACAGCCCAAATTCCAGCAGGGCTTCCAGGACCAGCCTTCAGTGGAGGGAGACGGACAGAGACAGCTCTACACATTTTCACTGTCTGCATTGAAAGGATCCTGTTATTTTTCATGGGTGGGTGAGAGAAGATCCTCAGAACTTGCACCGCAGATATCCCCTTCCTCTCACGGTATTATGCTTCGCCTTGAGCCAATACAGGACTGGGGAAAAAAACCCCAAAATTGGGAGCCAATAATAGACCTAGTAACAGAGGAGGGAAGAGAAGGAAGGGTTGGCAAGTCTGAAGTCATAATCACAGTGTACAGGGGCTCTGTTGTGTAGAACTCTATTTTCCTTGCTGCAGCCCTTGACTTTCCTCACCAGCTGCACACTGTGCTCTGGAGCTCTGATTTCAATATCCAGGAGCTGATGGCCTGCTTGGCCCTCTCTCCAGAGACCATTCAGCAGAAGAAAGTGTGCATTGCACACAGTGAGGCTAAGGAGACTTCAAGGGAGACAGTAGAAAGGGACAGAGGGGAGCAAGCAGCTCAGAGCCATTTTCTGCAGGGAAGAAGTGCACTACTTCCAGGTTCCTGGAAATGCCAGATGACCTTAAACCCCAGACATGCACAACTTCACATTGCACAGCTTGGTGTCTCTACAGTGATGCCTTTACTCTAATACAGTTAAAATTCAGGTAATGGTAGACAACACATTGATGTGTATGGACAACCAATAAGTCAACCAATTGTAGATAACCAGTATCAAGTGGTGTCCCTGTCCTGGAACACATATTATTTAATATCTTCATTAATGTCATAGAGAATGGAATAAGTATACTCTCGGCAAGTTTGCAGATGATGCTAAGCTAAGAGGTGCAGTTGACACACTAGTGGGAAAGGATGCCATCCAGAGGGATCTTTACAGACTTGAGAAGTGGATCCATGTGAGCATCATGAGGTTCAACAAGGCCAAGTGCAAGATTGTGTACCTGGGCTGGGGCAATCCCCAGTAACAGTACAGATGGTGACTTGTTTAAGAGGCACACTGCAGAGAAGGACTTAGGGATACTGGTGAATGAAAAGTTGAATATGAGTCAGCAATGTGCCTTGGCAGCTCAGAAAGCCAAGTGTATACTAGGCTGCAACAAAAGAAATGTGGCCAGCAGGTCGAGAGAGGTGCCTGCCCCTCTACTGTACTCTCATGAGTACAGCTCTGGGGTCCCCAGTACCTGCTGGAGTGGGTCCAGATGGGGACCATGAAGATGATCAGAGAGCTGAAGTACCTCTCCTGTGAAGACAGGCTGAGAGAGTTGGAGTCATTCAGCCTAGGGAGACCTTATTGCAGCCTTTCAATACTTATAGGATGATTATAAGAAAGACAAAGACTTTTTGCCAAGGGAAAAGGGGCAGCAGTTTTAAACTGAAAGAGGGTAGATTTACACTGGATATAATAAAGAAACTTCTTATGATCAGGGTGGTGAAATGGTGGAACAGGTTGCCCAGAGAAGTTGTGGATGCCCCATCATTGGAATTGTTCAAGGCAAGGCTGGATGGGGCTTTCTGCAACCTGGTCTAATGGAAGGTGTCCGTGCCCACGGCAAGGCAGGTGGACTAGATGGTCTTTAAAGGTCCCTTCCAACGCAAAACATTCTATGATTCTATGAACACATGCACATACATACGCATTCTTTTTTGCACTACAGTACCTTCTTATATCCATTTACCATTTGAACATATATCACCTTCCCCAGGCTAGATCAAAATATCACCAATTTCCACAAACATAAGACTGGACTTTAAAAAAAATCACAAGATTTTATTTCAATGTTTAAGAGATCCTTGCCTCTTTATATTTTGAGGGTATTTGTTCCTCTGTAGAAGAGAAAGAATCTTTCTTCCCTTATGCCTTTTTGTACTTGGTATGAGAATTAAAATTGTCTTTTCATTCCACTATCTCCAGCTGCTGAGGCTTCAAAGAAATTATTAATTTTTATGATTCTTAGGACAAAATGGTCATAATCTGTATCGTTTCATCAGAAACCTCTACACCTCCTGTCAGGTGTACTCTTAAACTCACATCTTCTCCTGAAGGCCTTCCCTCATGTGTTCCCCAGCACCTAACAAAACACCTATGCACCACATACAGCTCTGCTGAGTCATTTGCAGTCACACAGAATATATACTGGTTTGATTTGGTTTGGTTTGTTTTTTTTCAAGGAAAGGCCAATGTTTATCTTGCCCCATAGGCAAAGATTATCTTTAACCCTTCAGAGCCAGGCTTGTTGGCCTGAGCAGCCAGCACACAGAGCTGCAGGCGAAACCATGGGACTTCGGTAACACTTCGTAAACCCACGGCCTCTTTGCTGTGAGGGAGGAAGGAGAAGAAGAAAGCCTCTGTCCTCTAGGCAGGTTTGGGAGTTGTTGCATATTTCCTCTCCCATCCCTAGAGAGGACAGGCTGCTTCTGTGAGCTGGGAATTGCTAAGAGATTGAAAACTTGTTGCTATGAATATCAGAGATGCCTGGCAGGGGCAGCTGGAGCGATGAAGGGTTCAGTGTACTAAACTCACCGTAGTAAAGACATAATGGGATTTTGCATGCTACTGTGACCAGAATACCCAAACCAGCTTAGCACCTCCCTTCATCAGGCCTGCTTTCAACACTTCCTTCTTGCTCCAGTCCCTCTCCCTGCACCTGCAGTGCATGTCTCAGACCCAAGGCTTTGGAAGAATGTCTGTCTGTACAGGAGGAAGGGGGGACTTTACTTCTCAAGACCACCCAAGTCTCATGAGCTTGTTGGTTTCTTCATCTGCTCATTTTAGGAATGTGCTAAGTATCATTTATAGGTGGAAATACATAAGCAGTGAAGCAGAGAGGGCAGGACTGCTTCCTGGGAAGAGGGGCAAGAAAGTGAGTTTCTGGGAGGGTGGGTTAGATGTATGTGGAAAGGACACTTGGGAAGAGAGAGATCAAATATCAAATGAGATGTGAAGGAAGGTCATAGAGGAAAACTAGGAAGAGGAATGCTTCAGAGAAAGATCTGGGAATGGCCTGAGGGAGGCATGCCTTCAGAATAAGTAGAATGCGAACTGGGGTCTGGGAGGAAAGGCATCCAGGAGATGGGGCTGTGAGAGGACAGGCACTGGGTCTGAACAAGGGTTTGCAGTCAAATGAGCATGAGGAGGGTGGTGTGCATTTAGAGGTGACATCTGCACTATTTCCCATAAGGTGTATTTTTCTTAGAAAAACCCACTTTGTAATCAGGAAGCTGGGATTTGCTCTGTTGGATCTGTCTCTCCTCTAAACCATCCAAGAGAGTTTATCTTGTTAAATCCTCTGCCCTGGAGGAGGTGAGGAGGTCAAATGCCTTTTAGGGGGCAGACATATAGCAAAGCTGTTTACCTATTGTTGTAGAGATCTTAACCAATGTGTCTCCTTCCCCTGTTCAGTCTCTAATACCTAGAAGGAAAAAAAAGATGAGAAATATGGATGGATGTAAGAGTGAGTCCTCCTTCCATCTTGCATGAGATTCCAGGTCTGTGTGCTACCATCCCAGGATGATTGTGCTACTCTGCAGCTGTCCTGAAGGGGTGAGGGCAGGGAAGGCCTGGGGCTCCCTCCCAAACCTGTGGCCCAGCCACCCAAATCTGTCAGTGAGACCCAGACTTTGCAGTAGGGGGAACATATAAGGAAAGTGCCTGAGGTCCCTATGCATCAGGGAGACTAAAGGTGGTGTCAGGGCTTGCACAGCTGAGGTTTACCTGACTAATACATCTGTTCTTGCCTTACTCTCTCTGTGTGTTTTTGATCAGAAGAACTCAGGCATTGCAGTGGTCTCTGTCCCACAGAGCTGACTGGGATGCAGCTCAAGGATTGAAGAGCCTGAGTGGAAATGAAAGAGATGGGAGTTAAAGTAACTGAAGATTTGTCAGTGACAATAATTCAGTAATTTGGAGTCTTTAGGGTGGCCACCTCTGATGCAGTAGGCATTAGCACGAGGAAGGTGTGAGACATTTCTATGCACATTGTTCTTTTCTAGCCCAGAGGAAATCAGGAAGGCACTTGAGGCTTTGCTCTTCATCTGTGAGTAAGCTTGCAAAGAAAACTGCATTACTTGGGTCACTGACAACTTGTCTGCCCCAGGGGCAATGCTCCCCAGCTGGCTGGGTAACAAGGGCTTCCATCTCCGGTGCTGGCAGTGTGGCAGTCAGCCACTTAGCAAAAAGATGGATCAAATCAGAACACAGCCAAGGAAAACCTAGGAGGGCGATGGAGTCCAACTCAGGCCAGGCTGAGGCTGCTAAGCAGTAGAAGGACAAAACTCAGTTGGGTCTTTTCTCTGGTACTCTGGAGGGTGAGGTGTGGGTATGAATACATGGGGATGAAACCTAACATCTCTATGAACAGGAAAGGGTCAGGGCATCATAGTTATCCCTTCATTAACCTTCCCTCCCAGCACTAAATCAGACACCAGTTTTCACCACAGCTGTGCCAAAAGAGACCCACCACAGATACAAGGAGACGACAGAGAAGAATAAGGGGAGTGTGTGGAACTAGCGAAGGATACATTGCTCTCTCTCTCCCTAAATGCTCTTTTCTTTCCCTTTTTCCTTTCAGTACCCCATGTGCAGCCATCTCCCATCTCCTCAGTGAGGAAACGCAGGTGAATCCCTTCCTCTCACCATCTCTCCACAGAGGGTCTCCAAGGGTTGGGGGATAGCAGTATCTCCTTTGCCAGTGCTCTGCCACAGAGCAGAGAGGCAAGTAACACCTGACTGAGGATGGTGCTGCCACCAGAAGAGGCTGGAAAGACCCAACAGGGCTCCAGCCAGCAGCCAGCCACTCTTTCCAGGGGAGATGGCTTTGTACACAGGCTTCCTCTTTTCCTTTGAGGGATGGACATGTCTCCCTTTGTTCTTCTCAAGGGAAAGGCACCACTGGGCATAGTGTAGAAGAGCAGATCTGTGGGGGTGTTGGAGAATGACTTCCTACCTAGAAACAGGCATGCTGTTAGCAAACAGCACTGCATAGGATTGTCATCATGAGATGTGGAGTAACAGGAGTAAGGTCCCTGACAAGAGGAAAGGGCAACCCTGTACTCAGCACATACAGCCTCTTGGCCCTAATTTCTCTCTGCTCTGGGCTCTATGTGCCAGGATGAGATGCATCAGGAGAGGTACCATTTTGCTAAATCTTGAGGCTGACACTTTTAATATCCATTAGCGCTGCTACTCTGCCAGAGAGCATTAGCTAAGATACATGGACTGTTCCCTCCCTGATCGCTAGCCTCAGCCTCTACCATCCCTCCTTCTGTCTCTTCAGCGCAGCCTAACTGCTCTTCTCAGTACTGGCAACATCAGTTATCTCAGGTCCAACCCCCTTGTTCAACAATTCTGTCATTGCCATCTTTCAACTGCTTCATTTCAAGGATTTTTGTATCTTGAGGAAAGTGTCTCTCTACACAGTGTGCATGGACCCACACCCAGACATATACCTAGAAAAGGACGAAGGCAAGACTTTCTTTCTTCTGCCTCCAAGAAACAGATATGAAGCACTAAATGGAGCAAAGGAAGGAGAAAGTTTGAAATACAGATACTGGCATTCCCTCTTGGCTGCATTGCAGGACTCAGCAGAATCCTCTGCCAAGATTTGTTTTTGAGGTACTGTTCAAATGAGTTGTCAAAGCCATCCCTGTCATGCCTCTACTAGTTTGGACTACTGAGCATCCAAAAGTAGAATCATAGAACTATAGAAACATAGAATGGTTTATGTTGGAAGGTACCTCACAAATCATTTAGTTCCAACTCCTCTGTCATGGGCAGGGACACTTTCCCCTAGACCAGAGGGTTTAGTGGATTGCTCAGAGCCCCTTCCAACCTGCCTTTGAACACTACCACGGGCATCACAGTTTCTCTGGGCAACCTGTTCCAGTGCCTCACCACTCTCACAGTAAAGAATTTCTTCCTAATATCTAACCCAGACCTACCCTCTTTCAGTTTAAAACCATTTCCCCCTGTCCTATCAAGACATGCTCTTGTAAAAAGTCCCTCTCTAATTTTTTAGTAGTTCCCTTTAGTTACTGAAAGGCCATGAAAGGATCTCCCTGGAGCCTTCTTTTCTCCAGGCTGAACAACCCCAAATCTCTCAGCCTGTCTTCATAGGAGGGGTGCTCCAGCAGTCTGGATGCTTAGGGCTTCTCTTTGGGGGGTGAACAGAGTTGAGGAGAGTGAGTAAGATTTGATCCCTATGACCAGGTTAGAAAATGGAGCTGGCCCTCTATGCATTGGTCAAGCTGCCATAAACTCAACATGTCAGTTGCCAAATCTAAGTGGCCTGAAGCAGCTTATATTCAACAGTTAAGTTGTCCTCTCCTCGCTGGGACAGAGCTGCTTCCATCTACTCCCCCAGTAACTTGGTCTGGTCTCTAAAGTATGGGTGAGTTATTTTTACCTTTCCTATTGTCCCAGTTTAAATAAATTAATGATGGGAAAATCTTTTTCAGAAAGACAAGCCTTGGCTTAAATGTCTTTTAATTTCTTGTTCTCAGCTGTTGTATTTGACTGACATTGAATCAAGGCAGATGTCATTCACTGTACCTAGAAAAGCAGTAGAATGTACAAACATGCTTGAGTGACCCCTGTTTAGAAAGATGCTAGGTAGATTATGAGAGAGTTTGTAGCCATGCTAGGAAGAGGGAAAAGAAGACTGGGTTTTCTTGAAGATGGGGAGACATTCTTGGTCTGGAACTTACTTTAATAGGATATACTAGGGACTTTCTCACAGTAAGAAAGAAAGGAAATAAAAATTTCTCCCTGCAAGCAGATGATATTGTCACCTTGTCCTATGCAGAGCAGAGGTAAAAGAAAGATGCAAAAACAAAGAGAAGAAATGAATGTGTGTTAGGGTACGGAAGCATGCACAGAAGTCTGAAAGGACAACAGACACAGAAGAAGAATTGAATGGAAGCTTGAATAAAGGAAATAAGTGTTCATCAAAGCATCTAGATAGATAAAGTCTTTAAAAGGTACATCTTCTTTGGGAAAAGGGAAGAATTTCTACTATGTAGAAATAATTCCATAGCAAAGCATAGGTGTGAAAAGTCATTATCTCATATGGAAATCTCTCAGCAGAACAAATAATGCTTTGGCAGCTCCATCTTGGGCCCAATACAATGGCAGATCTAGGCTGTTTCTTGTGATGAACCCTAACCGTATTTTCTGGCTCAGGCTGGGACTAAAATCCCACCTCTGGCCCACACCAAAATTTCCTCTCAGCATGACTCTCTTAGCAGTGTACATTTAGTTTTGGCTTCCTTGTTTTAAACCTACTTCAACCATGCCTTTAGTTATTATCTTTGTACCTTCTCTAATATCTTTTATCCACTTTGTAGGATGTAATGGATCCTTACAGACAAGACTCTTAGGCATGGTCTTTGCAGTACTAAGTTTGTCTTGAATCCTCAAATAGTTTTCTTAAAACATCTGAAATTGCAATTTGATGTCTTCATTTTACCTTGTCTACTGTTTTTCAAGGCTGAACCTGGCTATTTATTTTAGGAGCATAGGATAGTATTTGCAATGTCTCTTATCAACACAACGTTCAGGCACCAAGCAGAAAAATCCATGGGATTGCAAAACACTTGGAACTGCTTCCTCTGCATATGGAAATGCTCAAGGCCCCTGGAACAGACCAGAAATTTTCCTCTCCCAAGCCACAGCCTGCTCGAGAACAGCACATGAGCTCAGACCTGGGGGACAGAAAAAGATTGTGAGCAGAATGAAGACTGTGCTGCTGTCTGGCCTCTGAGTCCCCTCATTTTACTTTCAGCACTGAGGCTGTTGTAAGACCATCTCATTGTCTCTGATTATTCTCTTCCCTCACTCTACCCCTTATAATGGCTCTCTTCTGACAGCTTTTGATGGAGATGGCGGAAGGAAGGACTATTGGGTCTGGATTGCTTGAGGTTACTTGAGAGCAGCAGAACTTCATGTGCTATTACCTACAAGCCAAAACCAGTATGGAGATCCAGGAAGCAATGAGAGGAGCGTGAGCAGATGACCCAAGGAAGCAGAAGTCAGGAAGAGTCCTCTCAGATCCCTGTGATGATATTGGATGAGGGGATCGTGCCAGAGACAGGAGAAAATGGACAAGAAGGGGTCTAGGCCTTTGTTTGAGAGAACTGAAGAACAGCAGAAGCACCAAATTGCAAGGTTTTTTCAGTGGGAATGCCAGTCAAGTCATGGGACAAGGGAGAGCACCAGAGACAGGCACACCACTAAGTGCCTAATTCCTATTTAGACACTGGAATTCCCATTGATTGGAAGGGACTGTAACTGTGAAAACTAAAGTAATTTGTCATTCCCTCACTCTGGTTTGTAAGGGCCAGAGGAGCACAGAGACAGACAGACAGACAGACAGACAGATAGAATGAATGAAGCAGCTCTGAATTAATCTCCAGTTTAGCAACTGGAAGGGTTAGATAGACAACGCCTTGGAGCTGACCTCTAAGTTCTACCTGCTGCTACGCCAGGCAGCCCAAGGTTGATTTGCCTTGGATTTGAAGCAACTGCTGTCAATAATATAACACTCAAGAGGTGAATAACAGGCCCTCCCATGAGATCTTTTTTTTTTCCCAGCCATCCTCTCTGCTCCTGCAGCTTTAAACCCAATGAAGGAATGTGTAATTTTTTTTCTAATGATTGAAAGAAGGCAGATAAGAGGTAGGCCTTCAAATTAGGAATCCAAGACTTGATTGCAGCTCTTATCGTGCTTTTCCATTTTCCCCTCTTCTTCCCAACAGAAAATAAATTGCTTCAATAAATTATATCTTTAATCTGCATAGAGGACCAGCAGACTGGGCTCTCCTTTTAATATTTTCTATTGCAAGATAATCAACCCGTTCCTCTCACTGCATGGAACAAACGAATAGATTTTAAACAATTTCATTATTTGATGATTTCTACCATTATTAATACAAATTGTCTCCACTCGCTTTCAATTAGGGCATTTTTATTTTCTAATAAATCCCAGTCAGGTTCTCTGAAACACAACCTAAACATGGAGAGATTACCACACTTTCTATTTAAATGAAGAACCCATCACATGCATATGCCTCACCCCTCTTTTTTTCCAATGACTTTCCTTCTTCCAAACTCTTTTTCCATTTTTCCCTCCTCTCACTGTCAGCAGAGATCACTTATTTTCTTCACCTACTGCTTTCTTCTAAATCTAATTCTTTGTCTGTGGGGTGTGGTTTGTCCCACAGGTCTATGGCAAAGCTAAGATCTTAGTGGATTTTTTGTTGGGTATGGAAAGTTGTGGGGTTTGTGGTTTCAGAGGGGGGAAACATCCTTTATAAAGGCCCCAGAGTCACACAAATAAAGGCCATTGAAGTGTTTGTGAGAAGGTGCACCAGGACACAATCACATGGTAAAAATGTAAGAATGATCCACATCGAGAAAGCCAAATACCTACGGTCTGGCCCTAAGGAACAAATGCTTAAAAACATAAAAATATAAAACATTATCCTCAAAATGGAGCGTCATCTTTTCAGATACCAACTCTTGTACAAAACAACACAAACGCTTTTACTGCTACCAATGGAGTGCATTCCCTAAATGGTGCTGACAGGGATGGCATTCAGCTCCTTTTTTAATGCAGCTGCTTCTCAGGCAGAACGTGATGCCCTATGTGCCTCTGCAGCGCAGCAGCATATCTGAGTGGTGTGAGATTCCTGAAGAGGTACAATTCAGTGTGGAGGATGTCTGTACTGCCAGCTAGGAGCAGTCTGGAGATACATTCTTTATTCAGTGCTATGGTAGCATAGTTTAGCTTTCAGAAGCCAAATCCAACCCAGCAGCTGGACAAGACTGTTTGTGGGTGAGGAGTGCCATGCATGCCCAGTACACTAGAAGTTCTCCCTCGGTACAGCAACTGGATGCTCTGAGGTAAATTCCACCAGCCTCAGAAGGTTACCAAAGGCATCCCAGCTGCTGTTATCAGGAGACAGGAACAGAAACAGGCCATAGCTTTCTTCATACAACTCATCCTTTTTACTGCTGCTACCTATGCTCCTGAGGGGTAGGAGAGTGCAAGTTGTCAGCTGCTATGGCAACCCTGCCTTGTCTGGCAAGGAGTGAGGAAGGATGAGAATGAGGGCATGGGTGGGAAAAGGAGTGGGGATAGAAGATCTCCACAGCCTGGTTAAGATAATCAATATGCAGAGATCTTTAGCCTTCATCATCCTTCCTCACTGTAGCACAAATAAGGCTGCAGGGGCTGTATGGCAGAGGAGGAGACTGCTGTGGGATGGACAGGCATAAGAACAGTAGAGCTGGGTTTCTGCACATTGATGGGCTGGTCAGATACTCCACATGCATGGGCTTCATCTCCTTCTCTGCTTTGGCCATATCGTTCGCAGTGTGTGACACACAGCACCCTTCTTCCACTGGGTCACACCTCCACCTGGCCTCTTTCAGCCTTTTGGGTTACATGGTGATGTTGCCCACCTACATATGTTCTCTATGAGTGTCACTTCATGCCCCTCCTTGACACACACAGAGACACATCTCTGCCCCACCTGCAGGCAGGTTTGCAACTCACAGCTGCAGGGCTGTGGAGATGTGGTTCCTTAGCCTCATGTAAACCCCACCCTGTAATTCTAGACCCCAGGACACAAGCACGCACGCCTCACAGCACACTGAAAGCACAACTACACAGACACACTCCTAGGCTTGGCCTCTGCCACATAATGTTTGCATACACTGTCACAGCCAACTTTCCTCCTCCCCTCGCAAGCAAATTTGCTTGAAGCATTTGAGTTCCCCAGCATACACACATCCTCCCCTCCACTCTGATACTCCCTCCTGCCACGCCAGCCAGCACCAGCCACCCACGCAAAAACACATGCATGCAGATCGAGGGCGACGGCGGAGCCCTCAGTGAGCTGCTGGAGCAGAACAGATGGCTTAGCAACCAAAAAAACAGTCATTTGCTCCACAAGTTTCTTCCTCAACGTTCTGTTTGTTTTCAGAACACGTTCATCACTAGAATAAAATCAAGGCAAGATGGCCTGATATAAACACCCCAGCCTTGATCTCATGAGTTGTGAAGTCCCACCTGCTTTTTGCACCCTTTTTTTCCACAGATTTCTGCTCACTCTTCCTGAGACGTCCCCTCTCCCTCTTCCACTTGAAAATCCCCCACCTCATCAGCATACAGATTAATTTCATGTTCCTTGGGAGACAATACCCCCACAGCTTGTCTTGTTCTTGTCCTCAACTAGCAGGCAGCCCCCATATTTTCTAATGCTCATTTTTCATTTCAGGTATGCATCTGACCCAAAAGAGCACTTTGCCTTCTATCTCATGATGGAGTTACCTCTCCGAAAAACACTTACTATAGGTTTGAGGAAGCTATATAGTGGATCTGCCACAGTGGGCATAGTATTCATCAGGTAGCACATGCTGCTGGAAAGGAGGGTTGGGGGTATGTTGTAGTTTCTTCTCCCCTACAGTGAATTCCTCGCTGCAATTTGGAATACCAGAAAAAAAAGAGGACTCATATGATGAGGAAACTCTGTCTGTCACAGGCAGGAAGGAAGCTGTCATAACCTTTTGATGTGCTGCATCACAGCCGAGTAGTAGCTATATCTCACACAGGTCACATAGGTCAGTTATTGGGGCTGTCCTTACCAGGACCTATGGCAAGGGATGGGGGAGTCTTAAACCCCACCCTGCCACAGCTTTTTGCCATCTATGGGGGTTGGGAGTTTCCATACCTGACATTTATCAGCAAGTGAGCAGTTCTGTCCAACAACAGAAGCTTCTGGGTCAAGGTGAGCTGCAGCAGAAGACAAGTCTTTGACTCCCTCTAGTGATGTATCTGGAACTGGGCCTCACAGACCCACTCCCCCCATAACTTTACCAAAATTCAGGGCTGGGCACTCAAGATACAGGGTCCAACTTCCCCTGCCAACTGAAACCAAGTTATTTATACAAGCAAGCCAATTAATGACTGTGTGTTCATTCTCACATTGACACTTAATGATGATGCCTCCTGGGAAAACTCACGAGATGCAAGGGGTGGAAGGGAGAAAGTTCCAGGGAGGCAAACAGCTGGTTCCAGTGCAGTAAGAGGAGAGGAGAGCTGGGTTTGTCTGGGCTCACTCTATGTCTTCTGGACAAATTGTCTCAAACCTTGTTTCCCCCCGTTTAAACAGGAATTTCTGCCTTTTCAATGTTCTCCACTGTGAGGGAACTACACATCTCTGTTTCATCACTGAGGACAGGCCTCAAAGCCCCAGAGTATAGCCAATTAAGAGCCAGGCTGTGCACAAACTGCCTTTGTATTTCTAGCAGTGGCTGAGCTAGTGCCCTCCCCGCACACCATCTCTCCCTACTCCCCTCCCCGTGAAGAAAAGAAAACACAAAAAGCTTCTGCATGATGAAAAAGAATTTTTGAAAAGAAAGGCTAGACAAAGAGGTAATTGCCAAACACAGTCAGCAAGAAGAGAGGCAGGGAGAGGGGCGAGGAGTCCATGGGTATGTGAAGGCAAGAACTTGTGGTGATAAATCATGAGAAGGAAGCATTCCTGTGCTGTGTAGGCTGCTGTCCTCAGACAGTGGTCAATGGCTATCTGGCAAGGACAGGAGAGAGGGCAGGGTGCCAGAGCAGAGCTTGCTTAAAAAACATAGCCCAGGCAGGCAGAGAGTTTGATGAGGTGGGGATCCAGGCAAAGGAGGGATGGAGAGTTTGAAAAGAGAAACTGGTCCTTTCTGGGAGGTGAATAGGGACTAAGGAGCACAAGGGACACAAGGTGATGTCCTAATTACGCTAGGTCATGCTTAGCTCTGACTAAACCATCTGTGTTATACTTAGGGGATCATACTTACAGCTCAACTTAGACTAAATTTATCTGTACTGTGTCCAGCTCATGAGACAGAAGGTTTCATAATGAAGGCAGGGACAGCGCCTCTCCTGTCTGCAAACATGCTGTATGTGTTTGTGCATCACCAGCCTCTGCCGAAGGCTCAAGGTTTTCTTCTCTATGAGATTCAGTTCCGCTCCTCCTCCTCCATATAATCTGGGCTGCAAAAACAGGCCGCACTATATGACGATGGTAATCTCATCCTACATTGATGAAGCCAGGGAGACTGCAGCATGCCATGGCTCCCTACCCACTCTGTCCCTGCCCTGCCACATCAGGCAGGCACAGATGTGGTGGTCTCAGAGCCCCTGGGCTCAGCACAGGACAGGGGTACACTGCAGAGCAGAGCTGAGAAGTGTTCTGGAGTGATGAAGCTCAAATGTAGCCTAAAGAGCTCTTTCTCTGTCCCCTTCCAGGGCGGAGGGCATGAGCATCAGCCTTGCCACCACCGTGAAATTGTGAGCAGTTGTGCTACACAGCGCAGCAACAACTGTGAAATCCCGAGGGGAGTAACAGATTCGTTATACTGTAATGGATCTGAGTCAAAACAGGGCAGGCAAGGGGACGTGACAGGACAAGGAGAGCTGAAATCTGTCCTCCCAGGCTGCCTCCCCTGTGAGCAACAAGCACCCACAATGTCATCCAGGGTGTTGTCATGACCTGCTGCTGGAGCTTCCAGGGCTTTTGCCAGAGTTGGGTAGAAGTGTTGCCTTGCCTCAGCACTTTCTGGGTAGAAACAGTCCCTCTGGGTCCTGGCACAGTCCTGTGACTGTCTCCTCCTTTGGGCTGCAGTAGCCTTTAGTGATCTGCAGCTGAGGCCAGGGCAGGAAAGGATGGCCACAGTCCAGGGAGCCTCGTGCAGACTACAGCCAGTTCTGCCATGCTGTGGCAGGGCAGTCAGAGATCATGGAATTGCACATTGACAGATAAACTTGGCTCAAGTGCCAAGAACTGAAGAAGAAGGGAATAAAGAGCTTCATTTCACATGCAGGGCATCACTTCCTTCCCTCCACCTCCCATATTTTTAATTGATGTGCTTTAAGACCTCCTTCCCTTCTTCCCCTCCAGTTCCAGCATCCCTTCTCATACATTCAGGAGGTGATTGTCTCCTCTGTCTGATTTTCTCAGCTTGTTCTTTCTCCCAAAGCACTGACAAGGGGATGTTTCTCCGTATTGGATAATCTTTTCCTGAAAAAGTGGTACTGGTCATGTTTTATTGCATCTATGGTCTCCAGACACTAAACCACAACATCATCATTTTGCTGAGTGTCCTCACCAATTGCCAGACTGAAAGACCAAGGAGAAGTAAGAGTTCCCTTGCGAGTCAATGGATGCCCAACATGCCAGGAAGGCTCCTGATCCTTTCACATCTGGCTCCATGTGCAACCTGCCATATGTCCCTCTCATCTAGAGACAATCAGAATTTGTCCTGCCTCCTGCTTATGCTGGGAATTCTCCCCCAACCTTCCAGCCCTGCTCCCTCCTTCTTCCATCACTGTGCAAGATGCCAGAATGCTATGAGAGTGGTCTGAGGGATGAAGGCTACATTTTTTGACAAAGTCAGTCAAGGTTTGGCTTGATCAGCAGATAAACCCTTGGGCCTTGCATGTGTTTCACTCACCCTTACTCTCATGCTCTTTCTCCCAGAAAGCTTCCCCACAGACATCACCTGATGTGGTAACTTCTACTATCACAGGACCATCTTCATTTTTGTTGCCTTTTCTTCCTTGATACCCCCATAAAAAAGGATTTATTATCAGAGAGGATCATTATGGATAAATGGTCTCCTGACAGTTCTATTTACCGGGGGATGGAGAGGAAGCAGGAGCCTGTGTGTGCAGAGGTCGGGAGGCTGGAGCTGTGCTCCAGCTGACAGTGGCATTCATCTGCAGAACTGTGCAAGACCTCATTAACGTGCAGCAACGCTGCCTGTGGCAGGTAGGGCCATGGCAGGACATCAGCAGGGAGGCAAACAGACAGGGAAGGGAAAGAGGAGAGGATAGACAGTTGAGTGGAAGAATAGGGAGGGCAGGAGAGGAGGGGAAAGGAAAAGGCAGACAGGAAGATGACGGCAGCCCACTGCTTCTCCATCACCCTATAGGTGCATCTTCACTCTGGCTTCCCTAACAAATTCCTAATTGCAGTGACTTTTTGTTTTTCACACAGTTGCTGTGAAGTGGTAACCCTTTTTGTAATGTTAATAATGTCTTCAATCCCAGAGCAACAGCCAGACCCCATGAGGGGTGGTGAGAAATGCAGGGGCATGGGGCAGGGAGAGGAGGGGAGCACACAAGGATTTTTTTTGCTCTTTCAGACCAATTCAGGAATAAGGTTTTTCGTTGACAAAGAATAAACAACCTCATCCATGTCTGGAGAGCCAGGCCTTCACATCCATAGGCATACACCTGGCTGAAGGTGAGAGGATGGGGATGAGCAATGTGGAAGGGGAACAGAACCATGTGCATGGGCATACAGAACTGGCAGGAGGTTTTGGTGTAAGATGACCAAATCAGCCCATTTCATATAGTTAAGTGAATAGGGGATAAAAACCATCATGTGGCAGGGGGAGACACAATGTTATACAGCACAAAACAAGCTTTACTTACAGTGACTTGATGGAGGGGTAGGGAGGACAGGTTGTGATGCACCTATGCACATTTGTTCACTGTGCACATTTGTTCATGTGTGCACACTGCTTTGTGCTCACGTGCTGTATGCCCCTACACAGGCAGACCTCTCATCGCCCACGTGCTCAAGCTCTGTGTATGGTCTCTCTATGTCCACCCACCCCATGTGCCCAGCTGCTCAGTGTGACCCTGTGCAAGTCTAAGTGGCAGCTTGGATTTGTGCCTGCAAGGTGCTATCCCAGGGTGCCATTGCACAGTTGTGCAGCTTAAGTGTGTGTGTATGTGCACATGTCTCTGTGCGCACGTGCGCAAAAATATATCCTGCTTCCCTTCTGTACCAGCTGAGGGCCCAAAGTGCTGCAGGGCACGTGATGTCCAGACAGCAGCTCCATGCTCATGGATGCTGTGAATGATACAGGCTAGCTGTGGCAGTTCTCAGCAACTCAGGAGAAGGCTCTTAACTTGCACAGACAGCCAGTGCTGGGGGCAGCTGGCAAGGGGCTGGAAGCCAATCTGTTTTGACAGCTGATCTGCCAGGGGTGGTTGGGGGCTTCTCTCTTCTTGTTTTCACCACAAACTGGTTACCTAGTGTGAGGCTAACAGGGCTGCTGCTAAATCCGATAGAAATGGGATCTAGGGGGATGAGCACAGAGTGCATTAAGCAGAAGAGCATCAGGAAAGAAAAGCACTTGAGAGCTGCACACTTCTTGGTTCATACGCTACTGATACACACTCTTCTTCTCTCATGCCTGCTGCCTTTCTCAGGGTCCCTCTTCCTGTCTTCCATTGCTCCTCCTCTTTCTCTCCACCTCCACCACATCCTTCATGCTTTTGCCAAAGTATCTTCCCTCCATGACCCTACTGAGCACCCAGTCAGGATCCTGTGAAGGCTGGAGCTGCCAGTGTGGTTGGGATTGGCCTTTGGATATCTTTTGGCAAAGAAATCTGAGAGGTGACTGCAGTCATCCACAACTGATGCCACACTTCATTCAACATCTCTGGCCTTAGCCACTCTGGGAGACCAGAGCCAGGTAAGTTGCCAGCTATCACAGAGAACTGTTGGGTTTCTGCTTCCCAAAAGGCTTCTGACATTACTAGTGAGCCTTATGCTGTGATGTCTCAGCATAAAGTTCACCCTTGTAGATAGCGATAGATTATAGGTGTTTTGGGAGGAAGCACAGAAAAACTAAAAAGAAACCTAAAAAAAAAAAAAAAGTGTTCTGTATTACTCTTGAAAACCATTCTGAGTCTATTTTGAGTCTTTCTGGCCCCCTCATGCCCCACACTGATCCATTCTCCACAGCCTCCCCCTTTTCCTTCAATCCACGGCTGAAATAGTGGTTCTTTCTCTCATCTTACAAATGATCTGGAAGAATCAGTGAGGACTCAATTTTCTAGCTCCACAAATATTGGGAAGAAAAGAAAAAGAGTAAAATGTGTGACTTGGCAGAAGAAGCAGCTTTGTCGCACATCACCCCATAAATCTCACGCCTGACAGATTTTCTAATGCTGGAGTCACTTAAAGCCATGGCATCGTATTGGGTTAAATTGATGAATGGCACCGATAGAGGGGATAGCCTAAAGCACTGAACAGGGACCCTGCCTGATGGCAGGCCTCTCACTCTCGTTCACATTCTGCTCCCTCTCTCCACAAATGGAGCCTCATCTCTTTAATCAGAAAGTAAGTGCTCTCCAGGATACTGTCTGAAAAATTCAGAGACACTCTTTAGGGAGACCCACAAGCAGCAATGCTGAGCTTGTAAACTCTTCAGTCAGGAGAGGACAAAAGAAGGGAAAGGACAAGGATGTTCAGAGTCTTCCTACATGAAGGGTTGTGCCTCCTCAGCTGCTGATGGTGTCAACAGCAGCCTATCCGGTTGTTGGAGAAGCTCAATGCCAAGTCGGACTTGGCCAGAAGAGTGATGAGTATAGAGGTTCTCAGAAAAGGCCACCTCTAAAATTAATGAAGAGAAGTCCAGGGCAATAATCTTCTCTCCTTTGGGAGAAAGGAGTGGGCTCCTGGGGCAGCACAGTGAAGACCATGGGAGATTATTCCAAGGTAGGGTTCTGACCTCACTGCAGCCAGTGCTGTAGGACACACTGCTGGGATCGAGCTAACCCTTTCTCAGAGCCTTTCTTTAACTCCCTGTTTTCATCCCATCGCATCTTAATTTGCTGAGAAAGGGTTTCTAAAGGTAACTGCCTGGTTTGGTGTTACTTCCTATCCTGTAGTGATCTAAGTGCAAAACAATGTCAGAACATCCCACAAACCTGTGAATATCAATTTTTTACTTCCATTCTGGGATCAGACCCTTTGGTGTTCAGACTACACTGCTACCTATGTCTGCACAGCACGAAACATGAACACTGTGAGTTGCCTCACCTCACTGTTACCTTGAAGCTCTGTCTTCCACTGCTCCCACCTGCCCATCCTCCTTTTCTTGCAACCCTAGAACCCTATCCCCTGCTCTGCCACTGCTCCTCAAGGGCTGCCTTCCCCCCTTTACCTTCCATTCCCAACCTTCTCAGATTCGTCTTCCAGGGACTGTATTTTTCCCAGTTTGTTTCCACTACCTTTTTACCTCTTGATGTTCCCCAGGGAAATCCCCTTCTGTTCTTCACATCATTTTTCCTGCAGGTGCAGGACTCAGTAAGTACCAAGTTTACTCTTTAACTGTCAAAATCGGTAAATCAAATGCCTCCTTCAGAGTTGCAGAAGTGTTTTGACTGAGGCTTTCAAAAGAAGCCTGCTGTGATTTTGGTATCCAGCTCCTAACATGGCCATCAGTCCTAGCTCCTTTAACCTTTAGCATCTGACTCAGCCTTGTCCTGTGCAACAGTAGCTCTGGGTGGCCACTCCCGCTCCCTCTTTGGCTCTCTGGAGTAAACACAAAGTTTTGGAGTTCAGCGTCTTTACCACATAGCTCTCACAATTGCTGCCCTTCACTGTCACTGGGATGCAAACATGAAAGTGGCAGGGAGACTCCTCGTGTGGCTGGGGGGAAGCGCTGGAATATACCTTGTGCTTCAGGTGCTTCAAGGGATGTTTGCTGAAATAAAGGGAACACATAAGACTCTTAGAGAGCTCACAGTAGGTAAGCTAAACAGAGCAATGGGGTTGCTAGATATACCAAAAGGCTGAGGTCTGGAGGTGGGAAGGAAGTGGAAGGGGTCCTGGGGAGGGCACCTTTGCTGCTTGGCTGCTGGCACATCAGCCTCCATATGAAGAGACCTGAACACAGGGTAATTTCAGCTGTGGTATTTTCTAAATGCTGACTGTGCTGATGAGCAGGGCTTCTGCAATAAGCTTACCCTCTGGAGGGATTGTGCATGGGGCTGGATGGAGGGAAGGGAAGAAGAACCACAGTTTGGGACAGGAGAAAGAGACAGTCACTTTGAAACACTGCAGACTTTGATCTTCTCTGCTTGAGTGGCTGCTTTGAGGGTTGGGGGAACAGGTAGAGATCATACATGGTCCCTGCAGGTAGTGAGATCAGCCAAATGTCTCCCTCTCATAGCTGGGACTACTTCCAGAGGCAGATGAAGCCTTTCCATCCAAGGCTAAATTGCCTGTGACAAGTGTCTGCCACTATACCATGTTGCATCTTCTCTGAAAGCTTCCAAGCACCCCAACTTTCCTAAAGTGTTGGTCCCCAGTGTTCACTCTTTTGTTTTGTTTCTGCTGGATATTCTGCCTTCTTTACATCATCATGAACCCCACCTGATACTTAAGTAGAAAGGGACTCGTAGAATCTCTTGATGCAACATTTCCCTTGCCCAGGGGCTCCTTAGATGGCTTCTGTTTCCTGAGGTGGAGAGAGCAGGCTGGGAGCACAGTCTCAGTGTGTGGTTCACGGGGACTGCTGTAAGGAACAGTGCAGGATCACCAGCTCACTGTGTGTGAGTAACTGCAGGGTGGTGGGTGAAAGTCACTGGAGAAGGCTGGATGGAGAGGGATGGCAAGTGGCCCCTGCCCTGCCCCCAGCTATGTGCTGCCATGCTTGCCCTTGCAGTGTGTGGGAACTCTATGTCCTTCTAAGTTGGTGTCTCCCCATCCGCTTTGGCTACGTGTAATGAGTGCCACGCTCAGATGTTTCACTTTTCATCCCAAGGCTGTGCCTGCCTGTACTGCTCACCACTCTAATCCTGATCAAGAGGGGAGCAGGGCAGGAAAACACCCCACCTTCCCAAAACTAAGATAATTTTTCCTGTTGACAGCGAGAACATTTGGCTTCCATCTCCCTTCCCCTCTCTCTCCTTCTTTTTCTCTATGTCACATTTTCTCTTCTAATGAGGGCAACAGCTGCTTCCCCACCCCTCATTTAAATCCCTGAGCACCCTCCCAAAGCAAGTGCAACAGGAGCTCAGCAAAGGGATGGAAGGGCCTCCACCCCTGGAGGATTGTTCTTCTGTCCAGATGTTGGGTGCAGAGGGTGAATCACTGCAACAGCTCTCTTGGCTGTGGGTGGGAGCAGGTTTGCTTGTGCAGGAGACTTGCAAAACTCTGCCCCCCAGTCTCTGGGTGTTTGAGATCTGATGCTCAGGTTGTCATACTAATCCTCCAGAGGTTATTTCAAAGCCTGTACACTTCAAAAGCCCATGGAAGCATGGGCCAACCCAGCCTATTTAATCTAGAGGGCACAAATGTAGTACACATGCTACATCTACACTTTTGAAGTCTCTCTGGGGGATCCTCTGCTCCTCCAGTTGCCTAGCCAGCCAGCTGAGCAAGGGACATCCAGTGTGTCAGCTTCTAGCTGTGTAGGACAGACTTTTTGAGTGGAGCCATGAACAGGAATGTGAGGATCACTCTGCCTGTTGGCAATCCCTAGGAACCTGGGTTATGACTTTTTCCCTGCAAGGCAAGGCCAAAGGCTGAACATTTGTAAGAGGAGCCTCAGGTACCAGAGAGCCTGCATGTAGCTTGGCTCTGAAGCAGAATTCCCCATCTTTTCATTGTGCAGCCTTGGACGCACCAGCTGCCTGGCTAAACCTGGTGACTGTGCTAATTGGCAGCACAGGGAGAGAGGCTGAGACGTGTCAGGGAAAGATGGAGTGACTGAGAGAGCAAGGCATCAGTGGTAGCATGGGGGGATGGTTGGAGGGAGAGGGGAAGATTGCATGGCTGGATGAGGAATGGCAAAGAGGCTGATGAGAAGGAGGGGCTGAGCCAAGCAGAGCATTTGGGAGAGCGGGCAAGCATGCGTCAGAGCTGCAGGGACTCGGGGACGGTGTCACAGACGAGGCTGAAATATAAATGGAAATTCTCACTGAGCCGCATCAAAGCCATATTGGTGAATGATAAAAGGCAGACTGAAGGAGTGAAGGAAAACCACAGAGCCAGAGCAGCCCATTCAGCACCTTCTGAAGCACCCTCAGTAGCATCGTCCCACTCCATCAGTGGAGTCTGCTGGACGGAGGGCTAGGCAGTCAGCAAACTGGAGCAGGAGAGGGACACTAAGTCATTAGTTTGTTGTTAATAAAGCAATAAGGAGAACGAACAAAGACACACAGCGAACAAAGACACACAGCCCTTTTTTTTGTTTCTTTCTTGCCTTTTCCCCTATTACACATGCGTGCACACACACAGCCTCTTCCTCCCTGATTCCTGCTGGACAGATCTAGCATCCTTGGCAATGAGTTAGCCCTCCTTTCCCCACCACCCATATGCCCCAGCCTCTGTCTCCTACAGGATGTGTTTTGTGTACTGGTATTTCACATTAGGGCTCCAGTAATTCATCAAACATGGGACTCTCTCAGCCCCAGGTGCTAACACACATATATATGCTTTAACAAAATAGTTACTCCTTCCCTCGGTCTGATCCTAGAAGGGCTTGAGAGGCTGGGGCTGATTATATGTGCTGCTCTTGGAGGAGTCAGGCAGCACCTGTCTTGCAGTCTGGTTAAGGTGAGAGGGAGGTTGGGGGGCAGAGAGAATGATATCTTAAGTCAAGGGAACTGTGGTCTCTCTTGCTGGTCTCTAATTCCCATAGTTTCTGCCCCTGCGGCTCCCTCATGGCCATGTTTCATTGAATTCTGTTTTCTGCTTGGCTACAGCTCCACACAAATACCAGCCCAGGTCCCCAGTCATCTCTATCCCCAGCCAGATCTGCCTTCTATCTACCTCCTTTAGCCATGTTGCCTTCTACTCCCAAATTCCTCTTTCTCTTTATCTAACACCTTTCTTCTTCTCCCACCTCTCTGTACACTGAATTTCCTGGCACTGGAGAGGAGCCTTAGAAAAGTCAAGGTGGAACAGCGCAGATTAGCCTAAAGGTCTGCCTGTTCCTACCATCTGTCTTTACCCAGTGCTCATTCCCCTGTGTCCCAGGAAGAAAGCTTCCTTCAGAGCGAAGGGGAATGCTTTCTCAGACAGAAATATAAGTGCTGAGAGTATAAGTGTCACCATGTCATTGGGGTTGCCGGTTGAAGACTCCAAGGACTGAACTGCCAAGAACAAAAAGACAGATGAGTGATCAATGGTGCTTTTCAATCTGGATTTGCCATGATCTCCTAGTGCCACAGAGCTGATTCTGCCTGTTCACCAACAGCAAGGTGGTGAACCTCTGGCTTTGAAAGCCCCAGAGCCTAAAAGCAAAAGGGATGCCCCTGTGGGAGAAACGAGGACATTTCACTTCAGAGGATTTATTCACATTGAGAACTTTGTGCCTTCCTGGTGACTTCACATGCCCTACATGAATAGAGAAGCAAGTATTTCCATTTGATGGTGCTGAGGCTCACTGTGCCATACCAGAAATCCTAGATCTTCTGTATGACACTGGTGACTGACAAGTTCCCCCAAGGGAGGGAGGAACATCAGAGTCCCTGTGTCATAGCTATGACTGCTTTTGTGAGCACCACTGTGCCATGAGACACAGAGGGTTCCCTCTTTGTGTAAACAGCACTGACTCAGCTCCTGCAAGACAGAAGGAAGGATCATACTGCATCCAGCCATTCCCTTAGAGAGAGAAATTTTGAGCTCAGTGGGAGGGTAATCCTGAGAAAGCCGGTTCAGTGAAGAAGAACTAGACTTACTGTTCACATCAGAACCACTCATGCCAGTGCAAAGAGGTTGCTGGTGTTCTGTGGGAGAGATGTCACCTGCATGGTGACATCTTAGCAGATGCATGGTGACACAGTTTGAATGGAGCAAGGCCTATTCAAATACTTGTTTCAACATGGTATACCAGCAGCACCTAAGTTCACTGTAGGCACATTAATTGAAGCTAGAGCCAGCAATATGGACAAACACAGTCTGCTCTGCATCTCTCAGTGTGGTTGAACCTCTACATGATTTTACCTTTTTTCCCCCTTAATGTGAAGGTCAAAACCCTGATTTCCCAATGAGATCAGATCTCAGGAACCAGATTCCATTTTACTTACTTCAATCAAAATTGCCCGAGGAAGAGAGTTCCCATTTGCCCTAGATCTGTTCAGCATCTTTGCCCCCCCCCTCCACCCTCCTGCCCTGCACAGCACCCTCCCAACTTTTACCCTGCCTGCCTTCAGTCCTCCTGAACATCATGGCCAGTTCCTGTGCCATTGGAGCAGCTTGCTTCTCTCTTAATTTTTCACAAGTGATTATCCAAGTCAGAATTTGTCACCCACAGAATGAAAGGAAAATGAACCTTCAATCACAGATACAGATCTACCTGCTGAAAAAGAAACAGGGAGGGGGGAAGAGGCGGGGGAGATGGGCAAAGGAAAGGGAAAACAAGGAGAAAAAGGGCATGTGCAACAGAGAGAAGAAACTATGAACAAAATGAGCAAGAATGAAGATCGGAAACATGGAGAAAAGAGCAGAGGTGAGCTGTGAAGAGGCTGAGGTGAGGAGACTAACTGAGGCAGAGTAACTAAAGGGTAGTTTTTCATGATAATACGAAAAATGGAGGGGCAGGGCAGGAGAGATCACTGTATCTGGAAATGGAGCAGTGAGATTTCCTTATTTTCCTTCCCATCCCATCTCCCACCTGATTCAAACCCATGAACCTCATCTCTTCCAACTCCCAGCAGGACTGGTCCCTCTTTGGTGCTGTGAGGGGATTCTGCCTCCCTTGAGCCTTTGCAGGGGTAAGGTAACCACTGCGGTATGGCTCTTTGAACTGCCTTGTCCCTATGCTGCCCTGAAGCATGCCCACACTCACACACTTGCACAGTTATTCATGTCTCTCAGATGGGAAGATGGTTATCACACATCCTCTTAGTCATCACTTAGGAAAGATAAACACATTTAGTTCTTAATCTTCCTTCATCAGTCAGGCCTTCCTTTGCCCCTCTATCTTCTGCGCTGCCCTGAATCTTCTCCATTTTCTCTCCATTTCAATTAATAAGCTGCCCAGCCAAGCAGAGCCCGCCAGAGAGGGGCCAGCAGCTCCCTGACTTGAGGCTTCTATAAGGACAACTATTTCCCTCTCTACACTCCCACCCACTCCCTCCATCTTCTCCAAATAGCAGCTATGGATTCTGTTTTGTAATCTTCTTTACCCTTCCTTCTCTATCACCCTTGCTAAGCCCAGCAATTTGCCTCCAAGTCTCTCAGTGGCTATTCTTCTTTAAAGAACCACTTACTAATGTCAGATAAAGAGGGCAACATTCTGAATTCTTGAGAATTGTATGTAAAAGTATATGTGCTTCTATAAAGTAAAAGGAAAGTTGTGGCTGAGAAAAGTTTGGCAATAAGAAGCCCACAAATGAATAAAGCTCAAAGAAAAAAACCCACCAAGTGTTCCAAATATAATTTAAAATTCATTATAATAACCATATCTCAATTGTAGGAACCCAAATTTCATTATATCTCAGTGTTAGTGGCATCACATGCTTCCCAAGATGTTTATCTGTCTACGCCTTCCAGTAGCTTCCAGAAATCTGGTATTTTAGGCAGTGCTACCAAACCTCTTCAGCTGTCCAGCTTGTAGCCCTGAGGCACCAAAGCCCAGCAGTGCCTCCCCTATTGATTGACTGGCCACATACCCACAACACAGTCAGATCTGGTCTTCTTGCAGACTGTATGTACCCACAGTGGCCTGACAGACAGAGGCAGAAGGGTGAGGCAGCCCACTGTACACTTTGTCTCCAAAGCTGTAATGAGATGGGGTTTTGAAAGTTATCCCAGAGAAATCATAGTGAGAGCCATGGAAAGAAACTAGTCATTCGTTGTGCTGCATATATAGCAATATAATGATCACTTTGAAAGCTCCAGTACACAAGCACAAAGAGATGCTGGACTGTACAGATGGACACACACCCCACTGGGAAGGCAGGGAGGAATACAGGACAGGGCTGTGCATATCTGACAGGGCTGAATAAAAGAGATGCTGCAGGTATAATGATTGCTGGGGAGACTGCATTTGCTTGTGGATGAGGATGGAGGATCTGACTAGATTTTGAATAAGTTCTGCTACAAACCGATCGAATGTCCTTTAATCAGATGGATTTAGCTGCTGCCTTTCTTTAAGATGGTTCCAGGACACAATTAACCTCCTGTTTGCAGCATTAGTGGTTATCATCTAAACATAGGCATATGCCACTTCCCAAAACAAGAAGGTTTGTGATAGAAGAGCTGTGTTTGAGAGAGGACTAAAGAAAGCAGTGCAGTCTGATAAAACAGTGAGACTACAGATAGGAAGCAAAAGACTACTAAGAACAGCCTGAAGAAAGGGTTTTGGGCAGCAAAGAAATTGCCTCCTAGTTTTTGACTTATCAAAGCAGCACTTTATAGTCCCTTGGGAAACAGGGAGTGTTCTCGGAGGACTTCCTTGATCTATTGTTAATATGTCTCCTTAAAGGAAAACAAAATACAAGAGTTTGAACTTCAGCCAACAACTTGAATCAAAAAAACGCAACGCATCATCTGGGGATAAATCTAGAGCAGGCACCCTGTAATCTGTGTCTTCTCACTCTACAGTACATCTTCCATTAGTTTCACCTCTTCTCAGCACTTAGCTATCCTGAGTGGGATGCTACCTTTTCTCTCTTACTCACAACAGCATGAGTGTGCACAACAGGTCAACAGTAGCCAGGGAGAAAACACAGAGCTGCCTACATATCCATCTTCAGAGAGAAAAAGAGACAATATTTGAAAAGGATGGGAAGGAACTCACACAGACCCTTGCCATTTCTCTGTACACTGACTTTCCCATCCTCTACCTCCTGCTCCACTGCAGCCAGAGGGATGTTTTCCCTGTTGACTCCAGAAGCAGCAGGAGCCAGCTACTAATTAGGATCCAGTATGACAAAGCACAGAGTAGCCTGACACTGCTAGACCACAGTTGCCTAGAGGCAAAGGAGACAGTGCCTGCTGGAGGATCACTTTCATTAAGATGAAGAACATCAAACAGCTTTCCCTGAACTGACATCCGTCTGTCAAAGGAGCCTGCAAAGAAAGGCAGAGCTGACAGGGGCCCTAAGGAGAATCTCATTAGGATGGTTTTAGAGGGGCCTCTTGATGAGAGAGCTGTGGGGACTATCTTCCTCCTTCCATCAGGAATGGCTCTTGCCTGTCAGTTTGTTCTCTCTGTTTTCAGAGGCTGATGGGGATGGACAGGTAATACTGATGGAGGTCACGGGCATGGGAATGTGACCAAGGAGGAGACACAGGACTGAGGGAGAAGTAGTGGAACACGGCATTGCAGAGCATAGACAAAGAGGGAACAATCAAGGCATGCCTCACTTTTTGGCTCTGAGAAGAGGAAGCTGCTGTGAAGGGCAGACTACCACAGCAAGCACCCTGGGCAGTGCTGGACTGCCCAAGGGGAGACTGGTGTGAGTGAGAATAACATCTCACCTCCTTGTGCACATGTGCACACTGTGCAGAATTTAATACAGACAGCTATCCTAGTCTTTGTACATAGGATTTGGGCTTAGCTTTCACTCCAGACACATCTGCACACCCCTAGAGGGTGTGCAGACCCTAGAGGGTCTTCAAGATTGCAGCCCAGCTGAATTCTCCTACAACCGAAGCTTACAGGTAAGGATATGCTTTCTTTCTAATGGGAGCAGTGATGAAGAAAGGCTCCCTCACTCCACAAACAGCAATGTGCATGTTTGAATGGAAGAGCTATAAGGCCAGGGATATTTGGTTCTCTGGGTCTGAGCTACAGCCACATGGCTCTAACATAGACCAGTGCTTTCTGGAAGGCTTAAAACCAGACATTTATCTAGCAGTGTAACTCTCTCCTGAGGCCCTCCTGCTGGTAAGTGCATTCAGACACTTGCCCTGCACTACAATAAGAAGGCATGTGCTCAAATTCCCCAGCCAGCTCTGATTCAGTAATCACAACAAGTGTTCATTAGTGCCTGCAGGGATATCCTACTTATTAGGAGTGGTCAGCTGGGCATTACATTGTGCTCAAGTGGTTCAGCAGTCTTTAGTCCCTAGAACTGACCTTGCAATTTACTGCTGCACAAGTTGGTGACATCATTCACTCTCTTTAGAGGCTCACGTGGATGATACCATTGCCTTTTGTTAAAAGTTGCTACTCACAGTCTCTTGATATAGAAGGAAAGCATGATATTTTCATTTCCTTAGAAAGCTCATACTGATGGTCTGTCTTTGCAATCATCTTTAGGGATGCCACACATGACCTCATTTTTTTGTCTAAGGCAAGGGTGTATACAGCCTGGAAGAGCTCATGAGCCTGGGACATGTCACGGACACTTGGCATGCTCAAAAGACCTGCACCTGGGCAACACAAGAGATGCCTCAGTGCCACTGTCTCTGAATATGTCATCACAATCTCAGTCAAAGGCACAGCTCACAAAAACTATTCCAAACAGCACTGAAATCCACTTTGTGTTATTATTGTGCAGTGCGAAGGTAGGTGTGAACGTGCAACTAGCTGAAAGCTATTGGAAAGACCTGCTCCCTCACCAGGAAAGAACAGGTTCATCAGTCCTACAGCAAGACTTTGCAGTGATGACATCACCCAGGCTTAGAAGAGCTCTGCCAGATGATGTCACATGATACCTCTGAAAATCTGCAATGCTGATGCTATCCCTGGTTTTAAGGGTTAGTGAAATTATGTCAGTCAAGGAGTGAGTCAGAGGTCCGAACACCGGTGTTCAGTGAAAGGTCAGCTACCTCTCTTCAGCTTCTCCTCCAGAATAACTCCCACAGGTCCTATGTGGTATTCTCCAGCACTGAGCAAGCATTTTGGATAGCCCAAGGCACTAAAAATGGCTCTGGAAACCGGAATCTCACATTTTAAATCCCTGAAGACTTGCAGTAATGGTGCCATCTCCCATCTCCAGAGCTTCACTGGGATGCCTTTCTTCCAGCTTTTCCTCTCTTCTGAGGATGGCCACTCAAACATGGAAGGCTGTTCCCAGTATCTGGCTCACATTGCTGTCCCTCCAGCTGGCAGAGAGCTGAGCTACATTTCATAGTACATGAGCACTGCAGAAGCCCTTGTTTTGCCACCACACTTATGTTTCCCTCACTTTTGCAGGGCTTCAAAAGGGTCTGTCACCAAGCCCTGACCAAAACTAAGGGGTCTTTTGAGCACCAGATGGCAGGCAATTCCCTCTGCAGAGGCAGCAGGAGCACAATAGCTGATGTGTTCAAGCCAAGCAGGTGCTGGGAAGGAACATGATGTTCCCATTTCCCCAAGCCTGGGAGTTTGTGGTGAGACAGGACTGGATCTGGACAGCTGCAGGACCTGGCTATGCTGTGCTGGCCATTTGGCTCTATGGAGGAGTCTCCTGCAAGAAAGAGGAAGGCCTTCTGCCTTCTGCTTTTGAACAGCACAAATACCAAGGCAGCATGACCAGCTGTGGGGGCAGGACAGCAGTTAGTATCTGCTGGGGGCTTCTCAGTGTACATGGAAGAGAAAAAAGGTTTATTTGACCAGTCTTCCTCATTCCCATCCTCACGGCTGCAGACCAGTCAGGTGATATTTCAGGTTTGGTGGGGATGGACGCTGACCACCATAACAGGGAAGACATATGTACAGACAGGAGGCTGTGGTGAATCCCCAGCTCCTGGGGCATCACTGACTCCAGCCAGAAGGGTCAGTACATAGCTCTTAGAACTCCCCATCCTCACCTGAAATGTGCCAACCCACCGCAACTCCAAGCCCCTGAAGCAGCTTCCCAGGCAGGGAGAAAGTTGGAGAGGCTCCACTTCAGCTCACCCCTCTCTTTCAGCCTGGCTGTCATGCTGCTGCTCACATGCACGGGGTCACGGGGTAGCTGTCTCAGGCTCCCTCACACTGTCTCAAACACACAGGCTCTAAGACAAATACAAAGGCTACAGGACCCGTGTCTCTCAAGCATTGTATAGGACTCATCTCCCTCACACAACGTGTGTTTCACACATGCTCTCTCTCCCCCTCACACTTGTGCTTGCAGACATTTTTTCTTCTGGCTATTTCTCTTTTGGGTGTTGGTGGGAGTTTCAGGGAACAAGGCTGTCTTATTCGCTCTACAGTATCTCATTCCCTGCTAGTCTGTACTGCTTGTTTTCTACATTACTGCTATTTGCTTTGCTCTGGACTCAGTTCAGTCCCCTTAAGGAGGAGCTCAAACCCTTATGGCTTATCAAGAAACATGCTGCAGTTCCTAGGATTCACCAACACCTCCCTTCATTGGCAAGTCCATGAGGTTTTTGCTTTAGACTCTGCTTTATTTGGTGTCAGAAAAGTGATGTTTCCAGCATGTGGCAGGTTCACATGAGTCAACCTGAACACCAGGTGAGCTTTATGTGAGAACAAGCTATACAGAAGCAAAGATCAGCTCTGAAAGATTAACTGTTGAACTCCAGTTCAACTACCTGGAAGAACAGCTGATCCTCTTCTTCCTTATTGCAGGTGTGGATTATCACAGTGGGTACTCATATGCAAATGGCTTATCAAATAAATCCTTAATCTTCTCCTTCCTTTTCTCCCCAGCTCACCAAAGAGGGTAGGGTATGTAGTTTTTATATCTGGGTCTTTGTGAAAATAAGAATTCACATTTTAACATCAGGACTGCTCTAAGTGTGATGTCTGAAGATGGTAAGAGTGTAAAGGATCAGCTATAATACAAGCAGAAATAAATGGGCAGGATGTTGGGCCCATATGCGGGTCTGGAGGAGGTAAATACAGCAAGCCCAAAAAAGACCTTGTCCATGTTTACATTCAATTTGGCTTGTCCAAAAAAAGCCATTTATCTCCCCTATAAACCTTGCCACACCAACATCATTCCAACTTGGCAGGAATCAGAAATGCATGGATTCCTCATAGCAGCATCACCCTTCTTAGAGGTGCATGCCTTTAGAAAACAGAGGAATTTCAGTTCCATGCTTTCCAGTTGGCAAGATCCTTCCCGTGACTTCCTATAGACTTAGACTTCCATACTGACATTTACATTTTTCCAGTCCTCAGGCACTTCTCCTAGTCACCATGAGTGTTCAAAGATTATTTAGATTGACCTTAAAATGACATCAGCTAGCTCCTTAGCACCGCTGGCTGCATCTCATCATGACCCATGGGCTTACATATATCTAGTTTCCTTAAGTATTCTCTTATCCTCTTCCACACAGGTCAAGTTGCTCCCTGTTTTCCCCTGGTCTCTGGGACTTGGCACTTCTGAAGGTCAGTATTATCAGTAAAGGCTGAGTCTTCCTTTTGTTCCTTACATACTTTTGTATTGTTGTTATTTTTAAGGTTCTGGACAGTCATAGGGAACTCACCTGGAGATTTACTCAGAGATACTCAGCACAGTGTCCCACAGGTGAGTAGTGCAGAGCATACCTGCCATCTGCTCAAGTGCAGAATATACCTACCATCTGCACATCTGGTATAGTCCTACATCTCCCAAGATCAATCCCACAGGGACTTTCCTGTCTCAAGACCTATCTTGGTTCAGAAGGGGCTTTAGGTTGTGAAGCCATAGGTTTCAGCTTCTTCCTTGTCTATTTTTACCCATAAAATCCTGGGCTTTTTTCTATCCTACTACTCCCTGTATCAGGAATCACTGACATCAGCATTCTTGTCATGAGGCAAATTTTGCTGATAGGAGGATTCCACTGCCCTGGTACCATGGTTCTCCCTCTCTCATGTCATCTGCTGTGCCTCTGTCTTGGTCATGACACCTGCCAAGGTGCTGACCATTTGTTAAGACTCTTGTCCCCAAGGTACGCATGTCTCCAGGGCTGTCCTGACATATGGTTTGATTTGATGAGAAGCCCAAGCTAAAAGTAGTTCCTTCTCCTGTTCATTTGTCTGATTACTGCTGTGTATATTCAAGCTTTTTTCTACCACTTGTTCTTTCAATCCATGCCAAATAATTATAAGGCCTGAATTTTATGCAGGTGCTCACTATGTGCTGGTAGAACTGGAAACAGCAGCTGCAGAAACTCTGTTCTGAAACCATGAGTCTCACTGCTGCGGTACTGGGAAGCTTCAGATGCAGCTCTTTTCCCATCAGGTCTGTCAGATGATCTTAGCATCAGCTAACAGTTATCTGGCATTTCAGACCATTGCAGCAGCCTTGCTGGGCAGACCTTGACACAAGGATGCCAGAGGTTGGATAAGATGTGCAGTAATGCAGAAGGGCGGATGTACTGGACCATCACGAAGGTCCATCTCTCCCAGTGTTCTGTCTCTCTCCCTCACACTGGCCAACAGCAGTTTAAAGACTTCCAGAAATTTGGTTTAAAGGCTTTGGCAAGGAATTTCATCAGCTATTTCTGTACTATGATATGAGGTTTCCTTGAATTTTGTCTTAAACCTGATGCCTAATCGTTTCAAGGATACTCAATGTTCTTACACTGAAAGGAATAGACAATACTTTTGCCCTGCTTGCCTTCTTCAAACTATTTGTGATTTTAGAATCCTCAGTGGAGAAGAAGACGCAGACAGTTTTGATTCATGCTGATATGGCAGTTTTTCTGCTGCTTTTCCACAAAATATTTCCTGCATTTGGAAGAAAGGTCATGATTCCTGGGCAGATAAATTTGCTGCATCTGCCGTGGTGGTCACCTGGTGATGATCATACAGAGACCAGAAAACATGTGCCTTCTTCCACTGGGCCTTCTTCCTCCCTGAAATGCTAGCAGTGCAGTAATAATCTATGAGGGCTGCCTCATCTGGAGGATGAGAAACCCTGACATTATGGCTGTCTGCAGGGATTGTTTCTGGCAAGAGTCTTCTGGATGTGTGCTGTCCAAGGAACTTTGGTGCAGATCCAAGGAATCTCTTCTGTCCAGATGGTTCCAAGTGGTGTCAGCAGAAGCTAGGAGAAGGAGCCGACCCATAAGGGGAATCCTTTCCTGCCCACCAAATCCCCTCATTTATAACAGTGGGTGGGAAGCACATGCTCCCCATCACACATCAGAGGAACCCAGCTGCAACTACAGAGCCTGTTCATGATAGGTTCTGACTCCAGAACATCAGAAGTTGGCAGCAGAGCCACAGCCTCTGCATTGCTGGGAGACTCTGTGTCCCATTCAGTTTGGGCTGTGAAAAACTGGGAAAGGAGAGAGATCTGGGGCCCTGCAGAGCAAGATCACACTCCCAAGGTCTGTGTTAGAAGGCACATTCCATTGCTACCACTCTGCTACTGTCCCTTCCCCAGTCTCCTGTCTGTATGCAGCCTCACCCCGCATCAAGACCCAACACTGCCCCACCACCATTACACGAAGTGCTGTCTCAAGCACTGATGAAGCAGATGCCTGCCTTTCCATCCTCTGCTCATTTTCATGGATCCCAGCAGGGTCACATAGTGAATTAACCTAAGATCCAGCTGTAGAACAGCTGGTTCAGATAGATCCCAAGACATTTTTCTTGTAATCAAACATCTTGCATCTCTCACTGCAGCACTCAGAGACCTGGATTTTCACTTGAGATCTACCTATTTACTAGGAACCTTTGGAGACTGGCTTCAGGGCTCCTGCAAGTGAAGCAAGAAAGAAGTCCCAGTTACCCTAGCTGTGAGCAAGCTGCTAAAAATACCAGAATCATGTGGGATTAATCCTGTACTTGCTGTACACAGAGATATGACTTGTTTAATAGATCACTGAAACAGAAAGGTCTGAGGGATTCATTGAGATTTTCTTTCTCTGCCCACCAAAGCTACTCTCTGAGTCATTTTGTGTGATGCTAAGTCTGTCCCCTGCCTGTAAGAACAGTATGTTACTTTCTCTCCTTCAGTTATTTCTGAGGTGATGCCCCTGCCCAAATCTATATGACTTACCCTGTACTATGGCCTTTGTTAAGAAATTTCAGCCTGTGGGTGATGCTCAGACACTGCAGTAGGTCATCTCTGGGATCAAGGTGTGGGAGAAATTGGTTTCTGTTGAGAACATTCAATAAGGAAGCAGAAGAGTCCTGGGGAAATGTCAGGGAAATGTGTCTGCAAGGGAAAGTGCCTGATTTCTCGTGGAAGTACTTTTCCAGGTATGCTTGAAGTGTTCACCAGGTTCCTATTTCTGATGATATGACCCCATGTTAGAAGAAGCCTATCCCTGACCTTCTTACCCCACAGTCACAGCCATTTCTGGAAGAGTCACAAAGGGAGTAATTTTGGCAGAGGCATCATCTCAGAAATGACTGAAGCAGAGAATATCCAACTGACTCAGCCTAGAAGGACAAAACTGTAGGACTCTGTGTGTGTGTGTGTAAGAGACACCTTAAGTTTGTTTCACACACTAACTGTATCTCAGCTGCATCCCTGAATCCCAGATTTCACCTTCTGTCCACCCCAGTGCAGTCTAGGTTGGCCCTACTGCAGTGCCTCTGTCTGAGAACCTTAGCAAGGCTTTCAGTGCACACTGATGCAGAAATGCACTGAACCCAGTGGTGAATACTTGTTCAGACAAGTTTTGCCTTTTTTCATCCCTTTCTAAGCAATGAGCTGGCACTTTTTTTTGCCTAGTTTGTTGGCTTTTTTCCACCCCATATGGTCAATATTTAATTTTTGGTGAACAAAGATATTTTTCACATTCTGTTTCCCTGCAGAAAACCACTTCCTTGCAGGTTAGGATGACTCAAGATGTGAGGAATTATATTAGATATTATATGAGAGGGTGCAATATGTGGACATGGGAGGAGATAGAAGGGGCTGAATAGAAGGAAAGAAGGAGAAACAGGAAAAGGACAACAGATGGAAGATGGTGAGTGAAGGTATCAAAAAAGTACAGGAGAGGAGAGATGGAGAAAATCATGATTCCCTAGGGAATGGAGAGGTGAGGGTCAATGAAGGAAGGTGGAGAACAGAGAAAACAGAAAAAAGGGAAAGGATGAAGGGAGTGGTTGGAAATTCTGAGGAAAGCACAATAGACAAGAAAGGAGGAGAGAGCTGGTGGCCTAGAAGGTTAAGCAGAGGTGGAAGTAGAACCTGTGTCCTCTTCTGACAGTTTCAGGTGACTGTCTGCTTCTCACAGGTAAGCAGCCAGGCAGAAGAAGCCCAGAGGTTTGGTTGTCATCATGTGTTGCTACCCTCCACCCACCACACTGACAAGACTTGAAACTTAGTGGTGTGAAGAGAAAGTGAGGGAGAGAAATCTCTCTGATTTCCCAAAGATCTTTCATTGGATGTAATACTTGGATGTAATTTTTCAAGAGACTCAGGGAAGTCCATTACTCCCCCAGAGCCAGAAAGGAGTTCTTCAGGTTTTGTCAGACCCAGGAGGGTGTGTTATGCTATAACTGTGAATTCACAGAATGAGGACCACTGAGGAACCTGGCACCCAGCTATCCCTCCAACATCAGACCACAGTTCTATAGGAGTTTAAAAACCCTCCACCTCCACCACATCAGTCATTAAACCTCAGTCTGTGTCCAACTTTGCTTCTCACTCTCCTGAGTTGTGTGGTCCACCCCAGCACCTCTGGTGCCACTAATGAGCCAGAACAGTCTTTTCCTGGCCACCACAGCCACCATCAATAGCTTTGATACCTCCTTGCTCCTGTCCCCCAAAGGCACCGTTTCCTACAACAGCCCCGAAAGGACGGCAACATCCTCATGGAGTACGGTAACATAGCCCTGAAAAGCCTCTAATTAACCCTTATTATATAATTCACGGCTTCATTCTGGCAGTTCCTACCACAAAGAGCTCAACAGACAGTGTCAAAAATACCAATTATCTCCCTGGCTGCCACTTGAGAAGCAGAGAGAAAGAGGAACAGGTGTCAAGAGCAGGAAATCTTGTGGATGATGGTGACAAAAGATAGCAAATGTATGGCAGAGAAACAAAGGTGAAAGCTCTCTCCCCACCTTATTGTGAAGGGATGAGAAGCTGAGATCTCATGTCTCCTGGCCTAATGCTCAATTTGAACAAACCCCAGAATGAAGCACCTTTTCCTCCAAACAAGTAGGTATCATGACACTTCCTTCACCTGAAGGCACTCATACACAACAAGTACAGCCACTTCAAACTTTATGGATTTAGCCTGCACTTCCTTGTCCTGATGAATCTGCCCTATAACACAGTTTGGCTTGACTTGGCCATTTTTGTCAGCTGCATCACCATCCTGCAGCTCAGAACCTTGGTCCAACTATGCTGGTTTGGGCTGTTAGGAATCCCCACTCACCGACTCCAGATGTTCAAGAAGGGAAAGAACAGAGTAGAAAGACAGAAGAGTAGAAAGAAATCCCTAGGCCCATGTGAGCTGGACACAGCAAACAGCTGGGACAGGCTTGTGCCTATTTGCTCACAAGTCTGAGGGCAAGTCTGGCTCTTTCTCATGTTCCTTTCTTTACTGTTCTTCTCCCTCCTTCAGCCACTTCACCCCTTCACCTGTGGTCCTCATCTCCCCCCACTCTTTCTTCAAGTTCCATCTTATTATTCAGGTCCTGTTTGTCCCTCAATACTCATGGCAGAGCCTCCACTGTCTTTGAAGCTGGAGCAAGACAAGTGGGACAAGGCACTGGGCCGGAAAATTGGGTGCAGAAGTTGCAATGAATTCTTAATGATGCCCTTTCTGGCAACATATACAGAGCGATGGAGCTGAATACTTTTCTTTTTTGAAGTGTTTCTTATTGAAAAAGTGATGAGGCTTTTGATTCATTTTCCACAGTTGCATTGGCTGGGCACCTGCTTTCTTCTGCCTTGCTTAGCAGGAGTGCAGCTCCTTGGACTCACTTTAAATGCCATTCCCTTCTCCTTTGAGAATGCATGTTAACTGCCAGTCCCTGAGGAGTCTGGCAATCCCATTGCAAGAGATAGCACATAACCATGTTGCGAGAGACAGACCCTGTTCCAGGAAACCTGGAAAGGGAAGGGAAGACACAGGTCCCTGTTGAATATTTGCGAAGCCGAGGAATGGAGCAGTTCTGCACCTTGGCACAGTCCCACTAAATCTGTGGCAAAACCTTGAGCTTGTCCATATAAGGGAGCACCAGTGATACTAATCCATCATTTTAACTACGTATGTGCCCCTGTATAAAAGTATTCAAGTCCTCGTTCCATCTGTCTTATCCTTTCACTCCTAAATATTTCACTCAGGCTGTTTGAGTTTTCCTTCTCGCACTTTGTGTTTTCTCCAAGGATGAGAAGGGAGATGTACAGGTTGTTCAGTGACATCCCCTGACCACCTGCTAAGGGTAGGCATGGCCTGTGCACTTACAGCTCCAAATTCCCCTGGACTCTGTGTATCTCTCAGTCTGTCCTCCAGCTCTGCACAATACACACCTTTGTGTTTTACTTGAAAGTGCATCCAAGACCTGGGGAAAAATGTCAGCCTAACCATTCCATAGCCTGCACTGCTCTCATCCCCTTGAGGGACAGCCCTCAGGACAAAGGTCAGCAGCATGACCGTCACACCCTCATCCATTTTCTCACTACCCTTCAGAGCTGTTGGTTTCTGGTTACATTGGAGCCAGCATTATCTGGAGAGGAGGGATTCCTCACTCTGCTCTCTTAGACTTGGTCTGACCCTGAGGACTCATGACTGATTGATCCAAAGTCACTAGGATTTGGATAGGAAATCAAGACCCAGAAATGTTGTTACGTTTGCAGTGGAAACAGAATTCATCTGCCAGGATGCAATTCCATCAGAGATGCTCTTCCAGTCCTTGCAGTCAGTCCAGAAGAGGGCAATGTTGCCTACATGCCTGTCCGTACCACAACACAGGTACACGCGCACACACACACAGAGGCAAAGAGATGACAACTGTCCCATATGATTTCCAGCAAAAGGCTCTGTGGCTAAGTCAGTTCTTTCTGTGCTGCTGCAAATTATGGCTTGGATAAGTCACCGAACTTCACGGGGGTGGAAAATAACCATGTCAGCATTAACTAACCACAAGCCAACACAAAATGGTCTTCCTGAGTCTGCAGCCAGCCTAAAACATGAGGCTATGCAAAGCTGCACTGTTCTTCTCCAGGATGGGTTTGCTTAGTAGGCCAACTCACTCTGGCCACCTAGATGACTCCCTTCCTCACACTGCCCACTGCAGCCCCTTCACTGCCCAGAGCATAGCTGTGAGCCCTTCTCTCACTTCGTGATGACTCCATGGACATCATAGTCCACCAAGCAGGTTCTGGAGGCAGAGGTCAGTGTGGTTTGCTGCAGAGATTGTGATCAGTTGAACACAGTTGTTTCCAGAGACACTTGAGAGAACGATGCAGACTCACAGATGCAGCTCACACCTCATCCCTTCCTAAGACACACACCAGCTCACACAATGCTGCAGAGCAGAGGAGTGCTAAGGTATCTGACTGGAATCAGCCAAAGGCTATTTAAATACAGGCACTGCTTAACTCTTTCATCACAGATCATTTTGGCCCAGAGGGGCTGACTACAGTGCCTCCGTGTCCCCCCCAAGCCCAAGAGTCCTCACCTGGCTTCAGGACATTTGTGATGACTTCAGCTCTGACAGTCTTCCCTTCCCAAAGCTTCCCACTCCCCCTAGACAGCATTTGCAAATATATCTTGTCCTTTCTCATCCCCGTGGCAGAGCAACCAAATGAAATGCAAGGACTGTGGAGACAAAATTGAATTTAGCAACAAAATAAACAGCATGGGGGCTCTCTACTGATTAGATTACGCCATTTTATAATTTATGCATTAATTCCTCCCAAGATTTGAGATTCCCTGTCTTAGAAGGCCTGTATCCCCGCACTGCAGAGATGCAGATTCCAGGAACACCACTTTGACTGAAAGATCCAGCTTTCCACCAAGCAGATGAAACTCTGATTAACCACAGAAGAGCTCCTCGTTGTTATGCACCATTGTCCCTCTCCCAGACATACACAGCCCAGCACCATTCCTTCCCACACTGAATCATTCTTCCCAAGTCCACTGGAGGACATGTCAGACTGTGAAGCATCTGCCTGTAGTAGCATCTGCTCCTAAGTCTGCTCTGAAATCAATTCAAGCATTAATAAGAGTCGTCAGCTACTGTAGCATATATATCCAGGAGCTGTTGTGTCCATATTCACAACTCCCTAGGACCATTTATTCCCATCCCTTGCTACACGAGGAGCAGAGGTTGTGAGTTCAGCACATGCAAAAAGAAAGCCTAGAAGCCATGGTTAAACCTGTCTATTTAAAGCTGGATCTGCCAGGGCAAAAAAAAGAAACCTTCTGAGCCAAGGAGCCATACTGCTCTCGGGAGAAACTAGAAACATTAAGAAACTGGAGGCAGAGAAGAGACAAGACATGCGAGGGAATGGCTGCTATGTCACCATACACAAATTGGCCTAATTATGTGTATAAATGCACCAATAGGCATGGGTTTGCTGGCTGCACTCTTGACTTTAAATATTGATGCTTTGGAAGAGCTGAGATCAGGATATCTGCTGGTGGATTAGGCTACAGATTGCTCAGTCATTACCCATGGCTGGATCACTTGCCTTGGATTACCCTCCTCCAGAGAGCTTTGGGGCTTGAGCAGAGGATGCCTCTCACCGCCAGCTGAGGATTTGTTGTGTAGGTGATGGGCAAGGAAGCACTGCCCTACACCTAGGCAGTGCTGCATGCATGCCCAGGATGGGGAAGGAACTGAGTGCTGATCAGTGCAGGAGAGGACTGGTATCATGACAGAACTGATGACTCTGTAAAAATGAGGATGTATCCAAAAAAGGGAACAGCCAAGGGCAGAGAAGAAGTGTGTTTGGGGGTAGTGGGTGGCCACTGGGTTTCTGGGAGAATCCTTCTCACATGGCCTGACCCAGCTCTCTCAGTTTCATCCATATTCCATTTTCTCCCATCCCATTCAATTGCATCCCATCCCATTCAATTGCATCCCATCCCATCCCATCCCATCCCATCCCATCCCATCCCATCCCATCCCATCCCATCCCATCCCATCCCATCCCATCTCATCCCACCTCCTCTACCAGACAAGGTTGGAACAAATAGACTCAGAAGAAGCTTTTTGTATTTTTTGCTTGTTGTTTTTTTTAGTTTTTTTTTTTTAAATAAGAAATTTATTGCAAATATAGAAATTGATTTTCTCCATACAGGAATCTCCGAGTTGAGGAAAAACGATTTCGTGCCATTCAGTTTTAGAACAGGAAAAGAAGGAAAGAGAGAAAAAAAAAAAGAAAGAAAAGAATGAGAAAGAAATACAAATCTAAAAGAAGAAAGAAAAAAAAAAAGAGAAGAAGAAATAAAAGAACATAACTCCAACTCAAATTTGTCCATACACAACCGAGGGGGTCACAGGGTTGTTACGGAAGGAGGAACACCAAAGAGGCCAGTCCCAGCAGCTGCCTCCCAGGCCCTTCCTTACATTCAAGGCCTGATGCCCCCTTCTCTGTGCCTGGCAGCTGCCCGCCCCTTCCCACCCCCTCACCCCAGATGCTGTGCTTGTGGATGGACCAGCCGTACCAGCCTTGGAGGGTCTGGCCTGACCCGGATGGACTCTCCTTCCTCCTCCCCATGGGGAAGATGGAGAGCAGGCGGTGGGGACAGGCCACCCAAGAGCAAGGCCTCACAGTGGCGGTGGTAATTATGGGGGAGGCAAAGGCCAAGCCGAACGCGAGAGGATGGGGCATACAGAGGGGGATCATAATGGGGGAAAAGGGGGACTTAACCCTGGTGGGGCAGGGAGGAGAGGGAGTGGGAGAAGTGGGAGAAGGAGAAGCTGGGCAGAGAATGCCCTATCTCCGCCCGGGGACTGGGGATGGGTTGGGGCAGCCCTGCAGAGAGCTGCCCTGGTGGGATGGTGCAGGGAGAGGTATGGAGACACCTCTCCAGGGCACACACCGGGGGCAGTCAAGGGGATACAGACCAAGAACACCCCTCACAGTACAAGGCCAAAGCGGCTGGAAGGACGGGGTTGGGAGTGCGTGCATGTGTAGGGGGGACAAAACAGACACTCCCCTTTCCCCTTCCTTCGGGGAAGGACCCAAAACCATCTGTCTCATACAGGGTGGGCAGTGGGTGGCTGAGGTGGGGCAGGCTCTGCCAGCCCTACAAGATACCTCTGTAGCCCAGTGGAGGGTGGCACAGAGTGTTTGTCTCACACTGAGCCACCCTGAGAATGCTCCCTCCTGCTCAGATGGTGGGTCAGCAGCAAGCTGGCTCCAGGAAGAGGACATGGCTCCGTCAGCTCTTTTTGCCTGCAGCTTGTGCCGAAGGCAGTGGTGGTGGTAGAAGGGACATTCTCCAAGCTCCTGGAGACTGTGTGTCCTTCCCGATGCAGCTGAGCTTTCCTGTCAGCAACAAGCATGGCAAATGTCTTTTGGGGCTCTGGGTCCAGCTCCTGCATGTGTGGCAGCTGCCCACCCTGTAGCACTGAGCTCTGCCCTACAGAGAGGGGTCACAGCTCATCAAGAAGTCCGCCCAGATTTCTTTGTCCAGGCACTGCTGACTAACTCCCCACCTTCTCTCAGAGAGCCTCAACCCCCTGAACCCTAGTTGTCCCTTTGTCCTTGCTAGTCCCTTTGTCCCTTTACCATCCCATTCTTTCCACTGCGGCCATCTCTTCCCTGGGTCTTTCCAGCCTGTCCCTCTTGTCCACCTTCTCCATTTCCCTCTACCTGTTCCTCCTTGCCTCCCCACTCCTTGGTCTCACCACACCTTCTTCATCCCTGCTGCATCTGCCACTCCTCTCTCTTTCTCAGCTCCTTTTCCACCTTCCTTCCTGCATCTTCTGCTTCTTCCCTCAAGCCTGCCAGGAAGAGCCTCCTCCAGGAAGGCAGGCTGATTAGCATTGCAAACACACAGAGGCCTTCTCAGCCCGACATAATTCTTCATTTGTCAGTCATGAATATTTCACACCTGCCTTGAGAGGGATTTATTCAGTATGAAAGAGTGGGGAGGGGGAGAAGGGAACGTGGCACCACAGCATAAGCTGGGGCAGCAACATCAGGTATGGGAAAGAGCTCTGCCCCATGAGAGCAGCACACCTAGGGTCTCACCTTCACTCTTCTGGATGCAGAACCCAAGCCAAGTCTTCCCCCCAAGTCTTTTCTTGGGGGTAGAGGGCAGGTCTGCACCCAACCTCATTCCTCACCCTTCACAATTTCCAGTGAGGTGAACTAAACCCCCGTTGTCCCTGCCAAGAGTCATCAAGCCAGAAATAAAGTGTGAAAGAGTCTGGTCCTGGTTCTTCCCCAGAAATCCACTTTGCCCTGGGAGAAGGCAGCATTGAGAGACTTGCCAAAGCCAAACCATAGAGGGCTTAGAAACTTCAGACAGTCTCTCCATACTTTTTCCCAACAAAGAGGCTTTTCAGGTTTCATCATGCCCTGTTCTCTGCCAGGGCCACCCAGGGTAGAGAATGCGTAGGGCAAACTTAATGCAGAGCTCCATGCAATCAATGAGAGGAAGGTGGTGGAAGGTCTTCTAAGTGATTGTAACCAGCTCCACATCAAGTTTTTACTGTATCAGAGGTTTCCCTGCAGCTGAAGCATTTCTTGTTTCCCCCAAGAACAACCTTGCTTGTAGATTTCAGGAAAGAACAACCAGGGCACAGGGATGGTAGTGACCATTTCTCTTACGAGATCTATCTTGATTGGCCTCACTCCTGTTTCTCAACAACTAGGAGAAAAGACAGCCACTAGAAAGAGCAGGCCTTTGGTATATAACACATCCCCCTTTATGCACATGACCCTGAAAAGCAGCTGAGAAACCACATTTGGGGTAAAGGGAGGGAGACCCCGGAAAGAAGAAGGAAAAGGTTTTATGGGGCTGATTGGGTTGGGTTCTCTTTGGGGCGTGTTCCCTCCCAAACTGATAGGAGTGTCTCATAAAATCACATCAGGGATGAATGAAAGGAGGAGAGAAAACAGGGACAAGGACAGGAGAGACTTTGAGGAAGGAGGTTAAATTCCAACAAACTGGCACATACACAACAGGTGTTTGCTCAGAAAAATACAGTAAAATCGTCATGCAAATAGAACGTTAAATCTGCTTTCCTCCCTCAGGGCTGGCATCACTTTGTGAGCCCTCGTCCCTGGGAAGGGAGCAGGACAAAGAAGAAGGGAGGAGGAAGGAAGGTGAGACACTGTTTCCCTTCCTTGTCCTCTTCCTCCCACAGAACAGTCCATCTTGTGCAAACTTCATCCACTGGTTTGGAGTGGGGCGCTACAACTGGGAGAGAAATGGCTTGTCCCCCCTATCCAGCCTCACCCCTACCACAGGAAAAAGAAGGGCCTGATGATAGCTGTATCCCTGACCTTTCTTTTCTGCCTCGTTGAGGTGATAGGGAGAGGGAGCAGAAACCTTTACAGGTCAATTCTCCTCCCTAAAGTATTGATTGAGCAGAACTGTTTACAAGACCATACAGCAAAGAAGCACAGGGAGGGAAGAGGTGGGGAGAGGAAAAAGACTCCATCCCCCCTTGCCTGCCATCCTCCTTTTCCTGTCCAGTTCTGTGCCCTAGCCAATAGTCTTTTCTGCTTGGATGGTTACCATGCTGGAAGACCACTGGGCTTGCTCCAAGTGGTAGATGGAGAGGCTCTGCTGTGCCTAAGCATCTCTCACAGCATTTACCTGTCTTGATTTGCTGCACGGTCCCAACATGGAGGGACACCTGGCAGCAGTGACATAACTTCCATTTGTGACTTCCCTTCATCCTTCTGCACACGCACACAGACACACATACGTGTGCACTCTCATCCTTTCCTCTGGGTTGGACTGGCTCTTACTGTGTGGAGTCAGTACCATGGACACCTCTGGACTCAAGGCAAAATGATGCTTTTACTGTGGGGAAGCAGGCTGACAGTGAAGGAGTCTGAGGCAATGGGATCAGGACCTGGCTTAGGATTGTTACCGTCAGCATCCTTATGAGAAGAAACACCACAGATCTTCACATGTTTAGACTTTTGGGATACCCCCTCTGGTTTTCTGCATCAAGATCTGCATGACATCCTGTATTACTGAAAAGGAGTCTCTGCCTACTGCTGTTCCTCACTTACAGAAGGCAAAATGATATCACCAGTGGCATAGAAACCAGCTGTCACAGCTGGCAGTACTACTACTTGACAGATAACAGGTAAGTTCTTTGTACACAGCATGCAAATTCCTCCCAGAGAAGCTCCTACACCCTCATTCTTCTCCCAGGCCCCCAAAAACACTGGGACTTCTGAGGAGCACCTCAAAGAGGAAATAACCACTTAGGGAGGGCCAACACAGGAGAGGCCCTCATCCTCATCTGGATAGAGGTGAACAACTGTCAGGGGTAGGGCAGTTCATGGAGAGGAGGCTCGCTGTGCTGCATAAAGACATGCTTAATAGGCAGCACCCCTGCCTGACAACAAAACTTTGGGGGAGATGGTGCCAAGATTGTGCTTTCTTGGGCTGCTTAGAAATGGGACTAGGTAGAGAGGGCAGTATGCTCATTCCCAACTCTGTAGCAGATCTTCTATCCAAGGGACAGAGGCTGAGACCTAACAAGTGAAACTGGGGTTTTGCCAAGATACGAAAGGATCCCTAAGAAAAGTTTGTAACACCTAACTGTGAGGAGGTGGAGAAGTTAGGAAGTGATATGTTGCTCTGACTCTCATGAGGGCCTCTAAGCAGTCAAAGCAACACTGCCATCCACCAGAGGCTGGTGTCTTCTTCTATCCTGGCACACAAAATGTGGCTGAACACACAGGGAGCTTCTACCAGGGCCACCTTTCTGGGGCTACACCCAGGCCTTATTCTCACATCCCATTTGTTTCCTGTGACCCTGTCTTCACCCTAGGCTGTCTCCTATCCATGCCAGGATGTCCATGGCCTAAGAGGAAGACTTTCTGTGAGGCCAACCCAGTGAGGTGAGCAACTGAAATCCTATTCTTCACATCCACGAGGAAGTGAGGAGGTTGGGTGATGCTCTTCTCATGCACACCTACCCACCCACCCCAGAGCCCATGGTGCAAGCCAGTTGGGAAGAGCTGCAGAAGCTTCATGTAGAACTTGTTCTGCTGAGCTCCTCTCCAGGTCCCTTCCTCATAGAAACGGGGACATGAACAGAGAGTATTAAACTTACTGCACAAGGGCAGCCTGAGCATAGGTGTGTATGGTGGGGAGGATCTCTGACCTGTGACATTCATGGAGAGATGGGAACCCTTTATATCTCTGGGAGACCAGACCTTCCTACATTTTCCTCCACCACTCCTTGAGGACCTGGCTTGCCATAATGAAGAGAACATTCATAACCCTTTTCCCCCCACCAACTGGCAGAAAACTGGCTCTGAGCAGGCCTGGAGAATGCCTGTCACTCCAGAATTGCTGGTGTTCAACAGCAGCAACATGGCATGAGAAGGGAAGGAGGAGGAACAGCAAGGGCACAGAGCCTATTATATGGCAGGTCCTACCTCCCTTGGTCCTTCACATGTTCTCTCCTTCCTCTGAGGAGGATGGAGGCTCATGAAGTACCTAGACAGAAAGTGCAAGCCTAGGGAGCCTTAATAGAGAGGGGTAGGAAAGGGCAAAGGAAAAAGAGTGAGAGAACTTCTTCCAACAAATTCCACCTGTCTTGGAAGGGGATGGGAGAGAGAGAAAAGCCTCCACTGCCAAAGAAAATGAGGGAAAAGTTAGTGATGGAAGATTTGAAATAGCAGGCGCATCAGGGTAGACAGGGGAAGCTTTCTAAGCCAAAGTCCTGCCCTCCTACCCAAAAGCAAAAATCAGCCCACAACAGGAACAGAAAGAGGAATAGTTCGCATCTGAGTTTCATGTCCAGTGAGTGTCCATTCCTGCCCTTCCCCTGCCACCACCACCACCCACTCCCAGGCCATTCCCACCCACCCACACTCCAATATTGTTACCACAGTGTTAGAGCAGGACGCTCCTCCCAACCATCTGCAGGCAGAACAATGGTCCCCATAACACAGTAGAGACAATTCGGTGTGTGTGTGTGTGTGTGTGTGTCTGTGTGTGTGTCTGTGTGTGAGAGAGTTTTCTGTTGTTGTTGTAAACTTTAAGAAAAGATTTTGTCAGTTTTGTATTTGTCAGGAGTATTTTGCTGTTGGTTTATTTTTCACAGTCAAGTGGCTTATTTTTCTGGTTCATGGAGGGGGGTCTTGGTTTGTATTGTTTCCTTGTGAGGAAGAGTCACAGCTTCTGCTGAGCAGAGACTCCTTTCCAGTAATCCAGGATGTCATGCAGATCCTCATCCTTGGCAAATTGAACTTTCTTCCGCAGGGCGTGCCCAGCTGCCATGTAAACCTCCTCCCTGTGATGCTTCTTGTAAGGCCGGAATCGCTCCCAGATCTTGTGGGTGCTCTCTGATGAATACTCAGGGCTGGAGGAGTAGCCTGAGAAGTAGTGTCTGGGGGAGAGCTGGGAGTATGTTGAGTCTCGCTTGGACCGGGACAGTGGCTTGAGGAATGACACCCGCTGGCTCAGGGTGTCAGCACTTTCCTCATAGTACAGGGCCGGGAAGGAGTGACGGTGCTCACTACAATGGTAAGAAGGCTTGACCTCCAAGTGGTGGATGGCGCTTGGAGACACCAAGGGAAGACGATCCAAAGGGCTGTTAAGTGGGCTGCCCTTCTCAATGTATTTGGAGTCAGACTTGCTGAGTGGTGGGTGGTCAGGCACGTCCAAGCTAAAGACCTTGGCGCTCTTGATGGAACCACTAGAGGAGACACTGCAGGTCTTTCTGGCCACAGCAGCATCAGCACTAAGCTGGCGCTGCAAGGGGTGGTGGGAGCTTTCCTTGTAGGGTGGGGAAAGAAAGCTGGGCCGCTCTAGCCCACTTGAGGAACCAGCTGGGATGGACTGGCACTCAAAGGCCATGTCTGAGTCAACACCAGTCCCACCACCCAGGAAGGATGCTGTGTCCAGCTTGAGGGCATCAATACAGTTGTTGATGATCTGGTTGACCTTGTCTACCTCCTTGGCTATAGTAGAGATCTCAGCAGCTGAGCCTTGCCCATTGTCAAGCTCCCTCAGGTCCTCATCCCGCTGGGCTCTCTCCAGCCCATCCCCACCACCAGTCCTCACCTCAATGTAGTTACCTTTAGTGGTGACTTTAGGAGTCTCCATCCCAGCTTCTATTGACTTTGATGGGGGTAACTTCTCTCCAATCATGGAAGGGATGGAGGACATCCGTGAGACAGGAATGACAGGTGGCTCACCCAGCTTCTGGGAAGGATGGACCATGGTACTGGTATCAATATCTGATCCATAACGCATTTCCAGAATGGTCTTTTTGACATTGAGGGACTTCTGTTTCTCCTCCTGCATCCTCCGCTTTCGCAGGCAGTAGTACACCACCCCCAGGACAATGACCATCCCAAAGAGGCAACCCAGGGTGGTCATGATATAGTGTGTGGTGGTGGAAGTACTGGAAATAGGGTCCTCCCTGCCTTTGCTCCGGGTTGCAAAGGTCAGGCAAGTATGGTTGTAACGCCTGTTGTTGCGGATAGAGGCCACACAGAATGTATAATCAGTGTGGGCCTTCAGCTTGTTGACAGTAACATATTCCTTCTTGCTCTTCAGTGTTGCTATGTCAGAAACGTAGCTGTTGTTGTATTGGACCAGCACATACATCTTACTGTAGGGCATGGGGATGGTTACCATCAGAATGGCTGAAGTGATGGTGACGTCATGTAGCTTGATGCTGGGACTGAATGAGGAGTCAGTGGTGGAGGAGGCTGGAGGCTTGACAGAGAGGAAGTCCCCAGGGCTGATGGCTGAACCCTCATCCAGGTCTCGCTGGGAGTCAGGGGTATAAGGAGTGGGGTTGACCCTGGAGAGGGAGGGAATGGTGCCACCTCTGCACATGGACTGGAAGATGGTGATGGCATTGCGGTTGTGGTGAGGACGGGGTACCAGAAGTGGATACCCAGCAAACTCCCTTGGAGTCTCACACTGGAGGCGGTCATAGTTCTTGGTGACGTTGTTGAAGAGAGCCAGCCAGTTAAGAAAGCTGTAGAGGCTACAGTCACAGTTGAAGGGGTTGCCAGCCAGCTCACACACCATCAGATTGCTCAAGCTGGTGAATGTGTTCCCCTCCAGACGGCTGAGACGGTTAGATGACAGGTCAATGCTAATCAAGCTGGGGCATTCATTGAAGGCAGTAGGGGTGACCAGCTCAATTAGGTTGTGCTGCACAAAGAGGAACTGGAGACGGGCCATGCCCCGCAACATGCCCTCTGTCAGGTTAGTGAGTTTGTTGTAGCCCAGCTGTAAAACCTGGAGGTTTGACTGGCCCATGAAAGCCCCATCCTCAATGTAGGAGATCTCATTCTTGGTCAGGTTCAAATCAGTCAGGTTGCCGAAGCGGTTGAGGGAGGAGTACAGCACCACTTTGAGCTTATTCTCGTTCAGACGCAAGTCGTGCACCGTACTGTTGATATGTTGGGGGATTGTCTCATATGGAGGCTGGTTCTGGCTGCAGATGGCCAGCCACACGTAACCTTTGTCCCCCTCAATCAGCCAGCAGTCACCTCGTACGGTACCAGGGGAAAACAAGCAGAGCAGAGCAGCTGCCCACAACCCCAGGCACAGCATGGTCTGCAGTGGTGCCCTCATCAGGACGGGGAAAAAAATCCCCAACAAAAAACTCAGGACCACAGCAAAAGGAAACTAAGGGGCAGTAGCTGGGGTTTAGCAATGGAAGGGCATGAGCACCCCAGTCCTATCAGGTGTCATCACCATTATTTCTTCTTGCCCTCTGGGTCAAGCCACGAGCATGGAGGAGGGGGAACACATGCAATCTTCTTCCAGAACACCCAAAATCTATGACCATGGATGTTTGGTCTGGAAGGGAACTACTTTGTGCTTCTTTTCTAAACAAAATTTCAGGCTGGGGATAATAAATCTTCTTTGATGCTCATGAGCGACTCACATACCTTTTCCACTTTTCTCCCTCCCACCCCCCACCCACACTGAACCCACCCCAAAACAAACACAAGTCCTCCCTCTGCTCTAGTCTTCCCCTGCCCCTTCACAGTGTGATCTGGATGAACAAGGCAGGGCTGCCTCTTCTGCTGCTCACGCTCCTTCAGTTTCTCTTCCTTCTCTTCCTTCTTTACCGGGTTCCCTTTGAGAAGCTTCAGAGCTTCAGATCAAACATGTCGAAAACAAAAATAAAGAGAGGGAAAGAGCAAGTGCGCACAAGAAAGATCCATCTGTCACTGGAATCTGGAAAAGAAAACAGAGAGGAGACAAGAGGAGACATCAGTTGGAAGGGTCTTTGAGATAAGAGTATAGATAGCAGTGTTTCATGAGAAAAGGGATATGAGGAAAAGACAGCATTAGGGGAGGTGCAAATAGGAGAGGAGTGGTAGTGCCTGTCATGCTGATAAGCCTTTGAGAAGGGAACCCTCACGATGTGTAATCTCATATCAGGGGTATGCAGAAGGGTATCTGGGCTTCCTTAAGTAGTGTGATCACAGCCAGAGACCTGGGAGAAGGTAGTGGCGTGGGAGTAGAAGGGGAAGGGAAGGGAGAGTGGGAAATATAAAACTGTTATTGCGGGGGCTCAAAACTCCTAGTGTAAACAAAGGCAAGCCCTAAGCACAGCCAAAGCCATGAATTTTCAGCTGCCTGAAAATATTTTACACAGAATGCGTGAAGCAGGGAAAATGAAGACAAGCTTCCCTCCTCAAAAAAAAAAAATTTTTTTTTTCTTGCTTCCTCCCTTGATGCAAGAGGGATAAATAATTCAAGCCACGTGTAACCACTTCTGCTCTAAAAATTGTTCCTGCCTCTTGGTGCATGGACAATGCTGTTGAGGTAAACCAGTCTGTCTTGAGCATGATGGGGAGGTGGGGAGCAGGGTGCAGGCAGTGTGTCAAATAGCAGCCCTCAGTCTCTCACTCAGTAGTGCCAGCAGTCCTGAGCTGAAGCACATCACCCACCTAACCCCCACCACAGAGAGGGGCACAGCGTACACCTTCATACTTTACAACCTCCTTGGGGGCTATGAACACTGCCCCTTTGTGAGAAAACACACCGTGCAGACAACATGACATTTGCTTGTTAAACCACAAAAAATGTATTTCTGGGCTCTGGGTAAGCTCCTGGTTCTGACTGGAAAGGGCAGCCTGGACCACCTTTCTCTCCAGCTACAGCTTCAACCCTTCTCCCACTGTGCTGAAACAGGAGATTGGCAGAGGTGTCCTCAGGCAGAGCAAAGGAAATAATTTCATGCAGCAGATAAAACATGTGAGCACTGTGCTGTTTTTTTTTCTTTTTAATTTTGAGGAGAAAGAAAACAATAAAATAAATAAAAAAAAAAGATAAAAAGATTCTTGGCTAATGAAAAATAAAGATCTCCTCTGGCCCTCTTTATTTTGGGGTGACGCTGCTCACTAAAGATATTGCCGAAGCTTTTGCTGCAAAAGCTGAACCAATTTCTAGCACGGAGACACAAAGGGCAGAAATAAAATGAAGGAAGATAAATGAGGGAGGAGTGAACCCTTGAGGAACAAGGCTTACGTCCGTGGAGAAATCTGAGCTGATTTGGGTCTGTGGAATTACCAGGCCAGCTGGATTAAGGGATCAGAGATAGTGTCACAGAGAAACACTTAAATATTCAATAATCCAAAAAGTAAAGCCAAGACAGAGAAGGGGAGGGGGAGAAGAGCTAGACCAATGGAAAAGACAGAGAGAAAGCCTCTGTTGCCCACAGCTGAGGCCACCAAACTCATGTCACTTATGGTTGTCATATGAGGGCCTCCAGCTGCTGCCCCAGCTTTGCCTCAGCCTGCACTGAAGCAGAAGGCAGAGGTTTCTACAGTCTGTTGCTTTGTTTCTCAGCCTTGCAATCCAATGAGAAATAATTTCCTGACACTGTTTCCCCAGATGCATCAAATAGGAGGCACATCTAAAGGTTGGGACCCACAGGCCTCTGATATTCCTCAACGCCAGTCCCCCGCCTTGTCCCACCATTTCCAGAGGTGACTCTGTGCAGATACGATCCTCCCCACCATCTCTGTCCCTTTACTTTCCTCTCTACTGCTCCTTCACTTTGCCTGATCTCTTCCACTGAACAAAGGAGTGGAAGATACTATCATGCTTTTTGCATATTGGTATGTCCACCCTAAGAAGAGGCCAGGAGCAGCCCCTGAGCTAGCAGTAGAAAGTTTTGCCCTAATTTTAGCCAGCATCCTTCTCTGAGCATTATGCCTGTCTCACCTCACCAAATATTCTGCACAATATCCAAGTCCATACAGGAACATCCCAGCTCCCTTACATTGACCCCTTCTAGTAGTGCAGGCTGCTCCAAATGGTGTGCTGAAGTCACCATTGCTTGCTGTAGTTTGTTCATGGTGCACAGAGAGAAACTCTGAGGCCAGGACCATGTTTCTCTGCAGCAGCCCCAGCAATTGCTGAGAGCCACCCCATCCCTCCCAAGGAGCTACACTCAGGCAGAACAGTGAGGGTTTATAAGGGCAGATGTCCTACTAGCCTGCAAAGGGAAGAGGTGAGTGAGTTAGGGGGTAGATGGATATGAAAGTGGTGTTTATCCTTGCTATGTGTCAAAAACAAGGGGACCATGCAGAGACTACTTCCTGTCCACTTCCCACCTTGGCCGTGTAGCCTTGCCTCACCCACAGGCCAAAGGAAGGGTCAAGCCATTCCTCAAGCCAAAATCCTTGCTCCCCTTGGGTCCCCCAGTTAGGGGAGTTTTTGTGAGAAACACACAGACCCTACCATTCTTCCCCCAAGAGCTCCTGTCTCCCTGCTGTCACGCTGGTTTCAAGGGCCCTGAGGCCAGCCCAATCTGTGGCCTACTGCACCCCTGCCCATGGCCCAGGACCCCATTTCAGGCCAATGCCAGCTCCCCCACAGACATGCCCTGCCCTTTAGGGAGCAGCTGCTTCCTGACTCTGGCGTTTTATAGTCAAAGGGAAGCAAGGAATGGGGGGCAGCACCATGCCCTCCCTCAGCTGTCTACAGCCAAATGAACATAAATCATATAGCATTGGAGTCCAACAGCACAAGGAAGCAACACTGTCCTTTTTGCTGGCTGGAAAGGTGCTGACAATGGAGTTGGCTGTTTCCCTCCCTTGCTTCTCAGGCAACAGAGCAAGAAGGTGCAGGGATGGAAGGTAGGCAGGGAAAGCAAGGATGAACAACTCCATCACAGAGGAGAGCCAAGGAAGGGGATACGAGAGCTGTGGAGAACTCATGGGCAAGAGGAAAAGTTGGGACATGGGATATGTTTTACAGGAAAGGTACAAGATCACCACTTCCATGTGCTGGTCTTACCCAGATGTAGGGTTCCAACACTCTTCAGTGTCACCCAAGGTGGGTCTTACAATGAGCTTCTGGCCATCCTCATGTACTTGAGAGCATCAAGGAGCAGTTGTGACATTGCACTCACGAATGGCTGTACTCTCCTTGGCTGGCACAAAGTCAACCCATCAGCTCTGAGTTCCCCACGATTTTATTCTCCGCTCTTGTTTATTGCTCGCTACTGGCTGCCTCAGTGTTTCTTTGCACCACTTTGTTTGGAGAAAACCAGAAGGCCACAGGGAGGGATGGTTCCGCTCTTCAGAGGAAAGAGAAGGGAAGGTGAAACAGAGGGAGAAGAGCCAAAATCTGAGTCAGAAGCTGGGTGTCCTGGTGGCCACAGACATCCCTTTGACTTGGACATCAAGGTGGCACAAGGGGAGACACAGGATTAGAGTCACTAATTAGATGACCAGGTTGAGGACAGGTTAAAATGCAACCAGTGAAAGTATGGACAGGCAGGATAGGAGGGACAGAGGCAAGATGGGGCCCAAGGGAGTGGAAGGGCCAAAACTGAGAGAGAATACAAAGAAACCAGAAAAGCTACATACAGCAGCAATTTGGGCCTGAAATTCTGACCTTGTCAACCTTGTCCTCCTGGGGCTCCATGCACTGGAAAAGCCTGCACTTAGTTCTACCATTGCTTAAACGGTGCTAAGAGCCTCCCATTACAAATGCATGCATTAAAAACCTGCCAAACACTCTTGACTCCTCTGGGGACACCCCGAAACCAGGCCAAAGCTCCTGCTGCTTTCTTAAGCTTCATGCTGCAGCTGAGCATCATCCCTCTTCCCAGCTCAGTGTGCTGCCTGCTCCTGGCAGGCCTCAAGGCACAAACATCATCTCCAGGGGGCTCTGACTCTCCTTCTTGGCTTTAAGATCCTTCTAGGAGTCCTCTAACTATTTTCTGGAAGAGTGGCCTTTCCCAGGGGTGCTTGACAATGGGATTTGGTGCTCTACTTGAAGGGACCCTCTGTACCTGCTGGGTAGTTTCTGTAATACACAATGGTCTGAGCATCACTGTAGACACTTCAAATCACCACCCAGAGATTCTCTTTGCTTTCGCACCTGGCTATAGTGCAAGTATAGTGCCATGGGAGAAGCTTTGAGCACTGCTCTGACACTTACACAACAGCAGCCCCTTCTCTCTCAGCCCTGCTGCTTCCAGGGATGTTCCTGTTTATTGCAGGAGTTACCATCAAGTCACGCAGTAAAGAACCTGTGACTGTGCCCAGAGGTGCTTCAGAAGCCCTGGGAAGTCGGAGACCAAGAGAAGAGGGAGAAGAAAGCAAGATGACCTGCAGTTTTGTGGCACGGAAGACATTTGTGAGAGAGAAAGAGAGACAGAGAACACCTTCTACTGCAGATTCTCTGATGTTCACCAAGGGTTGAGCTCACACAATACTCTTTCTTTTAATGGGTCTCAGTAAAGGTTGCTCTTTCATGTTCTCTATTCTCTAATTTATTCCCCTATTTCATGGAACACATAAGATCTCAACATCTTTGAGTTCCATCCCAATGTCACGTTTGTTTAAAATTGGCCCTGTAGCTTCAAAAATCGAGGTCACAGGAGCTGTAGAGCCACACTAGAAAGCCACGCCAAAATGGTGTTCCCATGTCACTAACCATACGAAGCCTTTATCCCTTACAGGGGTTGAACTGATTTCTGAGTTCTGCTGAAGGGTGTCCACTCAACATTAGAGGCTCTGTGAATTTTGGTAGAATGCTGTTGCGAGAGAAATCTCACACTTCAACTCTGGTCAGGTTCATTTCAGCATATACAAATCCACAGTGCCCATTGGACAAAAAATCATCCCTCTGAAAGCTGGGCTTGCCCTACCATGAGTCAGGAGGAAGACTGCAGCTCCCAAACTCCATCTGTCCTTGACATGAGGAAGCCCAAAGCACTAGGATCCCAGCAGGACACTGCGGTGAGGAAGCACAAAAAGCCAAACAAGGTCTCAGCTGCTTCTTGCAGGACACCACTGCAAGGATGCTCACAAAGATCAAATTCCATCCAGAAACGATGGAGAAGGGGAAGGGGAAAGGGCTGAAATATAGGTTATAGTATTGCCCCAAGGACATGCTGCTCTGCAGTCCTGCCCTTTGGCCAATTTGGGGCATGGGAAGAATTCAGATGCCATACACACGCTCCCAGACTCAAAGAAATGCACAGCCATTGACTCCAAACCTCTTCTGTCCAAACAGCTTAAAGACTAACCATGAAAAAAACCCAACACGATGCTGTATATAAACCCCCTGCTCTCCCATCGCGCCTCCCCAACAGCGATTAGATGCCTAATTTGTTAGGCAGCAAGAGAGAGAGAATGGGAAGGCTCAGGGGAGAAAAATGAAGCAGCTCATAAGCATGAAAGAAAAGAGGGAGCTTTAGAAGCATAAATCTTATTTTAGAGTGATAAATACTGGCAGAAAGGTCTTTCATATGCCAGTGGTTCCCTGGCAGGCCAGAAAGCCACTTTTGTTTTCCAAAGTGAAATGGTTACCTTTTATATTAATATGATTATTGAAGATTAAGGGGGATTTGCATCAAGCCAGCTCCACCCAGACAGCCTGCAACAGCAGTCCACAGAAGCCTGTACATGGGGGTGGGCTTAGGGAACTGCATTCTTCAGGTAGAAGAGAATGTTAAGAGATTACAGGTGCCATAAAAAAATATTATCAGCAATAAGGTTGCCTTCAGCTCTTTTCCTCCAGAAGGGAAAGGGGGGCCTGGGAAACATCACCCCCTCCCTTGTTGTCATCCCACGAGCCCAGACATGAGGCAGTAGAAAGGCTTAGAAATAATTCCTGTTGGCCATGGGGAGGGAGCATGGGCTCTGTGTGACTGTCTGCAGGGACCGGCCATAGGGAGGGCAACAGCAAGGCTGGCTCTGCCTTGTGCACGTGCATGGCTGCAGTCACTGCAGAGAAAGAGGTGGCAGTGTCGGCTCCAGGAGTGCGAGGTGGAGGGGGTGTACATGTGGAGGAGTCACTATGGATGATGGGGTGGATGTGTGGGCTGGGAGCATATGTGGGTTAATCACTCTGTGAAGCAAAGAATGAGTGCCAGCTCCTGGGGAGGGAGGAATTGCCATGGAGAACCAGGCAAAGCGCTGTTTGTGAGTGTATATGTGTATGCATGTGTGTTTGCATGAAGTAGTCACTGTGGAGAAAGGGGTGGGAGTGTTTGGCTGTGTGACAAGCGCCGTAGGGGACGGGATGGGAGCGCGGGCTGCATGTGGGGGTGCGTGGATCATGGGAGACAACCATGGTTGTGCGAGTGTGTGCATGGGAGAAAGGCTGTAGGAAAAGAGGTGGGAGCACTCCTTCTGTATGTGTCCCCTGATGTGAATCACTGTAGGGAGCAGTGTGTGAGGGCAGGCATGTGGGAAGGAGCTGCTGCAGGGGACAAGGAATGACCTCTGCTCTCTGTGAGCTGGCAAGGGGTAAAGGGACAGGAGTGGCAGCTCTGCATGAATGTGTGTGTAAGCTGCTGCAGGTAACAGGCCTGGAATGGGGGCTTTGGGTGCATGGGAGGGAGCTGTTGCAGGGAGCAGGGTGGGGGCACTGTGTCTGTTGTATGCTCCCATGCAGCATGTTTGGCATGAGACCAGGAAAAATTCCTGGCCTATATGTGATGTCACTGCGAAGACCTCCATCCCCTCAGGGTCATTGTGATGTCTCTGCTGTCTTGTGCTAGCCTTGCTGCTCTATTTACTGCAACAACAACTGGCTTTCACCAATCTGGCTATGAACAGCAAGACCACAAGCTATTGGAGCGATGCCCTGACTCAAACCAAGCATACCTCCAGTATTTCTGGGTGCTGCATACATCCTCAGCAACCCAGTGGTGCCAGTTTGGAGTGCCCTCAAACATGCTACCCTGCAGGTAGGGCAGGAAAGGGCATGGGTCCTTCTTTATAGCTCACTGCTGTCTCTTACTGGAGGGACTCAGAGCCTAAGGAATCACATAGGTCCTGGAGTGGCAATCACTTCACGAGGTGACTGGCAGCCATTTGTCCTGTGTAGGGTACCTCCAGGCCTGCAAACTCGTGCAGAGCACAAGCACTGGCATTCAAGCATCCTTCAACATTCTCTTGCCTTCCAGTCAACCTTGCCCTGGGCGCCATCTGAGAGAGGTTCCCTCGCTGGCAGTGAGACCTCTCTCCAAGTAGGACAAGCAGCCACTCCAGCATGAAAATTCTGGAGGTTAAGCCACCACTTCTGTGAGAGGAAGGGACTGCCCTTGCATGACCTTCCCAGACAGGGTGTCTCTGACAGTCATGTGTTGTTATCCACAGTCATTAATCCGCAAGATGTAAAAAGATGGGGCAGCCCCTGTGATCAGGATTTCTGCAAATGGAGGGTCAACCAGAAGCAGAGGCTGTTACAGAGGGTGGTTCAAATACAGCAGTCCAAACCTGGTGTAGGGCAGAAGCAGAGGAAAGGTGTGGGGAAGCTGTTTTAGGTGACCCAAGAGTGAAATGCTGCGGCAGCACAGGCTAATGGGGACATTTCAGCCCCTCAAAGCTCTTCCTCTGGTCAATGCATGCCTTGATTCAGCAAGGGGAGTAGCCCCACACTGGACAGGGCACTACGTTTCTACATGGGTACTTCTACCTTCCTTCCATCCTCCACCTGCAAGGCAGTGGCACAGCTCAGCCTTGCTGGGAAGGGACCCTCCTCCCGGCCAGCTCACCCACCTACATTTCAAGCTAACATCTGACATGCATTTCGACACAGCCCTGCCTCCCCTCTCTTTTCCCCACTACCTTGCCTTGTTTAGAGCCTGTTTTTTTCTTCCATTGCCAAAACACAATGACTGTTATAATTAACAGATTATCTCAGTGCGACAGCTGCAGTCCTTTGAAAATTAGGTTGAATAACAGGATCCTGCCGTATGGTAATTTCTTTTCATCTCTCAAATATTTTCTCTCTCTCGTTCTCGTTTCTACCTCATTTCTATTTTTCTTTCTTTCTTTTCTCTCTCCCCCCTCCTACCTTTCACCACCTCCCTGACTGCATGAGTGGTATCTTTGGGGTGAGACAGGCTGAAGGGCTGTCTCTACCTTCATCAGCTGTTTTTATTCCTCTTCTTTTATTATCACACCTCACAGAGAGGTAGCGTTTGCAAGTAGATTCATAAACACGTCAGGAAAATATCTGGCCATCAGAAGCTATGGGCAGGGACCCTCTCTGAAGCCCCACTGGCTCAAAAAAGGAGCCAGGGGAATTGCATGGGAAGGGGAGAAATTGATGCAGCAGTCTGAACCACTGCCTGCAACTTTCCCACAGGGAACTGAGTGCAACGGTGCAGCTGAGTGGTTTGTACTGAGCTAGCCAGGGTGCTCTACCCACCCACCTACCCGTCCGCCTTCTTGCTGACTCAGTACCTGCCCCTGACTCACCGCTTGCTCACTGAATGGGGACTGGCAGTACTTATACGGCATCGGCATCGTTGCCTCTCACGAAGGCAATAGCTGTGCCACTTACCACCCCCTTCCCCCATTATCCACCTACATCTGTCTCTCTACCGACTCAATCAACCCTAGCCAGCCAGAAAAGCAGCTTACTGGAAATTTGGGGGTTCAAAACCAAAATAAGAACTGCTCCCAGCTGGACTCAAATTAAAGGCTCTGGGAATCTCCTCCTCCAGGACTGGAGATCCCCTGGTTCCAGATGTAAACTGGACTGATCCATTCACAGAAGTGGCTGGACTCCTTGGCCTCTACTTGGGCAGATATGCTAGCAGACAGAGTTTCAGCCTGTGAGGATGACCAGCCAGAGCCATGTGAGATGGATCTGCTGGGATGGTGTCCTGGATTAGGCAACTGAAAAGTTTCGAGTTCAACATGTTCTGGACTCAATAAGTCTGCAACTTCGTTGTCAACTGCACCAGGAGCATTAGTTAATTATTCTCAATGCCTGCCTTGAAATCATGCAAAATGCCTTCATCCTGACTGCTCATTTCAACCATGTCTGTAACCTATACAACACTGTCTGTTACAGTTAGACACTGCCTTTTCCTTTTGAGAAACAGGGCAGGATTCCTCCACACCACTCATCCATTGCAGCCTAACCCACCTCTGCAGACCTCCAGCTGGATCCCGGGCTTCCTCCTGCCTCCTCAGCACAGCCATTTCCTCTCCTCCCATGGAGTTCCACCTCATTTATTTCTTTAATCCTGACTCAGTAGAACAGACACTCTCTGTCACCATTATTCTGCCAAAAGCCAAGTAGTTTTTTAACTAACGCTCACCCGTTCCATTGTATTTCAGCAGTCTCCAGTAATGCACCTCCTCAGCATCCATGATCTCTCTCTTTTCATCCTTCGCCATCCTCACCCCACACTCTCCGTCTGCTTTCCCTTCAAGGCCCTGTGTTGGCTCATGGCACTTACAGCACATCTCCTCATTCATTCACTGTCACTTACCCAAATGTTACCCTCATTTATTAATTCTCCTTTTTTCTAGTAGCATCCCTCCTCTGAGTGCTTTGTACAGTCCTACTTATGTATCCAATAATAGTATTTTCCCAATGAGTGAGTCACGTACCCCTTTGCTGACATTTAGAATTCTCCTTGTTCTTTGAAACACGTTTATTCATCCCCCCCTCTCTACAATTATATATGTCTACTCATGGTGTTGCATTTCCTACAGCAGCTGTGCAGCGAATAGATGATACATGCACGTAACCCAACAAAATAATTGTTCCTGCTGGTACCTTGACATCCTCAATTTTAATTATGTAGGCCAAAGCTAATTCTAGCTATGATGTAATCAAAAATAGGGGACAGCTTAATTTAAAAAACACTCCACCCTTTCCTTTGTTCTTGCTCAGTCCAGGTTTCCATCTTTTTTCCCCACCTATTCTCTGCTGTGACTCTTTCAATGCTGCCAAAAGCAGAGTACATAGAGGTTGAATTTGCTATTGGGCCTCTGGTTTCATAGGTGCTGCAAATATGTTCAGTGAGAAAAAAACTTTGCTCCAGACTGTTTCCAAGCAGAAAAGACCAAAAAAAAGAGGAGTATCACTCAGCTAATAGGGGCACATAAACATCTTACCCACTAACCCAGGTAATATGCACTTCATGGCCAGAGAATGATGCCACATCCCCCTAAATCTCTCTCCAGGTAGCCTCAGGAAGGAATTCATCTGGCAGCCCTTCCTTGTTCCTCACTGTGGCCCTATTCCTTCCCCCACACTGTTCTTTGTTTCTCTTCCAGTCCTTAGTCACCCTTGCATATGCCATATTTTATTTATTCCTTACTACTCCTCTTAATCTGCATAGGCCAAACCCTGAGCTTCAGAGTCACCCTGACTCATTTCCTACCCAGGAAAAGCAACGATTTATATCAGTGGGAAAGCCTGTGATGTCAATCTGGACAGACTGATACTGCATGGGGACTCCCGCATGATTATTTCTTGTTCTCACTCATTCAGGTCTCCATTTAGCAACATACTTAAGCATGCACCCAACTGTAAACCCATGCAAGTCCCATTCAGCTTCTCAATTGCTTTCTTCTGCAACATCTGTGTTGATGGTTCCAACATCTTCCAAACATAACAGATTCTCCCTCTGTGCTTCCTCTTCCTAACCTCTCTGTTACCCACTCACCAACATCCTTTCTCTTGCTTTGAGAAATTCAGACTTTTCCTTTCTTTCCCTTTGCTTGTTTGGATTTTCATATTTTCACTGCTGCCTGGGGACTCCAACTTGTAATTTCACCTCCCATTTCCTGAGGTTGCTATGTTGAATAAAACACTAACTTCCCCCTCTTTTCTCCAGTATTCTGAAATACTGAATTGGGCCACTGAGGAGAAAAGCTATTGGCCAGGACTGCTGTCTCTGATACTGAAACAGAGCTGGCAGTAATATTTACAGGCGACTTTGAAAGCTCCAAGGATGGCTTGTGGCCAAAAACGATGATATCCACCCCCTCTCTTTTTTAATGATGTCTTCCTATGACTCAGTCTGGTCCATAAGTCAAAATGAGATATTTTTTTTAACCATCCTCCCTTTAAGCAATGAGAACAAGAGCCTAAGAACAGAACGCTGTAGCATCATGGACAGGACGAGTTACGTCACAAGTAATGCAACTTGGGGTGTCCTTGGTGCCTTTAAAAGAAGCAGAACAAAAGGCATATGTCCTCTTTCCGGAGAAATGAGTTTTGGCAGAGCTAAACTGGCAATTGCCTGAGTTTTCTAAACTTAGTTTTATCTGTAAGCAAAGCAAGAAACACGCGGGAAGCAGAGACACCGTGACCTCAGGGGCTCATGACTTCCCAGGCTCAGCAAGGAGCTACCGTGCCCTTTATTATACACCATTGTACAGAGGTAGAGCCTTGAATAAAGGGGACGGTGTAGGGGGAACTGTGACAGCTGTTTCAAAGTGGGGCTGCGGCGTACCAACGCAGCCTGCCCACACACCCTTACCACTGCCTCCAGCTATACAGTCTGCAGCAACAAACAGCCATTCAAACGGTTGATAAACGAGCAGTTAAGCCGGAGACCACTTAATTTGCTCCTTGCCTTCTTTGTCTGCCAGTGGCAGGGAAAAATGCATGTTTGGAAATTACCGGGCTGGAGTTATACAGACTGCTACAGGAAAAAAAAAAATTGAGGTGAAAAAAAAAATTGAGGCAAAAAAAAATGTGGAAAAAAAAACCCCAGGAGAAGAAGGGAGCAGCCTGAGAGCTAGGGCAAAGGGTGGGCTGGAAGCAGGGGAGAGCCAGGCAAGGAAAAAGGGAGAGAAAGGAGAAAGTACTGTATCCAAGAGTAGGTACTATGATGATGGGGACACTAAGAATATGATAGATAGGCAGAAAAGGAAGGCAAACAGACAGAGGTAGGTACAGAGAAAGAGATGAAGGAGGGGAGGGAGGGAGGGAGCAGGAAGAGAGAGAACCAGAATTAATTTAGGAGGAATATACTGAAAACATAATCTTCTCAACAGAGGGAAAAAAGAGAGCGAGAGAGAAAATTAAACAAACAGTGACAGGAAACTGAGAAAGAATAACTTTTTTTTTTATGAGCTTGTTAACATTTGTGAAGTTAAGTAACCCTAAATTTATGCCATTAATTTGCATGTATTACATTTTTTTTCTCTGCTGCCAGTTTATAGTCTCTGTGAAACCTTTAAAAAGTGGCTTTTTTTCTCCTTTTCCCTTCGCCTGTGTTAATTAAGGCTTGTGATATATGTATATTTTTACACTGCTGCTGTGCTCCAGCATTTAATCATGAAATGGCCCTTTCTGCTTTTTCCTTGGGCTGGTCCTGCCTCATCCCTTTCCCACCACAGAAGCCTGAGGAGCTCTGGGTCAGCCATCTGCACCTGTCTGTAAGCATGCCGAGAGCCAGGTTGGGCTCCCACGGACCCTCACTCTGTTTAACAAGGCAGCTCTCTCAACAGGGAGGTGTGGGGAGGATCTTCAGCTGCTGAAGGGTTAACAGCTTCAATGCACTAGGGCATTCACATTGCCATGCCGAAGCACACTGTATTTACACATTAGCAATCACTGGGGAGCCATAAATCAGATTCTCAGGAGAAACTGAGCCAAAGAACAGAGTGAAATTCCCAATGAAGGTAGTCACAGCCAAAGCTGGGGGAGGCAGAAGTGACGGATTCGCTCTAATCACCTGCTGGCATAAAAGGGGATGCAGGTCATCCTCCAGGGTTTTAGTAGCACCTTGAAATATCCAAACTAGGAGGCACGTAGAAAGAGCTACTGTAGAAATTGCAGGTCTGGCTTCTTCTCTACTTCTAGGGGACTGCCCCACACCAGTTCTTAGGAACAGTGTCCCTCCTCTCCTCCCAAGGACTCTTCTCTCTGGACAGATAGATCTCTCTCTTAAGCACATCACTGACTTCAGAAGTGCCCAAGGCCAACACAAAACGTGGCTGGTGGAGCCTTTTGGCAGCTGTCCCAGCGAGCATATTTCTGAGCTCAGCTGGACAGGAGTCCTGGTCCTAAATGTGCTTTGATTGCTTTGCTCCTCTCGAAAGGCTCTGTTTCTCCCAGCTGTAAGCAGAGTTTGCTGAAGCAAGAAGCAGGTTGCTAAGCCTGGTTTGGATACTGTTTGGTCTCTAGTGGAGCTGACGGGACTCATCTTGTTAAAAGCCAGCTGAGCTGAGACCATGAACAGTGAACACTGATTCAGACCTAAACATTCTCAATGAGAGACACGGCAACTGGAGGAGGGAATAAGGGGGATTGCTGGTCACAGCAGAGACAGTGTTCCCTCATGCCGTATGGAGGAGGCTTGTGATCTCCTCTGGGCTCTGACAGGCATATGACAGGTCTCTGGAGGGTCTGTGCTGAACTCGAGTTGGGAAGGAGAGTTAGGGGAGACAGACCAGGCTTTCCACACTGTCATTTATTTTGCCATATGGGGGTGTTGAGCACCAGAAAGGATATTCTGATTTACTCTCTGGCTTACCGTTGCTGTGGCAACAGGAGAAATACAGGCCAAAGCAGGCTGCATCTGCAATGTGGTGGTAATAGGGAGTTTGGATTCCCATGTGTGTGTTTGTTTGTTTGTTTGGCTGTTTGCAGGAGCCACATGGTAAAAAAGCACCATCATGATGAAAAGGGAATGAGGCCTGAATTGTACCCAGACAAATACAGCCTCCTCTCATGCAACAGCCAAACAGTCACACATGCAGTCATATTGACATCACACAGCCTGAGGAACACCAGCATGTACACATGTCCTCTCTTCCCACCACAAGTACACCTCTGGAGCTGGGGGTCCCCTAGCTGCTCTCCCACTCTCAAAAGAAGCTGGACTTCTTATTTCATAGGTACAAAGCTCCTGTGCACCAGATACTTTCTAGTTGGGGTCTGAAGTGCAACCGAGAGTCACGGGGCTCACCAGCTTGTGTCAGCAAGAGAATCTCCCCTGCCATCGGATCGACACATCCCAACCAGCTATGATTCTAAGGGATCACAATCCCCCTATTGGTTACCGAGTAAATAATCCTCCCTGCAAATTCTCTTCCAGCACATCGTAGTGACTGGTTCTTACACACCACCTCCACCCCCCTTCAGCTGATCAACAAAATAAACTCAGCCCTTTCTCAGCAGTCATATCCATAGCTGGGAGAGATGGCCTTCATTCCCAACATCAGAGTGAGCCCTCAGGTCACATAAACTGGCCTGCTGCAGACACCAACCTCCAACTGTGTGGACTCATCTTGAGTCTGCCAGCACAATTTCCACCCCAGGAAGCCAGCTGTAGAGCCTCTTTCCCTCCCCCTCCTCCAGCCTGCTGGAACCTCAGTATCATCAGCCTAAAAACTGGCCTTTGGCGAAAGTCTCCATGTCCAGTGAATCCAAAATATTGGCCCCAGAGATCTTCTTTAGGTCAAGTACAAGGAAGGAGACAATTTTTCAACTGCCCCTCACAGCCTCGAAGCTACTCCCTGGAGAGCTGGAAGCACAAATAGCCTCGTAGCAAGGCAAAGTTGCTATTCAGCCATGCCATGATCTGGTCTTCCTTATCCCACAGCCCATAACAGGCTGAAATACCAAGGATGCAGGGGAGAATGGTCTAATGTCAGAGTTTGCTCAGGCACAGAGTTTGGTATTCCTGGAAATCAGACTCCTAATTGGCTTCTGTGATGCAACTTCTGCAATGGAGGGGCAAAGTCCATGGCAGAGACAGATGGAATTTCCTCTCAGTCTGCCTCTCTCAGTCTGGCAGGGCAAGATGTCTCTCTGAGGACAGCGACATGGGGGGAGACACTGCTGAGACAAGACAAGGGGTGTGTCTGAGAGGCTGATGATGCCAGTAACCCATTGGTTGCTGCTGATAGTGGCACTGAGATAAAAAAAAAAAAGGGGGTTGGGTGGAAACAAAGGCACTAAGATTGAGCTGGAAAAGATGAGGCGCTGGAGCTGGGAGGCTCTGTAGGCATGAAAACTTCTACAGAACATTGTGCAGAGAGGTAATGTCCAGCTCAATGCCAACAAGGACAGTCACAGGGTATGTGTGGTGGCTGCCACTGTGCCACAGGGATGCTGTGAATTTGCAGAGTGCCTGTCCATCCAGGGGGTGTAGGAGAGGTGAGACAGGATACAGATTCACCCCCTTTGACTCCTGGCTGCCTTTTTTCCCATCATTCCTGAGACTCCATCTGGCCTCACTATTTTTACACCCATACAAAAAAAAAAAAAGCAGACGAGGAAATAAACACTTAATTTCTAACCTAATCAGCCCTTCTCTCACTAATTAGCACCCTCTGAGCACATCCACAGGCTGCGAGAGATACTCTGGGACTGATAATGACCCCCAACCTGCAGTTGCATATGCTGAAGGGTCAGCGGAGCCAAGAGCAAACCGGGGGGGGGGGAGGGGAAGCAGGGAGCAGAGCGACCTTTTGTCGTTTGGGTTTTTTCTCTCAAACCTGGAATGATGGAAAGGGGATGTCTCTCTTTTTTTTGGCAGGATCCCTTGTGTGTATGTGCGTGCGTGTGTTTTTCTGTGAGAGAAAGTGAATGTGTGTGTGCAAGCATGTGTGCCGAGGAGGGGGGAAGCTGAAGAGGTTTGGAGGGAGGGGACTGGAACAAAATTCTGGCACTGAGCCCAAACCTGAAACACATGCCAGTCTGTGCCTCTTGCTGGTGGTAATGAAGGGCTCCGTTCAGGACACACGGGACACTAATTAAGGGGCTTCAAAGGCGGCTTTCTGCAGAGTGCTCTCTAAAGGGGGGCTGAGGGGAGGAAGGAGCACAAGAGGGGGGTGTTCTCCACTCAATAGAAGACTTCTGGCTCCTAGGGCTGCTGGGGAAGGCACTTTTTCTTTCTCGCTGTCTCCCATAGCAACTCCTACCCGTGAGAGCTAAGAAGGTGCAAGCATCTGGCAGCTCCGGGCGAGCCCTCAACAGCCAGCAGGCACTGCAGGCTCCGGTATGCAAAGGTGGACCAGCGGCACGGCAGAAAGAAGGAAAAGAAGATAAAGGTGGACGGGGAGAAGCAGAGACTCCACGTGATTTGTTTACAAAGGTAGCACCAACAGGAACAGGAAATGCCCGAAGTCTCCAGGGGTTTGCGAGGATAAAGCTCGGGATCACCGCAGATCAAAACTCCGTTTCTGAGTCTTGTCAATTGTATTCCATGGGGTTATTTTTTATGAAAGACTAGATGGGGCAGACTTTGTGAATAGGACAGTGGGCAGGGCTGAGAATATGCCTCCAATGTGTCACTCTAGGCACAAGGGCTTAGCTGGGCACCAAAGACAAACAAGCACTGCTTGGGCACCCAAAGAGCTCGAGTCCACTTCCAGGAGCTTCACAGAGCTTGGCCATACAACTTCTAAGCATTGCACGTTAACTCACAGCTGTAGTGTTCCCATGTCAAAGGAAAGGAGCCAAGCCACAGAATGGGTGATGTGACAGCCATGGTCACCAAAGAAAGTCTCAGCTCAGCTCTCCTGCTTCCTACCTGGTACCCTAACTCCACACCTGCCTGCCTTCCCTCCGTGGAAGTAAGCATGAAACAGCAGCTCTGGTGAAAAACAGAACTGTGCTAAGATTGATTAAACGGGGACAGAGTGTGGGAGGAAAGAGAAGAATAAATTGGCAGAGAGAGCAACAGAGCGTTAGTGAGAGACAGGAAGAAAGGATGAGTGAGAAAGATGGTGAGGAAGAGAAAAGAGAGAATAGAGGGTTATCTATGGATTATATTCACTGGGCCATGCACCACACAGAGTGAGAAAGTGAGCAAAAGAAAAGAGAGGTGATATGAGCACATGAAAAGAAGTGAGAAGAGACTCACAAAGAGCAAGAGAAGCAGACAGCTTGAGAGATGAGCAGTGCTTCACTGATCCTGCACGACAGCATGTTCCCTGCCATCACTCACCACCCCACAAGCTGCCAAAGTGCCCCACAGCTCCCCTTAGCTTCAGATGGAGCTGTCTTCTCTATGCCAGGCAGTCTCAGCAACACACATGGGTCACGTGGACACAGCTCTTTGGGAGTCAGCATCAGTCCTGCCACGGTGAACCATGGGTACACAATATTTAACCAAGGTGAAGCAGAAGGCTATCTGAACTCACCTTTCAGTAATACTCTAGTACGTCTCCACAGCTGTCCAGGCCTTTATTTTTTCTAACCTTTCTGCCCTCTCCTGTTTACTGTCCTCCTATGCTCCAGCTCACATTTAACTGCTTATTCCAGATGGCCTGCTCCATGTCTCCCATGTTCAGTGTCACCCAGACAAAAGCACAGCCACCTGCAGCCCAGAGCAGTTCAGCAGGGCTGTGTCTACGACTGGTGACAAGGAGGAAGGAGGCTCACCCTGGAAGAAGCACCTGGGGAAAAACTGACTGAAGTGTGACTGAGGCCAGTGACTGCCCAGAGCAAGAACAGTGCAAGGCAGTTCTTAACAGCAGCTCTTTAGCGACAGTCTTCACATGCATACCCAATGATTCCTTGTTTTTACTTACTACTGCCTGATTGTGAATCTTGCTGCCCAGCCCAAGTGGTTTCTGAGAAGAGGTGGTCAGATTCCTGGGTAGACAAGAGGCAAAAGGGGGTTGGATGTAGAAACACATTATGGTGCTGGAATCAGCCCCACTGCAGGTCTTGCATGTGTCTGGGCTGAGGAACACCTGGAGTCTGCTAGGATCTGCAGAGAAAAGGGACCAGCCTCAAGGAGGTACAGACACAGTCTCAGATGCAATTGCAAGACACAGCCTTAGAAGAGCTTAGCTCCATCACTGACCCTTGCCTCATCCAAGAGTAACAACCACAGCATAGTCCAGACAAGTCCAGGGCACTCATGAGCCCTGCCTCCTTCCATCCCACAGACCACCAAACACTTCCCATCAGCTGCTAACAGCTGCTGAATCTTTACTAAGAAAGCCACAAAATATACAAATTGACTGGGAGAACAGAGGTGATCACCAGCCTCTTCTGACCATGGGGGAAATAACAGCCAAGACTTTCAGATTCACAGAAAGATACCAGCCTTAGTTTCCATGTAGAGAGGAAACAGGAACACTACACAGCTTCCCCTTTCCTCTCCCAGTTCTTCCTTCTCCCCTCGCCCCCCATCTTCTGCCCTGTGCAATGCAAATTGAACACCATGCCAAGGATAGATAAACAGGCAACTAGTGAATCACTATTATTAAGTTTGAACTGATTATTTAGAAAAAAAAAAAAAAAGAAAAGAGGGAGAGAAAATCAAAGCTGGGATTACAGGCTTAGCAAGCATGAGTGCATATTCAGCCTACACTGTTCTCTTTGTGACTCTGTCACACCGGTAGACTGCTAAGAGAGTTATACCATTACTAACATGACAGCATTGTCCTATACAGCCTGGATTAGAAATCCCAGTGGCTGCGTGGAGTGGAAAAGTCCCTTGGCAGTGGCAGGCATGGCCTCACGATGCCTTCCACTCACAGCGTGCTGGCCAGGCAGGGAGAAGTATTCAATTATCAGACAGGCTCTGCCTTTTCTTAGGCCAGCTTTCTCTCATTGTCTGACTGCTTTCTCCCTGGCCAGTGATGCTTGTGAAGTCTGTCACGCAAGAGAAACTCAAGATGGTCCAGACAATTCCTGAATCAGGCAGACTTCTCGCAGCTGAACCCCTCCTCCTCCTCACAAATACAGTCATCTCCAAGTATGGATAGGATGCTCAGTCTTAAAGGCGGCGAACATCTCATTCACCAACACAGGACCTCCAACTTTCCAGGCCTGGAAAAATGGATCTCCCTGGTCTCTGCTGGGCTGGGAACAGCAGCCAGTTGTGGTTCCTTAGCATTTCTCTGGCCTAAAAATCATCTTACTGAGCTGAGACTGATTGCCCTCATTACTTCCACTTCTTAAGCAAGACCACACCAGTTTTTAAACACATCAAAGACATGTATGTTGCTCTGATGCATTTTTCAAAAATTTCCTTTTTCAAGTAATCCCCATATAAACACCACCCAAAACATCACAATCAGATCATCAGCCACACTCTCATCCACTCACACCCTTTGTGATGTTCTTGGGGACTGTATTTCCTCATTGGGACAGTGCTGTAACAGTGTGTCTGTGAGCTGGCACAGATTGACAAGAAAAAGGCAGTTGGCAATAATAAAGGCATCATTTCAGCCAGGATGCAGAATGAGGAAAGGTCATTGAGTAACGTGGTCTCTCATTGCCCTGGCAGCAGCCAGAACTCCCTCTGATGTGGCCATCAGTGCTGGGGACCTGCTTTGGTACCACCAAGGGAAAATGAACTGGATGCTGTGTAAATTGGCTGTGTCAGTCCCTGGGTCTTCAGAGAAGGAAAGAGGAGCTAGACTTGGAGTGAGAAAGGCAATGAGCTGAGAGGAGGAGAGACTTGGGCATGCAGTGCCTGGAGGGTGAGGGTCAGGACCAAGAGCAGCAGAAGGAGCTGCCTAGGACAGCTGCTCACCCAGATGGTCCCCGGTCTGTAGCCTTCAGATCTTGCCTTAGCTCCAGCCTCATAGCTGGTGCTTGTGGCCTCATCTCCCCACATCTCTGTTCTGCAGCCAGTAAAGACACTGGTGGGGCAGGCTCTGTACCACTGCAGGAACATGGGCAGAGGTCATACTTCATTCACAGTACCCTGGCACTATTTCATCTGTCCCAACCCAAAGGGATAAGGGAAAAAACACACTTTTCCTTTCTAGAGCTGCCCCAGGGCTAGGATACAATATTTTATGGCCCAGTTCTTAGCCTATTTGCATTTTGTATTTCTGCTCCAACTGCTGTTTGTTTCCGTGCATTTGGGATGCCTAATGATTTTCAAAGCACTGTTTATTTTAATCCCTCTAATTTATTAATACATTGGTTGACCTCGAAGTGCTTGGGAAAGAAGGGTAAGGAAGTTGTAACCAGTGCTTTGAATAAAGCATCAAACTGTCATATGATCACATCAAAGCAACAGCAAGCAGCTCACTTTGTTGGCTATATCATATACAGCCACATAGATCCTCCAGCTTGGTCTCGGGTTTCCTCATACATGTCACCCTGCAACACTACCAGGCTCACCAGCTCCAAGGATGAAGTACAAAATAGCAATGCCCAGAGGCAGCTCCCTATGAAAAGTCTGCCCCTTCTCACCCTCCACACGTTGTGAGAATGTAATGTGCCACGGTGGTGCAGATAATATAAACCATGCTGACATCCACGTGGATTTGCAGGCAATGTGGTAATCTTCCCATAAATCACAGGTGCACTCAGCCTCCACCCTCCGCTATACTCTCTTCAGCCCAGTGTTCTGTGGCAAGGGTACAGTTTCACACACAAGACAGTTCCTGAAAAAATAGTGAGCATAAACACTGCTAATCATGCAAATGAGAGGACTTGGAATCTTTGCTAGTCAGTCCCAACAGGAACATGTCAGATTTCCTCATCCCCAGAAAGCAATTGGAGGTCCTGAAAATCCTAGGGGCTGCCTTCAAATAACTTTTCCCATCTCCAAGAAAGCTGTGAGTGTGCCCCATCCTGTGTTTATGAGCCTGTCCTCATCTAGGTCAAGGCCTAAAGACCACAGTCTTTTGTAGCTGACAACTTCATCACATCCTTACTGCTGCAAAGCCCCTGCGCTCTCAGCAATCCCACTGAGCTGAAGATCCCCTTTCTCCCATCTCACGTTGACCTGTCAGCAATGAACACATTAGTCATGGACTAGCATTTGCCAGGGACACACAACTCGCCAAAAACAGAAGCCTCTCTCTTATGTAGTGGCAGGGCTTATTGCAAGTGTACATCTTGTGCTAAAGGGTGGAGGTGATTCCACAAACAGCTCTGTGAAAGCAGCCTGAAGTTGCTGCTGGTTGTCATTATGAGTTAGTTGTGCTAGATGTCCTCCAGAAGCACAGTTCTGCCTGGGAATAGACAATGACTACTGTTTAGAGGGGGTGAATACATCCTGCCTGAATGAGCTTATTACAGCAGCCAGCACAGCTGTCTGGCACGGGGTGGATACCTGCACCAATGTTTTCTTTGCATTGGTGGATAGATTGACAGAAACAGAGATGCCTCAAGAAAGGTGATGGTGGGATAGAAGCTCTTTCAGCCAGGATGCAGAAAGGACAAAAACATTTTTGCAGAGCCAGTTGCAAAGTGGAGGGGCTCTCTTTGCTGACATGCTCTGGCTGTGTCAGTGCTGATGCAGAAGAGTGCCCCAGCCTTGCTGTGTACCCTCCACAGGCAGGCCCCTGCACACCCAGCATCTCACATGCTGCACATTTGAGGACAAGTATATCCCTAGCAGTGCCAGGTCAGGCACCTTCCTGGGATAAGGGGTCAAAGCAATAGATTTACTCCCCTCCCCACCACAGATTAGGCCCACACCTCCAGGAGTAGCTCCAGTTCCTGCATGAACACTACTGCTGATCACTCACTGCACATTGCCATAGCCCCAATTGCCATATTAGTATTTTTGCTTCTGTGCTTTACTTAAAGCCCCCCTACCCTCCAAGCTGCATCTCTCAGCTGATGAATGGGAGCCCAGGGACAAGGGCTGACTGCTACAATGCCCGCTGGCTCCCCACCACTTCGAGGGGTGCCAGCCTGCCAGTGGAGCATCTCCCCTTCCTACTTCCTTCCCTGACACCCTGCACTCCCATCACATCTTGCCAGCACAAGAGGGGCCCCCTAGGGAGGCACAGAGACTGCTCACCCTTTTTCCTAGCTCTTTTATTTCTACCATCTCCTCCTCCCTCTTTGTGGACCTCCTGGTGGCATCTACCCACTCACTGGGAGGGACACCAGAAACATTGTGTCTGCCCTGCCCCTGGTGCTCAATACCTGATACCTTGTTTTGAGGGCACTGTCAACCACCTCAGCAGCTTTTCCTGCCCACCCAGCCCACCCCCCAGAGTCAACAGGCAGTGATCCATCTGTGCAGAAAGAAAAAGGATAGCATGAATGCCAGCTCCCTGTCATATGTTGTGGACAGGGCATTACCTTCATCGTACAAAGCAAGGGTAAATCTGCCCTTGGCTTGCTTGTGGGTACTTAGTTGATAAAAGTCAGATCCTGTCCTGGCAAGGCACCGTGCTCTTCTTTCTGTCCATCATCCCTGAGGCAGGGATCTCCCTGCTTTAACAAAGCCTGATCTCCCAGCGAGCTCTCCTGGGCAGCAGAGGAGATAGAGATCTTCAAAACAGGATTTGAATTAAGTCATCAGCTTGATGACGTAGCACTTACGGAGAAGGCCAGGGTGAATGAACCCTGATCTTTGCTCTCGAAAATATGCACCAACAAGTGATGAGGATTTTGGAGAGAAATAATAAGGAGAACAGTAGACAAATCATCTCTTGGAGCATTCCCAAGACAAGCATAACCAGCTCATCTGCTTAAGGCCATAACCCTTCTCACTCTCCCTGTAGGTCTCTTGGTGTCTTTTCTTCTTTTGCCTACCCGATCCCTCAGCAAAGTACACAGCCTCAGCAACCCAGTCTCAGCTGGGTAGTCCAAGAAAGGCCAAACCCTACAGGACCATGCCTTTCTTATCTAAGAGCACGGGCAAGGGCCATCTGGCCCCAGGATGCTTTCTCCAGCAGTGACAAACACTGAGGCTTGGGAAAAAGAAGCAGAACTTGGTCAATTTAGAGATGCCTCCCCAAGTCTCACAGACAAATTGAAAATGGTGGATTTTACGAGTTTGCCGAAATTAACTATGAATTTAAAAAAACGTACAAAATTAATCCTTAAGGATCTTGACCCGTATTCACTTTAACTGCCCTTCGTAGTTACACACCAGGTGCATTTCTGGTGGGAAGAAAGGGGACTGTAAAAGGCCTATCCATGAAGGAAGAAATTGCTTTGCAGTCCTTCCAATGTGATGTCTCTGTAGGTAAGGAGGAGGGCAGGTCTTTCTTCCCCATGCTCCTCAGCAGGGCCGAACAGTAATGACTCTGCTGAGTCAGGCCGGTAGCACTTGGGTGAGGCATAGGAGTCTTTGTGTAAGACCATTCCCACGTTAACTTATGTCCAATGTGTCTGTAAAACTGGTTAGAGCAAACAGCTTATTGTGAATGTTCATGTGACGTGACCCACAGTGGACCCTGGGACGTGTCCCCAGCCTGTGAGCATGCCAGCCGACCCCACAGGGTGTGCGTGTGTGCTGCCTGGCTGCCAGGACGCCTGCCACTGGGGAACTTTCCATCTAAACCAGCTGACAGCTGCTCTCCTGAGTTTCCTGGACACCAATAATGTTTTCCCTTTTCTAATCTCCCCGATGTAAATCCATTCACAACGAGTGCCTAGAGACTTTTAATTCCATCGGCATTAAACTCACTAAAACCTCTATTACCAAAAGCTTTTAGGATTTTCCCCAGAATCTACAAGTCAGGTTCATAACATGACAGAACTCCACCTCTCTAGGGTGTCTGAGAAATTAATTCATGCTTTCTAAATGCCAGGATAGCTGGTCATCAAAGTATCCCCCTTCCCATCAGTGCACTCCAGTTGCTGGTACAACACAGCCCTTTCCAGGTGCTGAGCTGTCTTTTGAAGCACCCCCAGCAGTCTCAGAAGAGCCCCCACTGTGTAACAGGTGAGAGCAGATAATTTGCCACAGCAAAGCAGTACCAGAGTTTCACAGATGCTGTATTAAGAGAGGAAATGGTTTATTGCAGTGGTTCCTTCCTTGCTGCGTTCATGGAGCAAATGGCTGGCACATGCATCACACCACCAGTGTTCCTCAGTACCATAATAAGTGAGAAGATAGTGTGGTCTCATCTCAGTGCTGCACACAGGCAGGTAACTGTAAAAGCACAGGGATTATCCCTCTACACCTCAGCGGAGAAGGTGGCTGGGTGCCGAGACAAGGTGGTGGTGGAGGGGGTCAGACAGCTGTGAGTCAGTGAGTGAGGTTTCTAAATGCTATTATACTCCAGAGATGGTGTATTTATTCTTTGACCCCGGAGGTTCATTGGCTGCTGTTATAGAGCAGAGAGATGCAATCATCTTTCAATCCCAAAGGTCTTTTCAGGTGCTACAATAGAGTAGTGATGATCAAGTCATCTCCAAAGCCTCAGGGTTGCTGGCACACAGCATGGGTGATGTCAGTGTCTCTCAGCCCCGACAGTCCCCAGCTCCTGGATTCCAGGAGAGGTGTTGAAGGTGTTGCTTCCACCCCAGAGGTTTGCAGGGGCTGTGGTGATGTCAGCTTTGAAGCGCTGCCAAAGTTCCCTCTGGCCTCACAGCAACTTTGAACCACGTGGAAAGGTGCTATATTGACCCCAGGTCTCTCGGCACTGGGACACAAGCCTGACTGCTCCCACTCTATCCACATCAGCTGCAGCTGGTGTAGCTCCAAGCTACCCACCAAAATGAATCACAGCTCTAAGAAAACAAGAGAGCTCAGAGATCCAGCAAAGAGCAACAGGCGAAGACAATCCTCAGTGTTTGTTTTTCTGGCTTAAAAACATTTCCAAGTGCAAGAAGTCACTCTGCTCACACCTTGTATGGGCTGTCCAGGAAGCAGACATCCTTACAGAGAGTCTGGGATTCATGTGTAGCTACACATGCAAATAGTGTGTAGCTACACATGTGTAGCTACACAAAATAGCCAGAAATCAAACAGGCTCAGTTAGCCAAGCTGTTGAAGACTTCAGCAATGTATGTCATGAACTCAGTAAAAAAACCCAAAAGCTGGGATCATGATCCTGGGTAGGGAAAATGTTGGACAGAGAAGCAGGTGTTTGTATATTTAGGTTCTTACACTGAAGAAAGAAGGAAATAATCAGATAAGGTTTCAGAGCTTCTGTAGGCTCAGGGATTTCTCTTCTTCTGTAAGCCCCAGCGGATTTTTAATTCTGGGCTCCAGCTTGGCCTGGCAATTGGAAAGTCTGTGATACCCTGTTATCCTGGTCCTGATTCCCACATCCATAACTCAGGTGGAAGATGGAAGCATGGGCAATCTCCCAGGAATGTCTGGGAACTTTGCAGATTAGGTTTCTGATCTCATGCAATTTCAAAAGTTTAGGTAGGTTTGCACCTTTTCTGTGGGAGGGCGTGGGGGTTGGTTTTTGCCAAAATCGAGTTCAAAGTCAACATAATAATGCCACGTTATGTTAGAAGAGATTCTGAGCCCATTCTTCCCTGACCTTGACTTGAACATATGTAATGTTACAAAGAGCTAAGACATGAACAGAATATCACTGCTCATGTCCCAGCAGGTAAGGTGAACACTGGGGGAAAACCATTCCAGGTCAGAGAAATGTCCATGCTGGCTCTCAGGAAACACCTCACCAGATTTTTTGGGGAAGAAGATGGAAAAACATCAAAACAGACAAATGAGGGACAATGTGCTCCTATCTTACTTTTCTCATTTGCTGCTATGATTTACAGGTCAATATAGGCTCTGAAGAGTGAACCTGAAGGTTCAGACTCCAAAATGGCCTCGTCATTAGTTGAAGCTCATTGGTGTATTCTTGTTCTCCAGAAAACACACAATCCCATATGAACCTTTCCAAATTGTTGGACCTGGCAAATTCTCATGCCTTAGAGCTCTGCAGCGCAACCCTGTGAACCAGAATCCCATGCATTTTAATTTCACTGTGTGTTCCTTCACTCCTATGTGAAGAGGAAAGGAAGGACAGATATCCTCATATGTCTCATAATTTTATTTTCTCCCAACATCCACTTCCAGTCCAATGTCTGACACTGACAACCTGTCTCCTCCATGTCTTCACCTGGGGGTGTTCACAGGCTTTCTGTCTCACCTCAGAGGCCCTTCAGTTTTCCAGTATCCCTTTAGAAACAGTCTAATCCAAGTCCAGCATTCAATTCCAAATGAGGCAGCACTGCAGCTGTATCAAGAGCCTCACAGTTCTTCCAGAGCACTCTCTACCCACTGTCTTTGCCTCCAAACAGCTAATTTGCCTGCTCAAGGGCATTACAGCATGGGGCAGAGCTATGAAGAGCTCCCTCACTTTCACCCTCACTTTCATTTGGCTGATACCCTTGTTTCAGGACCTTTTGGGTATGTAAAGAGTTTTGAGTCTGCCCTGCAACACACATTACTTTGAACATACAGTTCATTGCTCAGTTTCATTCACCAGAGCACAGTGCGTTCATTTAACTTAATTCTCTTTCCCAGGCATTTCACACAGCCCTTTCTGTCCACAGCCAACTTAATAACTTTGTCTCATCTGCTGATTTTCATACAGCATTTCTCTCCTCCCACCTTTCCCAGTCATTAAACAATAAGGTAAATCACAAGGGATTTAGAAGAGAACCTGAAGGCCGCATTAGCCTTTTGCCATGGTGAAACTTGACTGTTTAATCCCCTCATTCTTTCAGTCTCCTACTCAGTTTTTGATCTATGTCAATATTTTGTTTCTCACTGACTACTTAGCTTCTTTAGTAGCTCTTGTGCAGGATCTTTCAAAAGCCTTTTGGAAGTCTAAATATCTTATATCAATTGGTTCTCCTTTATCCACTGCCTTATTGGCACATTCAAAAAGTTGTAGGAGATTAACACGATGCAGTTTTCTGCTGCTGAACCTGTGCTGGATAGGCCCTATCAGACCACAATCTTCCAGATGTCTTCAAGCATTGCTTTTTAATTATCATTCCTACCAGTTTACCAGATACAGATGCAAAGCTTACTGATCTTTAATTCCCCGGATCATCACTGAAGCCTTTTTTTAAATATAGGTACAACATTTGGTGTTCTCCAATTCCCCGAATCAGTAGCTTTTTTTTTTTCACAAGAGATTGCATATTTTTGTTAGCAGCTCAATCACTTAATCTCCTTCCAAAATCTCGGATTTAACCATCTGGACTTGATAACTTATTGTTCAGTGAAAGGAGGGGGAGGTTTTGTGGTTTGTTTTTTTTTCAGTGAGTTCTGGGTGTTTTTATGACTGGCTTTGTCCCAGCTCCCATTATTCTACCAGCATGTTTTCCAACAGATCCTCATATAAGCAGATATAGGAAAAGAATCTCACAAACACCCTTGGTAGGGACAGCTGATACAAGAGAAATCATAAGAGAATTCAGCTTCCCAGCAACGTCCTAAAAATGGAGATACTGAGTCACTTTAAACACAGGAGGTGACTGGAATTGATCAATGCGAGTTTTCTTGGATAACTTCCACCCTGTTCTGACCAACCAGGCTAGTTTTGCTCATTTGTTTGGGTCTCTTGCTGAATAGTGATTTCCATCTTGACCCCAGAAGATTCAGGGCAGGAACAGTGCTAGCTTGATTATATACAGCCTAAGGTGCAATAAAAAGAAAGTGACCCCGGTGCTGGGGGATGCATGAACCTGGGAGGAGATGAAACCCAGCGAGGATGAAAAGAAGTAAATCAGAAGGTGAGCAGAACAATGCTGGGCTGTTATATCTGGTGATTGCCTTTCAACTGACTCAGCCACAAGACATGAAATGTAATGGGAAATGCTGGGCAACTCAAATAAGTAGCCCCATTATATGAGTGTTTTTCTCTTTGTGCCGAACTGGTTCTTGATAGCTTTCACCATGCTGGCTGGCTGTAAAAGGCATCAGAGTTAAGATCAGGGCACAGCCTGATGGGCCTGATATGCCACTAACTTCAAGCCACACAGACCATTGGTCCTACAACAGGGGGTCAGTGGGGAAGCTCAAGATGAGTGAGAAGCACCCACTGTTTTATGTCTCAGTGAACACATCACAGTGAACACACAACCTGCTGTGGGTACATGTTCACCTGTCAACCCATCTGCAAGCCAACACTGGCATTCCAGCTTCTGGAAACCACCACACCCCTATCAAAAGTGACTCTGAGAACATCTGTATGAAATCTACCCACCCCGTGACAGACCTGGCATACCTACCTTTTCTGACAGATATGTACTCAAGTATTTAATAAAAGAGGAAGAGAAATGTCCACAAATCCCTCATCTAAATTGCTGCTGTTCAGTTCTTACAGGACACGTTGATGGGGCAGTTATAGAAAAAACACTGCCTCGTGTAGCTTGTTGTATTCATTGCCTGTAGCCATTGTCTGTGTGAGGTAATGTGGCCATAAGTTTTTCTGGGGAGCCATTTAGAAGCAGGTCTGTGACTTCCTCTAAGACCTCATCAACATCCCTTCAATACAGAACAAGGCAATTCTCAGCCATGCTGGGCAGCACACTCACTTCCTCTGGCTCCATTGGGCAAGGCCCAGGAGGACAGAGGACATGGGGACGGGTTTCTCAGCCATGTGCCCTCCTCCATATCGGGAGCAGAGGAACATGCACAGGAGAAAGCACCTCAAAGCAGGACAATCTCTGGCTGGCTATTCCCTGGATTAAAAAGGTGGATGGAAGATGAGCAGTTCACTGTGAAGAGCTGGTCCTCCTGCCACAGCTTTTCAGATTACATCCCTGACCAGTACAAACATGGTCAGGTCAAACTCTAGTCTGTAATATCAATATAAAGACTTCCACACCACATTATCACTGCATGGACATGCACTGCCTCTTTCTGCCTCCCTCAGCATCCCTCTTTTCCTTTGATGCTTCTGCCCTATTTTTCCTCAGGTCTTCCCTCTTTCTCAGAGACTTCATCCTCTCCATACCTCTATGTGTCTCGCAATTCCCTTTCTCTCTTTGACACCTTCCTCCGTTGCCTGCAGGTCTGTACCTCCAAGAAGCAAAGCAGGACTTGCATCGGAAGAGGCACAGCAGGGTTGAGACAGAGGAGGAACTCGGGGAAGAAAGAGGTCTTCTTCATCCCCTGAGTTAGCCCAACACCACTCTCCAGCCTGTGACCCGGCCCCACACACCAGATGCAGCCCTACTGAAGGTGCCTGTTTGGGCCGGGATGAAGCAACATGGACACTTGCACAGATGCTGTGCTACCGCATGCAGGATAAACTAGGCAGGGAGGTAGCTCAAATCCCATCCAGCTCTCTTCTAGCAAGGCTTTATATCATCTCCCTCTCCTCACAGGCACTGGTGTGTCGTGTGTGTATCTCAGGGCCTTGGCCAATCAGTGGTGGCTGTGCAGAGGGTACAAGGAGGAGGTGAAGTGACGAGTGCCAGGGATGGCCAGTTGCCAGTCATGGCCTGTACCAGGGTCCCCTTGGTCCCCTGACACACACACACACAGACAGACACGCGGCGTGGCTGCTTGGGGAGGCCCAGCCAAGAAGCCTGTCCTTCACCACTGAATCTCTACTCTGTTTCTGAAGTGACAAGCCACAAACTCCCTTTCTCTTCCCAAACAAACAGAGGCTTGAGTGAATCACTGCCTTGGCCCTGGCACACGGCCCCCTGGTCATTATGGATTCTCCTCCGGCATCCAGCCCACTGCGAACGACAGCACTCAGCCATGTCAGCAGAGTCCACAGGCTGAACCTCCCTTTCCCCACAGCATCCCTCTGTGCAGCCTGAAGCACTGGGCATGCCTTCACATCCCTCCTTCCCATCCCTCTCTTCTCCCCCAGTGTTTGGGCCTACAGTCTGTCCCATGTAAAGGCAGGGGAAACTGAGGCACAGTACACAGTATGGTGACGAGTGAGAGAGTTCACTACAATTAGGAGTCACGAATCCTTAGCAACAAGGTTTGGTACACAGTGTGACCTCTTGACTTTAACCCCTGAAAGTTCATTTTTCTGGGCTTTAAAGTAAAACATTTTAGATTGCTATACCAAATCAACAAATTCTCCTCCTAATCACCAGAAACTTGCACACATCCACACACAAGCATTAGGGGAACCTTTCTGCCCTTTAGCCCCTCAGCACAAACAAAATTACCTCCCTCAGCAAGACAAGCACCTGAGCGACAGATCTGGAAAAAGTCCCTGCAGCAGAGAAGGGTTTGAACTCATACTCTGTCCTAATGAGCACCTGCTTCAAATAGGGCTGTCTCAGCTTCCACTCGTGGTGCAGCCCCATTTTCTGCCTATATGATCCTATGAAGAATGATAATGCCTCTCCCAGGCACTGGCCATGGGGTTGTGGAGCGGTCAAGGCTGGAGAACAACATCCTCCTGCTTGGACAATGCTTTCCTCTCCTTCCTCTTTAGCGCAATGCCTGCCCTCCTCCAAGCCGGTGCCCTCCTCTCGTCCAGGTTCTCCAGAGCAGAGGTGGAAACACAGCTCAAAAACCCTTGGGAGGAGCCAGCCAGAGATGTGGCCACCAGCCAGAGGACACATTTGTCTCTCTAGGATCTCCTTGGACTTGGGGTGGTACTAGGAGAGACGGAGTAACAGAGAGGTGGGTTTTTGCATCCCCATGCATCACTTCTCAAGGCACCTGGGAGACCAGAGCTGTTGTTACTCCTGAGAGGGGAAAGCAGCTGCCTGGTGTGGGACATGGCTTGCTCCCAGACTGTAATGTAACCCTCTTTCAAACTGGCTTGCCCAACAGGAGGGACTGAACCAGACTGGCTGCAGTGTGCAATTACATCTGTCAGATTAGCCAAAGCACACACGATCCAGAGTGTGTGCCAGATGTGGCACACAAACAACACTAGAGCCAGTGTCAAGCTAGAGTTGTGCAGACAGATAATACCCAACACAACATAAACCTTGCCAGTACAGAGTTAAGCCAACATTGTTTTCTAAACAAATCTGAAACAGCAGAGTGAATTCATACTGGATCAGCATTTTCTACCATGTAGCTGCAGCAGTTTTGACCCAGTACCAAGCTCCCTAGAGCTGGGTTTATTGTCATGTCCACCCTGTGTCAGTGCCAAAGCCATGTCCTGAGAGGGCTGAGGAACTTAACCAATGCCAAATGACTTTGGAGGCTCCATATGGGAAGAGCTTGCTTTCTGCAAACTCCCCAACAACAAAACTGAGTGTGACTGCCTGGGCACACTCCCTGTCAAGCTCCAGCCAAGAGGAAGAGTGACACATCAACAATGCTACAGTCACTCCATCACCTGCAAGACACACGCACGCGCACACACCATAGGGTGTGAACCACAGGGGAAAAGATCACTTCACAGTATTGTCAGCTGGCAGCAGCATCCAGAAATGATCCCGCTGGGGAAAGTCAGCCCTTCCCGAGACTGACCAAAGCTGGTCCTGCCCAGCATGGGAGTCACAAAGGATGAAAAGTGAGGAAGGGATGCTGAAAGAGCGAAAAGTACGGCTTGGGGTACCCCGAAAGAAGAAGAAAAACACCTTAGTGCCACCAAAGAGAAGTTAAAAGGCAGAAGTTCATGTGGAAGGGTAGGGATTGTGGTGGTTGGACAGGGGGATTGAGGAACTGTAGATGTGGAGAACTGACAGCAGGGTCCTGTGGTGGCAGCAGGGAGATGCACTGGAACATGCCCTGGAAGACACCTTCCTTGCCAGCATCACCAGGTGGGGCCTGGGTAGGAGGAGAGCAACACATCACCTCCTTCACGGGACACCACACCAGCACCACTGCCAGGGCTGCACAGCAACACAGACCCTGCCAGTTTGTTCCCCTCAGAGAAACACAATAGCCCCCAAAATCTGACTCAGAAAATCCTGGTTTCTTCTAGACTCTATCCAGAACCTGAAAGCACAGCCTGGCTGGTTGCAAACTCCCAAACCTCCCCTCTAAAATCCATTCCTCTGAGGTTGCCCGCTGCCTTGTCAGCAGCTCGTTTCTTTAGGATCTATTCTGGGGAAAGGCATCTCCAGGCACGTTCGTGCTCCTCGAGGACTGGCAGCACGTCTGGGCCTGCCCAGGCAATGGGAGAAACAGCTGCTCCCACTCCCCTCCCATTCCCACACCGCAGCAGCTCCAGCAGCATGGAGACATGGCATGGAAATAGTGCAGCTGATCTTCCTGCCTTCCCTGCAGAGGAGCTGAGGAAAGGGGCACTGAGGGCAGCCCCGGGCAGCAGGAGGCCCTTTCAGGTGCTCCCAAGAGCTTTGCGCCCCAAAATGGGTCAGGCTCAGCACAGGGCCCCTTTACTGCCTGTGCAGGGCACACGGCGTTCCCAGCTTATGAAACGCACTGTCTCCAGTAGGAAAACATCCCTTCCAGCTGGGAAGAAGCACCAGGGGACAGCAGATAAGCAGTGACAAAGAGCGTGCTCATCACCCCAAAAGCTATGCCAGGCTGGGCTGTGTATTCAGAGGAGGTACCTCGCTAGGAAATGGAGGCCAGTATCTTCCGTGGGGAACTGGAATACCCAAAATATCCATAGATGAGGAGGGAGGGGGAATTCTCCCCTGCATGCCCCACTCCCAGTAGCATGATGCCCACTCCTGCTCTGCTGCAAGCTGCATCCCTGAGGGGACCCAGGCCAGGGCTGCAGAGCCCAGCCATGCTGCTGGCCAGGCTGCAGCAGAGTCAGCCCGGCTGCCCCTTCTCCCGAGAAACAGGGGAGGTGGAGGAAAATGACGAATGAAGAAGAGCAGACAGGTGTGTGCCAAGGGAGGGATGGGAAAGGGGCGGAATGCACTCAGGACTGTGTGCAGGGGACCTGCAGCGCTTCCCTCGGCTGCTCTGCAAACAACCCCTCCCTGCACATGCCTGCAGGGCCGCAAAAAAAGGGGCTCAGGGGGGAGGGAGCAGTTCTCCATTGTGGGGAGGGTGCTGATGAAAACCTAGATTTTGTTCACAGCATAGCAGAAACCCCTGCCCTTCCCCTCCCTCACACCTCTGGGGAACAAGCAACAAGAGGGAGAGAGGGAGGGATGAAGAGAGGAGCAGGCAGAGGTGCCGAGGTTGGCTTACCTCACGGTGCCTGCACTGGGGGTGCCTGGGTGCGCGGGAGGTAAATCCGGGGCTCTGCTCTCCTCGGCGAGTGCTGGGCAAGGTCTCTGTTCAGTCACATCAAGGAGTGGCCTGTGAGTAGGTGCTCCAGCTCACCGCTCGATCGAAGCTGCCATGGATTCATTGCGAACGACTTTGCCTTCTGTGAGGAGAGGAGGAAAGGGGAGGGAAAAAAAAAAAAAAAGGAGAAAAACCACCAGCTTAAGACTTGGAGGGTAGATTCACTTCTTTCTTAGGTTTCCAATGGCAACTGAATATGCCACAGATGAAGATCCAGGGGGGGTGTGTGTGTGTGAATGTGTGTGCGTGTGGGAGGGACAGAGAGATGCACAGCTGCTGAGTCCACAAGCAGTGTGGGGTGTGAGCTAGTCAGGGCGTATCGGTGATTAGGGGAACAGACAACTGGACACAGGCAGCAGAGCAGACAGACAGCCAGATGGAAGGAGCCTTAAAGGATGGGAAGAGATTGGCCGGTATCCTAAGAGCCTGGTTGTCCCACTGCACACAAAAAGGAGAGAGCACCTGACCCAACGCAGGGTAAGGTGCTGCTGACGGAGCCGCACTGGGAGAAGGTGAAGTGTGCCTACACACACGGCTGCACGCACACAGACACGCCACCTCCCAGCCCTGCTCACATCACCCAGACACGCCCCCCTGCAAGGATGCTGTTCACACTCAGAACATACACACTGTACACACACACGCACACATGCACACACATTCACACTCACTGGTCTTTACACACTGCCATGCACCACCTTGTGTACAACCTCTAAAAATTCAGAGCCTCTCTAAAGGATGAGGTACTTCCCTTCTTCACATTTATCCTGCACCTACAAGGTTGCACATCTCTATTAAGATGCATATGTGATATTTCAGACAACCATCACACAACCACATCAGCTCCACCCAGCCTGTTCCACCACTCGTATGAGTACACAGCAAAAACATTTTTACATGGCACAGCAAATAGCGATCCCTGCACAAATACACGCTGAATACCCAAACATATCTACCACACAAACTCCTGACTCCTTATACGTGACTGTCACTGCACAAACACACAACATTTAATAAGCCCACTCTCATAACAAAGACCATGAACATAAAGTGTCACATACACACACATCTATATTAGTGCACCAGCAAATCACAACACACGCATTTATAAGAAAATGAGAGCACATAAAACATCCTCACATACTCAGGAACATAAGCAAGCACCACTGGCTGCATATCACAGAAATATAGTCTACTTATGAATTGCCTGCAGCATACAAACTGATCGTACCAGATACTGTTACCTACCTAAACTCAGCCCACACAGTGGCATAGCATCCTTCTGGATCTTAAACACTAGCCCCAGCAAACACCAGACATATTCTGTCACATGGAAAACACAAATACTCATCAACATCCAACACAGGCAGATGAACACAAACTACACATGAAGCACAGAGAGTCAGCATCATTCACCCAAAAAAAATCAAAGACAAGATGTTCTTGAAAATTAGGAAGCTGGAACTAACTTTGGAGACAGCTGTATTCTGTGCAACTGCACGGGTGCATATGCACACACGCACCGCTGCCACACCAACTCTGTTTTAACTGCCTCCATCTCTGAGATTTTCCCTTTTTTGCACTTTCTCTAATTCTGCCCATTCTACAGTCTCCTATGTATCTGTCCACTGACACATGTTGCAGCTCATGGAAGCGAAGTCTCTGAAGCAGAAATCCCAGAAGAGCATCCACACTCATTCCTTCTCCTACCCTCCATCCTGGTGTTAGGTGTGCATAATTTGCATGCAAAGAAGAGTGCGCAGTCCCACCTGTCCCGAGTGCTCTGAAGTTGGCTGATAGGGACATCAGGGGATGTGACTGCAAAACCTAAGCATAGTGAAGATGCACATAGACCTGTATGGGAAGCAGAGATTTGGTCGGGAAGGTGCCAGCTTCCCCCAGGCCTGAGGAAAGACAAGGAGATACACAACATCGGTAAGAAAGAGCAAGGGAATGAGGGGAGATCGGCCTGGCACCAGGGACAGCACAGCGAACACTCTGCCAGGCTTGTTTAACAAGCTCGGTAGTGTCACAGCACGATGCTGCTAGCGGTGACGGACAACAACCAGGGTTCAACATCAGGACAAGCAAGTGTACCTGTGTGCCCCTGGGAAATTGGAGAGGCATGGGAAAGCATGGGGTTTCCGGGGGGAAGAGCAGCTGGGTGTGCATGCAACAGCAGGTATGTGGTGCAGGGATCCATAGCTGTCCTGGGATCACTGGAGCAGTGGTGGCACAGATACAAAAGGAAGAGCTCACAGACACGAAGGCATGGCTTGGACACAGGCAATGCAGGGGTTGTTGCAGTTGGGTCTAGCCCCAGCCACATGGAGGAAATATGGAAGGAGTCCCAAAAGCTCTTGTCCTGTGTTATTGGACAGGCATGGGCTTTGAGCACATACGAATACACCTCAGTGTAGGTCAGTGGAGCATACACTGCAATAGCCTCTTCCAGGGGCTCCCTGCCCTCACACATATTGTGTGCCCCAGCACCCTGCTTCCATAGTCCTTCACCAAACACCCTCAGCATGCGACTACACCTTCCCCACCGTTGCTCAGGCATGCCAACTCTCCACAACCAAAAGCCACCTACTTCCCACCTTCCCCCAGAGCACTCCCACCTTCCCATGCATGCACCACATGCATGTTCATGCAGCAGCATGAAAGGAGCCAGAAGAAACATGTGGGGAAGCCTCCACTACCACCTCGACCCCCCCAAAACACCCCCTCCTCCCCTCTGCCTCCACTGCTGCCACCACCATTCACTTTTCTGAAGTGCTTTGAAGGAGTAAAAATTTCTGCTCTCTCTCAGCCAAACCTGACCTGTGCACCCTGGCAATTCAAGTTTGCTAGGAACATCGGTTCCTCGGCACTGTGCTCAATTGTACCTGCCTGCCGCTTCCCACAAACCTCCATTGTGCATTACAGGAGATGAATAATTCATGCTGAAAGGGGACAAGAGAGACTCTTTTGGGTCTCAGCAAGGCATGTGTACAGAGCAGAATGGAGATGGAGTTGCCTCATTTGGTCAAACCTAACAGATGCTGCCAAACCTGGAAAAGTCACTATGGCCTGAAATGCTACTTGGGTTAAAGTATGGTCATGAAGGCATTTCAAAGAGGCATTTGGAGTCAGAAATTCTAATAGTGGCTGAGAAGTACCACAGAGGTGTTGGGCATGGTTAGGCAAGGAGGATCTTCATCTCTGAGACACTTAGCACTGACCAAAGCAGCTGAAGAGAGCCACTAGTGGAAAAAGTAACCACCATCCTAAACTAACCTCCAAACCATCTGCTCCTGTGCTTCAGAGGCATGGAAGAAGTACCGTGACTGGCTAAACAAAGGAAAAGGGGTTGCAAAAGCATGGCAAACAGGACCTGAGTGATATGCATATGTAAGTTTGTATGTGTGCATTGGTGTGGTATTCATGTTGCTCATCTCAAAGGGATGTGTTTTGCCTCACGTTCACATTCCAGTTTTGTGCTGGCATGCAGGGAGATCTGGAAGACACAAACATACAGCTGTCTGTCAATGTATCCCTGAGTGAGTCCATCTGCCTGGGATGGTGCTGAAAGGGGGTAACATGGACAATATGGTGCCATGTGTGCACATGGCTGTGCAGGAATGTGTGGCCTGTGGTGAGCATCTGTGTGTTGGTGTTCTGCATGTGCCTGCTGTGGGCAGCGGACACCAGGCATTGGTGTCTAGGACGTGCATGTGTACATGTGTGCATCAAGTGCTGTACTGCAGGGTGAACAGCACCTGTGTGCGTGAATCTGCTCTTTGCTGAAAACAGCGGTGCATTTGTGAGGTGTCGTAGGGAGCAATGTGTCCTCTCTGGGTTGCCTTGTTTGTGTGGCAGCATTTACTCTTTTGTGTGACACCAGTGTGTTACTGCACACATGCAGAGTGAGCATCCTTTTGAAAGCAATGCTGTGCAACAGCACAAAACTTTGGAAAGTGTGCATGTGCTCCATGCACCCCTGGGAGCATACAGGTTTGCAGGGACGGGATCTCCTCTCTGGGTGGAACAGTCCGTCTGGCTCCTGCACTGCATCTCCTCCTGATCTCTGCTTTTCCTTTCTCGCCTTCCCTCAGGTCCCCTTGCTGACTGGCAGCGGCATGCTCTGCCCTGGGAACCAACTCCCACACACCATACAGCGAGGGAACTCCTTTCTTTGCAGTTCCCTGGTATTTTCCAGTATCAAGAGCCAGAAAGTGGAAAAAAACCCTCACTGGGTAACCAGAACTGGACCTATTCCCTTTCCATGTCCTTGTCATCTTTTTCCAACCCCCAGGTACAGCATCACAAACTCACAGACCTTCAGCCAAAGCCACAAACTTTCACCCCCAAGCCCCCCAAGCACTACAAACCAGACTCATATCTTGCATTGAAGCCATGGGCCATCTCAAGCTGACACATCTCAGGTAAGGCAACTCAAGGTAAGAGAGTTAGGAGAGAATAGTCCCTATAGCTGGAGTAGAGAGAAGTTGCTGCAGCTGCAGTGATGCCTGCCTGACTCTCAGCTCCCCAGCCAGAATCACCCACAGCTGGGGTTGGTGTAAGAAATGTTGTGCATGAATTGCAGTCAGCACAGCTCAAATTCACCCCTCTGGAGCCAAAGCAACATGTCTTAGCTGCTCTGTCATTGGTGCCATAAGAAGGCTAAACCTTTGGCCAGATCCTGCATGTACTGAGCAATTTTCAGGCTAGGTTCCAAAGCATGGAGTCTGCCCAGTTGGAGCACCTCCTGGGGCAGTGGGACTTGAGCAAGATGAAAACCCCAAAGATATTTCTTTATTCCTTTAACTAGTTCTCCAAATCACTACCTTCCTCCCAAACACCTCTACTTGTTTGTTCTGGGGCTGATCTAAATTACTCTACTCCCCAAACTGAAATGTGAACAACTGGCCTCCATTTCAGACTTCGCTTTTGCCCTATATCCCACTTCACACCTATTCCCTCTGGAGAACAAAACTAGTACACAGAAGCCATTTGTGAAAATATGCACACCTTCCCTGGAAGGCTTCATGGGCTCCCAGCAAGACCCGGTTTCATCCAGGCCCAGGAATATACAGTTTTTCCTTGAAATGCAGCCTAACACTTAAGCATCATCTCGTTTTCCTCAACTGCAATCCTGGATCTGTGGTATCACCAAATTTCACCCAATCCAGACACTGAAAGCCTAGCCTCTAAGCTCTATTTTGACCCCTTTAATTTGTCTCAAGGTTTCTTCTGAACCCAGCCTTTCACCCTACACATAAGAGTGCTCAGTGGCAGATCCCTTCCCTGATGTTTTCTCCACACTGTACAACAAGACAGACTGGGAAATTCTGGCTCTCAGACCCACAGTGTAGCAGCAATGACCCACAGTGCAGGTGTCCAGGAGACAGGTCAGGATCTTGCTGAGTTTTTTTCCCTAGAGAGGAGTCCTGCTCATGGCTAACACAGTTTGTGTGACCTTTTCACTGCTGGCAATCACAACCAGAAAAATAACCCTTTGTTGTGGTATTTAAATGCCCGCCACAAAAAGCACAGAGCCAGTCTCAAAGCCTGTTTGGGGCTCTCCGCTGTGCAGGACCACAGCATTGCTACTTTATTCATCCCAGTTCTTCCCTCACATTGAGGTCTTTCCCTCCAGCCCTCTTCGGCTTCATGAGCAGCTCCTGCCGATGCCTTTCCTGCGTCCTGCCCTGCAGCTCCCTGCCCTGCAGCTCCACTCGCTTTCCAGGCCCCACCAGGCATGCAGAGAGTGAGCCCCTGATTACCATTCAAGCTGGATTCTCATTAGGCAGAAATGCCCCTCCAGGAGATCCATTAACAGTCCATAAGGTTAACTTAATCCAGCCAGTCTTGTGTGGTCTCTGCCCAAATTCCCTATTACATTAACAATCTTGAGCTTTAATTAGCATGTGAGGCAGAGGTGGCATTATTAATGGAGATAATATGGAGCATTAGGAATAAACAGGGCAGGCTGTCTCTCCCCCACCATGCATGCAAATCCTCTTCTGTGCAGAAACAGCATGAGCTTCCCCCATTGGCAGCACATGCTGAGGGGCTGGGGTGCCCCAGACTGGAGACAAACCCTGCAGCGTACGGTTAGGCTGGGACAGGAGGACGATGGAAAGGAAACGAGATCCCAGAGAGACCGTTCATCTGCCTGGGAGAAGAGGGGCTGCTAATGGGAAGACTACAGTGTGGCAAGTCCTGTGAGGGAAATTCTTTCACTGGGAAGGAGCAGTCACGTCTCTGGCTAATCCAGCCATCCCATCTTTCTGGTAGGCTTGGGAAAACAAGGGCAAGGTTATGTGAATCTCTATTCCCTTGCATGCTCGATTCACGCTGCTGTATGTGTGCACATAGGATAACACAATGGGTGTAGGCACTTGAACACTGCATGTAAGGAGGAGCTGCCTGTCTGATGGGGAACAGGCTGTAGGAACTGACTGCAGCTGGGAAAGATGCTCCTCTTGTATCTCCTTTCTGACCACCGAGTCCCAGTACGCTGAGAATACAGGACAGGACAGAGGGAATTCAGGTGAAGGAGAGAAGCAGTCACTTGAGGAACCAAAGAACTAATGGATGGGGGCTCCCACTTGGTGCAGATTGACCATGTGGTAGGGAAGGGACAAGTCCCTTCTGGGACAGGCTGGTGGCTGGCTGCATGAGTAGCTGGTCAAATCAGCTTGGTCATCACAGGTGAAGGGGCAGCCTGGCACAAACCCTCTCCCAGCCCAGGCAGAGGCAGCTGTTCCCTGGGGAGAAGACACCCTGGGTAGAGGAGGGGAAGACCGATGCTGCCAGCAGCACCGAGGGGCTGGGGGAGCAAAGGGCACAAACTGGTCAGGGATGCACTGTGCATCAGCTGTGCAAGGAGAGATCGCAAGCCTGACACTTTCTTCTAATACATGAACTTCAAAACCATAAGACAAAACAGGGGAGGAGGGAAGCAGAAAAAGCCAAGTGAAGGAAGCAGAGCCTAATGACAGGACCTCTGGACTGCTAATTCACACCCCCAGCAGCAGTCAGCAGGCTGGGGGTGAAGAGAGAAGCTTGCCTTGGGGACCTGCAACAGCATGGAATGGCATCCTGGCTTGTTCCTGAGGCCTGAACTGTTCTGTTCCAGCTGTACATACCTCCACTGTGATCAGTGTGTCCCTCCAGGCTTTGCAGAAGGGCTTGCACTGAGGGCAACCATCCCTGAAGCACAGGGTGATATCCCTGTGCCTGGGCCCTGGAGCATCAGACCAGTGCTAAGTATCCTTGCTTAGTGCAGAGCGATGCCTCAGGCCAGGCTGCTCTCTCCCAGGACTGCACTCAGCATCAGCCCAGCTGCCTTCACATGCCCAGAGGCGCAGCAGGCAAAGATGGAGGCCCTGAGCAGAGCCCAGCTCTTCCACTTTGCAGCACAGCAAGCTCCCACTCCCCCAGGCCCACCAGCCAGCCCCTGCCAAATCCATTTGTCCAATCTTGTGCTTTCTACTAATCCTGTTGAGCCATCCTTTAAGTTGCTCTGAGGCAGAGATAGAAAATAAAAAGATGCCTTAAGAAGCTTCCCCTGACCTTGCTCAATTCAAGATAAAGGGCTCTGATTTAAAAAATTACAGTGAGGGTCTGTCACTGATCCATTGCGTGGATTAAAGGAAAACAAACAGAGACACAGGATGCAGCTGGTGCTAGGTGAGCAGACAGAGATGGGAAGAAAGGTTACAACCAGCATGGGGGAGGAGGCAAAACAAAAGAAAGGACTGAAAGTGAGAGGGGAGGAAGAAAAAATAACTTCTCCCTCACCATCTCCACACTTGAATATTGGTGGAAAAGCTTTGTACACATACAGTGTTATATAACGTGTCCCACCACCTTCCTTGTTCTGTAAGGAAGAGCAAGGCAGCAGCGCATTCCCACGGTGTGACCAGGCTGGGAGCAGGGTACTGGGACGGGGGAAGAGGTCCTTGCTCTGTGAGAGGTTCACAGTGGGGGACTTGACTGAAATCTCAAATTATAAGTGCCTGCTACAGAGCTCATTACTATCTCTCCATCTGATGTTGTTCAGGCCTTTCTGCCTTCACCCCTTAACCCTTCCTTCACACCAGACCTCTCCCTTCATCTCCTCCCTTCTTGTTAGTGCTGTCCCTCACTCTCTCTGTGGCCTGTCCTCACTCAGGTTGCATTTGACTGCATCTGAAGAGACTTCCCACCACTTCCCTCAGTGCCGTACAGCCACTAGTTCGAAGGTTACTCAGAACAGTTTTCCTTTGTAGGAAACGTCATAAGGACTACTGAGGGCACCTTCTTCTTTCCCCGTACCCTCCAATATTTGTTGCACCCCACCAGGGCCTTTTGCTCCTTGGCATGAGCCTGTTTTCTCCTTCTGAACCTATTCAGTTTGAAGACCACTCACAAGATGGCTGATGTTCATTTTCATTCATCTTTTACAGGTATGTTAACCAGAAGAAGAAGGTTAGAGATAAACAGTGATAAACAATGCTGGAAAAATGGTAACAACAAATGAGGAGAAGGCTGAGGTACTCAACACCCTTTTTTGTCTCAGTCTTCAATTGCAACGTCTCTTCCCACACCTCTTGAGTGGATGGACAGCAAGATGGGGACTGGGGGAGCAAAGTGCCTCCCACTGTAAGTAAAGTTCAGGTTCGTGACCCCCTGAACACACATAAGTCTGAGAAGCCTGACAAGATGCATCCCAGAATCCTGAAGGAACTGGCTGATATAGTTGCCAAGCTACTCTCCATGACATTTGAAAAGTCATGGCACTAAAATGAAGTCCGAGGTGACTAGAAAAAAGGGAAACATTGTACCCATCTTTATAAAGGGTAGAAAGGAGAACCCTGGAAACTAACAGTCAGCATTACCTCTGTGCCTGGGAAGATCATGGACAATCCCCTTCCTAGTTTTCAAGCCTCCTAAGAGCCTGCCCAGTTCTGCCTCGATGGCCAAGTGCACCCTCAACTGGTTTCAGAATTTTTGCCCAGCTTCTTCATCTCCTCCTACCCCATGCCAGTGCAGCTGACTGTTTTCCCCTCCGTGGGAACCTGGGTGCAACTCATTGCTGTGATGTGCTTCCCACCTAGCAATGCCCCATGTCCTGTTCGAAAAGCTACACCACTGTAGCCAAGAAAGAGGCAGCTGACAGATGCAGAAAGATGAAAGGTGAAGGGATGCTGGAAAAGAGACAGCAGAGACCATAAAGTGAGACAGGTCTATAAAACCACAGATGACACAGGAAGAGTAGAGGAGAGAGGTGTTAACTGTATGTTCCCACTCAAAAATCAAGGGTCAGGAAATTAAATCAGAAAGTTAGAGGTTCAAGACAAATTGCATGTTTATGCTGCAGAAGTTCCTACCATGAGATTCTGAGGACCCTAACTTTACCCAATTCCAAAAATTAGCTGGAAAAATTCAGGGAAGGAACAAGTCCATTGACAACTATGAAGTGTACAACAGATCTTCTAGCACCAGGTCCCTCAGACACACATCGCTGGAGGCTGAAAGAGTGTTCAGAGGAAGTGATGTTCCATGGTTGTCCTGTCTGTATGCCCTTCCCTCTTCAACCCACAGTTGGAGATACTGCACTGGAAGGATCTCAGACCTGGCTCAGTAGGGTCCTTTTGATGTTCCTGTGGCTTTCCAAAGCCAGACTGACCCATAAGTCATGGACAAAGAGTAGCTCTGAGTAACAGCATAATTTTGGTGCATTACATCGTTTTGGAGATGGACAGACAAGGGAGCAAACCACGGAGCCCATTCCAAGAAGGATTTGTTTTCCTTCGACCTAAAGCTTGAAGGAGGTCTGAGGTCATTTAAACCAGTCATTCCATACAGATCCTTACTAGGAATAACATCTCTGCTTGAGCCCTAGCCCACTTGATGCCTCATTCCAGACTTCTCTAAGACCAAATCCCCTTTGCCTGTTGATAAACACAGAGCTTTTTCAGCAAACCATCTGTAACAGGTCTAACCCCCTTGAATTCCCTTCCATTTCCATGACCTGTCTATCACACTATTCATGGCAGCCTCTCCACACTAATCCTTTTATTATGATCTCACTCAATTTTCCTGGCCTATGACTGCAATGAGGAGAAAAAGGAGGGGTATTAATCCTTCTGACCTTGTTGTCCCAATTCTGGACCATCTGTGACTAGGAATTTAGAGGAGGGAAGTCTGATCCTTCTGACCCCACTGTCAACCCCTTGCTTTGAGAGGTTCAGTCTGTACTGTCCTGAAAATTTGTTGTAGCAAAGCCCCTTTTCACCTACAGGCACTTCCTACAAGACTGCTTCCTAGACTATCTCTCAAGCCAGAGGTGGAGAGATGGAGGGGAATAATGTCCTCCACCTTCATCAGACTCTGTTTGCTCATTTCTCCTGTATCACCTCTGCTCCCTCAACAACAGTGTCTGCAGGTTCTTCCCAGCCATGAGATAGGGAATCAATAAAAGGTGAAAGACAATCAAACATGTCTCAAAATTTCCCTGGTAATGCTGCATATAAAGAAGAGGCCTTGCAGATCACTCCACTTCCACCATTGGCAGTGCCTAGCTTGTTCCTTTCACCTCTTTTCACCACCACGTTTCTTTGCAACAAGCAGTTGTGCTTCCATAAACCTGCCACACTATTTCATAGTTGGTCTGAGCACTCACAACAGGAAGCTTGCATGTATCCCTAAGAGACAGACAAATATTCTCCTCTTCTCTCAGCTTCATCCCGTACCTCTGACTTTACCCATTTTTTGCCATCTTAAACAATGTCTTCCTTTCCTTGGTGTTTACAGTCCTCAATACATCTTAACTGTTACGTATCATCATTTAGTCAAGCTCTACATATTTTGTTCTTTTATTGTCTCCTCATAAATAAGTACTTTCAGCCCTTCCATAACTTTCATTGCTTTTCTCTGAATTCCCTCCAGTTTGTCACCCTCCTTCAGCTAGTATAGCACTCAGGTTGGAATGCCAGGTTTTCCAGAGTGGTCTCACTAAAGCCTTGGGAAAACATGAATTTGTGCTTCAAGGCTTGGTATTTCTGGATGTGCTTGAGTACATGGATGTCAGGAAAGCTAGCTCACCTCATCTATGTGACACCAGGTAATACAACTCAAGGCTATCTCCCCAGGGAGAGGAAGAAGCAGACTCATGAGGGATGGGGAGAAGAAGGTACATGGGCAGGAAGGACAGATATCCTGCAGCTGAACAAGGAGCACAACTACAAACACACTAATATACTAAGAAAAGACATCAAGCCCAAGAGATGGAAAGGTGAATACACACACACATACACATGTACACACCTGTTCACTCCACAAATAAACCCACATACAATTACCTGCATCACACACAGGCACGTACACAAGTGAACACGGGAACACGTGGATAATACAGATGAGGCAGGAATGACGTACATGTGCACACAGACTTTGGGCAAGCATACACGATCTGTGCATACAAAAGGACAGGACAGATAAAGTCTAGCACAAAATGGTGCTTTCCTGTTCACAAACATACATGTTCTCATGCATAAACCAACACTCCCAGAGGAAAGATAGCTCATGGAGTCTCATAGTAACCTAAAAATACACAGGCAGTTCTGACCCATCTGGTCTACAGATTGAGCCCATGAGCCATGGAAAGAATGAATACAAACATATGACACCTTGCTTTAAGACAACTGGTATCACATACATCATACTGAGGCAGAGTCTTCATATCTACAGCACCTTCCGTGGTGATTACCTTGCCACCAAAACTATTCAGAAGTGAGGTGAGAGCTGAGGAGCATAGAGGGGAAGAAAGGGACTCTCCACAGGGTCATTGTGGCAGAGCTAGGGATCCCTCCTCCTACTTTGTGACCCCCTCCCTGTGTCATGCCACTGATGATCCTTTCTCACAACTGTATTTGCTCCACCTCTCTGCTATCAGACTGACTGCTATAAGGCACCATGTAGCCACTGAGACTACCCAAACCAGTGCTGCCCAGAAACCTTTAAAGACTCCCCCGCAAGAAACAACATCTGGGGATGAAATCCATTGTCATCTATCTCAACCTGACTCCTGGTAGTTGTTTCCCACCTCTTAAATACCATGGAAAGAGTGACAACTGCCCTACCCTCCTTCTGTACCTCAGCTGGTCAGCTGGAACTCGGTTTCCTTTTGGCTTATGAGTGTTGAGAAAATGAGGTCATTTCTCCTCAGTGACAGAAAATTATTTGGTGAGGAAAACAGTTCATTTCAGGCAATGACTAGGTACCCCTGAGGTACCCAGGAGACCTTAAAGAGGAGGTCAGGGAATGGCAAAGAAAGGCATCAGCTGGGGAGCACAGGAAAGCCAGGGCACAAATGCAGCTCTGATGAAGTGAAGCTGTAGCTGCTGCCAGACCATCTCACTGCTGAAGCAAACACAACAGCAGTCCCACAGTCATTGTCACCTCCAAAGTGCCAAGTTTGACTCATCTGGGGCTTTAAATACAGCATTCATCTGGTTCACAGCTGTGAGAAACCCATCCTGACCCAGCACAGAGAAAGGGCTGGAGGTGGGTCACAGCCCCTTTATCTGCTCCCTGAGCTTTGCACCCTCCTCTTCCAGCCCATAAAAAGGATTTCAGCCTCCCTCCCTGGTGAGGGAAGTGGCTCCCATGTGTTCAGTAGCTCTCTCCATGCTCTCCTTCACCCCTCTTCCCACATGGAAAGGCATTGGGGGATACTGAGCTCTCCCCCTTCAGAACTGCTCAAGCACCCACCCTAACATCATCAGGACCAGCCTGGACAATACCCACTGGCAGAACCTGCAGTTCCTATCAAGGAAACTCCAGTCTTCCCCATAGCTGCCAGCAGCCCGGGGATCCATCACTGTTCAGGACAGCTCTGCTCTTCCATGGAGGAGAAAAGCAAAAGCTCCCCTGTTCCCAGAAAAAGGGGATATTTTGATGGAGCACATTTGCTCTGCACCTAAGCTGCTCTGTCCTACTCTGGTGCCCAGGCATGGGCGAGGACTGCAAGTGGTTTTTGTGGTCATCACATCCCTTTACCAGTGCAGGGCACCCCTCATCAGTTCACAAGAGTGTGAGGACACAGGTGTTCCATACATGTCCTCTGCCCTACCTCACACTAATAAAAGAAACAACTTAGCCCAGGCCCACACACGGGACCAAGGGAAAAAAACTATTGTATTGGGACAAGGGAGAGAGCAGCCAGCTCTCTCTCGTGCAGCAAATATGCTGATATTTTCTGACACAACTGATAACAGCACTGGAAGGTTTCAACAGGCCTTGATGTGACCACTAACTTTTTCCCAGGTGGGCAGTGCTCTCCACTACTCTTCAGCAGGGTCAGATGAGGCAGCTGCACTCTGCCTGGAGCTGCATCTGGCTTCTGACATGACCCAGGTAAGAACAAACATCACAGACATCATCACAGCTATGCCTCCCTCCCTTCTGCCTTCCCTGTGATTTTCACCTTTCCGATTTTAACCACAAGCTGCCCCCCCCCCCGCAAAAACTACACCTCCCAATGCCCCCCTTTCCCAAACACTCCCTCTACCCTCCAAGTGGCTTCTGCTCCACAGCTTAGCTTTGAACCGATGCAGCAGATCAGAGAGCATATTCCCAAATACCCGCTTTTCTTGGAGCTGGATGAAGAGAGGGAAAGGCCACACATCCACAGTTCTTCCCTTGGTGTCGTAGTTTTTGATGGGGGGGGGGGAAAGAGAAATTAAGGCAGCTTGCTTCATACCGAAAAATCTGCATACTTGTGGGTTGGGTGCCCTGAAACCCAACCACCTCCCAAAGGAAAATAATGGGGTGAGGAGGGTGGCAGGTGGGGAAGAGGTTGGGAGTGGGAGTGGGTTTCTGGGTTGGGGAATTCAGTAGGATTAAAGTAGCTGCTTCTCACCCCTGGCACTGCATCGGCACCCCTCCACTCCCTGCAGCTTCCTCAGTGCTGCTAGTACCGTCTGCACAGAGGGGGGAGGCGAGAGGGGGGCTGTATTTAAATATATTAATAATGCATGTTCCATGCAAATGAAGCTTCTCTTGAATATTACATTAGCGATGCTGTCAGGCTGCGCTTCTCGGGACCCAGGAGTGATGGGATGTGTGGGGACCCAGGAGGGCGGGTGTGGGGAGGTAAGGCTCACCAGAAATCCCCTCATACCTCAACACAGCCTCCTTTCTCCCCCTCCACCCCAGCTCCCCCACATTACACACGCTCCCACTCCCTCCAAGCTCCCGGTGCATGACAAATTCGTTGGCTCGCAGCGTGCAATGCAGCCAGGTTTCCCAGTCCCCTAGGCCCCCTCCAGGGAGATGGACCCCCCTCCTTCTCCCCACTCCCTACGTAACCTTTACCCCCCCTGCAATTTCAGCAATCCTCTCCCTGCTCCACACCTTGGTTTATAGCTCCCTACCTCCAGAGTGGAGAGAAGGGTCCTGCTCTCCAGCCTTTAGTGAAAAGGAAGGGGAGCAGCTCCTGAGTCTGGCCTGCACGTGCGCACCCCCTTTGTGTGGACCCACTGTGCTTGCATGAGCCCAGAGCTGGTGCCACTGGACCACGAGCTGTGCACGGCTGCAGGATGTACGCGCCCGCAGCGCACGAGCGATGCTCTCCTCCCCATCGACACCTCCTTCCCTGGGTGCTTGCGAGGATGTTTGCGAGCATATTGTTTATGCACAGCCACCCCCGCCCCCATGCACACACACACATGGAATACACACGCGTGTGCTCGCAGTGCATGCGTGCAGAGGTGGGGGGCACACCAGCACACACACATGAGACGGCATTACACCCAGCAGCTCACGAATATGCTGCCTGCTGCAGCATTAGCAGATTTATGCTGCCTTTCCCCAGCCAGATCCAAGCTCTGGAATGGGAACAGCAGCAGCTGTACACTCCTGCCTGTCCTGGGATGAGAATAGGATGCGTCTATTCGTCTCTCTCCCCACCCCCCCTCCTCCTTCCCCCTCCTTTTGCTCCCATTCATTCATTCAGCTTCTCCTCCCCCCCATCCCATGCCCCAAAGCAGGAAGATCCTTGTGCATAAAAATGTGGGCATGCTTTCTCTGGTGGAATAAATGGGCACGCAGACACCCTGCAGGCAATACATATGCACTTATATATGCATTCGAGTAGCTGTCCTGGGCCCCTACGTAAACACCCAGCTCCCACCACCACCACAGACACATTCACACGCCCGACAGACACCACGCAATGACTTTTCTGCAGCCAGTCAGCCTCCCAGCAGAGCAGTGTAAGAACAGAGATTTACTCACTCCCCTGCATGCAAACCAGGCGAATATTCACACACCACACACGGACAGTCACATAGACACACACATCACTGCCCGCAAAGGCTCCCCAACAAAGTTTGCAAAGAGGCAGGGTCCAGGGGGCTGTGGGATGAGGCTGTCTCCTTCTCATCCCATAACTGCAGACAATATACATAGAGGTCTATCTGTGTATCTATCTGCACATGCATGTATGTGGGGGGTATATACATTTACCTATAGCTATACCTATATGTATATATGTATACAGACACAAAGACACACACACACATATATATGCACATATACACAAGTCCCCTCTTCTTGCAAGGTCTGAATAGATGCAGATGGGTCAAACCCAGCTGTGTGCAGCAAGCCCTGAACCTATTCAGCATCCTGATCATAAGCAAGTGCACACACTCACACATCCACTCACACTGAAAGGGAGACAGACCTGTCTCCAAGCCTCTCTCCCTCCCTCCCATCACCCCATGTAGGCATAATCTCCCCCCTCCCCACCCCCCCGGACCACTTCCCCATCTCCCTTACACTCACCCCTCGCCTTCATCCTCAGATCAGAGACATCCACCCCCCAGGGAGTGCGTGCACGAGCTGGAGGAAAAGGGCAATCCATGCATCCTGCCCTTCTCCCCCCTTTCCAATCTCAGCCGCTTCTTCGAGAGGCAACACAGATGACAGCCAGGAGCCGAGGACACCCGAGGCAGCTGCACAAGGACTGCACACAAAAACGTGTCACACATACACATGCACGTACCTGCTTCTGGAGGGGCGATTGCTCCCTGCTTCCATATGGGGCATGACAGAGATGAAGTGGAGGCACAAAAGACCCCTGTCTTCAAGCAACTTGCAGCCCTGCAGATGTGTGTGTGGAGGGGGGGGGGTATCCCCCACTTGTGTCACCCCTTGGAGCTGTACTGTTCCGTGCCCCACAGCTGTCTCATTCCTGGCCGCACCTAGGCAGCACTCCCAGCCGTGCACACGCGCGGGCACGACAGGCGGGGATGGAGCAGCAGTCCGGGGAGGGCACACACAGCCGGAGGATTTGCTGCCTTCGCCGCATCCGCATCACTGGGGGAAGAAGGCAGAAAGGGCTGTATTGGCATTTAAAACGCAAGTGATTAATTCACCACAGGCTCGGCTGATAGGGCTCTGGGATCAGAGCCGGCGGCACTGCTTCTCCCAGCTGGGAAGGTTCTGACAGCAGAAGGACCCTCTCCCATGGAGCCAGTTCCTAGCTCTCCTCGTCTGCACAGCCACTGCTCCGGTGCAGGCGGAAAGGGGTGGGCCTCCACCGGAGACATGAGCACACGCATGCAACAGCTGCTGGGGAACTGCACACACACACGCGCACACGCACACACGCACACACACACAATTTCCCTACTACAGCTGCTTAAGAGCTACACAACACATACAACAGCTTCCCAGGAAGCAACAGCTGTTGGGGAAACACACACACAGAGGCTGCAGCTTCTTAGGATCAGGTCATCCACATGAAAATACAACAACTTCTAGGAACCACACAGTTACAAGCAACAGCTCCTGGGGAGCTACACACATACACGCATATATGCATGCAGCAGCCATATACCTACTGACACAGGTATGGCAACAGCTGTGGGGAACTACACCTTGATACATGCCCCTGAGGTATTTGCTAAAAAAATTGACACGTGAAACTATAACAGGAGGCGGGAGAAACGTTTCATCCATACGTAAACACATGCGTGTGACTGCTCTGTGTAGACTGTCTTTCATACACCTTCTCAAATCACCACCACAGAAATGCAACAGCTCCTTGGAAACCACCCAGAGCCATATACCCTTATGTACATGCAACAGCTTGCAGGAAGACCTTCCACCTCCATGTACCCATACGTGCCATCACCAGTGGATATCTTGCTCACAGTCAGAAACAAGCATCCATGTGCACCAGTGCTGGGGAATCAACCACATCTTGGCCCCCAAATACTGCACACAGGCAAACCTGCTAGGAAACCACCTTACCAAACACAAAGTGACTCTTAAGAGATTACTCCCCAGTCCCTTCACAAAAAGCAGAAGCACACATGACACACATAAATAATCCCTGCACAGACATGCAAGACCACAATGGGAAGGACATGATGCATCTCTCTCACTCACCACAGCAGTGGAGAGATTGTCTGTCTCAACTCAGACACATGTACACATTCAACAGATGAAAAAACTTGGGAACATTGGATGGGAGCTGGCTTCCTGGGATGTGTAATCCAGTCTCCTGCTATTCTGGGCCACCACATTATACAGTCTTGCTCACAAATGTCTCGAGGTCCATCTGAGTACTGTGAGACTATTTGCTTCCTGCTCAGAAGCTGTTCTGGCCTCTGGCCACCTTGATGTTAGAAGCCTGCCCTAATATCTGCATTTATTAATGTCCAATTCAAACCCACATGTTCCTGTGCCGGCTGACCACATTCTTCACGCGAGCATTCATAGAGGTTGCTCTGAAACCTCCACTTCCACCTGAACAGACACCATCTGCAACTCTGCCTCACACAGACATACACAAAAGCAACATCTGGATGAAGACATTCCTCTCAGCATATATATCAAACATGCTTGCAACAGCTTTTAAGTAAATAGACACCTAGCCCTACCACCCATAGCCCTCATGTGCACACAGGTACAGATATACAAACACGTAAAACCTCTAATGGGAAACTAATTACTTTCCTCATGCAGTCTAAAAACTAAAGAGGAATTAATCTGACACACACACCCCACTGCAAGCAGCACTGTTATCAAATGTGTTATATTAATGACATGTAGCTGCATCAGGGGAGATTTAGGTTGGATATTTGGAAAAAGTTTTTCATCCATATGGTGGTCAGGCACTGGAACAGGCTCCCTAGGGAAGTGGCCATGGCACCAAGCCTCACAGAGTTCAAGAAGCATTTGGGCAATACTCTCAGGCACGTGGTGTGATTTTGGGAGTTGTTCTGTGCAGAGCCAGGAACTAGACTCAATGTTTCTTGTGGATCTCTTCTAACTCAGGATATTCTATTCTATTCTATTCTATTCTATTCTATTCTATTCTATTCTATTCTATTCTATTCTATTCTATTCTATTCTATTCTAATTGTGGTGCCCATTGCATCTAAAGGAGCTCACCTGTGGCCTACCTCTCCATCCTGCTAGTTAATATTAAGGTACAGAACAATGTAGTTGCCCCATCTCCCTCACTCCTGCAGCTCTACAGAAGGAAGGTGAGTTCCTTTGACTGCCCTGTGCATTTTTTTCTCTGTTGGAAGAGAAATAATCTCATATAAATCCAATCCCCGTAAGCAGAGGACTGCTCCTAGCCTTCTGACTTGCATACAGCAGACTCATGGACAGGACACGAAACCCACAAACACTGTACATGGGAAGGGAAACAATAAATAGCCCTGTGGGGATGAGTTGCCTCCCTCAAAATACAGGCAAGTGCAAAGGACCCACCTACAAAACTAACTCCAGGCATCATACACACAAAAAGAAAGAAGTTGGTCCACCAGGTACAAACGCACAAGGTCATCAGTGCTATTTGACACATAGGAAGCTTGTTGTGCCCTCTTGTACTCCAAACCTGCAACCCCAAGTGGGAAAACACACACACACACACACACACACACACACACAGGCTCCTCAGAAAGACAGATGTGCAGAGCTGAGGACATGCCTGGATGTTCCCTGGACCATCTGTAGATGTCGGTTCCTGGTGGATTAAATGCCAGCACTAGTCACTCCTTCTGGAATCAGAGGAGAAGGAAGCTTGTCTTGGAAACTACAGGCTCCAGTTTCCTTACCTTTATCACTTTGGGGAGTTATGACTGTGGGGTTTTTCCTCCAAGCTCTTTTGAAGCTAAAAGCTAAAAGAACAGAGATTGTTCCATATCCCTCTACTTCCTCCAAGGACAGACATTATCTAATTTTGGAGGGTGTTGAAGTAGGAGAAAAGGTTTCCAACTCCAAATTAATGCAGGATTTGTTCCTGCTTGAGTTCCTCCAGGATCATCTTGCAGTCTGTTCGTGATGAGTCTCCCAGAGGCTCTCCTGCTGGCCCACATCCCTTCAGGACTCAGAAGTGTTGGGGCAGGATCCCCCACCAGAGCCTGTGGGGGTCAAATGGTACTTGCTCATACTCCCACTGACCCAGGAACAACACTTAACTCCAGCAGAATAGAAGTGCCCCAAGAGACAAGCAGAAGCAAACACCACATTACCAGTGGTGTGGGACATTTGGGTCCTTGATCTGATTCAAAGCCAGTCCCCCCATGCTTATTTGTCCCATTACAGATGATCTAGAGGCTCACCCTTGTGTTTGCTTTGCAGAGGCTCTGTCCTTGCCAAAAGCCCTGGAAAGACTCTGTTTTTTTTTCCTTCGCAAAAAAAAAAAAAAAAAAAAAAATCACTAAGAGAGAGAAAAAAAAACTCCTAAGGACGTCATAGATACTTTCAGTCAGCTGCAGAGGTGCCTCATTCCCTATGTCCAGGCATACAGAAAAATAATCACCTTCTAATTCTTTTGTACCTATGTCTCTGAGACCACACTACCTTCCAGTCATGCCTTACCACTCTGCCCCCTTACTGGGGAAGGAAATAGCCCCAAAACCCACTTTGGTTTACACCTTTCTGCTCAGCTGCTGCTCTGTTGGGCTGCTACATCCTCTAAGACTGGAGATGCTGTTAGGGGTGAACAAGGGAGCTGACCTTATTAGAGTAATTCCCTAGTGTTATTCCAACATATGCCGGGGAGCTGTTAAGTCCCAGAATAGCCCAGAATCTGGGAGCCACAAAAGTGATGACAAAACCAATTTTTTAACCCTCTGTGCCCAACCTGGGAAATATCAGAGGTAATGTTCAACGAGGACCTTTGGTACCTGTAGGGAGCAGGGGCTGGGAGTGCAGACAGCCATTCACCCCCTCACTCATCACCTGGCTTTTGTGCCATTTACCCACACGAGGAAGAGTCAGGCAGGGAAGGCAGCCACACAGTCTGCCTGCACTGCCTTTATTGTGTGCTGCCAGGGAAGGGAGTCTCACTGGGAGCATTTCCAGCTCACAGAGCTGGCGAGTCAGCCTTTCTCCCTCTCTACCTCTTCCCCTGCCCATCTGCCTGTCTCCCACTAGAGTACAACTGGGTCCCACGGCTGGGGAAAACGGGCCGAGGGAGAAGGCTGGGCTCTGCCCTCGTTGCAGTCAGAATCTCTCCACTGATCTATACTGCGGTGAGCAGTGACAGATTGATTTTACAGCTCTGCTTGGAGCCGGCTGCTGGCCCTGGGCTGTGGATGAATCAGCTTTCTCTGGTCCTTGGCTTTTATTTCATTATTTTACTGCAACTTCGCTCACAGGCAGCTAAAGAGGGAGCGACAGGGAGAAAGACGAAGTTGGCAGATTTCCTTCCCTGCTCGTGCGCTCCCAACCTCCCAGCTTGGCTTTGGGACTCCAGGAGGAGGGAGGGAAGGGATTGTTTTCCAGGGTCAGACATTTGTCAGGAATAAAGACATGAGGCTCCTTCTACATGTGTAAATGCATGTTGCAGTGGCTGTGAGAGACAGCAAGGACTGCGGAGGCACACATACCATGAACAATTCCTGCACTGTTATGCTAATGCCTTGATCTTTGCCAAATGGAGGGGGGCCCATTTTTCAAATCAAAGGGGCAGCATATTTGGAAATAACATGCCACGAGTGCACTGGCCACAAAGCTGCTTACAGATTCCAGGGTGGAAGTGATTCCAGGTTCTCCTCTTATAGCTGTGGATGTAGAGGAGAGGGCAAGGGCTGTGTGCTGCTGTCTCTATCAGGCTGAGAGGTGAGCATGCTACAGACAGAAGGTTCTCCTGGGACAAGGTAGCAACTCCTGGCCCAGAATTGACCTTCTTCCCTCCCTTGGATGTGGATATTGTAGACATTGCTCAGGGTGAGCCAGACTTAGTTCTAACTCTGTTGGTTCTTGTGCCATCAAGAAGAGCAACAGTGAACTCAGGCAAGGATGGAGCAACAAAATCAAAGGGCAGAAAAGTGTTGGATTTTTCCAGGCCTGATCTGGAACTACAGTGGGACAGTTCAAGCCCTCAAAGGCCCCATTAGCAGAAGGCACTCTGGAGGCAAAAGAGCAGAGAACAGAAGTTCCAACTCAAAGTGCAACAAACATATTGGTCTCTACATCCCCAACACCTCAGGAGTGAACAGGAGCAAATATCAGACTTGCTGCTGAAAAAATCTCTTTGTCAGTGCTGAAGATCTACTCAGGGGGTCCCTCACCTATGCAGGCACCTGCTCTGCAAGAGGAGGAGTAGCCAAGGAAACCCGACACCAGTTTGATCTGCTTTTTTCCACACACTTACCTCCCAAGGGGGCCTTCACATCACCATGGGTGGTACCTTCATCAAAATGGGTTCAGGATGCCTTGGACCTTTTTCCTGCCTTATCCCAGATCTCTCCAGCAAAAATGACTTGCCTGGGAAAGGAGAATTCCTCAGAGAAGAAATGCTAGAGTTACTGAAGATGGACACCTAAGGCATTGTGTCAGTGGCTCCCCCAAGCTCACACATATCCTTTCTCTCCACCTGCCCCTGAGCAAGCATCAGAGAGTGGCCTTGAAGGTGGCCAGCATGGCTAAAACCATCAGAAGGCAAGGGCCTTTTGATCTGCAAAGATGAAGGCATGGGAGGGGAAGGGAGGGGAAGGAAGACGGAAAAAGCAGGAGAGAGAGGTTTCCCAGTGGTCTGTCCCAGCAAGAGGGAGGGAGGCAGCAAAGTCCATCTCATCCACTTTGTGTAATCTTTTAATCTCTTGGTTTTTAATCTTTCACATCAGGAATGAGACACATCATTAAGAGTAGAAGAAAACCCAGTTGGAAGGGAGATGGGGATGGTGAAGGAGATAAAAAGTCCTTTTACTTCTAAGCCTTTTGCCTTGTTCTCTTTCTCTGTGCCTCTCTCTCCCCTCCTTCCTTTTTCCTCTCTGCTTACAAGCAATAATACAGGTAGTGACCTGATAGACACAGAAAAACTCCAGGGGCCTCAGCACCTGGAGAAAGGGCAGTGCCATGGCCTATGTGTGGTGCAGGTCAAGCCCTCCCATGGTGACAGTCCATGGTGGCACAGATGGACAAGGCTCAGTGCCCCAGTTCCTCTTGAAAGGCTCTTCTGCAGCCACAGTCAAACAGCAAACATTGCCAGCCAGGTTTCCTTTTGTCAGACACAGGGTGACCTGTAGAAGCCAGCCCACCCCTTACCAGAAGAGAAGAGACAAGCTCTTGGAGGGCAAAGGAGGACCTGGTGGCACTGACTGACTTGTCCCACAGCCTCAGGCTGGGCACTCCACATCTCAGCTTCTTCCATCTGTCCAATCCTGTGGATAACAATCCTCACCTCAGAGGGTGATTTCAAGAGGTTAATGAATTAACATTCGTAAAAGCTTTAGATAAAGGGCTAAGGGTTATTACTGTCGTTATGCATGGAAACAACTCCTAACGAGCATTTCCCATCTTCTCCCTCCTGTAAGCCTGGGGGATCATCTGACACAGATCCTGCTACACGGGAGCTCCCCCAGAGATAGAATTATAGGGAGAGTAACAGAGAGGGCTGCAGGCTGCCAGAGTCACTAATGAGGGGAAGAAAAATTGGGGCCGCTCCATCCACCAGCAATGCACACTGGGCTGTGGAGCCAAGAGCCTCTCCACTCACTCCCTAACAACTGGTGACAGGTGCATCCCACTCCTGTCAAAGTTCAGCAGAAAAAGGCTGCTGATTTCTGACCATAGCAAGCCAGCCCCTCCTCTTGCCCTTTTCAGGCTGCCAACTGACCCGAGATAGATGCACAAGGATTTGCTTTAAGGAAAGCTTAATCCCAAGAGGAAACTTCCCTGCTGCTGGCTTGGGGCAATATTCAGGAACAGGCCAGACAAACATTCCAATCACAGGCATAAGAAGAGGCTGGCTGGAGCAGATTTTGGTGTCTTAAACCTTGAGCAAAATGTTTTCTAGGCTGGGGATGAGAAATAAGTCAAAGCAGGAGTTTTAATGTTATACATCTCTCCCTTACACACAAGCATAACCTCAAGAGAGAAAAGCCCTCTCTAACTTGCCTACTATAAATACACCAAACCACTTAAAATGGCTACGTTAAAAGAGAGCTGGTAATTTGATAGTGGTCTCCACTTAATTAGATTAGGCTCTTCTTGAACTCAAGGGCTGAAAGCAGCTGATCTTCCTTTCTTTTTCAGTATCTTCCTGTCAGCTGCCATGAAGGAAATCATTATGTGCACCCATGTCCTGGGCAGCTGGATCACCAACCCTGCCAGGGACCACCTCTGTGCCACACAGTGTAGAGCTCCAGATCCCAGAAGAGAGGGGCTGCGTCAGTACAGTGTCTTGTTTGGATGGCTTAGTACTGCTGAAAATAAACAGTGCCATGCACAGCTTGGTGACAAAGTTCTCCACTCACATCTGGGGCACAAATCAGCCTCTCTGCACTGCAACGGGTGGGAATTTGCACTTGAGCTAGGCAAATAGCAAATGGCACAGTTAGTTTCCCCTGCAATAGGAGGCCAGAGGACAGCACTACCTTGACCTTCTCCTCAGGAGACTAAAGCAGATGTTAATAGACCATTCACATAGCCAGAATCTTTTTTAGATGTCTTGTTTTCCTGATTTCTCACTTGGACGAAAGTAAGTGACCTGTTTGTAGGTACTGGTGCTAGCTGGCAGAGTCTGTACCTGAACATCATTGATAATAAGATAGAAATCACTTAGAAGGTAGAGGTGAAGCTGTTCTGGTCTTAGGACAGAGGATAGGATACTTGGTCAACTCTTGAGGGATTTGTCAAGCTTCCCTAGCAAAGCAGTCAGTCAGTCATTACTTTTTGCGTGAGTCCAGACGGTGGTCTCCCTGGAGTCTAATCCAGTTCTCACTAAAACTGAGGCTAATTGTGGCGCTCTGTTATTAAACTGCTGTATTGGACTGATGCCTTTCCTACCCACGTCTTCCTATCTCTGATCAGTGAACTTTGTTCTGCCCCTAGCAGGGCTCTATTCTGCACAAGTTGCCCCCTCCACAAACCACCTTCAGACTTGGAAAATTAAAATTCCCAGACTATTGCTCTCCTTCAACAATGGAGGAAGTTGGCTTTAAGAACAGACAATTTGCTATTCAATATGTTCTTAATTAATGTTAAAATCTATGTCAGGCTGTTTAGTTGTGGTTTTGTTTTTGTTTGTTTGTTTGCCTTTTTTTTTTAAATCCTCTATCTCTTTGTTATTTATTTGGTTTTGATTTTTTATTTTACCTCGTTAATGTAGTGGTGATTTAGATGCAGTTTCCTCTCTCTGCTGCACTTAATGAGTCGTCAGCTTTATTCACTCTCACCCACATCCTCATGGGAGCATGCTTTGATTTTCTAGTGGGTGCATGAAAACACAGATTAAAGCAATTAGACAGAAATAATCTTAGGGAAAGGGGAAAGAGATCCAGAGCGCCTAATTATACCATTTTAATCAAGATACAATTATGCAGAGACTTTTATAGATTATAAATTAACCAAACTCCAAAGGCAGAAAAAATATCATTTTAAATATGGTTCATTATGCTTGTTGTTTCTGCCTTGCGACTTTTCTCAAACTGGACTTCAGGGTTCATTTAGAAAAAATTCTGAGTGGGACTGTGCAGAAATGGAGAAGAAATAAACTCAGGAGAACCTGCTTGCTAGGATCAGGGTCTGGAAATGGTCTCTGAGAGAGGTGGGGAACCACAGCACATTTCTCACTCACTGATCTCACCAGTCGTTTTGCAGTGAACCAAGTAAGTGCACCTGCTGGTCGGCCAGCTTGACTGAAGACCTCCAGCTGACTGCATGTGTCCAGTAAGAAAGCCCCCACTTCAGATCTGGGTTTTGCTTTGCCCTAAAAGGCTGTGCCAAGCTGCCAGCGAAGGACTGTGGGTACTGTAGTCTAAGAAGCAATTTCTCGAGCTACAGACATTCCAATTAGGAAACACAGTGAGTGGGCAAACAAAAACACCATCAGGGTGGATGTGTTTTCTTCTGAACCCTGAGGAACTAAGCCAGCTGCTCCAGATTTATAGCTGCTCCAGATTTATTGCAGCAAAACCACAAGGCACTCAGGCTCTCAGAGCCGTAGGACGGTGCTCTGCTCCTGCCATCTCTGCAGAGGAGCCAGGGAGACCCTCATTCCCAAGAGCTCCAGGGAATCCCAGTTTCCCAGGTAGCTGTCGTACTAACTTATGATGGGGAAGGTGTCCAGACCTCAGGCAAGAAGCAGGAGGCTAATTCAGGCACCTCTGATTTTGTGGCTGCAGCCCAGAGATGACTGCAAGGCACCATCCTGCCACTTCTGCTGTGAGCGCAGCTCTAGTGATACCTTCTGCACTAGCATATGGCACTCCTTGAGCTGCTTCCAGGTGATAAGGAGACAGGAGAGGGCTCACCACAGTGATCCTCGACTTCCTGCGAGGTTTACCAGCAAGCCTGGTTTTGCTGCACTGTGGCCCGCACAAAACACTTCTCCAGAAGATTCTGCTGCCAGGCACCTCTCACAAGGATGTCTCAACCCCATCAGGCTTCACCAGGTCCCTCTCCAATGCTGTGGCCATCCAATGCCATGAGCAGCAGTGCTGAAATGGCTCCTGTCTTCTCCATTAAGGGCAATGCTCTAATCTGCCAAAGGGCCAGCCTTGACCATTCTCCGCCTGCGAGTCAGTCCTGATGACACTGTCTGGAAGGTAGGGATGGCTGGAATGTGCCTAGAGCTGGTCTATCACAGTGGCAGGGATGTCACCAGGATAGGCAGCTGGGAAAGGAAGGGGACTGATGGGTCCTACTGTTGAGCCTGCAGCTTAGCAGTCCTTCCAAGGAATGGAAGGCAGTGCCTTTCCCTCAGCTGTCCCATCGCCTTAGGCAGGAAACCCTAGGCTCTTTGTACTGTATCTACCAACTATGTCTGTGTCTGAGTGATGGGACTGCTGTGGCTGATGGAGACAGGCATGGGAGATTCATGGGACATCTCTCCCTTGCATTGCTCCTTACCCATTTTCTCCTTGCCCCTCCTGCAGTGATGAAAACAGCACTGCAAGGCTGCTACGCTTCTCTCGTTTCCTCCTTCAGTCGGGCAAAGCCCACAAGGGCTGTAGGGTTTTGGGGGCAGCCCTGTTCCCCATCTGAGGCTCAGTCTGGTGGGTGAGCAGTGGTATCGGAGTGCCCTCTGCTGGCCCCATTTCCGGACTATTTGGACTGTCCAAGCCTTGCACACCCCCAGTACCTCTGGAAAGTTGGGTCTCCGCTTGCCCCTGCCATGCCCCGACAACCCTGCCATGGTGGGCACTACTCCAGCAGCAACATGAGTGAGCCCACGAGCAGCAGGGAGCCCTGCCAGTGCAGGGTCACAGCCCAGAGGAGCCAGCACGATGGGGAAGCAGGGACAGAAACAACTAGGTTATGTCAGTGACCACCCTCATGGTTACATTCGAGTGTTACGGCGGAGATGTGGCAGATACTCCCAGTGGCTTTTTGGGTATGATCCCAATCCATGGGAGGAAAAGTCCAATCCCCTGCACCTTAGCTCCAAGAGGCAAGAAAATCAGAGATGTGGTGAAAGGGGCAGAGAAGGAGCACACTCTCTCCTTTAGGCTTGGTGCCATTCAGATGGTTGACCCTGTAAATGAGTCTCCACAGAGCTGGGGCAACACATCCTGGTCATTTACCTGTTCCAGGTGGCTGGAGCTTCCTGGGATGTACATGCCTTATTCTTTACCCAAAATTTTCCTGCAGAGCTCCCCTAGATATCTCCCAGTGTTTTGACTACCCAGTCTTCCATGGTGAAACTGGCAGGGAACACTGGAATCATTCTGCCTGGACTCAGGACAACTAGGTTTGACCTACAGTGATTCCCAAGTTACACTAAGAAATGTCCCAAGACTGTGCATACAGAGTGGTGATCTGAAGTCCTGTGGATCTACGCTGATTTACCCCTGACACACTGTCTCTGGGTCGAGAATTACAGAGGTGACCTTCAGTGCTATCAGCAGAAGAGAAAAGGAGAGAGCAAGATTACAATCTAAGTGTTTGGGTCCCTCTGTGGAGCTGGTCACTCTTGCACTTTGGTATCTTAAGTCATTCAAGCAGGGATCCACTGACCTGACAGATAAGATGTGACCTAATTAGCAGTGCTCTCTTCGGGCTCCTTCCAAAGTTCCAGTGCTGCAGAAATGCTGAATACCAGGTCTATTTACTGTTCAGGGCAACTGTTAGTTGGAAAGAGGTAATGGAAACTGGTTATCCTGGGAAATGGACTGTGGTGTGTGTTGAGGTATTTGGGGGCCTAGGAGGGAGAGATGCAGTGAGGTGCTGAACACGCCAGTATGAGTGAGCCTGACAGAGCAGAAAGGAGTCCCAGATGAGCCCTGAAGGAGAGTCCCTGAGGAGAACTTCCTCCCACATGTCATGGGGGAGGAAGCTGAGCCCTGCAAGTACTTCCATCAGGAACTGCCCTTTATAAATATTACAAAACAGTGGCAGAAAAAAAATCATATGCAATGGAAGGAGGTTTTTTAAAGGAGATAAAAGGTGTCCCACAGCCTCATCAAGTGTAACAGTGCTGTGCTCTGCACTGGAAGAAGACATTGAAATTGCTTACACATGCAGTCCATCAAAAGACTTCAGCATGGGACTAACACATAGTGTTGCCACCCTCACTGGGACTGCTTGTGGTCTTGAAATGCCATGCATGGCAGCTCCCTGCCAGGGAGAAAAACTATGAGTGGATTCATTCTTCCCCTGGTCTTTGTTAAAGTAATGGAAAAAATAAGATGACAGCATCCAAAGAGTAGTAAAAATTTTCTTTTTCCTTCAGCTTTTCATTAAGCACTGCTGAAAACCACTGCCCTCTCTCCCTCTCTGACCATCATCTAAATGTCGAGCCACCAGACAATGAGAGCCAACCACTGCTCCTATTAACCCAAAGTGCTGGAAGAATTGCAGGCCAGAAAAATTTTGTCTGGCAAAAATGTAAATGTCACTTTACAGAAGACAACCACAGTTTGACAGAAAATCCATCGCCTCTTCGAAATACTTTGTGAGCTTTTCTGGATGCCATGCCATGGCTTGTTGAGCAAGCAAGGTGGAACACACCGCTATTTTTCCAGGACCCATCTACTCACTCTCCATCTGCTGCAGTCCATTTATCTGTCACCGGATGGGCCTGTCCCTGCCCAAGGGCCTCCTGTAAAAAAAGCACCAAAAGACAAGGGAAAGGCAACCAAGACCTCCTTCGCTTTCTCCTCACCAACAAATTCAGATCCCTAGATGTTGGCATCAATCCCATTCTCCATGGTCCCCTGGCTAAATCCCAACCAAAGTGGTGTCAGGCTGGGAGTTCCCTGGGCTCCTGTAATGAAATTATGTTCTGCAACTGAAATTGAGATCCCATTATCCCAAACTGATCCCTTCCAAGTAGAACAGAAGCCTCAGCACCTGTTTTTCACCCACTAGGTACCAGCTCCTACCAATAAGTCAATACACTTTATCGGTGTCCTGCAGTGGTGTTGAAGAACTGCTTCGGGACATCTCAGGGTTGCAGAGCTCCCAGGGAAAGAAGTCTGTGCTGATTCCTGTGCCATCAAATCTTCTCTCAGGAGAAGAGCTGAGAGGACAGATATCGCACTGAATTTCTGGAATAAACCCTGACTACACTCTCTGCAAGCTTCTTTCCCTCAAGGCCTCTATGGTCTTCTGCCCCATTCCCAGGCTGGTTGTTCTGTGTGGGCACGATCATGTGGAAAACAAAGGCCAGCATTCTTCTGACATATGGAAATGCTTTTTATCAGAGCCCTATCCAATCCACCCATCCATTAGCCAGTGACTTCCCACTGTCTGCCAGACTGCCTGCAGCTTTAATTCCTTCTCTGTGATTGGTTTTCTGCTTCTACCACCCTGGAAGTTCCTCCTCAGATCTGCTGGAAGGCAAGGGGCAATATGTGAAACAGTTAAGTCCCTGTAGAAAACGCCAAGCTCCAGTAGCTGTAGCGGGGTCCCAAAAAAACAAGAACACACTAGGTATTTTGCAACCTGATCTCAACATGCAGCACTTTAGGGCAGAGAGGGCTCTCTGAGAAACTCGGAGCACTGTGGAAATAACCACAGAGAAACAACCAGGAGAGGAAATGAGAAAAGAGATATAAAAAGGAAAGCAGAAAAATGCATCCATTTGAGGGCAGCAGAGACACAAAGGCAATGTGGAAATGCAGAGCAGCAGAAGTGAGCAGATGAAATGATATTCACAGAGAGCAGCTATAAAGAAAGAAAAGGAGAGAGGCACGTAGAGGGAGATCACAGATGCAAGGAAAGAGAATACAGAACAGGGAAGGAAGGGGGAAGTCAGGACAGGGAGAAACGGAGGGATCTGGAGGGATTGCCTGATGTCAAATCTGATAGAAAAGAGGATTATCTGCAAAAATAACCCAGATCTAAGCCACAGCTTCAGAGCAGCTACGTACACAGCCACAGCACTGTGTATTTGCTCTTAAGCAAGAGCAAAAATGAGCTGGTGCAGGTTGCAAGGCAAAGCGGGGTCGGGACATACCAGGAGGGCTGCCCACCAGCCTGGACCATGACGAAGGGAAGGCAAGGCAAGAGAAAAACTATACAAGGCAAGGCAGAGAAAGGCAAGACAAGGGCAGGCAGGGGCGGGGGGCTCGTCCCTGTCCAGGGTCTGACCAGAGCCCGCCGCCTCCAGCCCCGGCCCCTCTCCTCCTCTTGCTCTTTCCCGTCACAGAGGGCAGAGGCCACTCCAGGGACCCCAGGCACCTACAAAAGCAGTGTGCTTCCTGGAGTGAGCTCGAGGCAGGGGAAAGAGAAACACACAGTCAACTAGATATAATAGATATAAAAGATATTTTTTCCCATTCCTCTCTCCTGCCAGTAATTTCAGCCGTGGGGCTGCATTTTCTACGGGCAGGACAGGATGACCAGTAGTAAAATGTAAGGATTGGACATCGTCTTCACCTCTCTGTGAAGGACAGACCTCCCTCCTCCTCGGGCTAGGCTCTCAGCACTCCTAGCCTGTGTTGCCCTGGGTGTGTCTGGGTGCTCTCTGTCCTTTTTGCTGCTGGATCCCAGGCTCTCAGCATCCACACCGAAAGAGCAGAGATTGAGATGGGAGGACGGACTCACAGCTATACCACCTGCACCTCATCTGTCCAGATTACACGATCAGAAATGGCAGTCACGCAAGTGCTGCGTGTGGTTGGGCCACGTCCACCACCGAGGGAGCTTTTGGTGAGGAGGTTTCACTCCATGGTTACAAAAGGCTTAGTCTGAAAAGAGGTCTTAAAACCATGGTCCACCCACAGGGTGGACAGCTGCTCTGCCCCCACAGCAGTTCAAGCCCCTGCTGTGGACTGCCAAGTCATTTTGCAAGATGAAGGAGTGGAAGATGGAATGGAGCTGGCCTCCTCAGCTCTAGTATGTGTATCTGCCTCTTTCTAAACATGTCCTAGCCTCACTAGGCCATTTTGTTCCAGAGAATTGCAATCAGCTGCCCCACAGGGGCGAAAGCAGTGCCCAGGACCCTAACAGAGCTGCTCAATGGGCATCTACAATGGTGTTGGGACACAGTTGCAGAATAAACCTGTCCTTCCAAGATCAACCTGGTATCAGTGCTTTGCTAACAGCAAACCTGATTTTCCAATCTGACACTAATAGTCTGGACCAGAACAACATGTTTTAAGAGTCAGTTGGAAAAACATCTGAAAGAAGTGGTATAAGGAGACTGGCCCTGCTGCAGGATTAGACAACCTCCTCACAGCTCAATAACACCACTGTGTTAACTCTCTGTGATTCTAATATGTGACCAAGTCAGAGCACACACTCTCCAGTCACACAGATGCTTGTGCTACCAAATAACAACAACACAAACACTTCTTTCTAACACTGAAACTTACATGTAGCAGGAACTCATAGTGATTCTTTGCATGACCATATAACAGCAAATGCTTCATAAGCACCATTCTCCAGGTCACCATGAAAGGCAAAATGACCTTCAGGGATGCAGATGCAGGGCATCAGTTGGGTTCCAACCCTCTTATCAACAGAGCAAATCAGGGAGCTTTTAATCAACTGGGTCCACATTTATGGGGATGTGCTACCTGTCAGCAAGCCAGCCCCATCTTTGGGATGACTGAAGCAAGGAAATAACCACAAAGAGTCAGAACAGAACAGCACAGTCCCACGTCAGCCAGGATACATTACCTGCCTTGTGGTATCTCCCCCAGTTCTGTTCTCCTTGGCTGTCCTGTGCCCAGCAGTTGGCTTGCTGAGTAGCCATTCCTCTCCAGTGGGCCAGTGCCATGTGTCTAAGTTGGAACTTAATTCTCCAGTTCTAGGAAATTGGATTAAGGGTCAGACAATACTGACTGTTATTTACCTTTGATTAAAACCAGCCCTCCTCCTCGGGCCAGAGAGGCCAGTGTTGCTGTTATTTACTCTGCTGCCAAACCTGGAGTCAATCCCTGCCCTGCGGCACTCAATAAAAGCCAGCGCAGAGGTGGGGGTGTGCAGCAGGCAAGCAGGCAGGGCTGTGTGGGAGGAAGGGGAGTGATTATCCAGGCCACTAAGTCCAGTTTTTTTTCTTTTGCAGTAACACTCTGGCTCAGCAAGGACAGGGGTGCTGAAAGTGCCTGCCCCTGTGGCTCACGGTGCTGATAGAAATCCAGCCAGGGTGATCCCAAGCCAGCCGTGTTTGCCCTCATGCCTGCCTCTAGTCCTCTCCCCTTACCAAATTCTCACTTTCACACAGCTTCCCTTTTTCTTTACATCCTTCTCTATCACCCTTCTCTCAGCCTCCACCTCCACCTTCACTTTCAATCCTCCCTTCCCTGCCTGACCTCCCCTGCCTCCCCTTTCTGCCTCTTCCTTTCTTCTGCTCCCACTCCTCCCAACCCTCTCCCTCACCTCCATTTCTCATTCCCCTCATTCTCCTCCTTCCCTCTACCCACCCTCCAAGCCGCTATTCCAGGACAATAGAGCAGATGGCAGGCTGTTTGTTTTATATGTCCCTTTGGAAAATCAGCTCAGCTGTTGAATCTGCGACTTTTGCTAAAAACAGACACTGTCCAACACTAGCTGAATATGCCAGGGTAAAGGGAGGGGGGCATGGGAGGGCCCTTCTCTCTCTACCAGCTGCACAAGACCTTGTCTGTCTGCACCCCACATCACACTTTTGGGAAACAGGTTTGTCCAAGAGCCCAGAAGGAGAGATCTCCCCTGCAAAGTAGGAAAAACACCATCACAAGTGGAGAGAGCTTGGCCAGCTTCTGCAGTCAGCCTTACTCCAGCCAAAGCTGATGGTGATGTGGGAAAGCTGGGGAACTGTGGAAGGGGCAGACTCTTCTCAGCACATCCATTCTGCTCATTGCCCCATTCTGCTGCTTCTCTGGGTGTTCATGAAAGCTGACTTACATGTGATATGCTCAGGCAGAAGACATGCAGCACAGAATAGAGGCTGATGCTCTTTCCAAGCCCCGTGCCTCCTCCTATGCTACTGGGGGAGCCATGAGTGAGAAGGTACAAGCCAGCATTAAGTGTGTGGGTAGGTGAAGACAAGGTACAGTACTTGCATTTTTCTTTCCAGTTTTCCTCTATTTCTGTTGAACCCCTAAGCCCCAAGGTACTGGTCATCAGGCCAACATTCATTATTTGCCAGCATAGCCATGAAGAGGATGTAGATTTTGTTCTGGTTCTTTCTCTTATCAAACCACTTTCTTCATCTTTTCCTTCCCACGTGCTTATATCAAATATCTTTCAGATCTGTCACTTCATGGTATTTCTGGGTGAAGAGGGAACTCTGCTCCCGAATTCTGCCCCTCCCTGGCCCAAAGATCATCTTGTTCTTCCTGCTTAGACATGACAATACTGTCTCATGAATCACGTAAGCCCTCCCCTCCTTCCCCATCCTATCTCTGTTTGTAAGTAATTCAGGGTAGGCACCCTGTCCAGCACGAAGTACAAGCTGGCCTTGGCTCATAACCAGAGCTGCTGGATTCCCTGCCAGTGCAATTGCTGGGTATTTCATGGCATATCCTCCATCTGATACACCATGGCCAAAGGCACCAGCTGCAGATTCTCTCTGTGCCCCACTTCTGGGGGTGGGATAGCAAAAGCAGAGTTTCAGAATAGCAGCATCTCCCCCCATCCAATTGTCCTGTTTCTTTTTCCTACACTGCTAAAATCAACATCATCTTCTTTTCAAGCAGCATCAGAAGGGTCAGGGCCAGCAAATCCATGTACAAAGCACACAGTTTAATTTGTTCCTGAAGTTCACTATGGATCAGATGCAGCTCCCAACAAAACCAAGGGAGGCTTGATCAAGGCACAGTCAGATGTAAAATCTGAAGAGGCTCCTTAGCCTTGCAAAATGCTGGAAGGCAATTTAAACACAAGAGACAGGCAAGGAGCCCATTCTCGGGGTCTGTAATTAATCACATACAGGGAGAGAGAGGAGTTCTCAGCTTTCTTGGAGTCCAAGCTGGATCAAGCAGGAAGTGACAAAAATCTCAGGCCCATAGGGGACAGCCTTAAAGAGGCAATGCCATCTGAGCAACAACAGCTCAGCTCTGCACTCCTTTAACCTCCCAGGTATTTGTGTAGAAAGTCTACAGGAAAAATTCCTGCATGAGCTGGTGAGAACAGGCACAATTACTTGCATATTTATGATGGCGTTCTTCTTCCTGGTCTTGTTTATATCTGTGGTAACACTTGCATCCTCTTCAGTGGAGCCATATTATGAGCATGATTTGGTACAGAAGAAAGTCCCAGTTAGTATGAGATTCCATCTCTGGCACCAACTGCTAGCAGGTTCCTCCAGGAAGAACATAAGGATGGTCCATGCCTCTCTGTGACCATGCAATAACTGAATGGAGCAGTCACCTACCCTCCCTCAGCTTTGCATCCATCCCAGAAGTGTGTAGAGCCAGCTGTCAATCTCAATTTCAGAGACTGAAGACAAAAGAAATAAATTAAATTAATGAAAGGAGCTGCTGACCCCACCCTGGACTGTCTGAAAAGTCTGCATTGTAAGCAAGGATAGAAGTATCAAAATTAAGAAGCTAAATCTGCTGTAAGGAATTGAGTATAACATTGATGAAAAGACATTGACTTATCTGGAGTGATATTTAAAAAAAAAAAAAAAAGAGGTTCAGGGCCAACCAAACCACCCCTTCCAAGGTGAACTGACTCACAGGCTGGCATCTTCAGTGGCACTGGTGAGCTGCGGCTGTCCTGATCACAAAAAAGCATCCAGAGCTGGGGGGTGTGGGGTGGGGTGGGGGCAGGCAACACCCCTTTTCCTGTTCTTGCTGGGCAGCTCCCAAACACCATTTTCAATGCACAGCTGAAATTCCCATGCTCTCCTCCAAGGCCCTGCTTAGTGGTTTCTTTCCTTCCAATCTCCTTTCTTCCTGTTCCTATTTCTCATCTTTTGGCTTCTGTCTAATGAACTGCTTGTCTTTTGAAGGCTGCTTCTTTAGCAAGAAGCCTGGGGAGAGAGCTGAAGGCTGCAATCTGGGTACAAGTTGGGTAAATCCCACAGTGGCTTAAAAATCTGTTTTTCTGCGGCAGCAGAGCTGTTAAGAGGAGTTGGCACCAGAGACAGAAGCATTGTCTAGTGTTACTATTCTTCTCTCTCCCCTTCAAGTCTTTAGCAACAACTGCAGTTTCCCACCTATTTCAACTAACTTCTCTTTTCCCCCTAAAGAAAGGATAGTCATTAGCATTTTTTTTTGCACTGTCAAATAGGGGTTTTCTTATAAAAATTCTTCACGCTAAGGGGAAAGTGAAGAAAAGATATTGTTAACATGAAAGCCTCACTTAATATTTTACATTTCAAATACTGTAACTGCTTTTTTTTTCCCCTCCTTCTCCTTTTTCTGAATTTTCAGTATACAGTTTAAACATCATTAATAGTGTTGGTTGCTATGGTGCTGGGCAGGCAGAGGTCTCTGTACTTGAACCTTGAACTACACTTAATGTTGTACAACAGCAGGGTCATGCCAACACCTTTGACTTTGACCCCATTTTTTCCCAGTAAAATATAAAGACCACATCTCTATTCCTTTTCGTTCTTTGGAGAGTTTTTTTGGTTTTTTTTTTTTCCTGCAATAAGAAAAGGAAGAGTGAGCTAGAGAAAGGTAGAGATATTAAAAAAAAAAAAGAGAGAAGAAAAAAATAGAAATTTAATAGACCCAGTGGAACCTCTCCAGAATCTTTGTTACATCAGAAAATCATGAAAGAGAATAAAAAAAAGACAGTCCCCTGAAAAGTTTCACACGAGATTGTTTCTCATTTTCCCAAGCAGCTAAACATTTCAATAAACAAGGAAAATGAGACTGTAAAACCATAGCATCCGACAGCAAGCCCCAGGGGCAAGAACCATTCCTGAAACTAATTTTAAACTCATGTTTTAACATTGATCAGATTTCATGTGGTGAATGTCCCGTTAAGCTGTCTCTCTGTTCATAGAGAAAACCTGGTTTCTTTTGTCGACTCTGAGAAGCTATTTTCTTTCCAGCATATTGTCGTCACAGGCATAACAGGATTTTCTATCATTCGCTTCCCTATAGCCCAAGAGATGCCCTGCCCCAGACATCTCATCTGTTCTGTTTTCTTATAAGACAAGACATTTTCCCACAAAAGTGACACTTAACTGCTTCAGTCACGTAGCCCAGTCTTGGTCCCATGCAGCCACTCAAGGACTCAACCCATTAAACATCTGATCTTCAGACATGCAAAAGGCACCAGGTCAATTCAGACCAGCTGAGGCCAGGATCTAAAGCAAGCTTTCAGTTTCTCTGCTTTGCCTTTCCCCGGGAAGTGAAGCTGCTATACCAGTTTCCCTCACATGAATCGCATTTAGCTCTGACTGTCACCAGGACATCTACAGATAGGACTGGCTTTTTAACTCAAAGTCTCTATAACATCAGCTGAAAGTCTGAATGGGGAAAAAGGATATATCCAAGTAGTGTAGATTTCTCTTGAAGACTCATTTCTTCTCATGAAAGTGTATTTCATCTTCTTCAAACCCAACTGCTTGCCCTGTGGGGCAGGACTTCTTTATGCTGCATCTCTCTTCCGATAGCTGTGTGTCTGTGTCGCGTGGTTCCTTGGTGAGCTCAGCTGTGTGAGCCAAGTGCTTTGCACAACTCAAGGAATGGCCATTGGCATCAGCTGGCCCCTGTCCCTGCTCAGGATGAATTTCCAGTTCAAAGGTATGTTGTGCAACAGAAGAAAGCAGGGGTCTCTGCTGCTACACAAGCTGATTATATGCCAGTAAGAATGACCAGGCTGGAAAACAGCTCTACAGGCTGCTGCCCTCTGCTTCTCTTGACATTAAAGTGCTCATTCCTTTCTAGATCCCCTTTGCAGAGGTGGAACGTCTTTCTGATGCCATTCCTTTAAACCTCATGTGTGCTGTGTAGGAGATGCTGGTGCATTGGGGGGGGAAGGAGGTGACAGAGTGGCCAGTTTTCAAAACAGCAAAGCCACAGTGACAGTTGCCTTTGGCTCTTCCAGCCCACCAGCAGCAGGCTTAGTCACATCAGCAGCATCAAAGCTGAGCAGCTCTTTGGAGAAAGGGCATTTGTCCTTTCATCTCGAGATTACAGGACCTCTCACAGATCCCAGCAGTCTGTTTTGAAATGCTCTTTAAAGAGAAATACCTGTTTGTGGCACCACCTGCCATTTAAAACAGTCTGTTTGCCTTCTAGCTTACCCTGCAATGCTCTCCCCTGGCTGTTTAACCGTGTGTATAAGGACAAAATGATGCCAAAGTTCATTCTCCAGCAAGCAGCACTGCCTAGGTTTCACGCCAGGCTCTCTATTTAGTATAGGACTCTTCACAAACATGCCAGAAAGCTTGAAACCTATCTGGGGCCTCTCCTTCCCCCTGTTGCACTCGGCAGGGACAGCAGGTAGGCAGAAAGCTCCTATTAGCCTTTGGAGTAAAGAAACGCAGAGATAAAAAGCTCTTTGCCTTGCTGTTTCCATTCCTTCATGACTTAATTTTTTTAGTTGGAGACAGAAAAGATTATAAAGCTGTAACCCCTAATCCACTCCTGAGAGCTCCTTCTCCATCTCTTCCTTTCTCCTCTCTTTCAGCCAGTTCTAATCCTTTATGTCTCCTCTCACAGATAGGAGCTGGAGTCTAATCTCAGACGACAGGTTGGTAATTAGAGCAAGAGATTATCCTGACCCCACATCAAGAAGGTAAAAAGAGAGGAATAATGCAGCACCATACAAGATCAGACCCTCAGTGTTCAATCCGGGAACTGTCCTCAACTCCATCAGTCTTCTCCTGGCTCCCTTTCATTCTTCCTCTCTTGTCCCAGCAGAGCGAGGGATTCCTGATTCTTTGTACTTCCTGTCCATCTCCCCTGTGCTGAGCAAGGACCACGCTTCTCCAGGATTCATTCAAGACAGAAATGGTCACATTCCATTTCTATAGACCTTGACTAGGCAGAGACTCAGTAGGGCAGTGGCTGCAAGCAGGGAAAGCACAAGCAGATGTGGAGGAAGAGGCCCTGCTCAGAGTCCGGAGCAATGACATGCTGCCAGCCATCCTCAGCTATGCACTGGTTACACACGCCCGAGGACTTTCTAGTCAATGAGATGCAGCCACAGCACAGAGTAGCAAGTCCTCATCTTTACCAAGATGCCCAGCAGTTACTATTCGGTCCTTCATCTGCTCAGAAGGCATACTGCTCCCATCCCTTGTATGTATCCCAGCACAGATAGGAAGCTCATCCATGTGTCCAGCCCATGTTATCCATCTTTGGGACAGATCCTGTCTCTTGTCCTGTGTCACCAGTATTGAGCAAGGACCAAAAAAGCCATCACAGAGCCCCACGACCACTGTAGAAAAGGCAAAATTGAGGACACCAAGCTTCTTCACTGTCCCATCCCCTACAAGATGCATAGGCATCACCAGGACCAACTGTAGTTGAGGCTCAGGCATCACCAGCCAACAGGCTGCAGGCACCAGGAGGTGTCGGGATAGAGATGACAGTGGAGTGATCGAAACCTGCTGGGAAGAAAGCAAAATAAGGTCAGGTAACAGTTTTTACACCAGCACACAGCTGTAAAATGGAAGACCTTTTCCTCACATCCCATTCCACATCAGGTGCCCAACCTGCCCCACAGAGCTCAGGACTGGTTGTTCACTTCAAGATGTCTTTTCTCAGCAAAGCTAAGCAGACAAGCCTCCCTCTGATACCCAAATCCAGCTCTGGCCCATGGAGCCCAAGCCCACAGCTCACCCTGATCACAGGCAGGGAGATGGGTACTGCACTAGTCCCTGCTACATGATTCTGTTGATGCTCTTTTCATCAACCCAGCTGCTTCCCACCCCTGCTATCTCCAGCCAGGATCTTCCTATCCGTGCTCTGCAAATAACAACTTTAGGTTTGTTCACTCAAAGAGGAGAAGGTAAATCAAAGAACAGTTTTGTTTGCAGTCAGCCCAAAGTGAACCTTTTTCTTTTTTCCCTTCAGTTTTCTCAGCAAAGCATAAAATGAAACAGCAAGCAGAATTTCCTTTCCTGCGTTTAAAAGAACATTTGTGTTCCTGTCCCTGAGGTAAAGGTTAGCTTGTTCAGCCTCAAAATGTGAAAAACTGCAATACTTTTGGATTAGATATTGTCCAAATAAAATGTTTTGAATGCTCCTTTTCCTCCCACTCATCCAAAAAGATTTGCAAAGTTTGTAAGCGTTCACAAACAGCTTACTGCTGGTGTGCACCTCACCCCATAAGCCATGTGACTGTAAGGTTTCTGTCCCTCACTCTCTGCCTCCTGCATGCTGCTTGGCTGCCCTCCCCTTCCCAACCTGTTGTCTGAGGGCTCACACCACATGCCCCATACCTTGAGGGATCCTCTTGTGGTGAGAAGGGGCCGCTGAGCTCAATAACATTGAGTTTGTTCTCAAAGACACCGTAGCTGAGGGTGACCTACAAAGTGGTGGCGAGAAATGAGCAGGGAGTAGAGGTGAGTTGAAAAGCAAGGAACTTGCTTTGGGTGACAGAAGGTCCCATTCTGGTTCTTTCTCTGCTGGCTTGGCCTCTGCCTTGCATATCTCTCCTGTCTCCCTCCCCATGGAGGACCCTGCTAGTCCTTTGCCTCTCCAAGCCCCCTACACCCCCACACAAGGCAGACATGGTGCCATGTCAAAGTCCCTTTCCAAGTCAATCATCATTTCTGCTTGTCCTTGTGACACATTCTTCCAGGGATGCCCTCAATCCTTCCATCACTCCCCATACTTGTGCTCCCCACTCCTGATCCCAGGACACTGTGCCTGGCAATTGTGCTGCAGGCAACATCTGCTCCATTTCAAAGGAGCGTTTGTCAGGAAAGCCTCCCCAAAAGAGCAGATGATTGATGCAATGCACATCAGTGCCATCAATGGAGCAATGTGCCTGTAAGCTCCCCTCCACTTCACCTTCCTCACACATCTCCCTCTTGCTCCATTTCCTCTCCTCACCTGCTGGATGAGCTGAGAGGTGGGGATGAGCTGCAGGTTCTCCAGGTGGGAGTGGAAGAGCGCATTGGGCAGCAGCTGCCCACCAACTTTGCACTCAATGATGTAACCCACGGTGCAGTCATCCGGCAGGCGGATGAGCTCTGAAGTGCTCAGGAAGTTCCTGCCACTGGAAGAGAGTAGGATTGTGTGGGTTAGGAAAACGGTAGGGACAGATATAGGCATCCACTTGGGTGGGAGATTACTGAAAACCAGAGTAAATCCTGGAACTAGGTAAGAAATCCCTGAGTTCCACCTGCAAAGATTCAGGAATGTGTTTGCTCTTTGAGCATTCACAGCCATGCTGTCCCACGAATTGTCAGGTGCTGTCCCTGATATGTACCAGCTCCTCAGTGAGCTGATGCAGAGAACTGACAGACTTCAAAGAGTCACTTCTCCTCCTGTTTGGTGAGCGGTGCTGAGCCCCTGAGGGCTCAGAAACGGTGGGAGCACACAGCCAGGACCAGGAGAAAGAAGAAACAGTTTTGCAGCTTGCATAAGCCATCCATGGCTCCACTGTAATGTAACACCACACGCTTGGCCATCCTTTGATGATAGGCTATACCCAATTTTAAGGCCTCTGTAACTGGAATCAGTTACACAGCATGAAGCACTGTCTACTATAACAACACTCAGCTAGTTCAAATGTGTTCTAAGCATTTTAAAAAAAACAGTGGCAGACTTTTTGCCAGGTTAGGCATTATCCTCTGTGCCACTTTCATTTTACGCTAGATCACAGATCATCCTCCTCCTACCATAAAATGTGTATCACAGGCTTCATCTGAACCAGCCACCTGGTGTGGATCAGACCTGTCTTTCTGGGTATGCTCAGATCTGGTTACAGCTGGCAAAGCCAATGCCTACCAGTATATGTGCATACAGCCTGTGACATAACCTAGGGTATCATGGAATACATTATCTTCTTGTAGGCTGTGCTAACACAATACCATGGGACATACCTCTGTTCTCCATGCATCGAGCTGAGGAAATGACAATGGCTACTCTAAGAAGCTGAAGAGGGTTTGGGGTGAGGGAACAGAAAATTAGCTTAGAAGGGAGCTTAAGCAAAGAGGCAGATGAAGGGGAGAGGAGATAGGCAGACAGGGAAAGCACTTAGGAAAAGAGTCAGAGGAAGCTGAAAGGGATGGGAAAGAATGTGGGGAGTAACCAAGAGCTTAAAGGAGAGGGGGAAAGGGATGTATATCATCATATGATCATGTTTGCTGCTGTGCCTGCTCTTGCCTGTTTTCAGTCAAGGGGCAGACCTACCCACTACCTCCTTCCTCCAGTCCCACATGCTTTCAGATGTGTAGGATGTGGCACTCTGCATCTTTGCAAACACTGCACGTACAAATCCAGATCTGACACTGCTAGGAATTAATGTGCAGCCATGTTGTTCGTCCCCGATGGCTCCCATGCTCACCAGCTGCGCAGCTCACCTGGCCCACGGCACCATCTTGCTTGCCAGCTTGCGGCTGATGCAGAATCCAGCCCCTCCTGTGGCAAACCAGAAGCGCACAGATTTCTGGAGAGAAACACCAGAGAAAATCAATGGCAGAGGCTCAGATGATACCATACTCCCAGAGATGGTAATGTTGGAAACCTGGCTTTGATGCCAGGACAAACATGGCCCTATTGTCATCCCAGACCCCTGCCTGCTGACCAGAAGCAGTACAGCATTTATTTTGACCTCCTCATAATTGGAACGGCCAAGCTCCTGCTGGTATCAACACGTGGGCAGCCCAGGGCAGGCTTATCTGCTGTCAGACAGGCAGCCAAAGGCAGAGCAGCAATGTGGGACTCTTCCCCTAGGTTGATCGAATTTAGTCAACACCTACAACTGTGTTCAGACAACACTGGCGAGTTTTGCTGTTCAGCTGTTCAGCTGTTCAACTGTTGCCCATTGTTCTTGGGACCTGTCTCTCCTTGTAGTGTGTCTACAGCCCATGAGCCAGAGCACCAAAACAACCCACTGGCCCCTGCACCACCACCAAGGGCTGTACCGTCTGGTTGTTTGGCAGTGTTTCAGAGGCCCGGATGGGTCGGTTCAGGCTGGGTTTCCCCAGGTAAACATCCCACGTCTCAGAGTAGGAGGACAAGAGCTTCAGGAGGGCCTGAGGGTTCAGGTAGTTGTCATCATCCAAATGGCAAAACCAGCTGGGGAAGATAGGAAAACACAAGAGGTTTGTGGCAAGGAGGGTGCCTCTTGCTCTCAGGGAAACAAGAGCTTCCCGCAGCAGCTCTGCCTCACCTCTGGCCGCTGACCAGGAAGGCGTCGAACTCAGCTGCCATCTTGCAGGAGAGGGCCAGATGGCTGTGCTCGGCAGAGCAGTTGGTGAAGATCACATGGTCACCTGCCAGAAGAGGGAAAGCACTGTCACAAGGGAAAGCAGTCACAAGGACATCTGGGCAGGAAGGAAGGGGTTTGTTCACAGCCAGCCTCCTCATGGCCTCCCAACAGGCACCCCAGCCCATGGTGACATGGGTTCCAGCTTTCCCCCTACCAGGAGATGAAACCTGGACAAAGCCAAGTAATTTGGCCAAGACTAGGAGACCTGCCATCCGCACTTCCACCCTGCTCACTGCCAACCATGATGTAGAGGTTGAGGGGCTCTGTCACGGGCAGTTTCCACCCACAGATGCTTTAAGGCAGGCAGCACCCTGCCTCCAGTTGCCTCTCCTGGGGCAAGACAAATACACCAAATCATCACCACCATAGCTTGAGGTCCTCCCACAGGAAAGGCAAGGCACATATTTCAATGGGCAGTGATGGTGCAGGAAAGCCAGTTTTCATGCCAGACCCCTTCTCAAAGTCGTGGCCGTTCAGAGGCTGAAAGCAGGGTGGAAACATGGTATTATAGGATAGATCATTACCCATTCTCCTTTTCAAGGCATCATCTTCTTCATCAGTGAAGACGTAGGTCTGAGAAAACAAGGAAAAGAGGTTACTCTCAGGGATGGACTGATGCTGCTCCTGGCTGCCCACTCCTTTCTTCCACAGCTGGACATACACAATATGGTTACTCCAACCCCATCCTCTGCTGCTGTAGCCCGCTCTCAGGCAGCAGTTGAAACAGCAGTTGAACAGAAGGAGGGCTATGCTCCCCCTTCCTGCACAGCACAATCATCAGCGCTTTTGTGGCTTCATTTCTGCCCTCATCCCACTGCCTTGGGAACGGGGGGCCCATGACACTGAGTGAGGGGGTGAGGAGCCCTGGCTTAGGTGTCAGTGGTAGAAAAATTAAAGCATTGTGGTTAAATGATGCTTGGATTAAAAGGAGAACATCTGTCTGTGTGTTAAGTGCGCACAGCCCCCTGCCACTTTCTGCCCCTCCTCCTCTCCTCTTCCTCCACCCCCAGGCTTCTCTAACCCCCCTCACTGCCATTATGTGGCACATCTCCCCCTCTTCAGGGCCTGGCGAGGATCAGGGCCAGTGGAAAAAAGCTTTCCTCAGGCAGAAAATGAGCTTTCATGAAATCAAAAAGGAGTCGCGAGCGGTAAACAGTCTCCCCACCAGCTGCCCACAGGCTGGTTAAACACAGCACCTGCACAGGGACAAAGGGAACAAGGCAGGCAGACAACAGCCCCAGGAGCCATCATTCCTCCCAAAGGCTCTGGCAAGGAGACAAGAGTCTCTACATCTCCCCACACCCACCCAGCATTTGGGAGATACATCCCTATCAAGAGGACACAGCAAGAGAAATGTTCCGTACGTGAAAAGAAGGCAATGAAGGACGCTCAGAGATCACCTGGCTCAAGCAGAGGCAGCAGGATGGTTTCATGGTCTCAGATGTATGTGCCACAGTGGCTTGGTGAACTACTCTCCCACAGCTGAGCTGCAGCAATGGAACATGCACACATTCCTACCTCTCCCACCAGTAAAATCTCTTAGTTAAAATCACTTTCAAGATAATCATGGGACAAGAAGCAATTAGCTAAGTTTCAGGTAATAGAGTTGCTCTGGATCAGGGGACTATAGCACAACCTTCAGGCAAGGCAGGGATTGTCAGTGTCATGGGATTTCCCTTGCCAGCATGTCAGTGTCAGAAATTTCCACTATGACAAATATTTCATCTTAAGAAAAAAAAAACTGTTGAAACTTTCTGACATTTTCAAAAAACCCCAAGAAATATTGTTGCTGGAAATTACTTGTTTACAGATATAAAACCAACCAGAAAACATGTGTCTACCAAACATCACATCTGATTGACTTAAAGTAACAATCTGCATCTTTTCCCAAATTTTCTAATTCTGAAAATATTCTGAGATTCCTACTTTTCTCTTGATGCAAGATGGGAAACGTCTTTTTACAGACACCCAACATGTTTCGTGGGAACCCAATGATAAAGGTACACTGTCACCATGAGCAACACTAGACTGTCCAAAATAACTTGAAAAAGGGAGTTATGAGTGTGGGGACTTGGCATATCTGATTTTTCTGGCTCTTCCAAACTCTGACCTCCATGGCAAACCTGGCTACAGTACTCTAGAAATGCCTAAAGAAGATCACAATAGCTCAGGCAGTTGCCTGCATCCTTGTCTCTCCATCCCTCACATCCCTGAGAGTGGGCAACCTGGAACAGCAGCTGCTGCCAGCATCCAAGTGACCACCACCATGTGTCCCTCAGCAAAGCCACACACGATGGCTGGGATGGAAGAGAGAGAAAACAGCCCTGCCTGGAGACCATTTGGTCCAGTTACGCAGTTCCTTCTCAAGGAGACACGAGTCACTGTTGTCCATACTAATGGAGTTTGGAAGAGATTTAGAAGGTCTCTTGCCAGACCTACTCCACCTGCTGGGGACGTGGGAGCAGAAAATCATCTAATGTCACTTGTGCCCCTGTAGGCAAATGGGCTAGACAGGAGTAGCTTCCCCCTCATATCCACTCTCCTGTTCTTCATCAGACCATCTACAGGGCCATGCAGGATCTCCAATCGTGGTGCCTCTGCACACAGACTGGGCCAGGACAGCTGTCAGTGCTACAGCAAGACAGCCAATCTGGGCCCGAGGAGAGATGAAGTACAGAAAGTGTCCCTCCATTCTGGAGTGGACAAGATGTCTGGCTGGGAAATGATGTCTGCTCAACAGCAGTGCAAGCAGTGATATGGAGCCACTGTGTCAAACAGCTTTGCCTGGCAGCTCTTCATGAACATAAGAGCCCATTCAATGGATAAATACTATGCTCTGAGACCTCCTGACCCCAAACTGGGGAAGCAGGCTAGCAAGGAAAAAATAGGAAAATGAAAAAAAGATGTGGAACCTGACAATCCAAGGCCAGGATCATCTCCCAGGCTCACAGGGTATCCCTTGCCTGTGAAGAATCCCCCTCCAAAACGCAAATACCTCAGCAGGGTTACTGTTGTGTCCTGCCCAGAGCACAGACTCAAAATCTACAATGCATTCACAACACTGAAAATCTAAAAGCCAGTTCAGGATGGGTCATTCAAAGGTTTCATTTCATTTGGCTGGATATGTGGGCTTCTAAAAGAGGAGGAGTTGCTAGAATTAGTTTACATTACCAAACAAAATGCCATTTCAGGCCAGAAAGATAGACATACCTCCACCAAAACTATGGAGGCCAAGAACGTAAGTGACTCCAAGATTCTGTCCAGCCTAAACAGTCATCAAAAACAACACTTCTATTTAAATTAAACTTTTGCTGAGGAAAAGGCCTTTTGCTAAAATGACTTTCATGCCAATCTCCTGTGGGGACTTTGTCATGGATCAGTTCTCAAGAGGCAGAGCGTGGTCCAGCAAAGAGTGCCCATCTCACACTTCCCAATCTCTCACCAACTGCACATCTTCTCTTTGAGCAGTGAAGTTTGAGAGAAAATGTCTCTCTCTCACTGCCTACCCCAACAGAGTCCAACATAGAGGACTTTTAATTTGGCTCCCATACAGTCTGTCCTAGCGATAAAAACCACAGCTGTTCCTGCCTCCTGTTACAGTCACCTAAGCCCGACCTATGAGGTCTGGGTTGCTTCCTCCAGGAGGACACCAAGCAGGTAATGAGCTCTGAAGCCAGGACAGGCATCAGCAACACGGCCAGCTGCTAAAATTTCCCTGCTGGCCACTGATGGAGAAGGACTCACTGAATTGGTCTCCCGCCTTGAGTAAGGGCAAGTGAGACAGAAAGATGCTGGGTCAGCCTTCGGAGGAGGCAGTCTTTGTCCATTAGGACTTCTTAGACCTGGATCTCTCCAAGATTGGCTTCTAAAACCTACACCTCTCCCTAAGAACTCAATAATAGGTCTGGTGCGCTATCCCTTTCCCCACAACAGTTACATGAACTTTGCAAACTGAAAACTTTTTTTTTTGCTAAGTGAGGTTTTCTGTATTGTAAAATTTTCAAAACTAACCTTTTCCCCTAAATTTCAAAAAACCCCTCAAGCAGGAATATATTAAAAAAAAAAGGGGGGGTTGACTTTCATGTACTTCTCTTTATCTCTCTTCCTGCTCCCATTCCCCTTCCCTCAAAGCCATTTAGTAAAAAGAGCAGAATAAAAACATGGAAAATTGAGGAGGGGAAGGAAAACATTGAGCTTACAACAAAAATTGGTAACACTGAAAAAACACGGTTTAAAAATGACTGACACTCCCACTCTATCCTTCCTTCCTATTTTCCTGCTCAGTCTGTGAAGGTTTACCAGAGGCTGGCAGCAGGATGGAAAATTCAACACCTCTTCCCAGGTTTGGACATCACTTGCATGCCAAACAGAGAGGGTCAGATGAATATGGGGAGCTAGTATCTAATTCCTGTCATCAGCAGAATGGCCAGGTTTGTCAAACACATGAGGAAAGAAACTGTCCCTTAAAAACCCACTCCAAAGGCCCCAGTAACAATATCTTAATGCCAGTGCAGCCAAGTGGTTGGGTTTGGTTTCTCCGAAGAGTTGCTGGGCTGAGGTTGGATAGAGAGAAGTGCTTCTGGAGGAGGAAGCAGGGCACCTCAGATGCTGAGAGGGACATGCAGACAGGAGAGGAAGTGTGCTCAAAATAGGACACGGCTTCCTGTGACGACCGCAGCAGACCAGACAGTTGCAGCGCCATGAAGTGGAAAACCACCCTTACCCAGAAAACCCTGCATTGCTTCAAGCGCTCTCCTACCCAGTTACCTCCGCCCTCATCCCCCTTCCTCACTGAGGCCTGAAAGTGCCTTCTAGGCACCCATCACACACAGGCAGAGGCAAAAAAATCCACCCCTCAGGGCAACCACAGGATTTCTTTTTTCTTGAGGAGTAGCTCTGTGAGGGAGGGAGAAAAGCACACAGGCTCTGGGGAGTACTCCTGCCCACCAGCAAGCCAGTCTGCACAGCACCACTAATGTGGTGCCCCACATCAGCTCCTCTAACAGGAAGGAAACGCTTCAAACATGGTTTTAGCAAAGGCTGGAAACATCAGACCCCCAGTTAAAAGAAATATTTTAAAAAACAAATATACACCCTCATCACTTCAAGATCATGCACCTAAAAGCATCCATCCAAGAAAGACAGGAATGGATTACACTGATGTGCCAGGGAGCGAACAGGGCTGACTCCAGGAGGTCTTCCAGGTCCTTCTACCTTGTTCTCCTGCCCACTGCACTCCACTTTCCCAGGGCAACAAGTGCCCAGGTGCAGTGCAAGCATCCTGATGGAGGGCCAGGAGAGCAAATCAGCTCCAAACCTAGCAAACTTATGGCACTAGGAGGTAGAAAACCACCCTTTCATGCAGCCCCAGAATGGTCAGTGCACTCAGTCTGGTGCGGCCTCTGCCAGCCTTTCCCACGAAGCAGCTACTAGTGAAACATTTTGCTGGGTAGCATCCCCCTTTCAATGTGAAAAGACGTGAGAATTACAGAAAATGAGGCAAAGTACTGAGTGGGACTACAGTGCCCATCCTCCCCTTCCTTTGGCTTTTATACCCCTACCCTGACACTCCATCCCTGCCCCATTACCAAACACCTTCTCTCTAGTTCTAATCCAGACGCTCACCTGCTCACTGGCTTGGGATATCCAGGTGTCCAGAAGCAGCTCCATCCTGCTCTGGTGAAATCTCTTGGTTGTCTTCACAGCTATGAAAATGTCTCCAAGTGTTAGGCTTCTCTCAGTCCTGTATTCCTCCAGAGAATGGACTTTGAGGTCCTTCTGCCCCCTGCCACCAGCTTTCTCTGCGCTCACTTTGCTTCGTTGCTCTGGTTTCTCCAACATCCCCTCCCTGAGCCCTGGATACCGAGCTGTTTCCTGAGCCCCACGGTGCCGCATGGAAAGGAGAGCCACACTGGCAAGGAAGACTGCAGCTCCAGAGAGACCACGGATGAGCCGACGGCCCATGGCTCCCAAACTGTTCTCACTGCAGTTGGTATTCTACTGAACAAGGACAAACTCCGCCTGTATCTCCACGTGAAGCTATCCGCTCTTCTCAAAGCCTCCAACACAGCAGGATCAGCCAAGAGCAAGGTCTGAGCAGGGTGTGGTCAAGGAATAAGAGGGGTGAAGACCAGGAAGCCAAAGAGGCAGCAGACCTGGAGGATACAGGTCAAGCAGGGGTAATTTTCACAGACTACAGAGGGCTCGATGACCCAGCGAGGCAAGGAACACATGATGGGAAAATACTCCGAGGCGACTGGCACGTGGCTAGCACAGCCTGCCAGGAGGAAAGTGGGCATCCCCGCTCCCAACAGAGAGACCGAGGGTCCTAGGCTGGGTGTTGAGGAGCCGGCAAAGGAGATCAGAGCCATCGGCGGGAAGTCTGGACCGAAGGCATCAGTTCCCCAGCAGACACCAGCCCACACATCCGAGCCAGGGGCTTGGGCGGCAGGCGAGCGGCGGACGCAAGGCTGCAGGAACGGGGCCGGGGGTCCAGCGTGCGGCTGGACTGCCTCTCCACCTGCTCTCTCCAGCAGCTCTTGCTCCCTGCCAGCCCCGGTCCCGCCTCCGGGTACGGGGCGGGGCGCCAGCCCCGGGGGTGGAAGAGGATGGAGCGGGGGGAAGGATGGAGAGCGGGGAGCCCTGGGTCTGACAGTGGGTTTGTCTCACCACTCGTCTCACCTGATGTCCCCCACAGTCTGGGACACCTCCGAGGTGATAAAGAACAGATCTGGGAGGACAAACCTGTTGCTTGACTGTTTTCCCCGCTCCTCTGTTTCAGTCCAGCGCGATCTCTGCAGCCCTGCTCAGCCCATTGCTCCTGAAGGAGGAGGGGACGGTGGCATTGATGTGGGCTCTGGTGAAGGTAAGGTGCAGGGTCCTATATTGTTCTTGGGAAGAACGTTTTTTACCCCAGGAATTCCCTCAGCTCCAAACTTTTCCTCTGGACACAGGTCTGAATTGCTGTCCCTGCCCTTTAATCCCAGCCTGCCTCCCCAAAGCAGGACAGTGTGTCCCCTTCGGCCTCCCCCCAGCCCCCCATGCCCCAGAGTCTCAAGTTGGGGTGTGAACCCCACTTCTGACACCCCTCTCCCAAACCATGATCCAGATACTCTCTGATCTTGAAGGTCTTTTTTTCTTCTGCCTCCAGCCACACAACTCCTGCCCTCCACTCCATCTCACATTCCCACAGGATACCCAAGGACATTCTGCTGCCCAGGTGACTTCAGAACCAGTGATATTCACAGGAACAGGTACACCAGATAGTGTGATGGAGAGCCTGCTGCCTCCCTTTCAATCATAGAATCATAGAATGGTCTGAGTTGGAAGTGACCTTAAAGATCATTCAGCTACAAGTGCACTGCCATGGACAGGAACACTTTCCACTAGTCCAGGTTGCTCAGAGCCCTATCCAACCTGGCCTTGAACACTTCCAGGGATGGGGTTAAGCCTCACCTCTGAGTTTATATCCCACCCAAGTCCTTGCTGCTGTACCAGGGCTGAGCTCAGCAACTTGTCCTTTGTGGCTCTTGTGTTGTCCATGACAAAGCTTCCTTTTCCCCTTTCCTGGGCAAGGAAGGGGGGTATCTCCTCTCTTTGGAAAACCCCAGAGACCCATAGGCACAGCAGCAAAATGTTACCTACAGCTCCTTCCTCACTGCCCCGCTGCACCATCAGACACAGGTGTGCATCTCCCCTGGCCACCCTCGCTCCCAGCCATCTGGTTGTCAACAAGGGATAGGGATATCAGAGACCCTCAAAAGGTATGAGAGCTCCTCCTAAGATAAAGACCACCATAGAGGGGAAATTTTGGGGTCAGCACCGCAGATTACTGCATTCTGTTGCTGGTTCAGTTTGATTTGGGGTTGATGATGACCATGCAGGTCCCCTTCACACTACCTGTAGGCCACTCTACAGAGCAGCCAGAGGGGTACAGAGAGACAACCAGCCCAGGAGGGGGATGATATCCTTACCCCCACCCCAGCTTCTCTGTACAGCGAGTGGGGGATAGTAGTGCTCTACATAAGCTGCCAAAATCAGAGCACCTCCTCAGGGAGCTGCAAGCTGTGGGCATCCAATCTCAGCATACTAAAAAAATAAAAATAAAAAGTAATAAGAAGGGGACCCAGGAGAAATGGTAGGAGTGCAGAATGGCTCCATGTGGAAAAGGGCACCCCCTCCCTGTGCACATGTCAGACCATAGGACCTTAGAAAACAGGGGCAGGGCAGGGATCAGGGTCCCTCTGTTCCACGCTCCCACCATGTGTCCGGACGTAGACACTTTCCGGGCACACAGGGAAGATTGCCCCACAGGGCTAAAACCATGTGCTCAGTTTCCCCAGGTCTCAGACACACACTTTCACCCTAGCCTTGTCCCTGGGTACAACTTTTTTCTTTTGTAAGGAAGAAACCACTGAATCCACTTCCCTCCCCCACTGTATTTCTCCAAGTCTCTCTCTAGCCTTCCCCTGAAGCAAGAACATCTCCAGAGCACCTCCCATATCCCTTTGGAGGGTCCCTGCAGGTTTTATTTTTAGATTCCTTTGAATAGTGATGCTTACAGGGGGCAGGGAGGGGGAGTCATTCACCTTCAGGCCTTACATTACTGCAGGGATGTGAACCTGGTGTGACTGATCCACTGCCTCTATGCTCAATACTGGGATTGTTCCCACAGCTAGCCACTGCTCCTGAACCAGAAATTAACCTCCCTGAGTGTTCCTGCCACACTCCAGCAGCCCCAGGCAGTTGCAAAGGCATCTTCCATGTCTCCCAGGCATCCTGCAGCACTTCCCAACCTGGCTTAGGAGATCATCTGGGAGGGAAGGATGGGACAGAGGCAGAGGAGCCTTAGTGATGTCCCCAGAAGATGTTACAAATATAATTCAAAGCTACCTTGTACAGAGCATGGTGCCAGAAAGCTCTGCTGGGACAGGGGGCCGGCGTGGACAGGGCTGGTGACTTCCCAGGGTGACACACATGATGCCATGCTGATTCCCTCCCTGGAGGGAAAAATGGTGTTCTTGGTGACTCTTTACAGGGGCTTGCACAAAACTGTTACAGCTGGTAGTTGGTGCCCAGGGCTGCTAATTGCAGTCTGCCTGTTACCTAACCCATGACTCATTCCTCCAAGCAGGCAGCCACCCCCCCCAAAGGTACAAAGAAGGTGGGCTGGGGCGTGCAGGGCAGTGGGAAGGCATTTATGTTTGCCTTGGAGCCCTCTGCCCCGCTTCTCACCTGTGTCCAGAACAAATTAAAGCTGGATTTTGAAAGCCTCGGGGAAGACAAATTGGATAAAGAGAGCCTGGAAGAAGCCTGGAAGCAGGCAAGGCAGTGCCTCCTGCTGCTCAGCTACCTGAGCAGTGCCAACCTGCCTCCCAGCAACCTTCTTTTGCCTCCCTTTCCCTCCAGCTGATGGCCCAGGGAGGTGCTGGGGGACATGTTTCTTTGGGCACCAGCAAGTGCTAAGCTGGGAGCACAGCCTGACTGCCCAAAATGGGAGGGCTGGCTTTTTACCACCTTCAGCCTAGGCCATAGGGCTGGGGCTGGCTCTCAGTGACAGCAAGGGCAGTTGGAATTTTCAAGCCCTGAGTCAGTGCCTCATACAGAGTGTTTTTCCTGGATACTCAAGCACTATGTTTTTTCCTGCAAAGTTGCAAATTCTAATCTCCAAACCCATGACAGGATGGATGAGAACTTGTTTTGGGACTTGTCTTCTCATCAGCTCAACAAGAGTCCCACTTTGTTTGCCCGCAGGGCAAGTACCCTCCCAGGGGGCTGGCTGTGCTGGGATGCTCAGGCTGCATCCCCTGGAGTGGGTGGCACTTGGGAGCTTTCATCTGGAGCTATGTGTATGCCAGTTCCCCCTTCCCTGAGAGGAGAGTTGCATGGCTCCAGGGCAGACCTAGGATTTTGCTCTACATTTTAGTGACTGCAAGTTAAAATCTTCGTTTTCTTTCCTCCCCCCTTCACTGTCGTCCTCATAAAAGACACAGGCAACTGGTTTAGAGCCTGAAATAACACCTCACAGGGGACTCGTGAACATCAGCAAGTTAATCTTTGCTCAGAGCTTCAAAAGTGCATGGCACTAGCAGTGCCAAATCACAGGGGCAAGGAGGACACAGAGAGGACTTGACTGTGGTGCTGGTTGCCCATCTTCTCCCATTAACCTCAGAATCAGTGGACCCAGCTCTCTGCCTGACCACGTGCCCCATGAAGTCTCACAGAGCCACAGATTTCATTTTCTTCTTACATGCCTCAGGAAAGACCACCTACCACCACCTCTCCACGGCATGGGTATCCCGGCACCCCTTTCCCCCAGTGGGTCTGATAATGGCAATTGGTCAGGAATCATAGGTGAGCACTGCTGCAGCTACCCAAACCCTCTGTCTTCCCTCTGCCAGAGTCTGAACCCATGCTTGGCCCTATGTTAAGGTGAGAACCACCTCTTTCAGGGACACCATCCCCCCTTCTCTTAGCAGCCTGGCTGGGCTCAGTCTCCCTGTTGTCCCCCAGGAGGATGAGGTAACTGGCTTGTCACTTAACACTAATCAGGGCATGGAGGGATGTGAACCTCTAGGGACTCAGCCAGACACATCAAGTGAGCTTTTCTCTGACTTTTCTAAAGTAACCTGGCCAACATCAGCACTGGGGAGAGGCAAGGGACTGAATGCCAGGGAGTAAGTAGAAAAGAGAGGGGACTTAGTCTGTGGCACACTTAGCCTGTCCTCTACCCACACCTCTTGCTGCCCTACCACAGCAGATTCAGTGCTCCCTCCTTCCCCTAAAGGGCTGGCCTAATGGAGAAGAAAAATATTCCACTGTGCATCGACCATACCTTCCCAGTAACACACAAGCCCACAGCCTGCCACCCATTCCCATTATGAATGGTATTTAATTCTCCTTTACACACGGTTTGCCAATAAAAGGCTCCATTAATAATTTACAAGCAATAAAGAGTACAGCTCCTATAAAACGAGGGTTTGTTGCAATCTTAGTGTCACTCCAGCCGCAGTGAGGCACAGGCATATAAGCCAGGCTCCCTGTGCCCTGGGGCCAGAGGTGAGGTAGACAGGGGAAGAGGGGAGGCAGAGCACACGGTGCCACAGGGCAGGGGAGATGGTGGCGATGGGAGAAGGACTTCAAATGTGTGTGAGAGATGCTCCTACACAGCCTGATCCCACGCTTTTCCCCTGCGTTCCCTATCTGTCATCTGACCACGTACCAGAGACAAGGGCAGCCCAAGGTAATGGGGAGCAGCCCAGGAAGGCGGCTTCCACCGTGATGGCAGAAGACATCTCTCCAATAAAATACAGAAGGCTCAGATGGGGGAGGCAGTACATGTTACTTCCCAGTTCTTGGTGGCCCTCAAGGGGACCAGAAAGGCTACCCTTGGGGGCCTTTGCTGCCAGCATCCCCTTGGGGGGGAAGAACACACTACCTGGAGGGGCTCAGGGAGGCAGGGACCTCCAAGAACAGCTCTTAGGGACAGTAGCTGGCAGTACCCGCTCTGCTATCCCTAGCTCAGTCATTGCCCTCCTCAATCCACAGCGGGCGGGTTTGCTCCTGAAAGATGCATCCACGAACAACCTTAGGCAGCTCCTCAGCATGGGTCCAGGCATGGGGCTCCACACGGGCCCAGGAGCACGGCAGAGTGTGGAGAGCCTGCTCCACACCACGGCACACCTTCAGCACCTCAGAGTCCCGCTGGCCCGCCTTATCCAGCAAGCTCCTGGGGAAAACACAGGGACAAATGTTACCCTTGGCACAGAGAGATGGGGTGACAAAACCACCCAGGAACTCCCTGACATGTACAAAAAGCCAGTTTTCCTGCCTTTACTCCCCTCATAGCAGCCAACCCCAACACACATATCAAGTGCTCTCACCTGGTCCTTGTTCTCCCTCTGAACAGAGCCAAGCCTCTGGACATCTCTCCTCCCGTGATACCCTTCATCCATGCCACTCTGTCTTTTCTTACCTGAGTCCTCTAACGTTCTTCTCAGTGACCTCGACATGGATAACGATGGGGTATATTTCACTTTTAATTAGATCCCTCACACCCTGAACTCCCAGCTGTAGCAGGCAGTGTTTATTCTGGAAGGGAAATTGAATAGATTTACTGATTTAAATGGAGAAAAAATAACCCCAGCCCCTGACAGTTACATTAAATCAAACCCCATACTGTGTAATATCATTGCTTTTCCAATACTAATTCCATTAAAAGTGAGATTTATGGACACTATCAAGCGGGAAGGGGAGAATTAAAGAGCAGGGTCGCCCATTCCATCACTGCCAACCTGGCCCAAGAGCCCACCGGACCCCTCTCTCAGCCACAGCCCATCTTCACATCCCCTTTGTCATCGCTGTCACCCACAGCCTCACACTTCTCTGTCTGCCCTGAGCAGAGCTATTGCCACTTTGGTGAAGATGAGGAATGTGAGAGCAGGCAGGTCATTTCTGCATATGGCATGTCCCACCACCTCCCCCACGAATCCTCATTTGCCATTTATTTTATCTGAGCTCATCAGAGACTCAGGGAAGGAAATGTCCGTATCTGCTGCTCCACAACTCCACAGCACCTGGATCTAAAACACTCTCCAAATTACACAGCCCCCAAGCAAGCAGCTCCTTCTCTATCACTACACCACTCTCCCTCTTCCCCTGTTCTCCTCTTCTCCAATCTGAATGAGGTGCCCCATCCTAGCTCTCTCTCTGCAGACAAAAAGCTAATCACCTTCTCCATCGCCTCCCGGATCGTGCGGATTTGCCAGCTCTCCCTTGGGTCCTGCGGGGCAGTTCTAGACACAGAGTACTCCTGAGCATGGGTAGCGCTGGGATCTCCTCCTGCCAGCTTCTCTGCGAGCCAAGAGGAGATATGAAAAGGGAGACGTCAGTCTTGCAATACTTTCTACCTCTGATCCTGCACGTTTGCTGCTGAGCAGGTGCTTACTGAGTCCGGTGTTTATGGATTCTGGAGAGCAAGTCTAATTATACAACATTATGTGCTGGCATGGATCTTCTGCAGCTTTCTGGTATGGAACAAACAAGATATCACAGCTGAAGACACCTTTCATGGCAAGAGTAGCACCTTGTGTTGCACCACAGCAGCCTAAGCTGGCTCACGGACATTATCCACCCTCCTCCCCACTGCTTCACCATCCCAAGCCTCCCAACAGTGTATGGCAGAAAAATAACCACTCTCTTTTGCCAGTTAGTTTTTCTGCAGGATTTGAGAGCTACATGGCCTCATAGATGGCTCCAGTGAGTAGCACAGCTGTGGGGAGGTAAGAGGAATGTGCATCCGGGCATGGAGAGTAGGAGGAAGATGGGGAGCAAGTTGAACCTCCTTTTGCTGGTGGCAGCCTGAGCCACTTCCCCTGCTCAGAGGCAGAGGGAGAGCACCCAGCAGCCGAGCCAGCGCCAGGCAGGAGAGCAGCAGAGGTGATGCTGAGACAGAGAACTGCAGGCAGAGCTGGCAGTACAGCAAGCTGCAGTGTGGTCAAAGCAATGACTGCCAGATGCAGTAACTCACAACAGAAGCTGACACAATGCACACCTGGCTTGGGAGCCACAGGCTCTGCAGCCCAGTGTGGCTGAAGCAGGTGCTGGGCTTTACCTGCTGACCATGCTGCTCTAGGCAGCTGCTCACACTGCCACGGAAACACAAGGAGGGAATATAATAAGGCTTTTAGGAGCTGCTCATTCCTAAGATAGAAATAAAGTGATATATTTAGGAGAAGGCATGTTTGGAACTGGGTACAGAGCACGTTTCAGTTATCCCAAGGCCCAGGCTGGCCGGGCATCCTCTGCTACCTCTGGCTGGTGGCACATGTACTTCCTAGGTAGACATGGATCCTGCAAAGCCCTGTTTCCTTTGCAGGCAGCAGGCTCCTGTGGAAGATCAGCTGGCTGAGGAGTTCTTCAAAGGAAAACAGAGGCAGCAAAGAAAAGAGATATGGCTTGGGTCTCATAGATTACTTTCCTTCCCATGAAGCAGGCAAAACTGGCAGGGGGGGATGGTTTTCACCCTCAGTGTAAATTCCCATCTGCAGTAAAGGCATCAAAGCAGGTCCCCATGCAATGTGAGGGGGACCCTGCAGAGGGCTCAGCAGGACGGGATACATGGCCAACTCACTCAGCTAAGAAGTCCAGTGGCCAAAATTTTCAGAGCCATGCTTTTTCAGCAAAACAGAGATTTTTCAGTACCTTCATAATCACCCCTCCAAAAAATATACTGGCCCATTTTTCAGTCCTGCAGTTGGCAAAGGAAGAACTCAAAACACTGGGAAAGGAGAGCAATGAAGAAGTGAGGAGCAAGAAGGAAAGAGGGAGTTGTCTTCTTTGGGCAACATCTTAGCTTCCCACTGTATGGCTAAAAAGTGGCAGGAGAAAAAAAGGGAAAGTAGGCTTTGGAGGTAGGAGACTCTCGTTCTTTACCTCATTCAGCCACAGGCTACTAAAACAGCCCTGGATGTGCCAACCACTCATTTGTGCCTACCTGCTGGGCACACATGGAAGTCCAGGCGAGAGGTGGGCAAGTCCAGCAGGTTCCTGATGAGCCGTGGTACAATGCAGTTTGGTGACAGCACCACAGGACGGGGTGCCTTGACCACCACAGGGCGCACCAGGCTGTAAGGCTTCAGGTTCATGTCTGGGTCTGGCAGACAGGAGCGAAGAAGAGAAAGCCAAAGGTGAGAATGAGCCTACAGATCATCCCATTCTTCCTGTGCCACCCCCTCATCTTGAATTATGTAGGTACCTACCAACCATCTCACACCCCAGGAAAGATCCTACCCCAGTTACAACATTTGCTCATGGGCAGATACCCTAGATGTGGATCCTCTGCCCATTTCCTGGGACTCCCTTGAGTTACACACCAGTTTATTCTCCATAAAAAGTTAGATGACCCCAAGAATGACAGCAGCAATGGAAAGCCCCAGAAAACCAGAGGAAAGGGGCAGAGACTTTAAATATGCATAAACTTCTCAAAATTCCATTAGCAGAGTTATAAGAGGGATCCTGGGCAGAAAGACTGAGGCATCTCAGATGCCAGTGTCCCTTCAGTGCCCACAGGGCACAACTGGGTCTCCAAGAATGACAGGGCAGGTGCAGGGCTAACAGCTCACCTGAGCAGGGGTCCAGCCACAGCTGCTGAGGGGGCTGTTCTGGGCTCCTCTGTGGTTTGGATTTCACCAAGCGCAGTTGGTCCAAGGCCCGTTTCTTTAGCTGAGGAGAAAGTGAAGAGCATAAGGCTGAGAACATTGATCTTTTCACACACACACACACACAGAACTGGCTGTAGAACACCCTCTGGCAAAAAGGATGGAGCACTCTTACAAAAAGTATGGGCTTGGATCTGCTGCCCATTGGGTTCAGCCTGAGATGTGGGGAAGTGGTAGAAAAGCAGCCACAGAGCAGTAACACTGCCTGGGCTATAAGCCCCTGCTTTGCTTTCTAACCCATCTGCCACCTCTGTATGGGTTGCTTTACCAAAAGAGTGGGGCAGATTGCATGCTGAGGTGGTGGGATGGCTATGAGCACACACATGGCTTTCATTGCCTGCTTCTTTGGCTTACGTTATTTCTGTGGCCTCTCTGCTGCCCAGGCATCTGGCCCTTCTCCTGGATCTTCAAAAGCTGGTGAGCCCTGAAAAGACAGAGAGCTTGCACTCAAGCAACTCCAAAGGCCCTAGGGACCATAGCCTGCTGTGATCTTCTTCACCGGCCCTATAGACCTGCTGAAGCATAGGCATATCATTCAACCTCCCGGTCTCTCAAGGGCTCCCAAACACTACCACGCTGGTCCCCATGCAAGGCTTGGGCATCCCACACCATTGAGAGGCCAGTCTGCACTCCTCATGACTGTTAGGGGATGCTCACCACAGATAAATGGAGCAGGTACCCCCTGCCTTCCTCCTCACCCTAGTTACCTGCTGTAGTTGGGCACTGTCCCCTTGTCCAGGTCCCGCATGGTCAAGGGATCAACACGCGAGCAGTACCACTCCAGACGCCCTTTGTGCATGGTGTCCGTGACATGGAGGATCTCCCGACACTTCACACACAGTGCATACGGGTCTGATGGCTCCAGGAGGGACAGGTTGGTGCGTACGTAGAACGAGTCTCCAGAAAACTTCTTCCCTTCTTCCAGGGCTTCTCGCAGAGGCTGGTATCCTGGAGCACAAAACATGGGTCACCACAGGTGGTGACACAGGAGACAACCATCAGCAATAAGATAGGCCAGTCCCCAGCACAGTTGTGACACTAAGGATTGGGGTGGGGGGGTGCAGAGGAGGCAAACAGACAGAAGGTCTGTACCTCCATCCCGTAACTCAGAGGATGCACAAGTCACACCAGACAGGGAAAGCTACTGGAGCTACGGCCAACCCGTGTCAGACATGGTGGCCTAGGACCAAACAGGAGAGGAGAGAGAATAACTGAGATTTATCTCCAGGGCTGGGTGGAAGATCTAGAAGGGGAGGCAGAGAGCTCAGGCTCAAAGGAGACCCATCTGCTAGCACCTTACCTTCCAGGTCCAGCTGAAAGATGAGACTAGAGGGCTCATCCCAGTGCAGCAGGCTCAGGTAGGCAACCTCCCGTGTGCAGTTCTCCAGGGAAAGCACCTCTTCCTTCAGCGATGGCACCCTCAGCTAGCAAGGACCCAATGCTGTTAATCATAAGGTCTGGAAGAGCAGGCTCCCCCCAAGCTTCCTCACCCATCAGGGTTACACAAGAAATGTTACAGAGTAAGACCGGTCTGGGAAAAGCTACACCCGAGGGCAAGGCATCCTCAGTCTGCCTCTGGCTCCCTCTTCTGCCTCTGAAATACCTGCTGTCGGCCACTACCCAGTCTGGATGCTGGACTGCCATGAATGGAAACGCGTGTGCGTGAATGCGTGTGGGAGCAGGAGCACTGGTTTGTTTTCAGTTACAGGTGGGATATTAACTCAAGCAGTGTAGCTGTATTTCAAGTGGTGTCATTCTTAGCAAAACAAATGCCCTTCCTTCCCTCCAGGAGTTTTCTTCAGAACAATTATTCTCTGTAGCTCAGGAGGGTCACAAAGGTCTGAGAGATCGTGCTCCAAAATTGATTGCTTTGCAATGGGCATGTGCAGGATGCGAACTGCTCTGAAAACCTAAAAGGTGAAAGACAACTCCAGGGACACACACATCTTAATCGTGTGACTCCTTTTTGTTTCTCCCCACCCACAGCTCAAGGAAGTGTTTCAGAAGGTCTCAGCATTTTTATATGCACAGGTACACTTGAGTGCCATGAGACCTGGATGGGTGTTTGTGCTGTATAAAGCTCTAGGCAGGGAACAGTCCTGGGAAACAAGAGAAATGGAGGTGGACTTAAAGTTGGGTAGAGGTCAGCTTGCACTGGGGATCACTTCACACCCCTCGCAACATCCCAGGTGCCGTGCAAACCCACAAAGTTAGCCCTTCCCAGACTCACCTCAATAAGCCGGCACCCTTCCCTGAGTCCTGCATCCATGACCCGTGAGCCTGGCTTGACCCACTGGACATAAATCCCTGTCCTGTTCCCTCCAAGGATGGAGATGTCTGATCCAAGCCTCTTCTCCTGGGGTGAAAGGTTGCTGGGGTGACCCACACTAGTGAGCTGTACCACCAGTGACCTGGCAAGGAGAAATGCCAAGTCTGGCAACTGAAGTTTACTGCCTTTTCTAAGAACCAGTCCCCCATGCCTTGTGTCCAGCTACCTGGTATTTACTGCAGTGTAGAGCTCATGACTCACAGTGCACCAGAGCTTACAAACCCACACAGCCCTTTCCATCCCACCAGCCCCAACACTGAAGCCAAGCTGGGCCCTCATGGTCCTTTCCCTACCTAGACATATGCATGTCCAGCCCAGGGCAACATCCCCACACCCCTGCCATAACAAACGGGACAGTACAAGAAATTGAAGTCCTGCTAGGAAGCAAGGACTGTAGGGTCTTCATTTCTCTCCTCTCTTACTAGTGAGAAAGAGCCCGCAAGGGGAGAGGCAGAAAGGAAGGGTCTCCCAGGCATGGTCTCCTGACACCACAAAATGTCCCTTCAAGCAGCTGGCACAGCGTGCCTAGGTTAGAGAGCAGCAGTCACCTCCTGGTGACCTCCTTGCGGCTGGGAAGCGTGGACAAGCAGATCTCAGACTTCACCCTGGTGTAGTTGCTGCTGGAAGAAGAGGAGGAGGCCCCGAGCAAGGTGCTAGCAAAACTGCTGCCTAGGAAAGAGCAAAAGGGAGAGAGGGAGCATATCACCTCTCCTAACATTGCAGGGAGCTAATGTTCTCAGGGTGGCAAGGATCTGTCACCATCTCCTGGCTGTTTTCTAGCATCTGACTGGAAAATTGAGGCTGCAGGGAGGCTTTGAACAGTCACTCTCATGGGAAGGGCTTTCCAACAAGCAAATCTTCATTCCCTTTGTCAGCATTTTGGTCAGAAGGCAACAGCAGCCTGGGCCACCTGGATGTGCCCAGAGATCAGCCACCAGTGCCCACCATAGGACCTGCCAGCATCAGGAGCTTCACTCCAGAAGATTTACAACCCATCACCCAGGCAGTAGCAGACAAAGGGAATATCCAATAACAACCCAGGGCAAGGGCATTTACCTCTCCTGTTACCTACTCCCCCAAATCCACACCACCAACACAGCTTTCGATGAATAAAACAGAGCTGATACGCATAGCTACCTGCTCTGCAGAGGAAAAGCCAGCTTTTCCAGCTGCTGTGCCTAACAAGGCATGGGGGGGTGTGTGGGTCCATAGCACCCTGCTACAACTGCAGAGCCCTCACACTGAGCTGCACAAAGGTGTGAGGGAGGGTCAGTTGTCCAACCTCTCTCCCCACAGCTACCACTTCTTTTTAGCTAACCCCTTTGTGGAAAGCCCCCACCCTGGTACCTGTTCCATCTTCGATGCTGCTAAATGAGCCACAGGACAAGCTACAAAGGAAACACAAAATGGATCTGTAAGGCCGCAGCTTTTCCAAAGCCTGTTTGCATTCTGTTCTCAATCCCACCTCCACAGACTCCCCCGCCGCCTACAAGCACCCCCACAGCCAGCACACAGCTCCTAGCCAGCCTTCCCACTCTCAGTTCCCACTCCAGGATATCTCCTAACCGTGCCAGGCAGCTCTCCCTGGCCCCCACAAACCCCACAGAGGAGACCCAGACTCCAGTAGCTCCCAGCAATCACCTTTTGTAGGGCATGCACCTATCTTCCCGCTGCCGACGGAGGATGGAGCCAACGCAAGGAGGGAAGGGGAAGGTGGAAAGGCGGTTGATATCCTTCTCACTCTCAGGAGTCACGTCCTTGGGCAGAGCGAAAGAGAGATGCTTGCTAACATCAACCCAGCACCAACTCTCCCCTCCCATCAGGCCAGGTTGCAAACAGCTCCTCAGATACCACATCCATCTTTAGGGATAACCTACATCCTTCCAAACTCCCAGAGACACTTTGTTTTCCCAAGCAGATAGCTCAGATAGAGATCCATGGCTCTGCATCCCCATCTTTTTGCAATGTACAAGCTGTGCGAGCAGTAGCAGATGAAGAGAATATCTAATCTTGCCCTTATCACTTCTAGCCACTGAGCACCTAGAGGTGTGAGTAACCTGTGGGACTGCCCATTTTTGGGTGCTCTAGGATGATAGTTCAAGGAGTCAAAGGAAAGAACCTGACTCTCTTAAATACGTGATGTTGCTACAGGATTCAAAAGAGCTTGGATTTCTCCCCAAGAATGCATAGATTAAACAGTATTTTGGGGAGGATAATATATTACATAAGGCTGTTGATTTCTAGCATGTCATACAGGACAAAGAGAGTTTTCCTTCCCCCTCTTCCCCACTCAGCTGAGCACTGCACACTTTGCAGCATAGGCCAGTTTGTCAGAGACTGAGAGAGCAAAGCTTTACAAGCTAGATCGGTTCATGCCTTACATATGATCCCACGCCCAGCCTCCCACCAAGTCACAGCCCCATGAAGAACCCACTCCAAATGCCCCTCCTGAGTAGTGTGGGTCTCCGCTGCCTTCATGCTGAGGGTCAGCCTCTCACAGCCAAGCACTCACCATGCTCTGAACAGCTGAATCCCCTGGGAATGGAGTAACAGAAGTCCCCAGAGCATCCATGAGCCCAGTCGTAGTGTTGTCTATGAGACTCCAGGTGCTGCTGAGGTTGGAGCAGAGGGAGTAGGAAGAGCTGCACATCTGGGAGAGAAGGGACTCCATCATCCCATTATATCCCCCAGAAATGAGTTCTGACCCCTCTGCCTTCTCTCTTCCCTCTTCTTTCTAGCCACCCTCACCTTGCCCAGGATGCGGCTGCCTTGGCATCGCTGCAGCTGTGCCTCCAGCGTGCTGTTCAGCCCTTCTGCCTGGCTTAGCTTGCTTAGGAGTTCATCCCGCTCCTCCTCCAGGGCCCGCACACGTTTGCGGTACTGGTCCTTCTCAATCAGGCTCTGGGAATATTGTAGCTGTACCCCATCACGGCTCTGGATTGCCTGCAAGGAGCTAGAGTGAGAAAAGGCAGAGAACTCCCACCCTGGCACGGATGGACAAGATTCACTGGAGAAGGAAAGGGTATCCAGAGCAGAGACAAATGCCGTGCTGGGAGATGGAAAGCAATTTACCTGGTCCCGCTCTTTTTCGATCTCCTCCAGCTGCAGGAGCACTGTGTTCATACGATGCTTGTAGAGATCACAGTCCTTCTGCAACGTCCGGTATTTCAGCTGCAGATCTTCCACCTCCTGTAGGTACTGGTAACAGCAAGCAGCAAGCATTAGCTCTCCTGAAAGTGACTGCTGTGGCTTCACAGCCCCCTCCCTTCCCTCTCTTCCAGGCCCTGTTAGGTGTGCAAGGACGGGGAATGGTGATGGGGGCAGTGATGGATGCTCTACCTTATCCCTCAGCTCTTCAGCCCACTGCAGCTCATTCTGCAGGGAGTTGAGTTTCTGACAGAGATCCTGCCGGTCGTCTTGGGCTTCCTTCCAGTCATGCTCCAGGATATCCAGCAGGATCTGCTCAGAGCCTGGCACTGGACCCTCACCGGGTGTCTAGAAGGTGAGAAGGCACTGTCACTGCACCACAAGCACCAAGGGAGTACCAGACCAGGGCAATGACTGGAGGATTGGCACAACTGCCATCATCACTCCTGCATTGATCTACTGTGCACTCCAAGGCGCTAAGTCACACCTGTGAGCACATCCAAGAGTTACAGGGCTGGAAACAAGGACCCATCACTACCCAGACCCGGAAGCAATGGCAGCCACCACAGCCAAGCAATATGCTCAGAGGACAGGACAAGTCAGTCCAAAATAATGATTTCCCCCTCTTTCCAGTGCCTATGTAACCAGCACAGGGGGTGGCCCGGGAAAGGAGGTGACCTAGAGCCTGCCCTGCCCTGCCAGGTACCTGCAACATGCCCTGCAGCTCCTGCAGCGATGCCGTGAGGCGCTGGTTCTCAGCCCACAGCTCAGACACGGTGTCGGGGTGGCCCTGCTCCTCCGCCTCCCGCTGGGGTGGTGCGGATGCCTGTTTCCGCAGCAGGCTGCACTCCTCCTCTAGGCTGGAGACTTTGCATTTCAGCTGGTCCACCTGCAACCCAGGGAAGAAACACGGTCTGACACACACAGCCCTGCACCTCTGCCTTAGTGGGAGAGTGCAGCAGAGAAGGTGCTGGGCAGAAAACAGGCCTAGAGGTGAGTAAAGCAAAGGCTGGGCAACTATGTGAAGCAGTATCCTACTGCTGGGCCAGGGTTAACAGAACAGCTGCACAAAAAAGCTTTTCCCTCAGGGAAAGGAGAACAACGTACTTGCGTGAGCACATAAGAGTTTCAGGATCCTCTCTCGGTGCAACAACTTTCTCGCTACCCTGGGGCATCCCCAGTGACCTTGGACATGGTAGTCTATGTGTGGACATGGGACCTCTGATGCGCTGCCAGGGCCCGCAGTTGTGAGTGTCTCAAAGGCTCCTAGAGCAGCTGAGAAACAAATTCACAGCAGAAAAATCCACTGGAGGCTATTCAGTGTGGGGAGGCCACTTCTGGCCTGGGAAGTGTTTGAGGCTCAAGCTGCCAGAGGCTGCAGGGTACCACAGGGGCATTATCACACCCTGGCCTGCTTTCACACTCCTCCATCAACATGTCATGGGGGACAGTGGAGGTCAGTTACTGTTAGGAGGAAGAGAGGTCCTCACAGACCTATAACTGATTAGACTGATCAAAGAACAGGAGTTTTACATCTGAGTAAGGCTTTGAGAGGAAATGGGGCAAAGCCACCAAGAAGCACTGCCAAAATTGCCAAGGAGGGATTCAGGAACTGAATTACTTCTGTAAATCTGCATAAAAGATCTAGAATGACTTTTGGGAACCAGTCCTTTCTGAACCCCAGAGTCAGGAGGGGAGGGCAGGCTGCAACCCTGCTTCTAGGGGGATTTCTTCAGCCCAAGTTACCTACAAGTGATTCACCTCCCTTCTCCACAGAGGCCCCAGAGAGCTGGCATTGGCAGGAATACCAGATAAAAGGTAAGGGAGGATCCCAGCACTGGCAGAACAGAACGAATGAAAGGTAATCACAAGGCTGTGTGAGAGGTCCAGGCCCAGACTGGTAGGGGGAATGCCAGGAGGCAGCAGAGTACTGAAAAACGTCAGCTATTAATAGGTTCAGGGTAGGGCTGTCCTTGCCCAGGCAGGAAATGGGCGCATGTTTGCTGGAGGTGAGAGCTTGGCAGCTGGAGTGCAGTGTCACGAATTCCTTCAGCTATGCAGGGCATGAGTCTTACAAACGTCATGAGAGAGATGAGGAGGCGGTGGGGAGCGGCTGAGGGGATGGAGCCTGGGCCAAAAGGCTCCTAAGATCAGCAAGGTGGGCTGGGCAGCTCCAGACAGCACACAGGCACCCAGCACAGCTGCCTGCACAGCCACCATCCTCACTAGGGAGAGGAAAACACAAGCCCTTTCCCAGGGAAAAGGTAAATACAAGCACACAGCTCGACAGAATCAGCTGCCTGCCTGTGCCGCCTGGAGAGAGCAGGCAGCACAGGGCAACAAGTGCAGGAAGGAACAAACAGGGCATCTTGTGGTACCAGTGGCCAGGCTGAAAGCTGAGAGATGCCAGGGAAGGCATCACCCCTATTTCTGGCTCCTCTAGGTAACATACCTCCAGCTATGGCAGGAGCTGGTGGTGTATCTCCAGCTGCCCCAGGGTGGTGGTGAGCCTCCCACACTGTGCCCATGACTCGGCCTCTCTGCAGGGCACATTCCCATCAAAAGCAGGGGCATGAGCCCCAACACACGTCCCTCCTGCCATCAGCTCCTTCATACTCATGAGCCACCACGTGGGGACATCCGTGTGCATCCTTCTCAGCCGCCAGACCCCCACCACCTCCCACTGCCAACCCTTGCACTCCTCAGGATCATACCACCAGCTGCAGGTCCCTGCTTCGCAGCACGGCCATGTTCTTCTCCTCACAGAGCTGAGCATAGCGCATGGCCATCATGTAGTTCTCATCCTTCAGCCTCAGCAGCTCCACACTGTTGGAGTCCCACTCTTCTCTAAGCCGCTGGCAACGCTCCTGCACCTTGAGCAGCTCCTTCAGCTGCTGCTCCAGCCGGGTCTGCTCTTGCTCCAAAGCCTGGTTTTTCACCTGGAGCTGGTGTTCCTTCAGCAGGTGCTCTTTCCGTTGAGCCCTTACCTTCTTCACCTCCATCATCAGGAACTGAGTTAGTCCCTCGGGGCCTTCTTCATCTGGGGGGAGACAAAGGAGGATCTGTTCCTGGTTGCTGAAACAGGGGTAACCCCAAAAAACAGATTTGTCCAACACTGTCTTCCACCAAGAGGTGCCAAGCTCTCCTGTCAGTTTGCAGCCATTGTTGTCTCAGGCTTACAGCACCACAGTCCGTCACACCTGTATATGTGGCCCCCTTCCTGACAGTTGCAGAGCACAGAGCTGTAAGGGTTCCTCACACACCAGTAGCATGAACCTGGTTTTTATACAGGCACATGCACATGCACCTGCACAGATTTCTGGCCCTCCCCATGCAAGCAGCAACTGAAGGGAGAACAGAAGACCAGCTCCTACCCAGGATCATAGAGCAGCGCTGGGCTGGTTCCCTCCCCGTTAGCCGTGTGTAGTGCTCTGGGTAGTAGAACTCCAAGGATTCCAGGAAGGCTTCATAGCCTCTCTTTCCACGGCGCCGAAGGATGTCCATCAGGTAACCTGGAAAAAGGGAAGGAGTTAGGATGAATTCTGTGCAAAACAGAAAGAAAACAGCATAGCATAGCCCAGCTTCATGATATGAGAGTAGCATCTCTACCAGTTCTACTTCCATCCACAAAAATGGGACTGGCTAGAGGAGAGAATGGGGTGAGAGCACTGCCCTCATCTGTGTGTATGCAGGGGGAGGTCCACAGAGGATGAGAGGGAGGTCTGGGTGCAGAGCATCTCAGAGAACAACAAAGCTGAAGTAGCAGAGCAGTGGGAGGGAGCAGAAAGCCACCACCATATGCTGGGTACCCTTCACCGTGCATCAAAAACAGGTTGTTCCCACAAACCAGGCCACACTAAGTGCAAGTTTGTGTCTTCTCCCACCTGTCTGGTTGCTCTTGCAAGGGAATCGGCAGGAGTTCAGCACCTCCTCCTCATCCTGCTCATCTATCACGCGGCACTGGCGCAGGTATGGGGTGAGCTTCGCTGGGTTCAGGGAGCGGGTCAGCTGGTGTCGTGCACTCTCGATCTTCTCCCAGATGGAGTCTTCTTCCTCCTCCTGCTCTGAGAGGCTGCAGGCTCTGAGAGGGGCATTCTCCACGGCTGGAAGGATAAAAGGAAAGGATAAAATGACAAGAAATGGTGGAGGAGCACAGAAGGTGTGAGTAGGCATGGGAAAACATGGGTCGAGGTATGATTCTGCAAATGATTTGTTAGTCTTGCAAATGGGACTCATACATTGGAAGACATTTTACATACAAATCGGTTCAGCAGGATCTCGAGTGTCCACCTCGGGCCTTAGATATGCAGAAGGCAAGTGGTGCCTTAAGGGAGGAAGTCTACTGCAGGAAGTCCAGGGAAGATGACATCTTCATCCCTGAAGCATTCTTAAATTCCCCCCAACCATCACACATCATCCCTTTTTCCCCATCCCTGAGAATGGGAAATTCTCAGGACCAAGAGTTTTCACAGCCTGGGACGTGCTTTCTCATAGTGGGGCTGGAAAGGCTTGGGAATGAATCCCTCGGGATTCATTTGCCCTGTGTATGCCCCAAGCATCAGTGACCAAATTGAAGTTCTCAAGGGCACCATTCTAAAGAGCAGCTTGGCTACAAGAATTCGAATCAAGGGGGAATCACATAAGCATGTCTTTCACATATCTTCCACATAGCAGTATGGAGTCCTGAAAATACATAGCAACAAGGCAACCACTCTGCCAACCAAATAAAACAAGAGGGACCCTCAAGTCAATGGGCTGAAACCCCTTAGAGCCGTGATGAACCTGCTCCATTAAGTCCTACAAGCTGTGATGGAGCAGGTATGCGCAAGGAGCTCTCTCCCCAGCTGTGGATCAGCTCAACCAGTATTATCTATTTTCACTTGAGAAATAAAATCTGCTTCACAGGCCAGCACAAATCCTTTTAGCTGTCAAGGCAAAGCACAGCAAAGATCTGCTGAGACTTAGAAGCCGTCACTCCTCCAAAGCATGCATAGTCACCTGCCACTCTGGTGCTGGCATCAAATCCAGCTTTCATACCCTAGGCACACAAACATCGCTGGGGCGGTGTAGAGGTTCATGTTGCATGGGGGAAGGAAATGTCTCAATATTTGTCCTTTTCTTTGGCTTTTGGGGTTGTGATTTTTTCTCTTCTTGTGGTGACAATATCATGTTATTTCAGACAGACAAGTAGCACAGCAAGGAGGATGGCTGAGAGAACTGTGCAGAAGTTAATCCTCCAAATACAAACAAAGGAGGCTTGGGGTCTGGTGGCTGAAGAACATCAGGAAAAGAGAATCGTTGATTCCACAAAAAATACTCAAGTGTCTCATTTCCAGCATCTAAGAGCTTAAGAGCCTAAATACAGATACAGTTCTGGATTGTCCAAGGTTGAACAAAAACAGCGTTTCTTGCAAAAACTAAACTCTCATTTGAGACAGGGTCACTTGCCACATGGACACAAGTATGCAGGAGGAGGACGCAACGGAGGGACGCAACACAGATTGTCAAAACAGTTGCGCTGTTTTGAACTCCGCTTCTTGGCTACAGATTTATCACTATCAAAGTGTTTCTCCAAGAAACTGGAAGCAGCGACCAGCTTCTCGGCAGGCAGGCTCGGCGGACAGGGAGAGGCGGGAGGGTGGCGGGGGTAGGGGCGGGCAGAAGGTTCTAGGAGCCAGTACCCCCCTCGCTCCCGGGGTACCCCCCCTTCCCGCCCGGAGCTCCCCTCCCGCGGCGGGGCGGGCGGAGGGACGCAGCGCTTCCCTTTCGCCACTCCGAAGGCGCTGTTCGAGAAATGCCGAGCCGGAGGCCATTCCTGAGGAGGTGGCCGAGGAAGAGGAAAAGTGGCGCAAACATCCCTCCGACCACCCCCACCCCCAGCCCGAGCCCACGCGAAACCCACGCCCTGGGGCGATGCCGATGGGCGCGACAGCCGCCGGCTCCGCGGGAGAGGGGGCACAGTGGATCTCCGCCGCCCCCGGGACCCCGCTCCGGGGCGGAGGCTCGCCCCTTACCTGCCATTCCCGCCGTCGGGAGGGCTGCTTCCCGCTCCGCTCCTCGCTTCGCGCCGCGCCGCCGTCTCGCCGCCCGGCAGGTGTGTCTGAAGCGCTCTCCCCACCCCGCCGCACTTTCCCACCCTCTTTCCCTCCCTCCCTCTTCCAGCCGGCTGGGAGGGAACAGGCAAACCTCTGGGCTATGGACAGCCTACCTCTGCCCACCGGGGGTCGCGGGGGCACTCACCGGCGGGGCGGGGGCGGATCCCCGTCGGCCACTCCCGGTTTCTGAGAGCCTCCGGCCGCTCCTCACCTGGGCGAGCCGGGGAAGGGTTCTTCTCTCTGTGTGTCCCGTCCTTCTGACCCCCCTTGGTCCCCAGCCCGGGGATGGAGCTGCTCCCCGGAAGGATGTGGCTCGCTAGCCACTTCTCTTCCGAAACTCACCCGGCCTCACCTCCCGACAGACGGGCGGGAGAAGTGGGGGGTAACCGGCTTGGTCGGGGCTGTGCCCGGGTAGGATGGGCGGCTCTCTGGGCAACGTGCAGCCCCCCCCCCCCCCGCCCCAGCTCTTCCTGCAAAGAGGTTTGTAAAGAGGGGCTTTTTTTGCTTCAAGGGCTCCAGAAATTGTAGCCAGGTCACCCCAGGTGTAGAGCTGGCTCTGGATGGAGGGGGGATCCAAGCAAGGGGAAAAACTGAGAGTGCTGGAAAGAAGCCTGATCCAGGGCAAGAAAAGGTCCCACAGGCTAGATTTTGGTTCCAGTCCTCAGCTGTGTCCGTGGGTGGAACTGGGAGTGGAGGCACCCTGGGGCAGCGTGTCGGAGATGTACTCCAGGGCATGCAGAGGCTTGTAACCCCCAGCCTGACCCAGCACTGAGTTTCCCAGAGGTGGGATGCGGGAAAGCCTTTCTCTGGCCTGAATGGACTTGTATGTCCACACAGCATCCCAAAGAGTTTGCAGAGAGTAACCTCCAAATCTGCCATGTACTCAGTTGCTCATATCTGTGCATACCACTGGGACAGAGGGCTCTGGAGAGATGAAATTGGATACCATGGGCCAGTCCTAACATCATATGCCTCCCCCTTCGAGGCTAAGGTGTTTTTAATTTTCTCTAGCAACCCTATCTCACTCTTATTTTATCACTCTCAGCTGTGTCAGACCTCAGTGGCCAGGACAGACAGTGCAGGCTCTATGGAAGAAATTCCCAATGCAATGTCAAGCTCATAAGAAGGGGGAATTCCCCAATTTCACCCAGCCTTTGGGTCAGCCCACAGGGTAGCCCAGAGTACTGCTGAGCCCTATATTGGTCCTGCCCCTGCCAACACATTCCTGAAAGGGAGGTGCCCTCAGCACCCCAACAGTGCAGCTTCTAGACCTCGCCTTGGCATGAAAATCTTTCCTCCTTCAGATAAGTGAAGAAATGAAAGTTAGGGGAGTCTGGAAGAATCTTGAGGTATGAACTGGACTCTCTTCCCTAAAGGATTCCTGCTGCACCCAAGTTGAACCTCTTAATTTGTTTCTCCTCCAGGGCCAGTGGCAGATTCATCCCCTCTGGTCCCCACAGGCCTCCTGCACCAGCTTCAGTAAGGTGATTTGAGGGAAGAGAGGCTTTAGCAAGACCCTTTCCCGGTGCTGCTAAGTTCTTTCTAAGATCAAGCAAAATCACCACCTGAGAACTGAGAGTGTACCTGTGCAATGCCACGAAGCACATGGCCTTTTTGTTGCAAAATACACAAAGGTATTGAACAAACACCGGGCACACGCACACACGTGGGGCTCTCAGCAAACTGCTCTTGAATGGCATCCATCCCAACAGGCACTGGTTGACACCCTGAGCACATGAATTTTCTGTTGACTCACCCCCCCTGCAAGGGGTCCCAACAGCCCCTTCCCCTCCCTTGTAAGCCCAGCACTGCACAGCTTGTGCCCAAAGAGCACATGCTAACTCAGGACCACTAGCAGCAGTGCACTAGCAGCTCCTCTCTCCAGCCCTTACCTCCAGCCAGAAGCATCCAGCTGAGAGATCAAAAGCAAGTACAAGCAAGGCTGCCTGTTGGAAACCTGCTCTGACTCAGGCCATGTCGATTTTTGTCTGCTAGTTATTCTCTCACAAACAACCCCAGTCTCTCTCCCTCTCTAGTGAAAAGATTTCCTGAATTATGTGGTGATAGAAGATAAGATCTTCCCAATCCTAATAAAAGTCCCAAAGCAAGAGTTGGTTTCTCTCATTCACACAGAGAGAGACAAACTCAAGGCTAATGACAAAGAAATCCTCTTCCTCCACCCACCCTGACCCCACAGGCAATGGCTGCCATGCTTTGTGACTCAGAGCACTCAGACATCAGACAGAGCAGGTCCCACGTCAAGAACTGCTGAAGAAAGATCTTCACCCTAGCTTGCCCACAGAAGGATCTCAGATATTCAAGTCCAGGAAAAAATAAATAATTCAATAATTGAATGGTACCTCAATAAGGACAGGTCCTTAGACTGACTAAATGACTAATGTCCTTTATTTTCTTACAAGCTCCACTAGCTATTCTCCTTCATGGAGAGTCTCTGAGCTCAGCAGGTACCCTAGGAGCCAGCAGACCACGCCTAAAGGCTCTGTTGGGTAGGTGATCCCAACAGATCAGACAGACAGTTCCTGAGAGGAAGAATATGTTCCATGCCTGTTTTTTGGCCAGGGTGTGGAGGCACAGAGATGCAAAGCTCACCCTTTTTAGGGAAGCTGCAGTCGTACAAGACAAACCCAATTTGTTGGAGATACACAGTCCCATCAGACTGTACCTGGCTCACAGCCAGGTATCACAGTTTTATCACAAAATAGCTTTACCAGTAGCAGTCACTTTTGTGCTGGCACACATTGGTGTGTTTGAGTGTGTTTTTTGTTGTTGAGTTGTTGACTGGGTTTGTTGCTTTTTTTCAAGTCCTATCCAAAATAGTCACACTGGTGAAACTTTCCAAGCCACATCAGCTCACACAGGAAACCTACGACAAGCTAGCAAATGGTGAACCCCATGTCCTTTCCACCACCAGAGGAAGGGCTTAGCACACATGGCCCACAGAGTGTGACAGGCTGTTGGGTTTTCTGCAGGACCTTGCGGTGTGAGGCTGACTGATGGCACTAAGAGGTCAGTGGGATCCCTCCAAGGTGAGTGAGCCAGTTCTGCTCAGAGCAGGGCTGAGTATGCCACAGTACTGCATTGTTTGCCCCCTCCTGGAAACAGCTTTAGGAAGGGCGGGGAAGGAATTCAGTAAATTCCTGATTGTGTGGCTAAAATGCCGTCAGCGTAAAGGTCAAGCTGCAGCTACAGATGCTGAGCTTAGATGCTTCGTAAAATCTTACCCTGGGTTTTGGGAAGCACAGTATCTTTACTGTGATACTGCCTACCCACACAGTGTCCATAATGTGAGCTACGCAGAACATCTTCAGCGATGAAGATTCCTTGCTTGGTCTTTTTTTTTCCTAATAAAAATATGCCGTTCTTCTTGCAGCCTGGTGATTTGCAAAGACTTACAGCTTCCAATGGAGTTTTAGGGGGAAGGTTTGCTAAGGTCTCCAGGGTGTTTTCCCAAGTCAGCTGGAGGAAGCAAGTTTGAAATAATCCCCCTAATAATAACTTCCACCCTGCAATAGCTGTCCCAACATGATTTGGTGTAGTGAAAAAACTCTCTACAGTTTCTGTTCCTGTGTGGAACAAAAACAAATGCCAAAAATGCAAAAGAACTTGTGAAACAGAATTATCGACTCCAGCCTGATCTAATCGGCTCATACGCTGCTTCACACCAGATTAGTTAACGCACATGGAAAAAAACCCTTTTCCTATGACACTCATCAAACTCAATATTTATATTAACAACCTTTGCAAGGACTTTGACTGTCTTCTCCTCAACACTTTTCATAGCAGACTTAAGACTCCTGTGGCATACTGAGAGTGGTTTATTCCCTTCACAGTGGTGACTGCAGAAGGGAGGAGAAATGAGGTCCCCCCTCAAAAAAAATTAGTGGCCTTTATAGCAGGAAGGAAATGCATGTATCTGTGTGTGGAGATAGCAAAACAAGCAAATATTTCCTTCAGCATTCCTCCCCCTCACCACAGGAACACACCCATTGCCTGGAGCTACAGGAGGCAAAAGCATGTGGGATCTTTTTGGTAAGGTATTGGCAACACATCTCTGTCCTCATTAGGGCATCAGAGGTGTGCAGGGTGGCAAGGAAGACCTGAATTAGAACAGAATGATGGGATTAGAGTTACTGGGATGAGCTTTCTCACTCCAAAGCTGCCCACCTAGCCCTGGCAAAGGGGTTCCAACTCAGCAGGGCTGAGCCTGGAAGTCTCGTGCTTGGCTGCCACCTCAGCAGCTGTTGCCTTACTCTTAAAGCATTATCCCTACTGGATTGGTCCCAGCTTTTTTTTCCCTCTGTCTTCAGAATATGGGCCAGCTGGGAGTCCATCTCACTGCTCATTGTGAATCCAATTTGGTTGGCTGCTTCTGCATCACACTTCACAAGAGGACCACTAAAGTCTGCCCTCCACTGTGTAAGAAGGGTCTAAACACACAGAGGTTACAGTGATACAGGGGAGCAGTGTCTGCTCTCTCCAGATGTGACCCACACTGTTTAGAAACCAGGAGTGAATTCAGCTCTTCAACAAAGGACCCGCCTTTGTTTTCTACTGGTGTATGTTCAAGCAGAATTTGTTTCTCAGGGAGGAGAACCACATGGACTGAGGATGTACACACAAAGATGGGTAAATCACACCTGATTTGGGAAGAAAACAAATGACTGTCCAAGAGGCAAGGTGATGGGGGTTGGGGCCTAGAGAAGCAATAAACCCAGCGGCATTTCAACTGCAGCAGGCAGCAGCTCACCAAACCCGCCCCGTTTTCCTTAGTGCCTCCTTGCACGCCAAGGCTGCAGCCACCAGAGGTCAATGTGATCACACCAACCTCACCCAACCGTTGGGTGCTGCACAGAGCCCCCTTTGAAACTGGGACGTCAAACAGAAATATGAAGTAAGAAGTGTTTTCCACCTTTTAGGACAAAATTTTGGGGCAGATTTGCATGTAAACCAACATTCAAAGCATTAATCACAGCATGACCTCATCACTATCCTGGAAAAAAGGTCTTGAGAATAAAGATCCTGTTACTGCCACCAAGGGATTAGCTGCTCAGCTGGGAGCTCTGCTCAGCCTAGTTCAAAATTATTCTGGTCCCTCATGCAGCTTCAACAGGAGGAAAGGAAGAAGCATAGATAGAAAACACCGCTTCCATCTTCCCTTCCTTGTCTCTGTGATAATCAAAGTCCTATATGGCTCCTCTCCTGGGCTGGTACATAAGCATGCCCCACGGTGTTTGGCTGCCAGACTTCCCTGAGTCACTGTCAGGCTGAGACTGGCCAGATGCTGATGGAGAAGAGGCAGGAGGGGTCATACCATCCCACAACACTCATTAGACTAAACATGTGCCATACCAAGGAAAGGGACAGGATTCATGTGTCAGGGAAGGAAGCTCCTGCTCTTTCAGACTTACCAGCAAATTTGCTCCATAAGCAACAGATAACATAAATGAAGTCTCAAAAAACTCCCTTCTGCTGCAATAGTTGAAGCTTTGAGGGTGCGGGTTGGTGGTGCATGGGGGAAGGCATGTTGGCTTTCCAGTCTGCAGTACATCAAAGCTCCAGCAGCCACTGTCAGAGAGCAGATCCTGGTTCACCTGTGAACCTGGTCTCGTAGTTCATGGTTTGGGAAACCAGCCCAAGCTTGGTGGTTTTCTAGTCCCAGGAATACCTGACTGTTCTTGGAGGGCAATGCAGTGGCAAGAGAGGGAGGCATGCTGAGAATTCTCTGGGGTTTCAGTAGGTCAGGACTACACCAGAACCTTTTCCCCTTGACTGGAGAGCAAACCTGTCCAGGAAATGGACAGAGAAAAGAGCTGAATTCATGCTAACAGGACAAAGCCTGTCTGGAAAGGGCAAAGAACAGCGAAGTGCCACCAGCACTTGTAACACTGCTCCAGGGCCATAGGGTGGCACCACCGCACCATCCAACCCCGTGGGGAAGAAGGTGGTTGGGCAAAGCCCAAACGCTTTGGGTCAGCGTGGCCTTAAACTGAAGCCCTTGCAAAGGAAGGAATGTGAGGAGCCAAGGGCTGTGCCTGTTCCTGCCACGCAAACCTGCCAGGGCTCCTTACTCGTAACTGCTGAGGCCTTTCCCAAGCCTTTTCATGGAATAGCTTCAAACTGACAGAGGGCAGATTTAGATTAGGGAAGAAATTCTTTGCTGTGAGGGTGGTGAGACACTGGAACAGCTTGCTCAGAGAAGCAGTAGATGCCCCATCCTTGGAAGTGTTGGATGGGGCTCTGACCAACCTGGTCTAGTGGAAGATGTCCCTGCCTATGGCAGGGGGGTTGGAATTGGGTGAACTTTAAGGTCCCTTCCGACCCAAACCATTCTGTGATTCTATGATTCTGTGACCTACACTGGGCCCAGCCATTCTTATCCTACAGCTGACTGAAGATTGCTGCTGCACTGAGCCAGACCTGGGCTTACCTCTGGGACAGCAAAGGGGCTATAACTCCCCTCTGCTCTTCTAAGTGTTGTCTAATGGTGTGTCCTCCAGGGCATCTGTCAGAGGTGGCACAGAGCACCCCTCAACCCATGCTTAGTGTGGGCCAAGGACTGCAAACCAAAGCTGAGACACAACAAATTTGGTACAGATATGACCTAAGCCAGAGCAGTTAGGTACCAGTGGTGTAGACAAGAGCACAGTGTCTTGGATCTCGTTTCCTCTTCCACATACCACCATGGCCACACTAAATGCCCTGCAGGATGTGACCCTAGATAATGTGTGAGGTCTTGCAGCCCTTCTGTCTGCTGCATGGGATCTGTGCTGGAGCTATTGTGGCTGAACAGGCTGCGATTTGTAACCCTCCCCTAGGCACCCCTCCATGCCTGGCACTCCCAGAGCTCCCCATTCCTCTGTCCCAAAGCTAAAATACCCAGCTACCTCCTCGTCTTGGCCTGAGTGGCTCTTTGCCCTTCAGACCATCCCAGAGACCAACATCAGCAAAAGTCAGAGAAAATCACAGGAGGATCAAAGCCTGGGGTGTAGCAGGAGCTGTTCCTCGCTTCCCAGGAAGCTAACTGCAGCCTCCCCTCTACACCAGAGGTTTTCAAAGCCCACGAATGTAACTCTAGCCCTCCCTGGAGCTGGATGCCTGTTTCCCCTGGGAAGAAGTCACACCCTGCCCCATAGATGCGATCCCTGGGCTAAGAGCCACAGACAGTTGCTTGCTGGAGCTCACCCAAGAGCAATGAGCTTTCCAAGTCCTTTCCCTTTCTTGGGGGTCTGGTAGTCACATAAACAGGAAGAGCCTGGCCCTCTCCCTCCGCCTTCCACAGCTCTGCCTCCCTCCCCTCCTCTTTGGCGGACGCCACATGATGCAAGCCCAGCGTTGGGCTGCTTGGCCTCCACGGGAGGAGCTGCCAGCTGGCCCCTGACCTCCAGGCTCCGCATTTCCTGTGGCAGCCAGGGAGGGAGATGAGGCCCCTTCTTCCAGACGCTGGGGCTGGGCGTAAAGGGGCCTCTGTGGGCCGGCCTGTGGGGGAAAAGGAAAGGTCATGGTGGTCCTTTGACAGCAGCAACCCGAGGTCGGAGGAGGCAAAGATGCCTGCTGCCCTGGTAGAGCTGGGAGCATTGCTGGGACAGAAACCTCCACCCTAAATGACAGGGTGAGGGCCATGCTTATTTTTAAAAGCTTTGTGGCCTTTCTTCCTAAAACCAAAGGCAGCCACACCAGGTCTGGGCTGCTGCCCAGGAGGGACCAGAGCCGGTGCCTGCAGAAGTGTGCAGCTGCAGAGCTCAGTGCTGCTAAACCCAGCCGCAGGAATATGTGCCCATCCTAAAATGAAAAAGCTGGACTGCTGCCTAGGAGGGTGTTACCCCTTTCCCCCAGGTCCTTCTAGGGAGGACTAAGTTGAGACAGGCATCCCCTGCCCCTCCACACATCTCCCATGGGTCATTATGGGGAACAGGACTGAGATCTGCGGAGGGAAGCAGAAAGAAGAACAGAGCCTTGCTGAAGGCATTCAATTTGAGAGGTAGGTCCCTGTTTCTGGGGTCCCCATCCATGCTTGGGCTCTGTGCCAGCCCTGGCTTTTAAAGACCCAGGAAGCTAACCAGATGTGATGCCCACTCTTCACAACCTGGCAGGAGGTGCCAGATGCCTGGGGAGAGCAGAGAGGGGGGATGGCATCCCAGATGGAAACCTCTGGTATGCCTCTGTGTTGATCTTCACTCTGCCCCGGAATGCGCCCGCCAGCAGCATGTGGGAAAGTGGAGTCAGCAGAGACCTTGGATGTGTCAGCTCCCCGGCTGAGTAAACAAGAGGAGCCCTGGCAAGCATTCAGCCCAAGTATCCAAGACCTTGAAAAAAGGGGGTTGGAAACAGGGAAGTTCTTCTGTCCCCTCCTTGCTCACCCCTTGCAAAATATGCCCTAACCTCTCCCCTACCTCAGGTGCTACCACCTCCTCTCACCCCTAGCAAGCCTGGAAAAGTGTGGGGAGAGACTTTCCCTGCAGCATTTCCAGCACCATGCTGTCAGATCTAACATCCAGGAGAGACACTGACACAAAAGGAGGGTCTAGAGAAGAAAGAGGTGGGATAAAAGAATTTATCGCCCCCCACCATGCACGCATATCCATGCCCCTTGGCTGTCTCCCAGACAGCAGGGAGCACAGGGCATGGAGAAAGCTTCTACCAGCAGTACTGGCACTGCCTCGGGAGCACAGTGACAGCCAGGACAGAGGCACAATACAGCTCCCAGATAAATACCTCCCTGACCCCAGCTGGGGACATTCCCACTGGGGGAAGCAAGCTCCAACCACACTCCAGATTTCATAGGCTCAAGGAGAGGCTGCAAAACAGTGCATTTCCCAGTGCTGGTTGGAGACATGCTCCCACCGCTCTCTGAGTTTCCAGTATTGCCTCCCTTGTCTCCTCCATAAAGTGCATCCACCGGAGTCAGTCTCTCATTCTCTCTCCAACTAGGCACAGGAACCTGGTTTTGAGTCTGGAGAAGAGGAAAGGGCTGGGAAAGGTCCCCCTGCATCCCACCATTGGACCCCATCATCTTCTGAGGTAAAAACTCCTGCAGCAGTGGCACTAGGAGGTTGTGCTCGCCTTCTGGCCACCATCCCATGTCCCCCCTATCGCTCCTCGGCAGGCGCAGACTCCCAGAGAATGAGCCATTGTTCCCCAGCCCAGCAGCCTCTTCCTGTCCCTGTAGGGTTGTGAGACAAACAAAAGCAGAGCCAGACGCCATGGGGAGAAGGCTGGACCTGCTCCCCTCCTCCAGATCCCGCAGCAACCCCACAGGCAGGCAGGCAGACGGATGCCCGCCTTGGGGAATGGGCAGGGACACCCCTATTTTTAGCTCCCTCTGCATTCCCACCCCCTTCCTTCCGTGGGCCAAAAATACACAGGCTGGATGGACAGGCAAAATCATTATGATGAAAGAGCTGTCCAGGCCTTGTATCCAACCATTCCCCTGGTTTTCACTTCTTCCCTTTGACCAAGACACATTCCCCAAGCATAGTCCCCCTCTCCCAACACGGATGACTTATCTCTTCAGCCCCAGCCCTCATTCCCTATATCCTCACCTCTTCACACATCTCGCCCTTCCTTATCCCTGCACCCCGCTCCCCTTCTGCTCTATGGATGCATACCCCATTCCTTGACCATCCCCTCTCCCATGCCACACCAGCTCTGGGACCTACTCCCTTCCTTTGAGATCTCCCAGCTCCTCCTTTCCCCAAAACACCTTTTCCCACCTCCTCACGCAATTCATCTCCAAAAGGGTCTTTCCACCTAGAGGCCCTCTGTTTTCTGCTCCTCACCTCCATTCCCTGTGCTTCCTCCTTCCCAATCGCATCCCTTCTACCCTCAGCATCTCCCCCTTTCTCTCCCAGTCCCAACAACCTCCCTCCCAGTCCCAACAACAAGCTCCCTCCAGCCTGCAAAGGCTTTAAACTCTTGCAGATGTGCTCCCCCTTCTTATCCTGCCAAAGGAACATATTTGTGGGGGGGGGGGCAAAGTGACCCCCAGATGCCCACACACACAGAGCTACTACTCCAAGCACCAAACCGATATCTAAGCCCTCTCCCCAGTCCCTCCTGCATAAACTTTCACAAGGTCTATGAAAAGTAACTGGAGAATCAACTGGGGGGGGAAGGGGGTGTTCTGGGGAGATGTAGTCTGCATACGTAAATATAAATATTAATACATATTTACATCTCCTTTCCTAGAACCTGAAATCACAGAGGTGTTTCCAGGCCACAGGCAGCTGTTCCTGGATTGCTTCTGGTTTATATAACATCCTCCCTCCCCTCCCAACCACGTCCCAACCCCCCCTTCCCTCTCCTCTGTGCCCAGGGGAAAGTCGGAGGGAGAACATCAATCAGTGTATGTCCTGGGTCTGTCCCTCCATCCTCTAACCCACAACACCCCTACAGAACCCCACATCCTTGACCAGCAAACAGGACTAGCATCCCAGGATGAAGTTGGGAAGTCTGGGGGGAGGAAGAAAGATGAAAACATTTGGGATAGGAGGAGATGGGCAGAGGGAGGGAGGCAATCCGCCAACAAGCCTGGGAACTCATCCGTACCTCCTCCTGGGCTTTGGCAAACCCTGAGACTTTGAGTTCCCAGCCCAGCTCCCCAGGGAAAAGCACACATTCCCCCTTTGCAAATCCCACAAGCGGGACGTGGTCAATCCCATTCCTTCAGCCTCCTACTGCTCCAGGAGAGGGGAGCTGGAGGAATCAGTGGAGGAAATTAGAAATGGGCTTTTACAGAGCTTGGTCTATCCCTCTTGTAGCATTAGTGGGTCTAACTCAATGCTGCTGCCTGCCTGGTGGTGCTCACGACAACCCACTCGCTTTTCTTCCCCAGTGCAGCACAAGCATGCTGGGAATCAGACCACTCTGCTCTCTTTCCCTGCTTATCTCAAAGGCTGCAGGCACAGTGCGGGTGACCCACAGCACAGTCCGAAAAAGGGGCTGAGCTAGGCCCAGCACATGCTGCTAGAGAGAAGTCATCTTGATGAAGAAACCATAGGGCATGAGGGGTCCAGTGCCTACAAAGCCAGAGCTGGCATCACACCAGAGATGCTCTTGGCAAGACGCTGGGTGCCTTACACCTATCCCTTGCCCCAGGGTGTCACCTCCTGCCACCACCCTGGCTTGTTCACCCTAAAACTGGCTTTGCCTTCAGCTCATCCCCAGGGCAGCGAGACGTGGACTGGAGGCAGCACTGAGGGCCACGGGCTGGGAGCAGGGAGGAGGGACGTGACAGCACCAGGGTGAGGGGGGAGCTGGATGAGGCCATACCAGGATGTGTGGTGGGACAAGGGAGCCCTATGGAGCCCCCTCTCCATCACGGCAGGAGTCTGTCCCCAACCCCACTGCTGGCAGTATTTCGCATACCCACAAGGTATGCACACTCATGGCCCCTGTGAGGAGAATGGAAACATCTGGAAGTCACCCGCAAACAAGCAGCGCTCTCAGTTAATGAGGAAATATGAGCCAGAGACCCTGGGCAGCAACAGGATATCTGCTTCTTGTGCACTGAGCAAGGCACCCCCTTCCCGCTGACCTCATCTGCAAGCTGGGATGCCCTCATTGCCTTTCCTCGGTTCCCCTCAGGCACTGGGGAAAGGGAGAAGAAGGATTTTTCTTCACTGGAGGGGAGTCCTGCATCAGCCTCCTTCAGGCATTGGGTCTGCAAGCAGAAGGGACTACAAAGTGAGACAGGAGGAAAGACTGAGCACCAGGAGGTGTGGGGCAGAGACTTCAGCCCCACCTCCACCCCCACACATCCCTCCCTTCCTCTCTCCATCCTCATCACACTCACACACCCATAAGACCTCAACCCCATGTCAGAGGGATGAGTTCTGGGAAGACGAGAGGATGCAATTTGCACAGCCCAGTCTTTGATATTGTGGTAATCAAAGCAAATCCTTCTCATCCAGGAAAGCTGCTGGGTCACTTGTCTGCTCCATGATAAGCCCAATGGTCGGTCTCACTATAATGGTGAGACTGGTACTACTGCCTGAGGCTTAGGGTTACAGACAGGATGAAAGGTTGGGGTGACTGAAGGTAAATAAGGTAGCCAGGCTGGGAGGGGTCCAGGCATAAGCTCCTGCCCAGGGCACACATGAGTGGTACAGTGGCTCTGCAGCACTGTCCAGGCTCATAGCCACTTCTCATTTACCAGCCAGGGTGGATAACGAGGCCAAGAGGGAGGATTGGACAGATTCACATTCCAGGCAGCTGTATATGAAAGAAGGGGGTATCAGTGTAACCAAGCAGCCAGAGGCCAGGATGGGTACGGAGACCTGGAGCTGGCACACACCCTGAAGGTCTCCAAAGCACTTCAGGGCTAGACTCAGAAGGACAAAAATCAGAGCCTGGTTGGCATGGCCACAAGATCACAGGTTTGGGGAAGAGTGCTGAAGATGGAGAATTTCCATCTGCTTTCCTGGAAATGGAGCCCATCCTGGCCTGTAGCACAGAGATGCTTGGAGCAGGAGTGAGGAGGAGGAGGCAGTGGAGAGCCGGCCGCCCTGCAAGAAGCAGAACGTGGCCCCTGTCCCATCTGGAAAAGATTTGTTCTGCATTCCCCAGTGGAGACGGCTGCTGTCGCTGGGCTCTGCTCCCTGACACAGCCTCTCCTGCAAGGGTATGGGGATGGAGGTGAGGGGAGTGAGGGGGAGCCCCTCAGGCAGGGTGGGAGGAGATGCACTGGCAGCAGTGCAGAGGGGGAGACCCAAATAAAGTGTCTTTTCCTGCCTCTCTCACCACTCCCATTAGCTTCTTCTGAGCAGGACCTGGGGGAAGGGATGCCTACTATACCTCTGACAAGCAGGGAGGATGCAGGTCATGATTTCTCCTCCTTTCCCTGCTGATGGCAGAGCTTCCCCCATCAGAGCTGAGCTCCCATTTTCCTCCAAGACATAGACCCACTAAAGTACCACCAACATGCACAGTCCATATACTCTTAATTCCCAATGAGAAAGACTTTTACAGAAGGCAGAAAACCCAACTTCCATTTCACAGAAGAGGAGCCTGAGGCTGAGAGGCTGAGAACAGTGCCAAAATCCTACTACTACTCAGCAAACTTTTGAGCAATAAGGTGCTGCTGCCTGGGCACCCCAGCAGGAGCCACCTGAGCCCAGCAAGAGGCCAGGCTCCATTTTGACATCTCCTCTGCAGACATCTTGTTATCCCTTTAGCCAGGCCCTACTTAACCCCAACAAGTCTTGTCTTGCCTTCACCAGCAGAGACACCTCCCTTCTCCTCCAAAGGGCCCTGAATAAGTGCTTATGCTTGGCCAAGTGGTCCCCAGCAGAGCCATTGAGTCTCGCCTGAAGGCCATGAGGGTCACTGATGGCACTGGTGAATCCGCACCCACCAGCGGGTTGCCCCTCATAGGCACTTATAGGGTCTTCTGCCCTGTGACCAGCAAGGATGGATGAAGCAAAATGCCAGAGGGATGTAGTGTTCTATGTGTGGGCAGAAATTCTCCCTGGTGCCATCAAAGAGCACCTCCTTGCATTTATCCATTGCCACCCCCTCACCCTCATCTGACGCACTGCCACTGATATGAAGCTTGTCCCAAACCTGTGACACTTGTCCTGACTCTGTAACAAATGCCAACCTGGCCCACGTGGCCTTCAGGGAGGCTGTTATCCTGCTAACACCCAACACGATGCTACCGACAGGTCCTGGAATGATCACCCACCCCCCCGACCCCAGTCCTGACTGGCACTACTACACCACAGACACTGGTGAGGACTTCTATCCAATATGGGATGAGATGACCCTATGTGATACCCGAGGGGTCACACACACAGAGGTCAAAGCCCTTTCCTTTGCGCCCCACCAGGCTCCCCTAACCAGGTTAGCCAGCAACCTGGGCTTCCCCCTTCCCCCAAACCCATTGAAGCGGGCACCCGGGAGCGGGAGGCAGCAAATGCCGGCAGACGGGAAATGGCACTGGGGAAGTGGGGAGGAGGAGGGGAGCGGCAGAGAAGTTCCTGAAGTTTTCTGTCCTGGACAGTTGGAATAAATCTCATTTTCTCTGGTCTTCTTGCCGAGTCGAGGATTGGCTCAGCAGTGCTGCAGCCCGCCCTCCTCCTTCCCACGTCCCCTCCCCGCCAGCTTCGCTCCCTCTCTCCCGTGGCATCAGGGCGTCAGCCTGGGAGAGCCAGCCTTGAGGGGACAGCCGTGGGAAAAGGGAGGGGGGACATGCCTCCCGTTTCCCCCCACCTCCATTCCAGGACGCAGCACCAGTAGCCCTCGGAGCAAGTTACAGGGGCCCACGGGGAGTGTCTCGCAACTTTTCGTCCGGAGGACGGGGAAAAATAACTCTGGTTCGAAAGAGGTAAATCCTGAAAATTTTGATTCATCAGTCTGTAGAGCTGGGGAGGGGGAGGTGTTGGGAGCAGAAGGAAAAGGGTGGAGAGGGTGGTTGGAGAGGGGAGAAGCGGGGCGAGGGGAGGGTGGCAAGGGGATAGAGAGGGGGAGGATGGCAAAAAAGAAAGGGACAAGAAGGCAGGAATGCAACAGGAAACGGGGAGTGAGGAGAGGGGACGCGGGCCAGGGGGAAGAGGCAGGAAAGAAAGGGAGTGAGAAGAGGGTCCCACAGATGGGGGAAGGCAGTGGGACACTGTCCTCCCAAACTCTGCTCTGGATATCCCTCAAAACCCTGCAGGCTCGTGGCGCCTTGATTTCGGAGGCATGGAGGAAGAAAGGGAGCACTTTTTCATAAGAGGGCAGGAAAGGGATGATTGGAAACTGCCCACCTTCATAGCCTTGACCTCCCTCTAAGTCCCAGCACGTCTACTTGGAAAAATATCCTTGTTATACTGAGAGATATCACTATGGATATATATAGCAGCCAGCAGCACAGGAGTTGGATTTAGGCATCTGCCTACTGCCCGGCACAGCTCCAGGGAAGCTGGAAGAGGCCCAGCCCAGCCAGCTAAGCCCCTTTCCCCCTTCCCCAAAAGCCTGTCCCTGCTGGCTTTCCCCATCCCAGAACAGTCGCTCCACAGGGGAAACTCTGCCTCCCTTTCTTTGGGGAAAGGGAGGGTTTTTGGCACTTGGAAAGGCTGGGAAAGCCTTCCTGGCCACCCACAACAATTTCCACCCGCTCTTCCCACTGTTGAGACCACCCCAAATTACTCACCCTCTTTTGGAGTATGTCCCCTTTGGGAGAGGGGGGTGTAAGGAGAGGAGGAGGAGGGAAGCGACTGCTTTCAGCAGCTCCAGCCAACTAGACATCTGGATTATTTTCCCCCCCTTTCTGGTTTCCGCTCTTCCCAGCAAGCAGAACAGCTCAGGCCATTCCCGGCTAGTGGAAAACCAGTGGTAACCAGCTGAACTCAGGGTGGAAATAGGGGAGGCCAGGCTGGAAGTAGGAGGAGGAGGTGCTGGTCGTGGGTCTTTGAGGGCAGGGGGCTTCCCAGAGGAGGCGAGGAGGGAGCCAGAGAGAGGATGCCAGGGAAGGGGAGGTTGTGATGGGCTGTGGGCTTTCTGCTGAGAATTGGCGAACACAGAGGGCTGCCAGAGGGAAGCAGTGGCACCTGGACAGACAGATGGCCAGGCAGAGTGGTTCCCTTGCCCAGTGGAGGAAAGGACAGCACACAGGTCACCCTTTGCCCGCAGAATCACGAGTTTCCCTGGCACAGAGGAATCTGGTTGGGTGAAGGAGAGGGCTCAAAGGGGCACAGTCTTCAGGGAGTCATACCAGGGGCAGAGAAAAGGAGGAAAAAGGGGAGATTGGAAGGAGAAAAAATCCAACAGGCCTGCCAGAAACCTGCCATCCAGGTAGGGTTGGGCACCAGATGCCTCCCTCCCTCCCTTCCTCCCTCCCTCCCCTCCCAGTGCCTGTTGTCTGCCAGCAGGCAGGGAGAGCCAGGGGCCAGGTACTGGCTTGCTTCCCTGTGGTGACCAAGGGACAAGGAAGGAGAAACTCTTTCCTCCACCAAGCTCCCCACTCAATAGTTGTCCAGACAGGGAGCAAGGGCATGCTCTCCTCTCACATCCCTCCTTCCCTTGCCACCCCGTCCCAAGGTGTGATGTCCCCCGCAAAGGTCTGCAGGGCACCTCTGCTGAACAGGGGACCTGGGGTGGAGTAGGGGAGTTCACCCCTCAGAGTAGCCCTGGCCAGTGCAGCACAGGCTGAAGGGCAGAGTCCCCACTTTGTGTTTTTCAGGGGCTCCAATGTGCAGAGGGAAAGGAAAACTTGAGGGTTGTAGCTCACCTAATCCCCTCTTCCAGGGTCATGTGCCTTCCTGGGAGATCCTGGGGACAGCTCAAAAATGGGATTGCATCTCTCTCCCTGTGGTCCCAAGACCTCCATTGTGCTGCAGGGACCACCCTAGTAGTTTCCTTGCACTCCAGGAGAGCCCTGACCCAGTGGCTATGGGTGGGCTTCTGCCAGAGAGAGGAAATAGCTTCCCAGTCGTCCTCCCACCCCAAATCTACCATCTGCCATGTCCCGGCTGTGAGACAGCATTGCATGGCCTCTGTGAGCAGGATGAAGACTTGAGCTGCATGAGCCAGGGAGCTGGGGGCCAGCAGGAATCCAACCTGCCCTGTTGCCACCCCAGGAGGCAGCCAATGGTGCTGGGCACTGCTGAGGGAGGTTTGTTTTCCCTTCCCCGGGCATTAACCCCTGGTAGATAAGAGGGGCCCCAGGTGAGCAAACAAGGCCAGGGCAAAGCAAAATCACGTGTAGCCAGCCAGGAAAACTATTTCATGTTCAGGACTCCCCTTCACCAGAGCCTTTGCCACCCTGGCAGTGCCTGGATACTCTGAAGTGACATGGGGACAGGTGGGAGAGGCAGGCAACATGACAGGGGGAGATAAACAAAGCCATGCAGCAATGGGGGTCCCAGCGTATGGAGATCAAGGGATGTGAGGCTTCTGCATCACCCTTTGTCATGCTGTCCTCCAAACCAGCCCTGATGGAGGGACCCAGCTCCATCCTGTTCCCCTGGCCCCAGAACTGACCCCAGGGAGGGACATGTCCCCAGGTGGCTACCCAGAGCACTGATACTTGGAGATGCCCTGTATCCAAATCCTCTCTTTTCCCCAACCCACTCTCTTCCACTTGCCCACATACCAATGGGGAATCTGCCCATCTGAGTATCCTTCTCACTGACTGGGGAAGTCATCACTCTGCTATCATGCATCCACCTGCTGCCTCCAGGACCCGCCTGAGTGCAGGGTCCCATCCCACCTTCTCCTCCAACCTTGAGCAATCACCTCCCTTGCCATGCCTCAGTTTCCCCTCCCTGCAAAGCAGCTGCTTTCTCCACACTGCCAGCTCCCTGCTTCTCCAGCATGTCTGCCCAGTACCTGGGGACCCAGCCAGTGAAGGACAAACAAAGCAATTTACAAATATTGCATTTTTGCTTCCCACCACTCCTTCTCCCTGAGAAGCACACAGTCCCCAGGCCTCACCCTCTCCTCAAGGGTTCATCTGAATAGCAAAAAGGAGGGAGAGGTTTCTCGCCTCAGGAGCCGGGGCAGCCGGGCAGGGCACTGCTCTGGGAGGTTCTGCCTGGGAGGGAAATCCTCAGCCTGTGTTGTGGCATGGGTCTGGCCAAGCTGCTTTGCAGATGGGGGAAACTGAGGCACACTGAGGGAGGTCAGAGAGGTGAGGGACAGCATGTGTGATTTGGAGGAAAGCCTTATTCTTCCTTCCCAAGAGGAAGGCCAGGCAAGGGGGACAGCCAGTAGCAACCTCCCCATTGTGTTATACATTGCCTTTCATCTCTCCAGACAGTTCAAGGGGTTCAGTCAATATGGCTGGGAAAATCCTCTGCAAGGCTTTAACTGTTCCTCTTACCTTGTTTAGGTGGGAAACAAGGGGACCAACTCACTTGCCCTGCCAGTCCACCCCAAGCTCCCATCGTCACCCGCTGCTTCATCTGTGACTGGCTTCCACTCTCCCAGCAGTGGCAGAAGACAGAGGATTAATCCCTAAAGCCCACAGCCTGACACAGCTTCCAGCAGCCTCTGCAGAACCGGGGTTGACCCAGACACCCCCTGGAGACACCTCTGTGCCACCACTGTCCTCACCACTGAGGAAGTACCCCTTGAGGGTGATTTCATGAGTGCGACATAGTGCAGAAAAGCAGGAAACCTGCTGGAAACCAAAGTGACATGAGCTCTTACCCCAAGAGAATCTGGGCAGAAGCAATGGGAAGCTCAGGGATGTGACAGATCACCTCAGTGCTGGAAGCCTGTTGAGGGCTGATTTTTGGGGCTTTTCCAGAGGCAAGGGTGAGGTGAAGGGTTCAACATGAGCCTGGGGAAGCTGCCAGTGCTCAGCTGGGTGTCAGGCTCCCATGGCAAGCGGCGGCTGAAGTCGGAGCTGACGCCAGACATGATCAGCCCACCACTGGGGGACTTCCGGCACACCATGCACGTGGGGCGCGGCGGGGATGTCTTTGGGGACACCTCTTTCCTTAGCAACCACGGCGGGGCTGACACAGCCAAAGCCAACAACTTCTTCACCCGGACGCTGCGGCACGTCCGGCGGACGCCACTGAAGAGACGGGGCAGTGGGGGCCAGGCGGGGGCATCGCCTGCCCCCCCGGCCATCTCGCCCATCATCAAGAACGCCATCTCCCTGCCGCAGCTCAACGAGGGGATGTATGACGGTGGCGGTGGACGCGGCTTGACCAGCAAGTTCTCCTTCAAAAGTGCATCCAACAGGTTCTCCAAAACGCACCAGGCCTATGGTGAGTGAAACGCAGGGCAGAGGCTGGCACCCAGGTACTGTGCATCCTCTGCAGCCCTTCTCCATTGCTCTATACCTCAGTTTCCTCCCCACTGAGGGACTTCAGGCTCTCAGGAGAGATGGAACATTTTAGAGTCCCCAGTCCCGATAATCCCTGTGAGCAGATAACCCTAACCTTGCTCTGAACCATGGTCCTTGCTCCTGCCCTTGGAGGGTCTCCTCCCAGGGTGTCCCCCAAAGTGGGGCATGGATGGTTTCTCTGTTTCTCCCCCTCTCCCATAGCCGCACACAGCTGGCAGCCTGTGTGGAATAGTTGTAAGGCAGTGCCCTCCATCTAGCCCCAGCCCTACACCTTTACCACGAGCAGCCTCCCTGAGGAAGCTAAGAGGGTGCTGGGACAGTGGACCAATGCCCACTCCAAGGTTACAAGGTCAAGGAGACTCATGGCACGGCTTCCCCACCTCCACACAGGTGCTCTAGCCGCTTACATCTCCATGTGCTGCTCCTCACAGGACTCCATCCTCCCTTCTCCAGCCTTCCCACAACCCTCCCTGCCAGCCAGGGTCTCCTTTAGGGAAGGGTTGTGGAAAGGATAGGATGGGACAGCTATGTGCCTCCTCTCCAGCCTCACAGCACTGGGCTGTGGCTCAGGCTTTCCCCAGGGAGGGAGGTCTGGAGCAGAAGGTCTTGGGTCTGGGGGGGGTGATCTGGGGGGCCTGCAGCAGCCAGGGGAAGTGGCCTGCCTCAGAGGGAAAGGCAAGCTGACGCAGTGCTGCCATCTCCTGGTCCCACCTGTCTGGCTCAGCCCCCGCTGCCATCTTACCAAGCCCAGAGTGCACCTGGATACCCTGTGCTGTACTCTGAGCTTTGGAGATGTCCACAGAGACACTGGCCTGTCCTTTAGAGGCCAGTGCCACTGACGGGAGCGTGACCCGCGCCACCATGGTGGCAGCGTCCCCTGTCCCTGCAGAAGTAAGGCAGGCTTCCTCCCACAAAGCCATCCCCTCCCCTCACCAGCCATCCCTTCTGCTTCACAGGGCTGGAGTCTGGGTTTTGTACCATCCCTCGTGTCCCTCGCTTGGAAAAGCCCCAAGAGAACACCTTTCCTGGGGAAGATGAGCTGGATCGCTCAGACTCCCTACTGTCCTTTCGCCTGGACCTGGGGCCCTCCCTGATGAGTGAGCTCCTCCAAGTGATGAGCTTCTCTGAAACCAATGGGAATGAGGTGGGGGAGGATGGCCCACACCTCTTGTGTGGTGAGGGGACCAAGGACAGGGTCCCTCCAGAAGTGGGTGCATCCCACGAAGAGGACAAGTCAACATCCAGCTTCTGGGACCACTCCAGGCAGAGCAACCTGTCAGGGGCCAGCTCACTGCCAGGTCTGTCAGTCCATGCCAACGGAGAGGCACATGCCATCGAAGGTGCTGGAGCGGACTCTGTGTGGGCTTCAGGGCCGGGGACACCGCCCAGAGGGACCCCGTGGCAGGGGCACTGGAACGACTGCACCATTGAGGCGGGAGAATTTGATCGAGCAACCCAGGTCCTGGCCCGCCATTACGGTGGGACCAGCACCCCACGGAGCTCAGAGAAGGGCGAGGGTCCCCGGCAGGCCCGGACACAGACCCTGTGGGAGAGCCCCAGCAGCATCTTGTGGCGGTCACAAGTGACAAAGGAGAGCCAGTCCCTCGAGGCCAGCTGGAACCAAGGAGAGGAGGAGGAGGAGACCAAGCTCTCCAGCCAGCAGGAAAGCTACACTGGTGTCCAAGGCGGGCACAGCAGTTCCTTCGAGTATGCCAATGAGGAGGAGGAAGAGGATGATGAAGTCAAGGTGTGAATGGCCACCCCTCCCATCACAGGCCCCACCAGAGACACTGGTGCTGGGGTCTTTGCCCTCCTCCCCATGCCCCACCATCAGGTGCCAATGTCACCGGCAGACACAGCGGGTGATCACCTTGCCAAGCTGGGGACACTGGGTGGGCCGGAGAGGGGCAGGAGGAGAGTTTATCTCATGGGGGCTCCCTAGGTCTGGGCCAGGCTGCTGCAAAGGGCCAGTGAGCACTGCAGTGCCAGGCATCACGCCCCTTCTCCAGCCTCACTGCCATTAGACACCAAAGAGACATTCCCATGTGCCAAAGAAACCCCAAACTCCTTCCTACCCCATCCCATTCTCCCCAGTACCATCTCTCCCAACCCTCAGCCTGGCCCCACCAGCATGTCTGTGGACATACCCCATCCTCCCACTGAAGCCCCCAACCACCCCCTGCACTGGCATGGGTGCCATCCCAGAAATATTCCCACCGATAGCTCTGGCACGTAGGGGATGGGGATCTCCCCAGCTCCAGCTACTGCAAGACCCTTCAGTATAGCACGTCTATCTGCTAGAGGAGGTCAGCTGGGGACCCAAGGGGCAGGCAAAGACCTAAGGTTCCTCTTTTCCCCTTTCTTCCAAAAAGCTGTGTGCTCAGTGTTCAGGAGGTGAGAGCATGCACAGAGATAACTTCAGGAGTCTTTCCACTTGCCTCCTGCTGCTGGGCATCACTCAGGATGGCTTCTTTCCTGATTCCAACCCCTCTCAGCAGGGAGGGAAGAAACTTCTTGGCTGGCTGGAAGCAGAGGCAGGTTGTCAGGTCACCAAATTCTGCAGTTCAGATCCTGAAACTCCCTTCCTTTTCCCCTGCCTCAGAACAAGGAGACTCCTCCTCTGAAGCCACTCAGTTTGTGCCACCATCCTCATTGTGATGGCAGGCAGTTTGTGTCTCCATCCTTGCCCCTCTGCCCATTCCCCACGCACACACCCCTCTTCCCAGTACACCCCTTCCCAGGGGTAAGTGTGGACGATGGAATGTCCCTCACCAAGTGGCCCTGGGCGACGCAGCCACCCTGGAATGAGCTGCCCCCCACGCTGCCCCGCGTGCAAACTGGTCCTCACAGAAGAGCCTTTGTGCCATGGTGTGCAGCCAGCATGCTCGGGGTCTGAGGTCACCAGAGGGACCCTCACAGGACCCCCCTTGTTCTCTGGGACAGGAGGGGGTGTGCAGCGGGGGGAGATGCTGGGCCATGGCTGTAAGACTCTGCTCCCACACAGTTCAGCCACAACCCGGCTGCTTTTGGCAGGGAGCTCTTCAGAGCAGAATAAAGAGCTCCGGTGTGCACACATATTGCTCATGCAAGTGCCACTCGCAGTCAGGCCACCGAGGCTACGGGCAAGCCCATGTTCTTCAGCCTCCCTGAGGGGCTGCCTTGCACCAGCCAGCAGCAGCAAACTGGGGCAGGCACCAGCTTCAAGAAGTCCCCAGCTCTGGCCACTGATACCCAGCAGGATCAGCCTTATCCCCACTTCCAGGGCGGGGACCCAGGCTCTCAGGACGAGCTCCCCTCCACCCTCTGCTTTCCACACTGTAACACAAGCTCCAGACCAAAGACCCACATCCATGGAATTATCCTTTCTGCCTCCACTCTGTATGCCATGCACTTATTATTGTCCTTATTAAAACAGTTTTGATACTAACTTCTCTGGTGCCTCCTCTTGGCTGCCGTGACCTTATCGTCTTCCTTGCTACGTCTGCTGGTGCCCCAGCCACCAAATCCCATCCTCTTTACCCTCAGCAGGATGTTCCAGCAGCTCTGGGATCCCTGGATTAATAAACCTGGTACTTTGTGCCGCTCTCTGGGGCACACATAAAGCAACATCCTATCCACCTGGGCCCATGTAGCACACAGGAGGGTGAAAAGCTTCCTGTCCAGCTCTGCAACAATTCATTTGCAGCCTGGAGCAGATCAGTACCATTCCCAAAGCTGGCTCAGGTACACCTGCCCAGCCCATCAGACATCCTCAGCCTGTTCATTCAGGCAGCAGCAAGTCCCTCCAGCTTGGGCAGCAAGGAAGTGGAGAGCAGGGGCAGGGGCAAGGGTACTGCCACCTTCCCAGGCTCTCCATTACATCCTTTTCTACTCTGCTCTCCTCCCCCCCAGCCCACAGTGCCCCGACGTTTTCTGTCACACATTAGTTTCACTTTAGACTGGCGAGGTACTTTTCAATTAGAGCAGAAGCATAAAATAATCAGGACTATTTGCCTGTAGTCCTGTGCAAGGGACACAGACTTGGAGGTGCTGAGCCACATAATTCAGTCCAAACCTCACTGCCTCCCCTGCCTCACTTTCCCTGAGTAGGGTTTGCTGTGGAAATGTCAGAGTAATGGGTAACCTGACTGGAATGTGCCAGCAGATAAGTGAGGCGAGTTAAAGAGGAAAGTGGAGGAGACATTCTCTTATCTATGGCAGGAATGCTGGCTGGGGGCACGCCTGTGCTGCCCTCCCCACATCACCTAACTTTTAATTAGGTTGCTCTTTTGTGGTGCAAAATGCCACATCAATCACATCCATGCTTTTCTGCCCATTCTTCTATCCCTCCCTCCCAAAAGCTCAGGTGCAGGAAGAAATGGAGCACTGTGAAGAGATTATACAACCATTTCCCAAGCAATCATATAGTGACCTCCTCCTCCTCCTCCTGAACCCCACCTACAGCCTGCTTTGGTTTATCTACTACCCATTAAACCCCATATCCTCTTCTGACCAGGAAAGCACTTGGCATTACCTGGGAGCTATTTCCATCCAACAAGGACTCTTTTTCTGTTAGTGGGAAAACCTTGGGCTTTGACAATGGCTTACACAGAAGCAGACCCAAAGATCTCAGAGAAGACAAAGCAGATGGAGCAAGCAGTGTTCCACTGGCTTGGTCTTTTATTAGAGCTGGGAAGTGGCACCCATCAGCTCAGCTTGAAGGAGGTGATCTTGAAGCCTCCCATGATGTTCATGTAGTTGATCTTGCGGTAGCTGTGCCGGTTGGGGAAACACACTTCATGCCCATCTGGTAGTTTCAGACGAAATTTGTCTGTCAGCATTTCAATGAGGAACTGGGAAAGGGAATTGAGGACAAGGAGGGTATTCAGAGGTCAGCATCTAAGCAAAAGGATTGACTAAGAGGGTCAAACCTGTTCACTATAACCTTAATCAAGGTGTTAGGGGTTGAGCTGAGGGTGATTCAGGAAATGAGCAGTTGCTATCAAGGGTCTAAGCTGGTATACAAACTATGATTTGGGGACAGGATCTCTCCTGAGACTGTTTCACCTACTGAGATTGTAAACTCAGAGCAGCTAAACCCAAGTATGTCTTTACATGTCTTTATGGAATGTATATGTACATGTACACATGGAATGTATATGCCACTGTACTGCTTTGAACAGGGCAGATTAAACCTGACCCCCCAATGCCCTCAGCAGCTCACAGGGACCTGGAAAAAGGAACTTTACTGATAAACACGCACAAGCAGACAGGACGAGAATGCATCACTGATCATTGCACACCAAAGGGAATGTTCTCCAAAGCCATCATCTCACTACCCCCTCCCCAAGAGCCCATCATGCCTGAGGAAACAAGCTTTCTCTCCACAGCAGTGGAAACTGGACTTCTCCTAAATGCAGCCCTGTCAACAACTTGGGACATCAGATGGGGTGAGACAGCAATTAGGGCAGCATCCCTGGCAGGAGAAGAGAGAGGACAGATTGGCAGCATGGATCCAGGAGTAATGAGGACAGAAGAGCTGATGGAGAGGTTTTTGGAATTTGCTCCAAACTCTGGGTTGCCTTAAAGCCTGTGTTTACACAGGACGGAATTACGGAGAGAAATAAAGTAGAGAGCAGAAAGATCCTGCTCCTTGGAGACTCCTTTTACCTTCATACATGCTCTGGTACACTCACCTGATGGGCAGGTTGGGGGGTCAGGAAGCACTTACAAAGCCTGAGACAGAAAGGGCTCACACAAAGTTCCCAGAAGCAGCATTGGAATTTTGAAGGAGTGGAAATGACAATCAGGACCAAAAACCAGAGGATGACAGGCTGTTGTGAGGAAGCATGAAGTATTGGATGGGACTGGGAAAACTAGGGTATGGGAATCTGCTAACCAGAGGTTTCCCCCCACCACATGCACACCCCCCAACACCCAGCACACACTCCTCACCTTGACAGTGCAGCCCCTGAAGAAAGAGAAGTGGCTGTCACGATGCTCTTTCTGCCACACATCGGAGCACTTGGAGTTACAGACAATGACAGACTCATTGAAGCGGGGATTGAAGTGAAGTGCCAGATCTTTCAAGCTGGAGCCAAGATTGATGCTGAAGCTGTGGATGAACAGGAGGAAGGTCAGCAGCATGCACAGGAGAGGGTCTTGGAAGACTTGAGATCCAACACACATCTCTGCACCCAGTTCCTCCATCAGCGTGGCAGGTGGTGGCATAGGGGTTCCTCTAACACAGATATGCTCACACATTTTGTATCTGGGGACCTTGGAAAACCACCTACCTCTATAGCCCACCTTCAATCCTGGTAAGTCAAGGTGGTTTCTTTGTACTTACCCAGAAGTATCAGCAGATATTTTGCCTTTGATCTTCAGGGTGTTCCCAGGCTTCATATCGAGGTTTAAGATTTGAAATGGATCCTAAGGCAGAGAAAAATAATCTGTGAGGCTCCTTCAGCCATTCTTCCTCAGTCCCTGTAAGTGAGAGGGTGCTGCTTGGAGAAGGTGCCCCAGCCAGGTGAACATCTACTGCTCTCAGCTGGTGCTCCTCTCATGGCCAAAACACCTCCATGCTGGAGGTCTTGCATGAGCTTCTCTCACAGTGAGGGAAGAGTGGGCCAAGTGAAGCCCACAAGAGAGAAAATACATCAGAGAGAGAGGAGACGAAAACAGGCTTGTTCTCAGCAGAAGGAAAGGAAAGCATGACAGCACAGGTACAAAGAGAGTTAAAGCAGAGGGGCATTACACAGGGTTTGGTGGAAAGTCAGTGTTGCCCAAGAAATGAAAGTGGTGAGAGTGGGTGTGACCTGCCGGCCCCTCACTCAGCCTTGCTGAGTTGAGGACCCTGGGTGACAGAGGACAGGAGCAGCAGCCCTTACAGACATCTTCCTCAGAAGGCAGAGTAATCAGGCAGGGAGGCAGTTTAGCCCAGAAATGCTTTCAACAGAGAACCTAACATCCCTAGACTTCCTTGTGGCTTACACATTAACATGCCCCTTGCCTCTGCAAAGCTCCAATGGCTTCTATTAAGCCAGAAGACTTTGATCCAAAGAAAAAGCTTCCTTATGTACACTTCTCATTAGGGACTTCAGGAGATTTAACCAATTCCCAGCCTCTTTGGTGGGCTCCCAGTGGAAGGACTACTATGCACAACCCCTAGAGGTGCTACTTCAGACACCACACAGAGCAAGCATCTTCCCAGCTGGTCATGGAGGTGTGACCACCATGTTCAGTCCTTTTCTGTGTGTAACAGCTCAGCCAAAAGAAGCATCCCAGCTCCTTCCTTTTGTGACAGGGCGCAGCTCCCAAAATCCACACCAGTACACCAAAATGGTCTACACCATCCTTCTCCACAGTGCTCTGAGGAAGGGCTCAAAGGGGCTTGGAGGAGAGGGCAACCAACGCATGCCCTGTAGATGGTACAAACTATGAACAGTCCTTTGCAGGAGTGACATAGTGGCATCCCTTCTTGTGGCTCTAGATTCAGCCTCAGCTGGATGGACTGCAACAGCAACATATGGGACACTCTGCAACCTCCCATCCAAGCCCCATCAAGACCTAAATCTTTTAGCCTGAGAAGCGATGTTTATAACGTCCAACAGCCCCATCCTCCCTAACCCTGAGACATGGGAATGTTGTCCTTACAGAGGAGTATCACCCCTGCTGTCTTCTTCCCAGGTAAAAGCTAAGATATAAGTCAATAGACAGTATCACAGATTTGTAACTCTCCAAAAGTCAAGTGGAAAAAGGAGAAGAAGGAGAAGGTCAACTCTCAGGAGACCAGCAGTCTCTCTGCTGCCGTCTGCAGCCCTGCAGAGAGCAGCTGAGTGCAGTCATCCTGCTGATGCACAGCCAGTTGGTAGACAGCTTCTGCCCTTCCCAAAAACATCCTGAAGCAAGGAGAAGTGCTGATAAGCACTCCTTCCCCAGAGGTGTTTCCTATGAGCAGGTCATAAAACTCAGCAGGCTTGGGGAATTTGTTTGCTGTTGAGGACACTGAAACCATTGGTGAAATCTCCCTGGGCTGATTGTGGAACCAGCAGAAACAGGTGCTGGTGATGCTGTTTTCTGCCATTGGGTCTCTTTACCATCATACTCTTGTGTCCACGACACACCTGTACACACCTTCACATCACCCTGCTCCCCTGCAGCCATCCCAGGGAGAACACAGAACTGAAACCTTGTTTCCTCTGTGGTTTGTGCATAGGCATCCACCACTTTTTTCCTGAAACAAATTTTGCATATACTGCAAAGTCATTAACCTTATACTACCCCGTGACTAAATATCAATCCTTCATTGTCTTCAGTCGTTGTCTTTGTCCACAGTGGTGATGTGCACGTAGCAGACAGAGGGAGAAAAGATGGATGAAGCAGAAGGCATAATGCAAGAAATCGTACATTGAACAACTGCAATTCCAATCATTTATCCACCAAGTAAATCTAATTAACAACATCATTCCAATTCGCACTAACCATGAGCCCCACCCCATGAGTCTCAGTGATCAGACTACACACATTAAACAAGAGTTGGGGCTCCAACCTTCAAACCAGTCATTAGGTTTCATGGATTGGAACAATTCTGCAGTTTGGCCAGCTGTTTCTTTCCTTTTGTCTCGAGCTTCCTCAATGGAAGTAGAAGCATTATAAATTGTAATACAACATCCAGTATCTGTTAAATGTAACATTCCACATACACCTTGCTCTTTAAGTAATAACGTCTCTAATGCTAACCGATTTCGTAAAGCTATTTTTGACACTTGTTGGACTTGCAAGTTAACTCCTCAAAAAAGATACCTTGTCCACTTGCCATATTATGTTTTCTAACGCCCATTGATGTTGTCTGATAACTCGATAAGGTGTAAAAATTATCTTAAATCCCAAAGCTAACTTTTGTCCTACCATATAATAATCTGCAGCATGTATATCAATGATCCATTCTCAGCTGTGTTCAGGAGAACTCAGCTCTCATCATGTCCTTCCCACCAATAAATAATGACAGACATGATTCGGGCAAAAGGATAGGAGTACAATCCCACATCTTAGACCAGTGTGCTCAGTTAGGCTTAACTGCAAGTTAAAACTTTCCATCAGAACATCCTCAAGCTAATCCAAGCGGTGCAGGATAGCAGCTCATCCTACAAGTCCAGGTGTTGTTACAGTCCATCACGTACATTTGGGGAGGTGACAGGATCAGAATGTTCTTTTATAGGTAGTAGGTGCAAGGGATTCCAGAATACTGAACCCGTTGGATGTGGGCCCAGTGCGTCTTGAAATTAGCCACAGAATTACACAGCAGGCCTTGAATTTTAAATCCCATAGAGGAGTATCCCCAACAGGTACACATGCCACGTATTAAAACACATATCGAAAAATCTATAGGTAATACTCCTGCCCTGCTGGGTATTTCTACACACCACAAAAAATAACTTTTAAATATATGGTGCTTCATAATAATCCAGTTGTTTTAGCAGATGAAAAATGGGATCAAAAGGGAAATATTGACAAGGAATCCTATTAGTTGGGGATTTGGGACATCCCTGGTAACAGTGGACTTCCCCTGATCATCCCAGGTAGGTCAATCTCTTCAGAGTTTAGTGAAGAGACAGCTTCCGGATGTGATGCATTACACATATTCCAACCCTGAAGTCCCTCTGTGTTATTGTAGTATGCAAAGTATGTATCACTAAGTCTCACTTGGTATGGGAACCAGGGGCATTCAAAAACCGTAGATATTCCCTCACTTAATAGGTAATGGGCCCTCCATTTCAAAGGTAATTTACTCTCTAACTACCAAGGCGTAGGTACCAGAACATAAGATCATTTCCATAGTGGGGGTTCACTTAAATTGACTGGTAGATGGTGAGTGTTACAAAAAATCTTGGGCCCTACTTTGCTGATGTAGGGAAAGCTACACTTTTGGTGTGTTCGATTCCAAAGATGCACAAATCCCAAAACTCCCATGTGAGGTTGGTAGAATTAGCACTTCTGTTCCCTGGGGTCGATTTCCCCGTTTCAACAGCGGACATATATAATCATATACATAACAGCACAAACATGCTAGCATAATAACTATTCCTACTAATAGAAAAACAAAACATATTATGGCATAAACTACAGCAGGAAATCCCTCTTCCTCCTTTCGGCACCTGGCCTTTACCTTCAAAAGATCAAATAAACAACTCGGCTCAGCTTTGAACTGGTTCAAAAGGATGGAATAACCCATTGAGTATTAATTTTATGTTCCTTATTGTGATCATCTGCGGCTATCCAGGCACACTTATTCAGTGGACTTTTTAAAATCAGTAGCATTTTGGTACTGATGATGGGAAAATTGAGTGGCTGGTTAAACTGCACAGTAATTTGTTTTTTATTTGAGGAGTAAGAATTCACTATCTGTAGGATATCCCAGGTATTCCACAGTCTTCGTAAGAATACCCATTGGAAGGAGGTCTTCTACAGATTTAGGCAAAAGCAAGCAAGCAGTAATCACTTATTTTCATTAAGTATAAACATATTAAACCAAGGCATATCTTTCCAACACAGGTTATAAATGCCACACTTGTTAACCTTAATTACTTAGTTAAATTTGTAAACAAAACTTACAGATACACACACCAATTAAAACCCCTAAAATATAGTACACATAAAAGCAAACAATCCCTGTGGAAACTTGGAGTTGGTATAAGAGAATCTTCAGTCTGATTTCTAACATGCAGGATACCTACAACCTGGAAAAACCATAGAACAGAATTGCTTGGTCTCTGTCTAACCAGTGCACAGTGGGTTAAAAGGAGGGCACTATCCATCTGATACTAATTTGATGGACTTTTCAAGAAGTATCTTTTACTTCTCAAAGGTAACACAGAAAGCTTTAATTTTGTGACCAACTCGTAGGGGGTATCTAATCAATTAGTGGTTTAGCTTTTGGCTTTGGTGTGGTGGTATAAATTTGACATACTCACTAGGGGGTTTCAGCTGTCTTCCCAGAGGTCACTCCAACCCATCCTATATGGCACTCATAATTCACTATTTCCTGGACAAATTCATACCGAGTAGGTATGTGAATTTGGTCTCTAGGTGGTTTTGCTGCTGCAGCAGCAACTTTCATGATCTTGGGCATCAGATACAAATATTTTCAGGCTATCTGGAAGGAGAGGAGTTAATCTGGCCAGATCAATGGGAGCCACTATAGGGGATCGCCTTAATTGAAATGTTTCATACATTGTTTGAATACATGCTGCCTTTTGCACAGAGGCTGCCAGATCTGAGAATCCTGTAGTCTTAACAGTAGTAGGCTTTCCTCTGTCCTGTGGGTCTATGCCTCCAGCCCAATAAGCAGGTTTGGCAGTTAATGAGTAGTTATGGTTACCTGGACTAGTAGTTAAAAATACTTCTGCCTCTTCTTCACTCAGCAAGATTTGGTCTCTGCCTGTAAGGGAAACTCACTACACATACACATACTCACTACACATACTCATACAAATACTTCTGATTTCCCTGGACACTTGGAATATTTTTCCTGCAATTTACCTAACTCTGTGGGGGACCAGGGAACAGTATGAACGGTAGTGTGGGCTTCTCCCTTCCCCTCACCATCAGTTTCAGTTTTAATTAAAGGCCAAACTTTTACCAGTGCTGGGATAGGGTCAAGGTCTTCCTCTAAATCATCAGCATTGCATCAAACATCCTCATCTCATGTTTTGGGATCCTCACAGCATGCCACCCTATGGATGTGCTGGACTGAATTAGAGGACAATTTGTGTGGGATTTTATCAAGTAATTTACCTAGATTTTCCTGCAGCTGTTTGTCTCATCATTCGGCCACAGACAGTAGTTTTTCTAATTGCTCATTTTTATTTAGAAAAATGTCTACTAGTTTTTCCAATTTCTCCCATGTCTCTTTCTCAAAAGACAATGATGTTTTAAGAACCTAATTTTCTGACTTCAAAGTCATATATTCTACATCTGCAACTCTTTCAGGTGGTGGGGAGCTTTTGATTTCATTTTGCATGCAGGATAAACAAGCTACCAAAACTGCACAAATAACTTACCTTTAATGAGTAACTTACCTTTTCCTCTTCCTATTTTTCATTTGGCAGGCAAACTAGTAATGTGATCAGCTATTGCCTGTACATTATCTCAATTAGTTTGTGCCCATTCCGACCCCAGGGGAGAGGGGTGACTATCAGACTTCTCCAGGAGAGAGAGTAAAACATTAGGCTTACACTGGTCACCCTGGGTAACCATTCTTCTTCAGTCTCCCTCAGAGGCAGACAATCTGTGCCTGCCAGGCAGCAGAAAGCAGTCTCCCTCAGAGGGAGACAATTTGTAACAGTAAAAGTTTGGCCAATCTCTTTCAGGGAGAGACAGTGCCCACCAGGCAGGAAGAAGAACAGTAAAAGTTTGGAACTGTTAAACAGCACTTTGGGTCAGAGAACAGTATATCCTGTCTGTGATGCCAATTAAAATCTTATGATTTGATGTTAAAGTCCTCTGCCCAAATTAAGGTGCAAATGAGCCCAAATGCCGGTTCAACAATGCCAACTTTATTTTACAAAATTAATTGTACAGGGAAAAGAGAGAGAAAGAGAGACAGGGAGAAGGGGAGAGATAGTCTAAGTAGAAGATAGTCACCGCCATGGATCCAGCAGCACCCCGTTGGTCCTTCAGTGCCCTGGGCTTCTTGGTAGTGGGGTCCGAACTGGTTCACTCCGAGCCATTTTTATGCAGTCCCTTATATTGCTGAAAAGCGAAGGTACAAGTGACTTCCAGTTCCTCATTCACATGAGAGACGAGAGCAGGCATGGTTTCAGTGCTTGTCCGGGATCTATTCTGGGGGTTGTGCAAGAAAAGTACCCCAAAAATCAAGTGTCCTACCGGTGACCCCACTTACTGCACTTGTGCAATTATTCACTTGTTACGTCACATACCACAGTGAAACTTTGACATGAAAAGCAGGGCCAGAACCAAAATCTTGTTTCCTTTGTGATTTGTGCATAGGCATCTATGCCTTTTTTTCTGCACCAAGTTTCACCACCATGCCTGTTTAAGGCATATACTGCAAATGTCATTATCCCTTTCCTTACAGCTGCCCAGGAGGGAGAGCAGTATGTGTCTTTTACTTTGTCCAGTTCTGGGCTCCTCAGTACAAGAGAGTCATGTAGCTTCTGGAGTGGATCCAGTGGAGGGCTACTAAGAAGACTAGGGAAGTGGAGCATCTCTCTTACAAGGAAAGGCTGAGGGGACAAGGCCTGTTCATCCTTGAGAAGAGATGACTGACAGGGGACCTCATCGATGTGTATAAATATCTAAAGGGGCATGCCAAGAGGATGGAGCCAGGCTCTTCTTGGTGGTGCCAATAAATAGGACAAGAGACAATGGGTAAAAACTGATTCACAGGAAGCTCCACCTGAATGTGAGGAAGAACTTCTTTGCTGTGCGGGTGACCAGGCCCTGGAACAAGTTGTCCAGAGAGGTTGTGGACCCTCCCTCACTGGAGATATTCAGGAACCATCTAGACATGATCCTGTGCCATGTGCACTAGGATGGTCCTGCTTGAGGAGGGAGGTTGGACCAGATGATCCCCTGTGGTACCTTCCAACCTGACCCATTCTATGATTTTGTCTGAGGGATGAGGAAAACTACCCACGCAGAGAGTTATGCGCAGAGCCACAAGTACCACAGATGTGAGAATATGCCAAAAGGGAGACGAGCAGGAAAGAGGCATGAGCTGCTCAGAGAAGGGTCATGAGATTTTATCAAGATTACATTAACCCCCTTCTTACAATGCTCAGCAGGGGCGTTCACCCCCCTTTTATTTGCCACTGGGAACAATAGTGGGAAACCAGGCAGCAGATCTGCCAGCGCTGGCAACTTCCTTCATCTGCTGAGTTGAGCCTCCACATTGTCAGACACCAGCCCTGTGTTGATTGCCTCTCTCATGCAGGGGTATGTGCTCCCCACATAGGAAGGGGATGAGACTTTAGGGACCCCAGAAGAGCCAAAATTCTCCACTGCAGTTGGAGGTGGCAATTGGGATGATGAAAGGAGGGTGGCGGGGGCAGGTTGATACTTCCCTGCTGACACTGCAAAGCAGAAAGCCTGCGGAAACAATGATAGCATGGGAATGTAAATCCCAAAGAAAGAGGAAATCCGGCTAAAGAGCATCTGCAGAAGAGGTGGAGGGTCTGTGCAGTAAGGAAAACATAAACAATAGCTGTGGAAGCTGGCAGCCACTGGTGCAAAAGATCCAGGAACCCTTCGCCCCTCAGAGATGATCCTATAATTGGGTACCAAACTGGGACTGCCCCTCCAGGGCCCCACAGATGTTCAACCTGGCCAGAGGGCATTTGGCCTGTACTAGTGTGTGACACCCATGTTCACACCACCAATGCCAGAGGAGGATTTGCTGCATTTCCAGAGGGATGGCAGAGACCAAACAAGTGCGAGGGTGCGGGCATATGCAACCCAAGGGAAAGATGAGTTTCCAAAAGGGAGCAGGTCTGCAATTTTGCATGGAGAAAATAAAGAAAACCCAAAACCATATTTTAAGGAGGGAAGAGATTAATTGCAATCATCTTGGCTTTCAGCCAGAAGGGTGGCAGGGCAGGTCCTCTGCAGAGTATTTTCACCCCATAAAATGCAGCAGCTCTATTTGCAGAGGTCCCATACAATAGATTTCAGTGTTAACAGTCCTTCCCGGCCTTCCTGCTAGGTCCTAAGGAGATCTCAGGTCACCAGGAGCATTCATAGGATCTCAGGATCCTTGGGATCCTCCAGACAGCAGTACCTCATGTACCATAGCCTAGAGCTGCCACTTCTACCACAGGGCACCCACATAGCTGTTGAGAACAGACTGAATGCCACCCTCCCCAGCAGGCTGCCAAGATCCTCAGCAGCATCACTGCTGGCAGCAGTATTTATTTTGGTTTCTCACTTGGGCAGGAGATAAGCCAGCTAGGTATGAAGCCCTGAGGAAAACCACGGGTTTCCTCACTTCCCAGCCAAAGTAGCCAAACTGCTTCAGCTGTCAGAGGTTTCTCAGGGCCTTTTGTGGCAGGGGCAGCCCCCAAAATCCACACCAGCAGACCAAAATTGTCCCTACCATCTCTCCCAATGGTGTTCTGAGGAAGGGCTACAAGGGGCTCAGAGGGGAAGGCAGTCAACACATTCTCTCTAGACAGCATGAGCTATGAACAGTCCCCTGCAGGACTGACATGGTCATCACCAGATGTGAAGCTCAGTCCAGAAGGAATGAGGAAGAGAGGGAAAGGCAAGGCAGCCACACCAGGTGCACAGATATCCATGCCACTGAGCCCACATCAAACCAAGCTCTGCAAAAAGAGGAAAGAGATCGCCTTAATACCCCCATGGAAGGCTGTGATTTCAGCTCAGTGCTAATTTGAAACCAAAGAAGCAGCACTGGAGGACAACAAGGTTGCAGAGGGGATAAGGTGCCTGTCCCATATTGCACTCAAGGCACCAGGGAGCCTGTGCCTTGGACGAGGCATCAGCATCTGCTCAAGGCAAAGGGAACTGGAGAGACCAACCATGCATTCTTTCTTGGAGTAGCATCTGCTCACACTGCTATTATTTCCTACAGCTTCATATAATTTGTACTCCACAGCAAGCTATTGTCCCTTTCCACTGGCTATTTATTTCCTTGAATAGCCTCTGGGGAAAGATTTCAGTGCGGGAGTAAAGAAAAAAGAAAGACTGCACACAATAAATATCAAGCAGTGACCTGATTTAAACTGTGTTCTCTGACCTCATCTGGACCCTAGTTGTGGTTCCTCCCAGCAGTTGTGATTAAGCCCTGTTTCTGCCTTGGTGTCCCTCATTCATGAGGCCTAGAGGGTGAATGTCCCCTACCTTAGAGGACTGTGGGATGGATTTTCAGCAGCCAGGGCTCAGGACATGACTGAGAAGCTTCCACCACCTCCTGATGGAGATGCTCAGTCCTCCAGCTTCCAGTCACAGAAATTCCCAGATAGGTTTGACAGAACTGATTTCCCCTTTAGTCAAGAGGTGTTGGTTGGCCTCTCAGCAGACAGTGCTGCAACCTTCAGCCAACCGATCCCTAAGCTCTGAAAGCCAGCCAGCTTCCTAACGGAGGAAAGCCAAGAGAACAAAGTGTACTTACCTCAGCCAAACTGAGGTAAGCAAGAGACTGGGTAAGCAGGTCTGTGGATCTGAAGGGCATGTACAGGAGAGGACTGTCCAGGAGATGTAGGAGAAGCTAAAGCAATGATGAGCACAAGGAAACTAGTGCCCATGAGCACTAAGCTCCTGCCTAAGAGGTTGACCAGAGAGGTGCTGCTTCTTTAGGGAAAGCACTGAAGCCTTTGCAATCAGATCAAGTAAAATGGGAAGGAACAAAGAACTGGAAGAGAATCTTCTGTCACCCTTCCTGCCTCAGCTACCTGACAGTGGGAAGTATGGAAGTAGCATCCATGCTCTGAACCTGGGGGCAAGAGATTAGAGGCCGTCAGCATCCAGTAGGCTCTCCACAAACATCATCCCCCTTCAGGTAGGGGGCAATTTCTCTTCCTTAGGATGTGGGGAATAAGGAGGAGGAAGGAAAAAGCTAGCTAAAGAACTGTGGAAAAAACCCACACCTTTCTTCAGGGCTAGGGGCAGCAGTGAAAGAGGGAACTTGCACCAAGAAAGCAGATCAAGAGCACAGGGAACAGACTCCATCAGACTCCATCTCTCTCTTCACCCTATCAGAAAGGTGGTGGTGCAAGAGTGACTGGCATCTCCCATCTTCATGGGGAGTTCAAATGTGCTCTGCTGGATGGTTTCCCTCCCCATAGCCAAGTTATGTCCTTATACCTTTGCAGGGAACCTCTCTCTCAGGCAGCTCTGAAGTCTGTGGCAACATTTTTGTGTGGTACGAGTTGCGCATGAGGAAGGGGAGAAAGGTTGTTCATTTGCAAGGAAGCTGGTTCATAAGGCACCAGGGCCATGTCATCAACCCGAGCAGCCAGATGAGTCATGTCTTCTGAGTCCCCAGCTTGCCTGAGGGGCAGGAGAATGAACAGAACTGGCACAGGGTGGGGAAGGGAGGTCAGAGGACTGATTACATGCCACCCAGTTCCATTTCCAGACTTCTTTTCTCTAACTCTTTCACTCATGGGTGCATGCCAGGAATGTGGGTTGTGGGAAAGGCTTTCAAAAACATGCCTGAAGATAAAAATGCACTTGTGTTGAAAGCTTCCCTACTGGCAAAGAGAAGATGTATAGAAGGCTCACAGCTTCCCCCTCTCTGAGACTTTTGGGATCTCCCAGCTTTACCCAGATCTTCTGGATGATATATTATTAGCTTAATGAGAAAAAGATCTTCCAAAGAGCTCTCCACAAAGGATCAGCTTCATGAGGTCTTATGCTCCACTTGCACCTTGCACTCAAAGATTAACATCTCCAACAGTTTTATCTTACCATTGAGTAAGGCAGATAGCAGCTCCCTCATCTTGCACATGATGAAATTGAGGTACAGACACCCAGGTTCACATCCAAAGCCAACTCTTCTTTGCAAACCTCTGCAAGAACCTAAAAGGATGCTGTGGTCCCCTAGCTGATACAGCTGGAGTATGAGAGATGCTGATCTCTGGTCACACCATTTACTACCAGCAGGAGGTACTGAGGCGTTCAGTGCCTCTGGAAAAAATTAGCCCTTGGGTGGCTCCAATTAAGCCTGAAAACCAGAGGCATTCAAAGAACAGAAGCCTTCCAACAATGGAAGCCAGGGGACTTCCGAGATGCTCCAAGCCCAACTTTGCTGACTGCAAGGGGACCATTTCCCACAACAGAGACAGCATGAGACCAGTTGGCTGGAACTAGAATAAGCAAAATATTGCCCCATACACAAACGGTCCATGGGGACCTCCCTGCTCTGAGCTCCAAGCAGCCATCCCAGATTCAACCCCACAGGACAGCAAAGGCATGAAGTGAGAGTGACTGCCGAGCCCCTGCGCACAGCACTCCATCCCACACAGGGAGAACAAGGCCGCTGGCACCGCATGACTCGCTTTGAGTGTGTTTCTCACGGGTTCCAGTGCTGAGCTCAGGCAGGTTGGACAACTATGAGGACTTACAGGAATCTTTCAGACAAGCAGAATCCATCTGAGTCACACGCACGAGGCACAACGCCAAGGGTGGCTCTTCCACTGGAAAATAAAAAAGAGAGAGAGAGAGAGAAAGAAATGCTAAGGGATAAATAGCAAGTTTTGAAAAGCCACAAGAATTAACAGCTCATGGGCTGGAAAGAATGGGAGGGAAAACAAAAAGAAAAAGTCTGTTCTCCCATGCTCACGTCACTAAAGCCAAGTATCCCTCATCCCCACTGGGAAGCAGCAAGCCACCTTACCACACATCAGCTTTGAGAGGGTCTGAACAGGCAACCTACCCTGGATCTAAGGGCATGGCTGAGGTCTGCAGAAGAAGAGGTTGTCAGGTCAAAACTATCTGTTTCTCCAAAATCAGCTTGAACAAACTCCCTTTGATGGCCCTGCAAAATGAAATAGTAAAAACCAAACCAGATGAAAATGGGAAAGAAAAGCTGCCAAAAAAAAGGGAATCCAAATCCCCAAATGATTGACTCAGTGCAGGAAATGGGCATCTAAAGAGGGAACTGCAGGCATCTAAAGGAGACCTAAGAAAAGATCAGGCCCACACGAAGGACTCTGTAGGACTCTGTATTCCTTTCCTCACACTTTCCAGAGAGAAGGGCACCAGAAATATTTGAACACATGGACCTTCAGAGCAACATACAGGGAAGAGAACTGAGCCTGACCTGCTGCAGGATCTCCAAGCACAACCAATGTCCAGAGGAGGTTCCAGCTCCCACCAGTGCAGGGAATGTTAAATTACTTTTTCCCTGCTTCCCAGTGAGGAGTTACATCCATAGTCTTGCTTAGAGCTGCCACCAGGTGAAGGAGCTTTTAAAGCCAGCATTAGAGCCCAGAGATCTTTCATCTCCTCAAGGTACCGCAAGGAGCAGGGCAGCAGCTGCTTGCAGCTGCTTTGCACTGTTGGGACACCTGGTCTCCCTTTCCAGTACAGTACTGGGCACTAAGGGACACCCCATCCTATACAGGCATCCTGTCCCTTCTCTGGACTATGCCCATGAACCTCTACCCCTTTTCTGACCCATGTAGCCAGTAGTACATAAGCCCTCACTTGACCACAGTGAATATTTATTCCCAACAGTCATGCCAGACTGTTTGGTCTCTCTGGTTCTCTTTCCATTCCTTCCAGTGTGTGGCTTTTTCTGCTGTCCTTTTATTCCTCACCACTGGCCAGAACCTGCCTGTGTCTCTAGCTGCCCCCAGGTTTCCTTGTGCCACTCTCCTCCCCTCCCCAAAAGCCCCCAACAGCACAGCAAACACCAGGCTTTAATTGCAGCCAGATTCCTGGATGGAGAATGGTTGCTCCAGAGAGGGGAAAAGAGTATTAGAAACTAAATGCTTTGAATGCAATTCACCCCAGACTAATCTTATCATATCCCAGGCTGAATAGCCTGAAACACATTGCCAACAGAACTTGCCAAGCCAGGAGATCTGATAAGGACAATGTGAGGATGACAGGCAACTGCCAGGCAAGTTCCCATCTGTAGGCAGATAGCTTATCTCTTCTGTCAAGATGGGACACACATCCACATCTGCTGCACAACAGCGGGAAAAGGCTAGTGGAGACCTGCTTTCTGCTCCTGAACATGCACGTAGCACTCCTTACAAGACCATCCCTGAGGAACATCTCTATTACTCACTCGGCCTCATTAGGAAAGGGGTGGAAATCTTTCCTGAACAGCTTTGTCAGAGACACAGCTCCCCAGAGGCCTGGCTCAGGATGAGCTGAAGAGTGCCTCGCACTAGCTCTGGACACCAGCAAGTGGCTGCTTGGCTGCAGGAGCAGCACAGCAGCAAGACAGCAGAGGGAAGAAGTCTAATAGCCCACTCTGGAATCACACTGTGACACCACTTTTAACCCCATCAACTCCCAGTGCACATCCTCCTCCAGAAATTCAGCCAGAGTGCCGCTGCAGGGAAGCAAGCTACTCAAGATGTAAAGCTACTCTGATTGAGGAGGGACATGGAAAGAGAAGCAGCCTCTGCTGGGAACATCTCCTCCTTCTGCATAGAGGAGAGGGCTTGGGCTGCAAATCAGGGACAGCAAAGATGCAACATGGTTGCCTCACGACCCATATGCAAACAGTGCCTTCGAAATGCGGCTGAGCTGAAGGGAACAATGTGTTGTTTGAACACAGCCCCTCCAGGTAAATACAAAGCAGAGGCTGGTCAAACACCCCCAGAGGTGTTCACCTGATCCTTCTCCTGGCTGGGGGACATGTCTGTCGGCAACACATTAAATGGGGGATACACGAGCTCTGCCCCCCATTCTGCTCCCTGAGTTCCCAAACCTAATGTAGTTTGGGGTGGCAGGGGAACTAGGACAGAGGTGTGCACGCACGGGAAGCTCTTGCAGAATCGCATGCTCCATAGGCTCCTTGTCCTGCCTGCTCAAGGCAGGAGAGCCAGAGGGGCAAATTCAACACGTCTGTGTGTCCAGGCCTCTCTAATCCCCTGCATCCAGGAGCTGGTCCCCACACCCACATGATCTCATGTAATTGGGCAATGTTTTCTCATAGCATCTCTCCCACCCCTCATGGCAGTAGGTCAAATACAGTGATCCATAGCATGGGTTGTAGGACACTGAGTCACAACCCAGTGTTCAGCTGTAACCAGCAGACAGAGCATTATCATTTCCCAGTTTCAGTCTGGCTCACACACTCCCATCCCACACACTCACCTACAACCTGTTGCATGACATTTCCCATCTTCGAAGAGGGAAACATTGGAAAATTAGGGGGTAAATACACAGGCTGCAGGCAACTGTACTTCCAAAGCCTACCTTCTGAGAGACCTGGGCTTACAGGGTTTAGCTGTTTCACTCTTGGCCCCAAAAGCAAGGAGCAGAACGCAGCTCCCATTCGTGGGGTTAAATGCATGGTGACAACAAGGCTCTGGTGGGAACAGTCCCCAGTCCACCCTGTCCCCCAGCTGTGCCTGGGTGCTGTGGCACTGCTAGCTAGCACTGCCCAAAACCAAGGCAGGGAGGTTGCTAACAACTGCACAGCATGAGCCAACATCCGGAGGCAGCGCTCAGGCCCAGCCATGCTCCTGTAGTGCTTACTAGGACAGATGAAACCAGAGGGACTAAAAAGGAGCCTGTGAAAAGTCAGGTCCTTGGGAAATCTGCATATGCAGACTCTGCGTCTCCCTCCTCCTCCTCTTGGGTCACAGTTTTCTTTTCATTCCTAGCTCCACATCCACCATGCCCCAGCACTGGGATCGCTCTGCCCTGCTGATCCCCACCATAAAGCTAAGGGCAGAAGCTGGCTGCAGTGCCAAGCAGCAGAGACTGAGCAGCCTGGATGGAGGGAGAGCGCCACCGGACTGCCTCCTCTTGCTGTTTCACAGTCCCGACTTAAGCCAGCACTGAAGTTTCCTAGGGAACTTGAGGCAGCTGCAGCCAAAACAGGATTGCTGGCAGTGAGGGATTTTCAAGCCCAGGCCAAACCCCATCTATTCAAACTCACCAGCTGCCACACTTGAGCCAGCTGCACAGCTGAGTACACGTGCATTCGGCACTGGGGCACCCTGCAGCAGGAATACCTCCTCCCTGTGCCACGTTGTGAAAGAGAGGCTGCACACGGCTGCGCCTCTGAGCTCCCCGGGCAGCTGCTACGCTAAATATCCCCAGCAAACACTAAGTCACACTTTGCTGTCACCGCAATGCAGGGATGTATTCATCATCCAGGCTGAGGGATTTGCCACAGCTGGGCTCCCCCGATTTGCTTCAGGATGCCTAGTTTCCTGTTGCCAATCTCTGCTCAGATCATGCTTGGATGCCCCTGAGAAATGCCTCTGCAGTAGGGGTTTTCTCCTTCTCCCTCCTGCTGTTCTTTAGAGCCAAACTATATCTCAGCAAAATTCATGCTCTTAAACTACCTTTTCCCCCCAATACTTGTGCTTTCTCATGATGCCCCTTCCATCTGTTAGCAACAGCACAGCAAGTGAGGGCTAGAGCAAGAATGGGTGAATCTGTTCACGTTTTCTAATGCCTCTGTTGACTCCTGAGTCCCGAGTGCACAGAATCGGTAGCGGATCTATTCCAGTCTGGAGCTGATCTCATCAGCAGTGCTGTGAATAACTCCACCGAGGCTCCCCCTTGCGAGCTCAGGGCCTGCAGTGCTCACTTCAGCCCCATAAATTTAAGCAGCTGTCTCTAACCTGGCAGGTCTTCCTCTCCCTGTTCAGGTTTTGGCTCACCAGCTACATAACCTACCAGCCCCCAAGACATGGCTATGACTAGGGCTTCCATTCTATCAGTTTTATTTCATCACTGCCTGCTGCCAATAATGTTCCTCGGCAGCAAGAGCATCCCCTGAATGTCCTGGACTCTCTTGGGAAGAAGCTTTCAGCAACAGCAAACCCATCTGAGCCTTCCCCAGGGTGTAAGGAGGCAATTTCACTCCCCATACTGTCCAGAAGGGCACTGCTGCCAGCTCGGTCAAGGGAGCGAGACACCCCTTGAGCTGCCCAGTTTGGAAGGAGAACTCAAACACCAGGAAGCAGCAAGCTGCACAGCTCACCTCTAACTCTGGTATTTGCTTCTCTCACTTGTCTTGCTGAGCCAGTTGCTCTAATGACAGAATCAACATGGAAAGGAAATTTGGTTTACCGAGGTCAAGGCAATTCCCCGAAGGAAGCAAATGCAATTACCCCCACGCTAACGACCAGGGAAACTGAGGCAGTGAGCATGGCTGAGCATTTCCCTGAGTCTTGCTCCAAGACATGCCTAATTGCAGAGATCTAGCCAGCAGGTTTTCTGATCCCTTATCCAGCATTCTGTTTCCTCATTCTGCTCCTATAGTTGTAGAAGGATGCCTTTGATCACGGGGGACAAGCCTTCCTACAGCTGAAAGGGAAACTGCTGAAAGAAATGGAAGGGAGCAATCCTGGTGGATGACTGCATACCACAAGAAAGTGCTGCATATGAAGGAAAGGAGACATTTCCTATTAGATTAAAGGAGCTCAAACCTGCTCTCCCTCTAGAGAAGTATGCAACTCTATACTTGTCTCTCTAATTGCAACCCTCCACTGGGAAAGATGCTTGAAAGTATTGCAAAAGTATGGAGATTAGCCAAGGTCAAGGAATGGCAGGGCTGTAAATCCAGAGGATTGCATAAAGAGGTGCATGGTCCGAGATGATGTCAGAAGAGGTGCTGCCATCCTGTTCCAAGAGAGAGTAGCAGAGTTAAAACTGAGCCAACCCCCCAGGAACTGGCTGCTGCAGTCAGCCAGAGCAGGAAAACAAGGGAACAAAAGATGACAGTACCAAGCTTCAGGAAAGTGAAAAGTCTCTGGCAGAACGCCTTGCCAAAGAAAGAATGTGACGGGGGAAAGGGAAGCTCACGTCACGGGTCAGAGCCGACAATCCAGCAGGAAACACACAAAAGTTCTCGCTGCCGCACACAAGTGCATCTGAAAAACATGGCAGGGTTTACATAAACACACACGGCAGAGAAACCAAACAAACCCTGGGACAGAGCAGGGGGTGCCAGCGTGGTTTTGGCTGGCTGAAGACGAGCTGATGGATGGAAAACCCCTCTCCCAGGCGACCCGGCCACTCCTGCGAGGCCACCTTCCCTTCCCGAAGGACTTGGGACTTGGTTTGCTCAGCGATTCGCCTCGAGTTCACGGGCAGCAAGAGCGTTTGCTGAGCCCGGCTACTCAGGCAGGCACTCCCCTGCCTTCTGGTGCCCTCTGCGGGCGGCTGCTGCAAGACCTGCCCAACCCGGGACCTGCATCCCTCTGCTGAACCTGGGACCTATATCCCTGTGCCAAACCCGGGACCCGCACCCCTCCGTCCCCGTGAGCTGCGCTCATCCAGGCCTCTGGGTTGGCGTCATCACTTTCCTCCGCATCTGGCTACAAGCTAATTATAGTTCCAGTACTTTCCCTCTGGAGCGGTGTTAATTACCACATGGAGCGCCTCACCCGTCCAGACCTACTTGGAAATTCCAGCTGTCGGCAAAAATAAATCGAGGGAAGTGAGAAAGCTTCTTCCTCACAACATCTAACCACTGTTACAGGGAGCAAAATTCAGACTCCGATCTCTCTTTCTTCTTCAGTTGCACTTAGGGTCCTTGTTATATGAAAAGCAGATGTAACCAAAGGGGAAAGAGGCTCCTAAATCTATGAGAAATAAAGGCAAGGTCGCTGCTGACAGGACTGTTCTGCACGAGTTCACTCGCCATTGTTTGCAACCAGCTGAAAAGTGGGTGCAGCCTTCCATTCATCCCGGACTCGGCTAACTACTGGGTGTTGCCAAAGGGAGGAAAACAAACAAGCTTGAGACTCAGACAGACCGAAACCTGAGCAAAGGGGCTGTGTAAAACACCAGCCTGCTAAACTCCTCCTTCAGAGGCATCGCTGTGGGGGGTGGAGAAGAGACATGCATGCCTTCTATGCAGATGGTACATGACCTGGAGGGCTCATAAAGATGACTTCAGGATTCTCAGAAAAATCAAAGAGGTAGTACTGACAGGCAAGGTTGACTCATAAGATTAAAATAACTCCTGTTAAACGTGCCTGAACAGAGCAGAGGGAAGGATGTTGCCATTTTCTATGAAAGGTGCTTAAAAAGGGCTTTGTGATGCAAGGCAGTAATAGTTAAAAAAAGAACTACATTCAAGCGCCAAAAAAAGTGCTTTTTAATGGCCAAAAAATCCCCACCGAAACAATGGCTATCCATAAGGAAAAGCCATTAGGTGTGACAACAGGGCAGTTCCCTCGTCAACCATGGGATTAGCACTGTAAATGAGTAACCCAGCACGGGACGGCTCCGGCTCAGACGCCTGTCTCCAGGATCAGAGGCTGGAACGCCGAACAGGCTGCATTGTATAGGCTGCATTGTGCTCTTATCGCCGACGTTCCCTGGCAGCCCCAGCCCCAAACACCTCCGCCGACACCCCAACAGGGCACACCTCGCACAGGGGGAGGCTGAGGCTCCCCAAAGCTCGCCGAGCTCGTCCCTTCCACCGGCGCTGTTTGAAGTGCAGGAAAGTAAACAACGAAGGCAGCGAGTCGGGGTGAAGACGCGCTGCTCCTGCCAGGGCCACTGGAGCACAGAGCAAACAGGCGGTGTCAAGTGCCACAGCTGGCGCTGGCCTAGATTGCCAGAGCCACGAGGAAAACGAGGGCAAACGGAGTTTGTTATCCTGGAACCCTCCAGCTCTCTCCAGGGCTCCACCGACATCCCCTCACACGCACGCTGCTCAGCGAGGCAAAAGGTCAGGCGATCACCTGCTACTTAAAGATCACGGCAGGGGAGCTCGCTTACTAGCATTTATATTATATTTATATTTATTACGGTCCGGCACCTAGTCCCCCTCCATCTCCGGGGCGGGGGCGCACTGCGCATGCGCCGCATCCGGCGAGCCCGTGTCCTTTGAAAGGACGCCGCGCGCCGCCAGCCGGAAGTGCCCGGTCTTCTTGCCGGAAGTGGCTTCACCTGCCAGTATGCGGGTTGTTCCGGGGAGGGTCGGCCCAGTGGTTTCCGCGCGGCGGCCGCTTTCCGGCGCCCTGCCCCGCCCCGCGCTCGCCTGCCCTCCGTGCCCTTCTCCGGGAGGCCCTTCCGCTTCCTTTCCCGTCCCGCGCCTTTCCTTCCCCCGCGCGGGTGAGCTCCATGGTGGAGCGGGGGCGCGCACCGGCAGGGGGCGCGCTGGCGGCGGGGCGACGCTCTGGGCCGCTGACTTCCGGGTGTCAGTGGCCAGAGGGATCGGGGCCCTCCATGGCGCGGCCGCGCCGGGCCCGGCGGGAGGGCGGCGGAGCGGCGCTACCCCGCTGAGCAGCCGCGGCCCCCCGACATGGAGCCCGAGACGCTGGAGGCGCGCATCAGTGAGTGCGGTCGCGACCGCCCCGCCGCTCCCTCTGGCGCGGCCGGCGGGGGGGCTGTGAGGGAGGGGGCGCCGGGGGTCGCGGGGTATGGAGGGAGCTGCTCCGGGCAGGTGCGAGGGCCGACGCCGGGGGTGGGTGTGGGCGCACCCGGGGGCTGCGGTGAGCCCGGGGCGGGCGGGCGCGCGGAGGTCAGCGGGGAGGAGGGGGCGAGAGTTTGTGCACAGGGCAGCCACGGGAAGGGGCGAGTGCACACCGGCGTGTTTCTCCTCCCTCACCATCCCTCGCCACTGCACCTGGTGGAGCTGGCAGGGAGGGAGTGGGATCGTTGCCCCTCGCCTGGGGAGGTTTTTCTTATCGTCCCTTCCTCCCGCCCGCAGACAAAGCAACAAACCCCCTGAACAAGGACCTGGACTGGGATGGTATCAATGCGTTCTGCGAGCAGCTCAATAAGGAGCTGGAGGGGTAAGTGCTTCGTCCTTTCCAGGTCACAGGCCTAGTTGTGATCCCTCACACAGTAAAATCCAGTGGGATTGTCCCAAGAGCTGAATAGGCACAAAGGCCCTCAAGGTAAGGGTAGGTGGGGGGTGTCCTGGTCCACTAATGGAAGGTACCCCCCAGGTTTTGAGGTGTCTTGGTGCCTTATCAGTGTCTTCAACTTGCGACATGCTTTTCACCCCTGGATTCCCAGACAGGAAGACAGGGACCAGGGTTTTCATCAATAACCGCCTAGCTTTTTTTTTTCCCCTCACTCCTTCCAGTCCTCCACTTGCCACCCGACTTCTTGCCCACAAGATCCAGTCTCCGCAAGAATGGGAAGCTATCCAGGCCCTCACGGTAAGGGCATCTGCAGGCTTGTAGAACTAGATGGAGGGGCAGGGCGTGGAGATGCTCCAGCTTTACTGGAGAAGTATGGGAAGCTTTGAATTCCCTCTAAGAAAGCCCTGGAGCACCTGGGCCCTTGGGTGGGAGAGGGAGTGAAGGTGGTTCCACAAGTCAGGAGAGGTTACTTGGTTACTTTCTAAGATCGTATCCTGTTGATAGGAAGCTTTTTGGTTTTTGTTGTGGTGGTTTTGGCAGTGCTGGGTTAATGGTTGGACTCCATGATCTTGATGATCTTTTCGAACCTAAATGATTCTATGATTCTTAATTGTGTTGTGGATCCACACTGTGAAACCCTGGTATGACTTCTCTAAGGGTATCCCTTTCCATGGGCTGTTGACCCATCTCTGCAAAAACTAGCTCCAAAGAGGAAAATCTTCTGTTTCTTTGTGTGAGGGTGCTTGACCACCCTGGGATGGGGGGAAGGGGATGTTCCTCTGCTGCTGTGACAGGAGCCACGGGCCCCACACCTGGTGAAGGAGCAGGAGGAGGGAGCTGCCTCCCGATCCTGGTGCTGTCCCCATGCTGGGACTCACCTGTCCCCTCTCCCCAGGTGCTGGAGTCTTGCATGAAGAGCTGTGGCAAACGCTTCCATGATGAGGTGGGCAAGTTCCGCTTCCTCAATGAGCTCATCAAGGTGGTGTCGCCCAAGGTGAGTCTCAGGGCATCGTGCTAGAGAGGACTCCTGGTGACAGGAGGGCTTTGGGAAAAAGTGGTGGCTGAGCAGAAAGGCCAGACAGCCACTGGAATGTAGGGAAAGCAGAACAGTGTTAGTATGACATCTAGTCCTTGTTCCCTGCTGAGTTTCCTGGTTGGAAGGTGAGTTTTCACCCCTCTGTTCCAGGCTGATTGTTGATGTAGGAAGCTGAGGGCCAGCTAGATGTGATGCAGCCAGCACTTGTGAGACAGCTGAGCTCATGTGCGGGCCTGGAGTCACCTTCTCTGCATCGCTGTTGGGCTCTGTGCTGGATGTGCTCAGGAACCTCCCCCAGCTCTGACATCTGACCGTGTCTCTCTGGGGTGTCCCAACCTGATTGAGACACTCAGTGAGGACAAGCCCAGGCCTGGTCAGTGGTGTTCTGGCGAGTCCATCTGAAGGACCAAGTCGTTACCTGCTCCTCTGCTGATGCTGCTGTTCCTGCAGCAGAACAAGCTGTGTGTGCTCCCCTATTCAATCAAGACAAAGAACACCAGCAAGTGTAGGGTTAAGGGAACAAAGACTAAATATGACTAAGGAAAACATTTGTCTGCCAGTCACAGCTTGTGATCTGCAGTGATGAATAACCAGGAACAGTGACAGCAGCATCCTGAAGTCCTCCTGCTTGGCACCCTAGAGCATGTCCTCTGCCTTAAGCCACTAGACTTTGGTGGCACATGCGCTGTTTCTACTACCAAAACTCCCAGCAGACCCACAGGGGAAGGGTGAAGGATGATTGCATGGCAGGAGGAGAGCTGTAGCATTTGGATATCTCCCTACTGTGTACTGGTCATCTGGGGCTCACCTTGCTGTAAAGGATGCCAGGCACTGGGCCCTGCCTCAGAGACCATTAACCACAGTCCTTCCTCTCCCAGCCTTGCTGTCCCCTGTTCTTGAGGGCTCCCTTGCTGAGCAGCATCTGTTGGCAGGACCCTTTTCTTCACAAGGAGGGGACAGAGACCTGCCTGAGCCTTCCCACCTATCTCTGTGTGTTGCTAAGGGGCTGCTGCTACAGCACTTCTCACACCTATTGTTCTCCTGTTGTGGAAACCAGGCACAGCATAGGATGTGTTGCAAGGCCCTCATGAGCTTCCCTACTTGCTTCCTCTTTCCTCCTCCTTGTGCCGTAGGAAATAGTCTCACTTCTCCTGGGGAGTGAGAGGAGAGGAACAGGCCAAGCTTGCAACAGCTCAGATCAGCTTCAAGCCACCTCTTTTCTGTTCCTCTAGTATCTTGGCAGCCGGACACCAGAAAAAGTGAAGTCAAAGATCCTGGAGCTGATGTACAGCTGGACACTAGGGCTGCCCCACGAGGTGAAGATCTCAGAAGCCTACCAGATGCTGAAGAAACAAGGTCTGGAAGGGGAAGGTGGATGGATGGTTTGCCCTCCCTTGTTTTTTTGTCTGGACAGAATCTGAAATGAGCTCTCCCTTCCCTGTCCCCAGACCCACAACATCCATCAGTCTGGCTCAGCACTAGGGTCAGGAGAAGGACTGGGTGTCCTGGGGCTCCTAGCCAGGCAGAGGGAGTTGCTGGTGGTCCAAGTTGCTGGGTGGGAGGACATATCTGCTTGCTTCTGTGGGAGATGGGGCCCTGGAAAGGTCTGGGGCTGAAGGGCTATGAGTGCTTTGGCAGTAGATGCTGGAATTTTCTAAGAGAGGATATCTGCGGGGAGTTCTTGTGAAAACACTATCCAGGGTCTTGGGTAACAGGAGCAAACCCACACACCATCAATCCCAGCTGGATTTGGTGGGCCACTAGGGAAAGAAGACCTGGGTGGCGGTGCCATCTCCAAATGGGTGAATTTTGCTGATCTCTGCTTTGGTGTCTACTGTAGGAATTGTGAAGTGTGACCCAAAACTGCCCGATGACGCTCCTTTTCCACCGCCACCCCCTCGGCCCAAGAACATCATCTTTGATGATGAAGAAAAATCCAAGGTGAGGGCTCTGTACAAGGAGAGGGACAGCAGGCAATATCCTCCTGCTCCAGTATCTCATGTCCCCCTAATGTGGAGATCCAGAAAGAGTTGAGGCCCCTGCTCCACATGCTCTCCTTCAGAAAATTGTATCACAGGAATGTTGAGGGTCTGCTCCAAAATCATGACAAAGGAAACGGACAGAGGTGGGGCATGTGGGTCTGTTTGACCTTTGACTTAGCTGAGTTACCTGGCCACAAGGTCTAAATCCAGCCCCAGATGCTGCTGCTGTTATCTCTTCCCCACCCCAGCACTGCAATCTGCTTATTGCCTAACTACTTATACCCTCCTGGACCCATCCTTTGTTGTCTTTCCATCGGAATTGTGTCAGGCAAACTTCTGCATTATCAGTGCTGATACATTTAAACAAGTATTGAGCTCCTCTGGGTCTAGTTCTGCAGCCAGTTTGCTGCAGGTGACACCTTTTGCCTCCATGGATCAGAGTCTGCAGATGAGGATTTATAGGTGGCCAGTGGGACTGTTCCCTGACTGTGGAGAGGGAGAGAAGGTGGGAGCTCTCCCTCTTCACCAATTGCACCTGCAAAGAGGCATGTTAAGAGGTCCCATAGTAATTCTTGCAATCCCATGGTAATTCTTGCACAAACCAGGCTTTCTCTGTCTCAGTGCTAGTGCTGCTGCACTCTAGACTCTCCGTGGTGGGTAACAGGCAGGTAGGAGCAGGGTTTAAATGCAGGGAATCTTCAGGGAAATATCTATCTCACATAAACAGAACCGTAATGGGAAAAGGAAGGGCAGTTTTATTTCTTCTCTCCCTGGTCTCTGATAGCTCCTGTGGCTGGGCTTTCTAAACAGCTGGCATTGTTCACCGCCTCTGCCAGATACAGGTTTGGGGCAGGGGGAACTACTGGCTCTAGTGTAGGAAGAGTGACTCTGGCTGCCACCCCTCAGCTTGGGCTCAGAGGTGCCTTCTCTTTTGCAGACACTGGCTCGGCTCTTGAAAAGTTCCCATCCCGAGGACCTCCGGGCTGCCAACAAGCTCATCAAGGAGATGGTTCAGGAGGTGTGGCTGGGAAAGAGGGAAGCTAGGGGGACATGGTCTGGGTCGTGATGGTTGGCACTAAAGGAGCAGTGACTCTGTGACCTCATCCAGACATACAGAGCTTCTGCCCAGAATTTTGCTGTAGCAGCTGCTAAAGAGTCCATGTGTCCATCCCTTGGCTTCTTGGAGGAATGGCTCTGGGTGCATTCTGTGGCCCAAGCCCTGTTGCAGCACTAGATCTGCAGCAGTTCCTTCTGTTTGGCAAGTTATGGCCCAGGGATAACCTGGAGTTTTTCAGTGGAGTGGGAGCTGTTTTGAGGGCAGTATTGCTGTGCCTTAGACCAGGGAGTTGGTGGTTGACTGGCTTCCTCTCCAAGTTATAGCCAAGAGCAAGGACATCCTTCCCCATGTGCTTCCCTTCCAGGACCAGAAGCGCATGGAGAAGATCTCCAAGAGAGTGAATGCCATTGAGGAGGTGAACAACAATGTGAAGCTGCTGACAGAGATGGTGACAAACTACAGCAAGGGGGAGACAACGGAAAGCAATGAGGACCTAATGAAGGTGAGGGAAGGCCATCCCAGCATCCTCCCTGGGCATAGCAGAAATGGGTGACCCTTATCCCCCTGTCCTCCTGCCTATTTTGTAGCCCCAGCTGAGTGTCCTGCTGCTTACCTCAGCACCCCTTTCTCCTCTCCTCCAGGAGCTGTATCAGCGCTGTGAGCGCATGAGGCCCATGCTCTTCCGCCTTGCCAGTGACACAGAAGACAATGATGAAGCTCTGGGTAAACAAATCTGGCCTTTCCATTCCTGCTGAGACTGCAGTGGAGGTGTCAGTGTACCCTGGTGCATTCTGCAGCAACAATGGCAAACACGCTCTCTGCAGTGGGTTGTTGCAGCTCCTTGGGCCTTGCTTTGACAGAATAGACAGAATCAGGGTATAAAAGTCACTCTCTTGACTGTTTTCAAACTTAGTTCCCACCTATTCCATTTCAGCGGAGATCCTGCAAGCCAATGACAATCTAACACAGGTGATCAATCTCTACAAGCAGCTTGTACGGGGAGAAGAGATCAATGGGGAGACAGTGGCTGGTCCCCTTCGAGGTGAGGAGACTTGGGGAACTGGGGACAGGAACATCAAGCAGAGAGACCCTATTGCTGGTTTCCTGCAGTGTAAGAGGAGATTGAGAGCAGTGGAAAGGTGAAACCTGCAGCAGGTCAGAGTGGGGCTGGTGAGATGAGGAAACAGCACGTAAGGGTGACTGATGCATGAAGAGAGGGAACTGGAAGGGAGAGCAGGGCATTCTCCCTCTCCCAGGTGTGTGGAAGGATGGGAACTGGCCTCAGCACACTGCATAAGGACTGGGTAAAGTTTTTGATTGTCAGCTTCTTCCTTTTTTTTTGCAGGCAGCACCTCAGCGCTTCTGGATCTGTCCGGCCTGGAGCTTCCAGGAACATGCCCTTCCTACCCAGCCTTGCCCACCGTTTCAGGTGGCTCAGCAGTCCCCATGCCTGACCAGGCTGGCTCTGTCTCCTTGCTGGATGATGAACTCATGTCTTTAGGTGACAAATCCAGAGCAAAAGCTCTTTATTCTCTCCTTGACTCTGGATAGTCTGCATGGGTGGTTCTTGTGGCAGCAACATTAATAAGAAAGAGCTCTGGGAGAGGTGAATAATGAAAGACAAAGAGATGTCCCTCATTTAGCATGAGGGAAAGACCCTGCTATGATTCTGAACTTCAGTCCCAAGGTGTTTTCCTATCTAGTCAGAGAGAGCCTGCAGGGATGCCCCCACTGATTTGCTCTGGGAAAACTGACCTGGCAGGTAAATCAAGCATGATGCAATGGCCATCCCCAGATGGGATCACAAGGGTGGGTCACCCTCAGCTCCTCATGTTTACTGCTTGGTGTTGAAGTCATGAGCTGACAACAGATGCATGGGACTTCCAGAACTGTTCACATGGAAATCTTGTGAGGAGCAAATCCTAGAAGGCTTTAGAGTCCTTCTTTGCCTAACAAGATGTCTGTTTGCTAAGACAAGTGCTTTGAGTACAACAGCATGAAGTAGACAACATGGTCAGCCAGACTTGTCAGCCCAGTAGTATTCACTTTTCTGCCAATTGCAGTGAGAACTAGACTGCAAATGAGGATCTCTGGACAGAAAAAAACTACTATCACCTTCCAGGCTCTCCCCCATCCAAGGATGGGGGCCAGAGATGGAGACCACATTGGTGGTTCTGCCCTGCTTCGTCTCTCCATTCAGGCTCTTACCCACTTGATAGCTAAGCTTCATGTTTGCTTTTACTCCTGGCAGGCCTGAATGACCCAGCACCACATGCTGCCCAGGCCAGTGACACCAGTGGCTGGAACAGCTTCCAGGTAATGTGCTGGGAGCCATGGCAGAGGGTGGGGAGGGTAGTAAAAGCAATAAATGAAGAAGTAGGGAAAGATCCCAGATCTGATGGTTGGTGCTGAAATGCAACCCTGCTTTGAGGGCTCTCCTGTGCATTCTTTTTACAGTCATCAGATAGCAATGAGCTCGGTATCACCCCTATCACAGCAACACCACCAGTCAAAGCAGATGCTGGTGCATCCTCCCCCAAACCTTCTCCTAGCAGCAGTGGCCTGGATGACCTGGACCTCCTGGGCAAGACTCTACTGCAGCAGTCTTTGCCTCCGGAGTCTCAACAAGTGCGATGGTAAGCAGGGGCAGTGCAATCTCGCACCTCTCCTCATCTTTTCCATTTCTGGGGTGCTGGACACAGCACTTCAATGCCCTGTTCCACTCCTCGCTCTTTCCCTACAGGGAGAAGCAGCAGCCACCCCCTCGGCTCACCCTGAGGGATCTGCAGAACAGGAGCAGCTCTGGCACCACAGCCCACAATCCCAGCACTCCACCTGTGCTCCAGAGTGTTTCCCCTAACCCCACACTGCCCCTGACCTCAGAGCTGCCTGCCCCTGCTACACTTCCAAAAGCTGCCACCACACCAGCAGGAAGTACTGCAGTCCCACCACGGCCTCCTGCCACTGCGCTGCCCCAGGAGATCTCGCTGGCCAACATCACTGTGCCTCTGGAGTCAATCAAACCCAGTGAGTTGGGAAAAAGAGGGGGGCAAGCATGGGGGGAACAAACGCTGCACACATGGTGGGGAAGAACATGAAGAAACTTCTTGCTTGTTGGATTTTGTGGAGGTTGAGGAGGAATGCTGTCTCTGTCAGTTGCATGGAGTTTGGGTGATGGGGCCAGTTCCCTCCTGGCTGACTGCTGCTTGTCCCTGCCTTTCCCACAGGCAGCATTCTCCCTGTGACAGTGTATGATCAACATGGCTTCCGTGTCCTCTTCCACTTTGCTAAGGATGCCCTGCCCGAGAGGCCTGATGTGCTTGTGGTGGTGATTTCTATGCTCAGCACGGCCCCGCAGCCCATCCGCAACATTGTCTTTCAGTCTGCCGTCCCCAAGGTGAGGGAACTGCCGGGGCTGAGGTCCCCAGACTGGGCAAGAGCATGATTCTACTTCTGCAGGAAAACCAGGATGAGTTGAGAGAGCTCTGTGGGCATGGAGGCAAGTTGTGTTGCCTTCAGATTAGCGGGAACTGGCACAATGTTTTTCTCTTTGACTAGACAGTGGAAGCTCCCCAAGTACAGGAGCAGAGCTTCTGGCTGCCAAGTCACTCAGGAGTGTGGGGTGCTCTTCTCTCTCCCTAGGTAATGAAGGTGAAGCTACAGCCTCCCTCAGGCACGGAGCTGCCAGCTTTCAATCCCATTGTCCACCCCAGTGCCATCACCCAAGTCCTGCTGCTCGCTAACCCACAGAAGGTAATGGCATCATCCCTGGGGCACAGGCAGAGGCTGGTTTTGGTGCCTAGGCAAAGCCTCCTTACCCTGTCCCCATTGCCTCTCAGCATTGTCTGAGAGATATAAATGGTTTGTGCCTCATGTCTTTCTTCCCCTCCTTCTGATTGCTTATCCTTTCTCCTCCATCTCCAGGAAAAAGTGAGGCTACGGTACAAGCTGACCTTCACCATGGGAGAGCAAACCTACAATGAAATTGGGGATGTGGACCAGTTTCCCCCACCAGAGTCCTGGGGAAACCTCTAGAGCCACATGTTGCAGGCACTACACTGCAGATTCCTTGGGAAGCCAACCCTGCAGGGCTGGAGCAGCCTGAGGAGATGGGAGGGTGGGTGGGGGGCTGCTGCTCACGCTCTGTTCTCCAGGCAGTCAGGTGAAGGCCCGAGGGAGCGTGCCTCGAGGAGGAGAGCAGAGATGCCAGGAGATGTTCATCCCACAAGACTAGGAGCAGAGTGGAAAGCTTCGTGTGTGTGAACAGTTGCCTTCCCTGCTCTTCCGAAGATGACACTCCCTCCCCAGTCTGTCCAGCTTCTCTTCTAACCCTGCTTTCCTGCTCTAGGTGCAGTGGGGAACAAGGACAGGGAGTTTTAACAGCCTCAGCCCAGGGCAAGGGCTAGCAAAGGAAGATCCTTTTCTGCTCCCTCTGCACTTCCCAGCTTTTCAGCTACTTCGTGCTCTATGGTGCTCCCTCTTGTCCCCCCTTCTCCCCTCCTTGGAGCTGGGCCCCAGTGTTTCCCTATCTGTTGGGATCACGCTGGAGCTGGTATGGAACAAGGCTGGACAGAGGCTAGGTATCTCTCCAGCACCAGAGAGCAGGCAGCTGCCCTTGCTTTGGGGGGGCCAGGGAGAGTGATCATCACATCTCTGTCTTAGCTGCTTAGAGAGCTGCTTGTGGGAGGTGAGCCCCAGGGTGGGACCCTGGGGGCTGGGAAGGGCTTGCTCTGTGCCTTCCCAGCCCCTTTCAGCTGGAGTTCTGAACCCCCACAGCGGGGTGGCCCGCACTCTTCCCACATTTTATCTATCATAACAACTTTAAGAACGGGGGCTGGAGAGGGGCACACTATAGGGGGTAGTCTCCTTGCAGCCTCCTGACAGATGGGGAGAGGAAGCAGCCCTTAGTCTTCCTCCACTTTGGCTGGACTGGAGAGCTTGGAGGCATGGGGAGCTTTCTCAGCTCTTCAGTGTCTTCTCGCAGTGGGGTAGGTGATGGGCTGGGAGCCAGGGAGAGACAGGAGCCCAGCCCATCACCACTAAGCTCTTCACAGGGGCGTACGGGGGGGGTTCAGCTGTGCCTTGCTCACCTTTGCCCGCAGCTGAGGGCAGGCCTGGCTCCCTGTGGCGGGGAGGGGGCTAACTCCAGCCACCTAATCACTGTGACACAAGAGCGGGGATCTGCAGGCACGGAGGAGACTGGGGAATGGCACATCCCAAGCAATCCTGATTCCTCATGGGACTTGAGACCACGGGAGCTGCTTCCCATTTCTAAGCTGGTTTTGAGAGGGCCTGAGCATAGAAAACAGAGGCAAGCTGTGCCCTGTGTTGGCTTGTCAGAGCCAGAAGGCTTCTGTGAGGTGGAGACAAGTGGAGTGCCTTGCACTCTTGGCTCAGAGCAGCAAAGGTGATGTGTCTCAAAGCTGGGCACAGCAGGCAGTAGAGGACAAGGGGAAGCAAGGTCTTTGTGCTGGGGTTCTGCTGTGTCTTACTTCCCTTTCTGGTCTGTTAAGGGTTTTGTATGGGTTTTTTCCTTGCAGATCTTGTTTGGTTCTTGAATAGACTTGTATATATTTTCAGTGCAGAATTCTGTAAATGGAAGAAAACAAACATTTAAAATTAGACGCCCGGCGCGAAGAATCAGCTGTATTTATGGGAAATAAAGAGTTCTTTCCTGATCCTGTCCCTCTGCCTTTTGACCCAAGGAATACATTCTCACACTTCACCTTCCCTAACCTCTGAGGAGCTGTACTGCACCCTGCCCATGGTCCTTTCCAGCTTAGATCCTGCCCCTGCAATCCTGTAGTTCATCCCACCATTACCAGGGAGAGCCTTGCCGCAGTGATTTCCCCACTCCTGTGAGCGGGGAGTTGGGATGGTGGAATTCCCCCAGCAGTTCTCAATTCCTTTTCTGAGAACAATCACTTCTAGGCTGCAAACTGGGTGCTGCCTACTTCCCTCCCCCCTGAGAGGCAGTGGGCAAGGGTCTGTGCCTCACAGCCCATGGGAAGCAGGGTTTGACCTTGCTCCCATGCCCCCCACATGACTTTTTGCAGCTTTACCACTGATGGTAGCAGCACTTCCTCCTCTTCCCCCAGGCTGCCTCTTGGAAGCAGTTCCATGGGGCAGCTTTACTGCAGGGGTGCAAAGAGGGGGATCTGCTCTGGCAAACAGCAGTCTGAGGCTAGGAGTGGGTCTCTGACACTGCAGGGGAGGAAGGGCCTGGCCACCAACTGAGGCAGCCAGGGAGGATCTGGGCAGGGCTTTGCTGCATCTTTGGGATAGGTGCTGGAAGTGGATCAGGGGATCAGATGTGCTCTGCCACAGGTTTAGAGCAGCCTGGTGTTTTGGGCAGGGAGAGTGGTGCTCCCTCACCCCGCACCTGCTTGAAAACAGCTGCCAGTGCCACTTTGCCATACACTCACTGGAGACTTGACTCTTACCAAGAAGCACAACTCAGCAGCCCACAAATTACTGCTCCTTAGGCTTTGGGGCACAGGCAGAGTGGCCCTTCTGCCTCTTTTTCCTTTTCTGCTTGCCTGTTCTACCCACAAGCAAACCGCTTCTCATTTGGGCTTCGTTTGCTACTTCCTTTGCCAGCCATGTAACCCAGCCAACAGCAACCTCTCCTCTCTCTTAGAGTAGGAGGAGGAAAGTCCTGGGTGCAAGTGAGGTTTACATTTCATAGAGCCAGGGCCAAAGGTCATGGTGGTGTGAGGGGGATGCTTTTAGAAAAAGGAAAAAAAAAAGTGTAAACCTTGTTGCAGCTCTGCAGAGAGCAGGAAACACCCAAGCCTGAGAACAGGGAGGTTGTGGTCTCCGTGCAACTGTGCAAGTGCTGCTGCTCCGCACTGGGCCCACCCGCCCTGCTTGGAGGAGCTCTGCTGGCGGAGGGGGAGCAGGGAGGAAGGGGCCTCCCCAAAACACAAGGCAACTGCCGTTTGCCACAGCTTTGCAGTGGTTCCGGAAAGCTTCAGCAAAGGCAGGGAGGGAAAGCAGGGTGAGGAGCGCAGGAGGGGTTGCACAGGTGGCTTTGCTGCTTCTCCTGCTTTTGCAATGACAGGGGGGATACGTCACAGGGAAAGAGGATGGAGCACCCGTGAGCAAGGAAAGGTGCCTGAGGAGTGTTGGCAGAGTGTGGGTGACCAGGTAGGGCAGGGAGTACACCAGGCACCCAGTGAACCACACAGCCAGCTGGCACCGGCACGGGCTGCCCCGCGGCACAGCTGGTGGTGGGCAAGGCAAGGGGGGGAACCACCCCAGCTGAGACAGAGAGCAAGAAAGAGAGCGTGGGCTCTTCGCTTGGGCTCAGCAGTGGCATGTGCTTGTCCTGCCTTGTTTTGTGTATGCTGTAATAATATTTCCCCTTTAAGGCTTGGCTGAAGTTATTTTTACTTGTGGGGTGGTGACAGGAACACAGAACGGAGCAGGAGCCCTGAACTGCTCTTACCTGATCTGCGGCAGAGGGGCGGACGGAGGAAGAAGGAAGCTCAGAAAAAGAGAAGGAGCAAGAGAGAGGAGTTCAAGGGAGGAGAAGAGAAAGCAAGCAGGGCATCCCCGGGAGAGACTAGGGAGGGCACCAGCTGGGGAAACTGAAAAAGGGGGAACGAGGAAAGGAGGAAGGAGTAAGGAGGGAAAAGTCCTCAGGAAAAAGCAAAGAGCAAAGCAGCTCCTGGGAGCCGAGGGGCTGCCAGTATCCAATGCCAAGCATTACCGAGGGGTGCTGAGCAGGTACAGTCAAGCAGAGTGGCTCTCCTGGTCTCCTCTCAGCTCTCAAGATGATGAAAAGACAGTTTAATCGAATGCGGCAGCAGCTCTCCCATCCCAACATCGCCACCCGGTAAGGATTTCTGCACTGCCTGTACCAGAGGGCTGAGAGGGAGAGGGATGTGGGTTCTGGAGGGTTTGCGCTGGGGCTGTACTGACTTCCTAGTGACAGTGGCCCGGGAAAAGGGGGAAATAACCCTGAGTTTAAAGCATCTTCAGCATAAGCCGAGAGGCTGTGACCTCCTGGCACCTGAGGGGCAGTGGGAAGGAAGGCTGCGCTGGTGTTGCTCAGGAGCGATCTGATCCCCAAGCCCAACTACCTCTCCCAGGGCCCACAGGTGCTGCATCCACCTGCAAACAGGGCTTTCCCAATCTTGGCTTCCTCAGGATGTGGGGCAATGGGGCAATGGGGAGGGACCTTCCAGCCACATGTCCTCAGCTGTGTCATGACCAGAAGGGTGTTAGGAGCTGGGGCTTTCCCTCCCCCCTGAGTCTGGGGTGTCTCATGGCTCTAGCCAGCCCAGCAGTATGGGCATCCCAAAATGCCCTTTGAGGAGAGGACTGGGGATCCTCAGAAGACCTATGGAGGACTTACAGCTTAACACAAATCCGTCTGTCCCCATCCTACATCTCCCGCTTCCTTATTTTTCTCTTTGCCTTTCCAAAGCTTTCTCCTTGCAAACCAAGAACTGAAATTACAGGGCTGGTCCCTCCCTTCCTGGCCCCCCCACCTCTTTCTTACTGCTACCTCCACAGGTTCCCCAGTGCTGGGTGGTTGAGCGGGACCAATCACGTCCTCTGGACCACAGAGGTCATTCAGCCAGCCCAGCAGATCGGCCACAGAGAAGCAGCTCCTATATCCTGGTGGCTTCTTGATCTTCTTGCATTCCCCAGAGGGGAGCATAACCCCCTTTCCAATCCCTCCTCCCTCAAGATTTCTCATCTCCATGTTAGACACACCTCCCTTTTACTTAATGTGAGACAGGCAGCTCGTGGAGTCCAAGAGAGTTCTTTACCCTCCGCAGAGCCTCTCCTCCGTGGGCCACGACCTCATGTGATCTTGCTTGCCTTCAACCAAACCACCCACATTTCCTGCAGCTCCACAGCCTTGTCCCATATTGGCTTTGGTGGGCGGTGAAAAGAGAGAAACATGAACTGGAGAAAAAGCAGCAGCAGAGGGAAAGCAAACAGGGTTCCCAGGACACAGCAATGACAGCAGGCTGTTGAAGCAAGTCTTCCTGTATGAGAGGCATCAGGGAGGTGTGGGGGTCACGGTGGCTGGTGGGTTTTGAATTTGCTTTTGAGCAGAATTTGATGCAAACCATAAGTTTCCTTTGTCAGATTTGCTGCGAACACCTGCTGCAAAATCAAGCAAAAGCTGGTTTTGTGTGGGTGTTTCTGGAGAGGCTGGTGTTGGTCTCAGACCCCAGCTTGACCACAAGGATATCCTTGCTCTGGCACAAGTGGTCTCATAGCCAGTGGCTGCACTGGCCTGCAAAGATGTGTAGATTCACCTTCACGGGAGAGGTGAGCAGTCAGGATCAACTCCTGTTGTGGGCCCCATCTCCAAAACCCAGGCCACATCTGGGCATTTTTACTGAGGTGCTCTGAACTGGAAACTCTGTCTGATGGGGTTGTCCACCAGTCAGCAAGGTTGGCTGCCTTTGCCCTGCTTCTGCTGCTCTTGTCCCTGTGGGCTTGTTTTACCCATAGCATTGTGTCTCGTGGTCCAGGCTATAGCCAAAGTCTCCTGCTCCCAGGAGAGGCAGGTAGGATGCATAAGGACCTGCCTTTCCAAGGAGGCTGGTGGAGGTCATCCCCATTTGCTGATGGTTCTTTCTCCTTCCTCTGCAGAGCTCAAGAAGCAACTGAGCTCCTGTCAGAAGATTTGCTGCAGGTAAGGCATATGCTGGGCTGGCAGGCATGTGTCTGCTTGTGTCTGGGCGTGGGAACCTGTCCCACTCCTGCCTGCCATTCACCCTGCCAGCACATCCAAGTCATGGGGTTGGGATCCGCCTGTGTGCCGCAGGGTGATTTCAGGACTATGGCGTTAAGGGAATGGCAGGCTTCTGCCACTGGAAAGGGCTTCCCAGGCTGCCCACAGAGGGATGAATCCTGGCCAGGAATTGTGTTCCCTTTCCCCTGGACTGGGGATGCTTTGGGCTGTAGCAGGTAGGCCACCTGCACCCAGAGCTAGGTAGGGGGGAAATGGCCTTGAAGTGCCCATGGTTGATGAAAGGACTTCCCCAGTCCCACCTTTCTACCCCAGATTGAGCAGAGGATCGAGCCAGCCAAGCGAGCAGCTCACAGTGTGTCCAAGAGGCTCCAAGCCTGCCTGCAGGGGCAATGTGGCACTGAGATGGACAAGAGAGTGGTGAGTAAAGTCCTCCCACTGCAGCCTGTGCTCACCCCAGATCTGTCCCTCACCAGCGAATGGGATGCCAGGCCCCAGCTTTGCCGGATTTGTTGAAGCGTGGCCCAAAGCTGTGCCCTGCCTAGGTCCCATTCCCAGCAGTGACCACCAGCAGCCTGGGGTGAGCAGTGCAGGGCAACGCTTTCAATCATCACTAACTTGGGACACTCCTGAAAGAGAGACAGTGTCTTTATATTGAATAACCCTCCAAAGCCCTGGTTGTCTATCCCCCTTCCCAAACCCCTTTGAATCTCTGGCACCCACTGATGCCCTCTGGTGAGCAGCACCACAGTGTGGCCAGGCACAGTTGGTGTCACCACTTCTCTCTCGAATCCTTGGCTCTGTGCAGAAGAAGCTACCCTTGATGGCTCTGTCCACGGTGATGGCTGAGAGCTTCAAGGAACTGGACACAGAGTCCAGCCTCGGGTAAGTACTGGTGGGGAAAAAGTGCCAGGGTGACTCCAAAAGATGCCAGACTCTGGCAGTGACACTGTCTTGGGTCAGGGCCACCCATGGCTCAAACCCTGTCCCAAGAGCAAACACTGGCATTGGAGTGGGAGAGGGGACAGCCAGCACCTTCAGCCTCCCATCGCAGAGTAGGGCCAGGGGCTGGCTCAAGGTCCCACATGGATGCGGCTACATCAGGGTGTTGGGTCAGAGAGGGGCATGGCTCCAGCCCACTGCCATTTCACTTCTGTCCTCACTCAGGAGAGCTCTGGAGATGGGCTGCTGTATACAGAGCTCATTGGCAAAAATCCTGGCTGAGTTTGAGATTGCACTGGAGCACAACGTCCTGCAGCCACTCAACAAGCTCAGTGAGGTAGTCCTGGCTGCCCTTCTAACTCCCATCCCACCACTTCTTCCTGTGTTCCCAAGCCTCTTCCATTCACTCTGGCCACTCTATCCCCCAGGAGGAACTTCCCATCATCCTGAAGCACAAGAAGACTCTCCAGAAGTTGATTTCTGACTGGAACACAATCAAGAGCCGGTATGGGGCCCAATGCAGCTTGGGTGGCCAGGGCATACAGAGCACAGCCCCCTGACAGGTTGGGGGAGAGAGGAAGATGACTGCCCTGGGGAGTGAATTTCCAACAGCTTTTTGGGAGCACCCAGCCAGACCCTCTCTGCAGGTGCATCCTTGCTCTGGGCTGAGCTGGTTCCATGGCCCGAGAGAGAAGGGCAGTGCCACTGCCAAAGGCAGCAAAGTGCCCCAGTGCTGCTTGGTGCCACTGAGATTGTCTGATTCCAACTCTTGCCAGTGGCAGCCTGTGCCATGCCAGATTTCTCTAGTAGTCTGCACAGCTGTCCCACTCCATGTCCCTGGCACTGAGGCCATGAATGTGCCTCTTCTCTCCCACCCCAAAGGCTGAACCAAGCTGCCAAGAGCTCCAGTAACAGCACTGGAGCTGGTGCTGGTCCAGGGGCATCTTCTGCTGCCAACAAACTGGAGATCTTGAAGGAAGAGGAGGAGGAGGTAAAGAGGAAGGTGGAACAATGCAAGGTGAGAATGTCACTGCTCTCCTCCATGGGGCAGCTCCAGGGCTGCAGACCTGCTTCCCTCCACCAGTCTTGTCCAAGGTGACCCCATGGTGAGATGGGTTGCAGCCAGCCAACGTGTCCTGCCCTCTGCAAGCAAACAGGCTCCTCAAGCAGAAACAGAGAGGTGCCCCAGGCCCAGGGAATAAAAAGTGTAAAGGATTCAAAGAGTAAAGGATTCTGCTTTAGAGGAGGCTCCAGGGGCTATAGTGGGGAGCTCCTTGGGCTGGGAACCAGCTGAGCTAGAATCTGCTCTGGGTGGCAGGAAAGTTTCACATCAACTTACTCCTCTTCTGCCCTGTTTCTCTGAAACGCCCAGCATCTTGTCTGGCAGAAGTCATGAGCTCACTGGAGCTGAAGGTGCAGGGACCTCTTATGCCTGAGCCACTTGTGCCAGGACCTTGATCATAGGGCAGGTTGCTGCCACTACACAAACGCAAGTAGTGGAGGCAAGGAGGAATCCCCACCACACTCAGGGACCCTGTCTAGACAACTCACAGACGAGATGAAAGACTTCATGAAGGGGTCTCCTCTTCCTCGGGTGCCAGAGAGGGGATGGAAGATTGCTCCTCTCTGTGTCTCCCTTCCCAGGATGAGTACATGGCTGACCTCTACCACTTCTCCACCAAGGAGGACAGCTACGCCAGCTACTTCATCAAAGTAAGTCCTTTCTCACACTTCTCCTCAGTGTGTGAACATCTCCTGGGGTACGTCTGAGCCCAGCCTTGTCCCCATCCACACCAAGTCCCCCACCCAGGACAAGGAACAGACTGAGGCATCAGCAGATGCCTATAGCTGGCCTTGCTCCAGGCACTGCAGGTTAATGCCACCACTAGCACTAACTGCAAACAGAGTGGCTTGTCCCAGTGACCCCCCTCTCCAATTTACCCTCTATCCCTCACTACAGATATAGTTCCATGGACCTCAGGTGGGTTCCCTTTGCAGCTCCCTCTTTGCCCTGCCTGCATGAGGGTACAATGTCCTGGTAATGGGTGTCTCTCTGAGAGGGGCTGGTGCCAAACTGAGTGCTGTCTGTCTATACCCTGTCTGGCAGCTGCTGGAAATCCAGGCCCAGTACCACCGGCAGTCACTGGAATCTCTGGACACAGCTCTGGCAGAGCTAAGGGAAAGCCACAGACAGTCAGGTACCTGCTGGCTCTCCACGCAGCCCAGGGAGGGCTGCAGCCGAGCCTGGGGGATATAAGTGTGGCCAGCAAGACTGGAAAAGGCTCATTTTCCCTCCCTAACATCTGCTGCTCTCTCCCGTGTTTGGCTGGTGGGTTGGGGACCGCAGCCTGAGGTGAGCTGGGGATGCTGCCTAACCTGTCTCTGCCCCTAGCCAGCTAAGTTTGGACTGGAGTGAGATGTTGCCATGGCCAGATGCTGGATGGCCCCAGTGGCCACCATCCTCTTGACATTCTCCCCCCTCTTCCAGAGCTCTCCTTCAATGCAGACACCCCAGTGGCAGGGTACTATGGTGTGTCCCTAGAGACCCACCTCAAGAGCTTGGGCCGGGAGATCGCACTGCCCATTGAAGCCTGCGTCATGATGCTGCTGGCCTCCGGCATGAGGGAAGAGGTAGGGAGTGCTCCAGACCCCCTCACCACCTTCCCCCCGAAAAGGCACCCCTCTCAAACTTGAAATGCATCCCTTCCCACTTTGCCTCATCCCAGGGTCTCTTCCGGCTGGCAGCGGGTGCATCAGTGCTGAGGAAGCTGAAGAGCAGCTTGGCCAGTGGCTCCAATGCCCTGGAGGAGTTTTACTCAGACCCCCACGCTGTGGCTGGTGGGTGCCAGTGAGGCGGGGTGGGGGAACATCACTGGGCAGTCCTTGCCATCCCCCAGCTGCCATCAGCCCCCACTGCTCCCCCTCCCCTCCCAGGCGCACTGAAATCCTACCTGCGGGAGCTGCCCCAGCCTTTGATGACCTTTGAGCTCTATGACGAATGGGTCAAAGTGGCCAGGTGAGTCCAGACGTTGGGGTGGAAATGCCTGGCTGGTCTCAAAAAGGCCCCAATCAACCCCCTCCATCCTTTCCAGCACTTGAAGCAGGGATGCTCAGCCTCATTTGCCATGTCAGGGGTATAAAAACGCAGCTCCTCCATGGATGCCTACCTTAGCTGCTCAATAAAAGCAGGACATCTCCATCCCCAGGGCTATGGCCTACATGGGGTGGCCAGCACTGGCATTCCTCCTTGCCCACCTCCTTGCCTGCCATAGGGAGCAGGCTGAGCTCTCCATTCCTCCTTCTTCTCTCTTGCAGCTTAAAGGACGTTGACAGCCGTGTACAGAGCCTGCGAGACACCTGCAGCCGCCTGCCCCAAGAGAGCTACAACAATCTGAGGTGTTTTGCTGGAGCAGGGCTTCTTTAGCCCTGCAAGGAGCAGGGCAAGCAATCACTGGTAGTGGCTGTTTCTTCCCCAAATCCATGCCTACTCTACCTTCACCCTCCTTTCACCCCGCAGGTATCTGATCAAGTTTTTAGCCAAGCTGGCTGAACACCAGGAGGTGAATAAAATGACCCCCAGCAACATCGCCATTGTGCTGGGCCCAAACCTGCTGTGGTCGCAGCAGAGCACAGGGTAAGGTCCAGCTTGGAGGGATGGGATGCAGTTTCCCAGCCCCAGCTCGGGTGCCTTGAACACAAATGCCATGGGAAAGGCTGATCCAGCAGCCTTCAGGCTGGTTTGAAGCACCTGCACCTCTTCCATTCTCAAGTCCTGTGTTTGTTCCCAAGTTGCATGTCCCTTGTGTCCTCTTAGCCACTCTGCAAAGCAGCAGAGGAAAGGGCTGAGACCTGAAGCACTTGTGACATGGATGGCTTTCAACACCATTGGCCTCCAACACCAAACCAGGGTTATCAGGACAGGGAACAAGGCCCATCTCCCACCCTGCCATTCCCCTCGGCTGGGCTGGCTTCCCTTCAGGCTCTGGCCCCTCAGGAATGAACACCAAAAGCCATTTGGGGTTAATGTCCCCCAAACCCCTTTTCTGATGCCTACTCCATTCCCGTCTCTCAGAGACCCCATGCAACTGGACTTGGCCTCAGTCTCCTCCATCCAGGGTGTGGTGGAAGCCCTCATCCAGAATGTGGACACCCTCTTCCCCGGAGGTAGGGCTAAGGCACCACTTGGTGGGCCAAAAGGGACATTTCTCCATCCCCAGGAGGAGGGATTTAGGGGCCTGCTCTGGCTCCCTGCCATGGGGTCATTGCTCTGGGCCACAAGTTCTTCCTCACAGGGTCTCCTCCCTTCTCTCCACCCAGAGGTAGATTTTAATGTCTCGGGATTGTTCACACTGCCTGCAAATAGTGGACTTAGCAAGGCTGCCCCAGTGGAGGAGCTGACCCCTGAGCTCCCTCCAGCCACCACTCCCACCCTTCCGGATGGAGAGACGTAAGTCTGCTGGGAACTAGGGGTCCTGGTTGTCCCACCTCTCCCTATGTTCTCCTCCCATCCCACCATGGGATGGCCAGGGGCTATAGCCTCGCAGGTGGATGCCTGGCCTCGAGGCCAGGACCGCCATGCCCAACCAAAGCCTGACTTGCCTCGTTCTCTGCGCAGGACGCCGAGGGACCCCGAGGCCAAGTCCCAGCTGGCATCCCCAGCACTGACCAAACCATCTCCTGAAGTTGCAGGGCCAGCAGCTCCAACAATGACTGACGATACCAGCCGCAAAGGTAAGGGTGCCCCAGATGGCACAGTGCTTGGGAAATGACACCCCTGAATGCCACCTCCTGTAGTTTAGCCTTCATCCTGCTGTTCCCTACAAAAAAGGCCACTGAGAAGGTCCCTGTCACCAAATGAGAGGTAAAGCCTCTGGCCAGGGTAGCATGGCCAAGATCCAGCTGAGGTGGGACCAGGGGATGGACACAGTATGTCCTCCTGTGTTGGGTTGAACATCCCCTGTAAGGAGGTGTAAGAACTCCTGGCCCTTTGTGAGGGGAAGAGGGAAAACCCCCCAAAAGCTGTTGTGCACTTGGGTCTCCAGTACAGGAGCTGGGCAAGGGACAGTTTGTCCATCTGTCTGCCCGCAACCCCCCTGCCTGACCCATGGCTGGCACCACAGCCCCCTCTGCCCTGCGGAGACACACCAGAGGAGGGTACCCCAGCCCAGCCCAGCTTTCTTTTCAGGCAAGCGCCCGGCTCCAGCCCGACCCACGATGCTGCCACCGCCTGTGGCCCAGTCCCAGAGCACAGCTCCTGCCCCAGCAGCCAGCCCCAAAGCCCTGCCACGACGGATGGCACCCAGCCGAGCCCCCTCTGTCCCGCCACCGCTCCCGCCACAGGCGGCACCCCGTCACAGCCGAGATGTCCCGCTGTCCCCCAAGCCTTCCACTGGTGAGGCTGACACAAGGGCTGCCATGGACTGTGTCCCAGGAACCACAGATGAAGGGCAGCTTCTGTCTGCAGGAGAAAGCAGCCCCTTGGCCATATTGGCCCCAGCAGGACAGCCCACAGGGAACTGAGCAGGGCGTGGGGGAATCACAGGCTGGGGAGATGGGGCCTGGCGTCCATCTGGGAACCCAGCAGGTGCCGTGGAAACACCAGGGTGGTGCCTCCACCTTGCTCCCTCAGCTTACACCACCTGGCACGCTCCGCCTGCCTCCCCTTGCTCTCCCGCCTTCACCTTCCCCCACCACCATGTCCCTGCTAGGGCCCAGCTCCCTGCCCAGCTCCCCTATCGCAGGCCCAGGCACTGCCTGCAGCTTTTGGACCAGCGTGGGCAGCTTGGCCTGGAGGGGTCATTTGTGGATGCTCAGCCATGACCCCAGCCCCATTTTGCCTTAAAACACGTTGCCCCAAGAACATATAGACGAATATATATAAATACAAATAGATATGTATATATATATATATATCTGGAGCGCGTGTCCTGTGAGGAGCAGCTGAGCGAGCTGGGGGCGTTTAGCCTGGAGCAGGCTCACGGTGGCCTTACCGCTCTCTACAACTGCCTGATAGGAGATTGTAAACAGGTGGGTGTTGGCCTCTTCTCCCAGGCAACCAGAGACAGGGCGAGAGGACATGAGGAGGAATTTCTTCCCTGAAAGGGTGATCAGACATAGCAACGGGCTGCCCAGGGAGGTGGTGGAGCCACTGTCCCCAGAGGTGTTTAGGGAAAGACTCAATGTAGCACTCAGTGCTGTGGTCTAGTTGACATGGTGGTGTTCGGACATCGGTTGGATGTCTTTTCCAACTTAACAGATTCTGTGTCGGTTTGCCACTATTTGAGGAGCTGGTGTCAAATTCGCAGGCAGGTGTGAGCAGGTGCTGGAGGCCGCAGCCCTCGCGGCCGCAGCGGGAAGAAGGTAAGGGGGACACGGCCGAGTCCCGGACCGGGAGGGCGGCGAGCAGCCCGCTGCCCACAGCCAGCGGAGATAAGCGCCCGGGCCGTAATGGCGATCGCACCGCCCTCACGCCCCGCCAGCCAGCAGGGGGCGCTGTGCCGCCGCGCGCCCCCGCGGGGGGCAGTGGCCGGGGAGGCGCCTCCAGCCAATGGGCAGCGCGTCCAGCCCCGGCCCCGCCTCCTCCGCGGATCGTCACTGTGAGCGCCGGCCCTCGGCCCCGCCCCGCCCTCTGGACGCCGTCAGGGTCTCCTATTGGCGACGACGCGCGGGCGGTGGGCGGTGACTGGCGGCGCGGCGGGGCGGGGCGGACGGGGCGGGCGGGGCGCGGCTATTGGCGGCGCGGCGGGGCGGGCGGAGGGCGGTGGTGCGGTGGGGCGGGCGGAGGCGGCGGCGGCGGCGGCAGCATGGCGAGCTGCCGGCGGCTGAGCGGCGCGGGGCTGCGCGAGGTGCTGGGCCCGGCCCAGGGGCTGCTCTTCGACTGCGACGGCGTCCTGTGGGCGGGCGAGCGCGCCGTGCCGGGCGCCCCCGAGCTGCTGGAACGCCTGGGGCGCAGCGGCAAGGCCGCCCTGTTCGTCAGCAACAACAGCCGCCGCTCGGTGGCCGAGCTGGAGCGGCGCTTCAGCCGCCTCGGCTTCCGCGGCGTGCGCGCCGAGCACGTCTTCAGCTCCGCGCTGTGCTCAGCGCTCTTCCTCCGCCAGCGCCTCCTGGGCGGCGACGGGAACGGCAGCGGGGCCGGGCGCGTCTTCGTGCTGGGCGGCGAGGGGCTGCGCGGCGAGGTGCGCGACGCGGGGCTGCGCCTGGCCGGCGAGGGCGACCCCGCGCCCGGCGAGCCGGTGCGCGCCGTCCTGGTGGGCTACGACGACCAGTTCACCTTCGCCAAGCTGGCACAGGCCTGCAGCTACCTGCGCGACCCGCAGTGCCTGCTGGTGGCCACCGACCCCGACCCCTGGCACCCGCTCAGCGACGGCCAGCGCACCCCTGGTGAGCCCGCGCGCCGTCCCCGGGGGGAAGGGGCTGGTGGCGGGGGTCTCCTGGGGTGGGGTTCGCTGTCCCAGGCCCCGGGCGAGACAGGTCCCTGAGCGCCAGGACGGGCAGGACTGCCCTGGCGCGTCCCTGCCGGCTCCCGGAGCCGTGCTGCCAGCGCCTCGCTTGCCTGTCCTCGGGCGGGACCCAGCGTGCTGAGCTGCCCGCGGCTACTTCTTTTTCTCCTCCTTCCCCCCCCGCAGGGACTGGCAGCCTCACAGCCGCGGTGGAAACTGCTTCGGGCCGCAAGGCGCTGGTGGTGGGGAAGCCCAACACGTACATGTTCGATTGCATTGTGGAGCGTTTCGGCGTCGACCCGTCCCGCACCCTCATGGTGGGAGACCGTCTGGAGACAGATATCCTCTTCGGCAAGAACTGCGGGCTTGCCACCATTCTCACCCTGACAGGTGTTTCCCGCCTGGAAGAGGCGCAGGCCTACATGGCCAGCGACAGTGCTGCTGCCAAGGATCTGGTGCCCAATTACTATGTGGACAGTATTGCAGACTTGATACCAGGCCTGGATGAGTAGCAGTCTGTATGTGTGAGGGCAGAGGGATCAGGTTCCCCATCCCAGATCTCCATCTGTTCCTATTTCTCTCTCACTGCCCTATTCCCTCAATTCCGGGTTTCTTCACATTCCAGCATCCTTCTTTGGGGGCAGATGGGAGCAGAGTTGGCAGGAGGAGACAGGCTTTGAGTTGTCTCCTTTCTGCTGAGAGCTATCCATGATGGACAGAGTCCTTCTCTCCTTCATTGCCAGCTACCAGCATCACTGAGAGAGAGCTGGAGGTCTTGAGGCTGACAGGGGGGTCAAATCAGTGTGTCTGTGTGGCCTCTCCCCCTGCAGGAGTTAGGGACTGGCTGTCTTAGTATTATCTTTCCCTTATCTTAGTATTATTTTTCCCTTGGATAACCAGTGGTGGCCTTTCACTGCTGTCCTTTGGCTCATAACTCTTGACTTCTGAGCTGCATCCCTGCAGTCCTTTTGGTAACCTTGCCGGGGGGGGGGGGGTTATCACCCACCTGGTCTCCATCAGTGCTAGGGCATGTGGAAGGAGTGTGCCAGAGCTTTGGAGTGATGAACGAGAGCATCTCTGCCTCCCACAAGTGAAAGACAGCATTGCCTCATCTCTTTTCTCCCCCCATTCCTTAGAGATGTTTCCTCCACTACTGCCCTGACGTGACTCGGTTAATAACTGTGCCAGTGTCTATCTGAAGGACAGAAGAGACTGGTTTGAGGGGTTTTTGTGCCAAACAGACGAGCTGTGACTGCGCACAGCGGGTCTGCAGTTGTACCTTGTTTTCAAGTACCCTTTCTGAAGGGGCTTGTGAAGGAGAGAGGGCTCCTAGATCATGACAGCACAGTACTAGTGAACTGTATGACTCCCTGGTCCCCCCTCCTCAGTTGGATTTTTTCATAGTACAGTGAGAGAAAAGGGCTGATGGGGGTCCGTGCTCCAGCTGCTGGTGTGCAGGTGAGATGGTGATGGTGTTGTCACTGCTGTGAATGTGTCACAGTCCTCAAAATCATTCCTTGCTGCTTTGTCTTTCTACGTTTTTTTAATTTCTTGATTTAATTTATTCAAACTTATTTATTGTTCAAATATTGTATTATTTGTATAAAGTATGCTGCTCGGTTGCACCAAGGGGACAGGAGGCAGTGCCTTTGGGCCTCCCATACTGTCCGTGTCCCATGTTGATGTTCTTACACTCACCGTGTCTCTGTATATAATAAAGTGTGAGCGTAGGCTGGAAATGGCCTTCTTTTTTTGTGTGTGGTCCCATCAAGATGAAACTGCCCTAGGTATCTTTGAGCCCTCCAAGATGAGGACATGGCAAGACCTTTCCTCACTCAAGGGGGTGCTGCTGGGTTAGAGTCGCTAATGTCTTGTGAACAGTGTCTTTGAGCTGTTTGCTGCTGTCTCTCTGGTGTCTCAGAACCAGGGTCAAGGGTGGAGGTGGCTGGTGGGGCTGTGGTGTAGGGCAAGAGGTGAATTGGAGCAGGGAGTGATATGATCCTGCCTTTGCATTTCACAGTGTGGGTGATTCATGGAGAACAGTGACTTGTGCTGCGCCTGAAGGCTGCCCACTGCTAGCCAGGGGGATCCCAGGTGGATGATCTGTGTGGTCCTGCCCAACAGTGTCTGGCTCTGCTAGGGTAGAGGTGAGGTGCCATCTCTGTCACTTGCATACAGCTTGCAGGGGGATGAGAGCTGCCCAGGGAAGGTTTTGCTGTGACCTCTCCCAACTACACTGAGCTTTAAGTGACACCCTACCCCTGGAGTGACCTTCACCAGACTATAACTTGCCATGCCCAGCATCCTCTCTCTGGGTTTGGCTGTGGTCCCAGCCTGGAGGGGCAAAACAGATTGGGTAAGAAGAGCTGGAAATCACTCAAATGTATTTTGCCTCCCTTCCTCATAGGGGAGCCAAATCCTCCCCTTTGTCAGACCCCTTTAACTGCTGTTAATGGTAACCAAGCACCACATCTCTCGCTGGAGAGATCAGCTGTTCAGCTCAATAACCGTTCTCAGTGTAAGTTAGTGCGGTGTCAGCTCACGTGATAGAACTGGTTGCAAATTATTGTCTCTAGGATAATTCCAGGTGCTGAGTACCTTTTTTGCTTTTTTTCCTGCCTCCAAAATAACTTAGGAAACAGCCTTCCAAAATAAAAGAAAATCCAAAGAGCTTTCTGGAGACTGCCTGTCATCTTAATCAGTCCCCTTTGTATATGCCCATCTCTCTCTTTTGTCCCATGTCCAATTAGACTGCCAGAGAACTGGAACTCCGTTAATGAGCACTTGACCAACATTCGCATCATCAAGCAGAGCGAGATCAAGACCTAATGTGTCTGCTAACTTGGGCTGCCAGTCTAGAGATACTCATTTATTTTTCAGAGCTCTCATTATTGTATCAGGCTGATATTCGAAGTGCTGTTGTTGTGACGTGGGGCCACAGCTGGGAATGCTCAGCACACTGGTAATCTGAGGGAATTCAGTAGCTAGTCAGAGTTTGGGCCCTCTCCAAAGAAACTTTGGAGTTCATCCTTTGGATCCCAAAAGACGAGACTGCAGTGTAGGTTTTCTTTTTCCTGTGACTGAAAACAGAGCTCAGCAGAGGTGATGGCTGATCCTTATCTCTTGTGACCTTTTCATCTGGTGCAGGTCTCCATGAGGACTTTGCTATGAAGCGGAGGTGGACTTGGAGCAGAAGGGGGATAGGTTTACCTGTCCTTCCCTTGGTTCTTCACATAGGTGAGGGCACCAGGCAGGGGTGACCTCTGTCCTGTAAATGTCCACAAGGCTGTTCCTGCTTTGGATGGGAACGGAGCAGCTCTGTAGGGGTCCATCAGGTCTGCTAGGCTTTGTTTTTGCATGGCTTCCCCCTGCTACTACTGCTCCTGCATGTAACGAACGTGAGTGTGAGCAGATCTTATTAGAAAACTAGATTGGAAGGGCCCCTGAGGTACAATGAGTTCTCCATCCAAACCTGTCAGACATCCATTCAACCACTGTCAATAAGGGGTCTGTGATCTTCATGGGGGGTCAGGCCTTGGTTCTCTCTGGGTTAGGCCTGGTAGGGCTGCAGAGAACATCTGCTGTTGAAACTGAAAAAAGTGATGGCTCCTGCCTGGGTAGGCTGATTACTTCTTGTCTAATGCAGTCTTTCTTCTTGGGTTGTGTGTTTAAGGAAGCAGTGCAGTTGCCAGGGAGCACAGGGCTATGAAGAGTAGAGCTGTGGCAGCACGTGGGAGGGTGGAGCAGATGGGAAGGCCAGCTTGGTGTAGTGTAGGGAAGGGTATTTATTTTCTCATCTTCAGAAAACTGCATAGGCCTTTCCTGCCGTGCAACAGGGACAACACCCAGGCAGGTGGCAGTCGTTCCGTTACCCCAGGAATCTCCTATCCTTCATCCATAAGTGCAGTTACTGTGGCAACCGCTGGCTGGATGATGTAAGCAGCAACCTGCTGAGCATCGCCTGCTCTGGGAAAGGCTTCAGTCTCTTAGTCATCTTCATGCCCCTTCCCTGGACTCTCTCTCCAGTATGTCCATGACTCTCTTGTACTGGGGAGCCCAGAACTGGACCCAGCACTCCAGGTGTGGCCTCACCAGTGCTGAGTAGAGGAGAAGGATCACCTCCCTTGATCTGCTGGGAACATTCCTCCTAACGCAGTCCAGGATACTGCTAATGTTCTTTGCTGCAAGGGCACATTGCTGATTCGTGTTCAACCTGGTGCCCAACAGGACCCCAGGTCCTTTTCTGTCGTGCTGCTTTCCAGCCAGGTGGTCCCTAGTATTTACTGGTACCTGGAGTTATTCCTTCCTAGGTGCAGGACTTTGCACTTCTCCTCACTGAACTTCATGAGGTTCCTGCCAGACCATTTCTCCAGCCTGTCAAGGTCCCTCTAGATGGGAGCACAACCCCCTGGTGTATCAGCTGCTCCTCCCAGTTTTGTGTCACTAGCAAACTTGCTGAGGGTACACTCTGCCTCATCATTCAATTCATTAATGAAGATGCTAAATAGACCCAGTATTGACCCCTGGGAGACACCCCTAATTACTGGCCTCCAGCTAGACTTTATGCCACTGATCAGCATCCTCTGGGCCCAGCTGTTCACACAGTTTTCAGTCCACTTCACTGTTTCATCACCCAGCCCATACTTCCATTTTCTTCTCTGGGAGGATTATACGGGAGACAATACCAAAGGCCTTACTGAAGTCAGCGTAGATGTCCACTGCTCTCCTCTCATCAACCAAGCCAGCCATTTCATCACAGAAGGTTATCAAGTTGGTCAAACGACTGGCACTTCAGGAAGTCAACAAATGGGCCCAAAGATATTAATCGACAAGTAGATGCCTTTAATATGAGGAAATAGTGATCATCCTGATGGGGAAGCTGGAAGTTATAGAACTGGGAGGATCTGGAAGGTGTTGGGACTGGCAGGACAGAGAAGGATTTTTTTGCATGGGAAAGTGCCTCCAGAGCCAAGAAAGGATCATGATCCTACGAACTCACTCGATACTTGCCCAACCTGATGTGAGAGTCCCCGTTTGCCAAGGCAGGCAGCCCTGGCGCCACCCTGTCCCGCAGCAGCTGGAGCAGGGAGGAGGAGGAGAAGACGAGGAACACCAGCCTGTTACTGCCTGCCCAGGGGAAGTAGCCAGTATTTGCTGTTCCTCCAGCAGCAGTGTGGGTAGAAGTCCCTCCTCTGCAGCACAGTTTCCCACTCCTTACTCAAGGCATTGTCCCGTCCACCCCATAACATGGGCTTTGCCATCCCTCTATCCTTTTCTGGTTTTTATCTTCCTTACTGCTGCCTCATTTGCTCTATGAACTCTGACCCCAGCAAACTCACCAGGCAGCCCAGGAGAGTTACATGGCTATGCACATCTAGGAACTGCTGCTGTGTGGTTGGACTCTGCCTGGGAATTGTGTGTGGATAATGTATTGGAAGTGCCCCTGGCAGACAGCTGTTTTGGTGCTCCTTATAATCCCTGGGAGATACTGAACAGCTGAACTTGCTGAGAGCAATTTAATAGTTGGTGGAGTTCTTAATGGTTTTTGAGTTATACTGGGTTTTGTAGCCTCAGTATACCATCACTGGGCTGATGCAAAGCACTGTCAGCTCTGTAAGCCTCCAGCATGGAGACAAGGGCGATGTGACCCCAGGAACATTCCCAGATCACAGAGCAGCTGCCTGTGATGATCCAGGTTGTTCTACCCCGTGATTTAGCCTGCTAGATGTGCAGCTCCAGCAATTAGCAGCTTCCAGTCTGCATAGGATATTGCTGAGCACTGAGATGCTCTCTTCACGCGTTAGGGGTGAGAGAAACCTGTCTTTTAAATGGACATGGTTGTCTATCAGGTCACCCAAAGCCCTTTGCCAGCCCTTCTGTTCACCAGCCCTTGCTGAACCTCTAGCCTGGTTCCCACAGAAGCTGCACAGAAAGTGGTACCTGGATAAAATTCAGAGCATTAATTGCTTCCACCTGTTTCAAGCAACCTGAAACAACTCAGATACAGTTTTCTGTTTCCTCCAGGTGTACTTTGCTGTTGTACTACAGCTGCCTGTAATTTATTCCTGTGGCATGGAAGCCAGAGGAAATTGAGACTGTGGGCTGCAGATGAGAGATTTCCCACCTGCCAGGACAGCTTGATTGTGGCCCTGGCAAGGTGCCCTTTCTTCATGAAACAGAGGTGTTCCTGACTTGCTGTCCTTCTCTGGCCTAATGCTTGGAGACTGCTGATTGAGCTAACTTTGGGCAGAGCCTAGGAGTGTAGGAGTAGCACAGAGCAGTGGCAGTCCCTATTTGTGCACTTGCCAAGTTTGGGGGTGGAGGTGTGAAGGCTGGCAGTATGGTGCTGTTCAGCACTTCAGTATGACTACAGGACCATCTGCCTGCCACAGCCTTGGTAACCTGGAGATTGACATGTCTTGTGAGACACGGTGGCCATACTCCTTCAGTGGAGAGTGTAGGCTGTGCTTAGGTTGAACTTCACGATGCTCACTGCCTTGCAATCCACCACAGTTTCATTAGTTACCTTCCCACAACAATTTCAGGGGTGAAAGGGCCTGTGTCATTGAGCAATCCACAATGTGTTTGACTCCTGTTTGGCCACAAGCAGCTCTGAATGCCCTTGAGCCAATGTTGCTGGAAATCTACCTGTTGGTGCAGGTTTTTGAACAGCTTTCTTGTTATGTGTTTGAGCAGCATGATATCAAGGATTCTTACGAGAACTCTCTACAGGCATAGTCTTCCTCTTGGTCACTTGTCACTTGCTGATGACCCAGCAGCAGCAGAACAGTCATTCCTAGTGGAGCATACCTGATCTTCAGGTCAACCCAGGGATGGATACGGCTGGTCATTTCAAGTAGCACATGGTCCTGGCAGGCACATCTTTTAAGTGGCAGGATCTGAGGCAGACCCCATGGTACTGTCTGCTGATGCAATACAAACGTCTGCCATTACTCCTTTGTGTGTGTTGTAAGCTCTCCAGAACAACATCTCCAGCAGTGGGATACAAACAGCAGCAGGAAAATCTGTCTGATCCCTATAGTGACTTAGGAAGAGATACAACTACCTGGAAAAGGATTATATGAGGGACTCCTTCTAGCAGCAAACCTACAGGCTCAAAACACGGAGGCATCCTGTCTAATACTCATATTTCCTCATCTTACCCAGGCAATGTTCTGCAATGCAGAAGAGTAAGACACCTGCAAAGGATCATCCTTATCTGCTCCTTGTCTCTTGAACTTGGATGCTCTGCCAGGTCCAATAAGAAAATTAGACAACTCCAGTAAGGCATCTGTCTAGGGATCTCATTCTCCCATCCCCTGGACTATTGTTCTTTAGGCTGAAAATAAATCTAGAAGTAGGAGGCTCCTGTATTGTGTTCCCATTATGCTGGCTGTAGTGAATTGACACCAGATTTTTCTTTCATTTCATAATATTCATGTCAAATATTCTCTTTCCTTTTTTCCTTTCTATTACAACTACCAGAGACTCCACTGCCTGTCTGTTCCTTGTATAACAGTGTGAATTGTGCATCCCTGCTACCACCCAACCCACAAGGACCAGCTGTTACCCTGTCCTTTAACACACAGGTGAGTGATACCAAGAGAGATAAAACTACAGCTGGATAGAAAGAGGTGCAGGTGAAATTGCTTTCCAGCAAGACCTCCCTTTCGCTGTTGCCTGAGCCTACTGTCTGTCTGCATGTCTTAGTAGGAGGGAAAGAGTGGGAGGTTCCACATCAGAGTTTCTCAATGCAAGCTGGTGCTGCGAAACCCACAGTTATTTTCACATCAGCCTGATGCTCAGCAACAGGAATGTTTTCACGACAAGAGAGGAGGCTGTGCCAGGCAGGGGCAAACAGCTGAAGGTTGGAGAGTGGAGTGGGATGGTGTGGAGTGTCATCCTGGCTGATGTGAGCTCACTCACAGAAATATGAGTGATAAATGGCAACTGGTTGGGGAAAGAGTGTGAAATCCTGTCCCTTTGCACATTTGAAACCTACATTCCTCCAAGCTGTTTAACAAGCCCCCTTCCCAAGAGCCGAAAAGCTGGATTTACAAGCACAGTTTTGGCTGTATTTTGAGTGTCAGCTTCTTTTGCTAGATGTTGTTGACACTGCAAGGCCCCTAACTACTGCTGGCCCCCTCAGTGCATCCAGCAGCCCTGCAGCTGCAGCGCTCTGCTCCAGAGCTGTTTCTCATCACTGCTCATCCTCACTTTGCCCCACAGCCCCAGCTGGCAGTGGCTTGGTCACGCAAGCGTCTCTGCTCAGGAGGGCCTGGTTGCTGGCAAGCACAAGGCTGTGTACTGGAAAGCAAATGGTACACAATGTGTCCAACAGCCCTGCAGTCTGCATCCAAGTCACGGCTCTCCTTTGTGCATGCTTAATCAGCTCCTTCTGGGACGGGCATCTTCTGTCATGCTTCCAGCTCCCCTTAGCGGGACCATGCCCTCCACCTACGCTCTATAGTTTCCATGCTATAGACGTATGTTTTCCAGTCTGCACATCATTCTCTCTTCAACAGTTGTCTTACGCAGTTCTTCGTCATCTGATGAATGCCAGATACCCTGCTTTGCTGCTTTACTTGCTGCTTCATCAGCTGCACCACTACAAGAATCTCATTTTCTGTTTTCCGGAGTGTAGCATGTTCTTTTTGCCTTTCCAAGTCAAAGTGAAGGAGAACCTAATCTGTCAGGCACTGCTGTAAAGCCCTTAGCAGCAGCTTCAGGTGGCTAAATCTCTATGAATCAGACGCAAAGTCTGGAGCAGCAGGATGGGGAAAACAGCCACCCACAGTGTGCTACCTGCAGTCCCCTCTGAGGGGTGCAGCAATCCCCAATCCATGTGCAATGCCCATTTTCAGACTCACATGGAAGGCAGTTTTTGATCTCCAGGCTAGGTGAGCAGCCAGATTGCACAGAACAGCCAGGTAGCGCCTCTTGTCTTCTGCACAGACGCAGGGCTGGCCAGGCAGGGGCAAGAAGAGCACCTGGGACAGGATGCTGGGAACCTGCATGAATGCAATCTTGGCATTGCAATGGCAACCTTCACCTTCATCCCAGCTCATTCACCAGTGCCTGGCTGGTTTGCCCTCAAGGGGTGATGTTTCAACAAGAGGAGGCCACAGATACTCAGCCAGAGCAGGGCAGCTGCCACGCCAGTGAGGTTGCCTCCATGGTGTGCCCAGCCATTCCAGCCCTGGGAGAGCCAGAGCTGCGGTCAGAAGTCCCACAGGCACAGCTTGCAGTGAAGTTGGGCTTGGTATTCTGGTGCAACGTGGAGAGGGAGCTCACTGCTCTTCTTTACACAGAGCTGGAACACACCAGCTGGGCAAAGGCTTGCTGAAGGGCTGGGACCTGTCGGTGCTTGTCCTGGTTGCAGACAGAGTAGGACAGGGACTGGGTGGTGTTGAGATGCTACCAGCAGTGGGAGCCAGGGGAGCAGATGTGTGAGTGAGAGGCAGGTTTTCCCTCAGGCACCCAGTTTTTCTGTGATAAAACTCAGCGTGCTAGCACTCTGCAAAACATCCAGTCAAAATTGCTCTGGGGGCTGATGGGGAGGACCCAGAGCTGGGGAGAGTGCTATGGCTACTGAAAAGGAGTGGTATTGCCATGCCCTTAGCATCCTCCTCCATTGTTGGTGGAGGCAGGAACAGTGGAATATGGTAATCCCCCAGGGAGGAGTTACCTTGAGAGGTCTCAGGTTCCCTCTTCTCATCTCAAGGCACTGCTCATCCACCATCCTCTCTCCCCCTGACCAGGCCTTGTCTGACTCTGCCTCTTGTGCTACACGCCTAAGCCTGTGCTCCCATCGCTCTAATGGTGCTGCTGAGACCTGGTGTATGTTCGCCCTACAGTGTTGGGCGAACCTCCTTAGTGGGTCATGGTGTTTCCAGAATTGTGCACACACAACCCAGAAGACTGAACAACACTGCATTAAAAAGCAAAGTAAGAAACAAAAGAAGTGCATTTCAAGTTTCAGCCTCTTGGAGGGACCAAAGAGCATCCTATCTTTAGAAATACCACAGAAAGATAAAAAAAAAAAAATAAAGTTCGGCTGTGAAACTAATACATGTCCTGCTTTCTGCCTTCCCCTGGGATTCATCCCTCTCTGCCCACTGCAGGTACCTGCACCCTGGCACAGTTCTGCATGGCTGGGCTGAGCCACCCTTCCTTGGGCACTCAACAGAGGAAGGCCCTACAAACATACTGAGTGTCATTCTGCCTTTGGCAGACCTGTGCCAGGCCAAAAAAAAATAAAGGAAGCAAATTTTTCTGAGCCATGTGTGAGTCTCCCCTGAAAAAGGGAGATCACATGCCCAGCAAATTAGGACATCCCAGCAGCAGCAGCTCTCACCCCCTGCCCAGAGGGTGCTCCTGGCACACTGTTTGCCAAGAGCCTACTTTTCTCGGAAAGTGTCCTGTTTTCCCATGGGGAGTATCACTCTGAGCCAACGGTCACCCTCCTGCCTGAAAGAGGGGTGGTCAGCTCGCAACGTGGCCAAGCATCCTCACCCACTTCTGTTTGGGAATAGCAGCGCAGAGCCCAGCATCTCAGTTTCACTCTGAGGGGTAAAACCATCTGTCCCCCACCTGAGCTAAGATGCAGCCATGTGCTGAGCACAGCCTAACCTTTCTGCAGTTGGAAAGCGAGTTTTCCAAAGGGGAAGTGGCAACTCGATGGGGAGCTGGTCAGCATCCAGGGCCAGTCCTCAAGTGTTCCCAGGCAGCTGCAGCTCACCAGCTTCGATCAGTCATGCTCTTCACTTAGGTTGCATGCTTTCAAGAGGTTGAGCCCTGCAGTTTTGAGGTTGGCTTGACCCAAACCGCAGCAACCCTGCGATCCCCAAGGATGGGCGTGTATGTGGAGGGGTTAGTCTTCCTCCAGCAGGGCTGCTCCAGCTGGCCCAGTGCCCTGGGCTTTACCACAGATCTATACAGAGTTTGGGAGTACCCTTGCTCGACTAGGGACTTATTATTAGGTTGGAAGAGGAGGCCCTGTCTCTGGGGACTGGGTTTCATCCCCATCTTTCTCCGACCTTTTTCTCCTGGGCTAATTGGTACTTCCCTTTGTCCTCTATTCCTGTGTCTCAAAACATGGGGTGTGATGGCTTCTCAGAATTAGTTATTGTTCTTTGGAGAGATAAAGTCTTCCTGCAAGCCATCTCCTTCACAATATAAGGCTTCACATGCCTTATAGGCATGGCAGCCCACCCTCTAACCTTCATCCCAAATCCCTTTATGTGCCCAAGAGGCCAGAGGAGCTTTGGGATCAGATGGTCAGAGACATCTGCTAGCCACTCCTCCAGCCTCCCATGGCCCCATGCAGCTGCATCCAGCCTAACCAAGCGGTTGCAGGAATCTGACCTGTCTCTTCCACCAGCCAAGAGTTTGACAACCCAAAGCCACCCTTTCCCAAAGCCCCAGCCCAAAGCCCCATTGCCTGGAGTGAACCAGTCCCAGCACAGAACCTGACCTTGCACAGACCACATTACATGCAGGGCCCAGGAACAGCAGGTTTGTTGTTCCCAAAGGACAGAGTTGCCCCAAATCGAGAATGGCTACTATTGGTTCCTATCCTCTTGTCCTCTTGCACCTTTGGAAGAGGACAGGCTATTGGAAGCTCACAGGACTTCCCTCACTGGTCTTGGGAACATGAAGAGGTGTTTTTCAGGAAATGTCAGCCTGATAGACATTGCACAATGCAAGAAGAGATGAAGGCTGGTGTTCAGTGAGACTGGTCCCTCTAGCAGAGTTCTCTGGCCTTCCAGTGGGCTGCCATTGGACACAGACTCCGGGTATCTGGAAGTGAACATCAGTCCTGGGCTCTCTGCTCTTTTCTTTCTCATTCAGCTCCAGGGCTGTGCTTGGAGGGTCTGAGCAGCAAGGACAGATGCTGGGTCCTGCCTTGGAGGGTCCTTACCTGGTGGTCAATCCACTGCCTTGCCCTGGGGTGTCCCTGCAGGTAGGCAGTAAACCCGAGGCAGAGGAACAGGGAACAGGTAGCCCAGAACATGTGGCTGGGCAGCCTGGCACCAGGGTGAGAGGCTCAGCCCCAATGCCAATCAAGAGATAGTGTTGGCACTGGTGTGACAGGATCCCAGCACAGCCAGGGAGCAGGAGGAAAAGGGGGTGCAGCAGCGGTCCTGCATGAGCCCCCATCTCCTCCCCAACCCACCAGGTACATCACCAGGATGCTGCATGGCTCTGTATCAAGGCTCAGCAGTGGGTGTTTTGGCCAGAGAGATTTCTGGAAGGTGCAAGGTGCTGTCTGTGATGTCTCTGCCGTGCGTGGGGTCTGTGCAGGACTGGTGGAAGGAAAAAAGTAGATGGTGATGAAGCAATGGTGAGCTTGAAAGAAGGCCAACTGAGACACCTGAGAAACAAAGCAAGTAACAAAATCCTGGAGAAAAACAGCTCTCCGCACCCAGCCGAGCCCACTCCTGGAGCTGCCAAAAAGGCATCCTTGGCTCAGAGGTAAGCAGTCATAAAATGCAGGGAGATACTTCCCAGGGAGGGAAGGTTTTACCTGTCAGGCAAGTTCATGAGTACCCTCGCCCACTAGCTGGGAGTGTTGAGCGGGGCGGGCAATCATCCCACTGCAGCCTTCAGCACAGCAGGAGGAGGAGGAGGAGAGGGGGAAACACAGCCCTGTGGCACCCAAGCTAAGAGACTAGCTGGGCCATTCTGAGAGGGGACTAACCCCCAGGGAATGTGGGTTGGGCTCCTGGGCCAAGTAGGGTAACCTCCTATGATCGGTGGGGAGCCAGCTCAGGAAGACTGAGTGCCTTCACAGGTTTTGGCAGGCTGCTTGTGTTTTTGACCATCCTCCTTGGACCCAAACCTTCATGGCTAGAGAAGTGATTCTATCCACTCATAGAACTGTCCCCCAGCAGCCTGACCTCATCCGACCTGACATGTCCTTCTCCCAGCTACAGCTTTGTCTCCTGTGCCGCTCATCTCTGCTTGTGGGCACAGGTCCTCATGGACTTGCTCAGCAGGTAAAACATTCCCTGTCCACAAAGCTGAGCTCATGCCCCCAGGGCAGCTGAATAAAACACCATGTGGGGCAAGGCTGTGTTCTGCTCTTTGCTGTTTTTCCTTCCCTTTCCCTCAGATAAACAGACCACCACAAAGAGAAACAAATGCCTTTGTTTTCCAGGCGGGAAGGACTGTCAGAATGGCATGTCCCTGCATCTTGTTAGGGGTTAGATAAGTCCCTGAGAGCTACAGGGAGCTCTGTCACACAGCACAAGTCCTTGCTGACAGTGCTATTGTTAAGAAGGGGTGCATTTTGGGAGGGCTGGGGCTTTTGCCCCCTGCTTGTTTCTCTCCAAGAAAGTCACGGCTGATGCCTGCTTGCCCAGGGAGACTTCCCTCCCTGACAGCTCTTATCCTGAACAAACAGCAGCTTGGCATTAGCCAAGGGATGTGGAGGGAGGCCCCAGTTTCTGGACCTCTCCATGTGCCCCTGGGCTGGCAGGCACTTCGTGGGGTGCCAAAACTCTAAAGAAGTGGCCTCTCTCGGGGCTGCCTAGCACCAAGGTCATGCCACTCCAAACCAACATCTGCACCCCACTGTGGCCCTTGGGTTGCTCCTGCCAGGAGCTCTCAGGTAGCAGAGCCGGTGAAACAAGTCCAGAATGCTCACCCTGCCTGCTATGGGGGACGCCTCACCTGGAGCTTGGCTTATGGCTGGGTCCTGCAAAGGTCCTGTCCTGCTCAAGGCAAGTTTACACAACAGCAGACCCTGTAGAGACACAGCTTTCCCTTTAAGGTTACATTCTTATCAGGGACTTGACCAGGGGACTCATCTCCCCATCTTCCCTTTGAATAGAAGGAGGTACATTATACTACAACTTGAACCTGCCTGACTAAATATAGTCAGTCTAGAGATCAGGAGAACCTCCCTGGTTTTCCCTGTTTGCTTTGATGGGAATGCAAATGATGAATCCCAGCTGTTGCCTGCTTCTGGAACAAATGCCTGAGGGCCTTGAGGCCAGTACCTCTCAGATGTCCATGGTTTTTGAAGATAACCTACCCTGCACAAGGAAACTTTCAAACAGTGCAGTGGCCCTTGGCCTCACAGTGTATCTGGTGAAGCTGCTGTGGGCTGAACAGACAACATGGACATGCCCCACAGATTAACTGCCTAAGGGATATAGAGGGTACCTCCAAAAATACCCGTCTGGCTGACCATCCCTTAGCTTCTATGCTGGGTGAGAAGAACAGGCTTCATTTTCATGTGAGCAGCTCTTGCCACTGAATCATTGGCACACAGATGCTGCAAGTGAATGTCCATCCCTCTTCCCCCAGTTTCCAGCTGTGAAGAGGAAAAGCAGAAACTGATATGTGATCCTACTCCCTACCAAAACATCTCTCAATCAGCAGCCCATAGCTTAAATACGCTTCATAAAATCCTCAAAGGTGTCCCACAGAACGGGCTCCCCGCCCAGGCACATGGCCAGGCAGTCAGTTGGCATGTCAAGATCAACCCTTTCTCCAGTAGATGTCAGGAGTTTGTCAGTGTTCAGCCTCAGTGTCCATCACAGCAAGAGCAAGACTACAATCCTGTAGAACAATGCCATGTTGTTTATTTTGGTGTTAAATGCATCAACATGCTTCCTTCCCTTCTTTCAAGTCACACAGTTCTACTGGGACATGAGCTGGTCCTTGACTTTCTTCCAGAAAAATGACACGGACCTCTGTTTGGGAAAGGGTGAGGAGCCTGAGCAGTTTCTGCCCAGGAGTAGATGACAGAAGAGAGGGAGTGTGTCTGTGCTGTCAGTGCTAGGGGAGTGTGAGCTTGTGTTCCTGACAAATGACCTACATTACCACCCCACCAGCTGCTGTTGTGAACCTGCCCCAGCTCTGGATCTGTAGGAGGGAACCAAGGAGATCCCAAGTGTGGATCCTATCTTTTGCACAAGGTGTGAACAGTTGACGCGTGGACTGGGCTAAGCACCAAAGGTTGACTCTTCCCAAGTGCTGCAGGCTGGCAAAGCTCAGTTTTGATGTCAGTGGGGTGCTTCAGCACCTGCTTTCTGCCTAAGAAGTAGAGGAAGCCGGAGGATCTAGAGGTGAGGAAGAGCAGGCCCTGGGGTGTGGGTGATGGGTGGACATGCTTGCTGACAGGGGTAGAGATGGCTCTGCAAAGGGCTTCCTTGGAGAGATCCACTTGCAAAAACTCTCAAAAGAGTGACACAGTCTCACCACAGCAGTGATGTGTGTGTGTCCACCAGCTCCAGAGGGTGCCTGGGCCCCCTTGCAAGGGGGTGGGAACAAACAGCATTACTGGGGATGACACATCCCAGTGCTTTCCACAGCCTCCAAACTATGATAGCATCAGAGAGTAGCGCCCTGCTCTATCCCCAAATAGCATGAGCCTCAGGCAAAGGAGGGTGCCAAGCCCTGCCAAAACACCCTCCCATTTCATCAGCCGATCCTGGCAGATAACAGAGAGCTTACTAGGGTAATTGTTCCAGCTGGCTGTAGGATGGCAGGCAACAGCTGCCTAACAGAGATCACTACCACCTAACTGTCTGGAGCACAAGTGAGCAATGACACATGTTACTGAAACCCCCAGGGGAATTCTGGGGGGCTTGGGGTTCCCAGTCAAGCAGTGGAGGAGAGTCCCAGGCTGCACTGACTCTGGGGCGCTGTCCCTGTCAGGAGGATGCATCCCTGTTAGGGAGTGATGAGCTGTGCTACCCATAAGAACCCCATGGAGGGTAGCTGCATGTCTGCCCAAGGCAATTCTCTTTTCTCCAGCCCTTCCTGCCTGGCAGGGCCCCATTCCCCCTTGGAAAGGCCAAGTTGGTCTTTTGCCTGCCTTGGCTTCTACTCAGCTGTGCTGGTGCCATGTGGTCCCATGTGCTTTGGATGCTCTCCAAGCACGAGATGTGCCCCTAATACTGGCTCGTGGGCTGGCTGCAGACGAATGTATTTGCCAAAGCAGATGCAATGGCCCACGCGGGGTATGGCTCAGCAAGAAAAGCCTGACGTGCTCCAAGCTCCCTGCCAGTCTCACCTCCTGAGCATCTCTGGTGCTGTTTCTGCCACGTGTGGAGACTAATATCACAGCCCATACCCTAGGGTACCACTTCCCATGCACAAAAAAACCAAAACAAAACAAAACACCAACAAAAAACCCCCACAAACCCACACGTGTGTTTTCAGGCTTCTTGTCATTCCTGCCAGAAAAGCCTGTTCCCAGCAACCCCTTTCTTCAGGATTATCATTCCACACTGTTTTTTACACACATTACTTGCTGAAAAATGTCATGCAGCTGAGTTTCGGTCTCAAGGGTGTGCAGGAGAACGTGCCTGTGTTTCATGAACATGCTTCTGAGCACTGTTTGTTGGAAGAGCTGAAACCAGCATCTGGGTCGCTGTAACATGTTCAAACACAGCATCCACTTACAGTTTGCATATTAAGTACAGCAAACAAACTTCTGCCCAGTGCAGAAGTTTGCAAAAGTCTCTTTAAAACCCAAGACAGGGAATATGCCTCAGCAGGTTGTTTCTAGGCCTGAAATAGACTCAATAAATGGCACTGCAAGGACACCAATTTGGGTATTACAGCAGTGCAGAGCCGGTGGCCACAGTCAGTCAATAGCCTGCAGCTCTCCTGCTCCAGCACACCTGTGACGACATATCTGACCCTCACGCATGGAGCTGCATTTACTTGCTCTTGAACTTCCAGCACTAATGAGTAGCACAGGAATCATCCTTAGCGTCAGATTTTAGCACAATATTACCTTTCTATCCTGCAGCAGTGGTGCTGGGCTTATGTTGCAGGCCCTCTGGAAGTCATTAGCCAATGTCCAGACAAGCGGTGGCAATGTTTTCCCCTCTATAGTCAGCATTTGCTGAGCTTGCAGCTCTGCTTTCGAAACATGTAATTTCTTACAGGTTAGGTTTGAAGCCTTCACTACAGTGCCTGCACAGCCTGCACAACACATGCTGCCCCCCAACTCATTTGCACTTCTACCTTTTCCGTTCTTTCTCTTTCTTCCACTGGATTTATTTAAAGAAAATTAGAAATTCATGCCACCAGTCAGAAGTTGATTTTCCATTTTTTTAAAATGAGAAAAATATTATCAGCTTCAAAGTGAGTGGAAGAGTTGTATGGCATCCATAATTGTACTTTGCCTACAGAAGAACTTAAGATTTGCTCCATTCACCTTCCAGTTCTCCCCAGTTTGCTGTTCCCCCCTGGCTCAGCAGTGACTGCCTGCCGTGCTGCAGGGCTTTGCTTAACCTGCATTTGCAGCTCTTGGAAATACTCTACGTGCAGCAACCCCTGGTCTGGTCATTGAGAGCGACCTCTCTGTGTCAAAACCAAGAGCGTGCTTCCTAAAGCATCAGGACGCCTCTCTTTGACTTGCCTTTGCTGTGCAGCCCTGGGCCAAGTCCCCTTAAACTGACGAACAGATGGCCTCAAGCCTTCCCAACCAGTCACAGCCTGGTTGGGATTAGAGATCTGCTAACTGCCCTGCTCCAGCCTCACAGTCAGGATCCTTCACGTCCAACTTAACCAAAGGCTTTTGTGCTGTGTTGTCAGTATTTCTAGCGCTATCAGGCAAGGAGTCCTCCTTCCTGTCACCCCAGCAGACAGAGGAGCTAACCCACATCAGTAGGTGGCTTCTCACTGTTCTCACATGCCAGAAGGGCACTTGAGCAGCTTGAGCCAACCATCTCCATGGGCTGACACAGGTTGATCCATGTTGCCCATGGCCATGACCCAGTTCCCAGCTCCCTCCCTGCCTTCCTGGCCAGAGTACTGGGTCCATTGCACAGCCACAGGGACACCACCCAATCGGCAGATAAGAAGCACTCCATTCCCCAAGTCCTGCAAAGCCCCGCTGGCTGTGTCCAGGGAGGGTTTACACCACAGAGATGAGATGAAGCCCAAAGCGAGCAGCCATGGGTGTGGGGGAGGAGTTGGAGAGCATGGATTTGGGGAACTCCTAGGATGCACTTAAAGATGTGTCTAACACATCCCAGCGTCATTAGGGTGAGGAGTCATTCCTGCTTCCCCAAGCAGTAACTTCAGGCTCACCCAGATAAATCACTTTGTTCAGGTACCCTTTGATAACATTTACAGGATTATCTTCACCACTTGGGAACATATTTCCATACTGATTTAATGAAAGCAGAGATTCTGGAGTCAGCAGAAGTTGGAGCCTCACAGACGGCTCCTAATCCAGGAAATTGGATGTGGTTGGAAATGTTTCAGCAGTCAAAGCTTGGGAGATCCTGCTCATTCCTGATATGAGGCTCCATGTCTGCAAGATAATAAATCTGTATTTAGAACACCTAATCCTGAGTTTAAAATACCACAGGCCACATAAAACTAAGTGGCTGAACAGGTACAAAGGTTCTCTCTCGGTGGAAAGATGTTGAAAATCACTGAAAGAGTAATTGCAGCCAAAACAGGCTTTTGCCAGCTGAAGAGCGCTCTATACAAGTGGACTTTGGTCACGTAGTCCACAGGCTTTTCAGCCAGGCCCTTTCCCATTCCTCCAAGGTCATCACTTGGGATGCCCTATCTATCACTGCATCCCTCACAAGCAGACTTGGGGGCAGATCTTCCCTCTTTTGCTTCAGAAACTTGCCTGACTGGGCTACTTCTTTGGCAGTTGCCAAACCACCTTGGTTAGAGCCACTCAGCTGCTCAGCCCACTGTTTCAATTCAATCTCAGAACTTGCAGTAGCTGGACTCCAGCCCTCAGCACGCAGGACCAGTCTGGGTATGCTGAGGCATACCAATGCCTATCAGCTAGACCAGAAGGCATGCCCAAAATCAAAGCTACTCACAATGATGAAACTCACTTTTGGCAATCATGTTTCTCTCTTCAGCCTAAGCTACATTACAGCTTGGAGGTTGGGAGGTGTGAGGATGTCCATGAGGAAAGTTGTGAGCTTGAGAAAAAGTGCCATCTCAGCATGGAGAGATCAGCAAGGGCTCTTTGGGTATCAGGGAGAGTATAGGAAGAAGGCTGAGGCCCTGGCAGAAGAGCTACAATGAACATCATGAGCATCCCTAGCTACAGATAGGGATGGTTGATCCCTTCTATGGAAATGATGGGTCACAGCCACCACTAGGGGATGAGTGCCCCAAAGTCATCAGAAGTTCTTTGAGGACCATCTGGGATTGCTCACTGTACAAGGGCAATTTGCACTTTCCAAAGACGAGTGAGCAGATGGGATATCGTGCAAGGAAAGGCTAGGGAGAGGGCAGCAAGTTGCTCCCAGGAGCCAGGCTGTCTCTGAAGCACAGGCCACACTGGAGGCGCGCAGGGTTAGGACCTGAGTGGGATGCCTACCTCTAGCATAGCACATGCTTGGTAGGGTGATTTCTGGCCTTGCACATGTGTGCTGGCTGTGAATTTGGGCTGTCCCTGTCATAGCAGCTGGCTCTCCTACACCCCCTTTTCCTGATCCGGTCCTGTCCAGGGCACAACACCCATTTGGAGAAAGCAGGTGCAGGTGCAAACACCACCTAGCTCACCCTCATGACCAGAGGTGAGGCACTGCTGAACTACCTCAGTCATTACTCCTCTCTCCACACTTATGGCTCCCCCTGGCCAAGAGTTTGGCATGGACAAGGGCACAGTTTGCAGCAACAACATCACATCCAGTCACTCCCTTTGGACTCAGCAAAGAAGATCTTTGATTCTGAAGTTACAATGCAGATTCCTGACTCTCCCTCTAATACAAAGTTAGGATTCGCAATGTGATGCAGGAGAGCTCTCCTGGGAGGAAGGGTAAGGAGAAGAGCCCTGTCCCACTGTTGAGTTCCCAGACAGCAGGATAAGGCCATTTGCTGCTAACTTTCTGGCACATCCCCCAGCTGGCTATCTGCTGCACACTGATAAGGAACAAAGTAGCAGGAGGTGAGGATTGCCAGCTCTAGCCAGCCTGGCTTGCCCTTCTTAACCCACAGTGACTCTTCCTTCTTTCCTTTGTTACCATCTGTTGTTCTTTAGATGGTCTCTAATCTTCCCAGCAGCATTTGGAGGAAGGTCCCTGGACAGGCATGACTCAAGGACCTGGTGGCTGCTAAGATTCTGTTGGAGTGCCCAGCTGCCAGAAATGCTGCAGAAAACACAGAACCTACCCCACACCTTTTAAATGGCCCTCCCCATCTCCATCTCTATGTGAGCAAATATTTACATACTTCCCTTCTCTGTCCAACATTTTTTGCAAGGGAACAGTCCCTTCTAGTCCAGCCCCTAGACTATGACTTCAGCCGCAGCTCATGTACTTGAGGAGATGTCTGGGGTTTGGTCTCAAAAAACCTTGGATTTGAAAGGAACTGATTTAATTACACACATATCCTGAGCAGGGGGAAGCTGACTCCATTCACTTTTTCTCCTGCTAGTATGGAGAACTTCTTCTCCTGCACCACATGACCCCTCTATCAGGCTCAAGGGCTGAACCCTGAGGACGGTTACCAGAGGGAGAAAGAGGGACCAGGCATGTTAGAGCAGAGAAGACCACTTTGGCCTTTACTCCAGCCCCTTTGTGTCATGGGGTGATCAGCAACCTGGCCAAAGTCTGAATCCTGCACCTGCCCTCCCCAGTTCCAGCAGACAGGAAGGTCTCCCTGCTACCTCTGCTGGCACTGATGGCACCAGCTGGAAATAACCAGGAGTGCCAGCCTCTGAGGTCATACTTAGGCAGGTAAGAGGGCTGGGGACTATCACATCTTCAGCAGAGGGGGAACGATGGGCCTCATGGAAAAGGAAGAAGAAAGTGTTTCAGTGAGTTTCAGTTCTGGGCCTCTTAAGGAAGTCACAGAGCGTCTTGTGATTTAGAGAAAAATATGCAAGACAAGGAGAGCTCTAAGCCACAGGCTTGGCACACTGCCTGAATTTTTCCCTCCTCTTTCAGTGTAATTACAGTTGAGCCATGTAGTAATTGGGTAACTTTTTCCAAAGGAATCCTTTCATCCAGAATGAATCATACTTGCCACAAAGAGAACATGGAGGCAGATAAAAGACGTATAGATCCTATGGCTTATTGTGACAGAAGCATTTTGCCCTCATCCCCTTCTTCCTCAGTCCCCCAGCTGCGTTCAGGGTAGGTGCAAGAGCCAGTCAGCAAGTTTTCCTGGATAATTCCTCCCCAACCTTCCAAGGCAGCTTCCTCCTGGTTTGCTGTGCCCTACAGCCAAGATGAACTGCATGGGTTTGAGGGTGTCTATGGATTCTGTAGAAAAAGGACTGTTTTCCCTCCTTGTGGTTCCTGTACCTACAAAAGCTGTGGTAAGGGCTGGATCAGCAGCTGGATGGCCTCTGGGGACAGAAAGGCTTGATACTGCAGCTGAGTGACCCTGATCCAGAGTCAGTTCTCTGCTCCTGGGGTTTCACCTGGACCACAGAGTTTCTGAGGCACTGTGTGTGCTCAGTGACATTTCTTCTGTTCCAGACAGCCTGAGCTGAAGAGCCCAGTCCTCCCGCCAGACCCTTCCTGCCAAGTCTCAAGCCATCTGACCCTTTTCCGAGTGGGATAAAAGCCTTGGATAGTAAAACATTCATTGTAAAACTATTTTCCATTGGATTCATGGCCACACACAGCTGGATCTCCTCCTGGAGTGGCCCGCAGCCCGCTTGGAAGAATTGCGTTAAGCATTTTGGAGAGGAGGCTGAGCGAGGGTGGGAGGAGACAGTTCTGCCTGGTAGACCCTCCCTCCCCACCAAAAGCAAGCCCTGCCACGCTTCCCATTGGTGCCTGAGGTGGAGAAGGGCTGGGACAACTCAGTTCTCCATCTATTTAAAGGCAAGGGTGGGGCTCTGAGAGCTACTTGCCTGGGACTGCTGCACATCCCTGGAAAGGAGCGTTATCCTTCAGAGCAGCACCATGTCTTGCGTGAGTAGAGAAAGGGATGGGGCAGCTTTGCTGGAGGTGGTGCTTTGTTAGTGGGGCTGTGAAGAATGTGTTGGCTTGGTGTGAGGGCGCTTATGCTATCCTACTCCACCTGCACATCAGCCCCTGTGTCAGAGGGTCTGATAGAGCTGGGTGCCTGCTGCTGGAGGTAAAAGTTCCCTGCTGATCCCCTATAGAGGAGTGGCTGCTATTTTGTGTTCTGAAAGGAGTGGTTCTTTGCCCCTGCAGGATCCCTTTGGGGAAGTACTGGGGGGGGGGGGTCCTTGTTGGGTTGGGCCCTAAGCTGGGGTAACCTGTTTTGCAGCAGCTCGGCTCTGGGAAAGCAGCTGCAGTAATCTTTATTGCTGTCTGAGCATCTTCTCTGGGCAGCCTTGCTGCTTGCTTCCTGTCTGAAATTTTCATTAGTCACTGTATTGCTATTTCTCTCTTTCTTGGAAGGAATGTGCTTTACAGAAGTGTTCTTCTGTGAATGTCAAGGACTGCATTCAAATATCTTAAGAGCAGGTGTCAAGAGAATGGGGTCAGGCTCTTTTCAGAGGTGCCCAGCGACAGGGGATGGTGCAACAGGGGATGGGGCAACAGGCACAAACTTAAATATCAGTTATATCTGAATATGAGAAAAAACTTCATCACTGTGAGGGGATCACAGAGCACTGGAACAGGGTGCCCAGAGAGGTTGTGAAGTCTCCTTCTCTGGAGATATTCAAAACCCACCTGGACATAACCCTGTACAACCTGCTCTAGGTGAACCTGCTTTAGCAGGAGGGTTGGACTTGATCTCCAAGGTCCCTTCCAACCCCAAACATTCTGTGACTGCTGGAGAAGAAGAGTGATTACGCTTCTTTGATTAATTTATCTTTCATGAGGCTGAAGGTGATTAAGCAGGTATTGTCCCAAATGCAAACTTATTTATTAAAGTGGAATGGGAAAAGGTTTTCAGTTTTCTTGGGGTCTTGCCTTTGCTGTGATAGCAAGTGAGTACATATATGTTTGCCAGGGAATTTTAGTCCTAGAAAGAAGATGGGGAAAGTGTGTATGTGGAGCCAGAGAATATTCTTGCAAATGCTGAGCTACAAAAAAACCCCAAATCTCCAAGCCCTTGGGAACTGGGAAACAAGGTATCTGAGCCCTTTGACCTGGGCAAGGCTTGAAGTTCAAAAACATGCTAGGGGAAGGGACTGGAGGCTCCATCCATGCCAGCCAGACTTGTACAGGATGATGTGAGACCCACAAGGCACACGGGTGTGTTTGGAATGGGGTGGGTGTGATGGGAGAGTGCAGGTACTTACAATTCATGTCTGTGAAATACAGATATGCTGATGAGAGCAGCAGGAGAAAGGTTGGGAAACTGGGCACATGTCCCATGTGATTGGGGTAACTTCTCTGGGATGTCCCTGGTACAGTGCCCCAGGGGGAAGGGAGTTTCCCTGTCTCTCCATGGGTCCAAAGCAATGCATCCTCTTGCAAGGCAGCAGGGAGAGCTGCCAAGTCAGAACAAGTGAGCCAGCAGGTACTGAGCTAATGTCTCTGCCTCAATGTTCCCCAGGGACCAGTGTGCACCAACTTGGGCCTCAAGCCTGGCCAGCGCCTCACTGTCAAAGGGAAAATCGCACCAAATGCCAAGAGGTAAGCTGTACTGTGCTGCCCAGGGATGGCCAGGGCACCACACTGAGTTGTCTTCTGCTGGTGGGGGACAAAAGGAGTCTGTCCCTTGGGTAGGAAAGGAGAAGGGGTTAACAGCATCAGTGCTTCCCAGTGAGTCATCACCTAATGCACATTGCAGACACAGTACTGCCAAAGGGCTAAGCCAAAGCAGATGTGAAGCTCCAGCTGCACGAACTGGCAGTGACCACATCCTCTCTAATGCAGGGTAAAGGAAACAGAAGCTGTGCCTATACTGAGATTTGGGTTGAGATCATCCACTCAGCCACATCCTTTGCCCTGCATGAAGATGGCCCAGGAGCAGGGGCACCATAATGGTGGAGTTGCATCTCATGTGCTGGTGGGGAAGGAAGGAGGAAAGATGGCGAGCAGACAGGTTGGCTTAAGTGGAAATATACTCCTAAATGTACAGGAATTAGGGTGCCTGGGGCCCCCACCAAAGCCTCTGCAGCAGTCCCAAGCCCTTGTGCAGGTCTGTGGCTGACGGAGCCCCTTGGCAGGAAGTAGCCACTGTACCAGTACTAGCGGTGTTCCAGAAAACAGGTCCCAGCATTTCCCAGTGCCTTTGAAGTTTGATACTGTCAGAGGGAAGCCTCCCAGGCTTTCTCTTGCCAAATAATATGCCTCCTCTCATCTGGGTAAGAGGCCTAGAGGCAAGGTGGATGCTAGGCTAGGAAGTTTCATCTCACTGCCGCTGTGGATACTTTGGAATAGCTGACCACGTAGTAATTATTTCAGCTGCCTGCAGGATGGGGAGAAGACAGTGGCTGTCAAGCACCAGCTAACTGTTTGGGGCTGAAAGGAAATCTGTGGAAAGCAACTGACACCTTGAGAACTGCTTTGGGTGCAGGATAACTCTCTACTCAGAGCTCTGTGTGCTGAACATTCAATACTATGGTAGCATGTTTCTCATTACCTTTTTTTTTTAAGCAGTGTTGATGTCTGGGTTTTTTTCTCTGCAGCTTTGTGATGAATCTGGGGAAGGATGCTACTCACCTCGGACTTCACTTCAACCCCCGTTTTGATGCTCATGGTGATGTGAACACCATTGTGTGCAACTCCAAGAAGGTGGAAGAGTGGGGTGCAGAGCACAGGGAGACTGTCTTCCCTTTCCAGAAAGGGGGCACAGCAGAGGTGAGGCATGCATATATATATATATATATATATGTACGCACATATATACTCTCTGTACATGCTCTGGTGAAAGGAGGGTGTTTGACACAGGACACTCAACTGCAGGGGCTGTCTCAGGGCTGTCTGTACAGGAGGTGGCTGGCTTCTCCTGCTTGGCCAGTGCCACCACTTAGGGCTCTGAGCATGATGGAGGGTGGGGATCAAATGTGCAAGCTCCACCTGGCTAAAAGGGATATTACTATTGAACGGGAATATTACTATTGAAAGGGATATTACTATTGCATCTCTTGGGAGACCAGAACAACACTCCTACTGTTGAAGAACAGGTTATGCTGCTGAGCATGTTCACCCTGCAGAGTGGAGGGTGGTACAGGGAAAAGGCTTTAGGGTGTCTTGGCAGAAACTTTTGACTTTTCTGTTTGTCTTGTAGATCACTTTTGGTGTCAACCAAAATGATGTGACAGTCCACCTGCCAGGCCACCAGTTCACGTTCCCTAACCGGCTTGGTCTTGCTGTCTTTGACTACTTTGATACACAAGGGGACTTCACGCTCCAATCCCTCAGCTGGGAATAACTTCCTCTGATGCCTCCATGTCAAAGATGCAGAAAAAACAATTAATAAACAAGAGTTTTGGTCTAGCCAGTCTCAAAATCTAATTTGTTCCTGCAAGTCATCATGGGTTGGGCATCTTGCTGGAGGAGTGGGTGGATGAAGGTAGCCAACTTTAGGTACTATAAGTGGATGCAATTGTGCCATCCTTGGCCATGGATGGAGAAGAGGGTGAGGATTTAAGATGGAAGATGGAAGTTAAAACGTCTGAGTTCATCCTCAGGATGAAACACTGGGGCTAGTTGTGACTGGGAGGGAGAGTGAAAGGGTCTCTTAAACAAAGTCACCCACTTTTGAGGTCTGGACTGACACCTTACCCTGTCTGAGTAAAACTGGTTGATTAAATCTATCTCTCCCTAAATTAAGCATCCCTGGCTGGCTTCAGACAGCGTTCAGTTGCTGTGCTAGGTAAACCTGGCGGGGCATGGAGTGAGAGGAAAGTCCTCAGTTGCACTAGCTTTGGTTGTACCCCTCTGAAGAGGCTGATCCTACTCATGACAGAGCTCTCCTATGTCATCTTGGGATCTCTTGCTACTGCGTGGAGACAGCAGTAGAAAAGGCTGCCTTGCTGGGTGTGGCAGGGTATTGTAGAGGGCTTCTCATCCAAATCCTTTCTTCCAATAGCTGCAGAAGCACAAATAGTGTTGTATTGTGGCACTTGAGGGCAGTACCCTGGAGGAGTCTGGTTTTATTCTGCCCTGCGTGCTTTGCCTGGTCCATCCAGAGCTGGGAGAGGTAGCAATGCCCAGCTGGGGCGTGGGATGCTAAGGATGTGTGCCCTACGCTTTTGTTACCCCTTCCCTCACATAAGCCCGAATGAGCCTGAGCACTTCTCAGTCTAAACTGAGGCTAGACTCTGAGGAGTCTGAGATGATGAGGCATGTTTGATGTTACTGCATAGCTGCCTTGGGGGCTCTCCCAGTCTGATGCTACCTTGGCAGCAATGATTACTGCTGTTGGGCATGCTGTGCCTGCTGGGCATAGGAAAGGTGGGATCTGCTGTTTCCACAGTGCACAGCTGTTACCAGGTAAGTCTGGGATAAAAAGGCCCAATTTTTGTGCCCTCACTTTCAGGCTTGGCTGTGAGCAACACAAAGCACTAACAATTTGATGTCCTACAGGATTCCCTGCAGGCCTGGCTCTGCAAATCCCATTAAAGAGTTGCAGAGCAGCTGGAGAACAGCAGCAGCATTACCTCCTGTTCCTAGGTACCCAAGCAGAGGGAGGCTGGGTTGCTAGGAATTGTGAGGCTGAGGAGGAAGAAAGAGATGAGAGCTGAGCTGAGAGGCAGGAACACTTGGGGTGTACAGGCAGCTTGAGGCTCTGCAGCTGGATCTCACTTGAAGCCCTGTGTTGCCCAAAGCCAGTCTGCTCTGGATGATCACTCACGCTCTTTAGGGCTTCATCTATAACAGTACATGTGACATCTGACATTTGCCACCCTGTGCATAGGCATAGCTGGGGGACAGCATAGCTTGGGGACTCTTCCCATGGGGTGATACGGATGAGACCATCTTTTGTGGAGAAGAGGAAAGAGTTCAGTTGTATGGAAGTGAGCCATGCTAGGCTAGACGACCTCAAGGCAAGAGACCTGGCCGAGTTTACACAGTGGTCTTGACACAACCTAGCAGACTGGGGTACATTTAGTAGACCACAGCAGGGCTATGGTGCTGGTGAGGTCACCATGAGCTGTGACAATGGATACAGAGTGGAGCTCTCTCCTTGCAGCTTTCTCTGCTAGGCTGATCTTGAAAGCTAAGCAAATGTGCTGACCTCCCTGAGCTGTACTTCGTGGAAATCTCACAATGCCTCTTAACTGCACTTGGCAGTCTTTCTTTAGAAAAATTCTTCAAAGATTTTTTTCGTGAAGGGTGGGTGAAGAAAGCTGAGTGGTAGCTTTACCACAGGAGAATGAACCTTAGTCAGGTCTCCTGCCAGCGTGGCTGCTTCTTGAAGTGACTCACTGCTCCTGTGAAATCTATGACTCACTGTTGTCCTGACTTTGTTACGGCTTGGCCCGTTGCTAGCGAGGAGGTGAGGGGTGGCGAGGGTTCCCCAGCTGTATAATTTAGATGTATCAAAGCTGACTGCTCCCTTCCACCCACTCCCCAGCCTTGCGCAAGGTGGAGGCTGGCATGAAGGACTTTAGGATGGAGTCAAGAACCCCAAGAGAAGCATTCTCCCCCTCCCCACAGATGAACAGGATGAGCATCCATGCAAAGGGGAAGGCACTGCAACAACGATAGAAGACACTGCATGCTGGCACGGAAGGTGATGCACTTTTATTTCTTGACCTGACCCCAGACAAAGGCCAGGAGATGTGCCCAACCTGGGTCACTGCTCACCCCTCGCTTTCCCTCAGAGACCCTGACAACTCCTTGAAAGCCAGGGGGAGGCCGTGGCTTCCTGCAGCCTGCCGGGAGGGTGCTGCAGGCTGTGCCATGCCAATCCCACTGTGGCCAGGGCGCCGGCAGTAGCTGCTGGTGAGCAGGGTGTAGAGGAAGGGGTTGACACAGCTGTTGCCATATGCCAGGCAGGTGACACCGAAGTTGAGGTAGGCCTGGGCAGTGGGGCTGATGCCCAGCCCATCCTTCTGGTACAGCCCCGCCAGCTGCCAGGCCCAGAAGGGGAGGAAGCAGGCCCAGTAGACCACCACAATGGCAGAGATCCTGGAGAAGAGCCGCTGGGAGGGGGCCCGGCCAGCGACTGGCAGCCCCAGGCCCCAGGCTGAGGCCCGGTATGCCCAGCCCAGGCGGGTGTAGATGATGCCCAGCACCACACCGGGTGCCAGGATGCTGGTGGTAAACAGCACTGTCAGGTAGAGCCGGAAAGCTGCTGGCGTCCAGGTGGGGATGCAGATGCGCTTGCGGGGCCTGTCCCCCTCCCGCAGCTGGGTCATCACCATCATGGGGGCCGTAAGCAGGAGCGAGAGGAGCCAGAGGATGGCACTGGCCAGTTTGCGGTAAGCATTGCTGACCCGCCTGGCCTGCAGCGGCCTTGCCACCGCCCAGTACCTCTCCAGGCTCATAGCGGTCAGAAGGAAGATGCTGGCATGCATGGTGAGGAGGTCCAGGCTGAGCAAAAGCCTGCAGCCCACATCCCCAAAGAACCAGTCATGAGCAAAATAGGTGCAAACCACGAAGGGGATGGTGGACAGGTACAGGAGGTCAGCCAGGGCAAGGTTGATCACATAGACCCCCAGGGAGCCTGCTGAGTAGCCCACCACCCTGCCAGAGGCCACCGCCACCGTGTAGATGTTCCCCACCATCCCAGTGAGGCACATGACCAGCAGCACTGCACCCAGTGGCCCCGTGACCAGGCTGTCCCCTCCCAGGACACTACTGTCATCACCCCCACCGCTGCTTTCCTCCAAGAAACTACCACTCTTGGGATCCTCTCCAGGCCTTGCGCTGATGAAGGAAGGGTTGTAAGACATCTTTGAGTAGGGTGAGCAAGAACAAATCAAGCTCTCAGAGACCTGTTCCTTCTCCACTCACTGTATGGGACACGTCTAGCCTTAACAGCAAAACAGTCAAGGGAAGAATGGCGAGAGTTCATCAGACATAGACAGGTTATCCAGAGAAGTCTATTCCTCACCTCCAGCTGCCCAGTCCATTTTGCTGATCTTGTCCATCACAAGCTCTGTCCGGTTGTTTCCCTTAACCATCAAAGGGCCAAGAAGGGGACACTGCCCTCCCCTTCAAGACCAATAGGTGCAAGATAACTTCTGCCAGCCAGGAGGAAATGTCTCTTCTCTTTACCAGCTCCTCATTTGTTGCTGGGCCCGGGGAAACCAGTAGACTTGGTGAATAAGCGGATTTCTGCTCCCAAGTCTGTGTCGTCTCAGCTTAGACAGACTCTGGAGAGGTGAGCTCTGCCCCCTGAACCAACCCCCAAGAGCTGCCTTGACCACTGCATGCAGGAATGTGTCTGACTCACAGCTTCACACACCAGTGCAAATGCAGTCCCAGTTTATACTGCGCTTTTAGCCACTAACTGAGGAGCCCTGCTGGCTCCCTCCTCTTTCTGGCAGACATGATTGCTTCCCCTATATCTTCCTGCACTTTTCTCCTGCTCCCTCTTCCTTCTTGTTCTTATTTCCCTTTCTTTGTCCCATTTCCCCTTGCACACTTGTCCTCATTTGAGAGAGGAGGCAACTGAAACACAAGACTCTGTAACATGGTAAGGAAAGGGAGAAAGCACATGATGTTGTAGCTTTAGAAGGGAAACAAGGAAGTTGGAAGTACAATAGGCAGGGAGCAGCCACACTGCTCTCCTTAGCCCTTAGCCAAGCCAGGCAGAGAGTCTGTCCCCCATTCCCTCTCAGGGACATCAGGGCCCTCTGAGCTGTAGACAATCGATGTAGTCCCCAGTTTGCAAGCAGGCCCATCAGATGGTAGGACATCTCACATTTTCTGTCCTGGGCCCTGTTCCACCCTTGCTCTCCAGCCAGCAGGAAGATCCTAAAGACTCAAAGGGCTTGATATTTTAAACCTAGTCTTTCCTCCCCCTCCACAAAGACTTCCTCCTCCTCTCCTTCTCCTTCTCTAAGCTTTCCTCTCCTTCCCTCCAATCCCCTCACAGCAGGGGGCAGAAGCCCATTAGGTAGGCACAATCACCTTCTAGCAGGACATCATCCCGTGACACCGATGCCAATGTTACCCTGCTCTTTCCTTGCCCACATCTGAGCCTCCTCATCTCAAGGAAGACACGGTGGGACAGAATTTTTAAAGCAGAGACAGATGCATCACACTAAATATGCTCTGCTGTTAGTTCACAGGGGTTTTCAGGCCACTCCAGCCACACTCTTTCGCATCATTAGTGTATTAGCTTTGTTGTGGCTGAGTCAAATGACTCTGCTCATCTCCATCAGCAGTAACTCAGCAGCAAACAGGAGAAGGAAGCATCCCATCGGTACTCCCCTCACTGTGCAATGGCCTTTGTTTTTTAGGAAAGTCATGTTCCAAACAGGGAGAGATCAGCAAACTGCAGTGAACATACACTGTTAGGTGGATATTTCCATTGCGCCATGGCAGCAGCATGAGTGATGCTGCTCCTCATCCAGGAAGTTGATACTCCCAGCAGACTGTGGTAGTCTCAGCACAGAGAAGGGTCCCCAGAGAATCAGCAGGGGCCCATGACTTTGCCCATTTCGCTCTGATGGGAATAATCACAGTCCACATGCCCCAGGAAATACAATGAATAGCTATGGCTCTTTGCTCTGATTGATTGTGCTTTTTTTTCCAAGAAATGACCTCATACCTTAGCAGTTAGCAGATCAGATAGTTTTGGAAGTTAAACTAAATTAAAATGGGATTTTTTTCATTTATTTCTTAGGAGCTAATTAAAATGCTGGTAGTCTCATTAATTCTAGTTAGCTCCCCTTAATACACAAGATACTTTCCCTCACACTACCTGTGAAAAACTAAACACATCAGACACTACAGTCACCAGCAGAACTCAGCTGATCCTTCCATTATGTGAAACACAGCTCTCCTAGGGGAAGCTTTAAGAGATGAGCTTTAAGACAAGACCCATGGGTTGATGTAGTGTTTTGGGCTGTTATTAGAAGAACGTGAAAATACAATTTCCCTGTTATACTACTGCATAAAATAATATGTATGTGTGATATACAAGATAAATGTATGTAATGTGTAGGTCCTAATGTTCAGACACCAACCCCTAGGCTCTAGTAGAGTCAGACTCTGAACTCCATAAATGCTATAATTTGCTTTCCGCAGGACCCAACTTCTCTCCATTGGTTTGACTAGAGACTCAAGCTTGACATCTGAACTTCAGTGGCATGAATATCCCTCACAGTATCTTCCCTAGGGCAGTATTCTGCCTCCCAGCACTTTTTGTTATGCGCACACACACACACACATACATTATCCACCCGCTCAAATGTATATTCACACATTATTTTTTAGATGATCTCTTAATCTCCTCTGTAGCAATCAGAGGACAGTCTGCACACAAATGCAGTCTGAAGAAACTTTCAAGCCCATACAGAGCAGAAGGAAACAGGCCTCACATTTGGCTGGTAGGTTACATTTTTTAAGTGACCTTTCTCAACTACAGCTCTAACTGATCAAATATCTAGATGTTTCACATCTCTGTCACCAGCAGAGACCACATTTCTTTTAAAGGAACAGGTTCTCTTAGTCCAGCAGCCCCTGCAACCTGCTGGGGTGCCTGGCTCCAGCCAGGCAGCTGTTTTCTTGAGTAAGGTAGGTGGCTGTCTGTAGTTTCACGCAGGAGTAATGATAGGTCCCATGTCCAACATAGTAAGTGCCAAAGTTTTCAAGGTCTGATTGATAGGCAAGACCTGCCAGCATCCAGTCAGATCACAGCAATTTAACAGGGACAGGTTGTACTGAAGATTCAGACTCAAAGTCTTCCACCTGAAAGGAAGCAGCTTAATTGGGCCCTCAAAACAAGTGGACATTCTGTGGGGGCAAAAGTGCTTCAAGGGTGCTTCAAGAGCACAGTGTTTCTCTGATGTCAATCTGCTCTCCTCTTCTGACAGCCACAGGACCAGGTAGAGTGGAGTCATAGTTCCTGAATGGTTTCCTAGGATTTAAACTTGAAGTAGGCTTCAACTGTAGTAAAGGAAAAAAGGTAGTGAACTAGGGCAATGCCCTGAACTGGAGTGGCAGGAGGGGAAGGAAACAGCATCCAGGCACTTACTTGCATATTCCTGTGGTGTCATGGCCTGGTTGATGACGCTAGTGAAGGCTTTGATCCACTCCAGCTGGTCAGTCTCTGTCTCGCAGGTGAAGAGGTATTCCCGGTCAGGGGTGACAATGGTGATGCCATAGTGCCAAGAGAAGTTGCCCTGTGTCCCTGAAGGCAATCCCTTCTGGACGCTATATCCATTCTCTCTGCTGCCCACAAATACCTCACCCTTAGCAAATGCATCCTGCACATCAGGAGGGAAAGACAGTGATTTATGGAAATCCAGAAGAATCGAGGAATAATTACAATGCACCTAAGAACAGGAGAGAGTGTGTAAGGACCAGGGATGTAGCAGCAAAAAGTTTTGGAGGTGGTCGGGGAATTCAGAAGAGCAGGGAGTCTATGCTCAAAGACTGTAGTGAGAAGGAACATCTAAGGGCATAGGTCTTGAGAGGTCTGAGAGAGAAACTGGTGCTCCTGTCCCTCCATGTCACCCCTCCATCACCACCTTTACACTGCTGCCCTCCCTGTTACCATTGTTTGCAGGCAGCAAAACAAACACAGAAAGCATGTGACCTGAGTGGGATGGAAAGGGGAAGACTTAGAGCCCATCCAGAGCAGCTGGGGAACCTGCAAGCCACCCTAACTGAAGAGCAAAGATTCTGGTTGCACTTTGACCCTGCCCTCAGCACCGTTGCCTGCAGCTGTCCAGCAGTCAGATCTCCTCACCAAAGGATCCTTGAAGTACATGAGTCTGCGGTGATCCAGTGTGAACCAGCGCTTCTTAAAGGCCTCTCTCTGCTGTGAAGGGAAGAGGTGACATATGTAAGGGGACAGTGCCCTCTGCTGTGAGCAGTACGAATGGATCCCCAAAATTCATCCCAACCACTTGAAGCAAGCCCCTGCCTTAACTGCAACCTCCTCCTCGCCCTTTCTCAGCTGAGAGTGGGGGTCAGTATCGGGTTTTTCAGTCCCAGCTGCTGTCCCCAACTCTTGGACTGTGGTGAAGGACTCCAAAGTTGAGACAGGAGAAATCTAGACGCTAAATACCTGTAAGGTCACGCACACACAGACACATGCAGAGAGATCTGTCGCTCTGGGAGAAAGCAGGGACTCTGGCTTCATCTACTTTCACATGTGTCCTTCCCCTTCCTTTAATTCTCCCCTCCCTTGGTGCACACACACTGTTCCCACGGGTGTCTAAAGAGTCAGGGGGGAATGAGGAAACAGCAGGAGAAAAACATTGAGGTTGGGAAAGCCAGTGGCTCTCTGGCAGGTCCCTGTTAAGATTTTTTCTAACATAGCAACTCACCTTGGGACCAGTCTTCTCCATGTATCCCTCCTTCAAGAAATTTCTCGTCAGACGATTTTTAATCTGACAAAAAGGCAAGAGTAACATTCACCTAGCTGTGCTTCTTTGCTATTCATTTCCCCTCTGCCCTTCCAATTCAGTCACCTTCCCTCAAATTCAGTCACCTTCTAAATTCATATTTCCTGAACTGCCTAGCCAGGAGTCACTTCTGCTTCCAAAATGCCCAGAAACAGCAGAAAGCAGTTGTTTTCTGACCACCACAGGCCCTTTTAAACATACATTCTCACCCCTCTATCTAGACACTGCAATTTCCACTTCTGTACCTGGGGTTATAATAGTAACTAATGAGCTCCTTAATCACATAAGCAGTGGGAGACTCAGCACTGTGCTCTAGTGCTGTCTTACCTCATTATCGCTGGCAATGGGAAATGCTACCTTCAGATAATGGAACTGCACAGAGCGAATGGCATTGAACCAGTCCACTATCTCCTGAAAATGGAAAAGGACAGGATAGAAAGCTCAGCCAGAGCAACAGTGAGCCACCTAAATTCACCTAGCCCTACGCTAACTACAAACGCAGTCAGCTCTCTTTCCCCAGCACTCTCAGCATCTCCCTCATTTGCAGACAGCCAGCACAGAATCATAGAGTCACAGAACATGCTGAGTTGGGAGGATCCCAAGGATCATCGCATCAAACTCTTAGCCCTGCACAGGACCATCCCCAAGAGTCACACCATGTGCCTGAGAGTATCATCCAAACACTTCTTGAACTCTCTCAGCCTTGGTGCTGTGACCACTTCCCTGGGGAGCCTGTTCCAGCACCCAAACACCCTCTGGGTGAAGAACCTCTTTTTAATATCCAACCTAAACCTCCCCTGGCACAACTTCAGGCCATTCCCTTGGGTTCTGTCACTGGTCACCACAGAGAAGAGATCAGTGTCTACCCCCCTTCTCTCCCTCATGAGGAAGTTGTAACTGCAATGAGGTCTTCCCTCAGTCTCCTCTTCTCTGGGCTGAATAGACCAAGTGCCCTCAGCCACTCCTCATACGGCTTCCCCTCAAGGCCCTTCACCATCTTCGTTGCCCTCCTTTGGACACTCTCTAAAGCTTAATATCTTTCTTATATTGTGGTGCCCAAAACCGCACACAGTATTCAAGGTGAGGCCGCCCCAGTGCAGAGCAGAGTGGGACAATCCCCTCCCTTGACCAGCTGGCAATGCTTTGCCTGATGCCCCCCAGGACACAGTTGGTTGTCCCGGCTGCCAGGGCTCTGCTGACTCAGGGTCAACTTGTGGTCGACCAGGACCCCCAGGTCCCTTTCCATGGCACTGCTTTCCAGCATCTCATTCCCCAGTCTGTATGAACACCCCAGGTTGCCCCATTCCAGGTGCAGAATTCAGCGCTTCTCCTTGTTGAATTTCATATGGTTGGTGATTGCCCAGCCCTCTCATTTGTCAAGGTCTCTCTGCAGGGCCTCCCTGCCTTCGAGGAGGTCAACAGCTCCTCCCAGTTTTGTGTCATTGGCAAACTTGCTTAGTATCCCTTCCAATCCTACATCCATTTATGAAGATGTTGGAGAGCACAAGGCCTAAGATGGAGCCCTGTGGAACTCCATTTGTGACAGGTCACTAGTCTGATGTTACCTCATTCACTATCACCCTCTATGCTTGACCCGTGAGCCAATTGCTGACCCGCCACATGATGTGTTTATCCAGCTGTGTGCTGGACACTTTGTCCAGAAGGATACAGTGAGAGACAGTATCAAAAGCTTTACTGAAATAATAAAAAAAATTATATCAAATGGCTTCCCTTGATCAAGTAGGTGGGTTATCTTGTTACAGAAGGAAATCAGGTTTGATAAGTAGGACTTTCCTCTCATGAAACTATGCTGGCTGTGACCAGTGACTGTATTGTCTTTCAGGTGTTTCTCAATACCTCCACAACTTTCCCAGGCACTGAAGTGAGACTGATAGGCCTGTAGCACGGCTGACCCGTTCCCCACATGCACAGGCAGCACATCTCCACATGGTCTACAGCAGCTCCTCCCACACAAACCAACTCAGCCAGTGCTCTTGCTCTGCTCCCTGCAGCAAAACTCTCCCACAGACACACAAACACAGAGCCAGAACCCCCGCCCTGTTACCTACAGCAACTCACACACCCCATCCTACCCATGTTTCACACTATTTAATATCAGCAGCTTCTCAAAGCACCTCATTGGCTTTGCAGTGTTTGATGCTAAAACCAGATACCTTTCCACTTTCATGGTAGACAAATATATTACGGGTCTTGTTGTCTTTGAGATAGGTGATCTGCAGGCCATTGGGGTTCCCAATCTTCTCTGGCTGGAACGTGGCATTGATGACATCTATTTTAACATTAAGTTTGGGTTCTTTGGCCTGAAAACAGAATGGCATTGATCATGCATGAGCAATCTAGAAGAAAGAGACCTGAGCTATTGACTAAGTGGGGCAAGGTAGGGTCAGAGGATTTTAAAAAGTAATAACTTACCCTTCCCAACAAAATGTATCACACACACCCTTCACTATGTGGTGTGCTCAAGACCAAACAGCGGCCCAACCCACTCAATTTAGATTTGAGCTGTGCCTACTCTGGAAGTGCCAGTGAAACACTGAAAGTGTTTTTGACTTTACAGCTGAGCCAGTCTAAAGGCTAACTGACCTCAAAAGGAAAGAGCCCACTCTTCAAATCATAGAATCCTAAAAGCATTTGGGTTGGAAGAGACCTTTAAAGGCCACCTAGTCCAACCCTCTCTGCAGTGAGCGGGGAACTCTTCAACTAAATCAGGTTGCTCAGAGCCCCAGTCCAGCCTGACTTAGAACTTTTTCAGATAGAGTGTCCACCACCTCTCTGAGCAGTCTGTTTCAGTGTTTCACCACCTTCATTGTAAAAGAATTCTTCCTTATATCTAGTTTAAATCTATCCTCTTTTAGTTAAAAACCCTTATCTCCCTTGTCCTATCACAACAGGCCTGCTAAAAATAAAAAGTCTGTCCCCATCTTTCTCATAAATCCCCTTTAATACTTGAAAGGCCACATGAAGGTCTCCCCAGAATCTTCTCTTCTATAGGCTGAATCCCAACATTCTCAGACTGTTTTCACAGAAGAAGTGTTCCAGCCCTCTGATCATTTCTGTGGCCCTCTTCTGGACCTGCTCCAACAGGTCCATGACCTTCCTGTGCTGAGGGCCCCAGAGCTAGATGCAGTGTTCCAGGTGGGGTCTCACAAAGGTGGAGTAGAGGGGAAGAATCACCTCCCTCAACCTGCCTGTCACACTTCTTTTGGCACAGCCCAGCTTATGGTTGGCTTCTGGGCTGCAAATGCATGTTGACAGCTCATGACCACATTTTCATCCATTATCCCCCTCATCCCTCTCTTCAGGGTTGTTCTCAATCCCTTCATCCTCCAGCTGGTATTGATACCAGGGATTGCCCAACTCAGGTGCAGGACCTTGCACTTGGCCTTGTTAAACCATATTGGCCCACTTCTTAAGTTTGTCCAGGTCCCCTCTGGACATCTCCTGCTCCTCCCTACCCTGAGCCATCCCCTCCTTTGTGACAGCATATTAGCACTTGCCCCACTCATTTCAGGGAGATGAACGAGCAGAAAAGTAACCCTTCTCAAAACCAACCAGAGAACAGGTTTTTGCCAACTTGGCTCACAGTGGGGTGAGGTTGGTTCCAGGGATGGTGCAGGATTACACATCCAGGGAAATGGACAGGGATGAAGTGAAAGATCAGTCCTTTTCTCAGCAGTGAGGGAAGCACAGAGGGAGAACATAAGGAAATGTCCCCCTGACAGTGGAAAGGGGACCCCTCTCCTCTGTGACGTTTCTGTTATCATCCCCGGGCTGGGCTAAGCAAGGCAACCTCAGAAACATGCGTAGGAAATCAGAACATCTCTGTGACCCTGCTGCTCTGGGTGGAGTACTCACTGAGGTGGGAGTTGACCACCATACTCACATCCTGCTTGGTGAAATACTTCAGACATCCCTCTCTCTCAGACAAGAGGAACTTGCGGGGTAGGAACTGCCCATTGTCTCGACCTCGCTTCCAGAGGATGCCTTCCTTCACCCCTAGGAGCAGAAAAGCCGCTTTTAATAGCACCTCCCATGAGCACTGTAGGCATCAGAGAGCTGCACACAGCCAGGGGTCCCAGCCACCCCTCTGGGATAAAGCGTATGATGGACTATTGCTGAGAACAAACACTTGAGAGGTGTCACCTCTGACTTACAGCTGAAGATGGTGGTGTTCCTGGGTTTGCAGCCCAGATAAACGCTCACCAAAAGACATTTCCAGATTCTTCGCACCTCTTAGTCTTTCTCTCACTGCTGCCTCTGACAACATGAGAGCTGTCTCCTGTGAACACCAGAGTCCTGGCCCATGCAGACTCTGGTGTGGGCCCAGAACTCTTCCTACTTGACTTTGCAGGCCTTTGGGCTGCAGCACCCTTTGTCACAGCATTGGCAGTGATATTTCAAAGCCAACAGCCATGGTCAGAGAGGGTGGCATGCAATAGGACAGAAATTCCTTACTGCAGAGGTCTGTCTCCATCAGGACATCAAATGCCTTTGAAAAATTCCAGCTGGTAATACCAGGATTGGACGCAACCTGTGCCAGTGCCAGCCTATGCTTCCTACAGTTTGATTCCCCCAAAACAATGCCCAGTAAGTATCAGTTTGGTTCTCTCAGGAGTACTTGTGGGACTTGCAACAATGACACTTCATGATGGTGGGAAGTTTCCAGCAAAGGCAACAGTCAGGACATTTTGATGCTGTGCTCTGCTCTTACCATCAGAATATGGCAGCTGTTTTCCCAGCTCGGTGAATTCTTTGCGTTCATATTTGGCCCGTATCCACTGTTCTCTCAGCACTCTAAGGAGAAAGGTGACAGGTAACTCAGAAACAAACTAGAAGAACTGACAGAGAATTGCCCTTCCCCCTTCTGTATGCAGCAACTTACTGGCAGTCATTGTAGGTTGGCTGGTAATAGTAAATAGGGATGTGAGCTTCATATGTGGCTTTAGTCACAGCATTCCCATGCTTGGCCAGAAACTGCAGGGTTAGACAGAGAGTTAGTGCTTTGCCTTTGATGCAGACTCATGTGGACCTTTTTCTTTTCTAACCCACTACAGGGCTAGATGCATATCTAGCTCTAATGGAGCATTCTCTTTCCCCTCCGTTGCAACATCCCAGCAGTGTGGCTACAGGGAGGTGGGTCTCAAAGGTCTCATCTACTCTCAGACGTTACACTGATTGCACCTGAATCAACAGCATGCCATAAATGTCACTTCCGTGGGGCTGGATGTACACACGTTCAGTGGGTTTGCTGCCATGCCCCACATCTCCTGGAGAGTTCAACAACAGCTCTGCAACGCCATCTGGGAGGACATTCCAAACCTCTTCGGTCCTCTTCCAAAGAGCAACAAGATACAGATTATTTTCTTTGGATCTCCAGAAAATATTTTCAGTCCCCTGGAGATTAGTGAGTTGAGGGGACTGTAACAGGGAGAAGTCAAGTTTCTATAAATGCCACTTTTCTCAAAAAATCATATTATATCTGGAAACTCTTCTCAGAGAATGGAATTGCCCAAGATTTTCCCCTTGGACTGTTAAAATCAAAAGGAGACATTGAAATTGGATGGTGTTGACAAGTGAAAAATAAGTAACCTGGAGCAACAAAGACCCTTAGCCTTAGCAAGATACATTGCAGGAGCTCTGCCTTTGCCATAAAGTAACAGGGCACAGGGAGGCACATAAAGCAAGTGCATCCTCCCTCTCCCTGATTGAGTATCAGGAGCATGAGTAGAAAAGGAACAGATTAAATCAGATTACATCTCCAACCCTGTGAGGCCAAAGGGCTAATTTTTCCAGGACACTTGGTGTATAGCCTAGACCCAACCCACCTGATGTACCAATGGGGATAAAGATCTCACCTGCACCTGAGCATCATCCCAGTGGTCCATCTTCAGGGATTTGACTTTGCTGATGCTAGGGATGTTGCGATGAATTCCTGAACAGCTGAGGCATATAAAGACACCCAAAGTAGAGGATGCCCAGTCAGGATCTGACAGTATAAAAAAGGGTATGACTAGAAGTGATGAATTTCCCTGGCAGATATGCCTCACCTGAGAATGTAGTCCTGCGAAACAGAGAGCTGGGTGATCACAGTTTCATCTGAGCTGATTAATTAACACCCAATGTACAGATGCCAGTCAGGAAAAAACACAGCTATTAGTCCCTCATTCTCTCTGTTTCAACCACTTTGTCTGAATCTTTATTAATGTATACCTTGAAAAACTTCAAATGCTCCCTTTGCGTAAAGGGTCACCCAAGATGAAAATGAAACCACCTCTGGGAAAAGACTCTAGGAGTTGTTTAGTGCATCATAGCAAACCCCCAACAGTATTTTGTTCAGAAAGTGGAAAACAACCTCGAATCTAAAATTTTCCTGGAAGAATTTAATAAGATAAAATGGTACTAATTAGTCCAGTCCTAATTTGGCTTGAGTGCTCCATTTGGGGGTTTTTAGCAGCATTTGTAGGACCTCAAACTGGGTACCCTTTTGAGAGGGCTAGCCCTTCAGTAAATATAATCTCCTAGGCGAGTGTGGCAGGTTGTCAGTTCAGAGCTGAGTCATGAAGGAGACAATGCCCTCCTGAATCATGCCTTCTTTCTGGAGAAGTTAGGATTTCACTGGGAGCTTTCCTGTCAGGTCCTGACTGGGCATGACCTTGATTTGTATTTGAGATCTAACACGACTACAACCCACAGTGCTGCAGCTATGCAGCCCCTGCTTATCTAGCACTCCCACATCCCTGTCCTTCTTCCCACCAGCGCTGTTGCAGCATCTCCTTCCTGCTCCCTTGCCAACACACCTCCAGGGAGAGGAAACGAATATCCAGAGCAATGTCTTCCCTTCCTCTCCACCCCAGGCTCCTGTGTAGTCCAGATAACCAGCATCAAATAGCTGCTAGAGACCAGCCCCAGCTCCTTGCTTCCAACTCTTCCTCCAGCATCCTTCGACGACTCACCTGGCTTCCCGCAGTCTGCGCACAAAGAGTTTTCTGCTCTTTTCCACACCTCCTTCAGGGCCCTCATGCTCCGCTCGTTTCCTCCGGCCATCACCTCCTAATGGTATCCCCGAAGGCAGGGCAGGACAGGGCCAGGAAGGCAGCTGCCTGTGCCTTATGCACCTGCAGGCCAACGCAGTGGGTTGCCCAAGGGAGAAGGAGCCACCAGAGAGACAAGCTCTGGCAGACGGAGGGAAAAGGGGAAGGCAAGAAAAGCCTTAAGGTTAATGGAAAGCGTACGGAGGCCTGCCGGTGCACCTGAGCCGGCTGAGCACAGGCAGGGGCAAAGAGGCTGGAGGCTGAAGTGCACCCAGACTGTGAGTGAGGAGGAGGAGGAGACCTGCCCCATGGGCGTGGAGGGAAGTGCAGCAATTAACCACAGAACTGGTTTTTCCGCATTTCTGCTGGCGAAAGGACAGGCCAGGAAAAGAGCACAAGCAGCAAGCGAGCTGATAAAGGAGAGCTGGTTTTGGACAAGTGGCCGCCAGGCTGTGACAGGACTTGTGTCAGGACTTGTCACACTGTGGGCTAGTGGGAGTTGGCTTTGGCTGCCCCTACAGCACTTCAGGAACTTCTACCAAAGTCAGCTGGCCAACACAGAGGCATTACACCCATTTTTAAGGCAGGAACAGGGGGGCAATAAAGGTTCAAAAGTTCAGCCAAAGTCACTCAGCCATCAGCCAAGAACATGGCAGTCTTGATGCCCCCACGAATTCCTGCCAGTACCTTTCACCACCACTACAAAACCCACAGCAGTCCAGCCAGATCCTGCACCAGGTCCTGCATCTTGGATACTCGGTGTCAGAGCCGTCCTTTGCAATTGCCTTCCCTGGCTAAGAGGAGCAGCACAGGCATCACTAACACCAAGCAATGACAGTAGCTCAGAGCTTTATTGAAGCATGTTCAGATGAAGAATTGAAAATTTAAACTATTTAGAGGAGTGACCCTTATTAAAGAGATGTAGATTTAAATCACTCAGGAGCGGCAGAACAAATCTCAGGGTGTGAGATCGGGTGCTGCACTGGCACGTCCGCACCGGGAAGTGCCATAAAATCTTTTGCTGAGAGGGAGGTGAAGAGGAGTGGAGCTGGAGGTTCCCATGCTTGACGCAACCCCCTGTCCACTCTAGGCTGGATGCTAAGGCCGGGAACAGGGTCTAGAGAACTCCATGACCCTGCCTACTCTCTCCTGCTCAAGCCAGAGGGGGCGGGCGGCACAAAATGTCGGGCGGGGCAGGGGCCGCCCCTCGGGCCCCGCGGCGGCGGAAGGGGCGGGCGGCGGCGGCGGCAGCAGCAGCGTGGTACCGCCATGGGCCACAAGAAGAAGAAGAAGGGCCCGGGCGGCCGTGAGGGGCGGTTGGTGCTGAATTTCGACGAGGAGAGGCGGAGGTGAGGCCGGGCGGGCCAAGGGCGAGGAGGGGGGAAGGAAGGCATCCCCCGGGCGCTAAAAGCCGGGGGGGGGGGCTCTGTGTTGCCGGCGGCAGGGAGTACCTGACCGGCTTCCACAAGCGGAAGGTGGAGCGGAGGAAAGCGGCACTGGAGGAGATCAAACGGAAGCTAAAGGAGGAGCAGAGAAAGATGAAGGAGGAGGTGAGAGAACGGTCTTGTGTCCCCCCCTCTCCCCGCCGTGGGAGCGCGGCAGGAGGGGCGGCAGAGGCGCCGCAGTGACCTGTTTCCATCTTTCAGCGGCACCAGGAGTACCTGAAGATGCTGAGCGAGAGGGAGGAGGCGCTCGGTACGTGCTGGGCCCTCGGGTGGAAAGAAAGAGGGATGTCTGTGGTCCTGGGGTGATAAGGGCTGGGGCAGGGATGCTCGCACATTGTCCCGAAACAACAGCTGCTCGCTCCTCCCATGTCTCCCTGGGAAGCTGGGCAGCGATCTGAGCGGTGACCCCACAGCCCTCTGGCCCTGGGGGACAGGAGGTCAAGTGGGTTGTACAGAGGGGAAGGAGGCAGGAGGGCATCTCCAAGGTGTTCACCCGGGTCCCCACAGCAAGGAGAATGAGCTTGCCCTCCATGCCTGTAGTGCTGGTGTTCAAGCCCTGCCTGCGATGGCTGGGTGTCACCCCTCCCCAGCACAGTGCAGCAGGAACAAGTGAGTGTAAATCGTGACAAGTTGGGCACTTTGCAGTGCAGGATTTCTTTGTCTTCCCAGATGAGGCTGATGAACTGGAGCACTTGGTGACATCTCGGACAGAGTCTGTGAACATCGACCACCCAAACCACATCGTAACAGTGACCACCATCAGTGACCTCGACCTCTCAGGGGCACGCCAGCTGGGACTGACCACCCCTGTGGTAAAGCCTCTTGCTACCTCTCTGATTGTATCAGCTTGTAAACATTCTTGGGGCTGGCTAGTGCTCCCTTAATATGCCTAAAGACTTGCAGCTGGCTGGGAACAGGGATGAAAAGGGAAACTCATAACTTTCATATTTTTCCACAACTTATGTTGGGCCTCTAAAGAGGAAGAAATGTCCTGTGTGAGTAGTTCACTCCAAACTCCCTGGAATCCTTTATTTGTCCCACCTGACCTTGATTAAGTGAAAGGTGGCACAGGACTGGATGGCAACATTGTAGTATTTTAAAAGCAGATACAACACAACAAGCAGCAAGATTTCAGGCTTTGCTGCGTAGACTGTCCATAACCTCTTTCCCATGTCCTGTCCAGAAAAAATTACTATTACTGTTAGGAAGTATTTCTTTCTCCGTGGTTCTGTGCTTGGACCACAAATAAGGAAACCATTTAGTTCTGGTTGTGGTTGCTTTTATTCTCAAAATATGTTGTAACTGAGATCTTATATTTGTTTTATAGAGACTCTCAGGTACTGGTTGACTTGATCTCTTTTAATCTTTGTGACTTGTGGCTGGATTTGAGCTCTTTGGGGAAGTGTCTGTGTTAACCTTTTACATTTGTAAGGTCATCTTCTAGTCTGAAAATCCACTTAAAGAGGTCTTGATAGTAATTTAAGAAAAAGCTGAGAACTTTGGTTCATAATTTAGACTTCAATTGATGGCCATTAAGATCATGCTGAAGTTTTAGTATCTTAGGGTGAATTACTGTAGGTCACTGGTCATCCCTTTCCAAGGGACTGCGATAAGAAACCTTGAGACTTGCATAGCAAGGGATGTGGAGAATTAAAAAGTCTTCATCTGTGACTAGATGGTTCACAAAACAGGATGAAACCGAAAAGTCAATGGAAATGCCAGAATCACAAAACTGTTTTCTTTTTAAGGGAAAAAGTGATGGATCAGAAGAAGAGAAAGAGAAAGGGGAAGAGGTGGCGAACAAGCCTGTAAGAGCAATGCCTAAGAAGTCCAGAAACCCCTTCCTATCTGACAAGTATGTATAGATTCATTCAGGCTTTTGCTGCTGTTAGTCTCTGGAAGCTGATCCAGCAGCGTGGCTGCAGGAGGGGATGCGGTGCTGCCCAGTCGCTGCGGGCAGGAGCCAGCAGGGGCCGCTGGCGGAGCATAGGCTACCCGAACGCTCCGGGCCCATCCCGCGGGCTCTGGTGACAGCGGCTGGAGGAGGAGAGTGGGCTTCGTGCTCTCCTCTTTACCTAGTCCTTCATCTCGGCACATACTACAGGATGCAGAACTTCTCTCTAGGGCTGAAGGTCAAAAGATCTTAAAGCTGAAAGCTTTGGCGTTCTCCACATTTTTCAGTATCCAGGTTTTATTACTACTCTGGGGATGTGGAGAATTACTTAACTCTGTAGTGTCTGGGCAGCCCACTGATCCCAAAATTAATTTTGGTTGTTACTGCACATGGAGGCTTGCAAGTTTCCTGCACGGCTTGGAGTTCCTCTCAGGCATGCCATGGCTGGCATCCTTCCCTGCAGAGTCACACAGGGCTCTTCTGCTGTTGTTGTGGTGTCACCTTGTTTCTGCAGCCTTTAGTCCCCAAACATTTTTCTCTTTCTGCCCTGCACAGAATCTCTGCTCTTACTGCCACGCTGCACATGCACAGCCGGAAAAAGACGAAAGGAAAGAGATCCCAACGTGGGCAAGGTCCACGGAAGAAAATCCAGAAGTCCGGCACAGGACGAACCACCAAGACTCAGCGACGGAGACTGACGGGCAAAATGGGCCGTGACCAAGACTAACAGAGAAACTAATGTTCAAACCACCAGCTAGGACAGTGCTCCACATCTGGCCTGCTGCTCTTTGGGGCGCTGTTGTTGTGGGCAAGCAGCTTGTTTACTTGGTGCTCTGACCAGCAGTGAGCCCAGTTCAGCCTTTCTTTAGCCTCCGGAGCACTGGCCAGGGTGACTAGACACTCTTCCGATTTATTTCTGCATTGATCTCCAGCTAAGTGTCTGAGTGCCGCAGAGTCTCTTGAAAACTTCTGCTGATGGTCACATCTGCTATTTGGTGTAACCCTTCTGTCGTTGGGCCTCCCCTTTCAGAGCTGATATTTGGCTTTGTCAAAGAAAAGGATCTAGGGCAGAGTGCAACAGGCACATCATCACCAGGGCAATTTGAGAGACTTGGAAGAGCTTTGCTTCCACTCCTGCATCAGTGCTCTGGCATTTCTGCTGTGCAGTAAATCCTTTTTCCATGGAGACATGGTGTCATCTTGTCTCAAGCGTTTCTTCACCAGTGCCGCACCAGAATGCAGGGGTGCTTTTTGTTTTGTACCTGTGCCAGGTGAAGTTGGGTAACTTTTTGAATAAATCTGAAGTCGTTTTGCTAAGAAAAAAACCCATTCGTGACTTATCTGAAGCATAACAGGAGCTGTGCTAATGCCAGTACCAGCTGGAAAGAGAGGGAGGTAATTCCTGGTGCTTAAAGGATATTGAAATCCACTGGTGCTTGGAAAATGGAATAGCTAGGAGCTATTTCTGTGGTAAGGCAGAGCTAGCCAGAGCAGGAATGGCTCATTCCATTGTCTGCTGAATATGCCGATCTTAACTGCGATAGCTCAGAGGAGTATGAAATGCCCTAATGCCCTTGCTGTATGTGGGTGGCCCTCTCCAGGGTGGGAGTGGCAGAGGCTGCCCTTGCCCTTTACCTCAGGGCTGCTGAAGTTGTTAGCAGCTAATTGCCTTTCTTCTTAAGACTTAAGTGTATGTTTTTTACTGTGGTTGCATTTGGCGGGTAGGGGAAAAAAAAATGTTTGCGTGGCTGAGATTGAGGAATACTGATGGCAAAACTCTGAGTGAATCCTCTGAAGAGAGTGAGCCCAGGCAGCATGCTGGCCTCTGTCCTGGAGTATCTGTAGGAAATGGCCATTCTGCCTCTGTCAGCCAGGCCTCCTCCCATGCCATATGTGTACTGGCAAGGAAATGACAAAGAATGAAAAGGCCTCTGTGTCCAAAACCCACACCAAGAAAATTTGGAACCCAGAAATGTACAAGTAAATAGATTCCTCATGCCAGAAATGGGAGGGAAAAGAGCAAACCAGTGCCTGAGGCTTTGTGGAGGAACATCAGAACAGTGCTGATGGCCACCAGCCACTAAAGCAAATGGCACCATCCTCCATGTATCTCTCCATAGTTTCTTGGAGAAACTATGTGTGCACACACAAATTCTTCAGTGTGTTAAGGAGGAGAGTACAATCTCAACAATGACAGCAGCAACACAATTTCTGCTAAAGAGAGAGTTCTGAAGGGAACTGCGTGGCTCACGTGCATATGGTAAGGAATGGGGTCCTTTTGCACCTCCCTTTCCCTTCTGAAGAAGGTAAATGCTGGGGAAGTGGACACTGTTATCCCATGTGCCAGAGGTTCCTTGTGTGCTTGGATTACAAGTCCCGTCCTGGGATGAGTTCTTAGGCACTAGTGCTGCATGATCTCAGTCACATCATTAAAGTGTGTGTGGTTTCCTTGCCTCCAAAACAGTTCTTAAACGCTGCCTTATAGACCGCTCCCAGAAAGGGTATGGGCTTTAATGCATGACCATAATCTATCTACGTGTCTCATTTAGGGTCATTGGGTGTTTCAGAGATGCAAAAACAAAACTCAGGCAAGGCCGAAAGTCTGATGCTGGACTAGATCTCATCCAAAGTGTCCAAGAGGTGCTATGTGTGGAGCATAAAATATTTCTTGTTCGGGTTTGGGAGTTACATGCTCTAGGGTGTTTTGTGTTGTTTGGTTTGAGAGGGATGGAGGAGGGAAGGAGAGGGAAGTTCTGTCTGGAGAAGTGTACTACACCAAGGGGACTGCAGCTCAAAGCTAGAGGACAGAGTGTAACACCGTTGGTCTGGATTTTAAGGCAGCTTTCCCTTCTCTCCAGGGCGTAATGCCTTTGTGGAGTGACCATGGTTAGAAGGTGCTTCCCCATCCAAGGAGTTTGCTCTGGACCTGGGAAGGTCACTGTAAAGGAAATGCACCATCTGTCTCTGAAATCTGCTGGAGTGTGGACTGTGGAATATGGGTCGGTTGCCTTCCCCAGCCTGTAGACAGCCAGCCTGGCATGATAGCTGGGACAGTGCTGGATGACCTCATTGTAATCCTGATGGGATGTTAAGAGTGACCTCAGCAGCAGTTCAGTTTTTGTCATTTTGCTGCCAGGTGAGCTGGAAAAATCTCACTTTTAGTTTGCTGTTTCTCTGGCCTTAATAACATCTTTCTCAAGTGTCAGCTGAAATCTCCAACAGCTTGCTCCATGCTCTGAAAGCTTCCAGTTCCTGCTGGAAGATGAGTTTTCAAATGATATTAAAAAAAAAAAGCATGTGGAAAAACTGAGAACATAACTGTTAAATCCTGTGCTGCATTAACCAGTTAACCATCGGGATTGTTCACTGCCCTATTGATTTCTCCATTTGATCGATTAAAGCTTTATTTTGTAATGTAAATTACTGACTCAGCCCTGGCCCCTGTCTTTGTTAAGCACAGGGTGTGCAGTTGGGCTACCCCAGGATATATTGAATCCTGGATATGAATTTCCGCATGCAAGTTAGTGAATTGTTTGCCAGATGCATCACAGTTCATACCAGACTCTGGCTTAAAATTCTTGTTTGCTGCTTCCCATTGTTTTCAAGATGGATTTGAGCATTTCTGGTCCCCCCGCCCCACCCCAGCTGCTCACAAACAAGTTCAAGCTGTTCAGGAGAAGGCCACTTCCAGATATAAGGTACCTGCAATTATTAACATGTTAGTGCAGCTGCTGCTCCATAAAGGAAAAGCAGAGACTGGCAGCTCCCTGCGAACTCCCTTTTCCACAGGCTTTTTACACGTGGCTCTGCAGCTGGGTCACCTCGGGCACCTGCGCGTTGCTGTGTGTGTGCCCCAGGCACGCACAGAGATGCAAGGCTTTGACGTGGGCTGCCACACTGGGGTTTCCATGCATGATGGCTTTCACTGGCTAGACTGTCATTCCGCACACGTGCACACATAAAAATATAATTGGGATTACAGAGGATCAAAACCAGACTGAGAGCCAAAAAGGTCAGACAGTTGGGGAAAAATTGGAGCGCAGCGCAAAGGAAGAATGGTTGCAGCGTGTGCATGAGATGTGTGATAGTCAGTGCACTGTATTTATTGCTTTTGTAGCATATCAGGCTCAAGGCTGTACTCAGTACAGCCACACTGCTGCTTCCAGCACTGTTTTCCAGAAATGAACTCAAGGAAAAAAAGTTACTGGGAGAGTGACAAGAACTTTTTGGGACTAAGGGAGCTGAATAAGGGGTTGCGTGGGGAAGATAGGTTTGAAGAGTGGATTGCGAACTGCCTTCGATGAGTAAACAAAAAGTGAAATCGAATTTTTTGCATTGCTTACCAGGGTCAGGAAGAGAAGGAATTTGGAAGAGAAGGAATTTGAATTGTAGCAGGAGCAGTGGAGGATGTTAAGGACGTTCCAGTAGAAATAGCAAGGGTAAGACAGGGCTTGTGCTTGTCAAGTAAAGCCCAGATTAGACAAACCTCTCTGGGAAGTGCTGCGGGTAGGCGTGACCTGTTGGAGCTGTGCTGGGAGCACGGTGGCGTTTGGCTCTCTCAGTGCTCGCGGATGAGTCCGCAGCTTTGGCACCTGTTTCGGGCTCGGGCTAACTCCTGAGGTGCTGCCTCCGGGGGAGCACTGGGGCAGACCGTCGACAGGCGGTGGGGCGGTCCCTGGGGAGTTGCAGCCGAGGGGAAGGGCGGGGGGGATGAGCCGCGTCCCGGTTCCCCCGCCGGGCGCAGCCTCCCCCCAGTCCCGGCCGGGCCGGGCCGGGTCGATCGCGCGCCCGCCGCCACCGACACGTGCGCGCCCGCTCCCGTGGGCGCCACAGCCGCGCGCGCCGCCGGCCACTCAGGGAGCGATATTCAAATCACTGCTCGGCGGCAGCCAATGAGAGGGGAGGGGGCGGGGCCTGGCGCCCCGCGGTTCCCACGGCGAGCTTCATTGAGGGGGGAGCTCGGCGGGCGGCGAGGTGCTGGGAGCCATAGGGAAGCTGAGGTACTGGGGGCACTGGGAGCACTGGGCACGGCTGCGTGCATGCATGCATGCCAGGAGCCCTGGGGATCAGAGCATTATCCTGGCAGTAAGCCCCGAGGGATGTGGGGAGCAATGATTTGCCCATCAGGCAGTGGGGTATCAGGGGCTCCAGCCACGGGTGGTAGTCCATGGGCAGGGGAGGGCAGCGATGTTGGGGTGTTTCGTGTTGCATCCCTGGCAGGGGTTGCTTAGGCACCTGTCTAGCATTTTGTGTGAACAAGTCAAGAAAACATGCCCCAGTGAGAGGAGGGAGGCTGCAAGACTGGCACTAGTGTAACTTGCTGTATTGCAAATGAGTGCTCTGAGAAACAAAAATTGTAACTTGATTTTGGTGTTGACGGTTGGCCCCAGTTAGTTTGGGGAGCAGCCTTTGGTCAGCTGCTCTGACCCGAGTGCCCATGTTTAGGGTAGCAGTGGCATGTTCACCTCAGGGATGCTGGACTGATTTCCTGTCCTGTTGGTGCCTCCTCCGAACAAATTAGGCAGAGCCCTCCCAGCATAGATCACATCCTCAAATCCAAGGACTCACTCTCAAACCCTGCAGAACAGAGAAGGTGATAGTGGGCAGGATGCTTACAAGAAAACAGGACAGAAATGTGGAGCCCAGCTGTTGTGCTAGCAATGCTTGTTGCCCTTCACAGTTTTCCAATCAGCTATCTTAAAGGTCTAGAAATTTTAGTGGGAAAATTTTGGCACTGAGAGAGCCAAATGCCACCGTGTTCCCAGCACAGCTCCAACAGGAGGTCATGCCTACCCACAGCACTTCCCAAGGAGGTGTTTGTCTAATCTGGGCTTTACCTGACAAGCACAAGTTTAGAAATAGTCTCAGTGGGTTTCCAAATTTCTTAAGCTGCTTATAGCCATCTCTTTATGAGCAACATAGTTAAGAAGAAAGGTTTTCTTTTTGTGACTTTTAACAGAGTTTCAAGAAAGAAAATTTCCATCAAACAAAATAGCAGGTCATGCGCATCATTCTCTCTGTTCACAAGGACTCCCAAATTGGGGAATGTCAGCAGTCATTTCAGGGTGCAATACCCCCTTCTAAAAGTGGTCCCTGCTAGAGCACACCCTTTTATTAGCTGTAATTATATGGATCATACTAATCACCTTGTACCTGGGTTCCCTTCGATTCCAGTATTGAGAGCTGAGAGCAGGAAACTTCAACCTGGGAATAACATCCCTGCTTCCACAGGAGCCTGAGGCTGGGGAACACCAAGCTCTGGCCTTCTGCTGCTGTTCCTTCCTCCTTTTCCTCCTGGCTGCCCCCTGCCAGGAGCCCAGCAGCCAAAAATCTTCATTTGTTATGGAACCATGTCTGATTCAGTGGATGACGTGCCCTGCATGAACTTTGAAGCCAACATATTTGCAAAGAGTCTGTGTCAGCACTGTTTCCGAACTGCTGGGGCTCACCAGCATGCTATTGAGGTGAGCTACTCCATCCCACCTGGAAACTATGCATACTTCATTAAGGGCCCCTTTGTTCTCTATTGGGACTCCACCTATCTTTGTAGAGATGGAAATCCCTAAGAAAAAGGCTCAGCCAGGATTTCTAAATGTCCTGGGGGGAAAGCTGCATGGGGAGAGAGTCTTTCTAGGCACAGGAATCCCCTTAACTGTGCCTAGACTAAAGCTGGGAACCACCTTAGCAGGGAAGGGCTGGACACCGGGTGCAAGGGAAAGATCCTGGAAGGGAAAGCAGGGGTGTCACATGTGCAAAGCTATAAGGAGGGAAGTGGGGACTGGCAGAGCAGGGATGCACCCTGGATTAATCTCTGCTTGATGCCTGCTGGTATTTGCAGTTTTCCTCACCTTAAATATGGTCCTGGTCGATTTCCCTGTGGCCTCTGCTGTTGGCTTAGGGCCAGGGCTGAGTCCTGGCCCTGGGGCAGCTGCAGTGAGCTGTTCCAGGCAGGGAAGGCACCAGAGGGTTGAATCTCATGGGACCTTGGACTCCAGATACCTTGATCCAACATGGTCCTTTGAGATGGGGCTGGACGCACAAGCTACTTGGCTGTCTCCGACTGGGCAACAGCTGGTTTCATGTTCACAAAGGGTTTCGTGTTGTTTGCCGTCCTCCAGGAGCGACTGGCCAGGGATGATGAAATAGTAATGAGCCTCCCTCTCTCTTTCTCACCCTCTCCCTCTCTTGTCCTGGCCCTGGGCCCTCTAAGGTTACCTCAGCCCTTCACCCGCTATCTGCTCAGAGCTGTCACCTCTGAGTGAATCCCAGTGCAGGCGAGACGCTGGAGGGAAGGCAGTGCAGACAACTGACTCCCCGGAGCCTCCCCCACTGCTGCTCATAAGCCCTGCAAATAACGGGGCCAGGGAGGATGCTGAGACGCCTGCAAGCCCTGACAGAGGCAGAGGCTGGGACTACAGCCTTTTCTGCAAAAATTTTCCTTCCTCTTGGTTCCATTGCCTCTTCCTGAGCTACCCTGGTGACAAGGGAGAGCAGCTGCCAGCAGCATCAGCGTCAACATGAGGGGACAATTTCCCTGAGCCCTCATCCACACATGCAGTCTCTGAGATGTCTGCAGCATTCAGCATCAAACAGGAGCTTGCTGGGCCTCTCTGGCCTCTTGGAATAGGAGAAAAATCTCAACGGTGGGCTGGATGAGATATCAAGAGCCCTGGAGGCCAGGTTGCTCTCAGAGGAGGTAGAAGAACCAGGCATTTCCGAAGGGCAGCCTTCATCCTCATCCTTGACACGCTGACAGCACCACTGCATCCCCTTCTTCCTCACAGGAGCATGCTGTGGAGGTCACAGGGCGTGATGCCTGCAGCAACCGAGATCCAGGAGAGCCCTGGGATGCCCTCCATATTTTAGCCCCACAGTGCGAGGTGTACGTGTGCGTGGGCCCAGTGGAGGGGACAGAGCGGTGAGTACCAGCTGGGAGCCATGCTGCTCCAACCAGCCCCTTTGATGGGAAGAATGGAGGAGGGGGAGTGGGAAGCCAAGCAGGGGGAAATCGGACACCTTCTCCCTGATGCTCTGCACACTGGTGCCTGGGAAAAAGGACTGAGAAATCCCCACATTATGTCCTCTAACCATTCCTCTTGGCTGTCCCAGGAGAGGGCAGGGGGCCCCCTTCTTCACTCCCCCCAGAGCAAGGCCGGTGGTCCCATGATGGGCTCTGCCAGCCTCTGCCTATCCAGTAGAGAGTGAGCCAGTGTGGCTTGGGCTGCCAGTGCTGCCACCTGCCCCTGAGCTCTGCGGGCTCTGCTGACCACCAGCTGTCCTCTCTCCCTGCCCCACAGCTGGCACGAGAGCAGGCGATATCCCCCACTCAGCCCCGGAGCTGAGGGTGAGCACAGAGAAACTGGCACCGACCCTAGCACCTGTGCTGAAGCCAACTCCACGCTTGCCAGGGTGAGATGGGGATCTCTTGTGGTTTGGGTTATTCTGGTCTCTCTAGTCCCCTTGGCCCTTCAATGCTACTTCTGCTGGGCACATTCAGAGGGTTTCTGCGCACGCAGACAGGTTGAATTCACTTCTCTGGCTCTCCTGCAGAAAGAAAAAGGAGCCCATCATGTGCAGAGAGTTGGATTTGATGGTCCTGATGGGTCCCTTACAACTTGTGACATTCTATGATTCTAAGGTCCTGAGATGCAAGGGGGGATCAGCTGAGACTCTTAGTCCCCACAAAGGAGGCTCTCCCCCTAAAGAGCACATGAGATTCACTCTTGGATTCCCCCATGTGGACTTTCCTATGCTGTTTCTTGTCATTGTTGGTCTGGGGTCATCTTACACTCACGCAGCTCCTTTTCTGGTTCCTTTTTACTGGCAGCTTTGGGTTGAACAGGTTGTAACTTCTCATATATGCTCGTACCTCCTTCCAGCCCACAAAAGCTACTGGTCCCCCTTGCAGATATCTGCCCTATTTTGTCTCCCAGGAAGGGGAAATGACCCGGTTGTGGGACAATACTTTGGGATCAGGCAAACGGGACATGATGAGCTACATGGGCCATAAGGAGGAGGTGCGGTCGCGAGCCCCTCAGACAGACAGACCCAGGTGGGCTCAGCCCGTTCGCTCTGGATCCTGGGTAAGAACTGAAGCCCAGAGCTCTAGGAAAGAAATCTGCCCACTGAAAGCAGGTACTCTTGCTTGTTCCCGTGTGAGATTCTGGTTCTGGTTTGCTTTCTACCCAGGGGTCTCTGAAGTTTACAGCAGATCTCTATTGAGATTTAGCATCTCTTTATCCAGTTGTGGTCCCAGAAGGTGTTCGACACCTCCATGGGCACCATGTGAGAGTCCATCTCTGTGTGTGCTGACCACAAACCCTGGATCTCTCAGGTGTTCTCTGTTTGCATGGTTTGGCATGCCCTTGGCTCGCAGTGCTGTGTCCCAGAGCTCCCACCCTGCCTGGAGGGAGTCTGGGTTTTATCTCTCCCCTCCTGGACCATTTCTAGCTCTGCTCCGAAGACCTGCTTTGCCGTGGACGTGGTGGCATCCCGTGTCGCTCGTGCCTCCCCCAGTAACGGCCTTCTCCCCGTCCCAGAGCACCGTCCTGCCAGCCAGAAACCCGAGGAAATCTGGCCGAAACACCGGAAGACTGACCCTCCCTGGGCATCTACCCTGTCACACGCCCCAGCAGGCTCCCCATCAGCCCGCAGCAACCCCTTTGGTGGCAGTGGGCACCTCGCTGGGTCTCGGGTGCGGGAGTCCCGTGGGCACCCCGGCAGTGGGGGCACAGAGGGGCGGCACGGGCTGGAGAGGCAGGAGTACACAGTGCTGGCAGACCTGCCCAAGCCCAAGCGCCTCGCACAGCGGGATGCTGTTGACCGCTACGGTTCCCGGACACTCAGCCCTGGCCGAGTGGAGGTGGAGAGGATATTTGGCTGCGAACGCAGGTGAGAAGCAACGGGACCCACAGCGGTCAGAGGTGGGGGATTGCCCCTCTCTGCTCTCATGGGGCCCCCACCTCCTAATCGCCATGCCTCATGGGGAGAGCAGGGCTAGATGGCAAAGCTCAGCTTTCAGCTGTGCTTACATTTCCCTTAAAGCAAGGATTGGGTTTAGGCTCAGCGCCATCCAACCTGGGGAGTTCACCCATTGTGGCAGGCATTGGAAAGGTGGAGCAAAAGCTGCACTGATGGAAGGGACCTGCCCACCTTCCTCATCCTCACAGTCACCTTCTGGAAGCTGGAGGATGTGCTGCGAAGCAGGGCTCCTCATGGGAAGAGGGAAGGAAAGCAGTGTTCCCCAGCCCCACTGTTCCCTCAGTGGCTCCCCAGGGATCCAGCATCCACTGTAGATGCTGTTCAGGAAAGGATGAAGTATACCAAGTCCATAGTAGCTGGCTGGAGAAGCAAGAGCAGCTCCAGTGTTGGTGGCATGGGGCAGGAGGGGACATAAACAGGGACTGGGGAAGTATCCTGGACAGGTGGGTGGGATGCAAAGGACCAGATGGAGGGAAGATGAGGAATGGTGTGAAGAAAACGTGCGTGAGGCAGCAGAATACAAAAGCTGAGGTGGCTGAAGCGATGGGGACAGCGAGAGGTCATGGCGCACAGTGTCTGAGACAGGTGGAGGTCTGTAGGGTCAGGCTAAGTCGGAGCAGGATCTGCAGGGGCTCTGCCTCCAAGCTGAGCATGGTGACAGTTGGACAAACTGTGTGTGTCCACAGGAAATCAGAGACGCTGGAGGCCTTCCAAGCTCTGGAGGAGGGCCGTGTGGACCGGCTCGATGGCAAGACGCCAGTGCCACCCAGCAAAGGCCACCTAGTTCGGAGGCAGTCCAGCCCCAGCCTGCCCAGGGAGGTGAGGCTTGGCAGGACTTCATCCCAGCTCTCCAAACTGGGTTGCTTTCTCCAGCCGCATTTTCTTCTCTTTCTGCCACATGCTTCTCCCTTTTGTTCCCCTACTCCTCCTTCGCTCTAATCCCAGCCCTTCCTTTGTCATAGACTGGGACCCTTGGGTCTTAAATTGCAGGAGCCCTTTCACCCTTTGGGTGCAAGAGGCTTCTTTTTGGTATGACCTGGCTCCATGCATAGAGATGCAATTGCTCTCTGGGCAACCATTTGACCAAACCACCTCCCAGCCCTAATCCTGTCTTGTTCTGATGACTAGCGTGTTTTTTTTTTTTTAAAGGACTCTCTGCTCTCTCTCTCCTTAATGACCTTAGAGTCAGCGAGTCTCCTGGCACTTTGAGCAGCGCAGCAGAGACCCCAAGGAGCCCCTGCGCTCCCCCAGCCCAGCTCGGCACTCTGAAAAGGCCAGCAGAAAGCGAGGGGACTCCCCGTGCCCTGCCAGCCCTGGCTGGCTGCAGGAGAGAGGCAGCCGAAGCCCACGCTCTGCAAGCCCAGCCCACAGGTTGGAGAAGAGAGTAGGAGAGACCGTGAGCCCCCCCTGTCGCTCTGAGAAAAGCTGGAGAAGCCGAGCGGAGCCTGGTCATCCCCCAAACTCAGAAAGGGGCCGAGCCACTTGGCAGGCAGGGAGTACACGGCAAGCACTGGAGAAGAAGAGCCGAGGGGACTCCCTGCACCCCACAGGTGTTGGGAAGGTCTCAGATAACAGCAGGCTGAGCTGGGCAGGGCCACCCCCACAGTCCCTCAGTCCTGCAAGATGTATGGAGAGCACGAGGAAAAGCCAAAAGGAGATCTCTCCTCCCAGCTTGGTGCGGGGAGCAGAGAGGCAACGGGTGAAGCCAGGGGAGCCACTGCACATTTCAGGGCCCAGGAAGCCATCTGAATGTGGCTGGCAGAGCCTCCGGGAAAAGCTGACATCCTCCCAACCTGGAAGGGGCACCAGCAGTGACTGGAAAGGCCGAGGCAAGCCCTTGCGCCCCACGAGTCCAACACGACCACTGGAGCAGAACTGGAAGGGTCGGGGGGATGTCCACCAAGCACAGGTGTGGGAGAAGGACTGGAAGCGCCAAGAGATGACCGTGTGCCATGCAGATGTGATGCGCCAGCTGGAAAGAGACTGGAAAAGCCCCGCTAGAGGTCTGGATGTAGGACTACGGCCAGATGACAGCTGGAAAAGGCCTGAGAGCCCAGCACAGCACCTGGAAGAGGACTGGAAGGGTCCTGAGCACACTCGAAACACAGACAACCCAGAGAAGCCATTGGAAAGTGACTGGGGGAACAAGAGTCTTCTCATTTACCATGTGAGTAGGGCAGGAGCCAGAGGTAATAGGGACCGTGGCAGGCATAAAACTGGCAAGCACAGAGTGCATGGGTCCCCTGGGTTGCATTCTGTGCATCCTGACTCCCTTGGATCCTCTGCTTCTCCAGGGGAGCTGAGCTGCCTGGCTGGCACTGGGAAGAGGGAGGATGCTTTCTCTCCTGGACCATGCCAGGAGGCAGCAGATGTTCAGATCTGGGAAGCTGAGTCGAGGACTAGACCCTGATGGCTTCAGCTCCTGCTCTTTTCCCTGCAGCCCCAGCTGAGTAGAAGCACCTTCCCACTACAAAGCAGCACCAGCTCCTCAGGAAGCCTGCAGCCACATTTGAATGCCAGTAAGAAGCACAAGGTAGGGGCCAGCCCCTGGGAATGGTGAGGAAGGGCAGCTGCCCTTCCTTGGGGAACACTGTGGGCAGGACCTAGGTCTCCAGCACTTGATCTGAGCAGGCTTAGCACGTTGCTGTCTTCCCATGACCTCCTGGAGACCATGGTCACTAACACTCCCCTTCACTGCATCCTCTGCCCATTTCTTGGGGAAAACAGGGGAAGGGGGGAGGCATTGAGTCACAGAGACTGTTTATAAAGCCAGAGAAGGGTGAGTAATAGGCTTAGGACTAAAATCTCAGTGTAGCTGCTTTCCTTTTCTTTATTATTGCCTGGTGCTATGATGGCATCAAGGGTTTTACAGGGATGAAGTGGGCTTTAGTGGCATGAAAGAAGATATGGTGAATTGTGTTGGTGTTCCTAGGATACTAGAAATGGCATGAGAAGCTTTGGAGGGCTGCAGAAAGTGTCCCGGGAGCCCATGTAGCTGGCAGCTGCACCTGAGTTCCTGCCTCTGTCCCCCTGTGTGTGCATCAGTCACCTCGGCCAAGTTGTCCTCTGCTTTGTGCTTTATACAAGGACAAACTGCAGCCAGGAAAGAGGCTGCCAAAGGCCTCTGAAACTCGAAACCGGTGACATCCCTTCCCTCCCTTCACTGCCCCAGGCCAGAGAGGAGCCCAAAGCCCTGAACTTCCTACGTACAACTAGGCTAGATCACCCCGCTCGTGCCAGGTTTCTTCAGCACTAAGCTCTGGGCCAGGCACCTTCTCTTTGCCTTGCAGCAAGCAGCATAGCCTTGTTGTGATTGCACAGTAGAGCCTGGCATTTTGTGATACACAGCCCCTGCCCCTTTTCCTTTGGGACCCTCTCTAGCAATTCCCCTTCCCGAGGCCAACTGCCTTTCCAGGAGCACCAGCAGCCCCCATATGACCTGCTACCACCTCTGCCAAGAGCCTAGAGGAGTTAATTTGAGGGGTCAGAGCATAAAACCGAGCAGCTTCAGGAGCCAAGGCAAGGACCCCACTGCGTGCACTGCTAAAAATCCCTGCCTGCGAAAAATCCCAGCCTGAGAGCAAACCCTGCCTGGTAAGGGCTGGGCTTCCGACGGTCCCTTCCCGGGGCAGCAGCGGCTCAGCCCGTCTCTCCCAGGGCTTCACCTTTGCCCAGGCCTAGGGGTCGGAAAGGCGACACGGATCATCCCCAGCATCGCCCCCGTCCCTTCCCGTCCCCCACCTCCCGGAGCCACCGCCCCTTTCCGTGCGGACCGGCGGCCTCGCCCGCCCCGGCGGCTCCATTGGCTGCGGGCGGCCGGGGCGGTGGCGGCGACTGCCATTGGCCTGCCCGGGCCCTCCCAGGAAGTTCGGGAGGAGGAAAAAAAAGTTTTTTTGGGGTGGTTTTCTTTTTCTTTTTTTTTTTTTTTTTTTTGTTTTCCCCTCCTTTCCTTTTCCTTTTTTTTTTTTTTTTAAGAAAAAAAAAAAGGAAAGAGGCGAGCGGGGAGCGCGGGGCGGGCGGCGGAGCGGGCATGGTGGGGCTGTGGAAGCCGCCCGGCCGCTGAAGCCGCCCCGCCGCCCTGGCTGCCAGCGCCCGGCCCCGCCGCGACCCCGGCCCCGGCCCCGCCGGCCGCGGCGCCCCCGCCATGACGGTGAGTCGGGACCGGCCCGTGGGGCTCGGGGCTTGGCGGGCGGGGATCGCGGGGGCTTCTCCCCCGAGGCTCGGGGCACAGCCCGGGACTGGGAGGGGGCGGTGGGGCCCCCAGCTGTCAGCCGCCAGCTCCGGGGGTCCCTCCGCTCGGGGGGTCTCTGGAGCCGCTGCTCCCCGGGGGACTCCGGCCCCGGGACTCAAGGGCTGTGGCGGTGCCTCCTTGGCTCCCTTTCCCATCCCCAGGGCTCCCCGTGGCCGCTCGGTTCCCGGCGGGCACCACCCCACCCAGATGAGCGGGAGCGTGGACCGGGCTGAGGCCGGGCCAGCTCACCGCACCGATGACCGCAGTCGGACGAGAAATTCGTATCCCTTCGGGAGTGGGGAACTCCTGCTCCCTGTGGGAAACAGATGCGGTTTGGGGCAGGGAACATCCCGCCCCTGGGGCGAACCTTCCTTGGCACAGGCGGCTGCCGGCCGCGGGAGGAAGGATGTTGAGCAAAGTGGGGTAATGGAGGTGACAGCCTGGGCTGTGCCCGCCGGCGTTTCGCACGGGGGCGGTGGGAAAGGGAGAGCCCGTCACCCGCTGGCTCTCGCTGCACGTGTAGGTTCGGGAGCTGCATGTGTGCCCCAGCCTGGAAGCGATTTTGCTTTCACCAAACTGAGCTGGAGTGATTTTGCTTTGTGTTTTGGCCTGGGGCCCGCGCCTTGTGGAGCGGGTTCCCCTTTTGGAGAAGAGGAGACACTGTGCTTTCCGGGAGGCTTGAAAGCCCCTTGCACCATTTCCTGGAGATGACAGAAAGCAATGCTCCAGGACCTGGGGTCCTGAGGAGCCTTTGTGAGCAGGAAGAGTAGGAGGCAGAGGTGATGGCAGAGGCTGGTGATGAAAGGAGACATCCGATCATTCCGTTTGCCCGCTCCGGCACTGAGCCTTCTCAGCCTGCCACAGCCTCTTCTCCACTTCTCCATCTCGGCGCCTCAGTACCACCCAGGAGCCATTCCTTCGCTCCCACCCTGTCCCTTTTCCTTCTTTGGTGTTTACATTCTTCAGATACTTAGAGGCTGTTATCACCTCCCCTGTAGCCCTTCTTCAACCAGAGCAGGCAACTGCTGCTCCTTAACCTGCTGTTGCAAGCCAGTCTTTCCAGATCTCACCTATGTCCCCAGCTGCTTGAAACCCCCTCCAGTGCCTCCAACTGATCAGCTACAGGGCTGAACATAAAACCTCTGACAGGTATGGATGCAACTGGGCAAAATTGCTGCTGCCACCTCCCAAGCCAAAGCCTCACCATCTGCAGCCCCGAGCTGCGCTGCAGGGCCGTGCATTTTGCTGGGGGTGCATCCTGCCACATCACTGCGTCTCCGGCACCCGGATCTCTCCCAGCAGCTTGGCTTTCCTGGATGTTTCCTCCTCCCACTGTTGGGCCATTTCCTCTGAGGGGTTCTATTTGAACCCCGCTCTCTTCTCTGCCGGTGTCCTGCGCTTTTTATGCTGGATGAGGAAACTGGATTTGGCTGTGGGGAAAGGAAGAAAAATGGCTGTAGGCACTTTGAGCATCAACTGATGCCTCAACTTATTGTACTGGCCCCACTATGACAAGAATAGTCCAAAGATGATTCTGTAGAGCTCTGGCTCTGTGTCTGGGGTTGTCAGGGAGAGCAGAAGCCCTGTGCAATTCGTCTGCTTGGGAGAAGCCATCCCAGGGGAATTTTCTGGCCTCAGCACTGTGTTAGGGGCAGTGGTTCTGGCAGGACTTTGTGGCAATTTTTTCAGTGGCATACATCCCATTAATATTAATTATTTTGGCACCTAATGCTTTGGGATTGTAAATCCTCAATAAGATGAGACCCAGCTGATCCATACAACAGCCCCAGCCAGGAGTCCTTTCACTCCCTCTCTCCCTATGTTGTTTTTCTGCCTTTGTGGAGCCTGCCCATCTCTCTTCTGTTGAGTGCACGTGTCCCAGGAGGGAGGAGGTTGCACTTTGATGTTTTGCCTCCTTTCCTTCCTTCTCACTGCTCTGAGTTTGGAGCTGGAGTTTAAGTCACCGGATTGGAAGGAATAACGGGAAAAAGGGTGGAGCTGCTGCCATGGGGAAAGAATTAATTTTCAGGGTGCTTTCTCAGGGCAGCAGTGAAGCCACCAGGATGTCTGTGTTGATGGGGATGCATGCATCCCCCTCATCTCCTAGCTGCCAGCAGTGCCTGTCACCTCAGCAGGAGGTGAGGTTTGGGAGCCCCCCATGTCCTTTGCTCTGGTTTCCCTCCCTTTCAGGGAGCTTGGGACTGCTGGATGCTTCTGGCCAGGCCTGAAGCTGTAGCAGCCACTGACCCTCCCCTTGGCACGTCTCCCTGCTCCTGCTCAAACCAATAGCTGGAGCGCCAGGGTGGGCCGGCACATTCTCGGCTCTTGCTGCCCCATAACCTTGGGTGTAACCCAAGAGCAGCAGCTCAGGGAGATGAAAGCAGGGGAAGCCTCATCCTGGCTGGATGGCCAGGGAGCTGGGCTTGTGGGGCAGCTGTGGCCAGCCACTGGGCTTGTTTAGGGAGTATGGAGTGGCCACTCCTTCTCACTAGCTCAGTCTCGGCTGATGGTTGTGACACATGGGGACTGCTGGTGGCTTCCCTGGGACTGGCAAGTCTGGTGCTGTCACTTCTCCAACACTGTCCCTGTCTGGTTCAGCTACAGAAGAAGGGGCAGGTTGGCAAACTCTGGCTTCTCAGGGAGAAGACATGTTGGACTGAATTCTTTGGTGGTGCAACTTGGAGCCAACTGGGAGGAGGGACTGGCTCAAGCCTGTTTAGCTGAGGGCAAAGCCAGGGACAGAGGTTCCCTTGAGTCAGCTCCCTGGTGCTCCACCTTGGAAAGGAGATAAACTGGTTGGGATGCTGCACCACTGGCATGAGGTTGGGAGGAGGCAGGGAGTGTGGGGAAACTCTGGCATGGGATAATGGGGGTGAAATTCTCTTCATCCTCGTCTTCAGTAGCTGTGGCTGGGCAGGAGGCAGCCTCTGTAGTTGGAGGGAGCAGGAGCTGAATAAGGGAAGGGCCCCCAGAATCTCAGAGGGTTGAGCCTTGGAAGGGGTTCAGTCTCAGACAGGACGAAGGATCAAGCACTGGTTGTGGCTCTGACTTCATCTCTTCCCTGGGGCACATCGTTTAAAGGCAACATGTTTTCACAGCTGTTGAACTGCCTCCTATACGTTTTTGGTGAGGGCTGTTTTGTAGAGAGCTACTCGTCTTTAATAAATGATCAGTAGTGAAGTTATTGTAGGGACGTAGCTCTGGGGAACGGACGGGCAGGGTTTGGACAAGGTGTGTCTGGCTCTTTGTGACTTTGCCTCCATCTCTGAGGCAAGCCCCATCAGTGGTGGTGGAGCACTCCCTCCTGCCCACTCTCCTTGTCTCTGCCTCCTCATCTCTGAATAAATACCTCTGAGGCACCTTGTGGAAACCTTCCTGCTGCATATTTTCCTTTTATTTTTTTAAACCCCTTTCCTTATCTCCTCCTCCCTCTTACAGGAATGACTGCCTGCTGCTGAGAGCTATGCCCAGTTCTCCTTTGCTATCAGGTCATATACCCCCATGAGTTTCCTAAAAACTATGCCAGGATATTCCCATTGTTGTTCTGTCACTGGGGACTCGCCTTCTACCCCCTGTCATAAAAAGCGTTTTTGTGGGTCGCTCCAAGAGAGTAACTCTGTTTTGTCCTTTTCTCTCCAGCCAGATCTTCTCAATTTCAAGAAGGGATGGATGTCCATCCTGGATGAGCCGGGAGAGGTAAGCCTGAGACATGAGTCTGCTTCTTCCCCTAGCCCTCGCTGCTAGAGATCCCTTGTGAGCCAGCTGATTTCCTTCCTCCATGCTTGCTGAGGTCTCTCCTGTTGGGAAAGGCAGTGGGAAACCTTTGGTGAAGGTGCCTCACTCTATGTGTGGATACAGCGTTTCACAGAGTGTCTCTCTCCCATCTGAGGAGAAGGAGGGGGATCTGGGAGGGAGGAGGGAGAAGAGAAGGCTGAGAGGTCATAGCGCGGAGAGTCCCTCCCTGTTCCTACACTTTTCCTGGTAACTGCCTATCCATTTCCCTCCTATCTTTTCCCTTCCCTCCCCCTGCCTGATCCACCTACAGTGGAAGAAACATTGGTTCGTGCTGACCGACTCAAGCTTGAGGTATTACCGGGACTCGAACGCAGAGGAGGTAAGCGTGGCCAGTCTTCTCCACCCTTTCTTCCTTCCTGTCCAGGGGGTAGAAGAGCACAACCCTGGCGTGACCAGTGTGCTCCAGGGAGAAGTGGCAGTATCATGTCCTCCTGAAGGACATTGGAGGTGGCAAGCTGCTCTCTGGGTGATGTGGGATGGTGAAGTCTGGGGGGACTGTTGGTGGTGGGAGGTGAGCAGAAGGGCTGGTTCTGTGGCTGGGCGTTTCTGATGCTCTCGACCCTGCTGGCAGCCCTTGGATTAGAAGAGGTGTGCTGTAAAGCTGAGCCTGGCTTCTGGAGAGCTGAGCCTGGCTCCAAGAGAACTGTGGGGTGAAGGCAGAGGTGGCCCACACTTTGGTTAGGGTGCTGACAAGTGATGGAGGCTTTTTCAAAGCTGAGTGAGCACTGATGTCCTCGCGGGTGGCTGTGCTTGCAGGCTGATGACCTTGACGGAGAAATTGACCTCCGCTCCTGCACGGATGTGACAGAGTTTGCAGTGCAACGCAACTATGGCTTCCAGATACACGTGAGTGTCTGGCACTGCCTGGGCACAGAGCGGTAGCACCAAGAGATGCTGGGTGGGAATGTGTGCTCCCTCCCCATGCCAAGATGCTGAGAGGCAATTCGAGCAAATTCTTTGCCAGGATGGTGGCTCAGCAAGGCTGGTTTGGTGACACATGGGTGGCAGTGCTCAGGGACACAAGTGCTGCCTGCCTGCAAAGGAAGGAGAAGGAAGAGGCTTTGCAGGGCTGGCTGAAGGCTGTGCTGGAGGCAGTCCATGAGCCAAGCTAAATGCCAGGAGTGTTTAATTGACCTGTTGGCCAAGGCAACTTCTCGATAGCCGCAGGGAGGGAGTGGCGAGCACTACAGACCTTGGTGTAGCCTGGCTCACTGTGCTCTGAGTGGCAGCCTGTACCCTGGGTTCAGCCCCAGTACAGTCCTGTCCTTGGCTACTTGCCGTAGCAGCAGGAGGCAGCTGCTAAGGCAGCATAAAAGATGGTGGGTGCTCAGGGCTGTGCACTTCATGGTCTGGGTTTCCCTGTGGCCTGCTGCTGTACCTCAGTGCTGGCATCCAGCTCCCAGCACCTGAACAGCTGGATTGCACCAGCGTGTGTTTGGCTCAGTGTGCCAGCAGAGTTTCTTTTGCCTTTGCTTGGAGATGGTCTCATAGAGGACGTGTAACAAGCTTCCCCTCAAGCAGTGTGTCTCCTCTCCCACCCCTCCACGTGGCCACAAGAGCTTGAGACAGCAGATGGCCTTTCTAACACTGTTCACTACCTGTGCAAGTGGATCTCGTAGGTCTCAGGGAGTGAGTGGGAGCTGCTGCATCTCCACTGGGCACTGACAGGCCCTCTGTCACCTCCCTGTTGCAGACAAAGGATGCCGTCTTCACCCTGTCAGCGATGACCTCGGGCATCCGGCGCAACTGGATCGAGGCCCTGAGGAAGAATGTGCGCCCAGTCAGTGCTCCAGATGTCACCAAGTAAGAGCTGCCCTGTGCTGCTTCTCCTCTTCCCACTTGCTGCCCTTCTACCCTGGCAGACAGGGACCAGGAAGACCCCTCTGGAAATCTCATCACTCCCAGATCAGCCCTACTCTCTGCTTCTCCTGAAAATGGCTTGGTTACACCAGCTGGTGACAGGGATTGACAGCCTGATGGCTTCCTGTCTTGCACCTGCTTTTTGCCTCGCCACATCAGTTTAGACTGGTTTCTCCACCAGCATAGCTGCAACCAGGGTCAATCTTCCCCACCCTGTGGAGGAACCTATTTCCCTGAGGGATGGGGTGCTACAGGCCCAGCTCCATGCTCAGGGTGGGGTTTCATAAGGCTGGGCTGTGAGAGGGCTGAGCCTTGGGCAGTTGGCAGTGCCTCTGCTGGCATCCTTTCCCAAACGGTGCCTCTGCTTCACCAGTTGCTGCTCTGGTTTCAGGCTCTCTGACTGCGATAAGGAGAACTCCTTCCGTAACTGTGTTCCCCAGAAAGGCTCACTCCGGATGGAGGAGCAGCAGCGGCCAGGCTCGGGCTCGGGCTCCGAGGGGAACTCGAAGGGCAGTCACTGGAAGGCAGATGGGCAGCGCCATGCCTTTGATTATGTGGAGCTGTCTCCCTTGCCACAGGACCCCGGGAATCAGGGGTCCCCACAGAGGACAAAAGGGAGCTTGAGGATCTCCGACCGAACTCCCAAGTATGAGGAGCTGGAGCGGGATCTGGCCATCCGTTCGGAGGAGAGGCGGAAATGGTTTGAGACCCCTGATGGCAGGGTCACAAACAGCGATGGCCCAGCAGGAGACTCTTCCCGCAAGGTCGGGGAGCAGGACCTCCCCCCTCCGCCACTTTCAGAGGAACAGCGGATTCGTCTGAACGAGGAGATAGAGAAGAAGTGGCTGGAGCTGGAACGCCTGCCTTTGAAGGACTTGCAGCGAGTGCCCTTGACAGCACTGCTGAACCAGAGCAAGGGGGGCCATGGAGACACCAACGAGGCACTGAAAAAGGAGGTAAGAGCATCCCTCCTCTCTGAAACTGGGATTCTGGTGGCCCCTTAGTGTGGTCCCTGGCAGCAGGAGGCTTTGCAGAAGAACAAGGCAGAGGTTCAGGAAGATGTTCATCCTTTCTGGCTCCATTTGCCACCTGTCAAGTGCATGGAAGCTTTTGCAACATGGTGAGGCCAGAGGCCTGCTGTCACTCACCTGGAGAGCTTCCCCAGACCACGTTTTGGTTCAGGATAATTTATTTATTGTCACTGTTTGCATGGAATGTTTTTCCTCGGAACACATGCACAGCCTTTCTTCTCTAGCTGTTCCCGAGCCTGCAAGCACTTCACCTGCCAGTCTTTGAAAGGAGCCATGCAGTGGTGGTTTCCTCCACCATGAATCCACCTCTGGAAGCTGGGATGTCTCCTCCCTTTCTTACTAGCACTCACCAGGCTGGGGCTGGCTTTGCCAGTTTGGTCCCTTGGCAGGCTGCCGGGGAAGCAGATGTCCCCACTGGCCATGCATGGCCCTCCCCATCCTTAAGCCCAGGGTTTGGATGCAGCATATTGGTCAGACCATGGCACTTTTCTACTCTTGGCTGACCATCTCTCTCCTCCCTGGCACAGATCCAGTCACTGCGGGCACAGCTGGAGTCCTGCCGGGCCAGAAATGAGAGTCTTCGGGAGGCAGCAACATCCCAGGGAGACAGCCATGTGCCCCGAGGGTACATCTCACAGGTGAGCAGGATGCAGGACACAGGACCCTGGGATCACTCCCAGTACCAAACTGGGAATTGTTGATACTCAGCTTATTGCTGAGCAGGTATTGCTAATCATTGGGTTGTCATGGTGACCCTAGCTGGGCCCATTTGTAATCAATGTTAATTACATAAAGGCTGGTACATGTTGTCTGGCCTTAAAGGGACCAGAATTATAAACAGAGAGAAGAAGAATTAAGGGAGAGGTGCAGGATCTGTCCCCCACTTTGCACATGCATACAATGCTGGCCTGGCCTAGGCTGGGGGGTGAGCTCGTGAGCGGGTCAGCAGCTTTCTGCAGGGCCTGTGGTGCATTCCCCTGTGGTTTGCTGCTGTGGTTCTTGCTAATAGGGCTCACAAGTGCCTTTTAAAAGCAGTCAGTCAGTCCCTGGGGAGCTCTAATCCCTGTCACGACCGCTTGAGTCCTGAAGGTCACTTTGACAGCACAGGCCATTTGTTGAGGACGGCACGTGGGAGAGCCGCTAAGCAGAATTTGCTCATGCTTCAGCCTCTCTCTTTGCTTTGTTTATTTATTTTTCCCTCTCACGGACTCATCCAAAGCAAGCAGGGGCACATCCCATAGGGATTTCCTGTGGGGAGGCTGCTGTTCTACCATGCAGTGGGGTTTTCAGGATGTGCCCTATGTGTTGAAAGATGCCGGGATGAAGAGGATGGCAGGGCAGGAAACTGGAGCTGGCTAAGTCTGTTGCAGTGGGTTGGCTGTACCTAGCCCAGATAAAGAAACTCACAAGCCCTGTGGCACACAGCCTGGACACTTACCAGTCTCTCTGTCATCTTGATTTAATATTTGCATCTCACAGGCCTCTTTATGGTCAAAAAAAGCAAAAGCAGTGGGGAAGAACTCCCTTATCTTCCTAACTCCCTTATCTTCCTAATAACTTTTCTCAAAAGGCCAGCATTTCACATTTGAGGCCAAGCTTGACCTTTCCCCAAAGGATTTGTTCTCTCTGCCAAGGGTTGGTTGCAGCCAGTCCGTGGACAGATCACCAAATTGATTCCTTACCTTTTCCTCTCCTTTGGTTGATCTGTGAGCTTCTCTCATCTTAGTAGAGAAGAGTAGCCAGCAAGGACTTGCATTCATACACTTGTCTTGAAGTGCCTTTTGTATCAGCCTTTGCCTTGGTCCTGGGTGAAGGAATGGGATGGCAAGGGGCTGTGAGAGGATGTGATGACTTCCTAGCTCTCTGCTGTTGTCTTTGAGCCCCAGGCTTTTTAAAAAAAGGACATGGTTTGGTGATGAACAAATCCTTCTTGAGAGGCTTGGGGTGGTGCTGGAGGGGGAGCAGAGATGTAGTGCCAAGGTGGGAACCGCTTTGCTTTGCTCTATCTTGAGTTAACCACAGCACTCAGCGTGGAAAGAACTATCCCCCTGGTCTCAGAGCTATCAGAAAGGAGGGCGATCTGTGTGAGGAGGATCCCTAACCATTAGGCTGTGGGGAGGGCTCTTTCACAGCCTCTGTCGGGCCTCAGGGCAGTGCAGAGTGTCACTTTTCAGGAGAAGAGGCTCAGTTTTCATTGATTCCGGGAGATGCTGCTTCATTTAAAAGGCATATACTGAGATGCAGTTCCCTCTGTTGATCTTCTTCGGCCAGGCAGTGCAGCCTGGTGGAGGGTCAGGACTGTGGCGTTGGGCATTATTCCCAACTCTTGGCCCAAGAGGGATGTTCCTGTCTTGCCGCTTTAGTATTAAGAGCCAGAGGAATGTTTCTTCCTCTGTAAAGTGTCAAGGGGTTGCAAGATGTGTGTCCCTCTCAAATGGTTGTGTTCAGAGATTAAAGTGCTACTTCACTTTCAGAAGGAAAAGACCCTCCTGGGAAGTAGTCTTACTTCTCTCAAAGTGTCCCTGGACTTGAGTGAGGTTTGCAAAGGCAAACATCAGCTGAGCCAGGTGCTTGTCCTGGCCCAAGCCCTTCTGTCTTTTCTCCTGGTCTCTCAGCCCTCCTCTCCTCCACTCAACAGGAGGCCTGTGAGCGTAGCCTGGCTGAGATGGAGTCATCCCACAAGCAAGTGATGGAGGAGCTCCAGAGGCACCACCAGCGGGAGCTGGAGCGGCTGAGGCAGGAGAAGGAGCGGCTTCTGGCAGAGGAGGCAGCGGCGACAGCAGCAGGTAGGAGCACACACCAAGCTGTGCCCCTGCTCAGCTGGGTCCCTCCTACCTCTCCCAAATGTCTCTTGCCAGAAGCCAGTCACTCCAGTCATCTGGAGTTACACTGTTGATCTTACTGATGTGAGACCGACGCTCCTTGGAGCATGAGCTTTGGTGCTCCTTGGACCTGTGGTGCTGGTGGAGATGGCATGGTAAAGATACTGCAGGAAATGGGGTCTTGCCTCTGTGGATGGGTGGGAGGGGACCAGGACTTTCTTGTAGGTGGGCAGGGCTGACAGAGGTGGTAGGAAGCTCCCACGTTGTGTTAGTCTCCTTGGCAGCATGGTGATCCTGGGGTTTGGAGAAGGTGGGGGCTGTCCTGAGGGCAGAAGAGGAGGAAGGGGAATCTGCAAAGGTAGATCTGGGAACTTGCAGTGGCAAGAGCTTAGCCAGTTCCCTGGTGTGGTTTCCCCAGCTAAAGCTGGCACAGCCTGATCCCCCATCTCCCATTGTCCCCCTCTGCAGCCATCGAAGCACTGAAGAAAGCCCACAGGGAGGAAATGAATAAGGAGCTAGGCAGGACACGAAGCTTCCAGCAATGCAGCTCTCTCCCAGAAGCCCTCCAGAAGCAGCACCAGTAAGAAAGCATCTCTCTTGCTCCCCTTGCCCAGTGATGCTGCCTTGTAGCCTCTCTGCAGCTCTAGCCCCCAGCTGTTCTTCTTGCCACCTCCCCAGTTCCCTCCTTGGAGGTGGTGGGTACCCAGTGGTGAATCCCAGGGCTGCTGGAGCTGTAGAGCAGGGAGGTTTGTCTCCTACTTGGTGCTTTTCCCTGTAGCACCTTCCTCTTCCCTATAGCTTTTGCCCTCTGTTTTCTTTATGGAAAGCTCCGAGATATCTCCTGCATGTCTTGAAGCTCCTAGAAGCACCACACTCAAGTGTGGGAGTGTGGAAACTGAAGCCTTGGTCCACAGAGAACATTATCGTGTGCTAATGACTGATGTGGGCAGAGGCTGGCCATGGCAGGGGGGAGGGTGATGCCGATGGCCAGGAGCTGGAAAGGGGTTTGGGGCAGTGATGAGCTGGTGCCTCTTTGGTAGGTTGGACGTGGATTCCCTGAAGCGGGAGCTGCAGGTGCTTTCTGAGCAGTATTCCCAGAAGTGCCTGGAAATTGGGGAGCTCACCCAGAAGGCAGAGGAACGGGAGCAGATACTGCAGCGCTGTCAGCAGGAGGGGAAGGACCTCCTCCGGAAAAATCAGGCAAGAGAAGGGCTTTCCCTGCTAGCAGACACTGTGAAGCATGTTTTTCCCTCACACAGCACAGCCCCTCTGTTAGAACTCTCCTACTTTTTCATATTTCTTCCCTTCTGAGATCTTATCGTCAGAAGAAGATTAAGAATGAGAGACTGTAGTTGGGCTTGTCATAACTGTGGTGTTAAATATGGCAAATGTATTCTGCAGGTTGTAGATGCTGCTTTCAGCTGTGGACAGGGAGTTACGAAATGGTGTCTAAGCTGGAGTAGGGCTGGAATGAAGATGGAAGGGTCAGGACAGTAGAGAGGCCTGTGCCATGGCTACTCTGACGTCTTTTGGCTTTGGCTGCAGGAGCTGCAGACCCGCCTCTCGGATGAGATCGGGAAACTGCGGAGCTTTATTTCGTCACGGAGCTCTGGGGACCGCTCTTCGCACAACAATGAGCGGAGTTCCTGCGAGCTGGAGGTATGGGGGTCCCCCTGGCTGCCCCACTGCCTCCATCCCTACCCGCTCTGGGGATCTTCTCCTCTCAACGGTTTTGGCTTAGAGCAGGTGGGAGTGGGGTGCCGGATGGAGCAACGGGGATGGCGCAGGAAGCAGGAATGCAAGCTTCCCCTCTGCCGCTCTCTCAGGCTGTTTGCGCCGTTTCCTGCCCCAGCCCTTCTGGTCCTTCCTTCCTTTCCCACCATTGCGCTTGCGCCAGGGCCTTCCAGCCCTTCGGAGATGGTGGCTCTTGAGTCACCTCTGGTTCCTCTCCCACTTTCTGGCCCAGGTGCTGCTGCGAGTGAAGGAGAACGAGCTCCAGTACCTAAAGAAAGAGGTGCAGTGCCTCCGGGAGGAGCTGCAGATGATGCAAAAGGTGGTGTTTTCTGGGAGTTACTGAGAAATCAGCAGGAGAGGGGAGGGAGGGGGACACCAGGGCTGCATATCAGCAGGGTTCAGCTGGGTTTAATGAATGCTCAGGACAAACCCTCTTGTGCTCCTTGTCGTTGCTGACTGCAGAGCACATAGCAGCTCCAAACAGCATGGGCTGGCATAGACTTACCTTGTAGAAGGGAAGTGTCACAGAGACTTCGCTGCTGGTTTACCCAGATGTAAGCACATACAAGCATGGACAGGCCAGGAGCCCTTCTTTTCCAAGTGAGAAACCTGGATGAAGCCTGCCTAGCACTCTGCTTCCCTTAGTTATCCCCTCTCTGGGTGGATGTATTTCCTTGGGCGTTGTTTCTGGGTGTGCTGCTCCCTCCACTGGCAGCAGCTCATTCAGAGGGATTTTCAAAGACCCCTGCCAAAGGAGAACCTAAAAGAGGCTTTAAGATTCAGTGATGCTCAAGAAGATTATAACTTATTCATGTGGGTTTTTTGCCATATAAGCAGCTGGGCCCAACTCTCTCAGTGGCCTGCATCCCTGGTGGTGTTTTTTTTTCCCATATGGCTGCTCCACGTGTACACAAGCCATGGTAAAGCCCACATTGCCTCATCAATCTGATGCTGCAGATCCCCACTGCTGCGGCACCAGAGTCTCTGCCTTCCTTCCTGGCCCAGGTTTTGCAAAGTGCTACCTTCATACTCATCTTCTGAATAGTTTCTGCATGGCCCAGATTGGGATGGGCTTCGAACCCAGGGCTAGCATTCTTCTTCTCACCTGCTGGGCTTGCCTTGCCGCAACCCTCCCTAATATCAGCCCAGAATCTCTCCCTCCCTTGGCAGGACAAGAGATTTGCCTCAGGGAAATACCAAGATGTCTATGCAGAGCTGAATCACATCAAGGTGCGCTCAGAGCGAGAGATCGAGCAGCTGAAGGAGCACCTGCGCCTGGCCATGGCGGCTCTGCAGGAGAAGGAGTCGCTGTGCAACAGCGTCGGCAAGTAATGGTGAGCACTGAGGGTGCTGTGATGTCCCCTGAGGGTGCAGCTGGCTGAGGCTGGCTGCTGCACATTGACAGGGCGATGGAAGATGCCAGTTTCTCCTCCTCCACTCAGTGTTGAAACTTTAGGCTTAACCTCTTCCTTCGCTGCTTCTTGCACCCCTGGCCCTCCTGTTGTCCCTGACATTCTCCCAAGGGCTTCAGCCCCCTTTTCACTGTGTTGCTCTTGATGCAGCCAGCACCAAGTGCTGCTCAACCAGGCTGGATGTGGGAGCCAGCTAAATGCTGGCCTTTGACCTGTGGCTTGGGTGACAATGTGGGGGCAGTTGCACATTCCCTGTGTAAGGCTGTGTTTCTGCTCTGTTCACCTTTGAAGTGGTTTCCCTATCACAGAACGGAAATTTTAGGTCTGCATCAAAGCAGCCCTGACTAGACCCAGCCCTTCTCCCACACTCACCTGCAGATATCCCTGCCATGACTGGGGAGGGAAGCAGGGTGACAGGAACAAGGGCGTCCTGTTGTCCATACTGCTTCTGCCCTTGCTTGGATGCCATGGCCATTGGAATTGGGGTCACCCTGCTCCACCAGCGCTTGCTGATGGGCACTGAAACGAGTGGATCCGTAGCAGGGCACCAGACAGCCGTCTCTCCAGGGAGCAGAAAGGTCAGTATTTCTGTGCTCAGTGGAGTCTTTCTAAACCATTTCTGTTTTGTCTCTCTCTCTAGGTCTGCTCTACGTTTGTTATCTGTTCTAGTTTTGTATTTGCTCCATTCCTCACTTGTGGGGAGAGAGAGGTTGAATCCCATCCGTTATCGCCTTGGCAAGGAATCCCACACACCTCCAACCTCCTCGCTCCCTTCCCAAAGCTTTTTTGATGAACCCTTTTTGCCTGCATACCTGAGCACATTGTTTGGACTGGCTCCTTATATGCACCTTCTTCAGGATTTTTATATGTGAAAATTATATTTTATAGAGGAATTTTTCCCCCACAGGAAGAAGGGGAAGAAGAGGAGGAAAACTTTTACTACATCACCAGCATTTTTCTAACCTGAAAAAGAGAATCTGGGTTTTTTTCCCCCTTCCCCAGCCCCATTGCTCCCAACCACACAGCCACCTTTGGCACGTATTTCCTCTCTTCCAAATGTCTCCACGGTCCCCTGGGATGTACGGCAAGGACCATGCTTCCCCTCCCCGTGCCACCCCCGGGACCTGCGGAGAAGACATGCAAGCCATAGGAGGGAGACACCAGGGCCACCTGCCATGGATGTGCTTGCCTGGGACATTTGAAAGAGGACACCTTGGCAAGAGTCCGCATGATCAAGCTCTCTCCCTATCTGCCCCTTTGGCTCCTTCAAGAACCCGCGTTGGCAGGAGCCCAGAGCCACGGGGCTTCTCCTTTCTGGAGAAGAGGAGCTGTGAGGCTGCTACTGCACCCGCCGGAGCCAACCTCCCCAAGGTGGCAGCTGCTGCTGCTCTGCTGCACCCTTCAACTTTTAACTTAATAAAATCTTCCCCTTTCGCTGAGAAAAATGTGTTCCTCGAGGGGAAGGTTTGCCATGTGGCCCTAATCCACGGGGGTGAGGGGAAGGGTGATTTCGAGGTTTGGGGTCATACTGACCAGTTGCTTCCCTCCCTCAGGGTTTGGTAAGGGAAAGCAGCAGGAGCACACCCAGCCCCTGGCTAGAGAGCGAGAGGAGCCCTGCAGTGCCATTATCCAGATGTTTTCACCTTTGGCTTTGAGGGGGGAAGTAATCTGCTTCACCACACTGCTCCCAAAATTCCACGTGGACCCTCAGCCTCATGGAGGAAGAGCTGAGCCTGAGCTCCATTAGTAAATCCAGTTTTGGGAGGGCACGTGGCACGGCAAATTACTGGCAGAGTAAATAGAATATATAGGTCCTGGGGGAGATCAGAGGGATCTCAAATGCTTTCCTCCTCCTCTTTTTTGGATGAAGCATATTGCTTTTTTGTCCCAATGGAGGACCTGGGGGTGACTATTTCTTGTTCAGCTCCATCCCAATGTAAACAGGAGCTGTTGTTCAGATAGGCTGCTGGCAATTACAGGAGAGCCCAAATTGCAGGTACATGCTGGGACTGGGGGCAACATCTGAAGAGGAGAGGATGAAGGAGTCAAGGAGGATTCTTGGATAGAGGCAACAGATGTGTCAGCTGGGAGGATGGAGTACTGTGAGATGTGGGGATGGAAGCAGAGTGTAAGAACATGGTGGCAGCCAGAATGAGGGGAGTTAGGGCAGCACCCTTTCCTCAGCATGTGATCACCTTGCCATGGTATTGGCATCCCTTGGGGCTGGGGTGTGCAGACAAATAGAGGCCCACTCTTTCACCAAGAAGGGCTACAACAACTGCTTTCCCTAGGTAAGGCAAACCTCTTCGTAAGTCACAAATTCTGGTAAAATTGGGTGGCAGGCTTTGGTCAAGTGCACAAGGCCCTTGGGCAACCCAATGGATGGTGCAAGAGTCCAAACAATGAGCTCAACTCCCCACTGCACCTGTGGAGCACCAGGGCTTGCTATAGATGGTTCTTGGCCTCCTGCCCTTGGCATAGAAACTCTCCTGTCCCTGTGCTGCTCAAGGTCCAGGCTTTTTCCTCTGCCTCCCAGCAGGACATAGCTGTTGCCATTGAGTTTGGGATGGGACAAGCATTTGGCACACAGGAGGCTGGGATGGGAAGGAAGGCGAGAGGTGATAGAGCAGGTCAGGGCAGCTGCTTCCAGGCTGCAGGGCTTGGTCTTGCCATGGGGATTGGTAGGAACCAAATAAGGAGGGAAAAAATGGGGTTCAGAGCACAGTGTAGCAGGTTGGGGGATGCCTGGGAGTTTTTAGAAAAAAAAACAACCACTGAAACGACAGTCTGCATGGTTGTACCTACATCTGGGGGACAAAACCCTCAAAAGTGGGACATGGGGCAAGCAAGGAATGAACTGCAAACTGCTGTTTTGCACATGCTCACCCACCCCTTCTCTGAAAGTTTGGTATCTTGTGTTTGGGTTGGTTTGTTGGGGCGGTGTGTTGTTTTCTTCTGCCTTTCGGACCAGGGCTGCTTAACCCCGATAAATGTGTCGCGTAAGCACAGGCGAAGTGTGTGGGCGCGTGACATGTGGTGGAGTTGTCCCTCCTTGAGGCTCTGCGGCTGCAGATCAGCCACCAGCAGGGCACAAGCATCCCGTCATCCCAGAGTGATGGGGGACTCCGCCTCCAAAACTGGCGCGGTGTTAATCAGGCTGCCCCTGTCTTGCCTGCGTCGGGGCGATACGGTCACCCCGTCGTCTGTGCGTCGTTATCTCCTGGGTGCAGGGGAGCCGGGTGGGGGAAGAGTGGCAGGGAGAGGAGGTGACCAAAATACCCGTGGACGATAGGCATGATGGCCGGCAGAGCCCCAAAAGCATCCCAAAGCGATGACTGTACCCCATTCGCTTGGCCCCAGCTGGACTGTGGCTGTGAGAAACGTCCCAGCCTCAAGCACAGGGAAAACCCAAAGCTGTGCAGCACTGTGGTTGCGTGAGAGCCAGCATCCCAGCTCCCACAAGGAGCTTAAAAACCAACTCATAAATCTTTTAAAACAGTGGTAATAAGTCCAGCAGCCAGAGACAATGCCCCTTGGCTGTTTATTTGCATCTTTCAAGCCTGCTCTGCCAGTAGCACTGGCCAGGCTGAGCGGCTTCATGCTGGGCTGACCACACTGCATTGTATGTTGGGGGCTCAGGGCTGAAGCTCTGATGAACATGGCTGGAACATCAGCCAGTTTCCCAGTTTTGCTATTAAAAAAGGACAGAAGCACTTGGATCTGACTGCTACCAAGACCAAGTCCCACTGCTGGTGATTTTGAGTCTCTTTGAAAATGGAAATTGGGCAAAATGAGATGCTATCATTGGCAATAATCTCCAGAAGTGCTCTAGTGCGCTCGGATGCTTCTGAACAGCTGTCCTGCCCCTACAAGGCAGAGGCTGTTACCCAGCAGGTCTGTAGCACATCCAGTGTGGACAGTTTGACCATTTAAGACAAAATCTGCAGCTGGAATTGTGTAAATCCCCATGGGGTCTGGCTGAACACAGTGCAGGGAGGGAGGAGAAGGTAAATAGGATTACAGAGAGGATCCTTCTGCCAGGCTCTGTCCTCTGGAGTTCGTCGGAGAAGTGGTATTTCCCAATCTCTGCTGACGAATACCAGAAATGGGAGGCACAGGAGGCTTGGAGTGGTTGGGTAGCTTTTACTGAGGAGAAAAGTGACTGCAGGGGGTAACCCACCCTGTCCTGGGCATGGTGGCAGGTTCATGTGGCCAAAAACACAGGCACGAGCCCAAGCTGGCGTGAGTGGCCCATGGTGTGAGTGGCCCATAGGAATAACTTTTCCTTCTGGATGAGCCCTCCTGTGCTATCTGCAGTGGGGTGCCTGCAGTGCTGGACCCCACTTCCCAGAAGCAACAAGACTTGCATTGTTCTGCAGCATCTGCATTCCACCTCCACCCTTGACATCCTACCAGGGGCTGGAAAGTCCTCTCAGTCTTGAGCAGTTTGTGTTAAGGATGCATAGGTAAAACAGTGCAAGGTTCAAGGGGTGCTTTCCAGCATCAAGTGGGGTGCTTAGGGGTTACCTTGACCAGGTTACCCATGTACAAGGCCTTGTACCATGTACAAGGCCAACAGCAGCCTGATGAGCTGTGACCACCTGTCTGCCTTCCCTCCAGCAAGTCACTCAGGGGCACAGGATCTTCCCTCTATTTTGACTGACTAAAAGTTAGGGAGCTAGTCCAGATGAAAGGGCCAGAACCACCATGTGTAAGGGAGAGGGTGTTTGTTTGCCAGCAGCGGCACCCGCCGGAGGAGGCTGAGCAGCCCAGATCAGCTGCAGGAACTGCCCAGGTGAACAGCTGAGATTAGATCCCTAAGATGTCCAAAGTTAGGTAAAGCATCTGCCCCCTCCCTCTCTGTCTCCTTTCCTCCCCTCCCTCCCGCCTTTGCCTCCACATCACTACACTATATAGATAATGACTGCCTGGGTTTTAAGGCTGGAGGTTATGCGGTCGGACCATGGCGTTGTGCCAGCCTCGGGGGCCAATTCCTAAACCCCCCCCTAAACCTTCTCCTCTATCCCCAGAGCTTGGAGTATGGGTGAGCTGCTTCTGACGGTTAAAAACTTGGATGCAAATAAAAGCAGATGGTGCCTTATCTGCGTGAGCCTGGGTTGCCTACGTGCAGGCAGCCAGTGCTGGCAGTTTATTCCCAGATAGGAAAAATGAGAGGTCCTTTGGCCAGGCAAAGTGTTGTACAGAGGCCACCAGAGCTCCCTGCCCATGCTCTCCATATGAGTTGAAAAGCCATGTATTCACTAGGTCTTAAAACAAAAGCAAACCCCAGGGGAGGTGAGAGGGTGGTTATTTCTCTCTACCATTAGGAGCAATTTGCTCCTAAAAAGTCCAGTGCTGAGAACCTTTCCCACTCCCCAAATGAAATGGGGCATGTGAATCTGCACCAGGGAGGGAGGCACAAGGAGATGCCCTCGGTAGCCCTTCCATCTGTGGGAAAGCATCAAAGGCCCGAGTATTTCCTCCTGGGCTAGGCCCTCACACAGTACTTGTGTTCTCCAGGAAGAAAGTATTAAAGGCTTCTATTCTAGTTCTATTTCTATCTCTATGTAGTGGTAGGACAAGGAGGAATGGCTCTAAACTGAACGAGGGCAGGTTTAGATTAGATGTTAGGAAGAAAATCTTTAATGTGAGTGTTGTGAAGCACTGGAACAGGTTGTCCACAGAAGTTGTGGATGCCCTATCCCTGGAAGTGTTCAAGGCCAGGTTGGATAGGGCTCTGAGCAACCTGTCTAGTGGAAGTTGTCTCTGTAGGAGAGCTGGGACTAGGTGATCTTTAAGGTCCGATCCAACTCAAACCATCCTATGATTCTATGATTCTATTTCTAATTTCTATTATCTCTATTTCTGCTATTTCTATTTGTTCTATTATTTCAATTTCTATTATTTTGATATTTATATTTTGTATTTATGTATCTATATTGATTTTTATGTGTACTTCTGTGTGTCCCTGGCTGGTGGTTTTCATGGCCCTGGGCACCCAGGGCACATAGAAGTTACCAAGAGGTGCTCGCTGCGTACGTTAATGCTATGCTGGGGTGTTGCGGGTTTTGGAGGCACAGGGGTTCACCTCTGAGCACCTCATGGCGTGTCAGTGGGCACCAGGTGGCTGCACCCACATGTTTTTAAGAAACAAGGGGAAAACATCATCTAAATCCTACTGGCAAGATGATGATAGTGGCTACATTTAATCTCCCAGGAACAGCCGACTGCTCATCCCGTGGGGAAAGGATGGCTGATTGCCACTGTTACATGTCCCTGCTCTGTCCCCTCACAAAGAGTTGTGCGTGTCCCCTAAAAATAAGGGGCCAGGCTGTTATTTGTGACCCCTCACCATACATATGCTAGGGTTGAGCTGGTGTCCCCAAAGCACCTGGTGGAAAGCAAAGGGGGAGAGGAGGAGGCAGAGGTATTTGGCCGTGGAGTACTGCTGCTGAGATGATTTTGCACCCAGTGCTCTCCCTTTTCTCCTTGGTGAGACCCTCAGTGTCTCCTCTTGTGTCCTTCCTTGTCCCCTTGATGTCTTGCCTGGTGTTCTTCCTTGTGCCCTGATATTTTTCCTGAGTGTCTCCTTATGTCCCTGCTAAGTGTCCTTCCCCCACCCCTTATGTCCTTCCTAAGTGTACCCCCATCTGTCTTGATGTTGCCCTGAATATCCCTGCCATGCCTGTCCCTGTCTTCCCAGCGTCCCCAAGTACTCCCCACTGTCTCACCGTGTCCCATTCAGTGTCCTTCCTCGAGCCTACTCAATATCCTTCCAAATGCACCTTGTCCTAGAGTGCCCCACTCAGTGTCCCTTCCAAGTGCTTGTCCTTCATTGTCCCGCACTGACTCCACCAGCGTGCCTCCCCGTCCCAGTGTTTCCCCCCAGTACTCTTCTCGATCCCACACTGTCCCCCGCACTGTCCCTGCCTGTCCCTCCCGGCGGGTCGGGTCTGGGCGTGGCAGGGGACACGCGGGGACACCGGGGCGGCGGGTGGCGCGCGCGGGGAAGTCCTCCCCGCGGTCCGCACCGCGGCTTTAAAGGGAGCCCGCGGCGGGCGCGGCCGCAGAGGCACCGGCGGGGGCACGGGAGGCAGCGCGGCACCGGCTGTGCTGCGGCTTCACTCACCCACCGCTCCCTTCCCAGCCTCTCCCCGCCCAGGGGCGGGGGTCCCCGGCCAGGCGGACCACGCTTCCCACCGCGAGGGCGTAGCGGGGCATCGCGGAACGAAGCACTCGCCATGAGCGACAGCCCGATCCCAGCCCCGGCTCCGGCCGCCAAGCCCAAGCGGGCCCGGTCAGCGCGGCGTCCAGCAGCCCACCCCACGTACACGGACATGATCACGGCAGCCATCCGGGCCGACAAGAGCCGTGGCGGCTCATCCCGACAGTCCATCCAGAAGTACGTGAAGAGCCACTACAAGGTGGGCCAGAACGCCGACGTCCAGATCAGGCTCGCCATTAAGCGCCTGCTCACCGCCGGAGTCCTCAAGCAGGCCAAAGGGGTCGGTGCCTCTGGCTCTTTCCGCCTGGCCAAGGCCAGCAAGGCGAAGAAGTCCCCAGCCAAGAAGAGGAAGAAGGCTGCCAGGAGATCCACTTCACCTCGGAAAAGAGCTAGGTCCAGGAAAGCCAAGTCACCGGCAAAGAAGCCCAAATCTGCCGCCAGGAAAGCCAGGAAGAAGTCGAGGTCCAGCCCGAAGAAAGCCAAGAAGCCAAAGACTGTTAAGGCCAAGTCGCTGAAGGTGTCCAAACCCAAGAAGGCAAAGCGGTCGAAACCCAGAGCCAAGTCCAGCGCCCGGAAATCACCCAAGAAGAAGTGAAGAAGTCTAGAGGCGTTTCGGTACTCTCCCTGTTGGTTCTGTAAATAGCTGTTGCCTTTATTTTTACCCCTTTCTATTGCATTTTATAAAGAATTGATCTATTGCTGAATGGAAATCACTAAAATAAGGCAGTTAATGAATGAAAAAAAGGAACATCTTTAGTATGGAGAGTTCCCATTTTTAAGAGTTACTGGTCTGGTTTTCATTTTGATGTCTCAGAAATTTCTTGTGTGTATGTCTTGGGTTTTTTTAGTGCTGGGCTGCTTGTTGTGTGTTGGGAGTGATGGTGATTCCGTATGTCTGTTGGGGCCATACAGGATTTCAGTTCCTGATCCTGCCCCAATTCCTGGGGGTTCATGTGTCTGCTGGGGCCAGGCAAAGACTCTGCCGACATTGGTGGGGAAGTGGGAACATACGGCTGCAAAATCCTCAGCCTTCCCTCCTCTGCCCTGGGTATGTTGGGCTGCTGGGTGGGAAGTCTAGCTGGTGCTGGAGATAACCAGCAGCCAGCTGGGCAGTGGGGCTGCCTGTCTGCCTGTGGAGCTGCCTCAGCACAGCTGGGTGGTGGCAGGGATTCTTGGGGCAGGGACAGGATGCAGGAGGTGGAACAGGGCCAAAGTCTGTCCACCTTGGCTCTCAAGGAGTTGGAGGTGCCCATCAAGTGGGAAGCAGGATCACCCTGGGTAGAAAGGACAAACATGGCCATAAGTGGCTTGGCTCCCTAGAGAGGAACATCCCGAGCACGGCAGTGGCCAGCTCTGCAGGAAGGTTCGGGTGGGCAGCCACGATAGTGAGGCCAGACTGCTGGGCTTGGCCCTGCTGTCACCTGGGGCTCTGGCTTTGTGCCCAGTGGGGGCTGGCAGGACTCCAGGGCCTGCCTGGCCCCTGCCAGAGCTCCTCCCTGGGCAGGGCGGGGTGATCTTGACAGCTAGGGCTGGCAGGGAGCCTGTGGGCTGGCCCCACTGCTCAGCAGGGTCTGAGCTTCAGGCAGAAGTTGTCTAATCCTTCTTGGCTAGAGACATCTAACCTCTTTGGACATCAAGATCCCCAACCACCTGGGCCAGGAGCTCTGAAATCCCAAAAACTCTCGGTGCCCAGTCCCCTTGGGCTTGCTTGCCTAAATCTCGTGAGCCCAGTATCTTCACCCTCCCCAATGGATCCCAAATCCTTTGGCCTCTTGTTCCTAAATCACTTGGGCAGACAGTGCCTGACTCTTTCAGCCATGGAGGATTCCAAATTGTGTACTTCAGGGTACTGAAATCCTTGGCCCAGAGGCACCTAATCCCTTAGGGCTCTTGTTCGTAAGACCCTTGGACCAAAAGCTCCTGACCACCTAAACTGAAGACCCTGATGCCTTTCAAGAGCCTGGTGCCTAATTGCCCTGGAATGAGTTGCCTAAACCACTCTGGCCATAGTATTCCCCAGTCAGCTGTAGTGGAGGATGGAGATACCTTGTCCAGCTGGAACAGGTTGCCCAGAGAAGCTGTGGATGCTCCATCCCTGGAAGTATTCCAGCCAGTTGGATGGGGCTCTGAGCAACCTGGTCTAATGGAAGGTATCCCTGCCCACAGCTGGGGGTGTTGGAACTAGATGGTCTCTAAGAACCCTTCCAACCCAAACCATTCTATCATTCTATGACTCCTTGTGTTTAAAGCCCCTGGACCTGTGGCTCACAAATCCCTTCGGCCAGAGGCACTCAGATTTCTTGGGCTTGGGTATCTGATTTTTACCTGGTAAATCCTAAACCTCTCGGTCCAACACACCCTCAGCTGGATGCACCCAATCCTACAGACCCTTGGTTCATTATCCACAGTGGTGGGCACCCATAACCCACTTAGGATCGAAGTCCCTTGTTCTGAGGACCCCAAATCCCTTAGGTGGGGGCACCTAGTGCTCCTGGGCTTGTTGATCCTTAAGGTCCATGATTCCCTGTTGTTCCAAAATCCCAAAACCCCTCAGGCCCTAGTCCACGACCCCCTTACAGTTCCTAAATCCCATGGGTGCCTTTTCTCCAGGATTCCTCAGACTCCGGGCGTCCCAAATCGCCTGGCTTTGGGCTGCCTAAACCCCTTGGGACAGAGCCTCTCCTCCAAAGAAGATTCCGAACGCCTCCCAGGGAAGGTGTCCGAGTGCCTTCCAGCCGGTGGAGCCGCAGCAGCCGCAGCAGCCCCGCCCCACCCCGCCCGGCTCGGCTCGGCTCGGCTCGGCTCGGCTCGGCTCGGCTCGCTCGGCTCGGCTCGGCTCGGCTCGGCTCGGCTCGGCCCGGCTCGGCCCGGCCCGGCCCGGCCCGGCCCGGCTCGGCTCGGCTCGGCTCGGCTCGGTTCGGCTCGTCCCCTCCCCTCCCCGCCGGCCGGGGGGCGGTGCCCCGGCGGCCAATGGCCATTGGTCTGTAATTAACCCGTGGATAATTACTGCCGCCTGGCCGCCGTAGCCCCGCCCCGGGGCGGCCCGGAGCGGCGGGATGTGGCGCTCGGCAGCGGCGGTGCGGGCGCTGCGGGGCGGGGGGGCCGGCGCCCCTCGGGCCGCGTCCGGAGCGGCGGCGGCTCGGCTCCGGCAGCGGCTGGAGAACGAGCTGGAGGACATCCGAGGCGCCGGCACCTGGAAGAGCGAGCGGGTCATCGCCTCCCGACAGGGTCCCCACCTCCGCTTGGCGGGCGGCGGAGGCGGTGCGTGCGGGGCGGGCAGCGGGGAGGGGGGCTCTCGGCCTCCTCTTCCCTCGGCGCGATGTCCCCGCTTCTCTGTGTTCCTGCAGGGATCATCAACTTCTGTGCCAATAATTACCTGGGTCTCTCCAGCCACCCCGAGGTGATCCGTGCCGCCGTGGAGGCCCTCGAGAAGTTCGGCGCTGGGCTCAGTTCGGTCCGCTTTATCTGCGGTACCCAGGTACCGGGCATCCGGGCAGCATCCCCTGCACCGCGGTAGTCTTTCGCAGGGTGTCCACGCAGATTCCCCTCTCTACACTCGCATGCGTGCACAGCCGTAAGGTACACGTGGCTCGGTGAAAAAAAGAGCCTACTAGGTCCCCACTAGCCAAAGATCTGGAAATATGCCAATTTAAACCAGTACAACACCTGAGAGCAAAGAAACGAAACACCACTCTGAATTCGGAAAATTAACGTCTTTTTCCCTCTCTTGTGGGTCAAAATTACAGTCAACCTGATTTGAAGTGGCTCTATCAGACCCACCCCAGCTTATCCCTGCTGGAGCCCTTTCAGAGCACTGGCTGATTAAGTGCAAAGAAAACTCAGAGCTGCTCCCCTGTGCTTGAGGAACTCCCTGCTGAGGTTTTGGCATCCAAAACCATAATCATATTTTAGGGAGCACAACTAACTTCTCCCATGCACACACACTTTTTCTGAATAAAACCTGGCTGTTTCCTCCCCTTGCAAGTCAGCATTTAACCTCAGTGGGCAAGCAAGAACTTCTGCTGCTTCACCTCTGACTTTCACTCTCTCTTCCCTTTAGAGCATACACAAGGACCTGGAGGAAAAAATCGCACGCTTCCACCAGAGGGAAGATGCCATTCTCTATGCCAGCTGCTTTGATGCCAACGCTGGTATCTTTGAGGTTTGTAGGGCTTCCCGTGTGTTGTGTATGGAGGAAGGAGGTGACAGCAATGTGCCTGCTGTGTCTTCCAGAGGCTCTGATGTGAGCTGTGTATGCCAGAAAAGATGGCAGTGACTGGTGGTGAAGAGCCCCGACTTGGGGTCCTTGGACTGGGGAAGCCATGCAGAGGCATTTAATCAGCCTTCACCTCCCCTGTCGCCAGCCAGCTCCAGCTTTTGGGGAGGGTTCTTGTTTCCTCAGAGATCTGTACTTCCCCTTAAAGTGTAGGTGAGGGAATGGGTGATCCTCCAGGCTTGCTAGGGGGGAGGTTTTGAGCTCAGAAGCCACAGGCAAGAGCCTGGCCTGAAGAAATCAGAGGATAAGGTGGCTAGGAAGGAAAGTGCAAAGTTTAGCAGTGCCAGGAGAGACATGTCAGCTGCAATCAACTGCAGCCTTGTCCTCTGTACCGAGAGAGGCTGAAACATCTTGGTGAGGTGCCATAACAGAGCTAAGGATGATCCTTTTTGTTTGGTGTGGCCAGGCCCTGCTGACCCCAGAGGATGCAGTGTTGTCGGATGAGCTGAACCACGCCTCCATCATCGATGGGATCCGCCTGTGCAAGGCCAACAAGTACCGCTACAAGCACATGGACATGCAGGACCTGGAGGCCAAGCTGCAGGAAGCGCAGGTATGGAGGTCTGCTCCTACCCAAACATGAGGGTGCTCACTTAGCTGTGTACCTGTGCAGTAACCAGCCCTGAATGGTGAGCTCTGCCTTTTCCCGTGCCATAGGCATTGTTTATGCCGACGGGCACAGACAGGCATGGATAGACAAGGTGGCAAAGCACTGGTTGCAATGCAAATCTCCCCCATTTCAGTTAGATATATCGACTCCCTACAAGAGTTAAGAGTATGTCCTGGTCTCCTTCACCAGGCCAGGGTGAGATCCTCACCCCTGGGGATGCCTCTTTCCCTCTAATAGAAATATCGTCTGCGGCTGGTGGCGACTGACGGTGCCTTCTCCATGGATGGTGACATCGCACCCCTGAGGGAGATCTGCCAGCTGGCCCAGAAGTATGATGCCCTGGTCTTCATTGATGAATGCCATGCCACGGGCTTCCTGGGACCCAATGGTCGGTAAGTGACTGTTTCAACTCTCTTTACCCCCCTACCCTGACTGATCCTAAAGCAAGGCCGAAGGTGCTGATGACTAACATATTTTGTGTGGGGACTCCTAGAGTCACCATTTCTTGGAGGGTTTGCGCCTTACCTTTGGGTTTGAAGGGAGATAATTTAGCAATGACCCATCCCAAAGTAACAGCTGCTTCTCAGTGTGTAAGGGATGGTGTGACCATCTCATCTGCCTCTCCTGGCAAGCAGTTGGACTTCCTGATTCCCAAATCCTTCTCCTGTCAGATACTAATTTCAAATTCTTAGGTTTGTGGAGCTAGCTTGCACAGATTGATTAGTTTCCTCGGGGCAGCTTTTGCCTCCATCGCCTGGAGCTCCTCCAGATGCCAAGCAGGGCACATGATGCAGGTGTTAGCCAAGAAGAGATGCTTCATGTGTTGTTTTGAGAACTAAGCAAGGAGACTTGCCTTGTTTTCTTACCAAGGCCATAGCAGGTGTTTCATCCTTCCTCAAAATGGTCGTGCAAAAAGGCATCTTTTAAGAGAAGGGATGCCACTCCTGGTGGCACTTCATCAATAACAAGAGGTGGCAGAACTCGAATATATTTCAGACCCTAAGGTTCTACTGAACTTTCTCAAATATAAGTCATCGTAAGGAAGGAATCATAGATCTGTTTGTCTTGTAGTCTTCCTTCCTTGGGGCGTGGTAGTCATCCCATGTCATTCTGTCTCAGTGATCTCTGTGGTCCCACCAGCTGCAAAAACATCTGTCTGACTGCACTGAGGTGTGTAAATGCACAATGGCTTGAGGAAGAGGGAACAGTTACTGAATGCTTCGTGAATTGTGCTAGTCTGGGTGTGAACCTGGTGGTGTCGTCGACAGCACTGTTTCAAGACAGCTCACAGCTGGATGGCCATGCCTCATCTTGCCTTTTTGGGTTGGAGAACATGAAGCTGCAGAGCACGTTTACTACACCTGGTTGGTTCCACTAGTGAAACCTACAACAGCTGATGCTTTGTTTGGACTATTAAACTTCTGTGTGGGAAGTTTGAGCACTCTCCCATCTGTAAGGGACGAAGAACCCATGCTCTCATCTCACAAGATCCCAGCGTAGCCTTTCTGCAGGAGAGGAAGGTCAGCACTTGGGTGGTACTATCACAAGGGGCTGTTCTTCCTTTTCCTGAAGGGGAGACACCAGAGACCTGGCTAGTGGCACTCTGTTTCCCTTGAGGCATCAAGCAACTTCCCTGGTGTGTGCTGTCACAGCTGATAATGTGACATTCCTTTTTTTACAGGGGTACTGATGAGCTCCTGGGAGTAATGGACAAAGTCACCATCATCAATTCCACCCTGGGAAAAGCTCTTGGAGGAGCTGCAGGTGAATGCATTTTTCTGTTCAAGATCCTGCATGCCCTTAAGAGCTTCCACAGCTTTTGCTTATGTTTTCTTCCTCTACCTAATGATACAGCAACAAATGCATGTTGTCTTCTTCTGCTGGTGGCATGAGGCTTCATTTGTTACGCTGCTGCAGGGTCAAGGGAGATCCTGGCACGTGCTCCTTCCACTGTCATCCTCCCCCTGCATTTGCCTTTGGTGTCAAAGTGGAAACTTTTGGTCAAAAGCATCAGCTGTGATTTTTAAGCCTGGTTTGTACTGAAATTCCTGCTCTAGGAGCCAGTTTGGCTTTATTGAGAAGTCCCACTCTCAACAGGTCACCCTGGGGTGCCTTGTCCAATTCTCTCTCCTTCATCTGCAGGTGGGTACACAACCGGTCCCAAACCCCTCATCGATTTGCTCCGCCAGCGGTCCCGCCCGTACCTCTTCTCCAACAGCCTACCCCCCGCTGTGGTGGGCTGTGCATCCAAGGCCCTGGACCTGCTCATGGAGAGCAATGCCATTGCACAGTCCATGGCTGCCAAAACCCAACGGTGAGAGGGCCATATTGGGGTGGGAGCAGGGACAGCTTCATTAGGAATGAGTTGTCTGTGTATTTATTCACCCCCACCTCCCTTGTGATAGCTGTAAAGGTAGCTTGCAAGTCAGAGCTCTGGGGTGCTCAGGGGAAGCTCCAGGATGTGCCTGTGTGTGTCAGACAGGTGTGCAGGCAGGTATGTCATATCTGGATGCCCTGTGTGCTGGGACACATCTGCCCCTCAAGGATCTGCAGTCCCATTTCGATGAGCAGGATGTGGCAGGAGGTCACTCCAGGAAGAGACATCTTTTCCCTGCCCAGAGGATGCACAGTGGAGCAAAACTCACCCAGCCCCAGTGGCCAGGGCTCCCAGGGGAAAGAAAGGCAGCAGTCCCCAAGGACAGGGGTGATGAGGTTTTTACTAATCCTCTTGTTTTCCTCACCAGGTTCAGAAGCAAGATGACGGCAGCTGGGTTCACTGTCTCGGGGAAAGACCACCCCATCTGTCCGGTCATGCTGGGGGATGCTCGACTGGCTTCAGTCATGGCTGAGGACATGCTGAACAGAGGTGAACTGGGGGGAGAGCTCTGTGTGCAGACACATTCCCTGAGGGAAGGGACAGTTGTTGGTGGTGCCACCACCAGCCCTCCTCCAGAGGATGTTTCTGGATGAAATCTCAAATTTAGGTCATCATAAGGAACTCTTCCACTCTCCTGGAATAGCCTCCTGGTCTCCCCTAGATCTTTCTTCTTTCTCTACTGGGGAGGGGGTTTAGATTGATGCTCTTGTCCTGCCATGCTGGACTCCATCCCCCATCACTGACTGTAACCCTCATTTCCATGCTTGGGAGAAGATGGCACTTGAAAACCCTGAAGGCTGGAAGTGGTTATTGAGAGGAGAGGGAGGATCCAAAAGCTGTTCTATCACCCAGTACCCATCAACCTGCCTCTCTCCCTCCCAGCCAGTTCTGACTCTCTCCGTGTTTCCTTCCCAGGCATTTATGTCATTGGCTTCAGCTACCCCGTGGTCCCCAAGGGAAAAGCCCGCATTCGGGTCCAGATCTCAGCTGTGCACAGTGACGAGGACATCGACCGCTGTGTGGACGCCTTCACCGAGGTGGGACGGAAACACGGAGCGCTGCGTTGAGGGGCCAGCAAACACCTCCTACGGCACCATCCCTGCCCACAACCAAGTGCCTCTGCTGGGTGGAAAAGGGCTTGAGCAGCACGCTGCCAAAAACAGGACTGATCCTCAAGGCATGGCAGCCTGCAGGAGGCCGTGGCTGTTGCAGCGTGCTGGCAGTAGCTCTGGCAACGAGCTCTTGTGTCATTAAAGGTGTCCTGCAGTGCAGTGGATATTTGTCTGCCTCTTGTTTTCTCATTCAGGAGCTGCACGCCATCCCCATCCTCTTGTGCTGTGACCACACACTCTGCTGTGTCCTCCCTGAAGCCTCAGTCCAGATGCTGAAGCACTGCAGTTCCTGTTCTTTCCTGCTGATGGAAATACAGCGTTGCTGGTGTGCTTTGAGGTTGCCTACTTCCTCTATGCTCTCTTCTGAGTCCAGCAGCATCACTGGCAGATCTCCCTGCTGCAATTCCCCACCAAGGCAGGGGTGTTTCCCAAGCCCTTTGCAATCCGTGCCACCAGCAGCTGGTTAGGGAAAGAGGACATGGGCCAGCCAAAACTCCAGTATTGCTTTCTCTCCTTCTCGCTCTCGGGTGTTAGATGTGAGGCTTGTTTGGTCCCCAGGACCAGCTATAAGGCTTTGCCAGTTGCTGTGGTGCTCCCAAAACTGCTCTGGGAAAGGCTTCTTCCCCCAGAGAGGCCATCGGGCAGTGGGCAGAGGCCAGCAGCATGGCAAGAGGGTCTGTGTCAGCCAGAGGCAGAGCAGGGGACAGAAACCTGTAATTTTCCTCCATCAGGCAGGAATCTCTGGATTTGTTCCTCCAAGCTGTGTTGGCGTAGCATTTGAGCATTAAAGCAGGAACAAGTGGGTCCTGGGCATCACAGGATTGCTTTGTTTGCATCAGTTTTGCTCTAGAAGTCATGTGTGTCCTGCCACCTGCCCACGTGCTGAATGAGTACTTGCAGCTGGAGACAGATTCCAGCTGAAATGGAGTGTGCTGTGCCTAGGTGCTGGAGCACTGAGTCACATCAGCAAAGACCTGCTCTGAAATTGCTACATGCCCTTGGGCAGTCAGGGAGCGAGCTACAGGGCAATAGCATGTCTGACCTTAACCAGAGCAACTGCAGAAGAATACTGGAGTTAATCCGGGGTTGCAAAGGGCAGGGGAGAAACATGTTTTTGATAGGGCTGCAACCAGACCTTGTTAGAACAGCTGGTAGCATAACTGCTGATTTTGTTTAATATGCCTGCTGATAAACTATGATATGGAGTTCCCTTTCTGTGGCACCAGACACACTCACAGTGCTGCAAACCCTTTTCAACAGGCAGTATTTTGGCAAGGAGAATGTAATGGGGAAAGGGCAGGGGGATGTGCTCAGGCCCCTCTTGCAATGTGGAAGAGATGAAGCTTCAGCCAGATGGGATCTGGTACAGGGGGTTGAAACCCTAAACTGAATCACTGTTGTCTTAAGCCGAATGCATGTGTACCCCCCCCTTTGCTCCCCCCTACCTTCACACCTCCATTGTACACCGGTACTGTGCTCCCTAGCACCTCTCTCCTGCTGGTCCCCAGCCCTGCTCTCCCCATCTCCCCTGACCTTCTGCAGGCAGTCTTGCTGTTGTCTCTGCTCTGTCCAGGGCAGCTAACCCAAACAGTTTAACCCTGCTCCAGCTTTGTAAGCCCTCCTGAATGGGAGAACAGCCATACAGATGTGTTGCTGCTCAGCTGCAAGCCAGAGCAGCAGCAGCCCCCCTCCTGTGATGCACACAATTGTTCTTGTGTGCACAGGGGGACTCCCCCTTTTTCCTCCTCCTCATCTCACCAGGCGCACCGACCTCCCTCTCCCCTCTATATCTCTCAGGCCCCTCGGCAGCCAACTCCCTGCACTGTTCTGCCTCTCTGCCTGCTTCAAGGCCAAGCTCTGCTGCAGACTGTGGAGCTCTCTGGGGAGCAGACTGGGGAGCGCTGGAGCCCTGGGAAAGCAGGAGGGTCAGATGATGGCACGCTGGAAATGAATAATGCAGCGCCCATCAACTGCAAGGCATCATGTTAATATTGCAATCCCAGGCAAAGCCTCCAGCTCTTTATTTCTTAAAGGCCTCCCAGCCAAGATCTGATTTGCAGCTCCATGCAGCTTTTAGCCCAGAAAGCAGAGGACTTTTTGCTGGGTGGAATGAAGAGGCAGACACTGCTTTTCAAGGATGCAGTTCCCAGCTTGGGCTCCCTGACCCACCTCAGATCTTACATGCTACTCTGACAGTCCTGGGTCTGGAGCTGTCACCTCTATATCATGGGATAAGCGGGGGGTTCATGTATCTTACCCAGTAGAGGATCATATCCCATCCTATTTCCATATGCACCCAGCCCTACAGATGCTTCCAGCCCTGAGTCCCTGTCCACCCCCTACTTCTATCCTTGTTAGGCTACCTCGTTGCAGTCCCAAAACTGCCCCTCTACCTGCTGATGCCCTACAGTCTCTCTAACCACCACTGATTCCACCCTGAGCTGTGACCCATCTCCCTCTACCCCTTCCCTGCTGACATTTCCCTGACCTCGCTCCCTGCCTGCTCCCCTACCCAGGCAGGCAGGGGTGCCCCAGCTTGGACTGAGTCATCTGGGGCTGATGCAAGCAGGGTCTGAGCCTGCTGTTCGGTTCCACGATTTTCCCATTCCGCATCCTCTGCTGGAGATAAATGCTGCACAAGGGCCTCCACTGGCGCTAATGCCTCCCTGCGGTGGGCAAGGGGCAAAGCAGCTGCATCCCACCCAAGGGTTTTGGCAAGAAAGATCAATGACAGCAGCCGTCCGCACTTCCTTTCTGGAGGTTTATTTTTCTGTTTGGGGATTCCCCCCAAATCCAAGGGTGAATCCAGGCAGACTCTTGCCTTTTCAGGCCTTTTGGCTACAAGAACAGGTACCATGGGGTCCCTCCATAGCCCCTTGCAGCCCCCTCAGCGGCAGGAACACTTGCAGGCAGTCACAACAGGGTAGGGGATCTGCCGCCAGGTGCAGTTTGGTGGGCCTGGGTGCTGGAGGACCCAGCAATGCCAGGCCAGCAGCTTGATGCGAGTGAGCTGTGTGGGGCGGCAGATCATGCCAGGGGGCCAGGAGCAGCCAGGAGGTCTGGTGTCACAAGCGGTGTGGCGCACCCAGCGGGGCCAGAAGACAGGTCCCAGGTCAACCCAGGTGGAGGTGAGGCGGCAGGCAGCCAGTTCCACCAGCCACTGCCGCAGGTGGCGGGCCAGGGCCCCAGGTAGCTCAGGGGGCAACTCCGGGCCAGGGGGCAGCAGGGTGGGCAGCTCCAGCCCCTCCACCTCTCGCCACAGCTTGCGGCGGTAGCGCCCAGCACCCTCTGCCAGGTCCCTGCTCATGGACTCCAGGTTCTCTTCGAGGATGCTGCTGTTGCGACCCCGGGGCTCCTCGGTTGCCATCCAGAAGGGGTCGAAGGCCGAGCCTAGGAGCCGGCGCAGCCGCCCAGGGCGCAGGTGCCGGGGCTTGGGGGAGTAGCGGTAATCCTCAGGGGACAGCGAGAGGCTGTAGGGCCGCACTGGGGCTGAGGGGCGGCCGCGCAGCAGGTGGGCAGTGGGGTCAGCGGTGCTGGACAGTGTCAGTGGCAGATCCTGAGGTTCCTCCAGAGGCAGTGGTGGGCTTGGGATGCCCAGTGGGAGCAGGTAGAGGAGGAGGAGGAGGAGGCAGCAGCGGTGTGGTCCCTCCATGGTGAGCAGTGCTGTGGCAGGGTGCAGGCTTGTGCTCTGCCGCATCCCCCGGGTTATCACCACGTCCCAAGACATGGCCTTCCCCTTTTCCCTGGTTACAGCAGCTGATAGTGAGCTGGCGGGGACACCATGCTCCCTTCTGCCACAGGGGCACGTGGGATGGAGAAGCTGTATTATCCCTTCTGTCAGGCCACAGGGTTCCACTGACCCCAGAGGGCTATCAGAGCTGCTGTGGAGGGGAAGGGGCCAGCACCTCCTTCTCCACATCCTGCTCCATCACTGGAAGAGGCACCCAGGACCTTCCCAGCGAAGGGAAGCTGGTGGCCTTTGAGTCTTGCTGGGAAAGGATCGCCTAGCTGCACTCAGTCTTAGCACACCTGGAAGTCCTCAGGGTATAGGTCCTGTCACCAGGGTGGACATGGCAGCAGGGCAGGAGGGCTGTGTGGGTCACTGTCATCTCTTGGCACATCAGCCAGCACCCATGCTGTCCCAGGCAACTGTGATGAAGCTGAACCTCTGGAGATAACCTCCCTTGATGGCTTGTCCTCCCTCCTCACCCTGCAGTGCCCTGGCAGCACTGGTGGCGTGCAGGTCTGGGCTGGATGGAAACCAAAACCTGCATTCTCCTCCTTCCCCAGGTCAGACATTGTGTGAGAGGCTCAATCTGCTCAGAGCCATGCTATTAACAATAATTAATAACAGCTAGTAATAGCAATTAATTGCTTATGCTCCAGAGGGGTTAGGGCCCTATCCCAAGGTCAGGGCAGGGACCAGGCTCGCTGTGGTGGCATATTCTTGTTCCCTGGAGGTGTTGGATAAGACATCCTGAACATTCAGCATTGAGGGGTGGCCACCAGGGTCCATGAGACCCTTCCCCCCTCCATTCTCCCTCTCCCACCAGAGAATAGTGGGCTTTTTCTCTGCCACCCCTTCCTCAGTGGAACAAGGAGCAGCTGAGCCTGTAGAAAAGCTGGGCAGAGAGGAGTTAACTCCAAACCCAACCTCAGAGAAATGGGAAAAAAAAATCAACAGAGATCTATGGTTCAGCAGCAAGAGCAGAGGGAGGGAAAAAGGGGGAGACAGAGAGAAAGGAGAGGAGTTCCAGAAGGAGAGAGAGCAGAGCTGGTGGCAGGCAGGGGGAGGCAGCGGAGCACCAGGCAGGAGTGACCAGAGTGACCAAGCTGCCTGGACAAACTCTTTGGTAGTCTGCATCCTCCTTGTCACCATCACCTGGGCTGGACCAGAGGTCTCCCCCTCCCCAAGCGAGTGGCAAAGCTCCAGACCCTTCCTTGAAAAGGTGAGTGCTGGCTTCCCAAGCTGAGAGGTGGCCTTGGGCTCCCTGAGAAAAGACACCCTGGTGACCATGCATGCCCAGAGGGAGGCCAGGCCCCTCTGCTCCATTGAGGAGATCTCATGGGGCCAGATGGATAGTTATCAGTAGGACAGAGGGGACAGAAGAGCCAGAGAGGCAGAGAAAGTCTTTTGGTGTGATACACGAAGGAGCTGGGAAAACGAAGTGGCGTGAGCTGAGGCATGGGGGAGCATGGGGTGAAGGAGCTTGCATGACCCAAAACTGAGTTAATTGCATGTCAACAGTAGCTAGATAATGGTGTCTTTCCCTCTCAGTTATTGCTCAGAGAAGGACAATTTGTTCTAGCGATAGCAAACAAGGGGAAGGCTCATTCGGAGATAGGCTGTTGGCACTCCCTGCCTGAGCACAGTGTTACTCAGGGTTGGAGGAAGTTTTGCAGCAGATCACAATACCTTGAGCTGTGGTAATAACACACTCCTTCACAGTGTTCATCATGTCATATTTCAGGCAGCTCCTCACCAAACTGCCACCATTACCACCTCTCAGTATCATGAAAAGGTGCCCTTAATTGCCTCTTCTCTGCAGAGCATAGCTACTGCACCGGGAGCAAGGAGCAGCCAGTTCCAGAGTGGAGGTGGCCCCAGCTTAAGGAGTTCCCTTGTGATAAGAGTATGTTGGGCTGCTGCTGCTGTGGGGTGTGATCCAGGCATCAGGTTCCTGCTGACGGAGGTGGCACAGCCCTGGGCTGAGTGTGCCAGGACCACTCACAGACCATGGAAGCCCCCTTCCCCATGGCCTCGTGGACAAGCCCGGTTAAATACTAGCCAGGGTTTAGACTTGCCAAAGCAAGCAATCCCAAGAGGTTTAGCAGCTTTGAGATTGTAGGAGGAATATAAAGGAGGCCAGGTGGTAGGGCAGTGGGGATCCTTCAGGGGGTTGGGAGCACAGGAGATGCCATAGTGGGAATGTGAATTTGGGCAGGAGAAAGGGGCTTCAGTTTTGCTTAAGCCAGGTGTGAGCTGACTGATCCCAACAACATTCTTGCCAGCAACATCATGAGGATCTTAGTGTCATCATTTAACCAGCTGGTTGAGATTGGCATCTCTGGAGAAATATGGGTGTCAAAGGCTGGAATCAGGCACTTTAGGGCTTTCTCCCTTTCTTCCCATGCAGGTCCCCACGGTCAGGTGGGGAGATGCCAGAGGGATGGAACATCTCTTCTGACAGCCTGGAGCTTCAAGCAGCAGGGATTATTGTGCCCATCATCTTCTCCCTCATCTTCCTCGTGGGTACTGTGGGTAATGGGCTGGTGCTGGCTGTGCTGCTGCAGAATGGCCAAGTCAAGTACACCACCACCAACCTCTTCATCCTTAACCTGGCCGTGGCAGACTTGTGCTTCATCATCTGCTGTGTCCCTTTCCAGGCCACCATTTACACCTTGGATGGGTGGCTTTTTGGGGCCTTTGCCTGCAAGGCTGTGCATTTCCTGATCTACCTCACCATGTATGCCAGCAGCTTTACCCTGGCTGCCGTCTCCATTGACAGGTAAGTCTCCCCTTCCCTTTGAGACTCTCAGCTCAGAGACAATGCGTTTGCCACCCCTGAGCTAAGAAGTGGGAGAAAGGCTGCCCTGTTGAATGTTCTGTAAAAAGCAGGTTGGGTCTCCCCAGGGGCAGAAGCAGCAGAGCCAGCTCTCCATGCCCTCACCTTCCACAAAGCCAAGTTCTCAGCTCGATTACTGACCCTCAGTTGGGAAGGAGGCGTGTTCACCATGCATAAGCAAGAATAGCAAAAGCCCCGGGACAGCAACACACCTCAGAGGAAACAGTAGAGTCTTGCTCCTATCTTTTTCTTCCCTGGTTTGGGAGACACACTGCCTGCCCTTCCTGAGCTAGCACAGCAGAGTGGATGATGGGGATCCCAGCCTCACTGTTGGAATGACTCTGATATAGCTGTGAATTCACTGTAACCCTCACTCCCAAGAGGTGGCGGAGGGGAGGGATGGGTGGCTGCATGGGTAGGGGTGCATAGATGGCATCCCCATAGGGCAGAAGAAATACCTCATCTCACCCATCTTGTCTTTGGTCCCTCCATCTCCTTCCCCTCCTTGCCAGGTACTTGGCCATTCGCTATCCACTGAAGTCCCGTGACCTCCGCACCTCCCAAAACGCAGGAGTGGCCATTGCAGCAATCTGGTCACTGTCACTGCTCTTTGCAGGGCCTTACCTCAGTTACTACCAGATAATCCACTACCATGGTGTGCCCATCTGTGTCCCCATCTGGGAGGACCAGCGCCGAAAGGTTCTGGACATCCTCACGTTTGTCTTTGGATACCTCCTGCCTGTGACCGTGGTGAGCCTGGCATACATTAGAACAGTCAAGTTCCTGTGGACCTCCGTAGACCCCATAGAAAGAATCTCAGAGTCCCGGAAGGCCAAGCGTAAGGTCACCAAGATGATTGTGGCTGTGGCCATCCTGTTCTGCCTCTGCTGGCTGCCCCACCACCTGGTCATCCTCTGCTTCTGGTTTGGCCACTTCCCCTTCAACCGAGCCACTTACATTTGCCGCCTGGCTTCCCACTGCCTGTCATACACCAACTCCTGCCTCAACCCCATTGTCTACGCCCTCATCTCCAAGCATTTCCGCAAGCGTTTCAAGCAGGTCTTCACCTGCCTCTTCTTCCAGAACAAGACCAGGAAGAAGAAGAAGAGAGTTGGAAGGAAATTCCATATGGTCAGTGTGGACAGAGGTTTCATCAACAGCACCAGAGGTTTCTATGGAGGCAACACTGAGGTGACCCAGGTCCCAGAAGACACCAGGAAGAGGGACCATGAAGATGCCAGTCATGCCAGAGCATGGACTCAGCAGCTTCAAGATACCATGGTCTCTGTTAAAAAGGGGATACTGGAGGAGGAACATTTGGCAACAGCTTGCCATTCCCTAGACATGACCACTCTAAGAGGAACTCAGGAGTTTCTGACTGTTCACCACAGATGAACAAAGTGAAGAAATATATTTTCCAGATGGTGAGTAGCCACTCTATTCCCAAACAGGCCAAATAATGTGAGGCAGAGGGGAATGGATGCAACAGAGCCATCAAAAATCCTGTGGCAATGGTAAACCCATTGCCCCACTCACCTTCGCTCACTGGCCCACAGCATTCCCCTAGGAATCACAATCCACCTAACCAAATGCAGAATGGAAGGACATGTTAATATGATGTCAAGTGACCTGAGCAGCATTCCTGCAACACATTTTAAGGACTCCATTTCCCAACTTCCTAACTTGCTAATTTTGTGCAACGACTAGAAACTCTGAGAGGGAGGAAATCAAAATGAAAATATCCTGATAGGAAATCCAGGCTGCTAAGGTCACATCAGAGCATGGGTGGGAAGGATGGAGTTCACAGGGACCTGAGTCTGAATAGAGTAACTGGCAGCCTCTCTTCCTGAGAGCCCCAAGTGGAGAAACACTGTCCCCTGCCCACGTGCCCTTCTTTTCCTATGTGCCAGGGGCAGCCTTCATCCACCTCTGCCCCCTTCCCTCGCCTCTGCATCCAAATCAAAGGATCTTTGCCAATATTGACTGGTGCACAAGGAAGTCAGCTGTCTGTGCCAACAGCTCAATGACACAATCTGCACAGCATTGTTCTACCTGATCCATCCCTCTGCTTATTTTCTGTTTGCCTTTCACAAATTCCTGAGGGATTGCTGCCTCCTCTTTGATCTTTGCTTGCTACTTGGAATTTCATCCCTTCCTTCTGGGGCTGAAGGTCCTCTTGATCTCAGAGCAGTGACGTTATTCAGTGATATTAGCCCCACACGCACTGTTTACTTGCTTGGCCAGACATTTTTTTTCTATGTGATGATGACGATGGTGAGTGAATTGATGGCTGTCACCAAAGCAAAAGAAAGTAGCCAAGCTGCAAAATGAGCTGTGGAGCCAGGTGACAATCATGGTGAGGCAAAGGAGAAAGAAACAGGCCCATCACACCCATGCGCACTTAGCTCAGTCCTTAGTACTCCTTTCTACATGGTGGAGAAGACTTCCAGGAGAGCACGTGGCCAACACCACTGAGGGGGTTGGGATATCTTCCAAGACTGGCCACTGTTGTGGGACAGCTGTGGGACCCATGTCCACCTGGGAGAAAAACTTTCCCCTGCTCTGTCCCTGCTGCCCCGAGCAGCTGCGGAGAAACCTTTAGCTGTGGCAGCAGCTCAACGACAGGCCCTTGGTAGCAGGGCCAAGAATCCTCCCAGCCTGACAGTGGGAAGTGCTGTGGGGATAGCAGGGCGGGACAAGAAATTAGAAATTGCTGGAATTTCTCCCCTGCTTGACCTTAATAAACCTGGTAATTGCCTTCTCCTGCCTTGTTTGCTGTGTGTTGGATACAATCTCTGCTGTGCACAGGGCTCTGCAGTCTGGGTTGGAGGTGGTGTAGGCCGCGTGAGCCATCTGACCACAGACTCACTAGCATGGCAGCAATTTGTTTATTTGCCTTTGCAGACACTGCAGAAGTGCCCAGAAGCAGCAAAGCTGAGGGTTTTAATATGACTCCAGCACTGCTGGTGTTTAAGAGAGTCATAGGAGGAGACAGAACTAGAGAGAGGGAAAGGGAGGGATGGTGAGAGTACCTGGGGGGGGGGCAATATAAATGAGAAATGTGTGGGGCTGGGTGAGAGCCATCTCCAGGGACAGAAAGTGGTGGTGAGAAGGCAGTGCAAAGTGAGGGGCTACAAGCAGATGGGAAAAGGGTGGACAAGAGGGCATGAGGGAGGTGGGAAGCAATGTGCTGACAGAGCACTCATGTTCTGGCAGGAGACTTTTCCGCAAGTCCTGCTGCTCCAGAGCTGGGGTGAGCATAGCTTGGCTGTGTTGGGACTCCAGCCCCACAACGTCTTTCTCCAGCATTTTTCTGCATCATCAGGCTGCCAGAGAAGCCCATGAAAACAATGTCTAAGCAAGGCCTTTGATCAGTCTAGCATATGTGGGAGGGAGGGAGCCAGTGGGATTTGCATTGCTGCAATGCTGTGGTTTGCTGCAGTGCCTAGCTGACCTCACATAGCTCCCATTTTGTCACATGGCCATGACATGAGTCATGAGAGGGGAGGGGAGGACCACGCAGGATACTCAGTTTTCCCAAGTCCATGTGCTGCAGGTGACTGCAGCCACCCAAGGCCACCCTCCGTTGGATGAGACAGCTTTGCTCTGGGAACACAAGGTGTGTGATGCCACCTGACTTGCAAGTGTGAGCAAGACAGATCCTGTTTGCCAGCACAGACAGGGCCCCTGAGCCTCAGTCCTGTGGCCTGGGAGCTTTTGGTCATGCTGTAGAAGAAAACCAGGAAGAAGCCCTAGAAAGGGTCTAGAGAGGCAAGAAAGGAATATCCATTAGCATCACAGTTTCTGACCACATGACAAGGGTTTTTCTTTCCTCCAGGATCATCAGACCCACACCTTATCCCCACTGAGATGGCAGTGAGAGATGAGCTCACTCATTCAAACCCACTGAGTTCAAGTTCCCCAGAGCTCCTCAGCCACCTCCTCCACAATCCTGTAACCATGTCTGAGACCTGCCATCACCACCCACAACATTCACAGTAAACTTAGTGATTGCAACCCTCCTTTTCCTTAATTACATATGGAATTTAATTAGTGCTGTATGGATCCTGAGTATGTAACTCTTAACATGAGGCAGATCTGCACCCATAATTTCTTAATAGCAGTTTGAAAGAGGGAAAGCTTGGCAAAAAGTGTTTGGGGAAAGCAGTGACATTGTGGGACACACAGACTTCCACATTGAAGATGGGAAACAATTACAGATTGTCATAGCACCAGTAGGTTTCAGAATGAACACCTTTGCCCTGAACAAGGCAGGTCATTCTCTTTCCACAGTTCACTTTCCTACACCCCACTGCCCACAGTTATCATGTTCATGGAGATATCCCTCCCAGCAAAGGCCTATGGGCTGACTTTCCAGGTGGAGATGCAAGGACTGGGTGCTACAGCAGACTCTGTAGCCTGGAAATCTGGAAGGACCACACTCCTCTCTTTCTAGCTAATTAAAACAGCGAGGGAACTCATGCTGAGGAGTCCCAGCTGGCAGAGAGGAGAGAGATCATCATTGGGAGCCAATTGCCAGCACGAGGCTGCATCAAATGCTAAGTTGTGTGAAGCTATGCAGTGCCATCGGTGGTGTCCTGAGCCCTGCATGGCCTGTAGAATCTGCTGGTGTCCTCACTTGTCCCCATGCATGGTGCTGGAGGTTGTGTAAAAAGTAAAGGTGTTTTGGTCCCAGCAGTGCCCTCCAATGCTGTCAGTGCTGTAGACATTGTGCAGCAGGGCTGGGTGACATCAGGCAGCTTGCAGAGCTGTGATGTGTGTGAACAGAGCCACAATGCCCCCCTTATTTCTTCTTCTCTTTCTATTCCCTACTTCCGTTTGCGTAAATCTTTCCTTATTGCTTTGTCCTGCCTGCTCTTAAATTCCCAGGTGACGTGGTATTTCTAATGCTTGCTGAAGCTGTTGTAGGCCTTGCTGGAGCTCAGCTCCAAGGACACCCAAGGACACAGCTGAAGAGCTGTGCTGGGAATTAGTTTTCTTTCTCCATTCAAGTGCTTGATGTTGCTTTCTGCACTTCGAGCCTCCCTCGCCTCCTATCCCTGTTTGTGATTTTCCAAGCTCCCTCCCTTCATGATGGCTGCCATTCCTCTGCAGTTGATGCTTTTCAGAAACATGTCCAGGTTGCCTTACCCACCTTCCCGGGACAGCAAGCTCTACAACCATCCTTTGCACATGATGCCATGGCTGGTGGCCAGCTCACATGGCCTCAAACCCACCTCTGGGCAACACAAATACCTACATCATTTCTATGGGTGAAGACTCACTACACAGCCTAAAGCATTGGAGGGAGAAGGGAACAGGAGTCAGGAAGAGTGATGTGGCACAGCTGGATGCTGCCTGTTCTTGCCCAGATGCGGCTGGGCTGTTTCTCACCTCTGATCCTGCTCCTCCTAGTCCCAGCTTGCAAAGGAAGCAGATCATCTCAGAAGTGACTGCTGCACATTTGGGTGAAGCCTAAATAAAACAGGGCAGAGAAGACAAGGAAGACCTTAGGAGAAGGTGTATTTAATGTGACAAGTGGCTGCAAGCCCCAGGCCCCTTCCCTAAGCTCTGCCTGGTGCTAAGCCCTGATTTTGGGGAGCACGTGAGCAGGATGGGCAGGCACCGAGTTTCAGTTGGGAAGGCTCTGGAGCCAGGAGGGAATTCCTGTCTGCCCAGTAACAGCGTACATGCTCCAACCGGTTTCTCAGCTCAAAAGCAGAGGTGAAGCAAAGATGTCACATCCTTGATATAGTTAGATTTAATTAAAGCTGAAGGAGCTTCATTGCTGCTTTCCACGCAGCCTTCCCTCCAGACTGATTAGCATTCTGCAGTCTCTGCTCCTAGCTTCTTGCCTTAATTAATGACTCCTTGCTTGTATTTTCTTTCCTACTTGTCATCACCCAGGCTGATGAGCTCATCTTTAACCCTGCAGAGGCTGGTTTGCCACATTAGCCGAGTACTGCCGTTCTAAGAGCTGAAACAGAGATGAAATGGGAGAGGTGCGAGCAGGTTGGGGCTTTGCAGCTAGGGGTCGGCACCATCTCCTCTCTGTGGAGCAACTTAGTGCCAACTGTGCACTGGTTCTGGTGTCTGGCATCTCCCTGGCATGTGTGACATGAGCCCAACATTGCTGGGAGGTGTCAGACCCAGATGCCAAGAAGCTCATCGTGCTTACACCCCTGCATGCAAATCTGGCAGTCCTGGAGTGGGAATTCTGGTTACTTGCTTTTGGGTTTAGCTGCTGGTTGCTAATCCACAATCAGCCTTAGCAGGTTGACAGCTGATTATGTTAATTCTTCCAACAACCACATGCTCTCTTCCCCTCTCAGAGCTTTCAGAAAAAAACCAAAGGAACGCTGTTTGCCATACCTCTTTTATCAGCTTCCTAATCAAAACTTACTGACTCTTCCATCTACTCAGTCCCTGAGCCCTCAGCTGCCTACGGCTGCTCTCCCACATGGGCCAGGCACACCGCATGAAGAAGGCATCTTTCTGTAAGTACCTTCCTGTGATGAACGATAAGAGATCTATCTTGCTCACAGAGTGAGCAGAGGAAGCAGATGAAAGGGTGGGAGGTTTGCCAGAGATGCTTCATGGGGTTTGCCAGAGATGCTTCATTGGGCCTTAGCAGCACAGATAATTGCAGTGCTGGATTTGGAGTGTGTTAGAAAGGCAAAGTTGGAGGAAATAAAGGAATTCAGATGTCAGAGATTAATTATTTCAGCCGCTGAATAACAAACTCTTGATATTTGCACACATTACAGTGCGCGCTTCACATTCGCTTGCATGGGTGAGTGGCTACTTCAGAGAAAGTCCTTTTGCTTAGTAACATCCATGTGGCTTTGCTGAGAGGTTTTGTTCAGGGCTGTTGTTTCTGCTGTGAGTCCTCAGTGAGACACAAGCAGGTTTTCAGTTTTTACTCACTGGCTTTGGTACCATCTTATAGCACAGCAGCGGCTGTAGAGCCAGGGAGGTTGCTGCTGGGTTCAGTAGCTGGGGATTCAGCACATCCCTGCAGAGCCATGCTCTGAATGAGGAGGGGAAATGGAGGGTATTTGGAAGTCAGGTAGGGGTGAGGGGAAACAAGGCCTAGAGTCAAGTCCCAGTTAATATCATGGCCCTGAGGACAGGGATGCATCATTGCTCAGGAAGGGATCTGGGAAGTGCGTTTGATGGTGTGGTACAAAGAAAATAAAGAGGTTGAACTGATTAAAACGGCAAAACAAATAGCAGAGGGAAACCTGTGCTATTGTTTCTATTCTCCATTGCTGCAGCAGACACTGCAGGGAGATGCAGAAAGCTGCCACCAGCCTCATGGGTTGTGCAGGGAAATCTGTGCACAGAAATCTGTGGCCCAGGGTGCAAGGATGGGGGGAATAGCTGCTGGGAGAAGCTGAAGTCTCTAGGCCAGGAGCAGCAAAAAAACCAGACAGCGCCAGTGAACAGCTCTTAGTGTGAAGCCACCGTCTCCTCCTCCCCTGGAACCTCTTCTTTCCTTCTTTCCCTCCCCAGCACCTAACTTGTCTAGATACAGCTGCTGAGCATGACAGGGTAGTTAAGGCTTTGGCATGACCGGCTGATACAAAGAAACATAAAACTTTCTCCATCCAGTGCCAAACACATGATATGGCTCTCAGCAGCCCAGTGCTTCATTCCCGAGGCAGGAAAGCAGAACTAAGTGTGGTGATTCACAGAATGTGATTCCTACACAATGCATTTTTTTCCTACTGAAAACCAGATACCCTTTTGTCTTTCTTACCTGGTGTTACTGTTAGAGCAGCGGCAAAACTTCCTATAACCCTGCTTGTTTTATTATTGATTGTGCTTCCATGGAGGGAGCAGTGCTGCACAAGAAGCAAGATAATTGCTCCTGGCTGTCTGCAGCACCCCCACCTTTACCCTGTCAGGAGCTGTTATGAAAAAAACCAGTGCCAGGTGAGACAAAGGCTTGAAGAGCTGTGGACAACATCACGTGTGCTGAGGCTAAAAGCTTCACTCTGAGTCCCAGCTAGATGTATTCCCGCTTTGAGGTAAGCTTCCAAGTGGTGTCTAGTTAGCAGACAACATCAGCAACTAAAATAACTGCAGAGTTAAAGAGCATTTCAGCCACCTGCTCTTTGAGCACCTTAATGGTCTCCTCAGCAACAAGGCTGTTGAGGGCAGAAGCGCTGATAGCTGGGTGTATGTGGACACCAAGACTAGGCTGTGAAGACAGGAAGAAATAGGGTAAGTAAAGACTGGACATGAAAGTCACCTGCTCCTTACACAGGGACCACACTGGAAATTCTCTGCACTGCCCAGATGTCCCTCCCCAGTCCCTCATCCCTTTGCTGCCTCTTCACAGCACAGCCATTTTATCCAGTATGGGGTAAGGCACAAATTCAGCCACTACCTTCCCACCAGCTCCACACTTTTGCAAGAGTGCAGAAGCACTTCTGCTGAGAATCTCTCTCCTCTATTTGTTCGGTTTTCACAGCAAATGCCTAGATTTCAAGTTTGGATTTCTTGGCTGTAGGAGTCAGGATCAGAAAAGGTCAGTCAGCAACCGTGTACTTTGATCTGCAAACAGAGCAGTGTTTGAATTCAAACAATTTTGTGTTGTCGCTTCTGATTTCGGTACCAGCTATGGCAGTAGCAGTTACGAAGTCCAGTGCTGTGCGTGGGGCCTGGAACATACAGTAAAGAAAGAGAAATGGGCTGCTCTGGAAAACAGAATTTGGCTGAGGAGTCTTAAAAGGCTGACAGGATTTTATTGAAGTTTAAAATACAAAAAGGTCAGATTATCTCCCACCTCCTCGGTATCCTTCCCATCCAGCACATCATAACGAAGTACCACTATTCATAGTGACAGCTCCAGCCCAACCAACCACAAGACTGCTGGTCTCAGTCATGTTCTCCAGCACCTCATGGATGAACTCATCTAAAAGCCATGCCTGTTTCTGGTATCTCAGCTTTGAACACAGAGGTCCACTTAATCTCTTCCTGGACAAGAGGCAGATATCAGAGAGCATGCTGATCTAAAGGTCTCTGAAGAATGCTCCAAACTGTGGCTGCTGCATGTTTAAGCTGAATCCTAATAAGGCACTCTTCCAAACCAGTGATTCCCAAGCTGTGGAATGGGTATGGCTACCAGCACTACCACGGTGTGGTACACAGGTAGCAACTCAGATTATTATTGGGCATGTTCCTGCTCCCTGCTGCTGTTGGCACCCTATCAATGGGATTTCATGATCCCTGCTCCAAAACAAAGTAATCTAAATCTTCATTACTAACCACAGCGGCAGAAGTGAGAGAGCAGCAAGATCAATTCACTGCATAGCTGCATCACTTCAGACTCCCAGCAGAAGTCATGATTTGTTTCTCACACTGCACTTAAGGCTCTGCATGACAAGCAAGAAACACAGGATTGCTGAGCAGTGGGCTTGGTGCTGCTGAGGCAGACATAAACCCATATCCATCCCAGCCCAAAAATACGGCTGCACGTGCAACACCTCCTGTCACAACTGGACCCCTTGCCTGAGACTGCCAGTAACAGGAAACACAAAAGTCAGTTATGGTGGGGTTTTTTTTTGCAAGATGCAGATGTCTACCTAAAACTATGTTAAGATTGTCACCCCCCAAACCTTATTCTTGCATCATGGCAGCTCTGACCTGCTAGCTGTGTACCTGGGTATTTTTTGCAAGTGTTACACTGTAGTATCTAAGCACTAACTTGCAGCAGTGATTTAAAAAAATGAGGCCAGTGAAGGTGTTAGTCTAGTGATGAAAAACTTTGTATCCCATTTGTAACCAGACAGATTCTCTGCCCTCTGACCTCAGGCTCTGGGGAAGGTGAGGATTAAGCCTCAGTGGATGTCTCTCAAAGCAGTATGTTTGCTCAGCTGCTAGCATGCAGAATTAAGCGTGTGTACTTCTCACAGCACAAAGCCTTCTGTTGTCCAAGGTATTCACTTTGTCTCTCAGGCAATTGAGCACTATGGAGGTGGCAAAAAGTGCCCGTTTCAAGCATTTCTGTGATGCTGGCCAGCTGCTGAGTGCACTAGTCAGGGCTGGTGACTGTACATGACATCAGCCACCACCTACATCGAGCTGAAGTACTTAGAAGAAGGCAAAATATCTCTGGAAAAGGTATCCTATTCATCACCAACCCATCTGATAAAAAGTAGAGCAGCTCTTTTACCCCAAAGTCATAGATGCGGCACTCTGTTGTCTCTTGCCTCTGTTGTCCAAACCCTGCTGCCTCCCCATGAGGCAGCTGTGGCAGCACCAACAGGAACAGTCTGAGCACCACTGGAGAGTCAGTCTGGCAGGAAAGGCCACTGGCAGCAATGTTTATTCAGCGATCTGGGAACCAAGCTTCAGCTTCCTTTTTTTCTCTCTAAGGCTTCTCCTGCTGCATCAGGAAGATGATTTGGAAGCCCATTACCTGTTCTCCATCTTCTGCATCTGCAGACTGAGCGATGTGAAGCTGGCCAGGAGGTCTGTAACCTCGTCCACCTGACAGAAGAATACAGCTGGCTGTTAGGCAGGGCAATGCAGCTGTACAGCCACTCGCCACCATAGAATAAACTGCGACACAGCAGGGACTACCCCTGAACTAGGGTTGCCAGTAATGCCTGTGCTGAGCTTATGCTAGGACAGGATCCCTTTGGTCCCAACAATCACGTAGAAGGGCTCTTATCCTCATGATCAAACAAGCCCTAATGTAAGGCAATGAGAGTTCTTCCCATTCCTCAGGAGGTCGATGCTTAACCTCCACCCTGTGCGATTTAGCCAGTCCTTAAAATAAAAGCATGTTGCTGCATTACCTAAAACTCAGCGGTATCAGGGCTGTTTCCTCTAAGCCTGTTTCTAAGGGTCAATTCTTTGTAGGAAAAAAAGCAAACAGGCCCTGATGTTCAGCTTCTCTCCTGAGCTGCTAGGTACAGCAATGCTTTCTGCATTTTGAATTCCAGCCTAAAGGAGTACGAGTCATCATGTAACTTGCCCACTTGACCCAACGTGAACAAAAATATTTCCATAACCATGTCTTTAATGTCATCCACTGCTCATGCAATTGCATTCTCCTACATGCAGGAGCCACAACACAAGGTGAGTCACAGTAGCTCAACGACACCTACCTGCTCCTTTGTGCTTGTCATCTGTAACCTGGAACAGAGGTCATCCAGCTGTTCCTTTTGCTCATGTCTCCCCAGACGGTCCAGGTATTCCCGCAACATCTGGATAATCTGAAAACAAGAGGCATAAAAGGTAAACATCAGAGAGCTGCACCAAACTGAGGCGTTTTTACAGGAAAAATTAAATTGCACTTAGATCACCAAGTACACAGCCTTGATGCTGCAGCACATGGCAGAGTACGTGATTCTTAGAGAAGAACAAATACAAAGCAACTGCACAGCACTAATGGCAGCACAAGAGCCCAATGAGTCACCAGAAGCATTCATCAGCCACAGATGGACTACTTGCGATCCTTGCGTCTGATTTAGGAACAGGGAAGAGAGACAGGCCCAGCTGAAGCAGCATAAGGCTTAGCCCCGAAAGCATCAAGCTTCTCTTTATGGCTAGCTAGCTTCCCTCACTGTGAGGAGCAAGGACTTCCCACTCCAGCAGGATCTGCTTGTGCACAGTGGATGAAAATCCTTGTGGCTCCTGTAAGGCTCCAGATGTGAGGCCCATGCCCTGTGCATTCATAACCTCACAACTGCTTTCCTATTCTATGGCTCCACATATCGGAGCAAGGTAGACTGTTCTAGAAATACAAAGTCCCTGCATGTGCACACCATAGCTACAGCCTCATGCTGTGGTCCCTCTCCTGCCACAAGGCATCTATCTTACATGGTGGTTGAAGAAAAGGAGTGCTCCATACAGCCTGAGAATTAGGATATTCAATGCATCCTTGGCCTACCAGAGCCAAGGGAGGTCCTGCAAAAATTTAGAGTAGAGATTGGGAAAAAGGAAGGTCTCTGAAAATGGAAGGGAAGTCAAACTCTCCCCACAGTGGTTAAGAACCTACAGACAGGTATTTAAATAAAGGGTGCAGGATGCTGCCAGGGGCTGCACCACCTTACCAGAACATGGCACTGTCTCTTTTACCTGTTTCACTTCCAGGCGTACGGCCTCCAGGCTGTGGGACAGTCCTTCCTGCAGGATGTTCAGCTTCGATTTAGCGAGGTGCAGCGGGGTTCTGCCGGCTCGATCCAAGGCGTCAACTCTGGCCCCTGCAAGATGCACGAGCAAGGACAGAAAGTGAGATTTGTTGTCAAGATCTGGTGTCCCTGGGGAGTATCAACAGGGCAGGCAGGAAAGGGACAGGCTGTAATTGTTATAGAGGAAATGTTACCTCCGCGCAGCAGCATGGTGATGACAGGAACGTGGTTCGTGCAGGCAGCTGGGGAGGGAAAACACAGGACACACAGCTCAGAGGTACTAGCAAAAACGAGTTCCTGCTCAAGTGCACAGCTTGCTGCTTCCCAAAGGGCTTCTTTGCCCTGGGAAAGAGGAACAGCTCAAATGCTAAGATAACCTCACACTCAAGCCTGAGTACTCCCTCTGGAACAGAGCTTGTGCTCCTTGGGGCTGGCAGAGAGAGGGAAATCGATTCTCTCAAACCTTTTTTCTGACCCTAAACTTTGTGAGGAGTGAAGCTAGTGAAATTCAAAGAGCCCCTTCTAGGTCCTTAAATCTGGGGATGCATACTGTGAGGCACAGGGGAGAGGAAGGTGGAGAGGAAAGGAACAGTAAGGTGGTGTTCACCTCACCTCTCTTCATGCAAAACTCATCTCTGTGGCACTTACCCAAATGTAGGGGGGTGTTGCCCAGCCCATCTCTCTGGTTTGGGTCAGCCCCATGGTCCAGAAGCAGTTGCACTGGAAACAAGGAAACAACCACATCAGTCCCTTCCTTTTACCCCACAGGTCAGGCCCACATGGGCCACAGGTCCACGTTGCAGCCGCCAGGCTGCCTTGCAGGTGCTCCTCTTCAGCTCATCAGCTTCCTTACTGAGACAGGAAACAGGGGGTTGTGCAGCAATGCAGAAGGACCCAGCTCAAAGTCAGGCAGTGCCACTGCCCTTGGGCGCTCTGAGGGGAAGAACGGGGTGGAAGGACACCCTTTCCTCTGCATCAGTACAGCCCTAAAACTGGGAGGTCCTGCTCCCCCTCCAACAGGGGGACATGGGAAGCCCTGGGGCCAGAGTTCAGCTGGCAACTTTGACACAAAAGAGCAATCTCTGTCACATGCTGAATCAAACTAAAGAGCATCCTTTGAAATCTCTGCCACAGAGAGGTTGGAAGGCAGAACTCCCCCTCCCCACTCACCAATGTGATCGTTGCCATTGCAGGAGGCGAAGTGCAGGGCGGTCCGGCCTTTGTCGTCCGCAGCACAGGGGTCAGTTCCATCCTCCAAGAGTTGCTGCACTGACAGCACCAAGGAGGAGAAGAAAGCAGGTAAGCTGAAGGGGCACCTGACCAGAGAGGGGTAATGCTATCTGCTCTTCTGGGGTAGATATATGTGCTGTCAGCTGCCAAGTCAACGGGACTTGAACCAGCATCCCGCTCAGCAGAACCAGCTGAGGCAGCACAACCTCCACCCTCTGTTTCAGCCTTTACCACCTTCCACACGTTGCTACAAAAGATAAGCCAACAACTGTAATGGCTAAGGATCCATCTAGCCAAACTTTCAAGCTCCAAGGACAATCTGCAGCAAATACCTAGAGAAGAGTATAAAAAGATAGGAAGGATGTGGGGCTAACTCTCAGCTTTACTCATCTGTATCTCAGGCACTTCCCAAGCTAGAGTTAGCATCCTGTGCTTACTACCCATCCGTGGGCTTTCCCCATGGATTTGCATGGTCTTTTTCTGTGCCTGTGTAAACTTTTCACACCAACATGGACCCGTGGTCAAAGTTTCACAGTGTAACTATGTCTAGTGAGAAAAGCCATTTTTTTACATCTGTTTTGACTATGCCCCTCCCCAGATCCATCTGAAACTCCTGGTTTTTTGCCACACCCGGTGTGGCAAAAGTATGGGAATGGTGGCTACAGTATGGGTAGCAAGCAGGGGAGTGCACAAACTCTACAAGAGCAGTGCAAAGAGACCAGTAAAGGTTGCAAAGATTAGGTACATAAAAATAGCATCTATTGCAACATGGGTAAGAACAACTGTAAGGGTTATTACTGCTGTTGTTTTGAGATCACCCTGACAGAGTAACCCTGACAGGTGCATAAAATAGAGCTCACTACGTAGCTGTTAAAAATGCTGACAGGTTCACTGTATTCTGAGATCTTTAGCAGCATATCCTGCAACAGCCAAGACTGTCAAGTACTGGAGACAGAAACTAGATAGCTCAGACCACTGAAAGTCACCGTTCATCTCAGCTTCCAGAGATCGAATTATAGCCACATTTGAATTTCCTCCTGTACACCTCCTGCTTTAAGTGTGGCACAGAACTGAAAGGAACACCTGAAAAGATGGAAGTGGCGTTAACAGGGGATGTTTGATACTCCAGAAGAAAGACAAAGAGACTGGAGTGCCCCCAGCGAGAACCATTAATGGGGAACACTTCAGCTAGTCCTCCCCTGAAGCCAGTAGGAATGACATAACCTCTCCCACCCAATGCCACCACAGGAAACAGCAAAGATGTTTACTTGCTGATGAAGAATAAATTAATCATCAGACACTTTCTCAAGTTGCAGAGTGCAGAAAACACATCAGGATTGTAAATAGGGGACCCTGTCTTTCACATCCAAGATGGATTGAAACCAAGACTTCCATAAAGCCATGTTCTTTCATTCTTGCTCGACTCACTGACTGAAGCCCAGCCCTTCTGTACTGACAGAACCCACAGATGAACTTTACCCATTAGTTTGTGAAAGAAGGTGTATTGTGGAGCTGAAAGATGAGGCACACTTGAAACCCACCCCCCCGATCTGATGGACTGGGATTTTCTACAAGTCGAACCAGTTTCCAATTCTGTTCACTGACTGGCCTGATAAAAGGCAAGTACAGCTGAGGGGACAGCACAGTCTAAGGAGGAACAATGAAAAGGGGCAGATATTGTTGCTGGACACTTCATATCAACCCCCACCTAATCCACAGCCTAGAAGGGTAAAGAGAGTAACAGATAGGTCATGAGCCTTCTCTGAGTTCCCTGTGAGAGGCAGAGTCCATCTCTGGTCCTGGTTCTAATCTACTGGGTCACACTGCCTCATCTTACAGGGCATGGCTTAGATAATCACAGTTTTTCCACCTTAACCAAAACATTACTCTCTTGCTGCTTACAGCTGGGCAAAAGGTACATTTTAAAGAAGCTGGAACAGTGCAGTGCGGATTTAGCTCGAGGCAGTTGGAAAATTAACACTATGAACCAGCTGAAGTGAAAAAGTGAACACTATAACCAGCCCCACTCTGATCAGAGAATGAAACTGGGCTCCAAAAGAGCATTTTCTAGATCTGAAGTATCTAAAGCACCACGTCCACAAACTATCAGCACCCATTTTGTCCTCTCCTAAAATAAGAGTCCTTGACATACTGCACTTCTAGGAAGAGATCCCAAGTGGGACTGACAGAAGCCTTACCTGTGTCTAAATCATTGCTATTGGCAGCTTCACGCAACCTTTTCAGAGCTGTGGAGAAAAGAAAGCAATTACTAAGAAGGACAGAGGAAAAAGCTGCATTTCCCTACTGGAACATCCCATCCTGGTGCTCGAGCCCAGGTGTGGGGCCAAATTGCGCTGCTGCTCCTGGCTCAGGAGAAGGGGAAGCCGGAGATCAAGCCACCGGGTAAGAACAGCTCTCCTCGTGTCCTCCGGAAGCCCTCCCACTCCTGACCGGCACCCTCCTGACCGGCACCCTCCTGACCGGTACCCTCCTGACCGGTACCCTCCTGACCGGCACCCTCCTGACCGGTACCCTCCTGACCGGTACCCTCCCCTGGCAGGACCAGGGATGCCTTCCCAAGTCGTCCCCAAAACAGATCCGACCCCCTTCCCATGCGGAGCCGGCCGAAGGCAGAGCTGTCCCGGGGCGGGACAGCGGCTCCCCACCGCCCCCCACTCACCGTGGGCCTCCTTGCCCGTGGGTCCCAGCCGGCGGTGCAGGCGGGCGGCCCTGCGCAGGCGGCGGGCCGGGATCTTGCCCGCCGGCTCCTCCCGCTGCCACAGGACGTGCAGGTACCCGAGGGGCGCGCCCGCCGCCGGCCCCAGCGGCAGCCCGGGCTCCAGCAGCGGCAGCCCGACCAGCGGCTGCGGCTCCGGCTCCAGCTCCGGCTGCGGCTCCGATCCCGACTCCGACTTTGACTCCGGCTCCGGCCCCGTGCCGGGTGCCGCGTCGGCCCCGCCGCCACCTTCCATCCCCTCACGGGCCGGGCCGGGGGAGAGGGGCGGGGCGTCACCACAGCAACAGGGCGGGCCGTATCCGCTCGACCAATGGGAGACGCCTCGCTCTCTGCGTGCAGCCAATGGGGAGGGCGCAGGCAAGGAGGAAGACGAGGAGAGAGGCGGTGACCAGGAAAGCCTGACGGGCAGGCGCGTTCTCCTATCAGAGGGAGGGACGGACCACAGGCAGCCCATGGCGGCTCAGGGAGCTGAAGACAGACAGTTGCTTTAACCAATGGAAGTGATCAACCAGTTGCTCCGAGACCGGTCCCAGTGCGCGCCCCAGGCCTGCGTTTCCGGCCGGAGCCCTTTCCGCGCCGCGCCGCCGCCGCCATGGCCTACCCGGGGGAGGACTACGACAACGAGGTGCGGGTGGGGAGCGTGAGGCGTGGGGGGTGCGGTCGGGCTGTTCGCGGGCACTCACTGCCGCCCTCTTCCCACAGGCCGCCTACGACCCCTACGCGTACTCCAACGACTATGACATGCACACGGGTGAGTGCTGGCCTGGGCCGCGCCTCTGCGGGGGCTCCGGCGCCCGGCTGGGTCTGTGGGGCCGGGCCAGGCCGTGCGGCGACTGCTTCACTGCTCCACCTTCCCCGCAGGAGACCCGAAGCAAGACCTGGCCTACGAGCGCCAGTACGAGCAGCAGACCTACCAAGTGATCCCCGAAGTGATCAAAAACTTCATTCAGTATTTTCACAAGACGGTGTCAGATCTCATTGACCAGAAGGTGTACGAGCTCCAGGCCAGCCGAGTTTCCAGTGATGTTATTGACCAGAAGGTGTACGAGATCCAGGACATTTATGAGAACAGGTACAACACCATCCTCCCTGCAAGTGGGAATCACTGTTTAAACTGGGATGAAAGTGCACCCTGCCCTTAAAAGGAAAGGCTTGCCAAATCTTGCTGCTACCTGTGTTGTTCCAAACTTGGGCTTTCTCTAAAATATGTTTGGTTTGGTTACTGGGGGGGAAAAAAACCCCAGATATTTCCAGCCTGTTAGGCTAACGTAAGTATAGGTGAGTTGTGACCCCTCTGAAGAAGAATATCAGCCCTGGCCTAACAGGTATGGAGGCTACAAAAAGGGACCTCAATCATGCTAGCCAGGCAGTTTGCAGAAAGCTGTGAGGTGTAACTTTTGTGTGTGTTCCCTACAGATACTCTTCCACTCCTGCTTGTAGCTGTGTCAGCTTTCCATAAAGAAAATGTGGAAGTAACAAAGTAACATGCACGGCTGTTCAGTGACTGAGGGATAAATTGAAGACTAACTGCTTGGTTTGCAGTTCTTGTTCTTTGCCTCAACACTGGAGTTACAGGGGGGGGGGTGGTGCTCAGCCTTCATCAAACCCAAGGCGCTTCTGTTGTCATCTCTAACTCCATCACTGTTATACTGAAAAGTGGTTTTTCATACCACGTGTGCTTGTCTTTCAGCTGGACAAAACTGACAGAAAGGTTTTTTAAGAACACCCCATGGCCAGAGGCTGAGGCCATTGCCCCTCAGGTTGGGAACGGTAAGTCTTTTTCTTTGGTTGTTGGAGAGAGAAGGAACTAAATCCTTCTGATCCATGAGCGAGCAGGTACACAGTGTTGCTGCTGCCTGAGTCAGTTGTCTTTGTCCACTCTGGCAACTCCTTCAGCAGGTGCCTGGCAAGGAGTCAAACTGCGAAGTATCCTTATGTGCTTCCCTTTATGATTGCGGCAGGAGGCTAATAGGCCTTATGGCTTGCTCATGTGCCCTTCTGTCATCTTTTCCAGATGCTGTTTTCCTCATCCTATACAAGGAGCTGTACTACAGGCACATCTACGCCAAAGTCAGTGTGAGTGTTGGCCCTTTGTCTTCCTGTGGGTTGAATGCTGGTTTCTTTGTGCCAGCAAACTTGCCAAATCTTGCTGCCACCGCAGTTTCAGTGGTCCCACAGTTTTTGCAAGACAGGATTTACGGGTTTGTGAGCTGTAAGTCACATTGCTTCTAGGGAAACTTAGAATTCTTGCCTTTTGTTAGTTTGGTAAGGATTCACTGATTGCTGAAAAGCAAGAAAGACTTGACTGTTTGTCTGAGGCTCATTAGCTGTCTCTTCAGGCTTGGTTATAATGAGTGTGCAGGATTCCCTGATGGCTCAAATGAATCAGAAGACAGATCTGATTTTCAAGAAGCTGTTTGTTATTGACATTCAGTGCTGCTCAGTTAGTGAGTTAGGGAAGATGGAGGTTTTGGGAGGTAATTGAATTTTCCTTTTAATTGCTTTTTTTGTGTTTTTCTTCATGACTCTTTGTTCTTCAGATGAGCAGGTGGATGAGGGGAGTTTCACAAGAGGAAGGTGCATTATTTGTGATTAAAAACCCCTCATGGGGTCAGAGTGTGTTGCAAAGGGGGAAGTATGGATACCATAAAGGATACAGGAGGAGGAAGTGGAAGGAATAGTGCTCTGTGAAACAAAACAAATCCCTCAGGTTTTTTTTTTATTTAAGCTGCTTTAAAGTCAGTGAGAAAATTGCAGTACTTGGTTTTTTAAGGAAAAAAGCTGAACAGACTCATGACTTACGGGGTACATAAGTAATAACTGCAATTTTACTATGGACCAGAGGGTGGAGAAATGAGCACTTTAAAAAGGCTGCTGTGTTAATCCAAGGCTTCAGCAGGAGAAACTGGTTTCTCAAATTGTGCTGTTAGTGGTTCTCAGACTCAGTGTCTCCAGGTTGAACAAGAGAGATGACTCTAGGAAGAGAGTGATTCTTTACCAGTAAGACAAAGTGTTTAGAAATGTTGTCCAGAAACAGAATTGTTGATTTATTAAGGCCTCTCATAAAAGGAGAAGGAAGGAACGCTGATGAAGGTATAGGAATTTCTTAAGTCTGGGCAGCAGAGAGGGGAAGAGGGAAGGTTAATGCACAATATTCACAGGAATTTTGACTGCTTGATTGTCCTGGGAGAAGCTACCTGTACAGGAAAAGTCAGCCATGTTCTATGGGACAACAGTGATACAATTTCAGGCTTTCTGGGTGATGCTGGTGGATCACTGCTGTGACTATTCAGTGTCCTTTGTATGCTGTTGCCCATGAACTTCCCTCTTTGGTGCTCAAAATAAAGCAGACTGTGCTGACTTCTCATTACAGGGGGGGCCCACACTGGAGCAGAGATTTGAATCCTACTACAACTACTGCAATCTCTTCAACTACATCCTCAGTGAGTTGCTGCAATCCATGTCTAGTTTGTTAATTTTGGAGAGGGAGAGTGGATGGAGAGGGTGGAGCTGGAGAAAGGGTCAGAAGAACTGCAACATGTTTGTGTATAGATCGCACAGGGAGTAGTCTACGAGCTTTCTGTATGTTTGAGTTTGCTGAATGAAGAGCAGTTTACATCCATGAATTTAAAACCATAAAAAGCAGAAATAGTTCCCAGTGCTTTCTGAAACACTGTAAAGAATAAAACTTATTTAGCTTTCTGTCTTCCTGAGAACTGCTTGATCTACTTTTATTAAAAATTAAAATGAAGCTAAAGAAAAATTAAGCTAAAGGAACTTGCAGTGTTTTCACAACTGTTTACTGTTGTTGACTCCCCTTGGAGCAAATTTTAGTGTTTGTGACTCCCTGCCAGGCTTTTTGTGGAGATTAGATCAGTTGGGATAAACCCCTACAGTCTGTGTACAGCTTCTGAGAATCACTGCTCCAGGGCCATCACACTTTAGAGATTAACCCTGTGCATGTTCATAGTCTTTGAAAGTGAAGGCAGCTGAGGTAGTAGAAGCTACATATCACAGCCCTACTGGAAGCTTCATTCATCTGCTGCTGCATCTCCCATTTCAGGGAAATTCTTGTGTTCTTTAATTTGTCTACTCCTCCAGTTCTGCCACTGTTCTTGCTCAAGGCATTGAGCCTCTCATCTATTCTTTTGCAGATGCCGATGGCCCTGCTCCCCTGGAACTGCCCAACCAGTGGCTCTGGGATATCATTGATGAATTCATATACCAGGTATGTGGCTATAAGTCTAGACCATTTTGGAGTGGCTTTGTCTTTATTAGTTGTATGAATTTTCCATCTCTTCTCTTGCTGTGATTTTCATAGTGAGGATACCATTGCACGTTAAAAAAAACTTCGGTGAGCTCTTTAGGGAGTCCTGAGCTTTTGCGGATATTTCTGTTTCAGAACACAAGTTTTGTGTTTCTTAGTCAGTTGGGCCTTTATGCTTGCACTGAGAGATTGATGACCTGCTTTGAAATAAGCTCTGGTTTAAGATCTTAACATTAGGAAATATTTTTACACTTATTTTTCTGAGTGCAGCAGTACAGATCTCAAATGCTGTTGGTTTTTTTCTGTAGATTCTTCTATCTGTAACTTTTTACTATAGAGCTGCCTGTAATTCCTCAAATGCTGTCTTGTCAAGCTTAAGGATGAAAAAAGGGATATGTGCATATATAGAAAAAAGATATGTGTATGCAGACTCATCTTCTAATTTGGTCATTCTCTTTGCTACCTGTTCAGACAGCAAATTTGTGTTTAGTTGCCTGTCCTAATTGTCTAAGAGATATTTCTCTCCTTCAATCTGTTTTCTGACCTTTTCCCTTTGTTCTGTATCATTTTTTCCCTACGTGCTTTAAAAGTGATATAATTTACCATTTTGATTTCCAGGTGATCTCAGATGAAACTCTTTTTATTTTTTTCATGTAACTTTTACTTTATTGTATTGCATGTGTGTGAGCAACTTGTAAGCTTAGTGCACTCAGCTGAGCGTCTGCAAACAAGCTGTTCGTCATCGAATCTCTGCTTTTTCCTGCAGTTCCAGTCTTTCAGCCAGTACCGCTGTAAGACAGCCAAGAAGTCTGAAGAGGAAATTGACTTCCTTCGCTCCAACCCCAAGATCTGGAACGTCCACAGTGTCCTTAATGTGCTGCACTCCCTGGTGGACAAATCCAACATCAACCGACAGCTGGAGGTCTATACAAGTGGAGGTGAGCTAGCTGGGTGGTGCCAAGCAGCACTGGTGTCTGTGCTGCCTTGCTTTGATTTGACCAAACTCAGTTAACTTGGTTGGGACCTGGATCAAACCCATTATCAAGGGTTGGATTGGCTGGGACCAGGTTCTGTTGACCTTAGCTGAGAAGTGCTGGTGATACATTTGAGGCCTTGCTCCTTTTGCCTGTAAACACAGAGGTGCTGAAAGGCAAGCTTGCTTTCTCGGAGGGTGTTAGCGTGGTTCCTTATTTTCCTAGGTGACCCTGAAAGCGTGGCTGGTGAATATGGTCGCCACTCCCTCTACAAGATGCTGGGCTATTTCAGCCTGGTTGGGCTACTGCGTCTGCACTCTCTGCTGGGAGATTACTACCAAGCCATCAAGGTGCTGGAGAACATCGAGCTCAACAAGAAGGTAGTACAACATGTTCTAAGCCCTCTCTTACAGTCTTCCAAATGCCTCTATTCAAACACGCTGGTGAAAGATTGCCGTAATGAATCTTCCAGCTGAGGATACTGTTTGTATCTGCTGTAGTTGTCAGGGGTTTGTAGTTGGGCTCAGCTGGAGTTTTGGCATTAAATCAAGCCATATCATAATGCCTGATGCTGTTGCAGCACAATTACCTAGTTTTTTAGGGCGTTTGCTGTGTTGGGAAGGCAGTGTTGTTACAGGGAATATCATTGGAAATGGAAGCGGTAACACGGTGGTAATTAGCTGAACACGCTGCTCCTGTCTTGGTCAGTGGCTCATTCTTGTATTTTTGGCTTTTGTTCTCACCATGCCTGTTCCCGCCTTGTGTGGTTTTGCCCTGGAATTGGGTGCTGCTTGTGGCTAACTGAAGTCCAGCAGCAACATGGGCTTGGCCCAATGTTTGGCACAGATCTATGTATGTGCTGTCTGGCACAGGATGTGGAATGAAACAGGGGGAAAGGGAACTGAGCAGACCAATATTAGGCACACTGCATGAGTTCTCTGCTTGCAGGAAGCTGAAACTGGAAAACATAGGAAATGGGATGATCTAATTAACAGTGAGGAAGCTGCTGCAGGGATGGGTGGGAGGTGAGGTATCCTGAATTAACCCTCTCTTTTCTATATTTGGGAAGGGAGTGAAAGCAGAGGTGGCTGGGTTCTGGGTAACGAACTGTTTGGATTGTTGTCTCCCCTCCAACATTGCACGTTGATTCTTCCTTCTCAGAGCATGTACTCCCGGGTGCCCGAGTGCCAGGTGACCACCTATTACTACGTGGGCTTCGCATACCTTATGATGCGGCGTTACCAGGATGCCATCCGTGTCTTTGCCAACATCCTGCTCTACATCCAGAGGACCAAGAGCATGTTTCAGAGGACGACCTACAAGTATGAGATGGTAAGAGATAGAATAGACTAGACTTCCCAAAAGAAAAAGCTCTTCTTTCCTGCCCCTCCTCTGGCACCTGATAGCCTACGTTGAATAGTCCAACCTTATTTTGCTGGCAGTGGTGACTAGGGATCCTTTGAACTCCTTTGCCATTTGTGGCAATATTTCCTCTTAGCTGTGTTAGTAGTTACTTTGGTTGTTCCCCACGCTGTTGCCCCAGCTCCCTTTGCACTCTCCCCCTAGGCAAGGTTGTTACTGAATATCAGCTACTAATGATTTTCTTGTTGACACTTCTTCAGACTGAATCATGTTCTTAGTCCAGTTCTGCGCTTCGGGTTGCTACCATTGTCGGATATATTTCCATTATCTGATAATCGTTCACAGATATGGCTGTAACAAAAGTTCCTTTCTCCTTCCACCTAAGCTGTCTCTGGTGCCTGTTTTACCACCTGCTACTGCTGTCTTCTTTTCATCCTCATGATTTATTTCTAACTCTGTGTAGCCAAATCCTGCCAGTCTTAATTCTGTGACACTTCAAAAATTTGGTATGTCTCTTTCAGCCACACAGCCGTCTGTTTCATTACACACTCAGATAAATCTTCCTTCACAGTTTTTGCTTCACTGACCTCCCTGATAACTATCCCTTGCCAGAACGTGGCTGTTAAACTATCTGCCTTCCCTTCCATGCACTTCTTTGCACCAAAGAAGTCAAACCTGCTTCTGGCCATCCAGGTTCTCTATGGCTCTGGATGCATTCACTCTCTACTTTCCTCTTGTCCAGCCCTCTTTTTCACTGGTGAGAGCCTTGATCTGTCTGCTTTGCCCAGAGGTACTGCTTATTGTGCTGCCTCCCTTGAGCATTAGAACCATCAGTGCTTCGGGTAAAAGTCTGTCTCTGGAAAATGCAGCTCCTGGCTCCCTTCAGCACCCTGGAGCCTGAGCACACTGTCAGGCTGACAGGTTCTCCTCTCTGTCTCAGATCAACAAGCAGAATGAGCAGATGCATGCACTGCTGGCCATCGCCCTCACCATGTACCCCATGCGCATCGACGAGAGCATTCACCTGCAGCTGCGGGAGAAGTACGGGGACAAGATGCTGCGCATGCAGAAGGGCGACGCACAGGTCTATGAGGAGCTCTTCAGTTACGCCTGCCCCAAGTTCCTTTCCCCTGTGGTGCCCAATTACGACAACGTGCACCCCAACTACCACAAGGAGCCCTTCCTGCAGCAGCTCAAGGTCTTTGCTGATGAGGTTCAGCAGCAGGCCCAGCTCTCCACCATCCGTAGCTTCCTCAAGCTCTACACCACTATGCCAGTGGCGAAGCTGGCTGGCTTCTTAGACCTGACAGAGCAGGAGTTTCGTATCCAGCTGCTCGTTTTCAAGCACAAGATGAAGAACCTGGTATGGACCAGTGGCATATCTGCCCTTGACGGAGAGTTCCAGTCCGCCTCTGAGGTTGACTTCTATATTGACAAGGTTGGTATCTGCCCTTGCTGGCTAGGAAATTCTTTCACCCAGGTAATTGTGGAGTTGGCAGAACTTGGTCTTGCTCCATCCTGTGTGAAACATCCTTTCTTCCTTTGCCATGTGAGGGACTTGGCTGTCCACAGTGAAGTTGTAGTCCTGCTTAAAAGGAGTGTCAATGGGTAAAGACTGATGGGATGTCACAGACAGCTTTGGCAGTCGGCATGCCTAAAAAGCAAAGGTCCTAAGTGTCTTCCCCAGGACACAGGGAACTGTTTATTTGTTAGTGTTTTCTGGGAGGTGACAATTAAATGACAGTGTTGTCAGCAGGCCAGGTGGAATTGTCAATTTCATAGGTGTCTCCCACATCTCTCCTTTACTTGATGAAGCAGGGGTGTTTCTTGGTCATGTTACAGATCCACTTTTCATTGAAGGAGCATTTAGCTCTGGCTAGGAGGAATCTAAACATGAGGTATATGGACATGTCACCATACTGCCACTGGAGCTCCAGCAGCGGAGGGCGTAGCAAAGAGTCTTGGAGAACTTCATTTTCAGAGAAGACAGCAGTAACCATTAGGTTTTTTGCTAGGAAGGAGACTAGGTTGCCCCTTGTTCTTGGCTCTTAGAGCAGACCTCTTCCTGCAAGGTCTCATGCTGTGTCTCAGCCTAGCACTCCTGTTATATAGTGTGACTCTTAGCTGCTGAAAGAGGGAAGCATGAATTGGGCTTGGAAATGTCAAACTGCTGCAAAGAGAGACAAAAATAGGCAGTGTGTGCAAGAATGTGAGATGTGAATGCAATGTGATTTGGGGACCCATGACGGGCAAAGGTATAGGGAAGGCTGCCCACAGGAAGCTGAATGGTTACTGTGGGACTAGCACAGGTTAGATATGTGTGATGCTGAACCAGGGCTGGAGTGAAGCCCCTTAGTTTGCTCCTCATGTTTAGCAGTTCTTGTTGTCTCCATGCTAGCACAGTCCTTTTCCTGACCTCATGCTGTTCTCTTCCCAGGACATGATCCATATTGCAGACACAAAGGTTGCTCGACGCTATGGAGACTTCTTCATCCGCCAGATCCACAAGTTTGAGGAGGTGAGGCCCGGGCAGCAGAGCTGTGTAGCTCTCTAAGAAACATGGAGCAAGCATTGGGCTGTGCAGGCCCTGGAGTAGCCGTGCTTGGGTGAGACAGCTGTGTGATTCCTTGCCAGGGTGAGCCCTTGCTCTGCAAGGCACTGGGCAAAGGCAGGTGTTCTAAGCAGCAGCTGCTGGCCTTTGAAGAATGGTATGTTTTTCTGTGAGAAGTGCTTATTTGAGCCACAGTGGAAAAGGAAGAGGGTTTTACTGTCCAAGGACACTGACTCCATTGTCCCTAGACTATTGCGGTGTTCCTGTCAGTAATACAATCAAAATCATATCTCTAACCTCGTAACTATGGCTCTAGAAAGTAGCCTCAAAGATTCCAGGAGTACAGATGACCTCAGCATTGTGCTTGGCCAGGAGGTGACATTCTGTCACTGCTCCACTTTCCCAACAGAGGCTGTTGTGCACTGGAAGCTTAGACAGCAAAATCCTGAGATTTGGGGACTTGAGCAATACAGGGTTGCGATACCAGTGCTAGAAGTTTGAGTCCTCTTTTCTCTCCACATCTTCCTTTGCTGTCTTGGAGAGGAGGAGAGAGTTTTACTTGTTTCCCTTCTACTTCACGCACTGCACTTGCTCTCTTTGTCAAAGAGTTGGAGTAGAAGCATTGAATAAAGTCTGCTGAGGGGAACAGTAGTGTATGTGAATCACTATGTATTTTTCTGACCTTTGCTTTCTCCAATTCCAGCTGAACCGAACCTTAAAGAAGATGGGCCAGAGACCCTAAAACTTCGGTGGATGCAATGCAGACCTGGGCAGAGAAGTGGGCGGGAGAGATTATTCTCTTTGTGTTGAGGGAAGGGAGCTCAGGGTTCTGGCATTTCTGGAATCTCCTGTGACTCTGAAGGGTTTTTGTATTTAAATATGCAGACTTGTTTGGCTCAAGCTATCTCACCAAGGACAAGACATCTAATAAATTGGTGGAATTTTTCTGGTGAGCATTTGGTATCTGATTTAGTTTTCCTCTGTGGAAGAATATAACTGGACATAGGCAGCTGCTGTTGGTTTGTGCTCTCTTTGGTCCATGCTGTTGCAGGTAACAGAAGGGAGCAGATCTCTTTCAGGGCCCTGTACAGTCACTGTGCACAGCAAACAGGGAAGGCTGCAGAACTGGTTAATGGGGAGAAAATGAGCTGTTCCACAGTGTCTTCACAGAATACGGAAAGAGCTATTACACCACACACTGAAAAAGCCTGAGTTGTAGCTGCTTTCCTAGAAGTTTGCATTTTTGCCTTTCTACCCCTCTTTTTAGTTTTAGTTGCTAAGATGTAGAAACACTCCAAAAAGGATTGATGTGTTTTTGAAGGAAGGGGAAGGATTTTTGTAAACATTCAACCAGTATTAACTCTCATCTGATGAGATGTCCTTGCTGGAGGTTGTGTTTTATTTCAGCACAAGTGATGCCCGGGACCTGGCCCTTTATTCAATGGAATTCAGTTTCTCTGGAAAACTCCCCAAGGGCTTTTTATTTATTAAAACTCTTTAAATGCAAATTTTCCCAGCTCTCCAGCCACAAATTTGCAGTACCTTGAAAGAGGAAAAAGTTGAAAACTAGCCCCATAAAGGGAAATCAAGGACGTGTAAAGAAGGGGAAGAGAATGCAAAGAATGAATCGCATCCATCCACACCCTCTCTCCCCTCTCCTCTTGGTGTCTTTAAATAGTTTGGTGTTTGAGTGGTGGAAACAGGTGCAAAAGGAAAACCTGCATGTGTAATAGGAAAGCTACACAAAGCGTATTTCAAATACACCACCTGCCTCTCTGTACCTCTCCCTCTTGTTCCTTGCTACTGAGAGAGGGGTCCTGGCAGCCCAGTCTGGCTCTGTGTGTGATTCTGTTTAGAAGTAGGGAATAATTAACCTTTGTTGGATTATATGCTGTTTGAATGAGCGTCAAGTTTCCAGTGTCCTAGATACTGCTCAGAAGTAAACTGTTTTCCACCACAAAGTCAAGTATCCTGGACAGGCAGGGTACAGGCAGCACAGAGTGAGATTAAATGGGTAATTCTTGTTGGCCTTCTAGTGGCTGCCATTATTGTTATGGATGCTAAGAACTTACTACCTCCAGTTCTGGAGGGTTTGAGGCAGCCATACCATCAAGAAGTTAAAAGACTGAGATGCCACTGCATTGCAGCATCCCATGGGAGCTGTGTTCATACCAAGGAGAATCTGCTCCCTTTTGTTTTTAGGGTTGTCACTTTAGCTTCTGTGTATTTACCAACAGCAGCACAGTAAGCATAGCTGTCAACAGCAACTGCCCTACTTTCTTATTATCCAAAGCCTAAATCTTCCCCAGAACATGTGCTCAGGTGGATATGATATGCAACAGGAGAACCTCTGGCAGGTATCTCCATGATCAATTATAGTTCACAGCATAGCAAAGGAATCCAGTGTGTTACTGGGATTTGGTCTGTTTTTAATCTGTGATCTGCATGTTGGAATTACAGACTTTTAATGCATATATTTATCATCTGAAACGCTCCAGTGGTTACAGGCTGATCTCAGGTAGCGTAAATATGCTGCTGGTTTGTTTCTGTCTGCCAGAACAGCTTCCACTGACCTCCCTGGCTCCATGCTTTCTCTGAGGGACTGCCGAAGGTTAACTGAGTGGGACTGGCACTTCGTGGAACGGAGCCAGGAGGAGCTTGCAGCTCTTGCAGGGCGGAAGGATGGGCTCAGTAAGCTGTGGTGCCTGGCACTGCTTGAAGCTGGAGGAATGCAGGGCATTCAGCAGCATCAACAGAACCCCACTGCTGCTGGGAAGGCACTCAGCAGGGAGATGGGGGGGTGGTTGGAGCTCAAGCCTTGCCTGCTGCAGCGGGGTTTGCTTAGTGGAAGTGGTTCTGGACAAAATGATTTTATCAGAGGGAACCACAGTATGAGGTCATGTGCTCTGTGTCTCTGTCTCTGACCTACAGTTCTGAAGGGGATGAGTGGAAGAGACAGTCAAGAAAACATCCCTGATCCTGCTGTCCCTTAGGATACATCAGGAAGACGCTGTCAGGCAGCCCTGTGGGATGCAGAGCAGCCAGCTCGGTGGTTACAAAACTGAGACAATGCTTCATTTCCTTTTTCGCTACAGAGTAGTTTTTCTTGTGATTTACACGGCAGCTTATCTCGGGCACTGAAGTGGCAGCTTGCGCAAGCCATTCAAAGAATTTATTTCTTGTTACAGTTCTGGGGCCGGTGGACTGATACAATGAAACAGTGTAATAGAGGAAAGAGGGGTGCTAAGCAGGAGATCTGAGTAGAGAAAGGACTGGAGAGGAGGGACTCTTGCAGGTTTGGAACTGGCAGCAACAAGCTCAACATCAGTGTGGCGGTTTGGTCTTTCAGAGAGGTAGATATTGCCCCCCTTTGCCAAACTGGAAGTGAAAAAAATGTTTCACAAAATACAGTAGCATTTAATAGTGTGCTTCCCTCCCTCTTGTCAAAGCATCACACTGAGCATACATGCAAGCTCTCGTGACAACCCATCCCCTCGATGGGTTCCTGAGATTGTATTACACTCTTCCTCCGGTTCTTCCACCGCTTCCTGTGAAGCGCTGCCTGTGACTCCAAGTGTCCTTATCTTCAAAGCTCTCCTTGGCCCTGAGCCTTCCCTGGGAGCCACCTACGTCCCGCACGTATTCCACTGCCACGGCTTATGCCCCTGGGAGTGCTGAGTGGGGAGCAGCCTATGTCTAAGACTGAGGAGGATCCAGAAATGAGGTTGCCTGGTGGGTTTTCCAGTTCCTGCCTGCAGTACTCCCCTTCCTTCTGGGACGGAGTGTAAAAAAGGCTGCAGCGTTTGTCCGGGGCTTTCCTCTGGGATTCAGCTTTCTCCGAGCGGGTGCTGTTCCCAGCATCCTGCCCTGCTCGCTGGAAGCGGAGAGCCCGAGAACCCGCTGGCTGCCATGTGTCCGGGCCCCGCCAAGCCCCGCCCCGTTAAGCCCGGCCTCCTTAGGCCCCGCCCGCCCCGGGCAGGCGGCGGCGGCGTCGGTGGGAGCGGCCGCGCCGATGTCGGGTCCGCGGGGCGCCCTGCAAGCCTGGTGCCGCCGGCAGTGCGAGGGCTACCGCGGCGTGGACATCCGCGACCTCAGCGCCTCCTTCCGCGATGGGCTGGCCTTCTGCGCCATCCTGCACCGCCACCGCCCCGACCTCCTGTGAGTGCAGGCCGCGCCGTGCCCGCCGCTCCCGACGGGGCGCCGTGGGGCTCCGGCCCCCGCCCGGGGACCGCGGGGGCTCGGGGGTTTTGGGGGACAGGGGTGCCAGGAGCCCCGTCTCTGGAGGGGCTGGGCCGCCCGTGCCTCTTTGCAGCGGTCCTGGGGGCTGCTGGGGGGCTCGCAGGGGGCTGGGGAGGATGGAGGTTCCGTGGGAAGCGGCTCCAGGCTGGCTGGCAGGGAGGGACGGAGTCTCCCTGGGCACGGACGTGAGGGGCCCAGGGGCAGAGAGCACAGCCGTGACTCCGTCGCCTTCTGAAATAATTGGGTACGGAGGTAAAGGATGCCATGCTCCCAGGAAGTGCTCAAGGCCAGGCTGGATGGGGCTCTGAGCAGCCCAGCCTAGTGGAAGGTGTCCCTGCCCGCGGCAGGGAGGTTGGAACTGGGTGATCTTTCATGTCCCTTCCAACCCAAATCGTTCTGTCATTTTGTTTCAGCAAACAGCTTTCTGATGTGGTCTTGCGGACCCGTCAAGGTCAGAGTTAGAAGTTGTGTGATTTAAGGCCAAGGAGAGCATGGAGGCGGGCTAGATCCATACACCCCACTGAGAGCTGTGCCTACCAGGGAGGAGGCATGGTGTTGGCACCTGGGAGTGGGAGTGTTTCGCCTCAGCAAGAGATGGGCAATCACACTTCATGAGGACCAGAGCCCTGCCTGGCACAGGAACATTCCCAGCTGCCAGAGGCAGCCACTCTGAAACGTGTAGAGCCCTGAACCAGGTTGCTGCTTGCATTTGCTTCCAGCTTGTTTGCAGTAGATGCCGCAGTGAAAGCAGGAGATAGCAAATGCCAGCAGGGGTGTGGAACCTCACTAACCTCCTCCAGCTTGGGTGTCTCTGAGGGGGAATGTGAGTTTCAGGAGGCAGACAGTGAGTTTGGGATTGCTTGGGGGCACGGTGTCAGGCTGGAGAAACTGGCTGAGCCACTGCAAGGAATCTGCCCCGACCTGCCTCTGTAACCCTGTGTGCCCCAGCAGCGCTGGGAATCCGGCTCCCATCTGTTCTAATCCTTGGTGGCCCTTGCAACTCAGGTAGGCATTGCCCCACCTTGCTGTGCCTCCAGCGTGCATACGCTGCCAACAGAGGTGATGTGTCCCCTGCCACGTTCTGCTCTGGGACTGGCAGTTCCTCCTCTGAGGTTGCCCAAATTGACCAAATTTTCTTTTCTGAGATGGCCAGGGGATGGCCTTTTGCCATGATAGCAACCTCTGTCAGGCAGAGGGTTGACTATGAGTCCACTGTGGAGCTGCAGTGCCTGCAAGAGGGCAAAGCAGGCCTGTGTCCTTACACACAAGAGCTGAACAGGTGGGCTAGAAAACAAACTCCTGCCTGCTGTATTTCAGGTGGCTGCCACAAAAGCCTCAGCATGATGTTCTGGAACCACTGAGAGCCGAGACACACAGTGCCTTTGCATCCCTCTGGGTCTTGAGGGAGCTGTGTGGTCTTGTGTCCTGACAGCTCCCAGGTGGTATGGCTCGCTCTGACCCTAGAATAGAGATTCTGAAAACACTCCCAGTTGCAAGGCTGCTGAAGGGGAAGACGAAAACTAACAACAGGAACACTTGCAATTATTAATTTTTTTTTGTAAGTGGCACAGTAACTGGGAACTGAAAAGCAGAGGTTCAGCAAAAGCTTACGATAAATACCACTAAAACCACCTGATGGTTTCCCATTAACCATATTTACCATCCCATTAAGCAGCAGCCTGCTCTTTAGTTGTCAGTGGGCTTAAATCTGCTCCTGGCAGATGTCCTAACTACAAGCTTCACAGGTCCTCTGCACGAGCTGAATTGTAGAGACAGAGCCCAGGGCCTTACAAGGACATGGCATGCTGTAGAAGGATTTTCAGACAGCCGTCGGGAGAGCAGCATCATTTCATCTGATTCCAGCTTCTTCAGCCTGTCCCGATTTGGAAGTGAGAAGATTGGATCAGAGGCAGTAAATCTCCTGACAGCAGAGGAAAAGTGGTTGCCCTTCTTTTCTTCTAAAGTGCTTTTCAGTCAGCCTGGTAATGGGACTTGGCAGGGATCTGTGAGTGTGTTTCTGGCCCCGTGTGGTCTTCCTTTGTGCGGGGCTCTCCTGGCCCGCACAAGGCAGCTGCGCTGCTCCCCAAAGGCTGGAGTTCCTCTGTACGCAGCTGCTTCCCTGCTTCCTGCTGGCTTCCCCTGGGGTTGCAGAGGGGAGGAATAGGCTCATCCGTATAAGAGCTGAGCTGAAGCTCTTTTCTCTACCTGTGTGACACCACTCCTCTGCCACTCTGATCCCCCCAGCCTTTTGCTGCTGTGGTGGCCGTTGGCCTGTCCTGGTTGTCTGACCCTGCCCAGATGCACCCACACTGTGCTGCTGTGCTGGTAGGGGACAGGCTGAGGAAGAGGCTGTCATGAAAGACCATAGGGGTAAGTGAGACTGAAGGCAGTTTTCCGCATGATCCTTGACTTGAACACAGTTTCATCGGGATAAGGCAAATGGTATCAGAGCGATGCTGCCCTGGAGAGCTTTGGAGCAGGTCCCACAGAGCTCTTGGAAACAATATAGGTTTGGGTTTTTTTAAAGAAATAGACTGGAAATGCTCAGCGTCTACTGAATCCAGCTAAAGGTGCCTTGAAGTGACCACCAAGGCTGAGGTACACACCTGTGGGACCTGTGTGTTGAACCATGAAGATGAAAGCCCCTGACTCTAGCTTCACTGTTATACACACCTCGCTGGACTTCACAGCCTCACTGTCTCAGTCAGGGAAATGGGAAACCTGGATTTAGCCTCTGACCGCACTGCTGGCTGTGTGATCTCAAGATGACACATTTAATCTCTCCCTTTCCTTTGTCAGTTAAGCTGGAAACATCCAGACCAACTTGACAGTGGACTCTGGGGATTAATGAGTTTGTTTGCTCAATGCTCTAGAAATCTGAAGCATGAAATTAGTGTTTACAAGGGCATTTGCTGCAGCTTAGTGAAGCAAAGAGCATCTTTCAGTGTCCCAAGCTGTACAGCCTCCCTGGAGCTCAGGGGAGGATCTTGGCATTCAGGGGTGAGAAGAATAAAAGAGCATGGCACATGCCTTTTGAGTGCTGGGAGAGATGGAGACTTGAGGAAAACAGGAGATGAGAGCTGTTTTAGAAACGCTGTTTTGTGTCCCTAGAGCCGAGGGTTTGGTTACAGGCAGGATCACAAATCTTGTTTGTTCCCTCCCATGTACTGCCTGCATTTCCCTGACAAGACCTGGAAAGCTGAATGGCTTATTATGCGGCACTGCCATTACAATGCTCATGATTTATGTTTGAGGAATCCAGGAATTTGCTCTGGTTTTAGCTGTACGGCACACCCTTCCCCCTTCCCCGGGTCTGCTGTGCTGCCTGGCAGCTGCCCTAAACCCCAGAGTGCTTAGTGGCTCTGCATGTATCTAATTAGGTAAGTGCCTGGGATGTTATTTGCATGGAAATATTACTCCAGGATATGGTATGACACTGGGGTTTGCTGAGTCAAGACAGTTGTTCGGCTGGGATAGCCAGAGTCTTGCCTGTTCTTACATCCGATCCCTTGGACCAGTGTGTTGTCAGAAGAGGAGCCTGAGCATGGCTGGATGAAAGATTGCTGAGATCAGGGCAAGGAAATAATGTGACATGCAGCCACATGTCACAGAACTGCGAAATGGCAAGTTCTGGGCTCTCTACAGAGGAGGCAGTTTATAGGGAGGACAGGGATATGTCTGGGGTGGCTTTCCCCCATGCCTGAGAGCCCATGCTCCTTCTGCATTGGTACAGGGAATGTGCCTGGAGCCACAGGGATGCCGCATGACCAAGTGGCATGTGGGAGTACTCATGTGGGGAGTGATGCAGGTCAGCATGGTCCTGCTTGCCTTGTTCGGAGAGGGAGCTGGAAAACGCAGTGGAGAGGAACCTAATTAAACTGATCCCTGGGGCCTTGTGTTGATGGACTTCAATATCTCGGGTAAAGCTGAGAGTGTGCAATCCTACATTAGTGGAAAAAATTTTCTAATGCCTTGCTGCTTGGTAGCCCCTCTTTACCTCTTGAGCTTCACATCCTCTCTGCTGACATCCACTTTCCCTGGTGGATTTGCCTTGGTTTACTAAAACAGCTCTGGTGTGCTGGAGCAGAGTGGAATGGACATGTTGTTTTCTCTGACAGAAAATGCTATCCCAACCCAGTCCACCAAGGAGTCTTCATGCTTCCAGGTACACCACTCCCATATCCTGAAAGTGAGGGCATTCAAAATGAAGGTCATGAATGTTTAGAGGGCAGTTGATATATAACTGGGTTGTCATTGCTCTCCTGTGTTCCAAGCTGGCATTTTCTTTAAAAGAAAAAGAAACACAGCAAGGTTAAAGGTGTTCTCTAGGCAAAAACAAAACAAAAACTTAGGGAAAAAACAACTCCCTGTGGAGACTATTTATAAGTACAAAAAAAGGCAGTAGTTTTCACATGAAAGCGAAGGCTGCAGCTGAAGCCTTTGCTCACTAGTGTGTAGAGAAGGAAAAGTTGTGGTATTTTGAGCAGGCTGAGCTCTGTACATGTATTTACATCAGCTTTCAGAAGGGTGACAGAGCTGAACATCCAGCCCATCTTCTGCATGTCTGCTGCATCTGCTCCCGCAGCAGTGAGCGGCTGCAGCTTCATTTATCTGCAAGGAAACAGCACCAGCAGCCTCTTGCTTTTGAACGGAGGAAGTGTAATATTATGGTGGTGCAAGCAGCTAGGAAAATCTTCCTGAGCTCATCACAGACTTCCTCTGCATCTTTGGGAAAGCTGCATGAGGGGCTTCGAGAAGGGGCTGGTTGCCCTGCCATGTGACAATGGGATGGGCTGGTTGATGTTACAGGAAAAGGCAATAAAATCCAGAGGGGGATAGAGGAAAGGAGGTTTCTGTAGCCCCTCTCCATGGGTGAATGGCTGAGGATTTACCATCTTGCCCTATTCCTGCACACCACCTTTGGGGTGGGGCTCACACTCCCCACCTCTAATCTGAATTGTGTTTCTGGGCCAGTGTCCCAGGCTTTGGCATCTCTCTATGGGCCATTGGGGTGGCTTCACTTGACCCTCAACCTCTCTGGACCATCTCATCCCCTGTGAATCCAGCTTGCAGCACACCAAGCTGCTGGATGAGGGGTTTTTTTGGTAACAAAACTGATATCCTTGGCAGGAAGGGGCTGTAAGCAGTTCAGCATGATGCTGTTTTCACACATTATACCCACATACACATACAAAAGGCATAACTACTCCTTCCTGTATTGCTCCCCCTCTACTGAAAGCCTGCAGACCCTGTAATTCTCTGCCCTCTGCTCCTCTGGTGAAGGCAGTTAATCAGTCCCTGTGGCCTGACTGACTTGATCCCCCAAAGGGGTCCAGGGGTACGAAGGAAATGCACAACGTGCCTGGGTTGGGAACTGCTGGGGTTCCCCCTTGTGCCCTGAGCACCCTGCATTCAGCTCTAAAGACTGCAGCTGAGGATGTGTGCACTGCAAAGGTTGGGGGGGGGAACAAAGACAGAAGTGCAGTTTAAGATCTTCTGTGTCACCCCAAATTCTGGAGTGACCTTAAATCCCTTGAGGTGTTGCAAGGTTTGTCTAAGGATCCTGTTGGAGGAGCAGATATATCACAGGTGGCTCCTTCTCTGAGGAATCTGCATCCCCATCCTCCTCCTGCTGTTGTGCCAGTGGCCTTGGAAGAGCAGGTTTGGGGTGATGTCACGCACCCTTCAGTGCAGCAGTGTTTGGTGCTGATTGAAACATGGCCCTGGTATTTCTACAGCCTTTAATCTCAAGGGCAGAAGAAGCGGGTAACGAGAGACAAGAATGACATTTTAATTTCCTGGTCACCACCCTTTGGGACTCGCTTTCTTTTTTTAATTGCAATTTTCCTTTGATTTCTTTGTCCCTTTGCAATCTGAAATGTGCTTTGCCAAGGTTTTGTTTATCTCGAGTCTTATGTTTTGAGTTGTTGTAAGGTTGGCTGTCCTGGGAACCTGCATGTGATGGCATAGGGGCACTTTTCCTCTCCATCTCATGTGGCTTTTTTGTGCTTTCTCATTTCAGAGACTTTGATTCTCTCTCCAAGGATGACGTCTATGAGAATAACCGCTTGGTAAGTCCCCATTCTGCAACAGAAGGAAGAAGGGACATGAGAATGATTTGATGGAAGTCATGCAGTGTGGGAGGAGTTTGTGATGGTGGTGAGGGTGTAAGAAAAATCTGTGTTTGTAAGTGACAGGCAGGAGCTTCTCTGGAAACAAGGGAATCTGAAACATTGGCATCCAGCCTGTACTGGTTATCCTAACAGTTGTCAAGACAACATCTCAGGTGAAGATTTAAATGGTGCGACATCATCTTGACATCAGATGTTCCAGACTTGCAGGCAGTGGAAGCTAGTTTTGTTCCAGGTATAAGCAGAGAGGAAGGTCATGCTGGAAACCTGGTCTTCAATGTTACCCTGCTGCTTGGGACAGCTGGAGCCAGTAGCAGAAGCAGGCAGTGGGGAATGGGGAGGTGTCCAACTCCAGAGGCTATTGGTAGGACAGAGCAGCAACAGCCCTGGTTTTGTTAATGATAGAAAGACCTAATTGCTACAGGCTCCATCTGGTAGTCTGTGAAGAGACCCTACCCATCACCTTTCCAAGATGAGTTGAGCTACATACAAATACCAAGAGGATGAGGCCAGACTATTTTCAGAGGTGCCCAGTGACAGGAGAAGGGGCAACAGGCACAAACTGGAAGTTCCATCAGGAATTTCCATCTGAATACAAGGAAGAAAATTCTTTACTGTGAGAGTGACAGAGCTGGACCAGGATGCCCAGAGAGGAAGTGGAGTCTTTTGCTCTGGAGATATTCAAAACCTGCCTGGACACAACTCTGTGCAACCTGCTCTAGGTGAACTTGCTTTAGGAGGGGGTAGGACTAGGTGATCTCCAAGGTCTCTTCCAACCCTAGCCATTCTGTGATTTGGATTTATAGGATTAGGACTCTCCAGTTGTGTCCTGGCACATCCTTTCCTAGACCAGCTGTCCTCTTTCAGCCATTAGCAGCTATCTTTTTCCATTCAAGACCCATACCATGGGTATCTTGTCCTATTAGGTGGGATCTCTCCTTGCTCCTGGCTTCTTGCAGCCATGTATTCAGCAAGGCTCAGTCCAGACAACCATCTTAAAGCCAGGCTGAGCAGAGCAGGGTGTCAACAGGTGGCATTTTTACCCCTAGTAACTGCAAGTATCCGGTTTCTTTTATTTCTCCATCCCTTTTCTTTAGATCCCACACCCTGCACAGCATCTCATGCCCCAGAGTTGAGGCACCTTCAGTCTTTACCCACACTGTACACCTGGTACCTCACCATTCAGTGCCCAAACAACTCTTACCTCCTCCTGGTTTACCTTCTCTTCAGTCCCCACCATAGTCTTGCACCCCTGCTCCCTTGATGATGAATGTGGGTATGCTGCCCTCGGCACAGTATATAGGCAGTAATCCACATACACTGCTAAGTGGGAAGCTCTCAAACAGCTTTTTCCCTCCTTCTTTCCTTCCTTTCAGGTAGCTGTGTATGCAACTGAAGGAGTTGTGTGCTTTTTATCACAATGTCATTGTTTCTGCTTGCTGAGACACGGAAAAGTACTGACGTGGCTTGTGCATGGCAGGCTGCTGGATGTTGAGTCAGGATGGCTATGTTAGTGGGAGGGGAAGATGTGGCCCCCCAGAGCATGAAAGGATCGGCAGTGTCAATGTTTCTGTGGGATGATCATGTGGGGTGGCTGGGGACACTGCTCAGTAGAGCTGGTGTTTAGCTCTATTGCTGGAAATGTCTGCCAGCCCTCCACCCTTGGCGGTGCCAGCCAAGGCTCTGCTGGGCTGTTGTGTGAGGGCACTGCTGGTGTGCCCTTTTCACGGATTGAAAAAACACTGGGTTTTTTATTCAACGAAAACTTGAAAGGAACCTTACTTCTGATGCTACCTTTCTAGTCAGATGGCATGTCTGGAGCCTCTGTCCGCCAGGGATGCCATAGGTTTGCTACTTCCGCAGGGTCCTTCCAGCTTGATTTCTTTGTTACTTTCCATAAAGCACCAATTTTCTCTCCTTAATACCTCTCTGCTGTTCTTCTAGGCCTTTGAACTGGCAGAGCGGGAGCTGGGCATCCCAGCCCTTCTAGATCCTAATGATATGGTCTCCATGAAAGTCCCTGACTGCCTCAGCATCATGACTTACGTGTCTCAGTATTATAACCATTTCAACAACCCCAGCCAAGGTGAGTGTCCTCCCACCCTTCTGGCTTCCAGTTTGCCCCCATTTGAGTACAGGAAACCCAGTGTTACCCTTTGCTTCCTCTTTCCTGTGGCAACTGGGCACTGTGTGTGCTTGTGGGGGAGGAGAGGAGCAGGTACTAGCTGCCTCTCCTGCATCTTGCTGGTGCCCCTGAAGAAGGCCTGGAGGAGGGAGTGCATTAGGGTGAGGTTTCACAAGAGGTGGGGAGTGATGTAACAGCTCAGGCTGTGGAAAGAGAAACGCCTTTCTCCTCCCTCTGCCTGCATTCCTGCTGCTTGGGTTTGGCCACCACCCCTGGTGCTCACTAGACCCCTTTGTGATCTGCTCTAACCCACTAAAATGGGAGAAAGCTAGATAGGAGCCCACCTAATGCAGCTAATTTTTATCACATTGGTGCATGTAGAGTGACTGGAGGACAGAGGGAGTGGAGCCAGAGTGAAGTGTTTCAGATCAGTTCATCTGTCCCTACAATGGCAACCTGAGCTCACAGACGAGGGCTCCAGGTCTCCTCTGTTCTACTCTCTAGCCACTACATCAGATAAATCTCTTCCACTTGCATATAATTCTCCAGGGGTGTTGGTCTCCCAGCCAGGGAATCCTGCTTGGGCTGGTATGTGAGTTCCAGCCCTGACAGCAAGAGATGCTTCACAGACCTGCTGACAGCCTGGAAGCCCTGGGCCCCAGTGGGTCACAATAATACATCAGCAGCTACCCCCGGTGCTCTGGGCTTTAACCATTGCTTAGGGAGTCAATTACAAGGAAGCCAAGTAGCATTTGATGAGTAAATAAAATCACAGTGGGAGGCTGGTATCCCTGGGCCACAGAAGGGGATCCACAGCAGGGCCACGCTCTCTGGCAACCTTACAACTGACCCATTATTAGATTGTGTTCATCTCTTCCACTTAAAATAAGCACTGAAGTGTTGGGAGCGGCAAGTCCCGTCCTATGTCACAAGGCTGGATGATTTTACTTTTTTTCCCCTCCCCTTCCCCCACTTGGGTGGTATGAGTCACCGCTGCTCCCAGTGCCTGATCCGCCTTCCCTTCTGCCTCCAGCCAGCGTCCCTCCGTCTATGAAGCACCCAACTGCTGCCTCCTCACCTCCTCTGCTGTCCCACAAGAAGCCTGTGGCTGTGGTTGAGAGTCCTTCAGCACCACAGGTACCCAATTTCTTGATTCAAAACCAGCCTGAGACAGTGGTGCTCCCTGCACTGTGGGTGAGGAGATGAGAGAGAGCCTGTCAGAGCACAGTGGATCTTTGCAGGGGGCTGCCTGTGTATTTTGGGAGTGGAGGGGTGTTTGGGATTTTGGTTCCTTGGGGGATCCAGTGGAGAGAGCGATTTCTCTCTAGGAGTCTGTGGAGTGTAATTGGTCTTTGGCAGGCAAGAGGTTGGGCAGATCGGTGCTGAATTGGTTCCTTGAGCCACCCAGGGCACAAACACTCCTTCCTATTTAAGGATAACCCTGTAGATAAGGCAAGAGCAGGAATATGGGACTAGAAGAGCAGAAAAGATGCCTTTTATTTCAGGTTTTAGCAGATGTCTGGGATGGGACATTTTTCAGTGTCTTGCAGGGCCCTGCTGCCTGGGGTATAGATTAGTCCCTTCCACAGCCCTTCAGCCATAGATGGGGGCAAGGCACTTTTTGAAGTGGCCCCTTCTAATTTGGGAAGAGGAAGCCTGCCTGTGCCTGGCCTCAGGGGCAGCTGTTCTGTGCATTGTCAGCCCCTGAGGTCAGCCCCTGAACTGCACCACAAGCCCTCAGCGATGGGCCTTGCACAGGGAGCAGCTGCTCTGGAGGATCTGTGGTCTGGGGAGCAGCTCGTGGCCCCCAGCCTGAGCTTCCTGTGTGTTGTGTCACAGGATGATGCCCCCTCGGAGCCACTGGAGCGGTCCCAGCGCACCACGCCCAGCAGTACCTGCGCAGCCTGCCAGCAGCACGTCCACCTGGTCCAGCGCTACCTGGTCGAGGGCAAGCTCTACCACCGCCACTGCTTCAGGTATGTCGTGGCCAGGCCTGGTGGGGCAGCCACTCTCCTTGGCAAACTGCAGGTCTGGGGCCAGCTGCACCCAATTGTCCTTGGGCAATGTGGAGCATCAACAACAGTGCTTGAAATGATACTGAAGATGTTCCATTTCCTGCCACCCCCCTGTCCCAGAGGTCTGGCTAGCCCCTTGTGTCCAGCCCTGTACTCCATTCCTCCTTTCTTCCCTGCCTCACTTGCTGACTTGTGGTTTCCCTCTGGGATCCCAGCCTCTTGAGCTTCTCTTTTGTCACATGAACAAGGATGCTCTGCCTCTTTACCACCTGCCTACCGAGGACCACCCTCACTTCACTTTTCAATGAGGTCTAAGTTATGACATCATCCTACAGATCTCATTCCACCTACATCCACATCCTCAACTGGATATACAGGCTTCCATGCTGCCTGGGTGGTGCTGAGCTGTCAGGGAGCATTTGGAGAGCTGCAGTTGTTAACAAACTGGGGAATGAGGGTTTAGACGTCAGCAGCTCTGTGGTTACTTCCTGCGTGCAGGTCCTTACCTGTAGCACCTGTGAAATCATTTCACTTTGCTTTCCCTGCTCTGATGATGAAGGGATGAGATCTCTCCCATGGGCCACAGGACAAGAGCTGGCATCTCAGGACAGAAATATTGAGCCACTGGGAAGATACAGGAGGCTTCTTTCACCTGCCTAAGCCAGTTGGGGATGTGCCATAGAAACAGCATCGCAGGAGGGGAGCTAAGCTGGGGCCCATCAAGCTTCCCATCTGCAGCTGGGGCAAAAGCAGGAGTTTTGGGGTGCAGGTGCAGCATTCCCACTGTCCTCATGGGCCAGGAGTAGGAGAGGTGCCCTATCTGCCATAGCATAGCTGATGGCCCTTCAGACTGAGCAGTGAGATCCCTGTAATTTTATCCCAAATGTTTTGCCTCCTCATGCTTTTCTTATCGTTTTTTTCAGTTTTGTTTTTTTTTTCCTGTGCTGATTCATGGATGCTGTTTGGTCATGAAGCCCTTTGGCAGCATTTCCTGTGGGCTGATGGAGATAAATCCAAAGCAAATCACTTTCTCCCCTTGTCCGAACTTGCCACTCTTCATTTCATCATACCCCTTCTCTCTAGAGCCTCTGTGTCCTCATACTTCAGCTCTCCATTTCAAAGGAAATCCCAGTCAACTGGATGCCCAGAGCAGAATTCCTCACCAAAACTATCTTCTTGCAGTGTAGGGCAGCCAGCTGCTGCAAGTACCAGGTATTTGGACAAGAAGGAACAAGCTTGGTTTTCATGGGAGTGCTTGATCAGCCCTTGCCCTTGGCTGTCTTTCATGTTTGCTATCCACCTTCCTTCACAGGTGGAAAAGGGCTGATTTGGTTGCCAATGGTGTGCATTACTCTTGTGCCTGAAGGGCTTCATTAGGAAGCATTCAGAGGCTCAGTAGGGAAAGAGTGGATGATCCAAGGAGATGTGGCAGACAGCACAGGACAGGGAAGCTATTAGCCCAATTTCAACAGGCAAGGCAGAGTGTATGAACAGCCCACTGCTTAATCCCCTTGTCCTTACAGCCAGATGCTGTGGCCCTGTTGGGTGCCATGGTCAGCATTAGTGAGAGTGAGCATGAGACCAGGCCAGCCTTGTATGCTGTTTCTCCTGACTGCTCTTGAAGCCTCCAGAGCAGGAATTTCCTGAGTTGGAAGTGATGTCATTTTATTTAATAATCAGAGTTTGTGGGGTTTTGTTTTACAAACATGTCTGATGGTTCTTTAACCCACCTGGACATTTGACTCCTGCAAAGGAGCCCATCAGCTTCCCTGTGCCAGTTTGGAACAAGCTGCTCCCTAATTCCAGTTGATACTCCCTGTTTCATGTCTGTGAATGGTTGATCCCTCTCCCCCTTCCAAGTCTGGAAACCATGCCATATGCCAATACCAACTGTTGCCCTTCTACATCTATTAAATTCTTTCTGAGTTGAAGGAGGAACTCAAATGCACACAGTATTTGAGCTGTGAACTCCCTATGGGCTCATACAGTGGCATGATGACATTTCTCTGTTCCTCTTCTTTTCTGAATGACTCCCCCAAGACCACACTAGGATTTAGTAGCAGGGGTGAGAACTAACTCCATGTCGCTGCAAGGATCTCCCAGGTGCCTTGCCTTCCATGAGGGGCAGGATGGTATCCCCCATCTCATGGAGCATTCTCCTCTTGTTGGCAGGTGTAAGGAGTGCTCCAGCACGCTGCTCCCGGGGTCATACAAGCCTGGGTCAGAGGCGGGGACTTTTGTCTGCACACAGCATCGTGGTAAATTGGCCATGAGTGGGAAGGCAGAGAGGAGGCCCAGCCCAGACCGACAGTCACCAGAGCTAAGAACTGAGACTGGGGCTGACAACATGAGAGAGGATGCCCTCCCTGCAGGAGCAGAGGTGGGGAAGGACAGTGGCAACTCCTTGGAGAGCATGGCAGAGACCCATACGCCTGCAGAGGGCCCGGCTGGCCCAGCAGAGAAGGACAGCACACCCAGCAAAGCAGAGACAGCAATGCCCCCTGCTCACGCAGGCAGTGGGACACCAATCTCCCAGACTCCTTCCAGACCTCCCCTCCCCAGCAAGCCCACAGTGCTCACCCAGGACAAAGCCAGCTCACTGGATGGACAGCTCAGAGACTCGCGCCCCACCCCTGCCCCAAGGAAGGCCACCGATGCCTCGGCCCTCTCCCCTCCAACCTCTCACCCCGTCCCCCGGCCCAGGTCCACTCTCCAGGGTGAGAGCAGCGAGGGTGGGCCTGGCATAGTGAACGGTAAGAGGGCACAGTGGTGGCAGGGGTTACCCTCTGCATCCCCAGCAGCCAAAGTGGTCGGCTGCAGGTTGGATGAGTTTCATTCCTTCTCTGCAGCACAACACTCTTCTACCTCTGAATAAATCTTGGGCTCAGACACTGAGCCCATGACTGCCAGCCATTGCCAGCCATCCCTAGAGCAGAGAGAGTAGTGCTAGCTTTCATGCCTACCTGTTCCCTTATATTTCTCCAGAGCTCTACAGAGTTTGCTGCCAGTGCAGAGGGAAAGTGGCAGTGCTAGAGCAGTTTGCAGGTGTGGGGATAAACGGGGCACATCAAGTCTCCAGGTGCAGCTCTGAGGGTGAGGTGGGGAGAAAAAGTCAAAGGGAATGTTTGGGGTTAGCTGGCTGCACCAGCTGCAGGAGAAATGCCTTGAGGTCTTCAGAGAGTGGGAATAGCTGTCCACCAGTAGGAAGATGTGTAAGAGCTGCCTTGCGTTGATTTAACCTCTTTCTTCATGTCCTTTTGGTGTTGTGACAGTCTGATTCTGTGTTTTTCTAGGTCGAGTACCTGAACCCAGTCCCCCTGTCCCAAAACCTCGAGGAAGACCCTGCTCCTCTGATCGGTACATTCTTCTGCTTGCAGATCCCTGAAAAATCCATAGCAAGCTGGGGCTATGGTAACAGCACATCTGTGGTTTTCTCTACCACCGCCATCAGCGCCTGTTCTTAGGAGGATGTAGGCTTTGACCATGTCCCTTTCCTAATAGGTGCCAGCCCAGCATGGTCAGGCTAACAGTGTTTGTCCATACCTCCCAGGCCCTTTGTCTCTTAGGGTTTGTAAAGTGTTTGAGGGCTTCATAAAGGCATTTTTGTGGCACAGGCAGATGGCCAAGTGCCTTCTGAAATGGCTCTGCTTATGTGTGCTGAGAAGGGGATGCTTGTCTGCCTTGTGGAGGGTTTGTCCTGGGAAAGGTCCAGTCCAGGGTCATTGTGAGTGTCTGGCTGCAACCTTTACACCTTCTGGGCTCTTACCCAGGAGCCCACTGGTGTTGGTTCATTCTTGCCTGCCCTTGGGACAGAGGTTGCACAAACATCCCACATTTGCAATGGTCAAAGAGCAGGTGTGTGCAGCAAGTGGTGGACACTTTCCTGACCAGCGATTCACTGAGCCATGGTGTGGGCTGTGCCACCAGAGGACCAGCAGTGTTTTCAGCCACAGGAGTTAGCAAAGAAGAGTGCATCCCTGGGACTCTCGGATGAACAGCCCTCTGCATGTTGGAGGGGAATGTGCCACAGAGGGTATATATCTCAACTCCCCCTCTGTCCACAGCTTGAGGAGCAGAGCTGGGTGTAGTAGTGGTGTCAGGGAGGGGAGACCAGCTATGCCCATAAAGCTCAGCCTTTACCACTGCTTAGCAGATGGAGGCAGTAATATTCAGAAACCAAAACACTGGGTCCAGCAGGCAAGTCAGGCAGGCTGTGCTTCCCTCAGGCCCATAGGTTTGCCCATGGAGAGCAAGACACTGTGTCTAGGAAAGACTCATTGGATGGTAAAGCTGCTTCTGCTTGGGAGATATCCTGTTCCATCTGTCCTTTTCCCCAAGAGCTAAGTCCCTCTCCACTGCCTCGCCATCCCTGCTTGTCTCCACTCCCTGCCACCTCAACTTCTCTTTCTCTTCTACCAGTGGTGGAGCTGCTGCAAGAGCCAAGGACCCACCATGGATGGCCTTAGTGCAAGCAGAGCCCAAGAAGAAGCCAGCTCCCCCTCCTCCCCCAGGCAACAGCCATGAGACTCCAAGTAGGACTTCAGAGGAGGAGGATGGGGAGGAGGTGGGGAAAGTCAGGAGTGAGGAGAGCAGGTCTGATGCCACAGAGCCCAAACCTTACAACCCCTTTGAGGAGGAGGATGAGGAGGAAGAGGAGAGTGCTGATGCCCAAAAGAGCATGCCTGAGCAGGAGCAGAGCGAGGCTGCTGCCAAGCCTCTCCACCCCTGGTACGGCATCACTCCCACCAGCAGCCCAAAGACAAAGAAGCGGCCAGCTCCACGAGCTCCCAATGCTTCCCCACTAGGTGAGCTTCCCCTTGCTCCCTTATCCTTCCTCTGCAACCTCTGTGCATCCCCTTGGAGGCTCCCCCTTCCCAAGTGCCTCGGCATCACTGGCAAACCAGGCCTTTATGCAGTGATGGTTGTACTAAAACTTGCACTAGCCATGTCCTCTCTACCCACTGGAGCACAGCATTTGCAGGCAAGACTTTTGTGCTGACCCCTGTGTCCAGTGTATACCACCCTTCCCTTCTCTCCTGGCTCTCCCTTCACTCCTTCCTGAGCTCTCCCTTTGCTTTGCAGCCCACCACCCCATCTCCAGGCTGTCACACTCTGAGCCATCATCCTCCACACCATCTCCAGCCCTCAGCCTTGAGAGCATCAACTCTGAGAGTTCAGCCAAGGTGCTGGGAGACACCGATGAGGCCTCAGTGCCCAAAAGCTCCTCCGAGCCCACTGTCCACACACCGACAGCTGCCAAGACCTCTAGTGCTGATACGCCGCTGGCCAGCGTCTCTTCCAGTGAAAGCCCTGCTGCCCCAGCCAGCCTCTCCACCAACTCCTCCTTCTCCTCCTCCAGCGAGCTGGCCAGCTTCAGTGGGGAGATGCAGCCTAGCACCCCACATGCCAGCAGGAGCGTCTCCACTGGCAGCTTAAAGACCAGCCCCAGCCGGCTGCCCCCCAAGCCTCCAGCTGGGGCCAGCCCTACACCCATCCTCTTGGCTTCAGAGGGGGGAGCTGGAAGCCCCAAGACACCCTCCTCACCCAAACCACAGTTGAAGGTGAGATAGTGACCTTCCTTCCATCCAGATCAGAGGGCTTTTCTTCCCCATCCGTCACTCAGTCACAGGGGGATTGTGATTCCAAGCTTGCCCCTTTGGTAGGTTTGATGTGACCCCCTGAAAGCAAGGTTCGAGTGTATGTTTGTTAAATGCTGTCTCTGCTCGTACTCTGCCTGCCCCATGCTAGAGAAGAGGCAGGATGTCATGTGGTCAGAGCAAATAGGAAGGGAACTGTGAAGGAAAATAATTCAGCGTGCTTGTTGGAGAGAAGTTGGGGAACTGATGCCAAACAGGAGCACAGCTGGCTTTTTGCCCCATGGCTTGGCAGCTGGTGAAGACAAGTGCTGTGTTCCTCCTTTAGGAGGATGTGGGGCAGGATAAACCCTAGGGCTGCCCTGTCTGCTCATTCACAGCTGTTGGAATGCTGTATCCATTCTGTTTCCTCGATGCCCATGTATCTCCTTTTGTCCCTCCTCTCCAGTCTTCCTGCAAAGAGAACCCCTTCAACCGGAAGCCATCACCTGCCGCCTCCCCCTCAGCAAAGAAACCTCCCAAGGGCTCCAAGCCAGTGCGTCCTCCTGCACCAGGTCATGGCTTCCCACTGATCAAGCGCAAGGTAAAAGGGCCCTTAGAGTCAGGGAGGGAAAAGCCAGCTCTCTGCTACCACCCAGGGCTGTAGCAGTATACATGCACCCTGCTGATGCATCTGTGGGCAGGGATGCAGCGGATGGCTGTGGCTGGGGAGGATGGTGTGTAGACTAGACCCTGTTCATGGCAGCACCATGGTCTCCCTTTGCTCCAGAGTGGGGTGGGGATTTCAGATCCACACTTAGGTGGAATATTCTATTGTTCTTCTGGCCCTGTTAGTGTTGACCAGCCTTTGAGTTACTGCTGGAAGCTAGAGGTTGGTGGTTTATGCTTTGGCAGGTGCAGACAGATCAGTACATCCCTGAAGAAGATATCTATGGGGAGATGGATGCCATTGAGCATCAGCTGGACCAGCTGGAGCACCGTGGGGTGGCTTTGGAGGAAAAGCTTCGCAGTGCTGAGAATGGTATGTGGGGAGAGCTGTCTGTGGGTGTGGGGCAGGATAGACCTCAGGGCTGCTCTCTCTCCAGCCAAGGAGATTGCAGCAATGACTTCCTCCCTGCTGATGCTGGGGTTGGAAGAGCAAAAGAGGATGTGCTGGGCTCCAAGATTGGTCACAACCATACCCTGGACATGGAGATGTCCCTAGAATTAAAACAGGTGGGAGAAAAGCTAAGGTCTCTCTCTGGGACTCAGGAACAGGCTGAGATTGGGTTGGCTATAGCCCAGTGCCTGTCTCCTGGCTTGGCAGACCCAGCCTGCTGCAGGGTGATGGGGTGCCTGCATCACCAGGGCTGAGAATGGCTCTGAATTGTCCCTTTGCTTGGCAGATAACCCTGAGGACAGCCTGCTTGTGGACTGGTTCAAACTCATTCATGAGAAGCACATGCTAGTGCGCCACGAGTCAGAGCTCATCTACATGTAAGTGTATGCAAGTGTGTGGAGAGGCACTGATGGTCTTTCAGGGAGCCCTTTCTCAGCCCTCCTGAAACAGTGTTTCCAAGGGAGAGCCTGACAAGGCCTCCTTGCCTAGAGAAGGCAGGGAGAAAGGGTAAGCAGACAAATCTTTCCAAATATACCCAACTGATCCACAACAAGTCACCAGAGCCTCAGCAGTATCTCCTTAAGGAAGGCCTTGAGCAGCCAGGGCTGGTCCTTGCTGCGACCATGGCCAAGAATGTACTCAGATAGGAGGGAAAGGCACATGGCTACTTTATTCCTCTCAAATGTGTCTTTTATACTTTTTGTATACTATCGTGCTACAACATAATTGGTTAAAAGTCTCAAACATAAAACACTGTATATACTTTCATTGGTGACACTGAAGACACTGTGCATGCTGTCATTGGTGACACTATACACATTTCGATTGGTGACCTTTGGTCTCGGCTGCATTAAGTTTGTTCCATCCAGCATTGCAGTAAATATTTCCTTAGAGTTGTTTACATTCCTCTGCAACTTCAGAGCTGCAACTGCTCAAATTCAAGGCCTTCTATCCAGTCGTTTCCCACATTGCTGGTGTTTGGCTCCCTGGATTGCAGGACAAGATCAGCATCTGGGTGGTTCTTTCCAAGCTCACCCCATACTTTGGGGTGATGTTCCTGCTCTCTGGAGCCTTGCAGTGGTTCCTGACAGTTCCCCCTTCCCTTGCAGCTTCAAGCAGCAGAATCTGGAGCAGCGGCAGTCAGATGTGGAGTATGAACTGCGGTGCCTCCTCAACAAGCCAGGTAAAGCACCACTCTGGGTGGGTTTACCCCTTTTTCTGAGTCAGAAGGGACCCCACAAGGATCATTTTTCCCCTGGGCATCATCTTCCCTCTGTCCAGGTGGGTCTCAGGTGAAGAGAGACAGATCTGTAGGGATGCCAGCACAATCAGCTGAGTCTAGAGCCACTGTCCCATCTCATTGTGTGCCCCAGCCTTGTGCAGGGACACGTTCCTTTTGTCCCGATGGGATGCCAAACGCAGGGCTCTGTCCCCAAAGCACTGCCAGCTCAACTGGCCCCGCAACATGGCAGGGTAGAGGGGATCGTGCTGGGGATCTCTGCCCCAAAGCTCTGAATTTCAGCGCTCCTTCAGCCCTGTAATTGCCTGTCCTTCCTTGGGGTTTGGGTGGGTAGAGAAAGACTGGACTGACGAGGACCGAGGGAGGGAGAAGGTGCTGATGCAGGAGCTGGTGACCATCATCGAGCAGAGGAATGCCATTGTGAATTGCCTGGATGAGGACCGGCAGAGGTGAGTGAGGAGTGGGGTGGGCTGGAGGAGAAGGGAAAAGCATAGCCCATCTGACTCAGCACCACATGAGCAACTTGTGGGGGTGTCCCAAGATGTCCATGTTGCTGATGTCTTTCTCAGGCTTCCCCATATTTGTCTCTTTGAATGCTTTGTGTGGGAAAGACAGGTCACTAAGTGCAGCATGTGGGATTTAACCTGCTGGTAGCAAATCCTCACAAGACAGTGATGGATCTGCCCCTCTGTGGCTTCTAAGTAGGAGGCTCTCTAGCCTTAAACAATACAGCAGCTGTTTTCAGGGCTGAATTGCTGACCTCTTTCCCATTCTTTCTTTCAGAGAAGAGGAGGAGGATAAAATGTTGGAAGCCATGATTAAAAGGAAAGGTAAGAAACAGTTGGGAAGATTTTTGGAGTGACTCCAGCAAGGGGCAGCACGAGCCATTTGTGAAATCGTGTGCAGGAGAGATTGAATCTATTCTCTGTAAACTCGGTAGAATTTCCTGTAGGGCTGCAGTTGTGCTGCTCCCTGCTGTTATCAGAGAAAGAAGTGTGCATACAGTGGAGAGCTTTGATTCATGGCTCTCTTGGCCCTGTTGTCATGCATGTGTCTGTACTACCACTGACATCCCAAAGTAACAACCTCCCTTTGCAATCCCAGAATTTCACAGGGAGACGGAGACTGAGAGCAAGAAGAAAGGCAAATTCAAGCCCATGAAGGTGCTTAAGCTGCTGGGCAACAAGCATGACTCCAAGAGCAAGTCACCCAAGGAGAAAAGCTAGAGCAGGGGAACACCAGCAGTGGGAGGGAAGTGCTTGCCAGACAGCCCTGGCCTCCCGCAGCTGGCTTGCCTCTCTCCCTGCTCCCTCCCCAGGGAGACGCCAGCCCACAGCCCAGAGTGGGGGAGTCTGACCAAAGTGCTCCCCTTCCCAAGGCTGCAGAGGGGCACGGCCATCCCCTCCATGAAGCCTTCCTAACGAGACGGGGAGAAGATGGATTTGCTTCTCAGACACATTATCCTGTTGCACGTTCTTGTCGTTAACTGAGAAGCAAGCCAAGGAGTTTTGTGTTTGTGGGAAAACTTGCACTAACTGCACCCCGTCCTTTCTCCTGCTCTAACTGTGACAGTTCCACGTGCCTCTGACTTTTGCCAGGACTGGGCCTCCCTGTCCCTCCCTGACTGCCCGCTCTTGTGCCCTTTCTGTCCCGTTTTTAACTTCGGGAGAAAACTCTGACATTAGAATCAGGATTCTTTGGGTTTTACTGGCCTAAACTAAAAGGTTAAGAAAACACTCCCATGTCACAAGGCTCTAGAGCCATAGCCAAAAAAATAACTGGTGCCCTATTTATTTTGAGCTGTCCCCTCCCTCGAGCGCCAGGGCTGGGTGGGCTCTGTCACAAGGCTGAGAGGACCCAAGGGGACAGTGTACAGCTGCTGGGACATAGCGCACACGCTCTACTCAGGACCCCCACTGCTGCTAAACACCACTGCTGCCTTCCTGGGGAGGGAGGAACGTCCCTTTTCTGGGCAAGGACAGAAAAGCTCAAGACTGACTCAGCGCTGGCAAGGGGCACTAGGCTGTGTCCCTGCTCACCAGTGCCACCCATGAGCGGCTGTGGAGAGAGGCGTGGTCACAACTGACCTTTACCCAGCTTCGTCGGTGTATACTTTAAAAGTGTGCAGGTGTTGGCTGGTTATTTTTTACACCTCCTTTACTAGATGAATTCAAACCCATCCTAAAACTTTAAACCCCTTATTTTATTTGTTGTGTGTGTGCGTGTGTGTACATTGGAGGAGGGAATGGGGTATTCTTCGAACCATCCCTTCTTCCTTCCATTTTTGTTTCCTGCCTTCTCTTCCAAGGCGAGGAGAATTATTTATTGAATTGTTGGATCAGCCAGAAGTAGAGTTTCATGGTTGTTTGGTTGGTCAGCTGTTCATCATGCCTTCTCATTAGCAAATTAGACATAACCAGCCCTGAGCCATCTGCTGCAGTCCCTTCTAAAAACCCAACAGGCTTTAGCCAAAATGCTCTCAGAGCAGTGCCTTGCAAGGTGGCTGGCATGGCATTCTGGAAAGGGATCCTCGTTTCCCAAAACCAGAGGGACCCAAGCCCCTCCTCAGCCCCAGTGTGGCCCCCGTGGCTGGGAGCTGGCCAGCTCAGCCCTGCACTGGTGATGCCACCTCACCTTTCCCTATCCCAGCAGGCTGATGAGGAGCAGTGGTAGGGGAGAGGAGATCCCAAAGCACAACCCTTCTCCAAGGAGAAACAGACCTGCTTTAGAGCCTGCTGGCATGTCACTGTTGCCAAAGGCCATTGGGATCACTGCAGCCTGACACCCCTTGGCCCCACGCCCAGTCAGAAGATTGATTTGTAAATTATACTGTACTAACTCCATGACTTCCATTCACCTGAACAGAAATAAAAGAAACATTGGATTAAAAAAATTATCTTGGCTTAGGTTTCTGATTCCTTTGTGTAGTCATGTTGGACAGGGCATGCTGCCTGGCTTTGGTGAGTGGCTGACAAGAGTATTGCTTAGAAGCAGAGGATGGGATCTTAAAGAAATCGGAAACTGGACTTTATGCTGGGATTTGCACAGGAAAAGCAAGGCATCATGCTTCAGCCTGGTGGAGTGCAAAGATGTGGGTATGTCTGAGGTAAGCAAACAGCCATTTCCAGGCTCTGTGGGAAGCTGATGGCTATTCTGCATACCGTGCTTTCAGGAACCAAAAAACCACAACCAAGAGCAGCAGGCGCTGGTCTGAAATCCCCTCTCCCTGCTCGGCACAGCTGTGTTCCTGAGTGACTGCCCAGCTCAGCTGCTGCCAGAGCTTTGCTGATGCACAGTCACACTGACCTGCAGCAATGTCGGGGGGGCTCATGCTTGCGCAAGGCCACGCAGCTGCATCCTCCTCCCTGCCTTCTGCCAGCAGAGCCATTCCCTGAATTGTTCCCTGAGTCGGGAGGGACAGGAGCGAGTGGGCTGCAGGTGTGGGTGGCAGTGTGTGTGTTAGCATCATGCTGTCACGAGAAACCTCCACCTCTGGGTAGATGGGAAGGAGTGACATTTCTATGGGTGGATTGCTGTACTGAGGCATTGCATAGGCAAAGGAGGCTCTGCTTTGTCATGTTTTGGTTGCCATGTGGTTCCATGTCTTTAATATTGTTGAGCAAGAGGGGATACAGTGTGTGGGTAGGATTTTACAACAACTTCTGCTGCCATTTATGTACAAATTGGTCCTGCCCGCTGGGCAACAGATGGTGCTGCCCCCTCTTTGGGAAAAGACCAGTCCTTAAGACTCCGATGCCAAGAGTCTGGGAAGAAAAGGTGGGAACAAACTGCACTCGTGTTTTGTCCTTGGCCTAGTCATGGAGATCAGATTTGTTCCCACGAGGGAAGTCTTTTGTCATCGTCTTTCTAATTTCGTCACTTCTCTTCTTGTCAATGATCTCCATCTCATGCATTTTCTGCAAAGTACAAAGGGAAAGGGCTGAGCAGGGAGAAAGCCATCAGCTTTTTTTTTTCTTCTTTTGCCAATTTCAAGAACAAAAGTTCAATTTCCCTGATTGAGTTACACGCAGAGATGAAAAGAAAGGCTAAAAACCTCTACCCACCATTCCCCAAATTCATGCCTGAACTGTGCCATGAAGGGAAACAGCTCTCTGTCCCCTTCCCTGCTCAGATACCAGAGGTCTCTGCTTTATGGTCTCTGACACAAGGCATTCCCTCCACTTACTGTACAGACAAGACCCTTGCGTACCTGTGAGATTTCAGCAAGGACAATCCCTTTATACTCCTTGTCCTGTCCTAGAGCTTCCATCTGCGCCAGGAATTCCCTCCTGTCCTGAATTTCATTCACCACTAATGGATAAGAGAAAGGAATGTGGAAATAGGATACAGCCAAAAGGCACGAAAACATGTTTCTGTCTAGTTCTGAACCCCCAATTTCCTAGCTCGACTTGAACAGCAGTCCCACCAGAGGCAGGGTGATGTTCTTAACACTCATTTTGCACGTCTTCACAGTACCCCAGTAGTCCCTTCCACAATGGGAAATGTCCCCTCTGCCCAACTTCTTCCTCCTCCCCAACTTCCAGGAATGGTAGGTTTCTGGTTTTCTTTGTACAGACAATTCTCTGTTGCTTGTGGGTAATTTAGCCAGTCTGTGGATGGAGAGAGAACCTGCTGTTGAGGTTCATTAGTTGACACACATCACCCAGTTATGTCAACCACCTCTGCTCCCAGGACCAGGCAGGGAACATTAGCTGCTGCTTTGCAGCACAGACCTGCAGCCAGCTGGTCCAAATCCTGTCAAAGATGTGCGAAGGACAACACTCAGCTTGTGACAAGTTTTGGAGGGTACCAAGCATGTGTGACACCAGCTGCACTGGCTCCCTGCAGCAGGGACCAAAGCACCCCTTCTGTACACGTTATTCTGGTGTTGCTCATCTTTGTGCTGTCCTGGCTAGCGGAGGGCTGGCTGGGGCGTACACATATATTGAAGATTCAAGCACAGAGAGGTATTAGGCAGGGTTCTGCTATCCCAGCATACTCTGCAGGCCAAAGTTTTCCACTGCTTAAAATTTTGCTCAGCATTTAAGCTTTGCTAGTGTAACTGCTATGATCCTGGAGTGAAACAGCCCAAACCATAGTCAGGCTGGAAAGTGACATAATCTATGTTGAGTTATGCTTGCTGGGGAAAGACACACAGTATCTGGGCTTGCTGCCCAGGTCACTCTGCACATCCTTAAGGTATTCCCCTGCTGGCAGAGTTCATTTTGTGCAGGCAGTCCAGGGAGCTTTAATCTGCCAGCAGTATAAGCTCTGCAAGGATGGCTGGATCACAGCAGCACAGCAGCAAGGCCTTTCTCTTGGAAATTGGGCTTTGTGCCTCCTTCTGCAATGGGCTCCAGGTTACTGGCAACACAGCCTGCCACCCCAGCCCTCGGAGGGAGCTGGCTTCCGAGGTTTCCTGCCTGCCTCCCTCCAGGGGATGTAAAGACGTACATTCTTCAAACCGGTCGGGCTCAGGTATCTCCTCTTCCTTTGTCCGAACCAGCACCCGTTCCACCTCATCCTCCACCTCCTCCTTCCCTGTCGCTAAGATGTTTTGAAGTCTTTGCTTCTCCTTTTCCAAATCTCCTGTGAATGCCAAGGGAAAGGAATTTATTATCAGCCTGTCTCCTCAGGGAGGAGCCTGGCCACACCACTCCCCTGCTAACGGTGACAGAGGTGTTACATTAACATCAGTCCATTCCAGGACTGAACTGTGCAAGCACCACACAGGTGGACAGAGCCAATCAGACCAACATCAGAGGTTTGATTCACATTTATGTGCTAGAAAGTCACACAGTACTTCCTTCTTACTCAAGGACCGTGCAGGTCCCTATTGCCTGTCCCCACCCCAAGCTGGGGGGCAGAAGTCAGCAAGCACTTAAAGTAGATGTTCCGTCAGAGATCCATTTCTAAAGTGTCTCTAAAGACCAAAAGCATGAGGACATGGAGCAATTCAGATACACCCTGCCACTACTGAGACTGCAGGCAGGGGATGGACAGAAGGGGAAGAGAGGGTCCAGGGGTCCCTGTGTATTTATCAGCAATATTTGCCAACTTACGTGTGGGCTGTGGCTTGAACTTCTCTCGAGTGTAGGCATCTCCTGCCTGGCACACCTTGGCAGGTCGGAGATGTGGTCTAGCTGGAAGCCTGCTTGGCCGACAGGCTGGTGGGGAGGAAGCAGGCACTGGCTGTTTGCTGGATGTGGAGGGCCACTGGAGGGGCAAGGCATTTCCTCCTGGGGAACAAACCAAAAATAACAGTAAGCGACACAGAAGGGACCACAAGGATCCTGGCCTAGTGCTAGCAGAAGACCTGCCTGTTGACCTACTGTAGCATCACAAGCAAAGACTCCAGATGCCACAGATGCCTCACCCTGGTTGTTCGTAGGAGACAGACTGTGGTTCAAGTCACCATGTTGTGCCTTGTTTCCTGGATGACCCTTAGGGACACCTCACCCCTCACATCCCAGCACGTCAGCAGTTGCCGTGCTGCTGTTTTAAAGCACTTGCTCATCCAAGCAGGCTGCGGACGAACGCCCCCGTCTCAAGGTGAGCGGCAAAAGCTCTTCACCAACAGCACAGCAGCGGTCGGGAGAGCCCGGGCGTCTCACTCACGTTTCACACAGTCCATCAGGTATCGCCTCTGGGAATGTGTCAGCTTCAGCTCCTCCATCATCGCTGAAAAACACGACGTGTGGGTGAAGAGGCAGCGGGGCCGGGCTGGGGAACCCGCCCCGGGGCCACCCCCCGTCACGACCCGAACCCAATGGGGAACATGCAGGTTTAGGAGACTCTAGCCGGGGTGGCGACACCAGCGACGGGCCCGCCCCTTTCCCGGACCGCGGTGGGACGCTCTCCTTCGGGCGAGGCACGGCGGGCCGGAGCACGGGGGCACGGGGGGGCCCCGCTCCGCCGTTACCTCTCAGCAGCTCCCGGGTGCCCGTGCTGTACTGGGCCGACCTGCCCGGCCTCGAGCCCCCGCCGCGGCCCGGAGTCCCCGGCGCCTCCATCGCGACGGGCAGCGAGCGGCGCGACCGGGCTGGCGGACAGGACACGGGGGCGGTCGCCATGGCAACGGCACCGGATGGGTTCCGGCAGCGTCACGGCAGCGCCCGGAATTGGCTCCTGGAAGTGCCTCCCAGTTCCGCCGGGCGGACAACATGTCTGACAACGAGGACAAGTGAGAGCGGGGCGGCCGGGGGCACGGAGGGGGGGCGGCAGTGGCGTGTCGCGCCTCAAGGCCGGTCGGGGGGAGGCGGCGGCCCCGCGTGTGACGTTCGTGTCTCCCCCGCAGCTTTGATGGGGACGACTTCGACGATGTGGAGGAGGATGAGGGCCTGGAGGACCTGGAGAACGCGGAGGAGGTGAGTGCCCCGCGGCTCTGCCGGTCCCGCTGGGCCGGAGCTGGGGAGGCCTCGGGGGCCCTCCCGGTACCTCAGGGCCTCGGCGGCGGGCGCAGCTGAGCTGCGGTGCCGATCTGCTTTCTACCAGGAAGGACAGGAGAACGTGGAAATTCTGCCCTCGGGAGAGCGACAGCAGGCGAACCAGAAGCGGATTACAACACCCTACATGACCAAGTACGAGCGAGCCAGAGTCCTGGGCACCCGTGCCCTCCAGATAGCGTGAGTACTGCCCGCTGTGTCCCCACCGCCGCCACAGCTGCGCGTCCCTTTGCACTGAAACGTGCTTTCCTCTTCCCTTAAAAACTCCTGGATCCTTTGCATGGCTGCTGAGCTTGCATGTCATCCTCTTGGTCAACACCGATGCCCAGAACCGTGGAGCTCTTAGTTGCACCTGAAGTCTCCGTGTCTCTCCTTGGCTGAGACTGTGCTACTTGTGCCTAGAGAAGGGGACCATTTATTAGCCCCGGTGAATTTTCCTAGGTCACAGGCAAAAATTAATGCAGAATGGGACATGTCAATTCTGGATTCTGTCTTTCCGAAGAGAGCCAGTGTGGACTGGAAAACTCATAACTGTTACGTAAAAGCCTGAAGAGCAGGATGCTCCGAAATGTGTTCAGTTGATCCCACAGGGCTGTAGGAATTGGGACAGGAGAAACCCAACCTGAAATTCACTTTAAGTACAGTTCTGTTGTGGCGAGCTGTAAGTTTTTTAAAGTATGTGCAATAATAAGGTTTCACTCATAAGAAGTAATAACATATAGAATCTATTTTAAGTGCTGTCAAGGCTTGCTGCTCTCAACTGAATCAGTTTTCTTATTTAAATTTGTTATAATAATAAATATCAAAAAGTTTTGTGCTTTTGGAAAAACTGCATTTTGAATTAGATTGTTAGGCCGTTACAAGTTTTTGAGTTTCATCTTGGTTGTATCCACCCTTGAAGTGAAGCCTCTGTTCTGTATTGTTTAGAAGCTTGCAGGTAGTGATCAGATCTTTCCTTACAACTTTTCCAAGCTGTTCTCTGTACAGCCTCTGCTCTGTGAACCTGTTTTGTGCACTTCTTTCAATTGGCAGAAGGCCAGAAAGATGGGGGGAGATGAGATGGGCCCATGCCAGACCTTTAATCCACAACACTCTACCACCTGGTTCTGCTTCACCTGCATCTTCTGCCTTTGGTGCTGAACCCAGGCGAGCAGCCCCCGTGGCCTCACCCACATATAAAGTGAGGTTTCTCTGCTGCCACTGCCCAGTAGATGGGTGTCATCATAATCCATTGCAAAATGCATAATTTTTTGCTTCCTAGAGATAAAGTATGTTGTAAATCCAGCCCCTCTCTTCCCCTGATAAAAGCCTGGAAGCTGTGGGCAAGTCAGAACATAAGAGATGTGCTGGAGTTGCAGGAGGCATGCTCAATATACAGCAGTTCCACCCTTTCCATTGGATTAATTGTAGAACTGCTCTTTTCCTCATGTTTAAGCACAGTAGAGGGAGATGAGAGGAGTGTGGGTTTGACCAGTCCTTGAGCATGAGCTGGTCAGCAGAGGCTGAGGGATGGGACAAGAAGAACGTTCAAGTACAAGTTCTTTCTGTAGCCAGCTGGGAGAATTTTCTTCTTGAAGTGCGTAACAGAGCAAATTAGTTTTGCCGGTCGCACCCTTCTCCTTTATTGGCCATTGTACAGGTGACAGAGGCAGACAGATGTTGAGCTGTCCCTTTTTTTTCTTCTGTGTGTTTGCTTAAGTGGTTGTTGATGTTCTTCTCAGGATGTGTGCCCCTGTGATGGTTGAGCTGGAAGGAGAGACAGACCCCTTGCTGATTGCCATGAAAGAACTCAAGTAAGTCACAGATTTGGTGGTGAGTGTATTGATTCCCATAAAGCCAGCAATCCTCTCCTCATCCCAGCGTTTAGCAGTTTATTCCAAGACGAATTTGTCTTCCTTCAGTAACAGTGAGCTCTATAGTTGCCTTCCCCTTTTTTCACCTTGGAGCTTCTCCACAGCTGCTCTCTTCCATCCTAGTTGCTTGTGCAAATACTGGTGATTAGGAGTGCTCTGGACCTCTTCTACTTCATAGTCCCAGTGTTTTTTATTTCTGTGATGCAAACTCAAGGTCCTCATCTTTCTGGACTCAGTTTAATTCCCCAAATGGAATTGTTTCAAAGCAGCCATCTGAACAGACTTGTGTTCAAATGAAGTCCTGGCAAAAATTAAAATAAGGGTCAGTCTGGTGAGAATGTGTGTTTCCTGCACCCTTGCGTGCTTGGCTTATTGTGCTTGGCCCCTGCTTACAGAAAGGTAAATAAATCCTTTCTGACTGTAGCAGAGGCAGCTTTTGGATGACCATTTGCAGGCCCACCTTTCCACAGCAGAGCTCCCTGCTGTCCCACAGTTTGCCTCTCCCCCTATATCAGTGTTAGATGCTTGATGTTGTCTCATAGTGGATTCAGATCACAGGGCTCAATTCCTGCACTAGCAACAGAGGTCTGACCTGTGGGTCTTCGGTGTTCGTAGCCTAAGGGCGCTCAGTGCTTTGCACCTACAAAAGACAAAAGGTTGTTGGGACTTCACTATCTCATATCAAATCACTGGTGCTACACAGCCCTCAGTTAAGTATGATGAGCTTATTGAAGCCACCAAGCACCTGAGTTCCCATTGCCTGCTAAAGTGATACATTGAAGGCTCTGATATTTCTGTTCATCTCTCTCTCTACCCTGCAGAGCACGCAAGATCCCCATAATCATCCGTCGTTACCTGCCAGATGGGAGCTATGAAGACTGGGGTGTGGATGAGTTAATTATCACAGACTGATCAGACTCCAGCCACCAGTTTGTTTTTTTTTCTTTTTCAGGAATGTTTCTAATTTTGTTTAGTATTTATGTAAATAAATTTTAAATCTCCCCATTTTAAGTTAAATGTGTTTGGGTTTTTTTCCCCTCCCACTTCCTCTTTCATCTCAGTCCTACATGCTCCAGAGATGACTTTCTGTGTAACAGCTTGGCTATTACTCTCTGTGTCATGGGCTGTATTAGTAAAATTAGGGACCCAAGTGCAATGCTTTTTTTGCAGCTTTTTTTCCCCCTTATCTTTTAGCTAGGTTAAAGTCTGCAGTAACTACTTCCTCCTCCTCCAGCACTGCTCCTCCCTGGCTATAGGACTGATATACAATTAAACTCCTGCTGTACAGAAATGATCTTGCAGGTACACTGACTTCAGAAAGACTCCAGCCTTCCACCGCTTTTCCTTCTTAAAATGAGAGTGCTGAGACACCTTCATTGCTTCTCCCTAGACAGTTGGGCCTTTGTGCCCTGAGCAGGTTGCTGTGGAAACTCCTAATTTCCTCTTTGGCCGGTGCTGACTGTGGGGCTTCTCAGGAGTATCGTAGAGCACTCTCATCAAATCCCCTATTGTTTCTCTGCTCCCACTCCTTATCAGAAGTGGGGATCCCCTTTCAGTGGCACTGCCCCGGCCGGAAGCGCAGTCGCCACTTGCAGCCCCACCAGCTTCGCAGTTGTAGGTGGTTGTTTCGCTCGCTCCTTGTGCAACCGTTCTCTGACACGCGGTGGAACTGATGGTCTGGAGGGGTGGGTGCTCTCCAACCATCTCACTTGTACATCCCCTGGTGGTTCTTACAGTGGCACAACAGTAGTCAAATCCTGAAGTTCCTTTAATCTGTAGTGTGATGAAAGATCATTCATTTGGCCCCTTTAGGTACCTGCACTCTTACCTCTGATGTGCAGGGAGGTAACATGCTCGAGTCAAGATTTGGGTGGATGCCTTACAATCTGCAAGGGCTTCCAGCCAACAGCTACCTACTTTTCATTTTTTGTTCTGTGTACATCAAAATTCTTGTTCTACGTGAGGAAGATCTGAGCTCTTGGGCAGAACACAGGAAGTCTTTCTTAATTATCTTACTAAAAAGTGCTCTCAGAATTTTCAGGTTTTATTTTTAAGAGAAGAAGGGGGAAGGTGCACCTCACCTATGGTTTCTGCCTTATATTAATTTTTTTTTTTTCTACACTGGCCTAGAAAGAGTATTTCCAACTAATTTGTGTTAAAGCTTGTGCTTGTAGATATAAAGTGTTCATTCTTCATGCTGCATATCTGGTCAGTGCCTGCACATGAGCATCCATGTCCCAAAGGGAGTTTATACCCACCCGCCTGGGAACTCTGCTCATATAACCAACCATGAATGTCATTCTCTTACTGCTCCCTGTAAAAGCACCAGTCTGAGCATCTTCTGTTGATGTGCAAAGGAGGGGCTGGTTTTCAAGGCAATAATGCAAGAATTGAATGGGTCCTGGGCAAAATTGACAGGTCAAAGGGGATGTGGAGGTGCTTGCAGGTGTGAGAAGGGGATTGACTGTGAGGAACACAAATGCTTCCTAGTCCAGGCCATCCTTACCAAGAAAAGGTTAATTTGCAGCGCTGTTGCCTTCAGCCCTCTCCCCCCACCCTCCATGGAATCCTTTAATCACGTTGGTGCGGTGAAATTTCAGCCCTGAAATGGTGCCTTTGTGCAATCATTTTGGCGTCTGCCATGGAGCGCGGGGTCGTTTTCTTGTCCTTTTTTTTGATTTTTTTTTTTAAATGGCTTCTTTGTTCCCTACCCGCCTCCCCTCCCCAGCCTTGCATCTGTATCAGATACGATTAAAGGGATAGGGAAGGATGCCGGGCCAGCTCCTGCTAGGCTGCAAGACGAGTGATTAACCCCTCTGTTACCAGTGGCATTCTCAGTCCTGTCTTAGTTGTGAGGATCCTCCTACATGAGAGGAAGCATTTCTTTCCACTGGAGAATGGTCAAGGCAGAGCCTACTTACTTTCTTAATTTGCTTTATGAGGAGCTGGATAAGGGTACTTAGGTGTAGTTACGAACTTTCTTTTCAACTTTTCTGTTCATCCATGCCATGTCACTTCTCTCTCACATCCCTGTGATCAGCTCTCATACCCCTAACTCCACCATGGCTTCCCTTCTCCCCCACACACACTCCTGACCTGATCAGCAGTGCAGTAGTTCCTTCCTGGGCTCTTCCTAAAGCCTGTAATTTGGGGTAGAGATTTCTCCTCTCCATAAATGGTCAGTTCTATTTTGCATAGAACTCTTTAGCTGGCATCCCTGTTATTAGATCCATTAAGCCATTCTGCTATGGATGCTCTTGACCCTGTACAGAACTTCATCCAAATAGTGCTGTGCTTTTTAAAAAGTTTTGAATGTGTTCTACAGTTCCCAGATGTTCTGCTCACTCTACTCGCCCATAGCGTTTAGTGAACACAAACTCACTGTATTTGCTCACATGCATCAGCATTGAAACCCTTTGGAAGCAACCTGTAATTGTTATGGAGTCTCTGTTAATTGGGCTCCTACCTTCCTGCTGTTAGCCTCAAGAGATGTTCTGAAGCACAGTGATACCTGCTACACATTTTCTTTCCGGAAACTTCAGATACCCTCTCAGATCTGACTATACCCAGAATGTCTTCAACAAGTAAGAAGGTGTATACATCTAATCTGGAATATACTCTCTGTGTGTGAGTGTTTGTATTTAGGTTTTTGCTTGTGGAAGGCAAGAGGCTGGGGGGTTGAGTTTCTACAGAGAAACTAAAGGTTGCTTCCAAAATACAAAAGTTTGTGTATGTGTGGAAGTTTTTTTTTGAAGGTATGTTACCTGATACCTGGTGATGAGGAAGATGAGAAATCCCACGCTTCTATCCTAGGTAGCATTAACAATTACACTAAGAAATTTTTGGGTGAAACACATGCAAAATAGTGCTCCTTATTGCGTGTGCTGAATTTCAGCTGAAGAACAGAAATCAGTGTTAGTGCACTTCTTATGGAATCAATGATTGGAGCTGGGGTGTGAGCAGAAGATGAGCTTCACCTCCATGAAAGAGTCTGGTCAGCCAGTCAGAGTCCTGCCTGTGTCCTTTTCCTGAGAGGCAGAGGAAAGCTGTGCACAGGATCCTTATGGTGGTGATGTGACCCATCATACATTTACTGGGGGAAAAAACAGAGACTTGCAGAGAAGATGTCAAAAAAAACCCAGACATGTGAAAATGAAACTTTTAAGTTTATTATTCCATATGTTTAATGCAGAGTTAATGGTGCTAAGACAGCATAGAGACTGAGGAAAGGGAGGTGAGGGAGGAAGGTGCTACTTGCATAAATAAGGGGACAGGGCTGGAAGAGGTTACATGCGTACAAGGAGCAAACATTCTATGTGATCTTTTCAGACACCACAAGGATAAGTCATCTGTAGCTAAGGGAGGCAGGAGAGGCATCTGACAGTCATATCAGCAGAGGGATACAGCAGCGCCCATCACAGTCCACGTTTGGTTAGAGTCTCTTTCTAGACTGGAATATGCACTGGACGGTCCCACAAATGTCTTTGTGATCAATTGGCAGGAGTCATCTTTTCCTGCAGCGAGTTTTGTGCCAGTTCACTCCCTGGCATGACAAACCACCCCAGTCCTGAAGGTGACAAAGGAGAAGCAAGCAGACTGTCCTCAGGTGTTGGACTGAAAAAGGAGATTAGTCTGACTGGGAGAGCTGGTCGCTTTGAGTTTGAAACCCAAAGGGGAAAATAGATTCCTCTGCACCTAAATAGGCTTCTTTTCTTTACACCCATCCAAGACTGGGTCTGTATCTACCTTGCTTAAAGCCACAGGAGTATCTTTCCATCCTCAGTGTAGATGGGAGGGAGGTGTTGACTGATTGGGAGACACGATGAACAAATGAGTGGGGACACAGACCCCATCAGCCTGGGTTTGGAGTGGGGGTTCAAAGAGTACTGGAATCACCTCAGGGTGTTGACAAGTGCATAGTAGCTTTCTTGGTGCCTCTTCATTTCAGGAAGGCACAGTCAAACATGGAAGAGCAAGGACCAAGTTTGCTTAGAGGTTGTTTGGGATTCTGAAGAGATTAGAAAAGACTGAGAGGCCAGAAGTGCCCGACATAAATGAATGATACAGAGTAATTCTAAGAAAAGAGGATTCACCCACAACACCGTAGTGATTCACTGGTCCTTCCCCACCTCTCGTCCACCTCCATTCATGAACACACATGTACACACAGGCTGTAATATGAGTTACACTAAGACTGACAACACTGTTCCCAGGTCCCGTACACTGTTCAGGCAAGGCTTAAAATCCCCATGCTGGAGAAAGTGTAAGATTAAACAGAGACAGGATGGAGAGAGGAGGTGGGGAGAAAAGCTCGGGTGCAGCTGTGGAAATCAGCAGGGAAGCAGGTGTAGGTTGGTCTTCCAAGTGGTTCAAGATTCATGCACGTGTGAACCTTAGGCAGGACTGCTGCACGATGCTGACTGCAAGGAAGCCGTCCATGCCATCCTCCCTACTGCTCCTCTTACACATCCACCAAGGCTGAGCAACCACCCTTCACCTGCAGTAGGTGACAAAGTGTTTGCCATTGTAGCCTGTTGGAAACACTTGCTAACTCCCTGGAGCAATCTGGGGAGGGGAAGGAAAGGACAGTCTTTCTCATTGTACAGTCCAGGGTGCACACAAAACCCACCACAGACCAGTCACTCCATGTCTAGAATCCTCCTCATCTAGAAGGCCAATAAGGTACAGCAAACCAGTCGTGTGGCCTGCATGAAAGTGGTAAAGGGCGAAAGGACGATAAACCTTCCTCAAGGCGGGTGTGCCAATGATAGCTGGGGTCAAGAAAGGCACTTCAGTATACTCAGTGCATTCTGGTGACTGGATGGGCACTGAGTGACCTTGGAGTTCAGAGGCTTTTCTGCCTGTGCTGATTCTTCGGAGCCTTTCCATTGCTGCTTCAGTCACCGTTCCCCATTCCCTATGGTCTGGAGAGAGTCGTGTACACGGGCTGTTCCCAATGTGTGGGGCTATGGGACTGTGGCACAGAGGGTGCAGGGTCAGAGATGGCAGTGTAAAGGGGACGTTGAGAAGGTCCCATATAGGAGAAGGCAGAGTAAAGGCCAGAGGCTTGGGTGGAATGGCTGTAGTAGGGTCCCGAGGGCTGGTGGTCCGGGTAGTCAAACTGTGGCCTGGAGATGGAGGGAAAGGCCGAACCGTAGTGGGGCAGACTCAGGGATGTGTAAGCTATCTGGGAGGTGGAGGGCTGGTCAGTGTAATGACCTCCAGGGGTGGACCCCTCCGTTTTCACCTGGGCCTTGGAATCCACCACTGACGAGGTGGCAGTGGACAAGGAGACTCCATGCTGCTTGGAGATCCAGGCAGAATGTCCACTGGCTGCAGCCAGGGCGCTCCCAAGGCCGTAGCCAGCAGCTGCCGCTGCCGCATAGCCCCCGACATGGCCTGGGTGGCCGGCGTGTCCGTTGGGCGGCAGGTATTGGTCGAATTCATTGACATCAAAGGTCTCCATGTTGGACATCACTTCATGGCTGATCTCCCCAATGTCTACATTGCCAAAGTCAATGTGTGGCTTTCCCCCTTCCCCAAGGGAACGCCCTTCCCGTTTGGAATCGGCTTTGCCTGCCTGCAGCTCGGTCTTAGGAGTGGTAGGCGGTGTGGGGGGCCCGTGGCTCTGACCTGCAATGTGAAGAACATTTTGAGGAGGAAAGAGAGAGAAGAGGTGAGTTACTGCTTTATGCCTGACTCTACACATAACTCTGTTCTTCCCAGTATGCCAACAGCTGTCTGGTTTGAGACTTCAGTGGAGGGAGAAAGAAATAGCCTAAACCAAACCTTTTACGTCATCTTGTGGAAAAAAGGGAGGGTGCAACGAGACCAGAAGAATGCAAGTGCCTACAAAACTCAGGCACGTCCCAGTACTGCTGTCACCAGCAGAGCTTGGGTCAAGCTCTGTGCAAGGTATGAGCCCCCTTGCTTAAGGCTTTCACCATGATGACTTGTCTTTTTTGAGCCTCTGAGTTGACTGTAGCTAAGAGATCAGTAGATTCACAGAAATCTGGGACTCACCTGAGGAGTGTTCTGGATGACCGTCAGACATGGGCGACCCTTCACCAGGATGCCTGTGATCCAGGTGGGCGTTCTTGTAGTGGGCCTGGATGGCAGCAGCCCCACCAGCGTCCCCCTCCACCTGGCCTTCACCCTCACCCTGTGTGGCCTTGCCGTTTTTCCGCCGACGGGGCTGGTACTTGTAATCCGGATGGTCCTTCTTGTGCTGCATCCTCAGCCGCTCTGCCTCTTCGATAAAGGGCCGCTTGTCGCTTTCGTTCAACAGCCTGCAGAGACCAAGGTGGTAAAGAGGAGAAGAGGGGAAGGAGTGGGGCAGATACGTCAGAAAAAAAACACCTATACACAGCATTATGGGACACAGCGTGTAAATCCAAATGCCAGGGTGTTGCCCCATTGAGGGTACTTCCCAGAACAAGAGGAAAAGCTTGGAGTGTTTCAGTGGAGACAGTAATGTTTTCCTCCTACTCATTATTATTCATTAGACCCTGACACTGGTTGGTGCCAGTGTTGGGTCCCCCTTCCCCACCTGTGTGATGCTTCTCACCTCAGTAAGTTCAACACCCTCTCTTATATTGCCAAAGGGCAAAGTGCAGCCTTTCATAGCTGTGTAAAATAAGGTTGGACGAGCTGCTTTCAAAAACCTTGTGCAAATTAAGGGCAGTTGGGATCATCCTTTGGACAAAGGCAGGGTGGCACACCATCACTACCTGTAGTGTTGCCTTCCCCATGACTCTTGCTCTTCCCCAGACTCTGTTTGTTCCAGGTTAACCTCCTACTCTTCCATAGGCTCTACTCCGAGTTTGAGACTCTACTGAGCAAAAATGGCAGCAATTGGTGTTGGCTCCACAGTATCTATGTTGTTGTCTGGAGCTTGCTAGGCCTTTAATCATATTGCAATATCCTAGAAGGGACTCCAAGAAATTTTGGAAGGGGCAGAAACAGTGTATTCTGCTATTGCTGTAGCTCCTGCTCACCTCAGATATGGATAATGCAAAAGGCTGAAGCACAAAGGGCCAACCTTTCTTGAACTCGGCCAAGCAGTTGTGAAAAATTTAGCTGCTATGTTGCTAGCCTTGTAGAAATAGATGAGCTTTGATCTCTGGATGAAAGGCACTGCAGAAATGTAAGCTCCTTCTCTGTATTCCTGCCAGATCATGAGCTGCTCTAGTTTAAGATAGGCTCTCCAAGGAAATGGTGAAGTGCACAGGAAGGATGGCTCAGAGCACTTGAAGATGAGATCAAACTCATAGCTCAAGGCTTCAGCAGCGTTTCAGCCAGAAGCACTTCAATTTCATTTTATGGTTTTCCTCCTCAAATATTCTTGTGACTTAAGGTCATTCTACGTCCAGCCAAAAACCAGTGCTCTCAGAAGTGACCAGTCTTCCCATGACTGGGAATTCTCCACAGCTGTTAAGGAATAGCAGGGCTCACAAATAGCAAAAACAATTTCATTTATGTTATGTCCCCAGCAAAATAACTACATGGGATGGGACTTTGGCAGCACCTTGGCACCCCTGTAGCCCTTGCACTAAAATGTGACCAATTCTTTTAAGCTGTAGGCTCTGAGGAAGATATAGAGGCCTGAACTGGCCCAAAAAGCTGAAGATGAAGAGGAGGCATGGCTTGAGGAAAACACGGGTAAATCTGGTGGGCGATCAAAGAGGGGACCAGCAAGTAATGGGTTGGTTCCTAAGCGTCCTCTTTCCTCCTGCTCCTTGTGCATCCCCTCATCTGGCAGCCAGAAGGTGTGTGGCACGGGCTGGAGCCCATCATGGTGCTGACCTGGGTTCACTCCAGGCGGCCTAAGCAGGTCGCGGCCACACACCACATTCCTCCACTGCCTTAATCCCGGAGATTAAAGCAATTGAGCCACCATGAATCCAACACCAGCTTTCCTGTCTCCCTCCTGCCACCGTATACCACACTCACACGTCCTGGAGGGCTCTAATCCCTCAGCCTGTGCTGCTCCAGACGGCCCTCCAAGGGCCAACCCTTGTAGGCATCGTGGACTGGGAGTGACCTTGCCTTGGCAAAACTTCGATCCTTGCAGAACTCGGGATATGGAGAATAGAGGCAAAACCTGCAAAGCTCAACCTTTGAAATCCATCTTGTGTATGATGTGAACCAGAGCTGCTGGAGGCTATGCAGGAGTCAGATCCCTGCCCTGTGAGCTATGTTCAAGTGCCTCATCTCCTCTCCCCTTGACAGCAGCCCGCGGGCAGTGCCACCAGCAGGACAGAGGTAAGTCCACTCCCTGCATCTTTGCCTTCTGGTCTCTAAGGCTGCCTGCTCCCTCCTCCCTCCTGTCGGGATCAGAACTCAAATCGGCTTTAGCAAAGTGAAACTGGTGCGAGCAGGCAAAGGCCAGGAGATTTGGGGGGATTTGGATTTCACTTGCTTCCTGCCCTCCCCCTCCTGCCCTCATGGTCCCCAGGCCATAATACAAAGGAATCTCGCACGGGCAGAGAGGTTATGGATCACAGAGCAAAGCCCTTCATGGGGCTTATCTGAGCCCGACACTAAATGCTCACCCCCGAGCTGAGGGGAGAGGGGCAAGCATCCAGCGCCTCACTCTGGGAAGAGAAAGAAGGGCTAAAATCTTTCTGCCCACCTCTTGCAGCCTCCCCTTCTGCTGCCTGGCATTGCGCCGCTCTGCGTGCCAGGCACCTTGGCTCAGCCAGAGGCCCGACCCTGTGCTGGGACTCAGCTGGCAATGAGTCAGTGCGGTGATGGGGTTGGGCACTGGGGCTGATGCAAGGCAAGGGCTGGCTGGGAGCAGAAAGCAGCCAGGCAGGCTCTCTCCTACGTGTCCACGGCCCTAGATTTTGTGCACGTGAACCAACTCCCTGGGTGCTGCTACCCTCATGCAAAGATACCCTCGTTGGGGACCCTTACTCCTCCCTATTAAGCCTTCCTCCCCTTCTTCCCTTGTCTCTCTTGTTTTCCACCCTAGAGGTGGTGCTGGCTGGCATTTTGGCTAATAGTCATGCTGACACTTTCAGCAGCCAGCCTCCATTTGAGATCTGCTCCCTGTCCCACACTGGGGAAGGAAAGCATCCTAGGAGAGATTTCCTGACTATGAAGCACAGAAACATTTCCTTCAGTTTTAGTACCTCCCATTTGGTGTCTGCACCCATGATACACCATAAGCAGGTACAGACTTGGGAAGGTGAATGCCTCCTAGCACCACATTTGGGGTCAGGCGCATAGTGTGGCCATCAGGGCATATCCTTTCCAATGAGGACTGGGGCCTATAGGGCACTGAGCTGGAGAATACTCTGGGCTTAAAAAAAAGCCCAGACCATTGCATCCCGTTTTGCAGAGGGGTACATGGGATGGCACTGGGGTTACTGCTCCATCTGCTAGCTGCCTCTCAAGATTTCCCAGCCCCTCTCAGTGATGATTGCTGGGAACATGCTCAGTTTAACAGTGGTCTGCAGGCAGTCTCTGTGCTCAGCTGCATTTGCCTTTCTGCCTTACATGCCCTTTATCTGTATAAGGTCAGAGCAGCCCCCATGGAAATAGTAGTAATCCACATTTTCCAGAGTTACAAGCCATGGCTGTAGGGTTTGAGTGGCCACCATGTAGGGGTGAGCCAGGGCCCTTTGTAGGGCCCTGTCAGAAGTTTTGACCCTTGTCAAAAGTTTGAGACCAAGCCATCCAGAAAAAATTGTGGCTGCTTGCAGTTGTAATGATGTGTAGGAGCTATACATGTGGGACAGGTAGATAATGGCAGTGGGAACAGCGTAGATAATGGCAGCGGGAACCTCAGTGGAAGAAGACCCAACCATACCATGGCTGGAAGGCAAGTCTCCGGGCTACTACCCTTATAGCCTTTGGGCTACCTTCCCTGGAGTTTTGTGGCTTTTCAGTCTCACAGAAAGACACACACATGAGGTCCTACCGAGGCCAGACACTGCCTGTACCCACAACCCAGCTTACTCTGCTCTGGTACAGCTTAGAGAACCTCAGCCTGCACTAAGGACATTCAGAGGGGAGACATTCAGCAAAGCACCCAGGTGGCAAACTCAGCAGCACACAAGAACACCAGGCCTGACCCCACAAACTTCTCCTGGCTGTACAGTGCCCTAAGAAACACTGGGACCTTGACCATTGTCCAGCGGCAGTGTCCTACTGTTCTGAGTTCCATGTGGCCAGCAGCGGGAGCCATGCCCTTGGAGCAGGGAGGCAGTTGGGTGCACGGACATTTGGTGGCTATGTCTCCCTGCTCTCTGAATGCAATACCTGTGGAGTAGCGCTGCTCTGCTATATTTTCAAGGAAAATGCAGTGTCTGGAAGGAGACCATTTCTCTAAAATCTGGCAATATTTGGCAGTAGAGGAATGATACCTTGAAATCATCATTTTTGGAACAAAAAAGCTGGATTCTATACACACAAACACACACACACGCACACACACACACACACACACATTCTCACTCCTTCCAGCACAGCTTCACAGTCCAGAGGCTGGCAGCAGAGCCCCAGGTGAGAGCGAGTGCCATGATAAAGGGAAGGGAAGGCAGAGGGGGTCAAAGTGGGAAATTGCATCAGATTAGACATCTGAAATCAACAGCCTGCCTTTGACTTCCCAAAGAAATCTCTTTTCTGGGGTTACAGTAGGCAATGAGGAGTCACAGTAAATGGGCTAACATAGCAGAGGCACAATCTAATGCCCAAGGGGTTGGACCCTTGCAAGCAAGAAGGTTTGAAGCCAAAATTAAAAGACCTCACCATCAGCTGCTATACAGAGTGTGTTTTGCTTCTGCTTGGAAGAATGTCTCCTGGCTCACCCAAGACTGAGGGCTTCCTCTATGAAATGCCGTCAGGGCGGGAGAGAGAATGAGCCTTGGTTTGCTTTGGTTGGTGCAGGGCAGTGGACTGTGCTGGGTACTTGTGTCAGTAAGTGTTCGTAACAGTTTGGTGGGGTTATAGGCAGAGACTGTCAGTTGGGATGGAAGTGGCACGGCCAGCCACACACATTTGGCTTGGGCACGACAGCTCTCTGCACACTCACAGGCCAGCTGCAATCAGGGCAGCCCATCAGTCTTCTGGAGGAAGCAGCAGAGGGTACGTCAAGGACCCAGGATCCGCACGAAGACAAAATGAAAACGGGCACACAAATGAATGGGGCCAGAAGGACAAGTGTGTGTGTGCTGGCAAGAAGGGAGGGCATTTCTCTGGGTGCAAAGGGAGATTCAGCTCTTTTGCAAAGGGAAATGCAGCTCATTTGAGTCAGCATATTCCAAGAGAGCCTGCTAAATCTGGGACTGTTGTACGTCTCTTCCTTTCTGCTAAGCCTCATACCCCACTTTCTAGCCAGGTCTCTCCTTGCCCGTCTTGCTGAACCTGCATGACCTGCAAAAACTGGGACCATTCTGGGAAGGTTGGATGTGGGGCTCTGACTGCCTGTCTCTCTTCCCCTGATCTTCATCCTCAGCTGCAACTTGGTTTCCCTCTTGCTTTGTGGCACTGCTCAGAACAGAAACCCTGCTGGTGCTGGGACCTGAGTTCAAACAGTCTTGAGGCAGACACCAGTGACTTAGGGCTTAAGTCTTAAGCTCAGCCCATTTCCTGCTATGCACAACTTGGCCCAGCAGGGAGGGTAAGCCAAGAAAACAAGATCTCCAGGCAGTCAGGCAGGGGAGGACCAGAATTGTCCTGGCTGGGAACAACAGGGAAACTTAGTGGGAAACACATGAAAAGGGCTGCCACCTAGGATAGAGGAGAGGTCTGCTGAGGAATCCTTCACTACATTCAACCCACTATTCTTGCTCCAGTCAACGTCTATGCTCCCCAAAGAGAAGGAAAGTTCCCCATAGAGAGGGAAAGTCCCCTCAAGTGAAATGCATTCCATGCTACTAAGTCTCCATCCTTCCACATGACCGCACAGTCCTCCACAGGACACCTCCAGACCTCAGCCCTCACACATCCCACTCCGCCGCTCGCTCTTACCTCCAAAGCTTCCCCAAGGTCTTACTGAGCTCGGCGTTGTGGAGGTGAGGGTACTGGTCAGCCAACTTCCTCCGGGCAGCCTGTGCCCAGACCATGAAGGCATTCATGGGCCGCTTGACGTGGGGTTTGCTCTTGTTACTTCCATTGACCCGGACAGGCATGGGCACCAGGGTCCAGTCATAGCCGCTCAGCACCTGGCTGACTGCCTCACGGATGCACACCGGGAACTTGTCATCATCTGCCTCTGTGTCTTGCTGTTCCTTCTTGACCTTCCCCATCTCCCCGTTCCCAGAACCAGTGAGATGTGGGGAGTTTTCTGATGCCATGGAGGGTCCCGGCGACAGACAGTGGTGGTCTTCAGAGCCCACCGGGCTCATCTCCACCTCTGAAAGGTCTTGGTCATCAGCCATTGTTGCTCTCAAGCCTTGTCTCTTCCTTCTCACTGTCCTTCTTCTCACTGGGGAGGGGAGGAAGGAAGAAAAAAAACAAAGGAAAGAAAGGAAAGAGCGGGGAAAAGAGAAAAGAAGAAGCAACCACCAAAGCTGAAAGCGACTCCAAGGTCTCTGAAGAGCTGACCACGAGTCAGGGGCTGCTCACTAAAAGCGCAAGCAAAGCAATTGCCATGCACACCACAAAACCCGTGATCGATGGGGGTGGGGATGGGTCGGGGCCCCTGATTAATTGGGATGTTGCTCCCTATCTCTGCAATTGTGTGGAATTGACATGTGCAGAAGGGCCTACAGCAAAAGGGATAAGGAAGGTTGGGGACCTGAAAGGAGAGAGACACGGACCATCCTGCCTGGGCACAGCACCCCACAGGGGAGTGGGATATGGGGGACAGCCACAAAACTTGTGTGGGGAAGTGCTCCTTTCTTTCAAAGATGTACAGTGAAATTCCCAGGCGGAGGCATGAGAGGGGAAGTGCTGGTACAGTATTGATAAGTCAGAAGGGACCCATATCCCAGCTGCCAGGGAATCTGAGCGGGTGGCACCACCGTGAAGGGAATCAGCCCAGGCCCTGGGTCCCCACTCGGAGACCCTGATCCCAATTGTAGGAAAGTGCTTCTGTGGGAACACCTCATCCCTCACCCTCCTCTTGCAGCTGATAAACCAAAGGCTTAAAATACATCTACACTTCATCCACACACACACTCCTGTCTATGTGTATATACGCATATACATACTCACATCATGCATATATCTATAAATATACAGATACAAACAAAACCAAATTTAACTTTGAGACAAGCCAAAGCTTTGGGTTGCCTGCCCCACACACTCCGCCTCTCTCCTTCTGTCTGTAGTCACCTCTAAAAGTCCCTGCTGCCATGCAGCAATTTCCCCCTTGGAGAAAGAAACGTCTAAAAATAAAGGCCTTGCTATCCTCCCCATTCAGGAATTAAAAAAAAAAAATAGAGAAGAAGAAAGAAATAAAAAAGAAAAAATAAAGAAGCGATAGAAAAGCATGCCCCTGACTTAACTGAAGAAAAAAGCCAGTCTAGAGCAAGGGCGGCTATCCCTCTAGTTTCAGAGGGCAACACAGACTTTCGTTGGGGAAAATGAAAAAAGTAAGAGAAAGTAGGGGGGGGAAAGTGCGAACAAACGTGTGTGCGTGTGCAAGCGAGCTCAGGTAGGAAAACTTACATTGCTGGCCGATGTGCCGGGCAAATCCTGCAAGGGCTGTGATTTGTATCCCAATAGTCCCCCTGTTCTCCCTCCCAGCCCCAGCGGCGTCGGGGCATGCAGCACAGGGAGGCTCTCAAGCGAGTGCCATTCCTGGAGGGAGGCTTGGTTTTTACTAATACCCCGGCTGGATGTCTCTAGCTGGCTTTGCTGCTTAGCACCGGGGGAGGGAAGGGCGGAAGGTGGAGCCAAGCACTCCTCAGAGCCAGAATACGGTCAGTCAGGGGCAGCAGGGAGGGGACGCAAGCAGCCCCCCACCCCACCTCAGTCACCAGCACATTCCCTGCTTTCGTGGTGCCAGCCTCTTCACTTGAACTGCTGGCACTGGGCTGCTTTTGGTGGCATAACCACCCCAGAGATGGTGCTGGAAGATTCACTCCTGAGAAGCTGGGGTGGTGGGATGCTGGAAGGGATCTAGGTGGTTTGGGGAGGTGGGTGTGCATCCCCAGGACAGGAGTCCCACGCTTTTTCCCTGATAGCATGGTTACTCCTGAGGGATCTAGTGCTCCCCATGTGCTAAATGAGTCCCCAGTCCTTGTCACAGAGTCTCATGAGGACCCTGCTGTGCTGCAACAAGTTGGCCCAGGACCCTTTGGTCAAGGCACTGCTAAAAGGGCATCATTCAGACCTGCATCTGTAGGGTAGGGAAGGGGATGCAGGAGATCAGGCGTGTCCTGAGGGTGGAGGACATCAAGTCCAGGGAAAATACCATGCTGCTGGACAGTGGATACCAATTTGAACCTTCTTAAGACTTTTGCAATCTAGGGATGGGCTCATCACAACATGTTCATCTCTGTGGCATCTTGCCAAGACAAGCAGGCTCTGCTTCCTCCAGCATGCTGAACTGCTTCTGAAGGCAAATGTGGGGTCTTTCACAAAGAAAGGAAGGTCTCCTGATGAGAAGGACTCTCTCACACTCACTCACCCTCATTCTTGCTGCTAGTGCACTGGGACATGAAGAGGATCTTAGCACTCAATGTACTAGAATGTTCTCCATCACATCTTCCATTCTCTAGTCTGCTTTCCTTCCCAGGTGCTTCTGGTAGTTGATTTCATCACTTTTCTTTGTTACCAGGGCTAGTATAGACCAACACCAACCCTTCAACCATGAGAAGTCACCCATGAAAATTCTGTTGATCTTTGCAGGCCCTCCTGAGTTATCGATGAGAGGAACCTAGCTCTGGCCTCAGATCCTTGCTGGAGACCCAACCTGAAGACACTTCAGTGCTAAGTCATAAAATATAACAAGATCAAAGGATGTGATCCAGGGAACCAGCTTGAAGGGATTTCAAGAACATTTTCAACTCCTACAGCAGATACTCACTCTAGAAACTTTGTGATGACAAGAAAACCCAGTAGAGAACCTAGCAAAACATCGAGACCCCGCTTCCTCAGCCAAATCAGCAACTGGTCAACCTCAAGTCTTGCAGTATGGGATGAGTTCTATCACCAAGAGAGACCCCAGTTGTAGTTGTCACAAGAAGAGGTCTTGCAGCACAGACAGGAGCAATTTGGCAGATCACCCTCTCTCTGGTGGATAGATAATCAACTAGTGGGGCAAGGTCAGTTCGTACACAGTTGTCCATGGCCCACTGGATGCAGAGTCAGTGATACTGCAGAGCTCATGGCATCTTCCCCCATCCAGTCTGCAGGGGCCCTGCATAGGAGGTGTGGGAGAAGTGGAGTGGGACTTGGTCTCCTGCCCCTCAGGAAGGTAGCCACTGCTGAGAAACGCTGCCCTGCTTGTTCCCCTGCCTGCAGCCAATCTCCAACCAGGGCTGGGGAGGAACAATGACACAGAAAATGGCCAGAAAACCATGTTTATTTACCCTCCCTTCATATTTATTTGCCACTCCCAACTGGATAAGAAAGGAATCAGACCCAGAAGGGATTTCAGTAACCCCCAGGGCTCTGGACCAGTGTTTGTCCCACTGCTCACCATCCCTGTCAAGGACTGCTGCCACCTGCCAGACAGGACCCAAGTCCCACTCATGCCTTTTCGGAAGAGCCATGGGTACCTCAGCTGCAGAGGGTCAAAGGAGAGTGTACCAGCCACACTGTCTCTGCAGTCTAATGTCCCAGCGTCTGCTCATATTTAAATGACAGGGAAGAGATTTTTTCCTTCATTCTGCCTTTCTCTAGTTCTTAGGGTTTGTCTCCTTTGGTCCAACCCCACTTTCTGAACTCTCTTTCTTTGCAGCCCTTTCCCCCATTTTTCCGGCCCCCTCTCACAGCACTGAGTGTTTGTATATCCTTTTTCAAGTATTTTCTGTTCATATGTCGCCTCTTCTCTTGTGTTACAAAGAGGCATATGCAGGAGAGAGAGTTGTGGAAACTATAACTCTACTGTAGCAGGGAGAGGTATGATCTTTCTCTTCAACTGAGGTGAGAAGACAGGCAGAGGGGAAGGAGAAGAGACCATTCCTGTTTCAGGAATCACTAGGATGGCGTGTCTCTTTCTCCTCCTCCTGGGAGTCAGTCCTGGAGGTCCTTTTGGAGGATCCTCCAAAAGCTACTGCTGGCCACAGAAGCTGACATTGCAGAAGTAGTCTTTCTAAATGCAAGTTTTGCCAATAACTGATCTCTGGGAGAATGCTCAGATAGCAGATTTCCATCCCTTCTTTTCAGCCTATATTTCTATGGATGAGGAGTTACAGGCCCATAAGAAGGGACAGTCCTTTGTGAAAGAAGGGATTCACAAGCCAGAAACCTTGGTAAGCCACAAATTTCCCTTGACACATCAGTGAATTGCTTTCCTTGGGCCTCAGTCCCCAATATGGAAAGCTGGAAGGATGCCACTTCTCCACCATAAAGCCATGTGAGAAGGAAAGTGGTTAAAAGCAAGTGGGAAATGGAGATGTTCCATCAGGTGCCTCTGTGTCCACATCACTCCCAAAGGTGGTAGGAAAGACACCCTGCTCCATGCTGACTGCTTGGAAAGCAAGGTGCATCACTGCAGCAGCACCTCCTCAGTAGGGTTTCAATGAGGGGACCACATTGATAGGACACCTCCACCACCCAGGTGGGACCAATGAGGTTTCTGGGGAGGGATTTTGCCAGATGACACCTATTCCTCTACTTCTGTAGCAAGAGAGGAGTAAGAGGGGAGAGCCTGTCCACAGTATAGGAGCAGCAGGATCCCCAGCATGAGAGCCAGGGCCAGCTTTTGTCCCCTGCCCAACTCAGGGGCACAGGACTGGTATTGTCCCAGGACTGCCTGGGAAAATGGGAGGGGTTCTCCGTGAAATCTTTCCATACAGTAAAACAACGTCAGAGCTGGGGAGCGAGGAGGGGACGACAGAGACATTCGAAAAAATACACATACACACACCCCCCAGCCAAACAATACCCACAGTGTGCTGAGGGAAAGGGAGACCCATGAATTGGGAGTTTGATAAGGATTTGCTCTCGTGCGCGCCCGCTCTCTCAACGGCCCCTTCAGTTTTCCCAACAACCCCCCTCCTTCCCTTGCTGGCTTTCTTGTTTGGGCCCTAAACAGTGCACCGTCTTTGTTCGGGATACAGGTGAATGACAATCATGTGATTAACACACACTCACACACACACACGCACGCACATAAAAAGCTTTTTAAGAGCGTCCAGCTTGCTCCAGACCCGAAGACGGGAGAGGAAGCTCGGGCTAAGAGGAGCTGAGGCGGCAGCAGTGGCCAGGATGAGAACGGCCACTTGGATGGATGAGCAGGCACCACCTCCTCTTTGCAAAATCCCCTTCCCATGGAGGTGGGCACGTGAGGCAATGAGGGGCAGGTGGGGTGTGGGGGGGCAAGATTTGGCATTTGGGGGTGGGAAGGCATCTTGCCCCTGCTGTCTTCTTGACTGCACCAGGCTGGTGTGGATTTGCACTGCCTGTATCCCCCTCTGATGCTGTGGGAAGGATGGGGAATGACCTTACCAACATCGTGCCAGTGAGGGGAGCCAGGTTTCCCGCATCAAAGCCAAGCCCTTGACCTACCCTGCCTCCCTAGTGAGACTTGCATCTTTGCCGATATGAAGCTTGCTGGTCCTACCTGACATGGCTGGAGGGGAGGGCTTGGTGAGGAAGAGGAGCGGGGAGCCCGCTGCTATAAAGGGGGAATGTCTTCCTACCCATAAGGCAGAAAGAGAAAGGGAGAGGACCAGGCAACCCGGGTGGTCATGGGAGGATTGTAGACAGCAGGGACAGTTGCCCCATGTTGGAAGTCCCACTGTCCCAGTCAGAAATTGTTTATCCGACATCCTCAGTGAGGACTGCGTGTCCCTTTTTGTGTGGAGACGCCACTGGGCCCTATCACACCTCACCACCATGACCATGAAATAGCTGGGAAGCTGGTTACTAGTCCTGGGGGCAAGTGAAGGCTAGTGAGGGGATGGCCAGGTGACCATCTGAACCATCCACAGGGAAAGTCATGAAAGAATTGGAAAAATTAAAAGATTTCAAACCATTACTCTTTTAATTTGATGATTGCAAGAGCAGGGAGGAGCAAAGGGAAAGGTCAGTATAATGCTTGGAAAATCTGTGAGTCTGCAGATGGTCTCACTCGTGAGACATCACGGGACATGACTGATGACAGCCTGGGAGAGATCAGGACCAGGTCGTACCCTTTGCTGGAACACCCAAGCCCAGCCCTGTCTCCATCATTTCCTCATGCCCTTCTCTCCAAATTCCTTTCCCATCTGATGCCATGACCGTTCTCCCAGGTTCCCAGTGTGTGGATTATTTTCAAGGCCTTTCCATGAAATGGAGAAGCAGAGGGTCCCAGAAACCAGTGTTTGTGTCACCCTCCTGGATTCTCCATGATCTCCAAAGAGCCCTTCAATTTGCCTTGTGTCATAGGCATCCTCCCAACAGGGAGCTGGGCACAGAAACTACTGCTGGGTTCTGGTCTTTATCACCCTGCACCGTTTTTGGTGGAAGCTTCCACTATTGATCCTAGACCTTCCCAGATACCTCTGAGCTTCCAATTGTGGGCCTTGGTGAACTGGTTGCTCACAAGGCAGCCTAAGGAGAAAGAAAGTGGTGTGGGTCACTCAGGAAGTGCAACCATACATGTAGACATACCTGGGTTTTGGCAGCACCGCACACCATCTGTGTGGTTACAGGACAGTTATAACTGCAGGGGTTGTGCAGTGGGTTTTGTCATGGGCTATCAAGGGAAGCACAAGGCAGGCAATGCCTGGAGTCATTTACTGCTGGATGAGTTGTTTGACAACGCAGTGTTCTGCACAGGGTAGCAAAAGAAATGTCGCAGTGGCTGACCTCTTTAAGGATTATCATTCCCCATGAGCAACAAGGCCTGGATGATGCTGATTAGTGCATGGTCCTGCACTCCCATCACCCCAGGACTGGATGGGAGCCCTCGAGAAACTCCTTGGAGACTGTCTCTGGGACATGGTTGCAGAGTCCCATCTGGCTTCAGAGCAGGAGAAAACCTGTTCCCTCTCCAAGACATGATGAGGGCTGCCACAGGTGCAGGATACCATACTACTGCTGCCACTAGTGTGTGGCCTTGATGTGGCCAAACAGACTTTGTTGAGCAGCACTTTTTGCTCTAAACCAGTAGAGTAAGGCACCAGCTGTGCCAGAGAGGAGGCGTAGGGAAAACCTCATGGAGAGTAAAGAGGAGAATCATCCCTGAGCATTGCAAATATCCCAGGGAGCTCCCAGCCCGTCATCTTCGCCAATCCAATGTTTCATATGCATGACAAGGACTTGTGAGGGCTAAACAGGACAATTTTCCTGCATTACTGGGGTCTGGGAAGATCAAAAGGAATGGGGCAAGCATGTCTGTCTGCTACCTGTTTTGATAGGTGGCACTGAGCCTACCTGGCTGTTAACCCCCTCGTCTCCTGCCAGAGAGGACAGGTGTACTTCCAAAAGGCTGACCTCAAAAAACATGCACTGAAGGGGTAGAGCTGAGGGAGAAAGACAGATTTTGCCTTTTCTTGGACAGAGTCTGGCATATCTAGTGTTATGTAATGGAGAGAGCTGGACGCTTTCGGTCTGCACAGTAGAGGAGAGATGCCAAGAGCAGAAAGGAAGGGAATTGTACAAGACTGGGCAGAACAACCAGAAAAGCAGAAAAGGGGACCCTCTCAAGAAGACCTGTGGTGGTAGCAACGCTGAGTGATCCCAGTGAGCTCATTCAGCAGTGGTCAAGGTGGCTCCAGAGTGATCTTCATCTATTGCTGGTCCTTTTGATGCAGGGAGGCTCCTGGGGAGCCGGGGGAAGGGTTAAGTCGCGAAGGCTTCAGCCTGCTGCCTTGGCCCCTGTAATTCCTCCAGAGAGTAGGACTGGGAGAACAAGGAGCCCTTTCTGTTCACAGGAATTAATAGCAAAGAGTCATCTGGGGTGTCATTCAAGCCCTGATCAGCTCCCGGAGGAATGTGAGGGAGAGTGAACGAGGGAGCACGGCCTGAGGCCGAGGCACCAGAGCCAGGGCAAGAGCAGTTTGGCTGGTAACCAGAGTTACCAGCCAGTATTTGGGCAGCGGGACTATCTTCCCCTTCACCTCGATCTCCACGTGCCCTCTACCCTGTGCAGGATCTCACCCTGACACTCATACTCAAAGGGATCCCAACAGCTCCTAAGCTTGTCTCTTATTACCCATCGCTTCATCCCCAGGAGGGGTGAGATGTCCAAGCCCATCAACACCACAGCCTCCCCTCTGCTGAGCCTGGGGGGATGTGCCAGGCAACCAGGCGCCAGCACAACCCCACTGCCCTGACACTGCACTTGAACTGCAGGAGGCACCCCCTTTCCAGGGCTCACTCATCACCCCCAGCCTATAATGGCTGTCGGATTTGTCCTCCCAATCAAGTTTGCCCATCGAGAGGGTCTCCAGGGAGCCCTCAATCTCAGGATAGCAGGCTGTAGCTTAAGGAACTACAAAGTTTAGTGCTGAAGCCTTTGCTGCAGCATTGTCTCACCCAAACTGCCTTGATCACTGAAATTTCAGGAGAAAAAGATTAGTCTGACTTGTCACGTGACTGTTTCATGGCATTTCTTCATGGCTACAGAGGAAGGCTTGAAAGTGCTGCACAGTGACACTGCAGCATTGCCTGTAATAACAACCAGCTCCGGTGAGAAAAGAAGAGACTTTGGTCACATCTCTGCTGTCCTGAGAAGGAGACTTTGGAGTGATCCATCCTACACCATGACCCCCTGCCTCTTCTCTACCTGGCCACATCATGGGCAGCTATGTGACAACTTGTGGTAGCACAGACTCGAGGCTCTGAAAATGCAATGTGGTCAGCTCTACCATGTGGGCTAGAGGGCCTTCAGGGCAGCCCTTCAGGTCAGCTCCAGGTGTGAGCACGGACTGCAACTTGAGCTCACCAGCCTGGCAGCAAGTGTAGGTCGGGCAGATGGTCGGGCACCTGCATGAAATGCTAGCAGAGCCATGCTGGAGCGCATGAGTAGATTTTGCTGGCCAAAACGTATCCCACCAAAGCCTCTCCTTCTCTCCCCACACACCAGGTTAGTGTATAATCAGTCTTAAGCACTAGCCCGGCATCTCAGCATCCTCCAAAAGATCCATAGTGCCACTGGCATGGAGTCCTCCGCTCCTGCCCCACTCCCTGTAGCACCACCACCATCACTACCACAATGAGTGTGCCTTGTCGTAGAGGGGTTAATAAATGATGCAAGAAAGAAACCCTTTAATGCATGATGACCTTTGGCCTTTCATAAATCACAGTGTTGGGCTGCAAATACACGGGGGGCACAAGGCGTTGGGGGGAGAGGATGGGAGGGGGTCCATGCAGCTGCGCCACGGAGTTGACATTGTTCCCACCATCACTAAAGTGCAACAAATCCCTCTATTGTGTTCCTGGTTTATCTGGTTCCTCTTGTTTATTAGCAGAGGTTGTTTGGCGCTGGCTCCAGCCCTGGGCGGGTGGAAAGAGTGTTGGCACGCACCAGAGAAGGGGAGGGAGGGAGTGGGGGGGATCGGGACTGGAGGACGAGAGCAGTTCATCAATGGCTGTATTGTCCCATCTTTTTTGTTGCTCCTTTAATGATATGTTCGAAAAAAAGGGGATTAAAAAAAAAAAAGAGGCGGGGGTGGGGGGGAGGCAAGAGAGGGAGAGAAAGACAAACGGCACAGAAGGACGTGGTAAGAATGGCTGGTCTGGGCCCACAGCGGATGCTGTTGCAGCTGGGGAGGATGGGTCGGGACAGAGCCGCGACGGGGCTGCTCTGTGCCTTTATGCTCCTTATTCAGGTCGAGAGTCGTGATCCCCAGTGGCTCAGGCTGGGCCCACTCGTGCCAACTCTATTCATGGCCAGCTGGGACCACGTGTGCATGGCAGAGAGGATGGGGCAGTGGGAGTGAGGAGTTGGGGCCAGTGGGGAATGGGAAGGAAGGCTAATCCTCACGTCCCTCAAGACTGAACCTGTCTTCATACAGTTGGCAGTTGGGAGGCACAGTGTTCTCAAAGCATTGTCCATGTCCTTCATCCTGCTTGGTTATTGTCCCCCAACCTACCCACCCATTATAATAAGTAACAGGGCCACTTCCCAAATTAGCAGAGATTTTCTTGTGCCCAGACCTTGCTTACACTTGCATTTTTTTCCCCAGCATGGACACATGCCCATGAAGACCTGCACTGATTTTCATGGGGATCAGTGGGGCAGTGCTTCCAGGGATTGCTGGAAGGTGATTACACTTTGCTTGCCACTTTGACTAAAGCTAGGTGACAGCACGAGTAAAATCGCCACAGCCACAGGGGCTTTGCTCGTCATTGCCCTGTCTGTTGCTACCCATGAAGCTGAACATACACAAACATCCCTAAGAGGTGCATATCCCACCATAAACAGCCTTATTGAGATCAAAGTGAAATTTATTGATAAAAGAGTGAAATTCTGTCTGGGATGCTCAAGGGCATTTTCTAGTTCGTTTCTGGCCACTGCTGGCTGGTTTTTTGCCCCATCACACCTGCTCCAGTGACTCCACCACCTCAGAGGTGTCACATAGGGGCATGTTGACCTGGATACGCAGGAGCTCTGTGGTGATTTTTTATTTTTTATTTCAAATGGCATGACTCAGAGATTGAAACATTCTGCTGAACTTGAAATAGCAGGTTTTATTTTGTGGTTATTAGGCTCTTGTGTCTGACCTCTCATCTTTCAATCTGGGTCAAGTTTTAAATGCAAAATGCTGGCTTGAAATGAAATGTCAGAAATTCACTTTGAAAATGTCCACTCACAGCATTTTGGCATTTAGAAAAGAATAATTCAGGAAAATTGCCTTGAAATGAAATGGTTTGATATTTTAAAAATTTATCTCCCACACTCGCTTTCCAGTCAAAAGTGCTTGTTGAATTATGTCTGGATTTGCAACTGGTTTCATCTCTCTGAAGTCCCATTTCTTGGTAAATTATTTACTAATAATTGCTTCCCTAGTACCAGTCATTCCCACATTCAGACGATGCCACATCCTTGCCATTCTTGGGAGGTCTCAGGGTCTCCACAAAGTGCTGGAGTGTGGTTGGGTTCTTGATTTCCCTGAGCCCCACCTTGGCGCAGGTGATCTCGGAACTCACAGCAGGCCTGCCATCAGTCTGTGCCACCTACCCCCTGCAGGTCAGGTGTAAAGCCCAGCACTGGCACAGCTGTACCTCTGTGGCCTTAAAAATGAGAGGCTTAAGTTCATTTAATGTGGTTGCAGATGTTTGTGCAGCTGCAGCTCAGGGTGTTTCTAAAGCGACATGTGAGGAGTGGCAGGGATGTGAAGGGCTGAGAGGAGGGAACAGGACAGACTCTCCCTCATCACATGGATATACAGCAATGCATGCTGAGGGACCCCTTTTCACCTGAGTGGAAAATGAAGTGTGTCAAAGCTAAGTAATATTGCTGACTTAATTAAAGCTAACATTTTTCATACTCTCTTCTCCCACGTAAACATAAAATGAGAGAGTGAATTGGCCATAAAGAGATATGCAAGGTAGTGATGATAGATTGTACAGCTGCCAGCAGCTTCCCAACGCCTCATTTAAAAAGTGGTTCAGCTCCCCACCTCCTCTTGTGCCCATCACAACTCTTCAACAGAAGCCTGATGATCTTCTTCCCTACAAGAAATTATCAAACCTGATTCTGGCTTCCCCCAGTCAGATCCTGCTCCATATCCAGCAGGTACTTCCATACCCAGTGTCAGCTAAAGCATCTTCCTCTGAAAAGAAAGAATGAACAGGCAAGATTCAAAGAATGAATAGGCAGTTGTCCAAGCAACAGGACAAGAGGCAATGGGCAGAAACTGATGCACAGGAAGTTCCACCTGAATATGGGGAAGAACTGTGTAGGTCACTGTGTGCTGGAACAGATTGCCAAGACAATCTGTGGAGTCTCCCTCATTAGAGAAGTTCAAGAACCATCTGGATGCAATCCTATGAAACATGCTCTAGTATGACCCTGCTTGAGCAGCAAGGTTGGACCAGCAAGATGACCTCCTGTGGTCTCTTCCAACCTGACCCATTCCATGATTCTGTAAATAATTCCCAGCATCAGTCAGTATCGCTACTTGCTCAGATAAAACATTCAGGTCCACTTGTCCTTCTCTTCCTCTAGTCCAGTGAGAGGGGACTTCATAGGACTTCTACATTAAAAACCCAGAGAGTTACAGGGTTTTCCTTGAAAAAATTTGGTCTCATGATGAGTATAACAGCAAACTGGAAACAGAGTATAGTTTGCCTGTGCCAACTTGAACTGGTGGCAACATCAACCCTTCACCTGTGCTGGACAGTCACAGGAATGTATTAAAGCCAAATCCCCTCTGTGACTCTCATGGCTCTCTTTTTTCCCATGAGCAGTCTAAGCTTTGCCCAACCTAAGACCATCTCTCAATCTCATCAGCCCTCATAGCAGGTGGCACTTGTGGCTTTGAAGGAGAAGTTAATGTCGGCCCAGAGTAGGTCATGACATGTGACAGAAAGGACAGAGCACTGGGATCTGGATTTATAGCAGGCAAGTGCACCCCTGAGTGTCCTCAAAGGCAAAGTCTAGCCTGAGCTGCTCTCCCTGCAGGCAGCATCAGGATCACACTGCAGATGCCCTTAAAAGCATTCAGTGGGCAGTGATGAGGATGAGTCAGGTTGTCTCAAGGCTGTGCCTGCAAAGCACTGCAGTTTGCAGCAGGGAACACCTCTCCTTCCACATGAGCAGGTAATAGAAAAGAAAATTAATTCTCATCACGTACACAAAGAGGATGTCTCATCCCAGAGCACGTGAGAGACACTCCTTGGATGCTGAGGTCTCAGCTGTGTTCATGGTGGACCTGACTGTTTTCAGGGGCATCCCTTGGGGTAGGGACAGGACTGTGGCACTCACTATAAATTTCGCAGTCTGAGCAGTTGCCAAGAATTTTGCCACTAGGTTTTGCTTCCCAAACCCCAGGGAAGTTCAAGGAACCACTTGCCAAAGATAGTCTGGGAGTTTTTAAATGGGTATCAGCATTAAGCTGGAAATTCTTAACAAGCCCAGATCAATTTCCTAATCAAGAGGTACATTTGGGATGTTTTAAATCTAAGTGTCACCTCTTGGGAACAGCACAGGCCCTGTACCTCTGAGACAGTTCAACATTGTGCACTTTGGTCAGGAGCAGGGAAGGAGTCATAGCCTGCCGGGATGTGTGACACGGTGACTAGAGGAGCATGGCACTGCTCGCTGAGCATCCCGGCCCAGATGGCACAGCTGAACCTGGCGGGCAGCAGGACTCCCCGGCACCACCGGCTGCACCAGTGCCCGCTCCCACGCTGTCCACAGCACAGCTGCCTCATGTCCCCTCCCCTCCCCATCCCCCAGAGGACAACGCTGTATCCGTGGTCCCCTGGCTACCAACGTGGCCCCTCTGTCAGGGGTCCCCTGGCTCACTGGTCAGCTCTGTTTGAATGAAGGCATGAGAATTTCTCCCTCGTTCGCACAATCATCTTGCCTTGCCCCCCCCAACACCCCAGCCATCAATATCCTCCTTCCCTGCCTCCCTCCTCCTTCCCGCCGCCTCCCCCTTCTTTCGCTGGAACTTCCCTGCAGCTGCAGAGCTGGCCAGACAATCGGGTGTTTTAGAGAAATACATTTTTGGGCTAATTTGCCATGCATAAGTGTTTCTCTTACCCTTTAAAGGCAGGGAACAAAGAGCACATTCTCTGGGAGCTCTGCCCTGTTGTGAGCAGCCCTGCAGCTGTACAGCACTGTGCTACCCTCCGCTCTCCTGCCCCATTCTGCTAACTGTGCAAAGAGATGGGGCTCTGCTTCTCCCGGGGACCACAACATCTCCTATTCGTCACTACACATTTCTTTCTGCTTTGTATTTTTTTTTAAAGCAAAGCCAGAACAAGTGTGGAGGGAAGGGATTTGGCAGCACTGTCACCTAGACTGAGTTGCCAGATCCTCCAGGTAGAGTCTTTTGTGTTGAAACATTGTTTATTTAGAAACAGTCCTAATTTTCCTTTATTTGGGGCTTAATCCTGTGTCCAAGTGAAGTATTTATTATATTCCCTTGATAAGTAACACTGGGGCAATGTGTTACACACACCATATTAGAATGCATGAAATTTTGTCCTATCAAGAAAACCTAGTCAAAATGTAAGTCCTGTGAGAGGTTTACAGGTTCTATTTTCACACTTCAAACACCGATAGCCATTCCTGTCCACCTCTGGAACTGTTCAAGGTCAGGCTATGTGGGGCTTTGAGCAACCTTGTCTACTGGGGTGGTGTCCCCGTCCATGGCAGGGAGGTTGGGAATAGAGGATTTTTAGGGTCCCTTCCAAACCAAACCATTCTATGATTCTATGATTCCTGTATGGGAAGATTTTCCTTTTTAAGGCTAAGTTGCTGAGTGATGAAAGATTTGGCCTGGTGCATTAGATTGGGAAGAAGACTCAGATGTTCTGGCATGAATCACTCACACGTTATGGGAGAAGGAGGTAGCCTGGAGCAGCTGGACACTGAGGAATTAAAGACTTTTGTCACTTTTTGAGAATCCCATTTCAGCACTTGCTGAATAATCTTTTTCCTATCCATAGAAAGCTGTCCAGCAAACTGCTTCCCAAGTGGAGTGACAGGTTCTGGTGTAAGCAAAACAAGGCTTTTAAACCAGCCACAGTAAATTCACTCACACCATTTTAGCAGCACTGTATCCAGGCAAATTCTTTCCATCAGCCCACTCCCATCTGCTGTAAATATTAACTCAGTCCAAACCAGGCCCATTTTCAGATCCAAATTCAACACAGTCTAAGGCAAACCCAGTCAAATCTAGACTACACAGAACATGCCCATCACTTTGCTCCCTATGGTTTTGTGGGAGAGGAGAGGAGAGGAGAACATGTGGAACATGTGGAACTTGGTGGAACATGTAGCACAGGAAAAGGTTATGGACTGTGGACTAAGATCCTGAGCTTCTAAGTCAGGAAAAGCCAGCTTGGAGGAAATGCTAGCTAGAGAATTGTATGGTATAAGAAGGTGTAATCAACAGCACCACCCAAGTGCTAGGACAGTGGGACAGGTTGAGCCTCACCTAGCACAGTCCAATAAATCCCTCCATTTCTTCCTGACTCCATGAGCTCTTTGCACTCAACAAGGTTGGTAGCCATATGCACCCAGGACCTAGGAGGCTGTGAATGGAGACAAGGCTCAAAGATGTGCATTAACTGACTGTGTAGTAGCACTTGCTCCACACAGAACACCACCTCCTTGTAGCTCAGCTGAGGTCTCAATGCTCTGAGACTCCTACCATGCTATGCTACTGTGAATGAGTTGTAGGAGGTAGCAGTGGAGAACTTCAAGTTTTTTAGTTTTCAAACCTCATTTCAAACTCCAGAACTCTCTCTTCTGACCTTACAGTAACTCCAGTAAGTGCCAATCAGGTATTAAAACCATAGTGCCAAGAAAAAGTCAATTTTTGCCAGACTCACACCTGCAATAATGAAAATCCCATTGAGCAATGAGTTTAATCATATTTAGTATCCCCTCTGGGTAAATGTCCTCCAATCCCTTTAGGAGACTGAATTTGAACATTTCCCTGGCAGGACTGCAGGGGACATTACACAGCACAGGTGGTCTAAGTAGCACAGGTAGGTTGGACTCTAAGACCAAGTGCCAACACAAACATCCCAAAGCCCTGGATGGGGTTAGCAGGAGCAAAATTCAGCTCCAGCCTTTGTGGTTGCCATCTCAGTAAGACAGAGGGAGAGATAGAAAAGAAAGGGAGGGAGAAGGTCAGATGGTGGGGGAGGGCTGGGAGCCTGCAGATTTCTGTTGCCACATGATTTTCCTGGTTGTTTTCAAACCGCTGCTCTAACAGACACACACGAGTCCCATGTGATCGCTTACTTACGAAAGCACAGTCGTAAAGCTGTGTGCATCTCACAACCGCTCAGAGCCCACCTGACTGCGGGCTCCACGGGCACCCACTGCATCCTCCCCATCTGCGCCATCAGGCCAAGGGGGATGAGTGACCCATGATGAGTGGACACTGCTCTTGACCTTGTGAGGCAATGAAGTAGAGAGGAGAACTGCCTTTCCATTTCCAGACTGCTCTTTGCACCCCTTTGCCTGGCACTGTGTTAGGAGGCTCCAGAGGTAGGGTGTTGTCCCTTCTGTACTGTTATAAGTAGAAAAAGCTTTTCTTTCAGATCTGTCTGTCTTGCTTCTTCTTGCTTCTTCTTGCTTCTTAGCTTGTATTCAAACTAACACAGCCTATGCCTATATCCACCATCTTCATATAGGTGCAGATCCTGTTTTCTTGGGTAGAACTTTTTCTGGTACCATCATCACAAAAGTCTCCTTTCATCTGAAGATCCACTCAATAAAAGAGGAAATCTCCTTATAAAGAACAGGGAGGAGGTGAAGGGAGAGAGTTAACTATTAAATAAAGATGGTTGTTTCTTTGGAAATGGAGGATTTGGCTTATCTTCAATTCATTTGTACAGAGAAACCCTAACTCCAGTAAAATTGTTCTTCTCAGCCAAAGGGAGGACTAAGACATGAGCAAGAGAGATGAAATGTGTGAGAACAGATGTTTTGAAGGCCAGCAATAGAAACTGAATTCACAGAGGCCATGATGGGACAAGATTATTCTGCGATAAACCATTTATTTTTTGGGTGGTGTTTTTCTTACTCCACAGTCCTAGCTGCCAGCATCCCTAGGAAAAATGTCAATGGGAAAGAGTAATTGTTTCATATGCTGCAAAAACCTCTACAGTGATCTTTTCCAAAATCAAGGCTTCTATGAAGAAAGGACATCTGACATTTTAAAACTTTGGTAGGGTCAAATCACCCAACATCATCCCTACATCCTTTTCTGAGACAACCAAACCTTGTTTTAAATTGCCCAAGAGCCAAGACCGCTGCCTTGCCACACAGACTACGCCTCCCATGGCCATGCCTCTTTCCCTCATGCTCAGTAAATTGCCCCCATGAAGGGTTAATTCAACCAGGGCCTTTTACTCCAAGTTGTTTTCCAAGTAGCTGAGAGAATAGGTCTCTTGTTACAAACATGGCTTCTGGGCATTTGGTGATGCTTTCCCTTTTCTCTCTCTCATTACTACAAAAGGATCTTTTGTTCTCATCTCTCTGTCTCATTTACTCTCCCCCACCCTGCTCTCGCCTCTTCCTTCCATTGGCTGCCAAGTGACTAAAGAATGGCAAAAAATGGCCATAGCTTGGTCATGGCAAATATTTCTTCCCTTATTATCTGATAGAGACCTTGAGCATCTATGTGAAGGGCCCTCTGCCTTCCCCGGGGCTTTTCTTAGACGTGGGGAAAAATGAGTCAGACACAACATGGCAGGATATAAGTTGAATCAGCCCAACATGCTAATGGAAATGTCTTGTGAATTGAGTCATGGTGTCTGTTTCAGGAAAATTAAATGATAGGGACTGAGAACTGGCAGGAGTCGAGTGGCAGCTTCAGCAGGTCTAGATTTTTATGGGAACTCGGTATTTTTTAAAAAATACATAGGAGGTACAAAAAAGTCACTTTCTTGCCTCCACGTTTACTGATTCAGCTGTTTGTAAGCTGGAGCCACCACTTTTTGTTGGATGGGTTGTAGTGTCCCATGGTTTCTCTGCACTATTGTTGTAAATCTTCTTGTGCATGATCTACCACAGAAAAGTTGTGGCAAATCCCCAGAACATTGTCTTCCCACACCCCATTGAAATTATACCTCAGGCATTCCCATAGGCATCCTTCTAGCTACAGTCTCCTTGCACACGCTGCTCCACTGAGTCACCTCACACGTACACAGATATGCATAAGATCACATGACACCAAAGTCACTGCAACTTCTACAGTGACCTTTCTGCAACAGAAACAATTCCTTAGCCACGTTCCCACCTCCCTGCCTTTTACAGCATTTGGGTATATACTTCACTGATACTGTCTTCTGCAAACAATAAAATTCTTCAGTCTCACTTGAAGCAAATCCTCTTGCCTTTCTGCTCACCTTCTCTACTCACCCTCTTGACTCCTCTGACCACCCTTTGTCCTGAGTTCATTTCAGTCCATATCATGCTTTAGGTGAACACAGCATATGCTGCTTGGGTCCCTCTGCCAAGCTTTCTGCAGTCTTCTCCCATTCAGTGCCTTAACTGTTTTGGAAGGTCCTAGAAACAATAATGAAATTTCAGCCTTAGCAACGTCCCGCACACACAGATACAAAGCTGTGGACGTAAGGCGTTATGCGGAGAATTTTTACTCCTGTAGCGAAGGGGAATGGACTATACAGATAAAAGGGCCATTATATTCCCACATTAGAAGGACTTCTTGTCTGGTGGATTTTAACCAAGCTGGTTAAAACATCATGAAAACGATGCACTGACCAACTCTTTATATTCATATGACTCTGCCCACAATAAAGATTTGTGCTTAGTCAAACATATCTGTTCTGAAACAGCGTGCAGAGCAGCTTTCACTGTAAAGCCTCAAACTCATCTAATGTGTAACAATTAAGGCACATATAATAATCCTTCTTCCTGCCTCCTGGTTTGATAGCATCTGAATGAATCCCAATACAGACACAGAGATCCTTACTACAATCCCAGCTGTGCCCCACCACTCCCACAGTAGCTCTATGTACAGAGTGCTTGCCAGGAGTGTGCAGTCAGCCTTAGTAGATAAACAATGATCATCTCCATCACAAAGGACAACTGAAGGACCCTGAGATGAAGAACTTTACTCTTGTCAAAAAACCAAGTCTCTGGAAGATCCAGAAACTCATTAATTCAAATGTTGTGCATCTAATCCTACAAACATAAACCTCCCCACCAAGCAGTGTCCCTGATGAAGCCATGCATTGCCGGATCCTCTTGGAAACCCCCATTAAGCAACACTGGAACTTTAAGGAAAAGGTTTTCCTTCTCCCTGATTTCAATTCTCCTTCACAGGGTGGGATCCCACACTCCCCAAGTGAACACTACTACAGTCAAAGGCATTACACACTGTCTAGAGAGCCCTGTCAGGGTCATCTTTGCACCCCATGGAGACCGAGAGGTCAGCTGTTGAAGTCTCTTGGAAAAAAAATCTACCACCATCTCTTTCACAGATGAGAAGCCCAAGGATGGATTATGGATTCTTACTTAGATAATTTTGGATGAATCAAGAAAAGAGAGGAGGGATAGCTAGATGGCTAAATAAAGCCAATGAGATCACATGTTCTGCCTTTTTATCTGCTTTTCTCTTTCTGCTTTTGGACAACAAAGCTTCCTTTGATACAGAAGAAGAGGGGGTAGGGAGGGTGGGGAGAGGGGGTGCCAGAGTCACCCCAATGGCCCCTGGTCACTTATCCACGCTACTTAATATGATGTTCCCACTGACAGAGACAGAAAAAAACAATGATCTCATGATTCCAGAAACGATTCACGCAAACAACCCTGGGAGATCAGGGGTGAAGGGGACAGGAAAGAGGGGTAGAGGATGAGTGAGAATTAAGGTGAGAAAGGGAGAAGAAAGGTTAGAAGTAGTAGGGAGAGGGTACATGGGAATCAGGACCTTGGAGGGCAACTGTGAACGGAGGTAGACTCTGGAGGTCACAATCCAAAAGAGAATGTGTAGAGGGATTTTAGAGAAAAGGAGAAGAAAGAGGAGTCATGAGGCCAAGGGTAACAAGACTAGTGGAAGAAGGTTAGGTGTGACATTGTATGGCAGGACTGAGTAGGTAGGTCAGGGTAGAATTGACTGAGTTGTCAAAATGCAGGAAAAGGGAGCCTGGGCTCAGAGGCAATGTGGTGGGATGATGAACAGGGATTGATATGACAGTGAGAAGGAAAGGAGGGGGAAATACCTATGGGGTTAGGAGCAGAAGAGTTAAGACTTGCTGAAACTTGCTACTTCTACGTTCAGCTACACAAAACCAGGTCACCAAATCTGCCAAGAGAATAATCCTTATCTCTCTCCATCCCAGAGCCAGCAGATGCCAGATAGATTTATTACCTGAGGCATTCAGCTGTGTCCAGAGGAGGCAGTGGTGAGGCAGTGTGGCTGAAGACAGGCAGTCAGTCTGGTTTCTGCTTTGGTTGGGCTGATGTCTCTGCAGGAGACCTTCACACCTATAGAGAGGAGTATTACACCTCACCTGCCAGCAGCCATTTCCTTCAGCCTTCTCCCTTTCCTTCCTTCACATCTGTTTGTTCCTCCTTCCCTTCTTCCCTCCCTCCATCCTTCCTCACCACCTTTCCACAGGGAGACAAGAGCTCAGCACAGTCGGCAGGAGACATCCCACTTTCTTCTCCATTCCCCCAGGGGACTGCCACCCCAGCCCCACTTATCCCAAACCACTGAAGCAGCCAGGGCCTTAGAGGAGACTTTTAAGCCCGCAGGGCTCCTGATGGAGCTGGGACAAAGAGTGGGATGAAAGACTGGGGAAACAACTAAAAGAAAAAGTGTCTCCCGCAAAGAGCTGCCATCTCCATGTCTTGCAGCTCTCCCCAACACTGGTCTGTCCCAGGGGCTCATCACATCTCCCCCTTCTCTGTCTGCTCTGTGGCAGCTAATCGGTGACCCACTGACAGTCTCTGTTCATCACTTGTCTCTGCACGCAATGGGGTAATTAAACCCTGACCCTGGGCTCCTTTTATCCATTTCCTCTGCACAGTCACTCCCCAAAATGGCAGAGGGGAGGGCCTGCTGTGGAGGCTCCTGCCCCAGTCTCCAGCTGTAATGAAGATGTAAAGCACAGGAAGGACTTTCTGTGAAAAAGAAAGATGCTGAAGGGGCTGCCAAAGAGGTATTGAGTGGTACAAGGTGCTGAGCTCTGCTGACCTACCTCCATCAGGCAAGGCTTTTGTAAACTTTTAATTCTTTATCATCATGCCCACAGGTTGCCCAGCATCCTTCCCCTGCCCAAGCATACCTACAGAAAACCCACCACTCCTCTGAATGTCCTCAGAGCAGTGCCAGGTGTGGTGCCCAGCTCAGGTCTAGCAAAGCTTTCCAGGAGCCTCAGCATACCCAACCCTGGGCTTGTTCCTCCACAGTACCAATGCAAAGCTTCTGCACTCCCTGGTGTGAACACGTTGCCTCCACTCAGACTAAGCCCAGTGCCTCAGGCCTGACACTTTGCTTTTTCCTCATTAAACACCTGCAGAAGGGTAGAGGGAGTTCTTGGTGACAGGGTGCATCCCATAGAGTACAATGGATGGACACAGGAGCTGGCCAGAACAAGGTGACAACATCACCTCCACAGCAGGACAATGGAGGATGCATCCCGTGACAGGCGGGAGTCACAAAATGCCAGGGAGGAGTTCTTTTTTTTTTTTTTTTTACTTTCTTTCTCTTTCTGCTTTCAGGAATTCCACAAAATTTATTACCCAGATTGATGAACAGCCAGAAATGATGTTGAGCAATGCAGACTCTGCTTCCTTCTCCCTACCCTGAGTAGGGAAGCTGCCTCCCTCCCACGCATGAGCGAGAAGGGCTGGGGCCACCCGGGGAACGGCATGACGGGTAAAGCAGTGCCCCTGAACAATTAAGCACTGTCTCAGGCATTGCACACCCTTGTCCAGGGAACAAAGGAGTCACACACAAGAGACCTGACTGTGAAGCCTCCATCCGCTTTCATCACTGACCCCCAGGGCTATCAGGGCACAAGGTCAGCCCACTTAAACTCCAAACTCAGCCAGAAATAGAGCTGGGAAGTGGGCACGGGTGGCCAACTGCAGGGGTCTCCAACCATTTGAGGGGTTCTTTGACTGAGCCATTTCATTTCATCAAAGACACATTTTTTTCTGGAAGGAAAATGGAGAGCAGTGGGTGTGAAGGGAGTAAGGGGGAGGCAGGGTGTTCACTATGAATTATGACCACTCTCAACAAGAGTCTTTTACATTGCAGAGGTGAGGAGAGGATGGGAGTAATTGGGCATGTTAGACCCATGCATAAAGAGGGCAAGTCTCTGCCTGTTTCCCACCCTTCACTCTGCCAGTGCTCATGAGATGTGGTCCCCCATATGCCCTGTTGCCATTCCGTTGTGGAGCTCAACACCCCAAGGGCTCAACCCAAGGACCGCAAGGTTTGATAGCACCCTGCCAGACCAGCAGTGACCCCGGGCTGTGCAATAGTGTGTGGTCATGCCTCTGGTATGGAAAGGCTGAAAGTTGCCTTATGAATAAAAACCCATCAACCAAGCCAGGGCTCATGCTTTCCATCCACAAGGTCTCAGAAAACCTATTAGGCTTTAAGTTGCTGGTTTTTTCAGGTTGCAAATACTGCCTTTGCAAGTAATGCTTTCATAGAGGTAACAGTTGTACTTTCTGGGGGGTCAGCACTGAGCAGTGTTTAGCAGTGGGTAAGAACAGATGCTCCTGAGATCTATCTCTTTGGCTAGGAGGAGAAATCTGTGGGGTACTGAAACGTGTTTGGTGCATGTGGAAATGCCACAGAGCATTGTCCATTTCACCCGACTTCCCTCCGGGTAAATCTCTGAGAATCCTGAATGCAAGAAATTTCAGAGGAAGGAAAATTAAAATACCCAGAGAAAGCAGTCTCCTATGCCACCTCATTAAGGCCGTCTCCCATCTGCACCACAGAGAGGCCACTGCAGGTGTTTGGAGCACCCAGTAGAAGTGGGGCAGGGACAAGGTAAGTAGGCTATGGAGTGGTGGGCAGGGAATAAAATCCTCACACTTACTCACTGAAAGTTGCCCCCAAAATGGACAACATGGCTCAAGGGACAGCAATCAAGGAGGATGTTAGCTCAGAGTTAGTTGTGTTGACACTGAAAACAGCAGCAGAAAAGCAGCCAGAAACATGAGATTCAGCACAGCTCCAGTACACAGAAATGCATCTGAGTGCCAAGAAGCTAGCCAGTCATGCGACATGTGATCTGCTTGCAGACTCCTTATTACACATGATGAAAGACAAGCAGAAGGGAGTTTTAACTCTCAGAGTCAAACTTTTCATGGATTGTGTATTTGGGGGTTGAAAAACATCTGTACGTGCAAACTGAGCACTCTTGATCCAAGCTGTGTTGGTAAACTGTAAGGAGTGAGCCCAATTTACAGGAAAAAGCTGCATTTCACATTTTTTATGCAATTACTCAGATCTATTCTTGAAAATTAGCAGGTTCCTGGGATTTTTTTTTTTTTACAGCTTGGCTAGCCTTATTTTTTTGGATGTTAGGTAACCATTTTCATCAGTAATTCATTACTTATTCCCTTTGGAGGAGGCAGTCAGCTGGATTTCTAATACTGAGACAGACATGGCTGTAGGGCATATGCGGAGTCATTCTCCATCTCACACAAAGAGAATCCAATCGATCTTGGACACACTGGGGCAGCTGTGCACAAAAGGCAGGGTCAGTCAGCACACACATACAAAGGCCAATGTTCAGGGACATACTGAAGGACATGTACAACGCGCACACATCACTGGAAGAGCACAAAAGTAAGGCACATCAGACCTACAGGTTTTGGCCTTGTCAGTGTCAACAAGTCTGTTTTTTCACCTCAGGCTAGTATTGTGTATTGTCTTTCTTTCTAATGGCAGGAGCTGCCAGCAAAGGAGACATTCACTGCTCATTCTTTTCCCTTGCAGCTCTGGGAGCAGAAGTGGACAGCAGGAGAAATGAGGTTCACAACTTCTTTTAACCAGACTGTTGTCCAGCCATGCACCAGGCCCTGAACAATGCCTTTGGGCATAAGCAAATTATTTACGTTATGAGGGTGTTCTTCTAGATTGGGGGGAAAACTCTTTTTACTCTATTTCTCCTTGCAATAAAATAGGAGAAATATCCCAACTTTGCAAATCCTGAATCCAGGCCCCTTCCTGCAGCAGCAGTTCCAGGAAGTGCCCACACGGGGGTGATGCCCCCTTAGAAATGGAACGCAGCTGGTGGCCAGGGGACCCTGCAAAGTCCACAGGAGACAGCGCAGGGACAGCGCGGGACAGACGGACCCCGCCGCACCGAACAGTCCTGCCGGGGCATGGGGCGGACAGCAGGCTCGAGTTGTGCCTCTGCCGACGATCTGCAGTGTGGCGTTTGCTTAATGAGCTCTCGTCTGTATTAGCTGTCAGCTCTGAGGAGGGTTCTGCAGGGTGACCTCTGCTTGTGTTGCAGGGTCTCTCTCAGGACCACAGCATGGCAGACTCTGACCAATTAAATTTTCACTGTATTTAGGGATGGATATTCCACCACCTCTCTGGGCTGATATAATAGTGTTTACCCAGCCTCACAGTGATTTCCCCCCCCCCCCCTTTATTGTACTGTAATTCTATCTTACAACTTGCAACCCCCGCCTCTTGTGTTTTGCTATGCAAAAGCTCTGGGAAGAGCCTGGCTCTGTCTTCTCTGTATCATCCTCAGCCACAGTCAAGCACTGTTGCACTGCTGAGTCCCAGTGAGCTCCTCATGCGGAGATCAGGGCCTAGCCCATCAATTCTAGAGCTTCACTGATGTAAAACTCCTGTCAGTGGCCAGGGTCAGGATGTCAGTCTCTTCTCTTCACAGAGCTCCCACCTGAAGGACTGCATTTCTCATTCAGCTTCTCTTCATAAATAAATCACTTCTTAGACACAGGACTTCAAAATGATTATTCGCAACATGCTCTTGCCCTTGTACTCCAGCATTGTGGGTGGCTTCAGCTGGTTTTTTGATGTATGCAGAAAAGAGGCTCATGGGGCTGCACACAGCAAACACTAACCACCCTCTCAGACAGCAAGAGAGCTCATCATCATCGGCCAGTCCTTGTTCCTAGTCATGGAGGTGTTTCCAGTTCAAAAAGTTCAGTGTTGGGGGAGGTTGATCTGTGACAGTGAATTGGGTTTGGCAGCCTGGTAATTGCTCAGAAGTCAGCAGTGGCTGGAAGAGATGACACATAATGCAACAAGGCAACCACATGCTTCTGGGAAATCAAAGCATTCTTCCAGTTATGGTGATGTCTTGATGGACGCAGAAAAACACCCGACTACTACCCCCACACACATCCCAGAGGAGAAAAATGTGGGATCCTGCCACCCACATGGAGCGCAGTGGTTTTCATATGGCTGTGCTGACTGGCTCCCACATCACTGCTTCCACAGGTCACCATGGGCCTGTCAGCAGTAGGGGTGATTGTGCCAACCAGTTTTATGGAATCACAGAATAAATTAGGTTGGAAAAGACCCCTGAGATCATCAAGTCCAATCTATGAGTCAACACCACCATGGCACTTAGTGCCATTTCCACTCCTTCTTTGAACACTTCCAGGGATGGTGACTCCACCACCTCCCTTAGCAGTCCAGTCCATTCCGAAGTCTAATTACCTTTTCTGTGAAGAAATTCCTCCTAATGTCCAACCTAAATCTCCCCTGGCACACTTGAGGCTATGTCCTCTTGTCCTATCGCTGGTTGCCTGGGAGAAGAGGCTGAGCCCCACCTGGCTACAGCCTTCTGTCAGATAGTTGTAGAGAGTGATAAGGTCTCCCCTGAGCCTCCTTTTCTCCAGACTAAACAACCCCACCTCCCTCAGCCACTCCTCATAAGACTTGTGCTCCAGACTCTTCACCAGCTTTGTTGCCCTTCTCTGGACACACTACAGCACTTCAACATCTTTCTTGAATTGAGTGGCCCAGGACTGGACACAAGATTCAAGGTGTGGCCTCACCAGTGCCAGTACAGGGGAAAAATCACTTCCCTGGTCCTACTGACCACACTATTTCTGATACAGGCCAGGATGCCATTGGCCTTCTTGGCCACCTGGGCACACTGCTGGCTCATGTTCAGCCAGCTGTCGACCAGCACCCCCAGGTCCTTTTCCGCTGGAAAGATTTCCAACCACTCTGCCCCCAGCCTGTAGCACTGCAGGGGGTTGTTGGGAGCCAAAGTGTAGGACCTGGCACTTGGTCTCGTTAAACCTCAAAGCGCTTTGTGTCTCTGCTGTCACCTGAATCATCAGTCCACGACATGTTCACATTCACAAATGTCTTTCTGACCCAGCCAGCACCAGGTGTTTGTGTGGGGTACATCACCTTCTAGAGGTAAAAGCTCTCTTGTTTTGGCAAGCGGCAAGTGCAAGACAGCGTGTTTTCCTCGAGATGGGCACACTTCGGATGCCCCTCCTGGTGCTGGCATCTAAAGTGACATCGTGGTGATGCCACAATCCACTGATAACTAATAACACTTTCCCATAAGTGCTGTGCCACAAAAAGTGCTCAACTCCGCAGTTCCCATCCCCTTCTGCTACTGCTGCCGCAGCCGGGGCAGCTCCGCTCGGCTCCTCACTGAACCCGAGGGCAACGCTGAAGGGAGGGAGGGAGGGAGGAATGGAGGAAGGGAGAAAGAGGGTAAGGAAGGAAGGGAGGGAGGGGGAGAGAGAGAGGGAGGAAGGGGGAGGAGAGGAGGAGGGAAGAAAGAAAGAAAAGAAAAAAAGGGAGGGAGGGGGAAAGAAAGGAAAGAAGGGAAGGGAGAAAGAGAGAGAGAGAGAAGGAGAGAAGGAGAGAGGGAGGGAGGGAGGGAGGGAGGAAGGGAGGGAGGGAGGGAGGGAGGGAGGGAGGGAGGGAGGGACAGGGGCGCCGCTTCCAAGATGGCGGCGGGCGCGCGGCGGTGCCCATCCCCATGGCAACGGGGTGAGCGCGCGCGCAGGGGGCGGGGCTCCGTCGCGCGGTTCGCGCGGCCCCGGCGGTGACGTGTCGGCGGGGTCTGACAGCGCCGCGCGGCCACTTCCGGTGAGCTCGGGCCCCTCAGTGACGCCCCCGCGGGTGCCCCGGGACGGTCCCTGTGGGGCGAGCGGGGGTCCTGCGACCCCCCTTTCCCCGGCCGGGCCAGTGCCCCGGGCCCCTCCCCTGCCCCGGTCCGTGCGCTGCGGCCGCCGGGAAGGATGCGGCACGGAGGGCTGCCGGTGAAGCCCTCGCCCCTTGGGGTCGGATGTGGTGCAGTTAGGAGGCCACAAGCAAAGGCTGTCTGCTAATTGCTGCCCGAATATAAATGGAAAACGAAACGGTGTTTGTGCACGGGAAAAATAATGTGGTTTTTCTGTGAAAAGCTTAGCGCGGCCTCCCGTTACAGGAGGTGAACGTCAAAAAGTGACATGACTGGCTGCGAAGTCAGGAACCACATGGAGATGTGTGATGTATGTAGGGGATAGAACTGTAAATGTCTTTAGCGGCCGTGGTGCAGGTCGAACGTGGGAAGAAGCAGCTTCCAGAAAGGACCACCTTTTGTTCTGTGCTTTGGAAATGCTGCATGTGTGTCAGGTTTTTTTTTTAAACATGCGGGGTTTGAAACATGCAGCATTTAAACTCGAGGACTTTCTCCTGTCTTATGCAGAGCAGAGAACCATAGACATTTGACATGTTTGTCATCTTTGATATAGGAGCAGAGACCACAATGTGGCATTCAGAAAAAAAACCAAACAAAGAGAAGGAGGTCAATAAGGGTGACAGGTTGGTTCTCTGCAGTTTTCTATTGAGAGCACTCATTTATTGGGGTTTATTCTGTTCTTTCTTCCCAGGGAGTTTGAAATAAGCAGCATCAGACAAACAGGTTCCACTTAACCAAAACAATGTTTGCAGATTTGGACTATGATATTGAGGAAGATAAGCTGTGAGTATTTCGCTTGTTTTTCATGTTTTTTCTAACAATAGAAATAGTCTTTGCAGCCAAGACCTAACAAGAGTTGAAAAATCTACCTGCTCCTGTCACTGTGTGCTGCACGTCATATTTGCTGTTCAGTCCTGATTTCTTGCTCTGTCTGGAGATTGGGGATGAGGCATCGCTGTGCTGGTGAGCAAAGGAGAAAGTTTGTGTTGCTCTGCAATGACTGCCTTGCATTTCTGATTGCAAAGTAGTGCTGACAGGTTTTCTGTAAATTACTGGCCTTAGCCAGAGAAAAAAACACTTACAATAGAGGAAAGATAACAAGAGGCAAGAATAAGTGGAAACTCTGGAGTCCTTTGGTCTATAAGGAGGAGAACACTGTCATTTCCTAAGCAAGTCAAAGGTTTGATGAGATGAGCAATTAATTTAGCATCGAGCACTTGATTTGCATCTCATTTATGCCGTGCAAGTTTTCATCTCACTCCAGCACTAAATGATAGTGTTTCCTCAGTGCCTAGCAATAGATGAGGGTGTCTCTCCCGCATCTAATCCTTGCATGAAGTCCCAAAAAAGATAGCCCAGAAGGTGCTCCTGCTGGTCAATGCTGATAGACTCTGTGGCAGAGATGAAGAGATGAATTCAAATGTGCAGTGCCCGTTATGTTTTTGGTTTGTATCAACTCAGATACAGGAATTGTTTCATACACAGGCAGCCCTGCCTATGTGTTCATTTATTCCTTTTTCCTTCTAGGGGCATCCCCACTGTACCTGGGACAGTGACCCTGAAGAAGGACTCTCAGAACCTGATTGGGATCAGTATTGGGGGAGGAGCACAGTACTGCCCCTGTCTCTACATTGTCCAGGTGGGCACTCGGGGAGGAGGAATAAACCATCTTTGTTGGCCTGAGAGATGGGAAGCATGGAGAAACCTATGCTGTATGTTTTTATCAAAGTGGGAGATGACATCTCACTTTGCAGTGAATAAGATTTCCTTATCCTAGTACCTAATAGGTGTGGAAGAATTAAATTAAGACTTCTGGAGTTACCCTGCTCTTTGGAGAGCACGTTAGAATTCACGGGGGAACAGTGTGACATTCTCAACGTAGGAAATCGTACACTTGAGGAGGTATAACCTGGAGGCAAGAACTTCCTGAGAGAACGAGATGATCAGCCCACCTCTTAGCTTGGGAAGGGGGAAAACTGTGGCTTCACCATGAACAAAGTACAACTAAATTAAATAGGAGGAATGTAATTGTTCGGGCTTCATTCTTTAGCCCTGCATTCACCTTTCTCTTCCTCTTGATTCCAGACTCTGTTTTCATCCTCTTTCTCCTCTCTGCTAGGTGTTTGATAACACTCCAGCAGCCTTAGATGGCACTGTAGCAGCTGGCGATGAAATCACAGGAGTGAATGGGAAGTCTGTCAAAGGGAAGACCAAGGTGGAGGTGGCCAAGATGATACAGATGGTAAAGGTGAGAGGTAGGAGGGGGCCACTGGAGCTTCTGGGTTGTAGCTGACAGTTTATTGTCCTTGGGTTAAGGAAGCCACTGCTACTTGCTTCCAGCACAGCAGTTTTGGATTTGCTCTTTCTACAGGGAGAAGTGACTATACACTACAACAAGCTTCAGGCTGACCCAAAGCAGGGCAAGTCTTTGGATATTGGTAAGACTGGTTCCTCTCACTCTACAGCGTTAAAATGATGGGGAGGGATGAAAAATTGGTCCCAGCTAAAACAAAAGTTTTTCTGTGTCCTTTCTTGCTCTTGACTCAGTTGTTTTCAAATGGATACTGTCAAAGAGAATTACAGGCTTAAAAAAATCCATTCCTAACTTCTTGAGATAGTCTTGAAAGTTAAGTAGAGACTTGACTGTTGTTGTGGGAGGCTTGTTTTTCTGTGCTGTGTTTAGCATGGATGATGAATCTCAACTGCCTAATTTGATTAATTTATTTTTAATACATGTGAGCTATGCTGATTTATTGAGATTTTTAACTGTACATAGCAATGTGTCAATCGAAAAACACTGGTGGCAATTTCTCAGCTTGCAGAACAGTGAAGAAATACGTATCTACACTGGGTTTTGTACAAACATAGATTTTGTGAGAGAGGGGGGAGCCTTTATTGATAAAACAAACTGTTTGTTTTGAACTAAGCCTACACAGCTGTCTCTCACTTTTCAAAAAAATCCATCTCTTTTGTTTGTTCTCATTTCTTTTCATGGTGATTATGGTGCTAATGAATTGACAGGGATTCAGGAAAATCCTGAGTAGTGAGATGGACTTCTGAGGAAACAGAAGTGTGGCGAGAATATGGAATTTTCCAGAGATGCTGAACACTGTGGATTAAGTTGAGTTCTTGGGATCTGCAGGCACCGCAAGTTTGCCTCCAAATAAATGTGGCTGAGTCATCTGATGCCAGAGAGGGCATAACTGTCCCTAGTAATTTGCAGGGTATGATTTGCACCATTACATCAAGAGGTGATGAAAAGGTTTAACTAGGATTCAAAAGATAAAAGTAAGGAAAGGGGCAACACTGAGCATGAAATCTTGTTTATCTTGCTTTCAGCCTCGTCTCCTCACTTCAGTTGGAGTAATACAGTGGGTAGCACAAGCAAAGTTTAGTTCCAAATATCACGTTAGGTTGCTGATAGCAAAGTGATTGATTGGAATAGTCTTCCAAAAGAATTGCTGCAGCTCTATTGATTGAGGTACATAGGATGTGAGAGCAGAACAAATAGGCAGGTTAGAAGATGTGTTATGCATGGCTGGACCAGAACGTCCTGTTTCTATGGTATTCTCTTTCCGCTTGCCACCTCAATACTGGGTTAAGTGCAGTTTTATCCAGTGCCTGGGAAACCAGTGAAGTGTGCTAGTGAGCTTTTCATGCCTGTAGAAATGACCCTGATCCTGGTTTGCAACTCTTTTTTGGCCTTTAGTATTGAAGAAGGTAAAGCATCGACTGGTGGAGAACATGAGCTCAGGCACAGCGGATGCCCTGGGGTTAAGCCGAGCCATACTTTGCAATGGTAAGTGTTGTCTAGGAGGACATTTCCTTAAGGGAATGCTCACCCTCAGATGTTTACCTACTTTCTATTGTAACTTACATGGTCCACATTATTCCTTATAATTCTTGCATTCTGCTCTGCCTCACTATTGTGATTGCCTCTGCCCTTCCTGAGTGATATAACCTGTCACTGGGGCAATTTAAATGTTAGCTGAGGTGAAATTAATTTAAAGCAGGGACCCATTAGTGAATGCCAATAGGTGATGACCCCACACTATAAAATAAATTTGCAGATATTTTAAAAGCTTCCCCTGCTGTTGTACTACAGGACAGGCATTAAGGGGTGAGGGAAATTTGAACCAAATATGTTAAACTGGTGTTTTTCCACTCAATCAGGTCTTAACTGTGTCCTGAATTGGATTGCTGTAATTCTGTATTCTGTTTCTATTCAGATGGGCTAGTGAAGAGATTAGAGGAGCTGGAGAGGACTGCAGAGTTATACAAAGGTAAATTGCATCTTCCATCAGACACCAGATGGGAGAGAAGGATGCCTCCGTTATGTTTCAGTGAAGTGACTTAAATATTTTTTCTGGCTTCCTTCACAGGCTTGACAGAGCACACCAAGAGTCTTCTCAGGGCTTTCTTTGAGCTGTCTCAGACACATAGAGGTAAAGAATCTTGAGCGAAGGGAGCACAAATCTCCGACCTCCAGTTTCGGGAGTTTTAGTCAGTACTTAGATGCATGATTCCCACACTCAGAAAAAACAAAGAGTTGCAGAAATGAGCTGGGAAGGGCCACTCACACAGGCCCTGTCTTTCACATGAGACATTGAAGAAATGCCCTGCCAATCTCTGGTCTTTAGGGAATATGTAGCATCATTCTCCAGCTAATTGTAAGGTTATGGGAGGGAGCTGTAGTATTGGAGGCAAGATTTTTCTCCAGAGCTGACCTCTTCTTTTATCTGTCTGTATTTATTCTGCTCGTCCAGCATTTGGAGATGTTTTCTCTGTCATTGGTGTAAGGGAGCCACAACCAGCTGCCAGTGAAGCCTTTGTGAAATTTGCTGATGCCCATCGCAACATTGAGAAGTTTGGGATTCACCTTCTGAAAACAATTAAGCCGGTAAAGAATTTAACCATGGGAGTAAAGGGTCAGGAGAAGAGGGGAATCTAGCAAGGCAGAAGCCTGTCTTTGAAGGTGTGATTTGAAAGCTTATTCACTGTGGGAAGAACGGTCCTTGTCTGCTTTCCTTCAGGGAACTCTTTATAATGAAAAGAATGTGAGAGGTAACATAGTGAGTGTATCAATCTTGTCCCTGTGACTTTTGCATATGAATATATTCCTCTCCATTTGGGAATGAGGGGGTAGTTTGATCAGTACTTGATATTGGTACCCATAATTTAAAGATATCACTCAAAGAGTTTAGATAAGCTATCCAGGAACAAGTTAAGGATTTCAGTCAATATATTTGAGAGTCTCCAGGGGATCTATCCACTTAGTTTAGCAAAGAGGGTGTCGATTTGGGCACCACTTTCAGTTCCATGTTGGGTGGACAGTGTTGGGTAGTGAGACTTTGAGTCCAGCAGAGCTGTTTTCAGGACCAGGGGAAAATGAAACAAGACAAGTCAAAAGCAGATTAATTCAGACTAGAAGTGAGTAATGGATTTCTAACACTTGAACCACTTGCCAGTGACAGTTATGGAAGCTGTAATCGTGGCAATTCTGAGTCACAATCAAACATTTTCTTTCAAATATGCTGTAGTTCAAAAAAGAGTTAATTTGAGGCAGTCTCGTGACCTCCTCTGGGTAGAAGGTTACTTGATGAATTGTAGTCATACTTTTATATTCAGCAACAGGGTGTTTCCCTTGCAGATGCTTACTGACTTGAATACATATCTGAATAAAGCCATTCCTGACACAAGGCTGACTATCAAAAAATACCTGGATGTCAAGTTTGAATATCTGGTGAGCTGCTTGCTTTTGGATTTTCTTAAGTACTGGTTGAAATTAAGTTTCATAGAATCATCCTGAAAGTCACATATAGCCTATACAATCACATATCTGTCCTTCCACAGTCCATGAGAGAATGCATTATTTTTTCCAGTTCTTTGTTTACTGCCAGATTACTCAGATTCAGACACTTGCTTTTAACCTAATACTTCTCACTGGTAAGAAAGATCTCCCAGAACGCAGATGATTTATTTTCTAAATGAAATAATTTCCTGATTTATTTGTAAAGAGTTCCTATGCAACTTATGCTCTTGAACTCCTCTAAATAGATCTACAGTCCATAGTTTTCTGGTAATTTTGGATAGTCTTCTTTAGCCAAAGTAGATGACTGTCAAGCCATATTTGCTTTCATTTAGACCATGCCTTTTTTTTCCTTTCTTCATTCCACTCCCCCCTTGTTTTTTATACCCAAAAAGGGTAAGGTTGCTAAGTGCATCAGTTCTATAACTTTAAGAATGAGTTTCCTTTTATTTGTTGAGAGAAATATTTGGAGCTGCGGCCCTAAGGCAAGAGAATATGGCAGCATCTCTTCCTACCTCAATCCTTCCTGCAATTAATCTTTTTTTCTCCTTTTTATTTATTCCTGTTTCATACTTTTGTTGTACTGTGTTTTCCCAGATAGCAGATGAACACAGGATTTTTCTTTTACTAGATTATACTTACATAAAGTATTTGCCTCTGTAATAAAAATACTAAGCACCTTCTCTCTCCCCCACTGTTCTTTCTCCCCATCTTTCTCTAAATAGATTTTCTTTCCACCTTGGATGTTTAATGTACTCTGATCCCACTGTGCTTTCCTCAGTGGCTCTAGCATTGAATGATACTCTTGAAACGATACAACCCTATGGGTATGGGTGATGATGAAAATTGCCTCTGATTTTTAATATTTCCTTCTTGTTTTGCTTTTTTTTGAATTATTTTAAATTCTGCAAAGTCTTACTGCCTGAAAGTCAAAGAGATGGATGATGAAGAGTACAGCTGCATTGTGAGTACCAGTAAAATTGCAAAAGCACTCCTGTGCCTGTCAGCACCCAAACTAGTTAATGCATCCTAAGAATTACACACATTTGTTCATAACATACTAGAAACTGGGAATCCTTAAATGCTACCTGGGAAACACTGCCAAAAACTGCCATGAGTCACTAATGCTGTGGAATAGTAGAAGGAACAGGCATCTCTGTAGGTTGTTCTCTCAGTGGCTGCCTCTCTGAGTGTTTAAGTACGATTAGGTTATGTAAGGAGGATTAAGGTGTTATCTTCACAGATTCCATTTGTGTGTAGTGTACAGCTTATCATTAATTCTGGGCTTGTTTCTGAGAAATGGAGGTTTAGCTTCTCTGCAGCAAAACTCGTGAAACTGCATTTGTAAGTGAAGAAAATTGATTAAAGGATCTCTCTCTTAACAATAGGGGTTTTATAGCTTAGGGTTTTATGACTTTAATCCTTGACAGCTCTGTTTACGGTACCTACAGGTGTCCCATACATCCCAGTTTTCCTGCATAAAAGTAAGATCTTTTTTTATCCTAGGTATGGATCTCAGAGCAGGCATTAGATTTTTTTGGAATGCCTGGTTACAAAGTGCCAGGAAGGAATAAAACTTTCCTAACACAATCTTTCATTGTATCTTTCCTTCTAAATAGGAAGGAAAGAGTATCAGTCTTGCCCAGCAGAGTAACATTTCTGGGTTTTGGCAGATGCCGTGTGCATTAGCGAACCATAGTGCATAACATGGGTTTTTACATATGTTATATTTACAGGTGCAGGGGCAGAATGCTGTTCTGCTGCCAGACCTAACCCCTTTTTCTCAAGAGGGTTTTGTGGGACAACATATAGGTCCCATCCTGTATGGTTTTCAGCATTGTGTCTGGATGGTTGTAGATACCACAGGGTTTCCTGTGCAGTCCACATAGGGCAAAGCTTGCAGAGGAGGGCAGAATTTTTTGTGTGATTGATATAAACGTGTTTGTTCATAATGCCTGTCTTAATAGTCCAGATAAGCTATGCCACTTCTCCATGCTGGGTTGAAAGGTACCTGTTGTTGCTTAGCAGTGATGCTTTTCTTTACTGTGGTTGGTGTGTATTTGGCCTTCAGAATGACCTAATTGAGTGCCAGTTGTGGATGTGGCTCAGTGTTCCTCATGTTTCCTGCTTCCTGACTGCAGTTCCCATGAGCCTGAGAGTTCTGTAATAACCCAAGGTCATTGTGAGTTCACACTTGTAGGCAAACTGTGTATAAGCACTGTTGTGGGAGTCTCTAAAATGGTGCTGTGTTTTTGGCAGGCTCTGGGTGAACCCCTCTACCGGGTCAGCACTGGGAACTACGAGTACCGCCTTATCCTGCGTTGCCGTCAGGAGGCTCGCACGCGCTTTGCCAAGATGAGGAAGGATGTGCTGGAGAAAATAGAGCTCCTGGACCAGAAACACGGTGAGTCTGGAACCTGGAGGGGTCAGGCAGACACAGCTTTGGCCTTCATGCTCCTCCTTCCTCTTGGCTCAGAAGTCTTTGCTGAAGAACCGTTTTGTGGCTGTGCCCAGACATCCACCCTCGGGGGCCAAAAGGGATTAATGCGTAGGAGACTGTATCTAATGCTGGCAGGGGAGGCTTGATCACAGCCTTCACACTGTTTGGGAAGAGGGTTTTCACATGATGTTTTTTTCCTAACATGTCTCCACTACAGTGCAGGACATCGTGTTCCAGCTCCAGCGTTTCGTCTCCACAATGTCCAAGTACTACGACGACTGCTATGCCGTGCTCCGAGATGCAGATGTCTTTCCCATTGAGGTGGACCTTGCCCGCACAACTCTTAACTATGGGCAAAAGGACACATACACAGATGGGGCAGAAGAAGAAGGAGAAAGTGAGAGAGAGGGTAGCGGGAAGGAGGACGCAAATGGAGAAAAGCTCATTGATGATGCCTGAGTGTGCCAGCATGGCCAGAGGAAAGACTTTGCAGACTGTTATGAAAACATGTATTTCACGTGACGATTCATCCTCTGTGATTTCAATGTATGTCCAGTCTGGGATTCCTCCTCTGCTTTGGGTGAGGGTAGCTGGTTGGATTGGAACCAACCTCTGCTTTCCTCGCTTTTCCTTTGCTTGTTTGCCTGGATATTCTTTTTTGCCCCCAGAGACTTCTACTACCCAACTTGGGTACCGAGGTGTGGGGAGGAAAACTCCCTACCACACTGCCATGTGACTCTGGGCAGACAGGACTCTGCTGAGCACGTGGGAAGCACCGCTCCCCTCTGGCACATGGAAGCCAGCTAATGGTTTGGAGCTCTGTCCTCCCCTTGTGCTCTGGGAAGTGTTAGCATCAGCATTGTTTCATTCACCCCACCACTCGCTGTCTCCAAGCTCCTTTTACGGAGCCACCTTAGAACTGTGATGGAAATATCCCATCCTTAAACTACAGAGGAGAGATGGGAAGCCTTGAGGAGAGAGGAAGACATGCACTTTAGGCAGAGGCTTTGAGATTTTTTTAGTGCAAAGCATTACTAGCGTGCCACCCCATGCTCTCCTCTCTCCACAACCATTTTGTGCTGCCTTTGGACCAGCCAACAACAGTAGCTAACATCCCATTCCCCAGCACAAGGGAAGAAGGAAAAGGAAACCTGAGGTAGGTGAGGCTGCTTGTTTCCTTTTCTCTTCCCCTCCCTCTATCCCTGTGGGCCAACCCCAGATGCAGATGGCACTTTCTCTGTTAGTGGGCAGCACAACTGCCAGGAGTGGTGTGCTTCTCGGGGCAAGGGTTTTGACTTCTCTGTCATTACATTCTAGTGGTCATGAGAGAAGTTATTTAAGGACATTAATTTATGATCGAGGTGGTTTGGTTTGGTTTTTCTCTTTGATTTGTTATTGGAGCTTCTTCATCTCAGTGGCTGCCTGCAAGAAAGCCATCCATGGTCAAGCTGCTCTGAAAAATTTAGATGGACTCCGGTGTACTGACTGTTGTCTCTAATAAAGAAAAATGTGACATTCCATTTTCTGTCCTTCATGGGTATATGTTGGGAAGATGGGTGTCATGTGCTGGCCATTTTTTTTTCTTGCTCATAGTGGTGTATAATCCCTATACCAAGCTGTGGTGGTCACTGCAGCACAGGTTTCCCGAGGAAGAGGCTTATAAAAACTGTAGCGAGGGCAGTCTTCCATGTAACACCAGCTTCTCTGCATCTTGGCTTTCCAGGGGAACACCAGCCTTTTAAAGCCACCAGTTGCCTCAGTCCTGCCAAGGTGCCATCCTTGCACCCCTCCAGGGCCAGCTTTTCCACACAGCTCAGCTGTTGCATCACAAGCTTCAGCTGATGCTTAAGTCCCTGATCCTCTTTCAGAGCTGGCTGTTGTGCCAAAACATGGAGCAGTTGAGAGGAACAGGCTTCAGCAGAGCCTGTCTAAAAGCCAGCAAGGCAAAGTGGAAGGCAGCATAGCCAGGTTTTTAGGAAGAGTTCTGGGAATCTGTATTGAGATCTCATACCCTAAGGACTTCTATGTGCTTTTGAGAGAAGATTTAAGAGCGGGAGGCTTAATGGGAAATGTTGACTGGTGACAAGGAAACAGAGGGGACCTTGTTCTAGCGACCTGCCTTGCTGACAAGGGCAGTTGTTTTCATGCTGTGGACCTTGGACCTCTGGGAAGTTGTGAGCTCCTTCTTGGAGGAGGCACTAGTGAATAAGGGAAATGCAGCCTGGGGGACAGGGGTTCGAGATGGCTGGGGAAAGAGCTGCAGAGCAACTTGGCGGAACAAAAACGTGGATCTTACCTTGTGGGGAGGGAGAACAAGCTTGCAAAGCAGTGAATGAAGGCCTACAGGACCCCATCACTCTTGCTGCTGCTCTCATTCTCACAGGGCTTTGCATCTGGGGTTTATCGTGGTACTTACTATGATTTGCAATATTTCTAAGTGAGTTTGAATAGGAAAAAGCCCAAAGTCACCACTATGACTGGCTCAAAATCAGACCTAACAGTAGTGTTACCCAAGGTGGGGCAGGGTACAGCCCCATGGGGTTTACCTTCTCCCCTCCAGTTTCCAGTTCTTCTGTCTCTTCTTGAACTGACATTCTTCAACAGCTTTATTTTGCTCATCATTTACTGCTCTTTCCTCGGGAACATCTATAATGAAACCCTTTCCTTCGTGCTCCTGCTGTGTTTAAATGGCTTTATGGGTCCTGCAGGTTTGGCCAATTACCAATTAATTTGTAGTCAGTCTGGTGTGGAATGAAACACCTCTTTTGATGGCCCCATGAGCTGCCTTCCCTGTAGCCCTCTGCTTAATTTTTGATCCCTCGTTATAGTCACAGGTTCTCCCCAGGGTCTCTGAGGTGAAGCAGTTCAGGAAACCGGAAGAAAGAGCTTTGGTCAGGGGTGTTTATAAAAGATCCAGTCCTTAAAGCAGATTAGAAGTGGTTTAAGCATGCCAGGGAAGGTTGTCCTCTCTGAATCCACCACTGCAGTGGGGGGTGAGAGGGTCATGCCTGCCTTACCACGTGCTCCAACACTCTCTTTAGTGGCACCCAGGAGCTGAGGCTTGTCCTCCTGCTTTACCTTTGATTCCTTTATGTAAGGGGGTTTTCTCTATTTAAAAGGAAAACACAGGCATGTCTGGTGCCATTCCTACTCAGTGGATAATCACTTGGGACACCGTTATTTACCTGCCCTGAAACCCCCACCCCCATAGGGGCCAAGTTGTTCCCTTCACACGTCAATAGGACTCACTTGAGCCTAGATAAAGCTGGCTTGGTGCTATTCCTGTCAGCAAGGCTCTGTATTGTGGCTGCACACCTAATGGCATTAGCTTTTCTTAGATGTCTTCTCCTTACACCTCGGCAGCAGCCTCTAGCACAGCGCTTCACTGCTTGGAAAAGCAGTATCAGTGTCACTGCCCCAACTTTACCATCCACAAAAGGTGCACCAGACAGAGGTGGTCGGAGCTGGTGGCCCCCGATTTGGCAGCACCCAAGGGAGATACCACAGAGAACGTGGTGTCTACCCCCGTGCTGGCGGCAGCTGGAGGTGGCCCAGGTAATAGCTGTGAGTTACACCACCTCCTAAACCCACTGCCAGGGAGACTGACACTATCCCAACGACTGGAAATGGGGTGAAGGAAACACTGACACCAGAACAAAGCGTACTAGATCTGATTACAAAGAGTCTCTAATTGTTTGTGTTCAGTATTGTGACAATGCAGAAGGAAAAGGAGAGTCCTTGGCAGCCTCTTCAGAAGACTTTCTCCAGGGCTGTTTTGAAAGTGAGGAAAGATTATTTTTTTTTTCTTTTTGGTGTTTGGGCTGCTTTGAGCCTGTGTTGTACCAGCATGAGTGCAGGATGAAAGTAGACATATCACTGGGTAGGTGTGTGGACATATGTACTTAAGGACCAGCTATTATACCTCTCCCTCTTACTTCTTACATCTGCCTTTGTCCCAGCTTTCTCCTCCCCATATCCCACCTACCCTCTCATGCTGAGGTGCACGCAAACAAGGCCAGTTTTATACATCCCTGTTCCCCTGCTCTGGCTAGAAACTGTCCCTCTCCACCGTCTGGTCAGCATTGCAGCCATCTCGTGCCAACACCTCCCTGTCCCCCGCAGGACACCCGCCTCCCTCCCCACTCTGCTCCTCTGCCACGTGGTTGGCCTCCTCGTTGGCTGCCACCACGGTGTTGTCAGTGCTGTGGGCCGGCTGGTGGTTGTCACTGCTGTGCTCCTCGGCTTCCTGCACATCGGACTCTGCTTCCTCGGTGTCACTCCCACCTCCCGCAGAGGGGTTGTTCTCTGGGGGAGGCTCCTTCTTCTTCCCTCGGTTCAGGCAGCAGTAGCTGGCGACGGCCAGGAAGAGAGCAGAGAGCACCACCTCTGAGCCCGCCAGGTAGAAGATCACCTCATAGTTCTTGAGAGCATCGACCAGGCGGCCTGGTGATTGGAGAGAAAATGAGAGGGTCAGCTTCAGCCCACACACTTCTGCACAGACAGCCCAGCACAGGTGGGCAGCACCTGCATTTGGCTGAGGACCCATTCCTCAATGGAAGAGCAAGAAGCTTGAATGTCTAAAAATCACCCTGGGCAAGAGCCACACTGTACCACCAGGGAAAGTTCCATAAGAGTGCAGGGATGGTGCTTTCCCATGTTTGAAGAAGCTTAATTAATTGTGACACACTGATGTTATGGTCTCGCACCATGGTGGGTCACCTTCTTCTTGCCAAGGTGAGCAAAGCATCTCATGACTTGGCTGGTCAAGTCTCAGAAAAGAAAATTTGGGAGGCATTGCTATTTCTTAAGCTATTACGTCTGGAAAACATTCTGAAGGAAAGAAGAAACTTCTCTTTGGCAGAGAAATCCCTTTGATTGGCCCACACCTGATGATTTCTCTGCCAAAGAAATGTTCTCAATGTATCTTTTGAATGCACTGAGGCTGGCAACGGAGGGAGGGTTTCCAGTCTTCGATGCTGGGGAGCCTCAGCAGCTGTCCTGCTGCAGTCAGGATGTGGCCATGGGACTGCAGACTTCACCCCAATCCTGCATGCTCCTGGCTGTGCATGCGATCCCCGGTCCCTGCCCCCAGGACATGCTGAGGTGCCTCCTGGAGCAGTCATGGGAGGCATGTGGCAAATCCCCCCGCCAGGGGAATGTGCCCCTCTTCACCCAAGCCAGATAGCGAGTGAGGAGCCTGCATGCAGAAGGGGGCATGCGTGTGTGTGTGTGTGTGTGTGTGTGTGTATGTGCGTGCGTGTGTGTGTGTGTGTGTGTGTGTGTGTGTGTGTGTGTGTGTATGTGCGTGTGTGTGTGTGTGTGTGTGTGTGTGTGTGTGTGTGTGTATGTGCGTGCGTGTGTGTGTGTGTGTGTGTGTGTGTGTGTGTGTGTGTGTGTGTGTGTGTATGTGCGTGTGTGTGTGTGTGCAGCTTATCCTGTGCCAAACTTCCTCAGCCCCACCGGGAAGCAGCTCAGGAGGATTACACCAAACAAAGCCACTTTGTTCAACCCCCTTCTCCCAGCCGAGCACTGTTCCCCCTGAGTCCTGCTCCCCCCAAGTCCAAGCCGTCAGGTTTGTCAGCACAGTCGAGCTTCCTGCACCAGGGGGGTGCTGCAGCAGCAAGGAAGGTGGGAACCACAACCTGGCTGCTCCCAACACCATTCTTCAGTGACCCTGCACAGTCTGCATCCCATTGTGTGTGCGCCCAGTACCAAGGCACAGCTGAACTGAGGCAGGAGGGCTGAGGGATGTCCCCTGTCACCACCCACTGGTGTGCCTTGCTCCTTTGAGCAAGGCACTGTTAAATCCTCCTCTCCCCCTATGATCTCTCTACAGATGACTCCAAGACACTTATTTCTAGACCTTCCCTGGCCTGGGACTGCCAACTGCCCCACGGCTTATAAGGTAAGACATGAATTATTGTTAGCATTAAGAGGGTCTTCTCTTGGCCACCAATTTTACCTGAGAGCTGGGTGGAGTTACTGAGGGCAGGTTTTGCTCATAACTGGTGATATGTGCTGGGATATAGACCTTTCACACTGAGGTCTTCACTGATGGGCTTTAGCCCATGTGTTACAGCTGAAGGAAGGGAGTGCGGGAAGCAATGGAGTAGTTCCTGCCTAGGGATTTGCCCATGGTCTTGTCCCTGACTCTTCCCCACAAATCACACATGCAGGAAACTGCACTTCATTTGGAAATAAGCCTTTGGCATGATTTGGCTTTCTTAGACCTAATCAGACACTTAACATTAACCTATACCAACCTTTTGGGTGAAGGGTCTCTCCATTCAACAGTTTATGGGCAGTTTGTGGGGCACAGACCTTACCAGAAACTGTGACCTAGAATAGACAGGCTGAAAACCTGTGGGTGTCTTAATCCTCTTTAAAAAAAAGTAACAGCAAATGCCTCGGGGGCTGTACAAACTGTTTTGACTTGATTGACACCAAAACACCTGTGTCGTGGGATTGGGGCCATCACAAATTGACACTGCTATTTGCAATACCAATTAAAAGGCCGTAGACACACAGCGAACTTGAAAGACCCCTGCTTTGTCCTGATGAAGACTCTCAAAGGTTTGCCTGCAGCATGTGCCTGACCCTGTCCATAACGTGATTTTATGCAACATTGACAATGAAGGCAGAGATCAGCTCTCAGCTTCCAGAGGAAATTTAAAGTTGAGAAATAGGGTCTTTCTTCAAAATAGTGTGTCCATGCCCAATACCTGCAATACTGTGGAATGGCAGCCAGATGAATCACCTTTGTTTTGCAGCAAAAGACCTACCTGCAGAGGGTGGACCGATGAGCACAGCAAAAGCCTCAATAAGCAGGACCAGCCCGATGGCACTGGAGAACTTCTGGGAGCCAACGATGGCCATCAGCACCTCGAACTGCAGTGCCCCCACCATACCGTAAGAGATGCCAAAAAAGACACAGAAGATGACCAGCCCCGTGTAGTTGCTAGCCCTGGCACTGCAGATGTCCGTCAAGCCATTGAAGAGCATAGAGAAGCTGAACAGATACGCCACATGCGGGCGGACCCACTTCAGCCCTGCCACCATGCCACAGGCTGGGCGGGCAAAGATGTCTATGAAACCAATGATGGAGAGCAAGAATGCAGCCTCTGTGTCTGGTACACCTGTGTCCTTGGCGTAGTTGACCAGCAATATGGGGGGCACAAAGAGGCCCAATACCAGGATGAACTTTGAAATAGTGTAAATGATAAACCCTCGGTTGGAAAAGATACTAAAATCCAGAAGCTTCTTTCCTTTCTTGGGCTTTTTCTTGGCTTTCTTGGCTTTCTTGGTTCCATCAGTGGTGCTGATTCCCTCCTCTGATTTCCCTCCTATGGGCAGCATCTCCTTGGCTTCATATTTGTCCTGAGCTTTCCCCATCTTCCGCTTCATGCCCATATCCAGGGGTCTCATAACTGCCCCACAAGTGCAGCAGTTAAGCAGAAGGCCCCCCATGATAAGGAACCCTCCTCGCCAACCAAACTTCTCCAGCAGCACTTGCCCCAATGGAGAGAGGGAAGAAAGGAAGACAGGGCTCCCAGCAGCAGCCAGTCCATTGGCAAGAGGCCGACGCTTGTCAAAGTAGGTGCCCAGCATGATCAGTGAGGGCTGGAAGTTCAACGCCATACCCAGACCTACGTGAAAGTGAGAGCCAGGAGGGAGACAGGGAGTACAAGAACATGAGTGTGGTTTGCAACAAGCTGAAAACTCCCCTCAGACTATCCTAGTCTGAAGTGCCATGATGGCATGAATGTGTTCCTCACAAGCCTCTGTGCCTTTATATTGGTGGGTTGCCCCTGCAGAAGACAGGCCAAACCAGCCTGTTTGCCTGAAATGTGTTTGAATCAGGTAACTGTGGCCATGTTTAGGCAGGACCTGTGCCTTACACAGGAGCTTTGCCTCTCTCCCCTACCACTATATACTGACACCACCCCAGTTGCCATGTTTGCTGAGCACCACTTATATTTCTCCTGTCTCTGTCCCCTCAACCACAGGCCCTGCCTGTTTAGATCCAGCAGATGAATCCCTCACAAGTGCAACATTCAGGACTAGATGCTTCCCCTAGCATGTGCCAATAGGTGAGGGGAGGCTTGATGCTAGACATGGCAATGCTAAAGGGAAATACAACGTGGTCTTGGCTCTTTCCCAGGTAAGTCTGTGTTGTCCCCCACCAGTTCCTGGGACTCTCACCTGTCAGCACACCAGCTGTCAGATAAAGCTCAATGATGTTGGTGGTAAAAGATGCCAGGATCATCCCAGCAGAAGCAAGCAGCCCGCCAATGAGCATCACGGGCCGGCAGCCAAACTGGTTCACCATGATGCTGCATACTGGTCCTAGAAGGAAGAAGAAGAGAAGAGTAGGAGACCAGAAGGAGACAGGACAACTGGGAAACAGCAGGTAGCTCAAGCAGGGCACTTGAGGAAGATGAAACAGTAATAATAGAGATCACTACTTGGCTGCTTAGATATACATCCAAGGGGCCTGGCCAAGGGAGAGAGGCTGTGGTGTGGAGACTTCTGCTTTTCTCTGCCTTCAGACCCCTGTTCCCTGGGAACAAGAGGAGTATGGTGTGATAGGGACAACACTTCAGCAGTGGAAGCAAACAACTGTCTAAGAGGCAGGTGGGGTGACCCCTGAGGTCTCCTGGGGCAGAGGAAACAGGTACATGAAATGCAGCACACTTCTAGAAGAGAAGTGATGGGACAATTGTATTCTGCATCTTGGTTCATGACCAGGCCAGTGAGCATGAGAAGGGTCCATAGGGACGTGGTCTGAGCCCATGGCAGAGTAGGGAAGGCACAAGCTGGGGAGGGGGAAGTGTGTCCAAGCATCACCTGTTCCATAGAGCATGGCCAGCATGATGGAGGAGATCCAGGCTGTGTCACTGTAGCCAACATGGAAATCTTTCATGAGCTCCTTGAAGTAGACACTGACGGCTTTTGGGAAGGCATAGGAGAAGCCGGTGATCACAAAGCAGCCAAAGAGCACAATCCAGCCCCATCCACCATCCGGGGGCTTCACGGGAGCTGGGAGCTGCCCTTCCTCTGGGTCAGGTCTCCCCATCGTCTAGCCTAGGAAGGGAAAGGCGGGAAGGAAGGAAGTAGGGCAACAGAGAGAGAGAGAGAAAAAATCTGCAAGGGCTGAAAGAAAAGAAGAAAAGAGAAAAACAGAGCAGGCAAACTTTTACTACAAGGTTTGTCTCCATGCCCACCATCTCCAAGCTCTGAGAGCCTCTCCAGAGGGACCGCATCAGCTCTTTGCACCTTCATCCTGCCAGGCAAGGCAGGATTAATTCTGGGTGCAAGGTGGGCAAAGGTGGGAAGCTCCCCCTGAGCCTAGGGCAGCCCACAGCTCCATAACCTCCAGCCAGGCACAGCTGAGCACTGTCACAGCTCCCAGCTGAGCCTGGAGAGCTGCATCTGATGTGGCATTAGGATCTGCAGCACCCCACTTGCTCCATATCCAGCCTTGCCTGCAGGTGGTGCGAGGTGAAGACCAGCAATGTGAACCCTTTTGGTTCCCAAAATCTTCTTTTGAGCCTCTCCCATGCTGGTCTGCTCCAGCTAGGAGCCCTCCTGGACCTGCCCTGCTACAGAAACCTCCAGCAGTGAGGCAAGGAGATCCATTAAGCCCACTGTACTTTCCTCTAGGAGGCCCCGGTGCACAGCACTCTCCTTTGCCCTCGCTTCCCCGCTGCCAGGGGCCAGATTTTCGAAATAGGTGAAGGGGGAGAGAACAGAAAACCGATGGTTATTTGCATGCCAGAGAGATTAGGGCTCTGTACCTACACGGAGGGGCCGGAACAAAGCCTAAGTGGGGCGAAGGAGGGAATTAAAGGGGATGTCTTGTGAGTTGCTCTCAGGGCTCTTAAGCTGCCCAGGAATTTCACTCCAGCTGGCTGCTGTGGGTATGTTTTTCATTTCCCATTTTCATTTCTCATTTCTCCCTTAGGTACCAGGTCTCCCTTAGGTACCATGCCCCTTCCAGCACCATTTGCCTCAGTTTCTTGGTCATTCAGGCTTATTTTCACACCTGTATGCAAAACCATCACTGGACTTTGATTATAGATGCTCCTGAGTAAGATCAAACAAGCATTCTCCATGCACGAGCTGGACTTTTTGGGTCCATTTTGTCTTCTATCATCACCGTCTTTCTGGCAGTACACTTCCAACATGGGTCCTCCCTCCTCCCCAGCTCCCTTGGGTGAAGGACTATGAGATAGCAGCAATGTCGCCATCCCTTGGCACCGGCAGTCGTGAAAAATGCCAGCAGTCACACATCAACCAGAGACTACTAAGGGGACAAGGACTGTCCTGTGGATGCGACACACATGGCTAGAACCTGGTACTTTTGGATCTGGGTGCATTTCTCAGGAAGTATCTGCTTTTAATGTCCTCCAAGCAATGGGGACAACTTGATCTGATTCCCATAGCTGCTGTTGCTCTGCATGTCAAACAAGTGCAAATCCTTTAGACAAAAGTGTGGAGGGCAAAAGCTGGGGCAGAGCCACATAAAGGGCCCTTGCTTGGCACTTTCAGCCACTTTCAGCTGTATCCCTCCTTCCCCTCTGCAGGGGGCCCTTCTCCTGAAAACACAGAGGTGGTTATTCAGTGCAGCACCCAGATGCCTGTCACCAGAGTTCCCCAAACTTTTAAGACCCCATCAGCCATAAAAAAATGGAGTAGAATCTGGCTCTGAGCATGGACTAGAGCAACTCTTCTAGATAGCCATATCCTTGCAGCTCTCAGGCTGAACAACAGTGGCTGGCACAGGCTACTTCAGTCTCTTCCTCCCATCCCAGATCTCAGAGACTGTGGCAAGGGACAAAGGCATGAACTGAGAACACAGTGCTATAAGGACATTTTTAAGGCAAAGAATAATTACAAGGAAGAAAAGAATAATTATACGCTCTCCAGCTACCCATACTCCCATACCATACCCGTACCTCCAACTCCCCCCTCACACCCTTCCCAGTGTTATCTGGATCACTGGCACCCTGACAACCAGATAGAACAGTCTCCTCAGCTTCTGCCATTACCTGCCTGCTGTTCCTCTCCCAGCTCCACCTGACCGATAAACTAGATCCGGTTGTACAAAAGGTGACCTGCTGCCAAAGCACACTGATTTCTCAATCACTGCTGGTGCTCCACCACTGCACCGTGTGCTGCACGTAGCTACTTCAAATAAGAGCCACTGCCAAACCACCAAACATACCCTGACACTTTTTATCCAAGCCCCTCTCCCAGCCTCGCTCTTCTTTATCGCACCCCATGCTACAAATCAAATGAATCAAACCACTGCTATTCATCTTTCCCTGAAACCCTCAGCCCTCCACCAGCTTCCTAGCAAGAAAATATTTGTCTGCCTGTGACATGCTCTTCAGAGATTTCTATAGCATCGCCTATCAGTGATGAGTTCACAGTGTCTCATTTTGAAGAGCAGGGTAGACAAATATCCATCAGTGCTGTTGAGTTTGCAGCTGGATGGGTACCTCCACAGGAGCCACTTGCTCAGTGCTACACAACTGTACAGCAAAGGATTAAAGCGTTTTTACCTGCCTGCAGCTGTATGTTGGCTGAAAAAGTTGAAGTGCAACAGAGGAACTCACCTATGGAGGTGCCTCCAAGGCCAATATGCTGTAGTATGCCTCTGCTGGAGATTTATCCCAGTGCTGAGCCAGGCAGTTCAGAGCTGCCTTGTTCCTAACACAACACATATGCTTTTCAGCTCACAGCTGCACACAGTGGACACACCAGGTACCCTGCACCTGCCTTTGTGCACTCTACAGCTTGCTATCATTTTCTCTTTAGTTAAGGAGTTTTATTCACAGGTAAAAATATCATGCATAAGTTCACATGCACCTAAAAGCTCATCAGCAAGGCACCTATCCTTTCCAGTGCCTCACAGATCTGGCACTGCCACAGAGCTTGCTAAAGTGGGTGCAAGGAGAAGATGTGTGCCAGCACCAGAAGTCACAAGCCCAGGTTAGGAGGAAGAAGACCACAGGAAGTTGAGATGTGGCTGCCAGTCCCTGGACACACATAGAGCACAGTGCAGCCAGTGAGGGATGGTGCCCAGCAAAGCCCCACTGTGCCAGACAAGCTGCATCCAGGAGGATCCACATAAATGCTAAGATGGCTCTTAGTACCTCCACACAGTACGGATGGGGTGGGGGGGTCTGTTTATCAAGTGCATGGGTCACAGTTCATGCCACCAGCCTCCCCAGCCTACAGACAATGCTCTGGGAAAGCATTTCTTAGAGGATTAAATAAGTGCAGGCCTAGGTGAAGCTGTCCCAAAGGCTGTCAGAGCAAGGATGCAAGCATTTCCCCGTGCCACTGACCTGTGCAATGAAGCAATGACCTCCTGACAAGCTGAGCCTCCAAGGGCTGGGCAGACCCGTCAGCAGTGTTTCCTTCTCCCTCTGGCTGGTACTTCCCAGCTCTAGATGAAGATACCTGGTTAGATGGTCCTGCTGGATCTTTGCTCCATGGTGGGCACAGGAATGGTGGGCCTACAGGAATCTAGCACCTGTCGAGCGGTCTCTTGTGCTCCACTTCTTCCTTCAGGGCAGATATGTCCTCACAAGACAGCTAATCCCGTTCTCAGCCTGCTTTCCTCCAGTTCCAATGATGCCCAGCAAAGCTGCCCGTGGCCAATCTGAGAGGATGCTCAGTGTGGGGGACCCCCTTGCCTACTGTGCGTGCAAGTAGTGCCCTACGGCACTCCCAATGTGGATGTGGGTCAGCAGCTGCTTATGGTTTCAGGTCGGCAGAGACCAGCAGGTGCTGAGCGGGCAGAAAGCACTTCTGCACTTTTAAGAGGCTTTTCCAGCCAATGGGGATGAGGTGGCTGCCTGCCGCAGCCCGAATCCCTTGGTAATCCTGCTGCCCAGGGGCTCCTTGCCTTTCCCCCAGCAGAGTGGGGCAGGCTGGCGGGGCTAGATTCAGAGTGATCAAGTCAGGCAGAAGCAGAGTGAGGGCGAGGGGTGTTGCTGATGGACCAAGCCAGGAGTGAGAGTGCTGGGGAGGGGGCAGTGGAGGATGAGAGCATGGGCTCATGCTTCAATAAGGGGCAAAATGGGGGAAGGTGCTGCTTTTGAAGCATGCCACCACTTCCTCAACTGCCAGCCAGAAGGATGAAGAAGAGCTGGAGAGGTTTGGCAGGGCATGTGCCCAGCAGAAAAGGAAGACAAGGTGCACCGGCTGAGGAATCACCACCAGCCATGGCTCAAACTACCTGATCCAGCTCACTCCTGGCGTCTCAATAATCCCCTCCAAAACACCCCTCTCAGTGGCTGCCTTACAAAGAGCATCTGGTAACTGTGGGGGAACCCATTTCCTTCCAGGAAGGGGGCTGGGGCTCACTCCAGCTGGTGTTTTGGGGAGGGAAAAGCTTGGACTGTAAACCTCCTCAGCCTCGCAGTGGGGGGGGCTGCAGGAACTTGGCAGCACTCACGGCTGGGGTTTAATGTCTATTAATAAGGCTAATCGGCTAAGCCTCGGCCATTGCTCCCGCTCCCTCCCTCGCTCACGCTGCCTCTCCCGTGAGGGCTCCCCCAGAACATGTAGGGTATTCCCAGGTTGGTGAGGCCCCCACAGGTCCCAGGGGAGCATTTCCCCCTGCACTGAGCAGCACCAGAGTGGGCGAGGAGCAGATGGCCTCCCAGGGAGGACATGCCTGCCCACACGTGGCAGCCGGGAAGTGGGACCTTGCTGCCATCCAGTGGCACAACAGCCAGGGGGGCCCAAGGGGCAGCTGTTGGTGCAGTGCGTGGTGCAGCCCTGATGGTGCCCTCTACATCCACTCTGGACCCCTGGACTGGCAGCTGCCCCATCTGGAGCTGCAGCACTGCAGTGTCCAATGCCATGACCATGGGCAGCTGTCATGGCCCCAGTGCTGGTGGGCACCACCCATCCTCCTCCTCCTGCATTCTATCAGGTGCTGGAATGGCCAAGCCATGTTCTCAATTTTATTTAAAAAAATCTACATATTTTCCACAGGACAGTTAGGGAGGGAGCACAGCAGCAGTGCTGGACATTGTCACCCTCTCCTGCCTTGCCCCAGGGCTGTTTAGCAAGGCAAGGGGTTGCCCTGGAGGTGAGAAGGGGCAGGTGCTGCTACAAAAGGACATGGTTGCCAAAGGAGCTAAATCCAAACCCCGTCAGCCAGATCATGTCACTGGAAACCTTGCAGCCTCCTCCTTTTGGGGTTCATTCTTCTGGTAGCAAAGGAACTGTTTGGTGAGAGTCCTTCTCTGCCCACAGTAGGGCTAGCAAAGCTTCACCTTCAATATTAAAACAGCAGTGCCCTGTGCTGCAGATGTTCTTACCCATCCATCCCCCGCCTCCCAGACCAGCAGCATCCCCTCTCCCAGGCCACCAACACTTGTAAAATCAGACTTTTCCCACTCAAGTACAGTAACACCACATGGGGAGGGGGGACGAGGATCAGTCCAAAAAGAGCAGTAGGGATCTTCTGCTGGCTAAAGCACACCAGAAACCCAGGTGAGACAGGTCCCAGTGTCCCAGAGGTAAGGGAGGGGAAAAGAGAGGTCACTCCATGAGTGGTAGCACTAGGTTGCTGCCCAGCTGGGCAGTCCTTGTGTAGTCCTTGTCCTCTTCCTCCTTCTCTGCTGAAATTCTTCAATATCTGCAGCCCTGCCTCATCGAATGATGGGTGCTGAGCGGTCATTGGTGACTGTGGGACGCAGCTTGACTGTGGCAAAGGGGTTGGTACCTCTGGACAGGGAAAGGAAACAGGCAACCATGAAAAATGTGCAAATGCTATGCAGGGATCCTTCTGACCAAGCAAAGGTTATTAGTCGTGCCGGGCAGTCACCTCCATGCCAAGGAGAGTGCAGTAAAGCTCTTTGCTGAGTATGTTTTCACCCTCCTTAACACACCCTGCTGCAAGTTCCCATGTGGTTCTCCTTGGCCTTCTCACCATCCCCCTTCCATAGGATGAAGAAGAGACATTAGCACATGGCTGTCCCTCCCAATAGCACTCTCTACTTGTAGCCCCCTGACCCTCCAGAAAAGGAGCCAGGGAGCAGAAAAAGGCCACAGTACCATGCCAGAAACATGGAGACACCAACCCAACTGCAGGATGAAGGAAAGCAGGGATTTATGGCAAGTCTGATCTCCACAGACCTGACTCATCAAAACTAAAAGCCTTATGCCTCAGCCCTTTCGCCAGCTGGCAGAGCTCCCCAGTCATGTAGCTCCACGCTCAGGCTGTAAGCTGCTATTGTGGCTCTTGCAAAATGGATGGGAGAGAGCACACAGGTCTGAACACATGCTCAGGGTGCTCAAGCCTACCTCGTTTTGTCAGAGTTAGGATAGAGCCTTTCCAGTCAGCAGAGGCCAGATTAGACCACCTCTGCCTCCTGTCCTGGAAGGCAGGCTGCTCATTGCTTTCCTCCAGACACCTCCTTGTTCCTCCCACATTTGATAACCCAAAAGATTAAATAATAATAGCATTGTAAAAATGCTCCCCTCATCTGAGGATTTCATAGCAGAGCTCCATGTCTCACTCACCGTGGGAAGAGTTCAGGGGGCTGGTCAAATACTCCTGATTTCTGCAGTGAAAAGAAAAGCAGCAGTGAGCAATCTGGTGCGGGGAATGGAGACAGAAAAGTGGGGCAGGAGACACAACACACAGAGGAAGATTTAACAAAACACTTCCAGTGAGTTAGGAGCCCAAGTTCTATTAACAGGGTTCTGACTCATTCATTCAAGCTTTGCGAAAGCCCATGAATTCCCTGCTATAGAAAAGAACCTGAATTTTGGGGGGGGGGGCAGGAGGGGTGTGTTCCTACGCCAGAGGTTCCTTATTCCCCTAGGACACCTCCCTTTGTCTTAGGGAGGAAAGGAGACAGTTTAGATCCCCGAAGTGTCTTGTCTGAAGAGCACAGCAAACAGTGACAGTCTGAGCTACATTTCACCCTGCCAGCACAGCCAGAGATGCCCCCCTCATGCTACCCACACACCCTGGCAAAGAGTTTATCGTCAGTGCCCTCGCATGCTTCCTGCATCCATGAGGAACTCAAGAACTGTACCTCCCTACCCTACACCACATATTGCTTGAGTGGAGAAAGACGGATCTATGCCCTGTGGCCCTTATTCTTGGGGATGTTAGTAGTGAGGGATAGTGAGGGATCAGTGGCAACTGGCCTGCTAAAGTACACCACTTTCTGTAGCTGGTGGCAGACAAGGAAGCCACATGTGTCTATCTATGATCCAGTTGCAAAGTCAAATGCACACCCATTTGCTTGTGGCTTAACTGGGGGATGTCTCGGGCATATGTTTAAAGCGAGGCTGACTCTTTCCAAACTTCTAATGCGACTCAAGCACTCTGCCATGCCACTTCAAATGCTCCACACACTTTATTGCTCAATCCCAGGTCTATCCCCACAGCTGAGCTCTGGGACTGGATGAAAACCAGTGACCCAGAGGGACAGAGAGGCTGCCGAGTCTGTTCCCCAGTGTTGTGAAGCCTGAGGCTACCTGAAACCACAGAGAAGGACACAAAGGAGAAAAAAAGAGTAATTAAATGTTGTGGGTTTCAGATCATTGAGCAACCCAATTGTTTGCAACCTTACACTGGCCTGGAACCAGGGATCAGAAATGAAGTTTCCCAGTCCTCCATGAGACCATGGGCAGCACCCTTCTTCCCCCTCTCAGGTCCTCACATTTGGTTGTCTTTAACTTTGTTCTCCCCAGTCAAATCCTCACAACTGGAAGTAGTGTTAAGTGGAGGGTTTCCTTCTTAGTGCGCCATCCATAAACCATGGGTTGCATATAACTTGTTCTGAGGCTCTCAAAAATGGCTGTGCCCTCAGCCCTTACTCCCAGCCTTTCCCTATCCCAGCTGTGACATTAACTCAACGCTTGCCTGAACTTAGAAGAGGAGCCCTATGAAACTCCTCTCCATTCTCTGAAGGGAGATGAAGGATGGCATCTCTGTTAGCTGGTCACCCACTCCCAGCCCAGCCTGATCACTCCATGGTCCTACTCTTAGCAGAAAGAGGTGCTGCCCTGGAGCCACCAGAAATCAGGCTGGGAAGTCATGGAGAAAAGGACCGAACTGAAGGGTCCCTGGTGAGCAAAACAGAGAGAGAAATGAGAAAGGCAGGGGCAGAAATTCAGTCTGTGGTGGGAGCAAAGCCAGGCACTGAGGATCTGCACACACAAGGCTAGCTGGCAGGGGTCATCGGGACATGGTGACACGCGAACAGACTGGGTGAGAAAGGCTGGTGCTAACAAGACCCCTTAACTCAGGAAGGGAGCAGGTCCTTCACCAACATCTGGAAGGTGATTTTCTCTCTCTACTGGGCAGAGCAGAAAAGGTGTGCCTTGGAGAATGAAAGTCAGTGTGGCCCACTCCATACACACCCACCAGTCACTCCTCCTGCACTCACCTTGGAGCCAGAACTGACTGGGGTGACTGCCCCACTCTGGTGACTGCTGGCACCCACCGAGAGGGGAGGTGGGTTCGGCACACTGGGCTGGGCAGCAGCAGGCCAGTAATTGCTAGAGGAGGGAGTGCTGGGACGGTCCAGGATGTCATCCATACTGTGACTGCTTCGCAGCGGGAAAGACCTGAGCAAGAGGAGAAGACAGTGGGGTAGGAGTCAAAGAGCAAGGAATAGGGAGTACCACCGGTGCTAGCCACAACACGGGATGCCTCTGGAGGAAATACACGTGGCTTGGACTGGCCACTCACAAGCACCTTTGAGAAGACATTGCACGCGTTGGGGGAGCCACCTGGGGAAGCCTGCGAGATCTCAGGGTGTAATGAGGCTCTTGGCAGGAGTTCCAGCATGGGAGCTCTGCAGCTCTCCATGGGGCACACCCTAAACAATTACCCCACTGGCATATACTGATGTGTCAGGAGCCACTCCACCTCCTGCTGGCCAATTGCCCTCCTATTACCTGGTGTCTGGCTCTTCCATCTCTCGCGTATCCTCCAGAGGCTTGACATAAGCTTCAGGGAACCAGCCACACCTAGGGCACAGAAACAGACATATGAGGCCCAGGCAACCACGGTCTGTGGTTCTTCAGATCCAGCTGCCCAGTGCTCCTGATCTACACCCATCCCACATATCAACCAAGCCACTGCTGACGCTACCATGTGTGACAGGGTTCCTGAACTTCTTTCACCCGTAGGTGGGGCATGGTGTTATTCTGAGACAGACCTTGAGCTTGGAGCAGGAATTGCTTATCTCAGGGGCCGTGCAAAATCTGTGCTCCTGGGAGCAGTGTTGTCACAATACGGGAAGAGACACTCCAACTAACTGCAATCACAAGGAAGCTGTGGAAAACTCTTCCTGGGATTTTGCAACAGTTCCACTCCAGAAACCCCCCTCACAAAGAGAGGTACTGCTCTTGTTCATCTCATATCTTAGGCTGAGCATTCCTGCAGAGCCCGGTGCAGGGATCGCATGTGAAATGGGGCAGGCTTTGCACACACATGTTGGCTGGCAGTGCCACAGGGAGTAATTCAGTAAGCACTGGGTGCAGCAGTTTCCATGTCCTGCCTGTGCTGGAGGCTGTGGCAGCAGTTGCAGTGTGAGTTAAGGCCTCTCAGGTAACTCCAGCAGTTCATGGCCCTGAGCTGGATCCCATGACAGGAGTCACTCAGTCATGCAAGCCGGGAGGAGGGTCACTGCATCCATGACTCTTCCTCAAAGCCCCTGGAGCTTCCTCAGACAGCTCATCTATGCTAGCCCTGCCCCACCCCATCTCCTTGGCTTGGAGAACCTCCATTCCTGAGGACATAGTGATGTCCCACTGAGATGGTGGGTGAGAGACATAGTGCCCAGGCCACACCAGGAGGGGAGGATGGATGACAATTTTGGGCTTAACCCCCCCAGCTCCAGACCCAACAAGCCTGCATCAGGCCAATTTACAGCACTAGAGTCACATACGTGGATGAGCCCTCCAGTTTGCCATACAGCCAGCCATTCTGTGCATCCGGCATCAGCACTGTGATGACATCCCCGGGGTCGAACCGTAGCAGAGTCCGGTTGGCCCCTGTGGTGTGGGGCACGATAGCCTGCACTTTCGCCATGCCACTCCTCTTCCTGCCCTCGCTGCCACTGCTGGCCTCGCTGAAGGAACCCGAACGGGAAGTACGGCCCGTAGGGAGCAAACCTGTGGGGAGGCATCCAAGGAATCTGGCTGGAGTTTGGCATCCTCCTGTAAGACCCACACTGCCTCAAAGGGACCAGTGTTTCCCCAGGTAAGTAATTGGTCTAGAGGAGGAGTAGATGGACTTTCTCTCAGGGAGAGAACAGGGTATAGCATGGGCAAAGAATGGTAAGCATCTTGTAGGAGAAAATCAACTGAAGTCAAAACCATTTGTTTTGCACTGTGTCCTCTTCTGCCAAATGTCTAGAACATAGACACTGCACGTCACGGCTGATGCCCTGCCTGACAGTCCTCTTCCTGACCCTGCTAGAGTTACTGACTATTTGGATAATTTTTATCTCCCCCTGCCCCTTTTTACTTTTTTAAACACTTAAAGCTGAAATTTCTCCAGAAGGAAAAGCAGGTGTGTCACGAGGCAAGTGGCTGGGTTTCATAGGGCAAGCTAATATTAAATCTGTAGCATGAGGGAAGGTGCTTTACTAAAATGGAACTCCAGCAAGAGCCAGCTCTTATGGTCCAAGGAGCCTTGAAAATTGCACATCTGCGGGTCCCCCACTTCATACAGCCAGCCAGGAATCCTGGCCTTGCCCTGGATGGACCCTGCCCTGAAGGCTGAGCTCACCTTCTACTTCAGCCTTGCCCTCTCCATCTCCCAGCACTCTGCTCTCACCATGCCCAGGAATGTGGCTGAGGACTGGTGGTCTGATAGAGTGGTAGTCCCTTCCCAAACCCAACCCTCTTCCCAGAGACGTCCAACCCCTGTGTCTCCCCACAACACTGCTCCCAGATATGGGTCATACTGGCTGACGGTGTCCTCCGCAGTGGCCGCCTGGGGGACTCCGGCTGAGGAGACAATCTCATTTCTGGAGGGTCTGGAGAGAAGATGCTGGATCTACTACCAGTCATAGAAGAGGCAAAGTCCCCAAGGGGTCTCTGGGGCTGTTGGAAGGAAAGGAGGCTGAACACACATCTACAGGGGCTGTGTGAGGCAGATGATGCTCTGAGAGGTCTGAAGTTCCACTCAGAAAGCCAAACACAGCACATTCCCCCATTGCAGCCCATACACATGCTTCTCTTCATCTTGGCCAGGAAAGGCCATAGAAGCTGGACAAGGCAGCAAGTACCATGGCCATCTAGTCCAACCCCCTTCAATGAGCAGGGACATCTTTGACTAGATCGGGTTTCTCAGAGCCCTCTCCAGCCTGACCTTGATGGGGCATCCACCACTTCTCTGGGCAACCTGTTCCAATAGTGCATCAAACAAGGTGAAGCTGTGGGTGCCTCACCATCTCAAGGTGAGTGGGTGTGAGCCGTCCTGATGGATACCCCTGGCCGTGGGAGGCTGCAAGCAGACCCTGTGAATGGCTGTTTGAGGGGTTGCGGCTGGCCTCCAGCTGCTCCTTCCACCGCGGTGCCTTGTTCTGGATCATGCCCCGAGCCTGGGCAGAAAGAGAGAAGAGGGAGTGATGGACAGAGCAGAACAGCTACAAAGGGAGCCTAGGGCTGACACGTGTTAAATTAAGGAACAGGTCCTCCCACAATTAGATTTGTGGGAATGGCCAAACAGTATCCTACAGGAGTGAATTTTCAGGATGGTAGAGATCCTGGGGTACAAATGACACTGCTACAAACACATCACCCTTCTCTCCTCCATCACTCACTAACCCTGTGTCAGCACCATCCTCAGCCCCAGCCATGTTCTCCCAGCCTAATACAGGCAGCCTGAACCTCACAGCAAGAAAGGAAATAGTTTTCCGCCCAGTCCATGCACAGATGTTGCCTTCACCCAAGGGGCAGCTCAGCCCTGGCTCCCTCTGCCCACATGCTCCCTCTCCAGCCCTGCTGCCTGCTCCCAAGCTCTGCTCCCCCACATGTCAGGGCCATACCCTGCTGTAAAACTGGAGGAGAGTGTTGTAGAGCATCTGATGCTTTTCAGCCAGGAAGCGGTAGCGGCGTTTCTCCTCTAGCTCAGCCTCTCTCTGGCTCTCAGCGACAAACACCTGCATCTCTGAGCGCAGTCGCATCACATTCTCCTGCACCACAGGGAAAAAAAGGAGGAAGGAATCAGCAAAAATCCAGCAGAGTGGGCTCACACATTGCATGGGAAGGCTTGAAAGGGGTCATCATGTCAATGAGCTTCCCAGTTCACTCGCAGTGCTGGAGCACCACAGAGGAGATAGAGCAGAGTGCCAGGGATTAAGTCCTCGCACACTGAGGCTTCCTAAGTGAGGAAAAGGCTTGGCAGGAGTGAGTGCCACAAATCAGTAGCACCCTGTGGAATAGGAGTTCCCTACTTTACAGATAAACCTGCTGCCTTTTGAATACTGGGGGCAACTCTGTGGCTAAGGTAACTGAAAAATCAGCCCTGGCTCCACAGAAATCATCCAGTTCTTTTTTCCAGCTCCCCTTCCTGGAATCACTGCTTACCTTCATCTCCCGTGTATTTTTATCACGAGCCCTCTCCATTCTCCACAGCTCTGCCATACACTTATCCAGGTTGGTGGCTCTGCGCTGGTACTCCAGCTCATAGTGCTTCTGGCTCTCCTGCCAGGGAGAAACCAAGCTCAGTGAGGAACCAGAGACCCAGACACACTGTGAAGCAACAAGGGTTCTGCTCTGATGCGTGGTTGTACATCTGAGTCCCCCTGAAATCAGGCTTCACCCGGACCTCTTATAAAAAGTCTTTCTTTACCTTTCTTTTCATTTTGAATGGCCTCAGATTGCTGATGAACCTCAAGACCTCAGGAGCAAGAACTGGCACCCAGCTGCCCCAGGCCTCTATCTCCCTTCATGACACTACCTACCAACATGGCCAGCTGGGCCATAATGGCAGAGGACCCACAGCTATGCAGAGGCTGTGATTTGGGAAAGCTGGGAACTCTGCTATTGGGATGCCAAGTCTCTCAGCCCCGCTGAAGCATTTGGCAATTCCCACTATGGAAAGAACAGCCACCTGCCCTCTTCAGCTCTCCATCATCAGCCAAACAAGAGGGGTTTGTTCCATGATGGGAGAAGAAAAGCCACCCCAACTCCTCCTGAGAAAAGTCAAGGAAACACTTCAAGTGCTCAAGCAAAAACCCTTGAGTAGATGGGAGAAGAAAACAAGGAGGGCTGAGGAGGAGAAGGGAGTTCATCACTCACAGTGATGAACTGCACATCCATTTTGCTGTTCTTCTCCATGTGCTGCAGCAGGTCCACGTGGAAGGTCTGAGCCTGAAAGAGGTGAAGGAGCCATCACTCTTGTCCCTTCACCAAGCAGGTTGTTGCATGCACTGTGGTGAGGGGTGGCTCATAAAACTTGCTGTGCCAGAGACTCCCTTGCCACCTGGATGCACCTGCCAGGTTCTGCCACCCCAGCTGCAGTGGCAGCTCTGTAACACTCCTCTGTCACGTGGGATAGCAGGGAGGCAGGCACCTGCCTGCGGGCTCATATGAGGGCAGGTGAATGCAATAAATGCTGATAAGCTGTGCTTAAGGAAGTGCCTTTATTTCCCACCTCCACCAGCCCTCAGGAAAACCACTCACCACAACCTCCAAATCAGAGCTCAGTAACCTCTGCATATCAGACATCTGCATAAGAATTTCACCTTCAAGGAAAAAGACAGGAGAAGGTTTAAAAATCCTGCGGCCATTTCCCTGTGTGCCCAAGGAGGCAGACCAGCATGATGCAACTCAGGCTGATGAAACACAGGTATGAAAGTCCAAGAGATATCGCAAAGCACTGCTCTCTGCACCCTGAGAGAGGGTGGTAGCCTTCCTCCCCAGGCACTGACAACACAGGGTTGCTCCAGCCCACGAAGTGGTGGGACCAGCGCTCTGTTTTGGCACCAGGTGCCAGCAGGCAGCCTCGCCTCTGCCGTGGGCTCTGGGCATTGGGTTTCTGCTCTGCCATAGCCCCTACAGGTGCCATTTCTAATGCCAACGGCACCCCAGCTGCTGTGCACAGTTGTGGCTGTCCTATGGGAAAGCAGCTACAGACCTGCTGCTGATGCTGTGCACGGTCCTGCTTCACCGGTGTCAGTATTATGAAACCAGGAAAGGAAGAGACTGACGACAGGGAGCAGAGGAGCTAGCTGGGAGGTGCATATGACAACAGGAGTCTGCAGAAGGGACACATCTGCTGGAGGCTTTTTACTAAAATGTTCAGCAGTAGACAGTTCCCTGAGCACATTTTCAGCAGTCGCCACTAGGCTGCAGAGTTATTTGCACTGCTGAGTGTAAGCCCCTCAGCCCCAAGCTGCCATTCCACCTGGTTGCAGGCTCAGGAGGACAAGACCTCATCAGCTGTTGTCAGTGCATGCTCTCCAGCTTTTTCCCCCACACCTCCAAGGAGGAAGAAAATGGTTCCTCCCTGATGAAAATTTCATCTCTCAGGGAAGGAGGTTTCTATAAGAGGCCCATCATTGCAGGTCCATCCCAAGAGGTGGGCTCAGTCATTGATCTCAGAGAGATACAGAGACTGTGAGAGATATTCAAGGACACACAATAAATTTGACTCTCAGCACCTGGACAGGGCCTGGTGTGGTGAGACACCATTTAGAGGAGCTATCTTTCTTCCCTCTATTCCTGGAAAGAGACCATCTAAGGGAGAAGACCAAAAAAACCTAACTGTGGCTCATCACAGGACAGAGTATGGTGTGCAGTAGAGCCTTACCCAGCATGTGTGAGGTGGAGCTCTGCAGAGCTTGCTCCCCAATCTTCTCAATTGCCTTAAAGTACACTTCAGCTGCTTTGGATAATGCTGTGAGGACAGAAGAGGAGAGAGGAGGGAGATAAGGGTCTGGCCTGCCTTCCCACCATCACCAGCTCCAGCAAGCAGCACACAGAACAGCCACCCCCTGGTATGTCGCCTATAGGCAAGGGCACCCATCTCTCCCCATCAGCAGCAGGTCCTGGAGTAGAAGAGTGCTTAAGGGCAGCTCAGGACATGTCAGAGGTGGTGGATCAGCAACCTTGTCCTGGGTGACAGCACAGAAGATGCTCAGGATGGATGCAGCAGTATGGTCTGGAGCCCTGGCTGGGCAGGACCCCACTCACCGTGGAAGGCACGCAGGTAGTTGTTCCCCAGGTACACCAGGTTCTCCAGCGCAGGGTTGAACTGCTCCAGGATACTCTGTGGTCAGGCAGAAGCACGTTAATGCTGTTCTTCCCCACACCCCAGAGACTTCAGCAGGCTGATGCCCCCCTGCTGCAGTTTGGCTGGATGAGAGCTCTCCCAGCCACAGCACAGGCTGGCTGTGGGGATGTACAGCCGAGCACAAAGTCAGCTCCCTGCAGTGGAGGTGGCTAGGAACTTTGGCTGCCCTTAGTCTTCCCAAGCCAGCCAGGAGAGGAGCAGTGCCAGAGGGCAAGATAGCCCACTGCAGAGCCAAGGGGTTGCCTGACTGAATACGGCTTTCTCCCAAGGTCCCACACCCACTGCAGGAAGGGGAGTAATTGCAAGGGGATCTGAACAGCCTTTCCCCTCATCCCAGAGCTGGCCAGGGTGAGGGCCACTGTTTATTATCCAGGCACGAACACAACTCTTTCCTGGTCAGGATGTGGTGCACTGCCAGACTCAGGAGCTTAGTAAGAGAAGGGATAGACTGCTTCAGACCAGTCTTTCTGCTTTTATTTGTTGTATTTATCAAAGGTGTTCATTGACTACAGAGAAGACCAGAGACTGGAATAAGCAATTCCCCCTTCTGCCAGCCCCCATCACCTTGATTCAGCACTAAAGTGTGCAAGGAAACATTTATAAAGATCAGACAGCTCTTTCCAGTGAGGGGGAAAACAGCCAATCGAACCTCTTCCTACCAGCAACCAAGGTGGTTCACCCTTCATGCTCCATGCCCCAACCACCCTGGTTGCGCAATTCCTTCCCAAATCTGCCTCTAGGACCCACATCATCATCTCCTCCTGCCAGCCATCTGCTCTCAAACACAGCCCAGAGCCCACAGGAGCTGCTGGAGTTCTGCCCGCAAAGGTCTTCAGCCCTCAGCTGTCCACCCAAGGGAGCCTTTGGCAGAAAACAGCTCTTCTCCCACCCACACATCTCCCCTATGCCAACAGGAGCAGTCTTTGATGCCAGCACTCACCTTATAGATGGAGATGGTGGATCTGTAGGACAGATCCATCTCTGGAGCCTATTCCCTTTCCCACGGAGAAGCAAGGAGCAAAGGAGAGTACCGGGTGCTATAATGGCCTGGAGGGCTCTGCTTCTGCACAGCCAGCTGGATGGAAAGAGCCCGTCACTGGCAAGAAAAGACAGCAGGAAGACACAGATGTGGTACAAAGGGAGCACTGATGGAGTTTAATAATTCACCAGCCAAGAGACTGGAACTTGATCTCTGGAAGTAACCAGACTCTGGGGAGAGAGGAATCCTGTGACAGCCAGTAAGGACATGTGACTGCCTCCTTGCATTATTGATTGCCAGCTTAGTACCCAGCTCTCCCTGTCCTGACACCTGCAGGGCCGGCCACCTGCCTGAGTATCCGCCTTATGGTTCATGGTTCACTGCCTCCGTCACTGCCACTGCTCAGAGGTGGCTTATCCAGCCCTGCTGTGCTAGTGGAGCATCCTCAGGTCTCTCTCATGCAGACACCTTGGGAGTCAGGAGATCCCCATCAGCTTGCAATGGCAGGCAGCAAATAGCAGCAGGCAGAGAGAATGCAAGGAAAGCTCAAAACAAATTTAAACTCTTCCCTGCCCACTATTCCCCCTCACCAGGCTCCCTCCCACACCCAGTCTCGGAGACTCCCTAACAGCAGGAACAGGCTTCTGTCTGAACCCTTTCCCAGGTTTCATGTCTGGTGAGCTGGGACTGGCACTGCCATTGCAAGTGCTCCTGGTACACACCTGGCAGAGAAGGACAAAGCAAAGCCCAGTCAGAGCCTCCCCTGGCAGCACCTGTCCTAGTCCAGAGCAGCAGGCAAAGGGTTCACAACTGTTTGCTCAGGATGGGTCTGGAGGTCTCCATGGGCACCATGTCACAGCCTGGCTCAGGCAGCTGAGGAGCTGATGGATGCGGACTGGGTCGCACAGCCCACAGCCCCTGCACTCCCTAACATCTACTGCCAGCAGGGGAGTAGGGATGCTCCTCTGGTTTCCAGACCAAGGACACAACAGCTGAGCAGCTCACAGGGCCCTCACCCTGAGCTGCCCTGACTCTGGCTGGGACTGGGTTAATTTTCTCCCCACTAGCCAGTACAGTGCTGTGTGTTGGACTTGGTATGAGAATAATGTTGATAACACACCAATGTTGTAGTTGTTGCTAAGCAGTGGCTTACTCTAAGCCAAGGACTTTCCAGTTTCCCATGTTCTGACAGTGAGGAGCTGCACAGGACACTCAGGAGGAGCACAGCCAGGACAGCTAATCTGAAGGAGCCAAAGGGATTTTCCATGCCATAGAACATCGTGTCCAGTATATAAACTGGGGGATTTACCTGGAGGGGCCGATCACTGCTTGGGGATGGGCTGGGCATTGGTCAGCTGTTACTCTCCTTCCCTCTCCTTATAATTTTTATTATTATTATACTTTGGTTCAATTATCAAATTGTTCTTCTCTCAACCCACAAGGTTTACCTTTTCTTTCTGAGTCTCCTCCCCAGTAGGGGTGTGGTGAGGTGTGAGTGGCTGGATGGTACTTGATTGCCATCTGGGGTTAACATGGCAACCCTCCTGATCTCCCCATCTGCATGCAAGGAACCTGCTCCAGGAAGTCCCTGCAGCCAGGGGCAAAAAGCAGAAAGGAGCTTAGATTCTCTCCATCTTAAGTTTTGTTTTTCTACAAGAAGGTAAGGCCCTCTGTTATACAGGAAAACAAGACTTTTACTCTGCCTAAAATCCTCCTAATTCCACAATCTCATTTGTGAAATTGAAGATCAGAAGGCAGATAATCAGTTTTTAGACCTACTCATGACTCAGCACCTCAGTGGTCTCCTGTAGGAACCACTGGGCAGCAGGTCCAGTAGGTTTGCAGCAGTTACCTTGTCAGGGAACCACTTGAGGATACCAAAATTAAAGCCCCATCTCCAGCCTTTTGTATCCCAAAGGGTTTCAGTGTTCTACTTTTTGGACCTGGCCAGCTCTAAGAGGATCTTCATATTGCAGCTCGTCCAAAGCCTTTTTCCTCTCGTTGCAACTATTGTGGAACTATCAGCCGCTCACACCACATATGTGCTCCCAGGGCTGTCTGCAAGGACAGGTCATTCACCTCTTGGTATAATCCTGTGTCTCAAGGAGCCCTATTCCTGATTGTGTACCTGGAAGAAATTCAGAGGCTGCAAACTCAGAAGCTCTCTGGGAACTTGCAGGATAAAGAGAGAGAGAGAGGACAACCATTGACTGCATGACATCAGAAAAAACAAATGCAAATCCCTCTTTATTTCAGATCATGTCAGTTTTTCACAGAAGGCCTGTTGGCAACAGCAGTCCATTCAGTCAAAAGCAAAGGATTAAAAATTCCATTTTTTGGGGTACTCCTCAAAACGCCTCCAAATACATACATAAGTTATTTATAAATATGCAAAATTTACAACAAAAACAATGACTAGTATAGCAGTCACAGTGAAATTTCCAGTAGTAAAAAAAAGTAAACCCAAATTGTCACAGGGTCAGCTTCTTTGGAGGAAACCAATCTCAGAGCATTTCAATTCCATACTAAGATAAATGACTCTCTACTAAGTCAAGGCTCTTGTCCCTTACCCTGAGCTTGCTGCAAGTAAAGTCAGGCTTTCACATCTCAGCCCTTGAGCAAAGAGCAGCACAGCAAATCAGGTGGCACAAAAAGCCCTGGGTGGGAGGGGTCTGCTCCCACCCTAGGCACAGTCAGTACCTGTGTTGCCAGCCCATCTCAGAGGGGAAAGAAGCTGCTACAGAAAACCTGCCTCAGGAAAGGTTTGCCTTTCTCCCAAGGCCAGCTGCAACATTCTGTGTCATATCTACTCCAAAAAGCTGAAGCATTTCTGCTTCCCTTCAAACTGGGTATGTTGAAGGAAAAATAATCCCTTTTTCCCATACTATACGCTCTGAAATAACTTGGCCCCAGTGGGCCAAGCAATCCCTGAAGCTGTTATCAGGTCTTAGCCCGTTCTGTGACGTGGGAAGGTGCACGGTGCTTTGTCAGTGGAGGTACTGCACAGACAGGAGACATTCCAGCTGCTACAACTCAAGACAGGTAGGTGGGGGCTCTGGATTCTGAGTCAGACAGCAAGGCAGCAAAACCAAGCACAGCAGCAGAGAGAAGGCTACAGAACAAGGATAACTGTCAGCATTTCATAGCTGTCCGGGAATACATGTGTATGTGCACTGTTGTCTATTAAATATTATTAGTTCCTCATAATTATCACTAGTCCCTCCCCCAGCTCAACACCTTGGTTGAAGGGCAAATCTGAGCCATTTCAGGGTCTGCTGCCCCTTGCCTTTGGCATGCAGAATGGGAACCTCCAGGTCAGTCATCGGCAGAGATGTTGTACCAGCTGCTCAAACTGCTCCCGGTGCCGGTAGATGTACAGCTGGGTGTCCCAGAGAGCGTTCACCAGCACTGTGTCATTCACCTCGTCCAGCATCACCTCCGTGTGCAGCTGAGGGCTGAGCCTGCAGACACCAAGACAGCATCACCAGCTGGGCACAGATGCGGAGGTGGTCAGGCACAAGCCTGCCAAGCAGGAGACTTTTGCCAAGGGGCTCCTGCCACTGAGATGCTCACTGGCCCTGTATCTGTCAGACTTGCAGAACCACAGTTCAGTAACCACAGCACACGAGGGACAAATCTAAAACAGGCTGTGCGTGGTGGAATGGGGCAGGATGCACATCCTGAAGGACCATGCAAGACAGCAACCCGCAAGCGTCCACTAAGTGTCCCCAGACCAGGCGTGCTTGGAGCATCAGCTCATGCAGAGGCCACGGCATCCTCTGTTGTGTCACTGAGGCATGAGGGTAGCGGGCAGGGGACAGGTTTGGGCAGGCATGCCTCTGGAGGGGATGCTGTTTGGGATGACGCGTGCCATAGCCAGGTCTGAAGCGAGAAGGATAAAAATAGATCTGTGCAGACAGTGGAAAGGAAGCTCCTACCGGAAATACGGGATATCCGTCATCTCACACCAGGCCCTGGCACGATCCACAGCTGGGCCATCTGCGTCAGTGCACTGCAGGAGAAACAGGCCCACAGTTACAGCCTGACTGCTCTTCCCCTGCCTGCAAGACGCTTCCCTGGCACCAAGTGGAACTGCACAAGCTGCAGAGGGAAAGGAAAAACCAGGAGCAAGTTCATCCTGGATGGCCCTGCTTGCCACCAAGAGTGAGGTAGCTTTTTATTTATTTATTTTTATTTTTAACATAAGAACAGTGCTCCTGATCTTTGGGACACAAGGAATAGCACCCTACAGATCCTCCATACATCACAGCATTGAGTAGACTCCCTTAAAGAAACTTCCAGGAGGACATGAATGACAGCCTCCTTGGGATTTTATTCATTCTGTCCAAGCCCTGTAACAGCACAGCCTGTGATTACTACAGGCCTCCTGGGCTATCCTGGCACAGCTCCCTGGGAGCCCTGAAATAAAAGACAGGGGAAGCAGAAGGACTCCAGGCACTTTCTGACTTTAGGAAGTTAAAAAGGAGATAAAGCAACAGAATTAAGATCACAGTCAGAACTTCCGTTCTGATCCTTCTGGCTTTCATTCATTTGGAGTGTTTTCATGCACAACAGTTCATGATCTTCTTTCTGAAACATGCAAGCTCTTATTCCTATTACACACTCCTAACCACAGCTCTCAAAAACTGTTTTTTATTAGTGACTCTTCCACTTCTCTAGCATTTACTGATTTCCCCAGTGGGGACAACAAGGCTTTTCTAAAGAAAAATGAATTGCTCTTTTCCAAGGAATGACTTTTTTTTTTTTGGCCTGGGTTGCTGATATGGTAATCAATGCTGCAAATGTTCCTAAGGGTCACTGACCACCATCCTGTCCTCAGCCCCTTTCAGCTGCAAGAACCTGCCTTGGAACTCAAAACCCCAAAGAAGCAGATAGGTCTTCAGACCTGCTGTGCTCCCGCAATTCTTAAGTTACCCACTACATCCATGGTCAGAGCAGTTCCAAGGAAATAGAATTTGCTTCCAAAAGGAAGAAGCTGAAGACTGGAAACTTTTTCTCCCTCCCTGCAAGTAACCCCAGGGGTCTTTCCCCATCCCCTCCTCCCAGTACTCACACAATCCACCACCATCTTGCCAAGTTCCCTGGCCCCAAAGACAGTCTTCGCCAGCTCCCAAGGGTTGGAGGGGCGGAAAACATCCACAGAGCTCACTGGGATCTGCGGAGGCTTCCCTGTCCCCAGGGAGACCACCAACCCCAATTTTCTTACTTCCTGCCTCCGACCCTGTGGACGAACAAAAGATTTGTTTACTAGAACCAACAACGAAGGTAGAGCACGTCTTTCACAGCAGTCCTGGGGAAGCTCTGAAAGCCAAGGCAAAAGGCTCAGTAGTCTTTCTCTCCCCTTAAGTACAGCCTGGTGAGAGAGGTGTGTAACCCACAGGAGTTCAACAGTTGCACTGTTCTGTCCCTTATCCCCCTGACTGCACCCAAACTCATGGGAACACCCTGGAGATGAATCTCGGGACCAGATGACCATGAAACAGTACAACTCTTCAGTCATTCTGACAACACACCTTCCCTTTCAACTACAGGGAACAACAGCTGCCAGTAGTTATTCATGTTTTTTAAGAACTTGCCATACCACAGAAGGCATTCCCTCTTCAGCCTCACAGAGTACCCTACCTTTGTCTTCTCCATTTATTTTTGGGCAGAAAAAGGCCCTGCAGAGCTGCATCAAGGGCCACACACAACCATCAACTGAATCATCCTTGTTCAAAGTAGCAAGGAGAGGCTGACGAGGCTGTCTCCATGTCTCACACCCTTGTCAGAAGAGGTATCTCCCCTCCCAGCCACCATTCCCAACACATATCCCCCTCCATACACTTCCTTTCAGGGTGCTGCACTGCTACCTTGTTTATCCACTAATACGCATCCATTGCCAAACCCATTTCCTCTTCAAGGGAGGCTCAGTGGGGCCAAAAAACCCCAGTTACCAGACATGGCTAGGATTTCCCTCACCTTTTTGATGAGCGTCTTATTGTACTCGTGGATCTCCGCCATGGCGTCGAGGGTCGGGTTGTTGGCCAGCAGCCCTCCATCCAGGAAGCGGCCGATCGGCCGGAAATAAGTGGGAGCCGCACCGCTACAGCGGGCAGCGCGCCACACCAGCTGGTCTGGAGAGGGAGGAAGCAAAAGGCCTCTTGCAGCAACCCTGCTGTGCACGAGGAGCACGCTGCCTTCACCAGCACTAAGCAGGAGGGCCTGCAGTCCCCGAAAACCCTGCCCTGCACAGTTTTGCTTCTTCCTCCCAACAGCAGGGCCTCTGCTTGGATGCACAGAATGACTGGGGGGGACTTTAAAAGATGTTCTCAAAACTTTCTACATATCCTGGGTCAAATTCACTCTCTATCAGCTTCATCGCTGCTATTTTGATAATGAACCAGTTGTGTATGCTAGACAAAGCAGCAAGCTGGAGGGGGCTGCATGCTTCAGTTACACAGTTCTTCCATGTTTTTTTGTGAGAGCCCAGGGAAAGGTACTGACTGTATGCAGGACTGCTCTAGCAGACCCCTTCCTCATGAACCTTGCCAGCCAGTCCCTGTTCCTGGTACAAGAGAAGCCAAGGGAGGAAGAGAAAGGAGAAAAGCCAAGCACCATTAGGACCAAACTACAAGTCAAGACCAGTGATGAGCCATTGCTGGGACGCCCTGATTTTTAGAGCGATGGAGGAAGAACATTAAATATGTCCCTGTCAACCTTCTCTGCCAACCAGACGGACTTCTGTGCACCATAATTTACCTTCTGGCTGAGTGAGTGGTTTGAAAGATGCATTTGTCTTGTATTCAGTGGAGGTTTTTGTCTCTGGTACAGGGTAATTCCGGAAAAGGTGGAGCTCAGCTGGCTGTCGGTCACACAACGTCCCGGTCACCATAACCCTAGGGAAGAGGACATGAGAGAATAAGAGTAAAATGGAAAAAAAAAGTATTTAGGCTTCAACAGTCTGCACATCACCCTCCTGCAGATCTGCTCTAAGGAGAGGCTGAGCATCTCTGCTGAGAGCAGTCCAGAGCACATGCAGGACAGCATCAACTAGCATAGCCCCAGGCAAGACTTACTTGGGTTTTCGGACATCTGTCATTTTGGTGTTTTCCCCAAATTCCTTCTTCAAGAACTCATCCAGGGGCTCTGACTCGTAGGGCCGAGACCCCCGGAACACCATGTCCTTCATGCGGAAATACAGGCAGCGCATGTAGTCCATGGACTTCCCTGAGACAGGCAACAGTGTTGGCAGGAGCAGGAGCGAGAGGAAGGGCAGGCAGAACAAACAGCACATCAGAGCTAGGACTTTCCAGAACAAGCAGGAGATGGGAGGCACCACTCCCAATCCCACCCCCTTCCCAAGCTGCCTGTCATCTGCTTAGTCCTCAGCAGTATGACTGGGAAGGATTACAGAGGAAGAGCAAACTTGGAGCACAGTTTCCCACCACCAGAGAGTGTCAACCACCTTGCTCTGAAGCCCCTGTGGAGAGCACAGGAAGAACGGAATATTGCACTCTGCCACCACTCACTTCCCAAAACCCAGAAAGCTGCTCCAAGTCAGCTGATGTGAGAAGCAAGCACAAAGCCAGGTCTAGGTTTTCCTTCATTAACGAACATCCCATCCCTCCTTTGGCAGGCAGGTGCAAAAGATCTCAGTCAGGACTCAGAGAGGCAGCTCCCACCCCACACCCATTCCCCACAGAGGTGTGCTCAGGCCCACAGCAGTGAGAAGGGGCCCATTGTTTGCACTGTCCTTACCATGTACAATAGCCAAGGCCAAGATCCCTCCAGTGCTGGTCCCTGCGATCCAGTCAAAAATCTCGCGAATGGGACGGCCCGCAGCTTTTTCGATAGCCAGGAGGAGCTGGATGAGCACGAGGCCCCGGATGCCCCCTCCATCCAAGCACAGGAGGCGGTCCTGACTGGAGAGAGACAGACACAGATGAATAGCAACTGTGGGACAGATTACAAACGACAGAACACTGCATAGGAACGTGGCTTTGGGAGCAGGAAATTATGCCAGTTACTAGATTGCTGCAGACAGAGTAATCAGTGAATTAATAAATCCAGCAGTGGTCTCTCAGGTCCAAATAAGACACATCCAATAATCCTTGCCAGAGCTGGTGCAACACCCATTGCTCTCTGCACCAGAGAGTACCAGCTGAAACCGCACCCAAGTCCCTTACTACACACTAGTGAGTATTGTGTCATAAATAAAAAGCAGATAGCCCTAAATCCTGGCAGCAGCACTTCAGTGCCAACCCCTCCTCCACTCCATGCAAGATGAGGTCCTGAGGAGCTGGACAAGCATCAGGGCAGTGTGTGGAGATGAGGTAATCACAAAGCTAAAGCAGCATTGGGTGCCCAGTGGTACAGGAAAGGGACAGAGCAGGGGTTTCACTTGCTGAGCTCAGGCTCCACTGCAGCTCCAGGGCTGCACAGGACAGGCAGTGGTCATTTATAGAAACAGAAATTTATCGCAAGGTGTTGGCAAAAACTGCAACAGCAACGGATATTAAATATCAACTATGAGGAAGCCACCCCCACGGGTGTGGGAGGGGAGAATTCACACACAGATTTCACTTTCAAGTTGCACGGGAGCCTGGACAGAAGCTGCTCCTCGCTTACTTTCTTCTGTCTTCACTGGGCATGTCCACAACATCTGGTGCCTTCAACAACTGTCCGAGAGTTGCGGAAACATACAGAACGTCCTGGTACCCTACAGGGCCATGAACATGTAAAAGGAAAGAAATATTAGGGACCATCAGTGTGGTAAATGATTTCCACCATAATCACAGAGAGAATATCCAACTCCCTTCCCCATTGAATAAAGCTGCCTGTAGGAGACACGAGCCATCTTACTCACAGCCAACAGGTACCCCCCAGATTAAACTCCACACCAAAGAAGTGCAACACCATCCTTTAGAGTGTGCAGCTGGAGATGCACTGGCAGAGACAAAGGATTTGTAGAAGCAGAAGATGAGCACAGTGGGTGAGAGAGAAGGCAGAGCCTAGCAGTGTGCCCACTAAGCAGTTTACTGCAAGCTGCTAAGATAAAACCTAAATCTACTCCTCGAGGTAACCTAGGCAGGAGAGCTGTGGAGACAGGGCGGCTTGTCATTACCCCTCAGCTGATGTTTACCCAGGCTGCCCTGGGTGCAGGGCACCGATCCAGGCTAGGTGAGAAGCCAGCCTACAAAACCAAAAGAAAACAGAGGGAGAGAAGTTACATACTCCTGCCAGCACCCAGGCTGGAAGGTGGTTGTGTCTAGAGCACATGGAGACAATGAATCTGGTGAGGAGTTTCTTCAAGGGCCAGAGTCCAAGACAAAAAAGGGTCTTGCTCTGTCACTGCATCAGAGCTGAAACTGGGCAGGGGTTGCCTTCGCCACGCCATGGTGAGAAGAAAGTCCTGGTGTCAGCAGCCAGTGAGATTTGTGGTGACAGACACACTCCAGGGTTGTCCTCTAGCCTCACAGGAAAGCCTTTGCGAAGGAAACCTCCAGCCTGAGATGGGAGGAGGTCCACAAGAAGCTGCTAGCTGCCTCCATGCTCCTCTCATGAGGGTGAGAGCCTCCCTCCAAGTCAACTCACCCACTACTCCGTAACCCCTCCCGCTGCTTCTGCCTGAGCTCAATGGACGTGGAAAGCCCAGCACTTAGAACAGACCCATGTGTTTATTCACAGAGTCTGGGCAGTATGAAGCACAAGCTACGACACAGTTGTACGTCCTAAAGTAGGCTTTTCCTCTGCATAACAAACCTGTGACCAGGGTTACTTATCCTCAGACTTCACCCCTTCCCTCTCCCAGCTGCTGGCCTCCAGGATCCGAAAAAGTCACACTTCTAAATCCCCTTGTGCCCAGCACAACACTGGGTGGTCCTCAAGGCAGACCACTAAGTACATGACCCAGTGGATAAAGTACATGCCAGTAACTAAGTGCTACACCTCTTCCAGAGGGGTGAAGGAATCAGTCTTCCTGCTCCTTTTTACAGAGGTGCATCTGTCAGTTCTATAAAACAAAAGTCTGGAGTACGAGAGTTTAGAGTACACACACAGGAAAAGCAGAAAAAAGAGACAGGATCCTGCAACAGCTGAACGAGGACAGAGTCACGAAAGAGTCACCAGATACTGAGAGCTAAGACAGTTCCCAGAGCATGGCCCATCTGAAGAAGAGATCCAAGACAGCACTGTGAAGCATGAAGGAAGGAGAACAAGAGAGGGCCAGGGAAGGCTTTACCTAAGCTGTTGAAGCTGCTCCGTGAGGAAGGTTGGCCTTCCAGGAAGGAGGCGGCAGATGGTGCCAGGCTTGGGGAGTCAGGGTTGGGTGGTGGGTGGCAGCGTTCGGTCCCTACAGTTTGCAGCAGGTCTAAGAGCACTTTCCGGTTCGCACCTTAGGTGACGGAAGGGGGAGTCACAGATCAGAAAGAGAATCAGTGCACGCCAACACCGGGGGATAACGTGCTCTGCCAAACTCATAGCAGGCCTGAGCCTCACAAAACCTCTGGGATGACCCGAGGAAGGGGAAAGCACATCCCAGGTATCTCTCCCAAACACCAGGCAGCAGGACTTGTGCACAGCGGGAGCACCCAGCGCTGTGCTGCTTCAAAGGAGGTGTGTGCCACACACTTCTTGCCACTGAAGAACCACCCGTGTCTGCTCCCACCTGAGCAGTTCAGCAGCACTGCGTCATCCTGTTGTGAGCCTGCAGTGCCTGACATGGTGGTGTAAAAGAGGGGAAGTGCAAGTGCATGCCAGCTTTTCCTCTTGCATCTGTCTCACAGAAAAGAAACCGATCAAGGGCTAATAATACAAAGCCTACACCGCTAGCAAAGGAAGCACCTACCCTGTGAGCGACTACAAAAGCATACTGGAAAAGCATACTGGAGAAGCATCACCCATGCGTGGCAGGCTTTCACCAAGACACCATTCAGCCACCAAGGGGAGACAGGGTGCCAGATTCACCCTGTAAGGCTGCTGACATGCTCCCTCACCTTTGCTGCTCCTGGCTGCCAACAGTCCTGGTGTCTCCCCAAAATCATTGGGGATCTCGATATCTCCTCCAAACACGACGATCGCTTTGATCATATCCAGGTGGTCATGCTAAGGGACAAGAGAAAGCTCAAGAGCCACTACGTGATTTTTCATTCCTTCCCTCCTCCTTTTATGAGCCAGATCCACCCACAAGGGATCACCACATGGAAGGCAAGAGCCAGAATTTCAAAGGAGTCTGTCTCTGTTTCAGCCCTTCAAGAAAACCCTCTCTCTCCTTCCCAGCATCCTCTGGGATGCTCACCTTCATGGCCAGGTGCAGGGGTGTGTTGCCATCCTGACCGCGGGCGTTGGTGTGGGCGCCGTGTGTCAGCAGGACCATGGCGCAGTCGAAGCGTCCCCTCTGCACCGCGATGTGCAGAGCCATGTCAGCCGTCCGGCTGGTCACGTTCACCTGGGAGCCGTACTCCAGCAGCAGCCGTGTCATCTGTGCCCAACGTGCAGGTGCCAGGTCAGGAAGAGATAAAGCAATCGTAAGGACAACCACCTGGGTGCTCAAACCATCCAGGTCTCACGGCAAGCAAAGCAGGGGAAGAGGAGGGAGCCTTAGCCTGGGCGTAGTTGGCTGGCAGATGCCAGCTGAATTTTCCAAGCACTGGGGATGGGGTTTCTGGGTCTTTTACCACAGAACTAGCTGGTGGTTTTGCAATTTTGCTGGAGCTTCTGGATGCTTTGGGATTTATATGCAACTGTAATGACTGGCTGAGATCAACTGAGAAAAAAACAGTTCTTACTCAGGCCAGGATCCTTTCAGACTGGAAGGAAAAAGTTTGTTCCCTGAACTTCTCTTTATAAGCCAGGCAAATTTCGGTCTGCTCTGAAACTCCACAGGACATTTCTGAGCAGGATGTGATACTGGAGGAGGGAGAAGAGTCTTGTTATAGGAAAGCCCTCTGCTTGCAACAAGCACCATTTAGGTGGCTCCAGCATGGCATATCACTGACCTGCTCATCTCTGGTAGAACATGACTGTCATGCACATGCCACCCCCCCTTTCCCCACCTCACACTTCCCCTGCAGTCTTTAAGGCATTGATTTGTTTGCTTCCAGGAAACTGTCAGGTAATAAAGAGCTCCCTCCCAGGGCAATTGGGCTTCAGGGACAGTGCTGCAATTTCCTCAACAAAAGGGAAAAGGGACAAGGTGGCAGTTTCACAGTCACAGATGAAGTACTAGGGATGACTCCACCAGTTTATTTCACTGCAAGGCTCCACTGCTCTGTCCCCCGTGGCAAACAGCACTGATTGGAACAGGGCAAAGGGAATCAAACACTGGGCTGGCTGGGCTCTGACACTTCCAGGGCTCTGCACATGCAGTTGGAAAGGGACAGGTTGGGAGCAAGAGGAATTAACTGCATGCTGGGTGGCAGCACAGGTTCTCACCATGGATTGGCTCCATTTACCTCTGCCTTCTTCGCCCAGTGCAGTGGAGTAGCTTCATAGCGTGGGTCCTTGGAGCAAACCTGGCTGGCATCTACCTCGAGGATGGCCTGGGCACACCTGTAAGACAATGACATGACGGGATGGGTGGCTGCTGTCTTTACTCAAGACCTCTGCCCACATCAGTACCTGCCTTCCACCCAGAGGAAAACCAGGAAACCCTTCATCAGCAGCAGGATCTCTGCAACACCTGCAAGTTCCTCAGCTGCACTTTTATTTTGCTCTTTACAGAAAGGGTGGGTGCAACAGGAAGCATACAAGCAGTACAGCGTTCAGAACAGGAGAATCTCTTCCCAATTTCAAGCTGTGGAGCAACACCTGGGTGCTTCTCTGATACAGGAATATGGCATCTCTGGAAACTCTCAAGACTTGAGAGGAAATTCTTCTCTCTTTCCATGGAAACATGGGGATAAAACTGAAATAGTTAAACACTTGCTGAAATTAAGAATCTGTGTACTTCTCTATGAGTGAAAAATCACACCTGTTGTGAACAGACCAGTATCTGATGCCTAGAAAGCGGGGTAGGTAGACTTAGAAAATATAAGCATATGCTCTCCTCTCTAAAACACCACCAAACAAACCCTGCACAAGAGATCAAGCCCCAGTGCACTCAGTGACCTAAGCACATTTTGGGCTTGTGAATGTGTCTCTAATGTTGGGAATTGCTTTTTAAAATGCTGAAAAATCAGCCAGCTGCAGCTAGTGTTGGCTTGAGAGCCCTATTTTCAGAGCTCAGATACCCTATAAGCATTAAGTATTGTAAAGTATACACAAAGCGAATCAAATTTCTCCAGGGAAAATCAAACAGAGAATAAACATTGTGCCTCTTTTGATTCAGTTCCAGAGTGTGTTATCAAGAGTACTTCTGGCCTATAGGAGATGGGAAAAACTAGGCTCTGCAATGAGCCTAGTTATTAGGATCAGAGCACTCAAAGGCAGAGGTGCATCAATTAGCAATGCTATTTAAGCATCAGTGAATTATTTTCTCACAGCTCATTTTGAGAAAAAGTATTTCACAAAAGGTTTTTTGAAATCTGTCTTTCTCCTGATGTCTAATACTGAATAATACATTAATTCAGGGAAAAGCCTTTCTTTTCTGAAGGTATTTCTTTCTTTCCCACACCAGCATTTCCCTGTTCATTTGCCAATTCAGCGATGCAGCAGAAGACTGCACAAGACATCTTCCTACTGAGCACAGCCCTGAAAGGGGTCCAGTGTTGGACAGTGCTGAACCAGCAGACAGGTTCCCAGATTGGAGGGAGAGCCATGTTCTGGCAGCCCAGGCAGTTACGTACCCCTTGTGGGAGAACTTGAGTGCTGTGTGGATGGGGTATCCCAGCACGCCCACAACGCTGCAGCTGGCACGGCATTTCAGCAGGGACCGCACCATGTCCTCTTTGCCCAGCTGGCACGCGAGGTGCAGAGCGGTCAGCCCCTCGTGGTTCAGGTGGTCCAAGCCGGTAGTTGGGGTTCTGCCCAGGAGCTGGAAAGAGGAGAGAGTAGATAAACAAACAGACAGAGAGACATGGAAGAGCACTGTCTCTCTTCCTGAGCTGCGAGGACAGACTCTGGAGCACTGGTCTCCTCATGATGCTACAGAGTGTTCTCTCCACACTTGCTTGCAACACAGTAGATATGGATGCACTCCTTGTTTTGTCTCCCCAGCGGGGAGCTCTCTGTGTCCTCTTCCTCTGGCCCAGGTGCTTCTGAGACACCCCTCAGCCAAAAAGGGCTCACAGCACCTTGACTGAAACAGTCCAGCAGACTCCTACCATCTCACCATGAGCCAAGCACAGGCCAACCAATTGACAGCACAAACTGAAACCAGCAGCCTTCCCTCCTGCTGCAGCCCCATCAGCTGGCAGGAGCTCAGTCTCCCCTCCAAACCCACTGCTGCTTTCAGACGAAAACAGGATTCTGTTTAAAACATGCATGTGGGAGTATGTTTGAAGGAATTTTCCTATTTTCCCTGTAAATTTTAGACCTGTTGCCTGCTGGCTGGTTTGTTACTTGAAAATATCCCACTGCTGTACTGGGAAAACCCTGCAAGCCCTGGTACACACAAGAGAGAGAAGTGAGATTTAAGTTTCTTTTCTCTGGTTTAGCAAGAAATCAACAGAGAAAAGAAACAGACAAGAGACTGATCAGACCTGGAAGTATTTCTGTAACAACGAGCCAAGTTGATGCCTTCAGAGAAATAAAGAGGACACCTTTTTAACGCATAGTTCCTAACTGCCCTGCTCCACACCATGGCAAGCCCTCATCCTCATTCCTCCACCATCATGCATTAGAAAACCCCAGCACAGTCTGGAGGGCAGAGGGAGGGCTGTCACAACAGGTACTGGGCAAATGTCAAAATTGCAGCCATAGCAGAGAGTCAGTCTTGGGCTCCCACTGAGTCTTGGGAAGCTGACAGATCTCAGGAACCACATGTAAGGCCACCCACACCCTTACAAACCCCAGCACTCTGCCCAGCACTTTTCAGCAATTGAGAACACCTCTGGCTTCAGAGTGTCTCTGCCTCAAGGCTCTTATTGCCATCCCCTGTGCAAAGCCACTCAATTCAAACAACAAGTCCTGCAGCTCAGGACAGCCCAGGGCAGCTCCAAACTGTCCTTCAGTCTGTGGGCAACGCATGATCCCCCAGGGCAATGTGAACACACATTTCCCTACAGGAGCACTCTGCCCGAAACAAAGCACCCTGCAGGGAGGAGAGAGGGAAGGGACAGCCACAGGCCTGAGGAAAGGCAGGATAAAGGTCTAATGTAAATAACAGCAAAGGACACTTTCTGAGGAAACTTGCTTAATATCCTTGTTCCAGTGCAGGGTAGAATTTGGAGCCCCTTTATGGGAAACAGGACCAGTAAAGAGAGGAAATAAGAGGCTGGTATCAGACTCAAGCATTATCTAGACAGGGGGAACTGACTTTCTCCTCCCCCATCTGCAGCTGTTTTCCTGTCTCTCTCCTCACAGCACAGAGATGACCCGTTCTGGTCCCACTTTTCCCCAGACTAGAAATCGCCCCCACCTCAATGATCTGGGGGTTGCTCCCTCGCACAGCATAGTGGAAAACAGTCTCCCCGTTCCTGTCGGTAATGTCCACCCGTGCGTGGCACTCCAGCAGCTCCAGCAGACATTCCATGTCTCCCTTGCGGCACGCCAGGTGCAGTGGGGTGCAGCCATCCTCACTGTCCGTGCTGTTCACACAGCTGCAAGAGACAAGTCAGTGTGAGGACAAGGAGTGGCTGCAAGGAGGAGGATGCGCAGCCGCTCCAGGAGCCGATACAGAGGTACCTGCTCTATCTGCCCCATCTGGTGTGAACCATGAGGATCATAAAAGCCCAGCCTCTTGCCAGGGAAGAATTACAGGGAAGGGCTATCAGGCAGTTCTGCCCTGCAGTCTATCCCTGACCTGGTGCTCCTTCCTCTGGCCTCCGTATGGGATCGGTTCCCCTGCACAAAGGCAGGCAGGAGACAGCTTACAGTCAGCAACCTAGTGGTGCCCTCCAGTCCCCTAACTCCTCAGTAGTCCCCCCATCATCAGTGAACTCTCTGTGGAAACAGAACAAGGGCTTGTAGCCAAAAACTTGCCAGACAGTCCTCCTGTGATTTACAAATTCAGCCACAAGCCCCTCCAAAGAGCAACTCCACAAGCGTTGTGATAATCTGATCAGCATCTCTAGCAGGACAGTTCAACCTTTTCCCTCAAACACCAGAGCTCTGGGCTCTGCAGCAGGGGCCTGAAACCCACTAAGCAGCCCTACAGCGACCACCAGGGCCCTCTGCCACCACTGCTGCCTTCAAGGCACGGTGCAGCAAGGCCAGCACTTCCAAACTCATCTCTGCAGGAACCACAGACGTTAAGCTACCCCAAGAAGCAGCCCCTGCTGCTTTGGCACATCAGGAAGAGATACTCTAACATGGCCTGGCCCAGTCTGCCCTCCCAGTACTGGAGACCCCCTGCTCCTTGCCTCAGGATATGGTTGTGCCGGAAGCTCTCCCGGCGGCCAAACTCCACAGCAACGTGTGCCGCGGACCAGCTGGGGTGGCTGCGGAGGAGGTCGCTGAGCTGCTGGAGCTCCTCCAGGGACAAGGGCTGGCACGAGCTCTCGTAGAAAGGGCGTAGCTGCCGGGCATATTGCTCAAAGAGCACCAGGGCATCTGCTTCGTTGTCCAGCTGGAAGAGCCTGGAGGAAAGGCAAACACAGGGTCGGTCCTGCTCAAAGGAACAACCCTGACCCCATGTTTCTGAGAGGAACAGCTCTTCTCAAACCAGCAGTGCTGGGAACTTTCCTGTTTTTCCTCAACTGGCATCATGCTTGTTCCAAGAGAAGCACGGAAAATGTTTCATTAGATGAGAGCATGTCCCATTCCCGAGGAATGTTAGGTTTTGGTCCAAAGTACCCTATGTTCCAGATACGGAACCTGTAACAGGTGTGAGTTGAAGTACGTGTACCTATGGATGCCCTGAACTATTTCAGAGCTGCCTGTTGTCACAGTGCTTGGACCCTCTCCCGCCTACCCAAGGGCCTCCTAGCCCGCACAGCCACCTGCTGCTCAAACACATCACCCCGCAGCTGTGAACCAGTCCCAGGATCAGCCATACAGGGCCTCTGGTTTCCCTCTGCAGGTCTGCCACTCACCGGAAAGCGACCTGCGGGCTCTGTGGATTCACCAGGAGACAGTCCCAGGAGCGAGCGATGTTGTTCTTGTATAGGGCCACCCTGCCCTCCTCCCGCAGGCAGGCGTGACCGGCATACTCCGCGGCCGGCACCTCCTTCACCCGGTACGGGTTACTGAATATCTGCGTGACGCTGTTGATGGTGTTCACCAGCCGCCCCAGGAACTGCATCTTCCCGGAGCCTCAGGCGGCTCCGTCGGCCGCTACCCTTACACGGGCTGTGTGACTCAGTGCCTGAGTAGGAGAACCAGAATCGCCAGGGTGACACGGGGCCGGGAACAGGGATGACAACGGGGACTGGGACGGGGCCGGGCAAAGGACGACGGGGGCCCAGCGCCCCCCGCGCGCAATCCCCGGCGCGCACCGCCCCCCGGGACGGGCCAATCAGCGGTGCCGCCTCCCGGGACGGGCCAATCAGCGGCACCACCCCCTAGGACGAGCCAATCAACAGCGCCGCTGCCGGGGCGGGGCCGTGGGGGCGGGGTACGCGCCACACCCGTCGCTTTCCCGAAGAGAGGAGGGCGGAGGGGCGGGAGGCGCCATCTTTGTGAGGGGTGGGACGGCAGGGGCGGAGCCGCACCCCTTAAAGCGGCAGTGGCCCATTGCGGTGTGGCATTCTGGGCCCGGCACGGCCGTTCACCGGGCGTGCGTAGTCCTCGAATTAGGGTTATAACTGGCGCTGTTGGAGCTTGGCTGCGTTCGTAACGCGACGTGTTTAATACGCTGGCAGTGCGCCACGAGGGCGGTCACGCCGGGGTTCTCTTGGGGCAGCGGCCGCTTTAAGAGCAGCGGCCGCCCAGCGCGGCGGCGGCGGGGAGGGGGTGCGACGGGGTGACGTCACCGCATGACTGTGTTTTTATGAATGAAAAGAATCCGCGGGTGAGTAATCGTGGGGAGCGGGGCTGGAGCCGCCGCCCGACACCCCGACCGGCACCGGCCCCGCGGCACCGCCGCAGCCGCCAGGTGAGCGCCGGCCGGGCGGCCTCCTTGCTCCCCGCTCCGCTTCTCCCCCTGCGGGGCGGCCGGGACGGGGGGGCGGCGGGGTCCGGCACCGGCTGGAGGCCGCTTTGCCTACGCCGAGGGCGGGGACCGGGGCTGGGGCTGGGGCTGGGGCTGGGGCTGGGACGGGATCGGACGGGTTGGGGGGCGGAGGTGTCCGCGCTCGGCGCCGTCCGCGCTTTCCTCCCAAGTCCTGGCCACCGCCCTGGGGGGATCTGCCGCCGCTCCCCCGGCTCCGGCGGCGGCTCCCCGGCCCGGATTGCATCAGCTTCCAGCCGCCCCGGCTCCACCTTCCCCACCGCCCCCCTCCAGCCCCTCATCCCTCGCGGGGCGTTCCCTGCCCTGCCCCGGCCCCACTCGCCCCTCCGAGGGCTCCCCTGACGAGGACGGAGCTCCCCGAGGTGGGGAGAGGCTCCTGGGCTGCAGGCTGGGGTCCCGAACCCCTTCCCACTCTCCGAGCCCCGGTACGGGGAGGAACCGGACACCGACGAGAGGACAGACGCTGCTTCGGTGACTTTCTCTCTGTGCTGCTGAATCACGGGGAGGGCACTTCTCGCCCGCCCACCTGCGTGGCCCCGACCCTTCGTCCCCCGAGCGTGTGGATGCCCGACCCTTGGGCCGGGAGCCGCGTTGCCCTCGCCCGCCGGGCCACAGGGGTGGAGGGGGCGGCACCTCCGCGCGGGTCCCGGCTGGGTGGCCTCATCACGGTGTCGCTCCGTGGGTCTGCTACTTTTACTTTCCCTTCAGCCTCTAGCGGATCCCTCCTGGGCTTCCTCCCCGCGGGGAAGCCTTGGCCTCCCAGCAGCCGGCTGGGGCGTTTTGGGTCCCCTGGGCAGAGCAGCATCCCCACCGTCTCGGGATGGGATGAAGGAGGGATGGGAAGTCCCGCCTTCCTCTATTATTATTATTGCTTGCAGTCATCGTTGCTATTAATATTATTACTACGTACTTTTTTTAAACGAGTGGAATGAGTCACACGGCCCGGGGTGGGGGGGCATGTGGGCAGTGGGCAGGAGACCAGCAGGGCTGGTGTCTTCTGTTCCATGGTGAGGGCCATGGGGCTGGCTGTAACCAGCTTTTCTCCTGGCTGCTCAACAGGGCCAGCGTGAGGGAACGATGGCTGCAGACGGGCTCTCCAGTAAGGCCTTGAAGGTGAGTGCCAGTGGGAACAGGGGGTTGGGAGGCAGGGGGCTGGTTTGGGGTGCCTCAGGCAACTGCCCCTCTCTCTGGCAGGTGAAGCGGGAGCTGGGGGAAAACACGCCGCTGCTGTCGGATGAGGAGCTGATGGGGCTCTCAGTGCGGGAGCTCAACCACCACCTGCGGGGCCTCTCCAAGGAGGAGGTGGCGAGGCTGAAGCAGCGCCGTCGGACGCTGAAGAACCGGGGTTACGCTGCCAGCTGTCGGGTGAAGCGTGTCTGCCAGAAGGAAGAGCTGCAGAAACAGAAGATGGAGCTGGAGTGGGAGGTGGACAAGCTGGCCCGGGAGAACGCTGCCATGCGCCTGGAGCTCGACACTCTCCGTGGCAAGTACGAGGCCCTGCAGGGCTTCGCCCGCACTGTGGCCACTCATGGGCCCACTGCCAAGGTGGCCACCGCCAGCGTCATCACCATCGTCAAGTCCGGCACCAACCAGGCTGCCTACTCCTAGTGCTGGCCTCCGTCCCCCGGCTGGGCACAGACCTCCCCGGGGCGCCTTCCCCCATGAATTGCCTCCCAGCCCTTCCTCAGCCTCCTCCCCGCTGGGACTTGTACCCAAAATCCTCCTTCTCCTCTCTCTTGACCTCTAGCTCCCCCAGGTGGGGAGGGCTGCTGCAGTGTGGGTGCTGGAGTAGAGGACATGACCCCACTGATGGCCCTGACAGCCCCCTCCCCTCCTGGAGGTGCAGACAGGAGAAAGCAAACCCACACAGGCAGCAGTGGGGATGTATCCCATGGCTCCAAGCTGGCGGGAAAACACCAGGTGCCTCCTTTTAGGGAGGGGTTATGGGAGAGCTGAATGCAGGCCAGGCAGTCCCAGGAGCCAGAGAGGGAAAGGAGGGGAGAGAGGTTTTGCGGTGCAGGGGAAGAAGGCATAAGAGAGGGATATCAGCATTGGGCACACAACTTGGACCATGGCTGGAGCAGGGAGGGAGGTGGCAGCATGGCTGGAGTCTCTGGGGATGGAGATGGCGAGGGAAGGTTGGTAGGTCAAGGCGGGAGAGAAAGTGGCTGCAGGTTGATATCTGGTACGGGTGAATGGAATGGGAAAGCACTGTGGCAGCTTGTGGTGCAGGGGGACCCCAGAGGTGACAATGATTCAGGGTCCCTTGGGCAGGGGAGAGCTGGGGGACATGAGTGGGTCAGCCCAGGCTGTTTTCCACAAAGGGGAGAAGCAGTGGTGCTGTTTTATCTTTCCCTATCACGCACATCCTTCACGCCTCTTCCTGCTGACGGGACACTCAGCCTGGCTGGGTGTCTCTGAAATGCAGCAGCACTGGCAGGAAGGAAGCGGAGGCAGCTGGAGCAGAGATAAACACTGTTTTGCTCAGCACAGGCCAGCTTGTACGGCCCCACCAAGCGCTCCCCAGTGCCCCACCGCCTACAAAGCCCATGGAAAGGTGCTTCTGGCCCTTGAGAGACAGAGCTGCGGAGGCAGAGAGAGGGGTGGAGGTGCAGGAGGTGGGAAGGAGGGACAGAGAGCTCCTGGGAGCTGCCTAGCAGGCAGGTAGACTCCTCCCTTTGGTTTTCCTCCAGCTTGGACACTGGTGTGGGACAACGGGCTCTTCGGTAGGCTGAAATGCTGGGGAAGAGCTGGGTTTGCAAAATATGGGCAGCACAGGGGAGGTAGAGGTAGACCTGTCTTGGCATCTGCTGCTGTGGATGATTCCCCTGCCCCTCCGTTCTGCCCCTGCCTGGGTATTGCCACACCAGCCACCCTCGGCTGCAGCCTCTATCCCTCCCCAGAGAGAGGTGCCTGCCACTCATGGAGGGGCACTGTGGTGAGCATCCCCCCACCCCAACTCCCCTTGGGTTTATTTATTGCACGAACATAAGTTATTTTCACGTCCTCTTTGCCATTCCGCCTCTCGGCACAGCCAGGATGTTGGTACAGAGCCGTACTTTATATTTTATATATGCAAATCACATTTTATCTTATACTTATATAGAGCAAAAAAAAACTTATTTATTTTCTGACTTACAGTATGTGTCCTACCCGACTTCTCTGTATTTTGTAGACTTTACAAATAAAGCAAGTTCTTTTTTTTCCACAGGGAGAGCGTGTTTAGTCGTTCTTGAACTTGGGACAGAGCTGTGTTTCAGTGAGACCAGATTTTCTAGCTCCCTCTAGCTTTGCTGCAGGACGTGTTCAAGAACGTGCCCAAAAAATGAGATGGGGGACCACTCATGACTCTTTAGGATAAAGACAGATCTATAGTCCCTGAAAGAAAGGGGCTTGGAAAGCAAGCTTAATGCTGAACATCACTCCCCAAATCACTGCAGGAGTGATTCAGCTGTGCTCAATAAAGATTTTCCTAGGAAAAATAATGCTTTTCACTAGAAAAATTCCCTCTGGGCTGCCCTTGGACTGGATGCAGGAGGAGAGGCAGGTGCAATCAGGGCAGCTCTGCCCAAAATCTTCCCTGCCAAGTGACCTCACTGCCTGACTTAGGAACAGCGAGTAGGAAAGGAGCGAGCTTGTCTCTGTGAATGGCAGAAGGGGAAGGAAATGTTGCAGGCACCTTACCCAGAGTTGAAGCCTGACCTCCTTGTGTGGAAAACCACCTTTCCTCAGAGCTGAGGTGGAAGTGATGAGCATGTTCCCCTGATGCCCAGGTGGGCCTGGTCCCCAGCAGGTTGCAGCACTCAGGATGTTTTGGGGGTTTAACATTCCCCTTCCCTCTGTCATTTTCTGCCCTGGCCCCAAGGCTGCTCATGGAAGAAAAGCCCAGAGTCACTGTTTGTATGGGCCCATGTCAGAGAGCAGCCCCCTCTCTCCCACAGGTGTTTCTCACTGAGCACCTAAGGTAGGATTCATTTCTACAGGTTTTTGACACATGCTTTGAGCCATGAGTGGTGTCTCAGCCCAGAGTGCTGTAGTAATGCTGCTCCATCAGCTCCTACAGACACCTGGACCTTTCCTCCTGAGGACAAAACATCCCGACCCACCAAGCATCAGTCCCTGCATTGAGCAAAAGCTTAAAATCAGCTCAGAGAAGTCACCCAGACACCACCACACAGAGGCAGTTTAAGTACAATCTATATTATCTCTATATTTTTTATTTGTCATCATATTTGCTCATTTCTGCGGAGTATAACGTCACAAAGACCAAAATAGAGAGAGCGGCTTGTCGCTGAGCTCACATCAGTTAAACACAATAGGTACAAAACTAGGTGACTCTGTCTTATTTATCATACTTTTTTTTTTTCAGTCATTTATATACAAAGAACTACTCTATATGGAAAAATAATAAACAAATCCCATGGGTATGTTACATGGTAAACAAAAAGGAAGGAAGGAAGAAGAGCGGAAGCAGGTGAGGGAGAGCAGCTCCAAGGGCCTACTCCTGGAACTGACACATTTCTTGGGGCCCTGGGCTACCATGAGCAGACCTGCAAGACCACAGATACCTTGGCCTTCTTGGTTTCAAGCTCTGAATCTTATATTTGCTCCTCCAAGCCAGAGCAGCTTCAGAGCCAATCCTTGCTCTGGCACTTGCCTGTCGTGACGGAGAGCAGCAAGTTCTGTGCTGGATGATTTTGTGTGATGTTAAAAAATATATATGTATATAAAATTATAAAGCAGGGCAGCTGGCTGTTGTTTGGGCACTAGTTCTTCATCAGGCTTCTCTGAAGGCAGCTGGTGTGAAAGGATTATATTGAAACCACTACATAAAGGACGCTTTGAGAATATCCAGATCCTCTGCACAGCATATATATATGCCGGAGACATTTCAAAGTAAGTTCTAAGAAACGCTTCTCCAAGCCTGGACCACCTTCATGCTCAAAGAGGCAATAACTGAGATTTTGGATTTCGGCCACCCAAATGCAACAAAGATTGGGAACAGTCACCAAGTGGGCAACTGGGACATCATCAAGACCTGCAAATGCAAAGAAAGGGGAGGGTAGGATCATGTCCTACACCCTACTTTCCTAAGAGAGAGGGCAACTTTAACGTAAGTACCTCACGTTTAAAGGACTATTAATCAAAGCCATAGAGGACAGAAGGAAAGCCCATTCAACCTTCAGCCCTGCTTTCCAGGCAGTTTACGCATGAGGAAGTTTTACACCAGGCCCACACAAAGCCTGGCAGAGCGTATTTGCATGTCCATTTAAGCAGACACAGACTTAGGGAAAAGCAGTAACTAACAGCATGGCATCGCAGGATGTGTGCAAATGGGGAAATCCAACAGCACAGAAGCTGCTGGATCCTGCCTCCAGTTCCCTCAACAGTCAGTACTGTTGCTCCCACCTGATTCACCATCCCCCCAGACACAAGTACAGAAGAAGACATTGTCCTTAAGCCCTTCCTTTATCTTATTCTCACAGCAGGGAGCAAACCTGCCTCTCCTTAAGCCCTTTTGCCCAGCTTGGGCAGGGGTGCTGAGGAAATGAGACGCTCTTCACTCACTGTCACTCCTGAGACACTGAACAAACAAGCAGATGGATTAGGAAACAAGTGGAGAGGTAACCTGAAGGCAGTAAACCAGCCTCCAGTGCTTCTAGCAGAGTAAGGAGGGGCAGTGTGGAACCACACAGGTCTGCTGATGGCAGGGAAGGCAAGTGGGAGAGGAACGGAGAAACTACAGCCGAGAAGAACACAGCAGCTCGCTCTGATCTCTCAGTTTTGCTTCCTGCCTGCAGGTAGGAGCATCTGATCTGTACCACTTGAGCATGCTGCCCACTCTTCCCCTAGATAATTTTAAGTAAGCAAGAGGCATTTTCTGGTCCCTGGATAGATCTACAGAGGGATCACTTCTGTTGTGGCTCTACTAAGTACCCATGGGCCCATCCGAAACCCAACAGTAGCAAGGGAAAGCTTCTCCCACTTTCATGGATGCCGGTTCCACCCTTGATAGCACTGAGTTGCAGCAGGGTCTGTGAAGTGTGCAGCAGCAGCAGCAACTGCTGCCTGGGAGAATAAAAGGGACAATTTCAACCAGCCAGGTCATGTCAGGTTTCAAGTCTGCTCCAGTTTGGCCCAGAACAGCTATGGAGATATAAAACAAAGGAGTGTGCAACATTCCTTTCTGAATATTCCAGCCTAAGAGCAAAATTTGTGCAGCTCACAGGGAAAGTCAGTGATAAAAAGCATGGGGAGAGATACCTGTGAGAGACCAGGACCTGCTCTGGCACCTACCTGATGCAACCCACACCTTTAAGAGGGGCAGCTGTGATGCTGGGGGACAGGAAACAAAAACAAAAAACTGGTTTTGTGTTTACATATCTTCCCTTCCCAAAGAGGAGCGAGGGGGCCAGAGCTCTACAAACTTCCACCGCCTATCACGGGCAGTCCTCCATCTTCTTAGCAGGAGACATGCTCCAGGGAGGCTTCTAGCCACAGGAACACAAGGGAGATGGGAAGCTTGGACACTTAGTGATTAGAAAACTCCATCCTTGTGAGAAAGCAATTCCATCCCCACTGAGCCTCAACAAGCATCAGCTTTGATGGTGATCAGGGGATGTAGGGAGCCAAAGAAAAGAAAAAAGTCCTGTCTTTTTCCCCCCCTCGCTCACTCAAGTGACTCCAGGGCTCAAAACAAGGTGCTCGGGAGGGTGGGGGCAGATATTCCTTACTTAGCATTAAAGGCAATGGCTATATAGACCAGTCTCTGGTCTGATCCTCAGGAATGCTTATCGCTGCATCCCAATCCCATTTCCCAAGGATCACAGAGATGTCAGTACCAGAGAGTTGGGGAGAAAACTATGCCTACATCAACCATTCAGGAAAAAAAATACAAAGGAGTTGGGTTGTCCTGTTGGAAAAAAAAACAAAAACATTTTTGGCCACAACTCCAGGCTCTGGTCAGTGATGCTCCACACCAAGCTGGGCAGGTGTGGGAAGCCAGAGCCCCAAACCCTGGAGCTTTGCTTCAATTAATTTGATTGCTGCTGTAAGGAACGGGCTCGAGAACAGAGTCCTGGCCATTCCACCACCTCCACGCTGCTCATCATGTCCGTACCCACAAAAGCTAATGGGAAGTGCCCACACTTCTGCAATCTGTACTCTCTAGGAAGTGATATGACTTGTGTGTTTCTGCTTTAATAAATTATAAAAAAAAAAAAGGGAGGAAATTGACAGCCTGTGCTGGCAGTTTCCCCTCCTAGAATTCATCGTCAGAGCTCAGCAAGAGGGTCTTCTCGTTGTCACGGGCGCCGGAGCAGCTGTGGGAGCGTGAGATAACGTGACTGCCATTGCGCCAGGGTGGACCGTGCTCCAGCGTTGACTGCTGGGTGTACTGCTGGTAGGCTGGGGAGAAGTTGTGGATCGCATCTTGGACAATGTCATGAGGGTTCATGGTCTCCTTGAGGCTGCTGGAGATGCTCTTCATGGGAGCACAGCGACCTGTTTGGGTAAGACAGGGAGGGACAAGTGAGGAACGCTGCTGCCTTCCCCCATGCCCCTGAACGTGAAGGTATGGAGAACAGGGAACATGCAATCCTAGGTCCTGCAGATGGTATGTTACAGACTTCCTTAAGCAGCTGCTGAGGAAAAGCCACACAAATGGCTTTACCAGTGGTGCTCCTAAATTCAGACGCTGTTAGCCAACTGAATCCACCTCAGCACTAAACGGGGGACACACCATGAGAATGGGACATACTCACAGTGACAACCTTCACTACATGCTACCAGTGCTGGCTTGAATGTGCAATGAAGACAGTCAGGTAGGGAGGTACTCCTGTAAAGGGTTTCAGAAGACAAAAACTAAGGAAATTCTAAAAATTCTAGGAGAAATGTCATTTGCCATTCCCACTCAGTGAAAGTTACACTGCTGGATGGTATCAAAGTGTCCACAGGAAAGAGACCATACAAGTGGGAAAGCAGCGCAAAGGAGGGAAAGGAGGGGAACAGGCAGTATTAGAGGCAGAACCACCCCTTGTGTAGAGGGTGTCACAGTGATACCACGAAGGAAGCAACAGCTGGAGATTGTCCCACTCAAGTGCTGAGCACAGAGGAAGGCAGCGTCTCCTTCTAAGAAATGCCATTTCTCATGGTTTTTAGGTTCCATTTCCAGTGTGGGTTTCTGGCTCTGCTCAAACCTGGGGATGAGCTCCCCAGAGAAGCAAAGTATGATGATCATCTTGGGCAATTACAAAAGTGAGGGGAGGCTGGGGTGAGAGCACAAACCAGCTCCTTTGAGCCTGCACAGCTGACAGGAACACTCTGCAGCTGCATGTTACTCCACTGCCCACACAGCCATTTTACTACTTATAATCCAGACAACCCTAAAGCAGCTGTGTGAGGAAGCAGAGTTACAGACCTACAAAGAAGGGGGAACAAGGGACAGGACAGGCTGTAGGCAAGCTGGGAATCAGGAGAGAACAGCATCTCAGCTAAAAGCCAACTGAGACAAGCACACAAAGCATGCTGTACCTACCGTATGGCCCATATGATGGAACAGCTGCATCAGGGACCAGTGGCCAAAGAAGGGAGAGATAAAAGGAAGAGGGGAGAGAGAGAGAGAGACAGAGACAAAGAGGAAATAACAAGAACTGAACAAGGCCCACCACCGAAACATTCCCCACTTGTACTTGCCAGTAGTTTACCCTTTCATCACCCACAGATCTCATCTCTCCCCATTGCAACAACTCTCCTTCCAAAACCTCTGGGGCTGGTTGGGATGGAGAGGTCATCTACAGGCTGCTATCTTCCCACACCTCATCACAAATCTCCTCTAGCAGGAAAGAACCCCTTTATTTGGAAAACACTGAATGTACATGCATAGACTGGGCACAAAAACCCCCTTTTCCCAGAGATAACATCCACCTTCCTCTTCCCTGGAATAAGACTTCTAGCAGCCCAACCCTCACAAAGTCATTACAGGGAGATCCTCCTCCTCCATGACAAACATATTGCCAAAGCACAGTCTCATCTTCCCAAGCCAGATTCAAAACAGAGCCTGTTTTAGGCCCCGTCCCTCTTGCCTTCAGTCTGTTGCACAACCTGGAACAATGGAGTTCCCCTTTGGTGAGACAGGAAGAAGGACAAACCCACTCCACCAAAACGATGCAACTTCTTGCAGCCCTCAGGTCTGCAACAAGCTGTTGTGGGTGGTATACTGGGGAACTGAAAAGGGAACAGTGTAATTCAGGCAAGGTTTCTGCCCTGCAGAGCTGTTGCACAATGAATCTGTTCAGACACCACAGAGGAGGGGATGTGACATTTTCCAAGCATTCAGGTTGGGAGTCATATCAGTGTGTTGGCTGCCTGAGGGACCAGTCTCCACCCAGTCTCACTACTGAAGAGACAAACCATATGCACTGGCATACTTCCTACCTTGGGCATCAATTCTCTTGTCCACATACACCTTGTATGTGAAGGCATGGCGCAGGGCAATGGCTGCAAAGAACATCTCCACACAAATGATGAAGTCTTGATACCCAGCAGCTACTGTGCCTTCACCCACAGACACATTAGCAGAGTGGATTTTGGGGATGGCACCACACTTTTCCAAGATGGCCAACAGCATCCCTAAACAAAGCAACAAGCTCTTGTAAATGTACAGAAAACATGACTGCATGGTAACTGTCAAGAATAGCTGTTTGTGCTGTATGTCCTAGATGCAACCCCACAACACAGGAGCTACAAATAGAGCAGGCTACGTACACCCACCTAAAGCCACTTGTACAACAGAGAAAAGAGGAATAAAATGAGACAAATATGCTTAAGCAAAGCATGTTCAAACATTGACCCTCTTCTGTTCTCAACTGATGCATAAACTGTGAAACTAAGTGCTGCAGGACTTATTCAAGTCCAAAACAGTAAGAGCAGTCAGGTATTTCTGCAAGCACTCCTGTGATCTGTGTTGTCCTAAAATAGGTTCTTTCACATGGTGTGCAATCCACACACACAGTCGATGTATTTGATTTATTTACAGTTCTGTGCAGAAAGGGGTACTTGGTGGTAAAGCCACAAAGCCAGCACAACTACTACCAAAACTCACCGTTTATACATTTTAGCAAACAAAGCCATTAATGTTCCTTGGCTACAAGTTTCCTAGTTCTCTTATTGATTAGTATTTTATCTTCTATCGGTTATCAATTGTCTCACTTCTCATACCAATTAGTCTTCATGCTCAGTCTTTCTTTTCTTTCAAGTCAGTGGGTTTTTTGGGTCTGTGGTCATGATCTCCCCCTGTCAGAATTACCTTTTACCCAGTCAGAGCTGATTCAACACAGTTGCTGAATTGTCTTAGTTTCTTCCTTATCTTGGGGGTTCTGCCTAATGACCTGGGTGCCCGTTAATTCTACATTTTTTGTGTCCCCTGTCAGTGATACATCCTTCTTCCCAAGCTTTGTTAACCTCCCCCTAGGTCTGAGATCTGAAACACATTGAGCCTGAAACCTTAACAAAGTAATTCTATGGACAAGTAATCTGTCTTTCTAACACCTGGACATCAGTTAGAGCTTGTTAGCTGCTCTCTGTTTCACGGATTAAATCTCTTTTCTTTTTGATTAGACTTGAAAGTGCACAAAGATCAAACATCAAAGAACATCCCTAAGAAAATTTTTACATATTCCACATTATGCAACATCAGCACTTTGACTAGCTAGAGCAAAAATTCAAGTAACAGAATTTTTCATTTAAGCATATGGTATTTTTGACAAACCACTGCAAGAAAAAGGTTTTTCCCTGTACAAAACCATGGTGGCCAATGAATTCCAAAGAAGACAGAAAGTATGTGACCAAATGGCTCAAGATGATAAAACAGACGCTTATTAGTTTGCCCATAGACATGGAGGATGGGCCATACTCCAACAGCCTAAATTCCACCCAAGTTCCTACTCAATTAGTCTTTGAAGTGCAACTCAGTAAACCTAAGTAGGGCATTGAACAGGGAAATGCTTAGAGCCAATTAGTAAGAAGCACTAAGCTTAGGTGGAATTTCAACTTTCTGAATGTGCCTCTGCGTCATGTGCATGAATTCTGAATGTCTTGCTCAGCGGTGGGCCTGTGGCAGCACACACCGCATTCAGCCAGCTTGCTGCTTCACATAAATCACAGACATACCATTAAAATTTTATTTATAGAGCACTAAAAAAAGTACTAAAAATTTTTAGATGTGCCGCTTTAATCAATAAAATGGCAGCATGAGATAAAATGCTGGCAGATTGTGCTTTATGACTGTTCCAGGAATGCAAAGGACTCTTCACCCTATCAGCTGATTTTGCCAGGTAGATATGCATGTGCACACACACACACAGTGATAGTGAGGATTCAGGAGCACAGAAACAAAATGAAAATGAGCGAAACAGGTTTCCCAGAGAAAAGCAGTGAATGACTATAAAACAAATAGAATACAGAAATACATTCTGTCTATTCATCAACATCTGCTCTATTAACTCTAGTGTCTGAGGCCCTGCAGAGAGCTCTTTGTGCCCACCAAGGGAAGGGAAAAGCAGCTCACCTTGCCAGAAGGACAGGAAAATGACAGACTTCACCATGAAGAACTTGAGGACTGGGCTATAGGGACTGAGTAGCTCACGTGTGGCGAAGTAGAAAAGGAAGAGGGCATACAGTGCCAGGCTGACAGAGATGTTGTAGATGATCGTCACATAGAGGTAGCCACTGGTCACACTGAAAAGAGAAGATATATGAATGCCTGAAACTTCAGCATGATCTTTTCCCCCTGCCACTGTCACTGGGGAGTTCAAAGAGTCCATTTCCTTCCTGCCTCCCTGTCCCATTCCCTCCCCCAAAACTAGGTAGAAAAAACCTGAAACTAAGAGGGTTACCTCTGCCCTCTTTTCTCATGTGCATCAGCCCATGTTGTCCCATCTTTTCCCATGGCCCAGCACACACACGGACAATATGCAAAGCCAGGCAGAGAACGGGCAACCAAGTCTTGCATGCCAGACAAATAAACTTACTCAAAGTCACCATCCTGGTACTTGCCGAAGGCCTGAAGGATGACTGTGCTGATTGCCATGAGGGGCTTCACCACACAGAACTGCAGGGTAGCCTACAGGAATGAGAGAGGAAGAATGATAAGGCAGGAGGTGCAAGGGGCCAAGTCCCCAAACCAGCATCACAATGTAGTGTCCACTAGGACAACTCAGCAAGGCAACACAGTCCAGCCCCAACAAGGAGTCTGATCCTGCCACTTCCTAATCAACTGTGCTTGATGACTGCAACACCCAAAAGGAGATACAGGAGATTCAGAAGCAGTATGTGTGCTATCTACTTGTCCAGAATGGGGAAAAAAAAACAACTCTGTAGGGTTGCTTCTGGAAGCTGCTCAGGTCCTCTCTTCCAGAGCTGCTTTTCACAGGCTGTGCTGCAGCATGGTAACTGTATGAAAAACAAAAAATCCCACACTGTCCTATGGTATGGACACAGCAAGTTTAACAGAGGCATACTGGGGAAGGAAAGCAAACTCCAATACATAGTTGTCATAGGTAGGCAAGAAGGTCCCCTGGATCGGAGGGGAACTTAGTTCTCCGAGGAGGAACTTTTGACAGCTGCCACAATATTAAGGTGTTTTGTATACACAGAGATGTGTGTTGACAGACAGAAGTTAAGACCTGTTCTGCTGTCATCCATGTGACCTTTACTGAATCTCCCCAAAGATTCTGTGGCACTTGGGATCAACTCTATCCATTCTGCCAGTATAAACCACTGCTCCTATTGGAACAAATGTTCTCTCAAAGCCACCCCATTCTTCAACTTTCTGAAGATGCTGAACTTCGAAGTCCTCAGAGAGTGAAGGTTTCTGACCCTAAAAATGTTTCCCTGAAAAGACACGATCCCTGTCTCCCTGAAGGAGGCTGGAAGAGCCTTGGCAGGTGCTGACCTGTGCACATGTGGGGAGGGCTATGTAAAGAAAGAAGGCAAAACCAAACAGTAATAATTGCTTTGGATACGATGCAATTTGTTAGTGGTCATAAGACTTCAAGGAGATTAAAAACCCCAGCACATGCCAGTTAGTGAGTCACTGTAAATATGTGAACTGGAAAAGGTCAAGCTAATTGGTAAACAACTCCATCCTCTGAGCTTCCCCTTCTTCCGATCTGGGATGTTTTAACCATTTCCCTGCAATCCAAACCACCACATACTATTTTTAGTTGCTTCCCTAGAAGATGCTACAGCATATGGGAAGCACATGGATGGTGTGTGACCCATGTGTGAGGGTCATCAGACACAGGCCCAGTAAAGAATCTTAATTAAGACATCCTAAAGGAAACAAGCTGTTTGGATTTTACGCTGCAGCCACCACACTGCTGGAGGGCCACAGGCAACACAGGCAGACTCACTGACCCAAACCAGGCACCTGCTTGAGAAAAGCTTGTAGTGGGGGTGAAGATGGAAAGAAGGAATGGTTATAGTACAGATTCCTTCAGGATGAAAGGGGCTGGAAAGAGCAGAAAATGGGCAGGTGGGGTGGGAGGCAACAGAAGTGCTGGAGATGCTGAGAACAATGCTAAAAAGGACAAGGTGTTCCTTCCAGCACATTCCTCCCCCTGATCATCATGATGATGGATACTGCCTAGATCAGCACTGACATGTGCTCTGTTGCTCTTTTGCACCAGGCTTCCCATGAATTTGCCTTGAGGGGTCTTCCTTGGCAATCCTGGAAGTCTAGAAGTACCAGAAAGTGAGTCTTGGCATCAACAATTTCTCACCAAGCCAAAAAGGACAGAAGTATTTAAACATCCATTTGCAAGACATCTCCCTCACAGTCACCACAGCAGTCTTAGCAGTTAGCAAAGGGCAGGCCTGACTAGAAGAAATGCTGCTATATAGCAGCAAGGGAAAAGCAAATTATCCACCTTAGCTAGAGTTACCAAATGAGCTAGGATTTGTGGAGGCCAGCAGAAAAAACACACCTCCCCCTCCCCAAAGAACGCTTCTAGTCTTCATTGCGATGAACAAACTTTCCAAACACGACCATCGCCAAACCCATGTGGCGATAATTGCCAGAGGCTGTGGGACATGAGAAACAAGAGGACTAAGGGAAATTATTTCTCCAGCACTCATTCACCTTTCATGGGTGTTACATTTGCTTATGACATCTTTGAAAGGTAAAAGTTAACATTAGAAGCACAAAGAATAGGTAATGCAGTGAATCAACCATAGGGTGTCCAAATGAAACCCAAGAGAAACAGGTGAAGCAGCATAATGGGTGCAGAGTAGAAAATAAAGTATCAGGGGAAAAATCCAGGAAAGCTGTAAGGACAAAATATGGGGCAGGGACAAACAGAACAGATAAGCAAAAGATGTCATCCTTTGGAAATGGTCACTTGTGCTGCACTGGATATTACTGAGGCAGCATTTTACCTTTGATATTTCTGCACATTGCTAAAACACAGAAGACAGGTCATGATGTACAGGAAAAGCCAGGGCAAAGATCTAGACCCAGTGACTGGAATTACAATGACCTAAGCCTCTTCAAAGAACCAGACCCGCTTCACGCTGTCTCCAAAGAAACCTTGTGCGTTCATTTCAGCAAGTGAGCAAAGACTTGACATTCACCTGCTGTTTGGTGACAGCCAGAGGTGACTGACCTGGGATGAGCAGACAAGGGCTGTATCGAGGTTTAGATCTCCCTCGCTCCCGCCCTCCCACTCGACATACCCAGTTCAGCACAGACAGACACACATGATGAGCAATATTCAGTTCCTCCTACAAAGCAATGTGTCATGCTTAACCTCCACCTCCTCCTCAACTCCAAACCACAACAGCAGCTCTGGGAATTCAGGAGGCTGTTACACAACTGAGGTGTCTGCGACGCAACACAGACATCAGTTTTTTAAAGTTGGGATCTCTGCAATCCAGAAGGGGAAATGTTTCTTCTCAGGGTTAACATCAGTTCCAGGAGATAACGTGCATCTTTTGCTAAGGCCTTCCTGATGCAGGGTTGAGTAGAAAACATTAAAATCATTCAAAACAAAAAAGCCCTGAAACGCCTCCTCTTCTCAGCAGTCTGCAGGCCTCTCAAAATGCTATTATAATCCCCCTCAAAGGAGTGCTCATCTCAGAAGTTCAGCAGCAAAAGGCACCATTGCCACCCACACACACTGCATTCATTTCTGCAGGATGGCACAGTCCCTCCAGCCCATACCTGCTTGCAGAACCTCAGGAATCCAATCGAATAGGTCTTTCCCCACAGGCAGCAAGTTCCATACACACAGCTGGACCTGAAAGAGCCAACACAAGATGACAGGGTTCATAAGCAAGATCTGGGCTGGAGTGCAAGATTCCTACCCTCTTTATCTATCTCTCTGTAGCAAAGTTGCAGGACTGGTGCTTCCTCCAATCATAATTAAAGTTACAGCCATACTCTCTTTCAGAGAAATGTCTAAAACAACATCCTGACTATACACTCCAATTATATTTTTCCTTTAACCGAGTAGCATGGGGAGAGATCCTAAAGGAAGCACAAACAACTAAAGATAGAAAAGATTTAAAGGAGAAGGAAATAAGAAAATAAACAAATGAGTAGGTAGGTGTCCAGAAAAGCTGTGTATCGGTCCAGCTTGCTTAAGAGGATGTGATCACCCTGATCTGTCTCAGACCAGGGTATTGGTAAATCATCACCATCCACACTGCCCAGTCCCAGCAGACATTTGCCACATGACACAGTTTTTCAGGGCAGGTATAAGAGGAAAAGTGGATGGGCTCAGAAGGAGGATAGCGTCATGCTGTAAGCACAATAAATACTCACTCAATTGGTTTCCCTCTGATCTCAGACATGATGGAGCTCTCCCCTCCCAAGTACTCATAGCATAGGCTGAGAAAGTTGTATATTACAAAGGCTGCAAAGACATCAATCAGAGTAAAATGACAACCAACTTCAAAACAGGTGCAAGGACCAAGAGTACAGGCAACAGACCAAACATTAGCAGGGACTGCTTATGCAGCACCTTCCCCTTCAAAGCACTCCAGATTATTTTCACTGCATTTATCATTCTACCTCAGCACTCACAAGACTATCTGAACTGGAGCCTGGCCATGGTCCCACGCCAGTTCCATGACTCATGCCAAAAGGGTCACAGAACCATTTAAAACTGTGGTCAGTCTCTGTATTACTTGGCATCTGTAAGATGCCATTCTTTACAGGGTTCCTGTGCATTATTCTAGGACATTACGCTGGTACTAAATAATCTGGGAGAGATACGGTTAATGGATCAGATATATGTTATCTCCTGTATTTAACCTTCTAGCTGATGAACACAGTTTCTCTCTGCCAGGTAACCAGACTACAGACATAAAAGTTGGAGAAACAGAGGGGTTTTAGTGAAACACTGTTTTCACGTTTAGTGGAGATTTTTGAAAAACAGACTGTGCTTCATTTCCTCAGAATGATGAAATTTCTTGTCTACTGAATAAACTTCTCCTTGGCCCACTTTGCCTTCCCCAGCAACATGCCTTCTTGACAGCGAACAGCCTTCTTGAACTGACCATTAATAGTTTGTCCCATTTCAGTTCTCCACAACTACATATGTATTTCCTTTTCATGGAATCCAAACCCACTTTAATGCATGGAGTAAGCCTGCATGTGCCCTGTCTGATACTCTCTCGACTTGTTAAAATTGCTGTTGGACCCTCAAAGTTGTGAGATTTCTTAGGGCAAGGACTGTACTACTGAGTTTGTTACATACAGCCCTGGGGCAAAAGGACAGACCAGATGACCTTTCTTTCAACATTGTTTTCTACGGTCATCTGTACCCGGACATTCCCTGGAATGACAACACCCAAATCCTGCTTTTTGCCTCAAACAATATGGGATAGAAACAGAAGTCTTGAGGAACTCTGAAATAAGAACAGAAGCCTAATAACATACAGCACAGAGACGCTGATCTCCTCAAGCAGCCGGTTATTAGACCTGAGGTCAATTTTTCCACATAGATGAACTTCTGAAGTCAGACATCAACTCTAATTCCTCTACAAGCATCCAAACTATGCCCTGGCAAAGAGGTACTCAACACTTCCCAAAATTCTCATAGTCTCAAAACATTGTATTTATGGCTTGTAGATGTGTCTAGCTGGCAAGAATGCTATGGCACCTAAAAGCAAATGGTATACCTGCTTCTACGTATGTAATTGGTATACTGTTACTCCACCTGTAATCGTTATTATTGAACAAAGTTCACACAGTAACTACTTTACCAAAGCCTTAATTAGGAGACAAAACACCAACCACGGAAAACTCATTTAAATAACTGTGGTAACCCCTTTTGCCTTCAATTTTCCTGCAACTTAGCTGACAGCTCCCAGTACCCAGAGGAAGAAAAGCTGAGCTTTTCCTCCAGTGACCCCTGCCCTCTGATGTGGTCATTACAATACCAGGCCATTCCACAAGCACTAGGGAAGAGATGACATCAGAGGAAGAAGACAAAACAAAACAAAAGGAATAAAAGGGAGGGAGAAATATCTGCCTGTCCCTCTCCAAAAGAAGTAAGAGCTAGCGATCAAAACTCATCACATCAGCAAAAGAACACTTCTCCCATTCCTGATCCACAGTCATTAGATGATACTAATGATATCAACGTAATAGAAAAAAAAAATCTACTTGTGTCAGTGTTACTGACACTCAGGTTTGTATAGAAACAGAGTCACAGGAAAGAGCAACACCAAAACACTATGAAATGTAGTCTACATATGGCTCAAGACAGCTTTCAAAATTTATTAGTAGAGTCTTCTCCCCCCATTCCCTAATAGAGCTCCTTCCCACCTCACAACCTAAAACCTTCTCAGTAAAAGAAAGGATAAGGTGGATGTCAAGGGAGGGAACAGAACAAAAAGGCTGTTTTGAAGTGATTCCCAGAAAAAGTGAGGGACAGAACCTGCTTTCCAAAGGTGCTTTCACCTCCACCTGTAGTTTTCACACAGGCCAACGCGCCGAGGTGAACTCTGGCGCAAGGGTTGCCTCCTGAGCAGATGCTCAAATGTTTGCAAACTCCCTGAGCAAGCAAGGCAGAGGGACACTGGCTGTTGCTAGGAGAGGAGTTTCCCAGAGCAGCAGGCTTCCTGCTAGACCTACACACGCACAGGGCAGGGAAACTATAAAACCAGGCCCAAACAAAGATGCCTCCTGCATCACGTGTGCATGTTTGCCATCTGCTGCTGCATCTCAGAGCATTGTTGTGGATGTGAGGAGGGCCTGCTGGTCCCTTCAGCTGATTAACTTGATCACATGGCCAGGGGCACCTCTCTGCAATGCAGATCTCACCAAAATAACTGTACCAATGAGTTATGATTTAATGAGGGGATGGTGATAAATTGTCCTCAAAAATACACTGCTTGAGTGCAGTCTCTCCTGCCGGGTGGGTAGAGGCTTCTTTCAAGATAAGATCAGGAGGGAAGTTAAGGTAGCATTTACTGGAGAGTAACTGCTTCCCTCACATACAGCATTAGTGGTATTATGTTATCTGCAGCAGATAACCAAAACCAAGCCATTGGTAACTCATCCTGAACACGGCATCCTCTCTCCTGCAGGACCCCAAAGCACTACACCTGGCCAGCCTCAGCATGTGGTGGCTGTGCTACCCTGTGCAAGCACACAAGTGGCCACAGGATGGGACCAGAAGAATACATTGCTAACACACTGCACCAGCAAAACAGGACAAAGCAAGTGTTTGGCTGCTGAGTAGGTGCTGTCAGAAGAGCCAGGAGCTAAGCAACACCTCGCTTTCTAACACCCAGACACGATCAGACTCTTTGGCTTTAGACCTTCCTGAAACAAAGGACCCAAGAAAACCATAAACTTGGTCTTTACAGAACACTGTAAAGGGAAGGTTCAACACATCCTGTCCTGCTCAGAGGCCAATGAGGAAGAGGGTCAGGGTGGACGGGGCTTTGAGCAAAGCTGTCCCAGCCCATGGCAGGGGTGCTGCACTAGATTATCTTTACAGGTCCTTCCTGACCCAAACCATCCTTTGATTCTATGATTTTCAGTCACTAAGCAAGCCATGGTCATCCAGTTAGGCACACCACAAAACTTTGCTTCAGTAGGTGACAGTGATGCTTTCTCCATGTTCTCAACCAGAAACAAAGTTCTCTCAGGGCAGAGACTTCCCACCTCTGTCTGACCCCTCCTTACCTTCATAGCAGTCCCGCACTGTGCCAAAGTAAACATAGTACTGGTCATTGGTGAAGAACAGGAGACTGAGCCATGAGTCAAAGGCATAAATGGGCACAATGAAGAGGATCCGAACGATGTAGCGCTGTTCATTCGGGCAGCTATAGCAGCGAAGATGCATGTAGATCTGAGAGGATGGAGAGGGGAGACCAGGATCAGCGGAATATGGAGTAGAGAGGGAAAGTAGAACTGGAGAGTCAATTGGGCCAGGAAAAACAAACTCAGTAAATCACCTCTTGATTGCCTCCAGCAGCCTCAAGGTGATGAACGTAAAAGAAAAAATAAATCGCTGTTATCATATGACACCGATACAGCAACCCTTAGTTTGCAGAGAGGGGGAAGGAGAAGGAAAAGGAAATGGAGGCATTTCTAATCTAGTTTCTTATAGGGAATTAATCTACTGTTACATTACCTTGCCCACATTCTTTTGTTCACATCTTTTTTCCAGTTATCAGTCCTACCTTCCTGCTATCCTCTTTTAAGTACCTAAGATTCACACCACTTGCAGGCTGCTTTTCTCTGAAGAGGGAAGGTGCATGCGCTTAAGCATATGCTCTTTGTGAACACACTCACTCTCTTGGCAGTTTTGGATGCTTTCAAGACTTTCACCTGAAACAACCTAAGAGAGCCCTTCAGAGCACAGCCAAAAAGCTGATAAGCCACAGCCTATATGCTCAAAAAGTGTCATTCTGCACATTGGTGACAGCCCAGCTACAAACTGACAGCCATCAAAGGAGTGCTGAGGTCATGCAACGTGCTCAAAGGAACCACAGAGCCACAGCGTTTGTTTTGTCTGACTGTTTGCACACATGCCAATCCCCCTAAGTCACGGGCTGGGGGAGCACAGTGTCCCCACCTTACCTGCTCCCACCCCTCACAGTTTGTTAGCCGTCATTAAATCCCACACCTAAGATGCTTTTTCACAGAATACCCATCTCCTGAAAAAGGCATTGACCACAACCACACCCTGAAGATAAGTACAGCTCCTGCAATGGCCTAATAACACAGCCAGAGCTTCAGTGTAAGTTGTGGGTACGCTCTGTTGACCATGGAGTCAACAGAGGCAAAGCCTCTGAATGGCAATTCTCATCGAGCTGCTGCCCCAGCTGCTGGAATTAGTAACAGCTAGTTTATTACATACGTGCCTCATGACTGACTGATTCTGCTGCCTGAAGAGGCACAAGTGTTTGTTTGAAGCTTCACCCTGCATTTGGGGATGTTGTGAGGATTCTGCAGGATCTAACAAAACATACGCTGATGATCTCACCTTTCCCTCATAAGGGAGAGGGGCTTGTCTCTCTCTCCCCAGCAGTCTGTTGCTTATCCTTCCCTGCCTCTTGGTCAGATCTGGTCAAAATCGACTGAAGGGCTCAAAAATGCTTCCATTTCCTCTCCCTAACCCATGAGGAGCTCACAAAAACCTCATTTCCTGGGGAGAACAGGTTGAAAATAAACTAACAAACCTTAGGGATATTTTTGCCCTTTGACAATCCCAGTGACACATCTCACCCAGCACAGGGACAGCTGATACCGGAGTTCAGATGACTCTAAGCTTTGCCCTTGGGATGTCAAAAGAGCCCTGTGATCCATGCGCCTACGAGAGCACAGGAGCCGCTGCCGTGTGAGAGGACAACAGCACATTTCAATCAACAGTGTCTCTGTGGCACTGACCTCCATCAGTTTCTTTGGAGAAGGACATTAATGCCTAACTGTGTAATGCTATACTGCGGAGGAAAATTTCTTCCTACCTTCAGTAGGCAATCAATTTGACAGCAGGATCCACGGCACTTGCAATTGTTACCCAAGCTGGTGAAACTGCAGGTGTTACTCTTATTCATCTGTGACTAATCCATGTTTTAACTTCACTAGCCCCTGTACTCCATCAATAGGCTGTAGTTTTCTAGATTCCAGTCATCACTCTGGAATCTATGATCCAACAGGTACAAAACACAGGTTGATAAATAACAGGGCTCCTGTTTCCCTACTGTGTTTTTTAGTTCACATGACAACTGCATGAAAGGGAGGTACAGAACAGGATGCAGGGTTTGACTTGTTCTGGCTCCCAGGACAACTGGCCCAGAAAGCGGGGAGAAGAGGAAAAATTAAAATAAAACATTTCCTGCTACTCCTTTCCACAGTGGAGTTCAGCCTTTGGAATTCACTGGCACAGGAGATCAAAGGAAGAATGTCAAACAACAGGTGACTACAATCTTTTAGCCAACAGCTGACACAATAACAAAATGGCTGGATTCAGATACAAGACCTGTGAAAGGATGGCCTGAGATAACACACCTTACTGCAAACATTCAAGAGATGGTCAAATGTTTTACAGAGTGTGCTTCTTCTCCATTCATACTGTGGAAATGGTCTGTTCCTCCATGTGGGGAAAAGGAAAGGATGAGAAGTACGAGTGACGGGGTTTTACCTGATGGCAGGTGATGAGCAAAGCTGTCCATACAAAGAAACCTGAGATAGCCTGAGCAGCAGTGGTCATGAGGAATATTGGCTGCTCCACAGCCGTGGGGCTGCCATCCTCTGGCATCCAGGAGAAGTTAGGAGCCACAGCTGGAGTGGTGGCAGTTGACCCCAATCTGGGGGCTGCAGTGACATCAGTCATCATTATCATGGTGCCTTTTGGTGTGAGGTTCCAGATGGGATTGCTGAAGAGCTGCCCACGAGCCAAGACCTGCCAAGGAAGAGGACCAAAAAGCATTTGAACCCAGCTGAAAGGAGTCAGGAGCATAACAGTAACAGTGCTTTGCATCTCTCACATGCCTTTCACCAGGCTGCTCACATGTTATAGGAACAGGACCTAGATAAGTCTGCCAGTGCCACCCCTCGTGACACAACAAATCATGTGGTGTTCAGGAACCTTTCACATCCTCCCTGACATCCTGAAACGCTGCCACCGCTATTGTCACCTCCCTACTGCAATAATTTCAGCACAAGATGAATTTACCTGAGATCACAGAATCATAAAATGGTTTGGGTTGGAAGAGACCTTAAAGATCATCTCATTCCACCCCCCCTGCCATAGTCAGGGATACCTTCCACTCGACCAGGTTGCTCAGAGCCCCATCCAACCTGGCCTTGAACACTTCCAGGGATGGGGCATCCACAACTTCTCTGGGCAACCTGTTCCAGTGCCTCGCCACCCTCACAGTAAAGAATTTCTTCCTAACATCTAATTTAACCTACTCTCTTTTAGTTTAAAACCATTCCCCCTTGTCTTATCACTGCACGCCCTTGTAAAAAGATCAGAAGGAGGTATCTAAATCATCCATACTGGAAGATGACAGGCACAACTAAGTTAACAACTCTGCTTTCCATAAAAGTATGGGCTATTCTGCTGTGTCTTAGTGTTATGGTTAGCCTGCCAAGCAGCAACAGGCAACAACAACATGTGCCACAGTGTCACTATGCAGCAAAGGGGGCAAGGGGAAGAGTATCCTTATTCCTTCAGCAAGCAATCCCCCCCTCCTACTGCCATGTTGAAAAACACACTCAGTGCAAAGCACCCTCATTGGAAGGATATGTACTGAAAGCTTTCCTTGCTTTGAGAGCATGGAAGTCATGCTTCTACCAAACATTGTATGGCATGGTATAGTTAGTCAGCCTGTTAGTAATTCTACTAACTTAGCATTATTTTCTGCACAATGTGAATTTAACCTGATTGGCTTTTAAAAGCCAGTTGACCCATGAAAACACCCAGAACATGCAAGATCTCAAAGCAGCATGACCCTTGGCCATTTCCTGGATAAAAAGCTATCTTCTTTCAATGGAACAAATTCTTGAAGGTCTAAGATCTAAAGTAGCTATTATTTTCAATTTGGTTGTAAGCAGGCTCTAGTGTGACCTCTGGATTGCAGGACGATAATCCACTTAAACCAAGATCACAAGCAGGCAGCCATTGGTTCTACCCATTAGAAGAGCTGCTTCTGATGTGATTGCAGTAGAGGGGAACAGCATAATGTTGCCTCCTCCTGATAACCTCCTAATACTTTTTGGAATGCCCTTTCTGTAAAAGCACAAGACATAGCTCTTACACAGGCCTTTATGATCGGTAGATGGAAAGGGTTTTAGAAAGGCCAAGGATCCATCACCACAGTTTGCAGCTGCAGCAGGGAAGGACACATCTGTCATTTACTGACAGGTCATTACAGAACACAAACAAGAGCATACACTTGCAGATGAACTGCCCCAGCTCTGCTTCACCTGAAGCCACAGCACAAACTGGGGAACAGGTACCCAGTAAAAGCAGAGGGTCAGTAGCAAGTCCTTTCCACATGCACACTAAGGTGTGCAAATGGCCCCTCCAGCACAGGCTTTTACAAAACACACACTTGCATTAATGGTGTGCAGCACTCTGATATTACTTGTGCCACAGTCTACCTCGTTTCTGTTTTCTTCCACAGGGGAAAGAGAAAAATCCAGGGAAATACCCAGACTTTTTTAAGCAGATATTATCTTACTATACATGGACCTGCACAACTGCTGTAGTTTAATTTACAAACTAATTGTCAAACTTGGCTTTTCTTCGTTCTTTCCAGTTGTTGTTTTTCCAAAATAGCTCTGCTCTGAGTTACAACTTTCCATAACCACATGTACAGCAGGGTAATTCCTTTCCAGTCCTGATCAGTACAGGAAATACAACTGTTCAGTTTTGAGCTTCAAAACATACATACACACACACACACACACTTCATTACCTATACTATATCTAAAAATTTGGAGAGATGAAGGCCGGATGAGGATGTCACAAGGTAGCAACTGAACACTCACAGTGCTGAGAGAGTGCTTCCACTAAGCTCATAAGGGGCACATCTAGAATGAAATCAGAGTAGATGCATCTGAGGTTAACCTAGGTCTAAATAAAGTCCAGCCAGCTGCAACTTTGCACATCCTAGTGCACTTTGGGAGATATGCAAGAGGGGAAGCTGCTAAGCCCTTCCTAAAGTTCATGGGGGAGAGGATCTGTACATCAGACCACAAGTGGCAGGAGGAACAGGACCTGGACATCCACACTCCAGCTAATCAAACCACATCAATAGCATAGAGCCAAATGCAGCATCAGTAAGATCAGCAGAAGTGAAGATCTGAAAGGGAATTCTTTTGCGTCTCTGCACTCATTTTAAAAGAAGTGGAAATAGCAAAAAGTGATCAACAAGCATTTTGACATGACAAGGGTTATGTATTCAGAAGCAGGGTCACTTACAAGTTCAAGTTGTGTATGTAACATTAACACTGCCCCCTTGTGATTATACATCAACCACCATTAATTACATGATCGTCTATCATTCTTAATCTAACCGCTTTAACTGACAGAGTCGTTGAAATTAATAACTCTTTCCAGCACTGTGTTCTGAAAGAAAACATACAAACTTTCTTACAAACTAGGGTTACACTCCTCCTACGTCAAAACCCAATTCACCTCACCCCCCCTGCCCCTCAGGGTTGCCCCTGAGGACAGCTTTTTATTCACTTGATACTTTTTATTGGTTCTGTGCATCAGTTGGCAGTTCATTCTCCTTGCTAGTGAAATATGATGGAATGCTGTACTCCCAAATCTGCAAAATTAACATACACCTTCCAAATTATCCCTTCTAATCTTCTCAAGTCCCACACATCATAGCTACAGTGACAGGTATAAGCAGTGCACAAAGCTGTTACAAAAGACTACCGTACGCAAGAAGCTGAAGCTGTGAGAGTAAATCTGGTCTATACTTAAGAAAAACAGCTAATAGCACAGACGATTAGAGCCTTAACCAGGTGAGTGGATTTCAGCTCATTCACTACCACCAGTTCAGCCTTGGAGCTCCTCTTTTGCTTTGTTAAAAAGAACATCACGAGGGTGGGCTGTTAACTCACTTAACAGGCTTTTCTTCTGAGAGGCCTCTTCCCCTGTGCAAGAGGACACAAGTCTAGCAAACCATTAGAACAGGTTTCCAATAGAGGTGGTGCCTGCGAGCACATCACAGCAAACATGCTGTCTTGACAAGCACCTTGGCATAAACAGCTTCCCTCTTACCCGACACTGTGAACGTGTTTTGGCACTTGTTTCTTGGACACCTACCTCCATCACAGCCCAAATCAGTGCCACAATATACCTTCCTGCTTCCTCTCACACCTGGGTAAAAAGACACTTCCCAACAGCCACAAAGCTATTCCCTATTCACCTCCATCTTCTCCACTCTTCCACTTTGCTACTCCAGTTGTGCAATGACCTGACATCAGTCAGGCTCCTGGCTGTGATCTCTTTCCAGTGCTTCTCCCAGCTGGCTGTATCCCTCTGTTGTTTCTTGCGCATTTTAAGCTCCCTGGGACAACTGCCTTTTTGTTCTCTGCCCCATACAGTTCCCAGCACTGCAAGGTACTAAATCATGAGGAAGGCGCTTGACATTACCATATGTCAAATCAGGGGCATTTAGAAACATGAATTACCAATGCAATACAAACCAATCTAATGCATAATAGATTTTGGAGAGTTCCTTACTCTTCTGCCATATCCTGTCTTCTCTGCCCACTCTTTCATCTCTACCTCATTGCTTCCAGTTCAAGGGAGAATAAAGTTACTTGCACACTTATTCTCCCTCTCTGGAGAACGCTCCTAAATATATCAAAGGAAAATATTTCAACACTTCTAAATTTCACTCTTGGAGCTTTCCCCATCTCCAACTGACTACCTTGCTCCCCCCGGAGGTAACCTGAAATATAACAGGACCAGGAGAACAGAGAGCCAGGAAAAGTGACAAACTTCTGGAAACTGGAAACATGCACACGTAAAAGTACATCTAGGCACTCCCAGGGCTTTCAGACGCAGGCTTAGGTGTATTTCAGGATGGCCACAGGAAACTTGGATCAGAGCTGTACGATTCTTCTACGTGGGTTACATGAGCTTCAGGCAGTGCCTAGGTCTGTGTGAGGTCTATACCCAAAAACCTCGAACGTGGAAGGCAGAGATCACACTCCCATCCCCTACAAGCTGTTACCTGTTCCTGCCCAGGAGTCATTACAAGTTATGCACATTAGAGCAAGATAGGACCTTGTACTGCCAGGGTATTAGCTTAAACATCAACCTTAGTACCAGCTTAAACTTATCTAACAGCACTGAAAGCACTTTAGGAGTATTAGGGGCTGCTCTCAATGCAAAAAGGGGAAAAGAAAACAAAACAAAGCATGTGCTATTTCTATCAAGATAACTATCCTGATAAAAACCTAGAGATGAAAAACACTGTTATTAGGATTCTTGATAGAGAAGAGGCTCTAAACTGCATGGGGACCGATTCTGTTAGAGAATAGCAAACCGACATAAAGCCAGCAGGGATGTGTCCACATGGCCTGCATCCACAGGAGAACAACAGCGCACTAATTCTCCACCAGGAGCAGATTGCCAGTCCTGTATCTTTCAGAAATAGAGACCTTCTGTCTTCAACATTAACATGGCAGCTTCTTCCACTGAAAATAAACTCAGAACAGTAAACAGACAGGATGTGGCACAAGTGAAAACAAAAAACTTCATTTCTGGCTTGCATAAAGGCATGGAAAATGTTACCACTGAGGAGGAGCTATTTCTACATAAACAAACATAAATACGGAAACCTCATTTCTGACGCAACAAAAGTGGTGTAAGAGGAGGGAAGAAAGATTCCAGCTTGGTCCTTCAGTTCCGTGGAGTATTTCTGAACACATATTCAACCACAGTCTAGTAAAGCAGGAGGTGGCTGGCTGCTCTGAGCAAGACCTACTGTGGTGCAGGTAGCAAAAGAACCCCAAACAACATGACTCTGAAGCCGTTCTGTCCCATCTGCAAACACAATCTGCGCTTTTAAAATAGATCATCTCATCCAAGGCTGAAAGTATTTAATTTCTAAACTGCTGAGAGAGCAAAGAATGATACACAAAGCTATCCCACGAAAGAGTCTTAACAGCTAAGCCTCCTTCTGCTGTACAATACACTAAAACACACAGCCTGGCTGCAAGGTTCTCCTGAAGAGCTATGAGATAAGAAAATGTTCCTCCTTAAAACCTACTCCACACTTACCCTAGCTTTAAATATCCACCATGATGACCTTTGTTTCTGTTAAGATACCACAAAACCATTTTCCACTCCCCTCTTAAGTTCTTAGTCCTCCAAGAGTTTCTCCATTAAACTATCCTTATTCCTGCAAGAGTTTCTCCACTAAATTATCCTTATTCTGGATCCAAAAAGACCAATACAGAAGTTCCATGCAGTAGCTTAATCAGTGTCCAAACTTTCTGCATCTATTAGGATACAAGCAAGAGCTTTATATTAGTGAAAGCAGGAGCTTAATGTTTTTTCAGAATGTGCCCTAGACTCACAAGGAATAAAAAAACACAGGATAAAATGGTTCAAGGTTTATTTTAGACTATTTTAATTATAAAAATGCCTAGAATTGCCAACTGGGATCAACTCTTTCCATTGTGCTAGGCATACATGATAAATTCTGTAATTGATAGATAACTGATTTATGGTCTTTTCAACACCCAAAGGTATGGCATCACCAGCTGATATGGCAAAAGGTAGAAAAGGAGAAGAGGACAAAATAACTCTATACAGTAAGAGAATCACTGGCACAGCTCAAGTCAGTGATAGCAATCCAAGAAAAATCAAATGCTTCTACATTTATTACTTCTTAAATTGCTTTTGCTCTCTGGGGTGGCATCTAGTTTACTTAGCTATGAGACATGAAAAGGTCCCAACAGTGCATTTTTAAGCTCTCCAGTAGCACTCCCCAAACAATCTGAGTTAAGTATGTGACCTGGTATGCAATTTTAACTAGTACAACTCATTTACATTTTACTACTCACGCTGGGCAAAGCTTCCTTAACGCCAAGGCAGTGAAAGTCACCCCACAACACACACTTCATACAAAGGCACACGTAGGTAACTCCGAACGCATGTGAGCTGTGCTGCGCTCGGCCAGAAGACAGGCAAGACTTACAAACATACGAAGTGATTGAATCTACTGCACTTCATGGCGTGCTCTGTCTGCACAGCAAATTCTGATCCAAATGCAGTTCTTGTCAATGTTATTTCTATAGAGGAGTGAGCAGTCTGAACGCTGAAGAGATGTCCCAGTCACAATTTTCACAGCTGTTGGTACAGTCAGTGAAACAAGAGAAAAGAGTCACTGGGACATAAAACCAGTAGCATCACCACGTGCAGAAACATTAGCCTCAGAAGCAGAAGGTAGAGGAGTCAGTCCACTAGGGAGACCAAACTCCAGGGCAAGGTACACACCCACTAAGCCATACTCAAGAGATGATCCAGTGCACATAAAAGCACATCCCACACATAAACAATCTAACCTTCAGCAAGGTCATACCACTTCTTTTCTCATTTTGAGGAAATAAATATCTGAGAATACCACAAAAATCTTCTCCACTTGCAGCTCACACAGCCCCCACCCATTTTGCTAAGCTGTAGTCATCCGAAGAGAGAGCAGCTTCCCCTCCCCATGTGCCCATTTAAAAACCCAGAATCAACAATAAAACCTTTTACCCTGAGCCATGCACTCTTCTTTCCAGAGTTTTTTTCTGCTCTATTAATTTCTGTTGTCTCACTGTATTAGCACAGCCCTCCTCTCCCCATCCTCCTCCTCCTCTTTTTTTTTTTTTTTTTTGTGGACTGACCAACATTGTGATGGGTCAACATCCAACATCCAATCCCTTTTTTGGAAGGGGACAGGAAAAAGAGAGAAAGGGGGAGGGAGATGAGGAGAAGGCATGTTCCCCGACCTTCCAATCGCTCCTTTGAGAACAGGAGCAAACACACCTAGGTAGTGCACTGCATCCCTTTCCCATACTCCCAGCAGCCTCGCTCCACACAAACTAGTCAAGCCCCCTGTTCCCAGGGGAGAAACACAGTAAGCCTACAAAGATATTCTGCAACTGGCAGAGGGGAAAGAGAAAACGAGGAAAAGGATGTGTTGTAAACAGTTGTGTCCAGCATGACAGAGGAAGTTGTTTTTTCATTTTCCAAGAACATTCTCAAGAACAAAGTCAAATCAGAACTTATTCCACCACCAGTTGCATTCATTGTTCTCCACCTCTGCATGCCAAGACAGAGGAGGGAACAGTTTTGAATTTGCCACAGGGTATACAGTTACTCTAAGAAGAATCAGAAGTCAAACTCTACAGCAGCATGGAAAGGTATTAAACATGTGAAAGTTACATGCAAAGGGAGTTTTTTTAATATACTGGAGTATACTTTTCCACACAGAATATAACATATTCTTTCAGATTAGATCAATACTTCAATGTACCAAGTAAATGTGCTGGAAGAACCCAGACATCACAGGCCCAGGCAACTGTGCAGCAGTGCACTGAGGGCAGAGGCACATCTGACTTCCCTAACAATCATTCTCTGACGCAGACATGGAGCAGTGTTGTAAAAACAGTGATTCTCAACAAAGCATCCAAGGCGGCTCACTAGGAAGCCATTCTGTTATTGCTAAAATAACAACTGGTTGGCTTATTTTTGTTTATGGGTTGTTGCTTTTCTTTTTTTTTTAACTCTGACCATTTGGCACATATATCCTTCTTAATTCCCAAAAATCACGGACTCATAATCTCATGGTTCCTGTCTGACATTACCCCCTCCATTCTCTCCTGTCCTACTACTCCCTCGAGAAAAATAAAAATCCTACAGAGGCAAACTTCTGAAAGCAGGATTGGAACTTTGTATTCCTGGATTCATGGGAGAGTTCCTCCCCACACAAAAATGCCAAGTCCTAGATATATCAGCATTACAGCTTTGCTAGTAGAAGAATAAGCCCAGATACAGCATTTCTCTTACAGAAAGATTACCTCTGGAAGTTCACAGGCAATGCCTGGAGGAAGAAACCATTCTCACCCTTGATGCCTAAAGCACAGGAAGAAGAGGCAGCATCAGAGGGGGAAACCTTGCCCAGCATTGTCTTCCAAAGGCTACTTACAGCACAGGAGTAGCTAGGAGCTGCTCCCCCTTTCCTGACTCAGCACCAAAGCTGACCACAGAGCTTTGCAGAGAAGTCACCGGTACTGTTAGAAGCTGACAGATGCCAACAGCTACTAAAACACAGTTTGAGGTGATTCCAACATCTGCCCTCTCTATCCCAAAAGCCAACAGCAAGGCATTTTCTCTATACAGAAATACTCCACACATCTGAGAGGGTGCGCTTATAAAAAAATGAAACTTCAACCCAATGTTTCCAGACACTGAAATATTAAATTACCCAATTGCAGGAAGTTGCCTAAATGGGAATTTATATAAATAATTTCTATCTTAAGACTCTTGTAAAATCAGCACCATCACAAAGTCATTGGGAGGGGGGAAGGAAGTCGTAAGGAGAGTCTGGAGAAGGAGTGAGGTCACTCCCAGCTCCCATGGGACAATTAGCTGCAAATAGCTTCACCCACCACTAACCAGCCCTTCCTAGCAAAACTGGCAAGGAGACAAGGTGTGGTGAGCCATGAAGAGAAATTCACTCTTCCAATCTGCCTCTTCAGGTGATTGACTTGTCCAGGTTCATTTTAAGCAACTTGGACAGAGGCACAGCTATGCTCAGTACTGCTGCCTAGGCTGTATCCGTGCTGGAGATGACCAGGCAGCTGCAGGCTCCCAGCAATCAGCTCAGCAGCCTCCAATCGCATCCATGACATGTTCTGCAGCCTGGGGAGGGAACACTGGCTTGGCAAGGTCAGCTTTTAAGGTATTATTTCATCTCATCTTCTTGAAGCCTCATGCTGCACTACATAACACGTTGCAGTAATTTTCTTTGCTGAATCAGGACCTTTTTTTACTTTTTTGCCACAGAGTTGATCAGGGGCCACATGTACATCATACCTGGGCACAGAGGAACACTTTCCAGTTAGACACAAAAAATTTGAGGCCATGACACCATCTCTCTATGCTCTTGGTCACCCTCCATTATACAACATCCTCAAATGGCTGATCCTTTCAGCATCATCATACTCCCAGGCACTGTGACTATAAGATAATAATAGCAATATTCCCATCCTTTCAATGCAGAGACACACGTGATAGTGGTGAGACAAATATCCAGGTACTCTGTGGGTTAATGCTGCAAGGAGAGCATGTCAGTTACTTCCCTTTTCAAGTTTCCTGTCAATTATGCCCCTCAGAGGCCATAAAGACCTGGTCAAACACAGATACAGCACAGTTCCTGAACAGCTTGCCTACTCACTGCACTTTCCCTGGAGACAGCTTGCTCTGTTGCTTTTCAAGACATGTTACTTACACAATCACAAAAACCCGATGGAAGTTGAGCTGACTTTTAGAGTAGACAGAACCTGGCTATGAGCAAGTACTCCAGTGCCCTGTCTCTCCCTAGAGGAGGGAGACTCTGAGGTGAGATTCCTTGAGGGTGGCTGCAACTCACTGCTTTAGCTGGCAGAATTTCCCTTCCAAAACCATCCTGGGGAATTGCTGCTCTGAGAGCATGTCCAGCTGCTCTCTGCAAAAGTAGTCCATAAAAAAACCCCCACCATCAAAACCCTTTCCATAAGGGTGTTTTCAGTCCATTCACAACAATATTTTACAGTTATTTTAGCTAAGTGTTTTAATCCATTTTATCAGTGTCAAACTGCTTTCAGAGTCTCAGGTGTTCTGGTAGGGTGTAATGTCTCGGCAGGAAACCGCTCTTCCACCACAAGAAAGCAAACCCCAAAGAGTTTGGGAAGAAGAGTTTGAGAACAGCACACAACACACACACTGCTCCAAGCAAACAGCTGGGCAAGTCAGCGCTCAAAACTCAAACACAATGCTGCTCTCTACAGCACCTTAAATTTCCAGGGCCTCGGCGAGCACAATCAATCACAACCACTAAAACAGCAAAAAGCTTCTGCCCCCAGCCCTGGCCGTTCAATAATACACAGCTGCTTTGTTACACAGAGAGCCAGCAGCAGTCCTGGACTAGAAAAGCTCGACTGTACAAAGGATAAGCGCAATTTCTCTCTGAGGCTGCACTATCCTCATCATTTTGTAGAAAAGCCACCCTGTACATTCACTGCTGCTTTCCTTGGTTTCCTTGATTTTAGGCTGAAAACACCGAGAAAACTAGTCATAGAAGTGGCTCTTCAGAATCAACAAGTCTGATTTGAAACTTCGTATTTCACCTCAACCTTCAGTACCCTGAACAATACAATACCGGGCTCTTGAAGCGGCTAGGACCAAACAATAAACATCGCCTGAGGAATTCACTGCACCCACCACCCACTGCTGCAAGAGCTCAAAGAATATCCTTTGAGCTGCTGGAAAATGAAATAGGCACTTCTGCTAGAAGGAGCAGGTAAGAGTTTATCTCCATCACGGCAAACATAAGCCAATTAAACGTGAACTAAAAACAGGAGGGGAGAGGGAGTGAAGGGTCACATGGAAATGAAAGGTTTGTCATCTACATCAAAATATGATTATTAGATGTTTTAGTTTTAGGGACTACCTTTTTATTTTTTTGGGAGAGGGATAGTGTTTAAAAGTTAATTTGAACTGGAAAAGAAACCACCACACCCTTCCTTTATCCATGAGAAGAACCCTAATCCCACAACTGTAAACCGCAAAAGCTCACCTCCCAGCCTGCTACCAGCAAACAGGCAAACAAGCTGACAGAGAATAAGGCATATTTCTAGTTGGATTCTGTCAAATAGTTAGAGACTAGGCAGCTCAGAATGCTTTCGTTTTGCCAAACCAGCCAGTCACACTGAACTTCATATTCTGACCGGCTTGTGCATATCTAAGAACTTTCCTCTTTTAACTGCCACGCGTCCCAAGGAGACAGACAAGCAAAAGTACAAAAGCTGTCTGAGCGGCTGGAAGGTGCTCTTCCCCTTGCCCCACACTTCCAAAACACCACCTGTCCAACGCTCTGAATTGATTGTAGAAACCTGCACAGAATACAAAGGAAAACATCTGCCCACACCCCCGAGCTGGTTAGAAGCACTGACTTCAGTAGTAAAGCTTTCCCGATCATTTTACAGCAAGACCACATCACTCCTGCTCCAGATGCAGAGGTACCCACCTGCCGCATACATACCACTTAGGGTTTACAGCACAACCATAACAATGATGGTATCAAGGACCTAAAAACGTGCTCCACTAGACCAGAGCAGATTTGAAGCCCATTTTCTTGGGGGCTAAGGTGCAAAAAAGCCTGAAGTAGGCCTTTGGAGAATACCCGCACCCACCATAAGAAAAGCTCTCCCTAAAGCCCTATTGTTTAGCACTTAGCCAACATCCTAAAAGCATGAGAGTTTACTTTTTTCAACAGTACCACACAAATACAAACCTTTAGCACTAGAAACCTGAATGACATGAACATTTCTAGAGAAATCTGTGTTCCCCTTTAAAGGAGGCTGCTAAGCTCTTAGACTCAAGGGTAACATCCAGCAACACAAGTTCAAAGGTACAGTTAACTGCTGTGTTAAAAGAGGCGAGTCTTTGTTAGTGGGATGTATACTTTATTACGTTTTCATCGATTGTTTTCTTTTTCTTGCAGGATAAGAAAGACATTTCTATTCATCCTATTAGCCTTCGCTCCATTATTGATCAATACTTTCTATTTTTATCTTTGACAGAGGTAAACAGTCTTCTCTCTGGGGAAACCTGTCTTTATGTCTTCAATAATTATTCCTGTTCAAGCTCCCTACATGGCAAGAACAGTTTCAAACTTTCTGTAAGCAGGAACCATCTTCAGTATTTCCTCTAGATTTCCCACTCCTCCTGTCCTCCCACTTTTGACAGCTTCACAGTGCTCCACGCAGCTTTCATAAAGCTGTGCCTGAAACCACTCTAGTCCCTTTCCACAATTCATCAGAACCCAGTCACGCACACATTCCTCCAAAGCCCTCCTTCCACTACACACCGCAGCTGTCAAGGCTGAGTTAGGTCTCATGGAGCAACTGAAATTTCAAAACACCACGAGCATCCAAACAAGACCCACTGTAACTCACCTGAGACGCAAGAGAACGCAGGCACAGCAACAGTCTGCTCACACACACCTACCACACCAGCACACGCATACGGTGTCTGTCAGTCGGTTCAGCCTGAACCACAGGAGGCACAGCAAACACAAACCTGTTGCCCACAACCCTGCTGTGGGCTACTGTGCTCCCAGCCCACCCAGCGCCAGGACAGTGACATCGTCCCAATGCCACCCAGGATCGCGGCAGCACCGGGGACCGCGGGAGCTGTGGCAGTACGTGTGTGTGCAGGGGGAGTGGGCGGGTGGGCTGAAGCAAGGACATGTGGCGGGCGGGGGAAGGAACTGAGTGGGCTGCACCGGGGGAGGCGGACTATCCCCTCAGGGGTGTACTACCCGGAGAAGGCTGTGCGGGCTGCACTGGGAGCTTGTGGGGAGACGCGCGTGTCTGTCGGCACGGAGACCGTGCGGGAGGAATGTGCGCGGAGGGGGAACGGCGGGGGCGACCCTGGGACGAAGGGGGGGGCACGCCGGGGGGAACCGGGCAGAGGGCTGGAGGGAGCGCACGGCGGGGATCGCGGGGGCGACGCCGGGGAGCGAGACGAGAGATCGGGGCGGGAGTGAGATCGCGTCCACACCGGGACGATGCGAGCGAGTTCGTGGGGGCCGCACCGAGCCACCTCCCCACCAGCGCGGCTCCTCCTGCCCGCCCGCAGCCGCCCCCGCGCCCCGGCTCGGCGGCCACCCTGCCCCCGCCACGTCTTACCCTGCAGCGGGCGGGCGGGCGCGGCCCAGCCCGGTGGGGCGAGGAGGGGTCGGGTCGAGCCCTGCCCCGCTGCCCCGCGGGCGGCGCCGGCACCGGCGCGGGGGCGCGGAGGCCTCAGGAGCCCATGGCGACGCCGGGCCCGGCCCGGCCCTGCCCTCCCTCCGCGCCTGCGCACGGCCCCGCGCGCCCCGCCCACCGCTCGCGCTCAGGGGGGGCAGGGTGACGTCACCGCCCCGCTCTTAAAGGGGCGGGGGCCGCCCGGGAGGGTGACTCGGGGTTTGCCGCAGCGCCGGGAGGAGGGATGAGCTTCCCGGAGATGGGCGCTCCGGCAGCGCTCTCCCCCCACCAGGCCGGCTAAGGACAGCACTGCCCTGAGAAAGATTCCCCCCCGAGGAATATTTCCACCTCTATCTCAGCGCTGTTTTCGCCCACACTCCGAGGGAAAAAAAAAAAAAATCAAACATAGAGCTGTTGGGAACGTCCCCCAAACTCCCCAAGGAAAAAAACATGCATATAGGTATGGGGGTTGGAAACCAAAGTGGTGCCTCTATTCGAGCCAAAACAAGGCATTTTCAATCTAAAAAAATAAAAAAATTAAAAATTAAAAACCCCGAACCAAGCCCTAAAACCTTTAATAAGCCCACAAAGTGCCTGCACAGAGGGCTGCATGAGCAAGAGGAGGTGACATCCTGCCTGAGATATGCCTGATGACTTTCTCCTTTTCTCCTACTGCTTTAGGACACTTGTCCTCTCAAAACACAGGTGTACCCGTGGAGCTGCTACCTCACACCTCCTAAAATGGCAGCATGTTTCCCCTCTGTCACAGGACAGTACTCCTACCCGGAACCCAGCAATCACTCCTGAATCCAGCCAGATCATGGCTCTGCTGCCTGCACCACACTGCAGTGATGGGGGTGTTGTCTTCCACACAGGCAATGTTCCTCTTTCTCACTGAAAACAGGGTTTACAAAGGAAAAAAGTCCAGTTTCATTCTGATCCATCACAACCACAGTCAAAATGGAGGCAGGACAAATGCAGTTTAGAGGCAGCAGTACAATACTCCTGAACTACCCTCTTCTTCCCTACCCTCCTGCTCTTCTCTCATCCCAGAAGCTGGAAGCCTCACACAGCAGGGAAATGAAGAAGCAGCTCTTCCTGCTCAGCTGGCAGAGAACAGGCTTGGAAGGAATTTCCGAAGTCACCAAGATCCGTCCATTTATTCCCAGCAGGTGTTTCTGAAAATCAGTTTCAAGAGTTTTAGAGAGCCTGGCAGTAACAGGCCTCTCATCTGGATAATGCAGGGACGCATAACTACAGGAGCAGAGATTTAGAAGTAAATCAGTATTAAAATTTAGTAATTTACTGTCAGACAGGTCAGACAACCAAGGAGGGAAACCCAAACAAACCATACTGCCAGAAACACCAAAGCAGCAGGTGCCACTTCACAGGGAGTTCAGCCTGTTTTCATCAGGCACAGTGGTGGTGGTGTTAGGTGCTCAGGGCTGATACCCGGCCCCCTCCTCTTCCCATTCCTTCAGGATTTAAGTTAGAAGACAGAAGAAAGCAAGAAAACACATAATCCAGAGTCCACCTCTGTTGAAGTCAGTGCACACCCAAAGCCAACGGCGCAGACAGTCCCATCCCTCTCCTGCTGAAGGCCAGATGCACGGGACGCCAGAGGCTCAAATCCAGGAACCAAGAGATCCTGAATCAGATTTCACATAACTCTTGCCTGTTCCAAGGCTGTAACTGCAGAGATCAGCTCAGGTTTATTTTTAGGTGCTCCAGTCCTGTGCCTTTTTTCCAGTAATTCTGATCAAACTTGTTCCTGGAACTCAAAAACAGGTTCAGCCGCAAGACAGTGCTTCCTGCATGTAAGATGTGACTCCCAGCAAAGATACCAGGGCCAGTGAAGGAAGAAATGACAGATGCTGGCGTCACTTTATCATTTTCTACTTTATTACTTCAAATTAACAACCACGATAAAGCTCAAAAAAGTCCAATATTTACACAGGAAAAAAGTACAAAATCCCCCCCAAAGTTCTTCAGGTTTTTTTTTTTTTTTAAATTACAAAGTAATAAAAAGTTTTGCTCTTTAATTAAAAAAAAGAGAGAGACAGTAAGAGGGGTAAATAAATTAGGAAAAAAACAGGGAGGAAAAATGAAGTGTTAAATAGAAAGGGTAAAAACAAACAAAACAAAGACTAACCCCACCCTCCCCGCCCTGCCAACAACCCATCGGCTCCACACTACAGTGACAGTGTGTCTGCTACAGGCCATAGGTCGCAGTGGTGATCATTGTGTTTCAAAGCCCCAAGTGCCACAAAGCAGCTTGAGTATTCCTAAATTATATTTAAAAACAACTAAAGTGGGGGGGAAAGGGGGGGAGACGGATGGGAGAGGGCAGGAAGGGATTGTGCATGTATTGGTGGATCTTACTTGGGGTTGCATGAGGGAAGGAGAGAGCAAGAGCCATCACTCTGACAGAACTCCAAACTCCCGTTTCTGTGCGCCCCTCTCTTCTCCTCAAGTCCCACACTCTCTCCGCAGGAATTAAAACAAGTTTTAATTAAAAAATAAAAATAGAAAAACACGCACAGCCAGACGAAAAAAAGACCCCGCTGCAGGGATGAGAAGTATATTTCTCCCTGTATTCCAGCTCCAACGATCCCATCCTCCATGGCACCAGGTGCCTCTCCATAGAGATCCCTCCGTGTGTGAGGACTGCTCGGTTCAGGGAAGGCTGGCACTTCTCCCAACATCCAAGAAAGAAACCGCAGAGAAGCCACCCAAGGAAAGGAAGCCCGAGTCAATGATTAGGCTGTTGCCACAATTCCCCTCACAGCTTAAAATTCGTTTAATGCTCAAGAAAATAAATTCTGTTATAATAATAAAAATCAGACTTGTACCATCACGTGTGGCTGGAATCTGATTCGCTCCTGGCCCACAAGGCTCCTGAAAAGAACAAAACCAAAAAAAAAAAAACAACCAAAAAAAACCCACAAACAAAAAACTCACCCCCCACCCTGCACCATCCCTTGCCCTCAGATAAAAAGGAGAGCAAAGTTAAAATTTATATGGCTAGAAACCATACGATTTCAAAATAACATTTAACAAAACAAAAAAAAAAAAGCAGGGGAAGATACCCAAGAAGAAAAAAAAAAAAAAATAGAGAAATCAAAACCAGGAGCAGAGAGTCAGGAGAAGGAACTGGGGGTAGCCCGTGGGGGCGGCGGTCAGGGCTGGGGGGGCAGCGGAGGTGATCCCGCACGGCTCCCGCGTTGTCAGCTCCTCGGAGGCGTCGCGCTGGGGGACGCAGGTGGCCCTCTCGGAAACGGCTCACACCAGCGCGGGGGCACAGCTCGACTCCTCATCGTTGGCAAAAAGAAATTCTGTTGGGTTTTTTTGTTTGGTGTTTTCTTTTTTTTTGTCTTTTTTTTTTTTTTTAGTTTTTATTTGTTTTTTGGGTTTTTTGTTTTTTAAAAGAAAAATACAGTGAAGACACTAGAAAGAGAATTCAAAAGAGAGAAGAGACATTAGGAGAAAAGATTCTTCCCAGCACTTCCAATGCCAGCTGGAGCATCACAAATCATATCGGCCCTTTCTTCTACACTCCTGCCTCCCCTTGGAGTTACCTTGCCCAGCTACTGTCATTTCCTCTACAAGAGGCACTCACTAGCTGTGCAAAGTCTCACACACTTGATTACACACAGCACCCTCCTCCCCAACACTGTCACACTGCCAGAAAAGCACTCATGAGGAACTAACAAAATGGCTCCCCAGCCCAGCACCTTATCCACCCTGCCTACCGTCCCGGAGAAATGGAAGCTACCTTCACACTTAAAGACAATCCATCCCCTCAAGGTTTTGGCAGCCAACCTTACTCTTCCCTCTGAAGCCAAAAACATCTCAAAGTAAGATGAAAGGAAAGGAAACGTACCAATCCCCCACAACATCAGCAAAGTCTTAACCTAAGGCTTTTTTTTCCCAGCAATTCCACCCTTGGGGGTTCCCAGGCATGAGGACAGGCTCACCTAAGCAAACACTGGTCCAGTGGCAATTGCTCCTCACTTCCCAAGGTGATCAAATGGCACACTTGTCTACAAAAGAAAAAGAGTTGCTAAGGTTGGAGAGGAAAAAGAAGACACCAAAACAGAGAGGCTGCACGTTTTTTTCAGGACATCCTCCCTCCCAAGAGTTTACTATTCTACTCCTCCAAACCACTGTGGTCTGGAAGAGAACCAGACAAAGTCTTACTCCAAGCAAAGCAGAGCTAAGATGACAGTACCGAGCATGGCCTTTAGAAAATATGTAACTGAAGAGTGAAGGTGTAACTTGGTACAACTCCCCTCACCACACTAGAAGTTTCAAAACTACTCTGGGGCCCATAGTACTTCTGGAATATCCAGTCCAAGGCCATGAACATGGCAGCAGGGACTCACCTGTGATGCTGAAATCCGTGACACTTCTTGCCGCCCTGTGAGGTCAGATGAGGAGACATTGGCAGGAGCTCCTCGGTGTAACCTCATGCTGACCTTCCGCTCCCTGTCCACTCTTGAGATTGCTCTGGGGGACGTGTTGCCTGTCAGGGCAGAGAACCATCGAGACAAGAATATCAGTCAATGACTTTGGTTTCTAGCCAACAGCAGGGGTGGAACCCTCCCCAAGCTCTCCCATCCCACTCACCGGACTGCTGGATTCGGGAGGTGGGGGTGGAGGCCATGGGCTCAGTGACATTGCGAAGACGGTTGGCAGTGGCTCCAGCAGGTGGGCCAGGGGGCAGTGCTCGTGTGGCTGACCCTCGGAGTTGCCCCATCCTCTCCTCTCGTTCATGCTCTCGCCGCTCCCGATCCATATCCTCAGGGTTCCGGGCTGCTCCCTGAGGAGAGAAACCCCCACACCACACATGGCTGTCAGGCAGGAGAGACAGTAGCAGCCCCGGACAGAAAACACATGGTACTCCATCGTGCCAAGGAAGTGGAGCTCCATCCCCAAAACATGGTCTCCCCCCACTATCTTCCACTGCACCAAGAGAGGACCTCATTCTGTTCCATGAAGAAACAGGGAAGGAAGCATATGGTACTACAGCTGTTACTGGAATCCACTGTCCCACCTCCAATTATAGTCCTCTCCTGAAAAATTATCTCTACCTACCTATAGCTACAGATCAGACATACTCACTAATACAACAGTAGCTATACCCCCAGTTTGCACCAAGTAACTCTGCCTCTCTTCACTCTACCCGTCCCCTCTGTCAAGCTGTTCACCAGGGCTAAGTACAAACAGCAGGTAGTTTCCAACTTTCCTTCCCCTCCCCATGATAAAAACCAACTCCTCTCCAGCCCTTTTGCCACACACACACTCACAAATTTAAGCATGTTCCAGTCAAAGACGTAGTCGTAGGAGAAGCCTTGGCGGTGGAAGAGGTTGCGGAAGAGTTGCCGCAGGTACGAGTAGTCAGGTTTATCATCAAACCTCAGCGAACGGCAGAAGTTGAGGTATGTTGAGAACTCAGCTGGAGAGAGCAGAGAACAGCTGGCTGTTGAACACCATCCAACCTCCCATGCCCTGCCATGGAGCCACTGCAGCATTTCAGCAGTGGCTTGCTGGACCAGGACAGCACACACACAGAGCTGTATAACAAAAACTGAGCCTGCTGGTTTGGTTGCAGTGCTTTGGCCACTAAGAAAACCCCATCCCTATTTTTACCACAGAAAATGCTCATGCATCTCTCTTTGTCGGTTTCTCCAAGCAAGACTTAGCAAGTCCTGCAGAGCCTGCTGAAGGACAGTAAGAATGCAGGCCTAAAGAAGAGGTGGAGGTGAGTTTTGGGAATTTCAGCTCAAATCAGAAGTCCTCCTAGTTCAGCAGTCTATCTTAAGCAGTAGCCAGAAGCAGACAGCTACAGAGGAGAAAGCGTGAGGCAAGCATGTCTGACACTTCTATTGACATTAGTCCAGCTCCCACCTACTTTCAGCTCCAGGAACTTCTTGATCTGGATGTGGTTTCTGACTATTTAGTAACCCTCCATGAGTCTCTCTTCCATGTACTTGTCCCATCTCTCCTTGAACTCCAGTAAGCTTTAAGTACCCACACCAACTTCTGGGAATGAGTTCCACTACTACTATTACATTCTACTACTGGCTGTGTGAAGAACTGCATCATTTTGTTTTGAAGCTAGCAGAAACAAGCTTTGTTTCTCTTCCAATACAAAACCTGGGGCCACCAAATAATTGTCTCCCACCCAGACTTCTGCAGGCATAGCGAGTGCATAGATTTCTATCATCTCTCTAATCACCTCTTTTCCAGGTTCCAGCAAACTTGTTACTTGTGCAGAAATCACCTCACCTCAGTTACCCTTTTGGCCCTTTCCTGGACCGGTTTCCAGTTCTACCACATCCGGGATGGACTAGAGCTATACAGAGCACACAAAGTGCAAATAGGCCATGGGCTTACGCACGCTGTTTGCACAAAATTGCCATGCACAAAATTTCTGTTTTCACAGAAATCACCCATTGTAATTGCAACAGCTCATTGATGAGTGGGACTGGTCAGTCGGAGTCTACTATTGTGCAAATGATGTGAGGACCAAGACTTCTCTCTGTTCTCACATACATTACCCATGTTTACCTACAAAGAACTCCAATTGCCACTTCATTGCCTGGCTATTTCTGGGACTCTTCATTAACCAGTAAAAACTCAGGATCACCAGCGTACCTTCTCAGCTCATTGTCCATCCTGCTTCCAAACTGCTACTGAGGTCCTAAAGATCCCTCTATCCCCTTCAGGACTCTCACGCCCTTACTAACATAAGGTTTCACTTTCCACAAAAACACATTTCCCACTTCTGAACCAGAACTGTACCACCTGTTATCCTTCTTGTCACTGGTGTCAACAGCACATCCTGGTCTGGGGTACCGGGCACTGCCCTTTAGGATTCAAGATTCCATGGGGTTTCAGCAGGTGAACAAGCCAAGCAGCAGACAAGACAGCCATCAAGATGAGAGCACTTACAAGGGTACCCTTTGCAGAGCACCTCGATGGGTGTTGACATCTTTTTCTCGCTGATCCTCTCGTACTTTTGGCGCTTGGTGGCAGCCTTGAGGCCCTGCCAGGGCAGCGAGCCCAGGTTGAAATACATGAGCACATAACCCAGGCTCTCCAGGTCATCACGGCGACTTTGTTCTGTGAGAATGTTACAAAGGGGCAAGGAGTGAGCAGCAGTCAAAAGTACTCTGGCAATCACATAGCTTTGGTGCTAAACACAGAACAGAACAATCACTCCTCTCTCTTCTTTGGTACATTTCTATGGATAGACAAACTTGAAGAAGACATTCCAGAGCAAATTTCTGTGAGGACGGTCATATTACAAGAGTTAAAGTGCTCCTCTTCCCATATGGCCCCACCCACTTCATAACTAATGACTCTGACTACCTCCTCACTTGGACAAGCCTTAATTCACACAAGAATTTAACAGCTCAAGAAGTGCTGCAGCAACACTGCCTACTTTGCTCTTCCCAGTCTCAGAGGAAGGGCACCTACATTTCTCCACCCAGAATGATTCTTCAACCCAGGGATTAGTCATGACAGAGGTAGTCACAGAAAGACAAGTCTAACAGAGGTAAGCCCAACACAACCCTTTCAAACACATCTTTAATTAAACTGCTGATACTCTTTAGGCAGGACAGAAACAAGGAACTAGGGACCCCTTCTAGTAGTAAACAACTTTGTTAATTGTTTAGAGGAGTCTAACATGTAATACTGTGCAAAGATGTCTTTCCAGCTTGGTGGCATTTTTCAAGCTGTGGAGGAAAGGGGCATACCTTGAACAAAAGGTTCCCCTCCAAATAGGAAATGACTGTGTAAATGGCAGCACTACCAACTCTACTAAGAGCAAGGGTTGCCCTTAATATGCTATTGCAAGGGCTCGCTTTTTGATGCTTACTTATGGAACAAAAAAAATTGCCTCACAAAAAAAAACCCTTTCACATTGAACTTGTTCTCTGGAATGGCCAAGCCATTTTAAGTTTCAAGCTAGCTCAAGATGGATTTGATGCAGAATCTCAACAACTGCAAATGTTGACTGGTTAACTTGTGAAACTCCTCCCAGCTCCTCCAACATGCTTGCAAATTCATCTATAAATCTTGCCAAGAAGCTCTTGCCCTTGTTTTCCTCCCAGATAAAACAAACATTTTGGAAAAAGTACTTTACAGCTTGAGTAGAACAACCACTGACACAGATAACAGGCAGGCAAAATATGGCTTGAGGGAGAGCACAGGGATAGAGGAAAGACTAAAGAGAATCACCTATTAGATTAATTCGCTACTACAACACATTTTGCTGGATTCAGTGCTACATCCTGGAAAATGCTGCAGATTATGTGTTGGTCTGTGGGTTAACTGTCAGTATCAGTTACATGCTACCACCTGCCCCATTCAAAGGCCAGTAGATCATTACAGCTACCCCTTATTCTGTTAGCTGAGCTAAACCCTGACAAAAGAGTAGCTTGTAGCAGGTCACAGATACAGATGTCCAGCTCCTCAGGGTCAACACAGCTCTTTCTTCTTTCTGCAGATCCCCAAAGTGTTTTACTTTGAGCATGCAGAAATAACAGCATTTTTTGACCTCACTAACGTACTGCCTCAAGTTGCCCACTTTAAAGGGGCTAATACATCCTTATCTTATCAGGCTACTGCCAAGGATAATTACGTGATTGTCTGGGAGATGCTTAGATGCTATGGAGGGAGCAGAGAAAAGAAACTGAGTTTGCATTTGGCCTCAGGTTGGGATATGTGTACTCTTAGAGGGCTGCAATTACTCATCATGCATATCAAATAAACAAAACTGAACAATATTTGGTAATGACCTACATCCTTAGACAGGAGGCATGTGGAGTCAGAAGGCACACCCAGGGCCTGAAAGTACAGGAGACAAGGGTAATCTCAGTCCTGCAATCTGGCAGCTCTTGACTTATCCATACTGTAGCTTTAAAGCGTCTACCGTGCTCTAGACAAGAGGAGTAAGGAAAGGCAGGGCAGGGACCAGAGAAACCTACTGAACAAGCAAATCAGCCTTTCAGGAATAAATCAGGATCTTGCCTCCAAAATCTTGTTTGAACTCCAAACTGTTTAGGGCAGGCTGAACAACACACCTCTACTTGTGTGAAGCACAGCAGTTTTGAGCACAGTCACCAACCCTATCTAGAACAGGATATGTTCTGTGAACATATGCCTGGGCACAGTCCTAGTGATTTGGGGAAGGCCTGAATTAAAGACTTGAGATTAGGGAGCCTGAAGTCATTGGGAGATGTTACAAGGCCTTAGTAAAGGCGATGAGAGGGGTTACAAAACCAAACTGGGAAGCTAACTAGTATCCATTACATGCATGCAAACACACCTTAACTGTGCCTTAACACAGCAACATGATCAAGGAAAAACAACTGCAAGCAAAACACCTAATTATTAAAATTCCAAATGAATAAGTGTTTGACTGCATTGCAGCCCCAATGTTTAGTACCTCACGTACTGTGGCAATTGCAGCCCACTTAAACAATTTCACTGAGATTCAAATCTATGATAGGCCTGAAGTACCAACACGATGGGTCACAGATGTGCAGCTACCTCAAAACATTGTAGCAGTCTTTCATCTGTAACCCTAACTACAAGATCCTGATTTAAATCTTGGATGATTGTGAAGGACAACAATTCCTACATCCCGTCGCTTTGTTTCATCTTCATTCCTACATTTCAACAATTCCTACATCCCGTTTCCTGTTTCATCTTCAGTTACACAGCTCCCAAGTTTAATTATTTCTTTTCCCTGGCCTCATATACCAACATTCCCAGGATACTAGATAACATCAGATAGCAAAGAGTTAGAAATAAAACTTTACCTCAACGCACCAAAGAAATGTTATTTAGTATCACTACTTTCCACCTTTAGAAGTCTGACAACCAGTGACTAACACTAACACCATCCCTGGGATGCAGGAAGAAAAAAATCTCACTTTGCAGTTTGAAAAGAGAAAGAGAAATACAAGTAACGTGAACGCATGCTCAGAGCAAGTTCGTCCAGAAGCTGGATTACAATCATGACCTATGATACTTCCTCTCTCCATTTTATTTCAGCTTCTCAGTTTTCCTACAACGGGGGGGGGGGGGGGGGGGGGGGGAAGGTTTGAAAGACAATTTTATTAAAATGTATTTTTCATAAGACACTCATCCTTTCCCTCCTCCCTCCCAAAACCTCTTCCAATAGAAACACAAGGTCATCTTCCCACACAAGCCAGCACAACCCCTCAAACCCAACCTCTCACTCTGCAAGCAATCTCCGGCCAGTTCCCTCCTCCCACTCCCAGTGAGGATCCGAGCCAGCCCACACCCTCACTCCCTTCACAAAGCAGGGTCCTCAAAAGCCAAATCAGGGGTGAGTAACAGGACAGGAAAAGACATGCTTGGGCAAAGACGGAAGACTGAGGACTGGTTGTCTTGGACACAAAGTTCCTGACAAAACATGTTTCTTTGCAACCTAAACTGCCTTCTGGTCCCTCTGTCCGGAGAGTGTTTCCCTCCACTCTGATTCTGTTCAAAGTGATGCTGCTCCCATACAGGACTCTCTAGAAATTAGCTTTCCCTGGAGCCAGTCCAGCTCTGCAAGCAGGCTTAATCAAGCAATGCTTTTCTCACTACATACTCAGATCTGATCTTGCACAAGTTGCAGTACAGTTCCCCTTTCTCTCCCCACTGCATGGCAACAGCCTTTAAAAACACACACAGAGATCTGGAATGGGTGACAGAGGGCAGGATGAGCAGGAGGACTTTATGATCTGCACAGCCTACACTGATGCCATCTAGGACACGCACTTGGGAAGGCACTGTCCCCTGCCTCCCACCTCCTGTTACCCAGACAGAGTCCACCAGGCTTCTTCCAAGACTGTCTCCTGGGCACCCCGGGCATCTATTTCAGACTTTACAAGCTACAGTGGGTGCAGGGGACTCTCATCCCTAGAGTATGCGAAAATTGACTGGAATGTGTGAACTAAAGCCTGCACAGACCAGTGACTCCCCCAACGGCAAGTCTCCAGCTGTGGAAACCCTCCCCAATCTCGCCTCCTACTTTTTTCCCCAGTCACTGGGAAAAGAATGTGTTTCTTCCAGACATTGGAATGTCCAACCCTTAGCTTGCACATTCAAATAAAGGCATTTATTCATTTGCTATTCCTGTCACACGAATACACCAGCACCTGGTTCCTTCCCTCTCCCTAGAGCGCATTAATGTAACATTAAGACAGAGAGTTTAGTCTCTGAAAAGTCAAAAACTTCAGAGTCATGGTTCCCATGGCAATGCTGCTAACTCACAAATGTGTCTGTCATATACCCTGTGGCGAGGTCTTGAGAAACAGGAACTCTAGCTGAAACCTCAGCACCTTCATCCCCTTTCCTCCAGGCAAGTCATGTAACCTTTATGCCGTTCAGGGGAACTATCTGCAACGTGGAGATAATACATCTGAGACCTGTTGTGCCAAGTAACTCACACCCAGACTTTCCCGAAGCAAAGGGCATGAAGGGAGCGGTGGCTGTGCTCAGACTCATGGCATATGCAATTTGCCCTAGGATTACTGTTTAGACATTGTTTGTTCGTCCTGACACACAAGCCAAGCACCAGTAGTAAAGGGCTAAGTTGGGGTGGGATGAATAATGAAGTCATTTGAAAACCACAACCAGACATTTAGCCTCTCGTGATCAGTTCAGGCAGAGCAGGCACACACATAAGAATCGACAGACAGAGTAGTGATAATTATTTTGTGCATGTCTCCTTGTGGCAGTTTCCATGGCTGTAGAAATCTTGACTGAGAATTCAATGGAGAGTCAGTTATATATATGCAGGTCAAGCCAAAATACAGAAGGCCAACTTGGAAAGCTCTATAAGAAGTATTTTTACAGTGTGGAGGAGGTCAGGAGATCACAGCCCACTCTCAACACACAACATTCCCCATTTTTATATAAATAAAGCATTTTCCATCTACAGCTATAGTATTAAACAAAGAAGACAGTGGGAAACCACTTTATTTTCTGCAGGTCAAGTATTGACTCCAGATATCTGAGAAATATCTGCAAGAGGGGAGAGTGCAGGAAAAATGAGGTCATGGAATCCTGTGGAAGCTGCTAGTTTAAAAGGTTTGAGTTCCTTGCTCTGACTTTCAAATTCTCAGGTTATACATTTCAGAAGAAGGTCTCCCAGAGACACAAACTGAGCTGCAAAGACAGTAGCTATTTTCCTGGGTTCACAGGCAAGACACCTTCAGTGTTTCTGCTCCTCAGAGTTGCCAGTTAATAGCAGGACCAAGTCAGCCTGCTCAGAACAGACCGTATGGTAACTAAGGAAGCCTCATACTGAGAACAAAGTTTAGCAAAAATTTAGCAGAGGAAGGAGGTCAAACACTGGAAAGAAGCTTTTGGTCAGAAAACAGAAAAGAAAACTGCAAGAGGTTTTCAACTATGTTCCTCACAGCCACCAGGGGCTGATTCCCAGGACAAGAATTTGGGTGACTTCAGGAGGTTTGAGCACGATGGGCACTAACCTGGTCAAGGTTTTTACAAAACCTGGGATGATGGTCAGCACCAGTGTAAGACCTGGCTGAGCTCTCAGCATGCTTTCCCAGCCTACTTTCATTCCCACAGTGCTAACCATAGACACTGAGGGCAGAGCCCTACCTCCCTAAAGCTGCCTCAGTGGTGAACAGGGTAGTGTGGTTCACAGACACACAGGTATTTTGAAGAACCATGACAGCCAGTTCTCAATCACAAAACCTGGATGTCCAGCCAGCTGGAAGCCTTCCCTCATTCCAGCTTCCTGCACACTTTCAGCAAATGGCTGGCCCCACCTTCAGTGGTGGACCATACTGCAGCAGCTCTGACAGCTACAGAATAATCACTGATGAAGGTGCTTGGGAGTCAACAAGAAAGGTTCAATTGCACACATTCCTAAAGGCTCAGTGCCTGTGAATGTCTCCTTTACACATCTAATCAGCCTGCAAAAATTGTGCAAGGCAGATTCAGTAGCCGCGGAGTCACAGAGGTCACAGCCTTGACGCTCAACAGGGCCCCACTGCACTAAGCGGTGAGTGCACAAACACATACTGGTAAAACAATTTCTGTCTTCAGAAGCTCGAAGTGCCACCAAAGGCAGGACAGGTAACACAGGTGTAGCATTTAAGTTACCTGCCCACCACCTCAAGGCAGGTCAGTACCAGAATCAGGCACAGAACCCAACTCCCTCCTTCTGGGGACACACTACCTCCCCTAGAAAGCCCCACCAAGGGGAAACAGCAGGCTCACCAATTCCCAGGTGGGTGTTGATAGAGGCATAACGGGCTGTGCCAGTCAGATTCTTGTTTTCCCGGTAAGGGATGTGCTGGTGGGTCCGGGCATCTCGGTACTTCTTGGCCAAACCAAAATCAATGATGTATACTAGGTTGCCTTTTTTGCCGAGGCCCATAAGGAAGTTGTCTGGCTTTACATCCCGATGGATGAAGTTCTTGGAATGAATGTACTCAATACGGCTGATCTGGAGTGGGGGATAAATAAATAAATAGTGAGACAAGCAAGAAAAAAACCTACCTTAACTGCATCTGCTAAAAACAGTACCCTGTCCAGGACACTGACCTGTCAGAGTAGGGAAAAAGACATTTCACAGAGAATATCAGAGATGACAGCCAAGGAAAAGACACCCTTTGGAGGCTGCAGGATCTGTAGATGGAATTCAACCCTGCACCCAGTCCTCACTCTGGGGAGGTCACCATTAACACCACAAGGAAAGGTGGGAAGCAAATCTGCATGAACTAAAACTTTGAGCTTCAGCATTGACAGCTGTCAGCTTTCAAACTTAGACAGGCTGGGAAGGTAGGGGGTCCATCCACAAGAGCTAAGGGTCTTAAACACAGGGCATGGGCAGTTGAATTGAGATAGGTAGTGATGCCAATCACTCATCATGCAGGCAAAAGTATCTATGTGTGCAACACTAACACAGGGTGAGCAGCAGGAGAAGGAAAGAGAGATGGAGATCAGGAAAAGTCATCAGTGTCTAGGTTCCAGGCCCCCAACTTCCTCAAGAAATAGAAAGCTGGCAGCCACTTGTCACTAAATGAAGAAAGCTTGGGATATAGCAGTTCTTAAGCAGAGGAGATGGGAGGGAAAAAAAAAAAAAAGGCATGGAAAAGGAGAGTAGGCACAAATGCTTCAGAGGAAACTCACCATCTGGTCTGCCAGGAGCAGAACTGTCTTGAGACTAAATTTGCGGGAACAGAAGTTGAAGAGATCTTCCAGGCTGGGCCCCAAGAGCTCCATCACCATCACGTTATAGTCCCCCTCTGCTCCACACCACTTAATGGAGGGGATACCCACTGGGGAAAGAGAAAGATTAAGCCCTCGGAACAGAGACTAGATGCTGCATCCCCTGCTGAGAAGATCATATGTAACACCACATCATTTCTTTCCTAAGGCCCTCCAGAATAATTTCCTTCTTCAACCACTCCCCCGGCCCCATCTTCTCCTCCCCATCTCACCTCCTCCCTGCATCATCTTGTAGAACTTGCTTTCAATGTGGAGCTGGGGATGCTTGGTTTTGACACATTCCAGTTTGATGGCCACCTCTTCACCAGTTGCAATATTGGCTCCTGCATAGAAATGAGAAGTGAAATGAAGATTGCGCAAGCTTCCACTGAAGTTAAACACTTTTAACAAGGCCTGTAAAAATGCCAAAACCTTAAGATTTGCCCTGAAATTTATTCTCTGTGACAGAAATGAGATTCAGCCACTTCATAGAGAGTTTCCAGCGCTGCCATTTGCAAACTCAAGGCCAGAGAAAGGCACGTGAATAGGAAACCAAGTCTGACCCTGCAACCCAGGCTAGAACAACAATCTTGCAACATGTTAACTGCTTTGTTATCTCAAAAAGTACCAGACTTTGGGAGGTCAATCTGTACGTATCAACAGTACCTAAGCTAAGTGGAAGTTGTAGCTGCCTCTGATCATATACCCAGACCCTGAATGCAAGTCACCCCCAGGCAGTGATACAGAGTATCTCTTCCCTAGCAAAATTACTAGTTACCTCAGTTACAGCATTTCAACAGAGCCAATTAGTTCAGGAGGAGACATTACTAACATTCCCAGCTATCTGTTTTCTCCACAGCCCTGACCTGCTCAATACAGACAATTTCTAAGTCCCCAGCTTCTCCCTCTCCTGAGGGCTTCAATAATACCTTTATCTTTTGCCAACACAGAAACATTTGCTATATCCTAAATTAGAAGCGTGAAGAAATAAACTGAATCCAGTCCTGAATTAAGCTGCCCAGACACCTCTGTTGAAGGGATTGCTAGATACTTTGTGACGACACTAAACCACCACCCCACACACTTCTCTCTAAAAACAACCGAGCTGCCAGCTGTGAAAGCCAGCACTCTGGTCCCAAAGTGCACTGTCAAAGAAGGAACAGGCTGCTCTCTCCCTCATAATAGCTGAAAGGATTCCAGATGTTTCACATCATCCTAAAATGGAAAGAATGAATATCTGTACACAGGTCACGGGAATGACACTCAAGTTTTGCTTCTCTCCCCCTCCCGCCATGCCGGCCTCACACACACACACAGACAAGCCCTTCCTCGTATCTGGAACTATTAGAAGTTGCACTCAAACACAAATCAGAGAGCTGCTCTGATCATGAGCAGCTTGTGAACACTGTCATAAAATAAACTACTCCAGAACACGCATGCCAAACATGAGCTGGAGTCAAAGGTGACGTTTTGTAGATATCCCATAGCTAGTTTTAGTAGGTCTGGCTAATTTGTGCCTCCTGAACCCTGTGATAAGACTTTAAGAGTCCACAAGGACAGCTGCAGATAAATCTCTCCATTTATCCTCTTTCCCACACCTCCTCCAGAGCCAGGGACCAAAAGAAAAAAAAGGAATTGTTCACACAACTGGATCCCTTCTCCCCCTGGATCCTAAGGATCTCCTGTTGAAGAGTTCTGGCTTGTACACAAACTTAGCCAAGAGCTGCCTGCTAGCAAAAAGACATAATCTAGATGCTACAGTGCTGGGTCGAGACAGACAAGCTGCTAGGAATTTGTAAGAGAGCAACAAAACTGTTTGGGGTCTAGAGGGATTGATTTACTAAGAAAGATTAAAAGAGCTAAATATGTAACATAGACAAGAGATACAACCAAGAAGGGTGGGGAGGAAGAATGGGACATGACAACAGTCTGCAAATATTTGAAGGCTGTAAACACTAAGGAGGGAGAGGAATTATTTAGGGTGCTATAAGGGAGAGGAAGGAGGAGCAATGGGATTAATTTAATAAGGATTTTAACACAGGATTCAGCAGAAGGGAAAGCCAAAAAGCCATCCTCAGAGGTAGAGCCAATGGTTACTTTTGAAAAGATGCTGCCATTTTCCACTTAAAAACTCCTGGCCAGAAAAACAAGTCTGTACATTTCCTTCACTGCACCACAAGACCCTTCTTATAAGCATCAGGAGTGCAAGGAGGAAAAAAGCAGGAAAAGGGACTAGTATCTGTCTTTTAAATTAGTGTTCAATCACTGGCCCTCAGTCAGCATGGAAACACCCAGGACACCCAAAAAAGGTAAGAGTGCTTCCTTCCCTCATTCCTTTCTCTTTCCCCTGCTTTTGTGAAGACTTTCCTCCAAATCCTCTGAAGCAGCTCCCTTGTCCATTTCCCAGGGGAAATTTTTCCCTCTCCTAATCCATTTGCTGACACACAAATATTGGTGAGTCTTTCTGACTTTTGGCAGCGTTACCATTTTGAATGAATGCTACCCCAGAAGTTGAACAGTGGAAACATGAATGAGTTCTCATCTCTACATTACCATAGGTGTTTAGGAAGATGATGATGCATCCATCTACTAGGTTGTCTGCAGGTGGGGAGTGTTATCTGTGGGCACATAAAGCTCGAAAAGGGAAAGCAGGGGTAGGCATCAAGAAGACTTAGATTCTTCAAAATGTGAACATGCCACTTATATGTGCTCAGATGGCCCTCAGCCCCACACTCTCCATAGCCCAAACTTAAAAAAAAACAAACAAACAAAAAACAAACAAACCAAAAAACCAACCAACCAAACAAACAAACAAAAAAGAGGAGACAACCCTGTGGCCTAGAAAAGCAAAGGTGGAATCATAGGCTGGTTTGGGTTTGAAGGGTCATTTAGTTCCAACCCCCTGCCATAAGCAAGGACACTTTTCATTAGACCAGACTGCTCAGAGCCCCATCCAAACTGGCATTGAACACTTCCAGGGAAGGGTCATCTACAACTTCTCTGGGCAACCTGTTCCACTGCAACACCACCCTCACAGAAAAGAATTTCTTCCTGGTATCTAATCTAAACCTGCTCTCTTTCAGTTTAAACCCATTCCCTCTTGTCTTGTCACTAAATGGTCTTGCAAAAAGTCTCTCCTCATCTTTCTTGTAGGCTCCCTTCAGGTACTGGAAGGACAAAGTTACGTCACCTTGAAGCCTTCTCTTCTCAGGCTGAACAATCCAAATTCTCTCAGCCTTTCCTCATAGGAGACATGCTCCATCCTTCTAACCATTTTCATGGTCCTTCTCTGGACCAATCAGACCTACTGAGGAGCTATTCTTTGACTGAACACTTTAGGCTTGCTCCATCCCCAAACCCCGCTGTGTCTACAGGTTGCTCCCTCTACCATTTCTTTGCTAGAGATCCACCCAGATTGAGACCACCACAAGTGAGGAGGGAATCCAAGGGCAGGAATCTCTCTGGTCCTTTGTTCCATGCTTTAACCACCATCTTTTCTTAAGGATACAAGTACAAAAGCAACAGTTCTCTGCTCTCTTTCTAGACTGGAAAGCACCGTGTTTCAGACAAATGCAGCAGAGTCTGCAAGCTTCAGCCACTTGAGAGACGTATGTAGGATCGGGGATAATTCCTAACATCCACCCCCAGTCTCGCTCCGCTGTGGGGGCTGCACAAATTCAACTCATTCATCATGAGCTCTTTGAAACGGGGCCCCGGGGACAGAGGATGTCACCGGCTGAACAGGATCTTTTCAGAGTGGAAACCTGACTGCATGTTTGATACAATAAACACCGCCCTCCTTGTGCACAGTGGCAACAGGCCGGGGCCCCCACTCTCCCCACCACCCGCTCCCCTCTTGACAGCCTCTCGAGGGAAGAATGGAGGGCTGGGAACAGATGGAAGAAGGCAGATAGGGCGAGAGAGAGTTAACAGGCCAGGAAACAAAGGGAAGGCACTCCCCTCCCAGCAAGGGAGGAGCCTGCCACCAGGAACTGTCCCCAGCCAGCGCAGGTCCCAGCATGCTTTGTCTGCCCAGCTCCTCTCCACCATCAGTGTGCATCCCGGCCAGACGATTCCTACCAGGTCCAGCTACCCTGCCCTGCCTCTTGGCCAACACCTCTGACAAAGCACCTCCCTCCGACAGCCTAAAAGTATTGGCAATTCCTCTGCAAACTGATTTTGCTCTTCTGAATGAGCAATTTCAGAGGTAAATGGGTTAGCCAAGACCCCTCGGCAGTATGATCTCATTTCCCACCCTCCCAAATCAATGTAGGGAGAATATCCCCGCAGCATATCTATCCCCCAAAGTATGCATGGAAGGAAGGCATTGTGCTTTAAGCCTCAGCTGAGCTGATACAGTCCATCCTTTGTGTCTACCCATGTAGAAATCCAAGTTTCCTTCTGATAGAAAAAAAACCAAAAACAAATCCCAAAGAGCACAGCACGCAGCGCCCACTGGTTACAGAGCAGGTGAAGGCAGTAACATCCTGAAAGAGAGAAGCTGAGGATAAACCGTACAGCCCCTGTTCATCCCCAGAGATAAACAAGGTTTGTCTGTCCTTGTTCTGTCTCCACACCATTATCAAGACAGAGAACTGTGAGGTGAATTTAGTGCAGGAGAGAAGTCCTCGTGAATGAGTCCTTCTGTCTGCAGAGCAGGCTGTGAGAGTACAGCACGAGCACAAGCGTCCTCCAGACGCACCATCAGAGAGTACATGCCCGATCCCTCCAGGCTGGGGAGTCACCCAGGCTCCAAGAAGTCTCGCTATCACTGCTTCAAAACATGCTGGCTTGCACCTCAATGAACATCATTGGCTTTGATACTGCATTCAAGTAACTTGGTTGAATCCCTCTGTGCTCACCACACTAGGGCACTGGGGCTTCCTCTGCCTCTCATGTTGTTTGGTTACGGGCAAGGCAGGTACAATCCCCTCACCAGAGCCTGTTTTCCACGCCTGCTCTGCACAGGTGGATGACCTGTTACGTGGTGCAGAGGAACACAGGATCAGGCCTTTCCATTCATAGGTGGAAAATGCTGTGTCTGGGCTATCAGACACTAACTGGCTGGAAGGTCACAGAGGAGTGGCATACAGGAGTAGGCAGCAGTAAGGCAGCACACAGTGGAATTGGGATCCCAGATCCATTATTTATCATCTTTGTTCATGCTCTGGATAAAGGTGGCAACAAAGCCTGTTACTGATGATTCCCACAGGACACTTAATCAAGAGAGGCTGCCAACACCAATCAAGAGAGAATAATAAAGCAAGAGGGAACTGGAGGTAAAAGCCAGAGGTTGAAAACAGACGGTGATTTACAAGCACAGGAAAAAGTAATCTGAACTAGAGGTATTCAACAAAAGGGACTCAGGGAGGGATGGGAAGATGTTAGAGATCCTAGAAGACATCTTCTACAATATAGCTGACAGGGTGTTAAGGCCAATTCTGCAACCTGATAGTGCTGGTGATGGGGGAAGCCAAGGAGACCCAAAGAAGCCTATGCAGAGGTATCACATTACAGATCACTCGAGGGTAGTCCTTCATTGCCAGGCACTGGAAATGCCACACATCAAATGCAATGTTGGCTCCAAGCTGCTCAGCAGATGGACAAACTAGGAAAAACTGAAGGAGCAGCAAAAGTGAGGAGTGGTGGATGTACTGGGAAGCAAAATACAATTCAACCAAGCAAATTAACAGTCAAGAAGCACATGACACGCCCGTAAGTCCCCAAAGTTTGCAGACACCAAGGGAGAGGGCAGTTGTTCTGCTGGCCTGCAGGACTACAACTAAAAAGGTAGTGGGGAGAACCAGATGACAGGTAAAGCCACACCAACTCTCATGGAGGGATCGATCAGGCTACTGGGTAGTCTCGCCACTCTGGCCCCACATGGTTTGAGCCAATAAAAACATGAGCAGGCAAAGCATCAGGGAACATTAGCACACATCACCACACTGGCTTGGAAGAACTTCTACCCAGGTAACCTGCTGCAGTAACAGGAAACCCAGCGCCTCATGGGCTCCGTCCACAGAGCTCTCAGCTCAGGTCATTCCAGACATTAACTCTAAATCCCATTACAGATCTAACAGATCTAAAGCCCAGGAGTTCAACCACACCAGGCTCTCCGACCTGTTTTACAGCTCCTGGTCTCTGACCTCTTTCTTAAAGGTCCAGATCACTTTTTCCACTACTAATCTTCCCAAAACTTTATTCCTTATACCCTTGAAGGGACAGCTATGCCCTCCCTTTCCACCACCCACTCTTTACAGAGTTAATACCCACACACACCCAAGACCAAGAAAAGGAAGTGAGAATGCTGGAGCAGCATATATGTCAAATATGTCCCAAACAGTACAAATCTAAATCAGTCTAATCAACTACCACCGTGTCTCCAGCATCTGCAAGGCAAAGCTGAGCTCATCCCACTTTCTTTGCCATCAGAAGACTGGCAGCAACTAGCAGTATTCCTTGAAGATCTTCTTCTCTTCTCCACCCCCTCCAACCTTACATGGTGCCCACAAATACCAACAGGCAAGAAAAACAACCCCGAAACAATGATGCAATTGAGAAAAACAACCTGGCAGGTAGAAGGACAGACTCTCACACTCACCTAGGTAAATGTCTCCAAACGAACCGCTGCCAATCTTTCTGCCCAGCCGGTATTTGTTCCCTACTCGAAGCTCCATGGTTCAGTCGTGCTGAGAATAAGAAGCACAGAAAGAACAGTGTCAGAGCAGAAACAGGAAGTGAATCATGTAACACTCCAGAAGAGACCTCCCCACTTCACCCAGAGGCTGAGTAGAGTTTTAAGTCTTGAAATACATCACTTTCTACATGGCTTCTATCACCCCTCCTATCTCCTGAACATCCAGGGACAGCATGAGCTAGAAATGCTGCAGGAACACAACTCTCTCAAGCACGTTTTCCATGTTCCCATTATTAGAAAGAAGAATTCAATCTCTTCCCCATCATTTTGTTCAGAGACTGTGGAAGGGATCAGGAAATCTCCCCTAAGAAGGTTTCAGTGGGTGATCATGCCACACCACTGTAAAGAGGTACTGCTCCTTGTACCCTACAGTACCTGGCACCAGGACAGAAGTAACCTCATGAGACACCAAAAAGGACAGGCATAACAAACCCTATGAGAAGAAGTTGCTCTCTGGCCCAGCCCAAGTCCAACCACCACTCAGTGGTGGTGAAGCACAGGACTCAAGAGCTGCAAGACACAGACGGACTGTATCACTCGTAGGCAGAGGCTGGCACAAGGGACAGGGAGGAGACATCTTGCTGAACTGAACCCTTCGAGGCACTGACTCGGAACAGCACTTGCTTATCTCCACAGGCTTCTGCTGATGGGATCACAGCCTCCTTTGGTCTACGTGAGCCTTTCCATCTCTGCTACCTACCTAGGTGTGCTGGCTGTTTGTTTTTAGCAGCTTGGGCCTTTCCTCATCCCTTTACCTGAGGTGATTAGCTAACCCTTTGACCTGATATACCCCATCAACATGCCCAGGCTTAGCCTCCTCACCTTCCACAGAAAATCAACTAGGTGGAAGGACCACAGCCAGAGATTGTTCTCCCTGCCAACCTCAACTTCTGCTGCTAAACACCTCTGCCAAACACAGTTCCAGCAGTTCACCCTTAGCAGACCACTTTCCCTCGCCCCTTCTTATGGCCACCAACTTATTCTAGGAACGACATCTCTTCCTAAGACAGTCAATGCGTCTTCTTTTAGAGGGATTTGCCACAGTCCTAATTTATGCAATGCCACATTATTAGCATACAAAATGCAGACACAGAGCCTGTTGGGGACAGGAAAGGTGAGGAATGATTCATGTTTTCACAAGTGGGTGAGAGGAACTTTCCCTTGCTGGAGCTTGGTGGGAAGGAAGCATCACTGAAGGAAAGAAGGGAGGAACGGCCTTGTGAGACAGAAGTACAAAAAAAAATAATCCCAGCTACAGGATTCTGGGCATACTATAAACCCAGAGCTGCTTCTCCTGCCCCAGGAGATGGGATTACAGAAAGAAGAATGGACGGACTGTAGAGATGTACAGGGAAATAATCCTATCAAGGCATTCAGGGGACATTGTGAACCCTGAAAGCAGAGCTCCAGTCATCAGAAACCACACACAAAACACTTAGAGGTGGAGTCTCCTCACCTAGTATTTACTTATGCATGTGGGTTTCTGTGCATCTAAAGTCTACAAAACCCTGTGGCTATTTCTGACTTTCTTACTACAAGGAATGTAGGCAGAGCCTTGGGAACCAAACCAGGAGGCAGGAGGACCTGGGCAAGGGCACAGCAAACAGACATGATTTTTATCCGCTGCCTGCTGTTCTGTATAACCACATTAACATACATCAGACTTGCTTACACTCCTACTCCAATAAACGATCAAAGGTCTGTGTCCCCGGGAACCTGTCACACCACTGTCAAGAAGACAGCCCTCGAACCTCCTTCCTTCATGGTGTGTTTACCCAGGCCTGTGAACCCTGAACACTTCCACTTGAGTCCAACTCCCAGCTGGAGTGAGCACAACCGAGCACACGGCAGAGACTGGGCAATAGGTCTCTGCGGGGTCTCCTCTGCACCAGGGCACAGTGGATACTGCTCTGCAACACCACAGCCCCAAGCCTAAATTCAGTCCCACCCTTCTGGGACAGACAGGAGCCAGGTTAAGAAGAGTTTCTCACACATGGAGGCAGCAGCCCTTCTAGCTGATTAAGCAACAGGCTCCAAAGGGGAATCTAAAAAATGCTCTGGGGCGCGGGGGTGGAAGCGGGAAGCAGGATAATGGAGTAAAAAAATCATGGTCTCGCACAGCTGTCATTTTGCCTTATCTCCCCCCCAGCACACACATACAAGTGTGCGTAGAAAACCTGGGTGGAGGATAGCCAGGGAGCAACAGCCTGGATTCGTGGTCATGGGGCAGGACACACATCCCACCCCCTCAACAGCTGCTCCAGGAGTTCAAACACCTATCATATTTGCTTCTACTTCACACACGTACCCCCACCATCTACAGCTTCCCCTCCTATAATCTGATCTTAAGGTCTACTGTTATAAAGAAAATTTTACATATAAAATATATATTCTTATATGTGACATTTATATTACTTCCTATATATTATTTATATGTGTAAAATCTAAAACATCCCTCCTACCCATCCCCCCAGCAGGCTTAACCCCCCCAGCCCTGCCACCCTTCCTGCACTCTACAGCCAAGGCAGCATTCCCAGGGGCTGCAAGGCAATCATTTAGTTAAACCATTTAGTTTTCCATAAGGGATTAACACACATACAACCTCAAAGCGAGTGTGTGCTCTGCATGAGCGTTTGCATACGTGAATATCCAATACTACACAGCTTCAGAAAAATAATAATACTATCCAGCCGTCAGCGGTGCTTACACACACACACCATTTTGCACCAGCCCCTTTTATATAATATAAAATACCCACGTACAGGCACAAAGACCATTATATAAACACACGATAAGAGTTGATACCACACTGCTGTGCCAGATACGATGGCGACCAAAGATGCAGGCAACATCTTGGGCGGGGGGAGGGGGCTGGGGAACAGGAGGGCCACCTCTGTCCCACCCGAGGGGGTCAGGAATGAGAAGATGCCCTGTCTAGCAAAGGCCACGCAAACCCAAACCCACGGTTCCATAATGGAGGCTGCCGATCCCAGCACGGCTCCGGCTTTCAGTGGAAGTGTGGGGAGTGGGGGCTGGTTTGCTCATAGACCATGGAGGCTTTACACGGCCTTTTTTTTTTTTTTGGCGGGGGGGCTGGGTATATGAAGGAAATAAAGGAAGAGACTGGCAAAACAGTAATTTGAACTGGCTTAAAAATGGGATGTAAAAAAGAAAAAAAACACCGTTTTGATTGAAATGCAAAATATCAAACCCCTCCAGACCCTTTCACTCTTACAATAAGGAGAGCAGCAAATAAGGTGGGGGGAGAAAAGAAACGCCATGCACAGAGCATTTGGACTACATCTGAGGAAGAAAGAGCCGCAACAGGAAAACAGGGAGGGAGGGGGACACACACAAAAAAAAATATGTCCCTTACACCCCCACCCCCTACAGGCAAAACACTACGCGAAGACAGTCGTACCCGGGCTGTTATTTTTCCGGGTAGGTAACAAAAAGCTGCCACCCCCGGGAACGGCGCTGAACTTCTCCTTATCCCCCCCACCTCGGCCCTGGCCGCGGCCATCGACCCCCGCCCGTACCGAGCCCCCACAAGATGAAACGCCGACCCCTACAACCTCCCCCCAAACGCAGACACCCCTTCTCCCCCGAAACAAGCAAAGACGGGGGCTGGGGAGGAAGACAAGGAGCATCAGTGAACGGAAGGGGTGGGGGGTTTAAATGATCCGGGGGGAGGCCCCCCGCCGGGACCCCCGCAGTCCCCCGCCGAGAACACACGGCACCCCCCTCCCCGATCGGCCCCGCCGGCAGCAAGGCAGGGCCCCGGCAGGCGGAGAAAGGGAAGAGGGGGGAGCCTTCCCCCCCCCCCCAGTCTGCCAGTGGCGGAGGGGGCGACCCCCTCCCCGCGCCCCCACAAAGGGGCTTTTGTCCCCCGCCGCCCCCCCGGCCCGGCGCATCGCGCCCTGCCCTCCCCTCCCCCGCCCCATCCCCCTCCCTCCGCGCACACAAAGAGCCGGAGGGGCCGCCTTTCCCCCGGGGTTTGCGCCCCAAGATGCGGGCGGGCGCCCCCCATACCCACCCTGACGGGAAGGGGGCCGTGTGGGGATGCTGCTCCGCCGGCTGTCAGGGGGCCAGGCGGCCGAGGCGGGGAGGATGACGGAGGATTGGGGAGGGCTGGTGGCGGCCGTGCCCGGCGCGTCCCTCCTTCGCTCGGCTCGGCGCGGCGCGGCGCTGCCTGCCGCCTCCCGCCCGCTCGCCGTCCCCTCCAGCCGGCGTGTGCTCGGCACAGCCCGGCGCTCACCCAGTTTCCATTGAGCCCCGGAGCCAAACCCACTGATGTCACCCAGCGCAGCCCCGGCCCTCCTCCTCCTCCGCCTCCTCCTCCGCCCGCCGTTAAAGGCGCAACCGCCGCCGCTCCCGCCGCCTTCCCGCCCGCCGCCCTCGGCTTCGGCGAGGGGAGCACACACACGCACACACACACACACACACACACACGCACACACACACGCACACACACGCACACACACACACGCACACACACACACGCACACACACACGCACACACACACGCACACACACATGCACACACACACGCACACACACATGCACACACACATGCACACACACATGCACACACACGCACACACACGCACACACACATACACACACACACGCACGCACACGCACACACACATACACACACACACACATACACACACACACGCACACACGCGCGCACACACACACACATACGCACACATACACACACACACACACACACACACACATACACACACACACACGCACACATACACACACACACGCACACATACACACACACATACACACGCACACACACGCACACACGCGTGCACACACGCACACACGCGCGCACACATACACACATACACACACACGCACACATACACACACACGCGCGCGCGCACACACACACACACGCACACACACGTGCGCACACGCTGGGCTTTAGGGGGCGCGACCCCGCTGAAGGTTTCTCCTCCTTGGGGCAACAGCAGGGTAGCCCCACATGGGGATGATCAAACCTGGGTGCTGGGTGCCATCGTATTGACGGCGGATGCCAAGCGGAGGTCCACCAGGAAGGCCAGTGAGGCATCAGAACCACCCTAACCCCACAGAGAGGGTCAGGGCTCCTCAGCCCACACCCGTCAGGAGCAGGAACACACCTTGGGTGGAGCACTTGCAAATCCACGCGAATGACGAAGCACACATATAAAGCCTAACCTGGATGGACAAGGTCCATGGGGCACCCACCAGCAGATAGGTGCAAAGCTGGGGGTACCCCACAGCCCCTAGGGTGTTTGGAGGCCAGGTGGCCACAGCAAGCCCCAGAGCATCTCTGAAAGCCAGCTGATTTAGGGGAGCAGCCATACATCAGACCTGTATGGTGGTGTAGGAGCAGACCCCAGGACAGGGAAGTATTTGCAGGCTCCTGGGAGGTTGGGGCTGGATGGACAAAGGAGGATGGAAGTGCTGTTGTGAGCTCTGGGAGCGGGACTGTAGGAGAGACTGGAGGTCGGTGTAGGGTGAGCGGAAAGGGAACAGCAGTAGGACCTGCAGCTAGAGCCAGATGATGCCCAACTTCACAGGTAGGGATGCCTCATCAGGGTGCAGGAGATGCTTCAGCACAGTCATCCCAAAGTCAAGAACCACGATTCCTGAAGGAGGAGATAAGCGTGATAGGGAAGAGCTCAGGAGCCTCCATACCAGTACAGCCCTTGGGTGCATCTAAGCCAGGACCCCAATGTCAACTTCCAAATACACAACATAAGCACAGGCTATTGGCACCGAGAGGCCCAAGCTGCAGCCATGCTGGCACCTTGCACTACAGAAAGCAGTCTCTGCTTCAAGCCATACCGAAATGGTGGACTTCAACGACCTATATCTCTCTGCCAGTTTGTGCCCACACTGAGTTGTTGGGCCATTGAGACCTGGGAGTAGTTCCTCACTTATGCAAGCCTTTGGGAACCAGTGGTGTTTCCCTCTCACTGCTGGGCCAGTTTTATCACAGAACTTTTCCTCCACTTGGAGAAGTTAAAATTTAATTGAGTTTTTGTAGTAATGACATTTCCTTACACATGCTCCATTGAACCTCTGTCGTTTCACAGCTTATGTAACAGTGAGCAGATGGGAAGGTAGGTAATAAAGTATGAGCCGCTGCCAGATCCAGCCAAGGGTTGGGTTACCCTCCTTCCCTGGGTGGGTGCACATCAGTCGAGAGGGGATTTGCTGGAGCACAGCATCACTCACGATTTTGCTGTGAGTGGCAGGCTCATGCAGGTACTGAGCGAGGTGAGCTCTGACAGAGAGCCTGGAAGGATAGCTCTGAATTAGAATCCAGGAGAGGCAGCTCTCAGTATGGATGGTGGGAGCAGAGTTTGGGGTGATACTGACTGGCAGGCAAGTGTAATGTCTGTGAGGACAATGGCCATGCCAGCTCTCCCCCTCTTGCTGGCTGAGGCAGTGGGAGGGAATTTGAAAGAATCCCAAATGTAGATACAGTCCTGAGAGATGAAATTGGAGTGTGCACATGGACACTTCAGTTACCTTTATTTTAATCATTTACAGCTTAAAATAAGAACTCTTTAATTAGAAACATTCCCTTAATTGAATTGTAATCAAGTTTTTAGTGCTGGCTAACCACACGATCTAATAACACCCACCTTTCTTCAAGTATTGCCTAGTTACACCTCTTCTTATAGAGTAATTTTTATTAGGGAGCCCGGTCCAGGTGCTGCTGATTTGGCAATGTGTGTAGCAGCCAGTACTGTGGGGACCCTGTCTGGGTCAGGGATGTCAGTGCTCCAGTGATGCAACAGGTAACTCCTGCCCCAGTGTCTGAAAAAGGGAAGTGTTATATACAACACAAGCAGCAGGACCGCAACTAGAGAGAGGTTGGGGTTCTGTTGGAGAGGGAAGAAATTTGTGGGACAAGCAGAATCCATGCTCACAATCTGTGCTGGGTCATCTCTGTTCCTCTCCAGTAATTAAACTGGTGTGCAGCTGCAGTCACATGCATCTTTTCTCCTCTGTGCACTTCTCCAAAGATGAACACCCCCTCAGGTTTAGCCCTAATGAAGCACCACAATACAACAACCGATTTACATTAAGACTCTGTTTGAACAGCAGCACGTGGAAGGCTGTCTAACCTCCCAGACCCAGCAGTGAGACACAGCTGCAGTCAGAACCCTGTCCCAGGATGAAAACCCTGTAGGCCTTACCTCATCCTGTCTCCCTGGTTTGCCTGGAATGGATCTTTGTAAGAGCATGGAAGAGAGTCCAAGCCCCTTAGCTCAGCAACTGGGGGACCTGCACCTGGGACACCTCATGCCTACCTTTCCCAGGGTTCAGACATGGTCAAAGCATCCCTAGATGATACAGGGAGTGCTGCTTCCGAAGGCAGGCAAGCCGAAGATGGGCTATATGGGGCTACATTTGGCTGCTGTCCTATTCACATGGAACAGGGGAAGGTCCTTAAGCTGTCCCCAGCAGTCAAGCTGCAGCACTGTAGACGGAACCCATGGCAACGTGTCTTGAGCTGAGTCTTGTGGGCTGGTGTGTCCAGGGGGGCTGTACCTCGCTGTGCACCCAGCCAGCCTCACCACTGCCCACCATGTCGTTCCTCAGGTAGGAAAGGAAAAGAAAGACTAAAGTTGCTCTGTTTATTCACAGTGTTATGGCTGGGTGGCCTTCCAGAATCACGGTGGTGATATTCATAGTACCTAGTAAAACTCGTGGGAAAGCTGAGCTTCAGTGACCTAGCAGACCTCAGCTAACTGCCAGGTCGCATTTGGCAGCTCTACCTGATCCACAGTGAGCAGAATCCCATTTCACCCACTATCTGGAGAAGGACATACTGCTCTGAAGACCAAAGTCACTTTGCCACAGAGAGACTTGCCTGTGCTAGGGAAGTGTGAGTAATCAGGGAAAGAGCAGAGAAAACTTTGACACTGTGCTGAAGTTCTACTTCTGCAAGGCCAGTGAAAGCAAGAAAAGATGAGAAGTGAGAACAAATGCATTGCCACCTGCAATTCAAGAGCAAAGGTACCTGAGGAGGCAGGTACCTGTGACTTGACGCATCCAACAGGGCTGACAGAGTTCTTCAAAGCATTAACACAGTTCATTCAGAATATGCAGCCCCCCACTCAAAAAAAAATTATTGATGTACATAGGGTCTTCTTCACACAATATACACTAGTTTCTCAGTACTTTCCAAATAATAATAGATTTGTCTTTTCAATACTCATACCAAGCAAGAGAGTAGCATTTTAGAGAAGACCTAGAACTCCTGGAGGGAAGGTCAAATGCAGCCTGCAAGGTGGGGATGCTGATCTGAGTGCTTTGCCAGAACGCTCTGCATTTTAAAGCCTTTTCTAGAGTCAAGTGCAGGTCCCCATTGAAGGAGGGAGAAATAAATACTCCTGCAAATGAGACATCAGGATCCTAGGATAGCACAAGGCTAAAATCAAAGCAAAATGCCAAAATAAATAAAACATAGCTAATAGCTACCTCTGAAAAGATTGCTGTGAGTGACTCGCTCAGCATCAGGTAGGAAATCCGCAGCAGGGGCAGGGATCCAAGCCAACACACAACTGGCTCAACAATGAGTCACTCCTTTTTCTTCACACTTTTTGGGGGAAAAAACCCAACAACAACAAAAAAACAACAAAAACCCAAATTATGCTGAGTCCCTGCAAAGAGCCTTTTTCATGACATAGCCCAGACTCATCCAGAGCACCATCTAACCTGTGTGCTGCAGGTGTCCCGTGGAAAATAAATCTTTAGCCACATAATTAAAAACTCAACCATAATTCATATGCATGAGGACATTTAAGGGCAGTTGCACAGCCAGCCTTGGTGCTGACATTTCTCAGTGATGAGAAATGTGTATTCTGATAGAGAGCAGCAATTGCTTGTTGTCCTCAGCAAGGAGCAGCACTAGAAAGAGGTGAGACATGCTGTTGTGTGGCATTTAGGGTAACAGTACAGGAACAGTAAGGCTTGGGAGGAAGACTTGGGAGGAGACCCTTGTTAGGGCACTGGAGAAGTCTCTGGTCAGAGAAACACAAGCTGATATAGCCATCCTCCCTGTTCCCTTGTCCCCTCTAAGTTTCCCATTTTTGATTTCCTTTCTTAAGGCTTGTCACACATCCCTAGGCTCTGGGCTCAACCACTGCCCCTTCCCAGGTCCACCTCACCTACTCTTCCCTGTTTCTTCCCCTTCTGTATGCCCAGGCTGAGTCTCCTGCCCAGACATACCAGGCTGGCTCAGCTGTGTGTCCTTGGCCAGTCAACCACAGCCTTCCCACCACATGCTGTCCCCCTCCACACAAGCTGCTCCCTATCTCTAGTCCAAGCCTTCCTGCGTAGACGGTTGGTGGGAACTCCCCTCCATCACCAGTCCCCATCTGTTACCAGAAACTCCCACTCCCCAGGCAAACAGTCTGAGTGCTGCCCATATCCCTTCCATCCCCTCTTCCTATTGCACTGACAATCACCCCTCCTCTGCTCTTCCCATTCCACATCTCTAATCACCATGCCTTTGCTCTTCCCATTCCCCATCTCACTGCCCCAGCCAGCCTTGCTTCCTGCTCCTGGTTTTCCTGGTCAGCTATCCCTAGTCACCCCAGCAGCTCTCACGCAATAGCCCCTTTGCAAACCAGACCTGGCATTTCCCTGCAGCTTGCAGTCTCATCTGCCTCCCAGACTCATTTGCTTTTCCCCAGACTTTGGGTTTCCCTTCCCTATTCAAATCAGGGACTTTTCTCCACTAGGCTTCCCAGAAGGCGCAAGAGAGGTGGCCAGAAGTACAGGGCAAGGGAAAGCATTGAGATATTCAGACAGTGCATGACTGTCACTTCCTTAGAAGGGAAAGCCCTCCCAGTTTCCTTCAGCACTGCTCCTACCTGGGAAAGCCCATATGCTGTCATGCCAGCCTCAGAAGCCAAGAAAGGGTTGGGCAGGTTAGCAGAGGTCGAAAAGTTTGTAACTGTGATGAGTCTTCTTTCCACGTTTAACAAAACCATGTAATTTGTCCACACTGGTGAGGGAGAGCAGGGAGCTGGGAAAACACAGCCTCTGTGACACAAAAACCAACATCCTGCCCGAGGCCAAGCCCCTGCTTGAAGCCCAGAAGTTTCACAGCTTTCATCCTCTGGGCCTCATATATACTTCCTCCAGCCCAGGAAACCTAGTGGTGGGCCCATGTTTTCAAGAACTAAATAAATGTGCCCAATTCCAGCTGAGGCAATCACTTTATGAAAAATTTCTGCTCCAACAGTGAAACTCTGACAAAGTTTTAAGCAAGTGAAAACAGGGTCTTATAAGGGGAAGTATCAGCAACCTTATTAATAGGAGCTGTTCCTGGCCACACCTGTAATTAAGGGTATTTATTGCTTTTTTCCATATACCTTGCCTTTTTTATCTTCATGGTATTTCCAGCCTCTGTCAGTTTGCAACTGACTCTCTTTATTATACCCATACTGGCTTGCTGTGGTAAAAAAAAAAAAAAAAAGAAAAAAGGGAATAAAAAAAAAAAGATGGACCTAATGGGAAAAGAAAAGGGATATTAAGGTGCACCCTCACAGCTGTGTCAGGCCAGGGCAGACAAAGCAGAGAACCACAGGACAGGGACAAGGTTCTCTGGGAGGAGCTGCGCTCAAGGCTGAATCAGCAGGATTTTACTTGAAGACACGTAACCTCATCCTGCTCGCCTGCACGCTGAGTGCTCAGTGGGCACCACGGCACCTGAGTGCCTAGGGGGTGGTGGAAGAACCTGGCCCAGCAGTCTGGGCAAGATGAAGGGTCACAGGGGAGGCACCACATCTGCTTTACCAAGTCTTGTGGATTCTTCCTTACCTTGAAAACAGCACATCTCCCTCTAAAATACTCCAACCCTTGTTTTTTTGTTGTTTTGTTTTGTTTTGTTTTTCTTTGAGAAAAGGAGCTGATCTGGTCCCTCTCTCTCTTTGGGCTTTTGCCCCATGGCAACTCATATGGCAGAGCCATCAGCTAGGGCAGCCCTGTCCCATCTTCCTGAGGGGGTGGGATCAGGCTACTCTGTACCCTCCTCTCTTTCTGTGAGGCACTGGGGATGGATTTAGGCAGTATTGAGACCTTCTCAAATCCTCTAGTGAGAGGATGTGCAACCCAAGGAAGAGAGAAACAACTTTGAGGCTCAGAGCCACAGCCCTCTCTCTATCTCTCTTAGGAACAGCAGTGGAGAACTGAAAAGCCACAATCACCCCTTTGGGGAGATTTGCAGGTCAGACTAAATGAAATATAAGACTGTGAATAAAAAGCCCACACAAACACTACTCCCCTGGGCTGGTCAGGTGGGAGGTAATGCCGCTGTGAAATTACTTGTGTTTGGGAGGCTGGTTGGAGGACATGCTGGATACAGAACTATGGGTCAGAGGAGGTCCTCCATTCTTTTTAAAAAAGGACAAAATGTTGACAGTGGCTGGTCAGACTCATCTGAGCCCTGGAGGGGGTCCTCTTGAAACACATTTCTGGGCACATGAAGGAGAAGATGGTGACTGGCAACTACCACTGTGAGCTTACCATGGGTAAATCATGCCTGAACAACCTGATCACCTTCTTTGATAAAATGATGGGATTTATGGGTGAGGGGAGAGTAGTGGAAGTTGTTTATCTCCAATTCAGCCAGGCTTTCAGTACTGTCTCCCACAACATTCTGATATCCAAGTAAAGGTGGTGTTTCTCATTAGGTAAACAAGCGGATGGGCAAAAAAATTTTTGTCTGGTCAGGCACAGGGAGTAATTAATTGTTAATGGGTTGTACTCTACCTAGAGGCTGGTACCAAGTGGGGTGCCTCAGGGGGCTGTTCTGGGACCTGTCCTGTTCAACATGGTTATTGATGACCTGGAGGAGGTGATGGGGTGCACTTCCACTAAGCTTTCAGGTGACAGTTGGATGGGAAGCAAGTCAACATGCCTGAGGGCAAGGCTGCTATCAGAGGGATATAAGTAGACTGGAGGGATGGGCCTGCAGGTGCACAGGGAGTTCAGCAAGGGCAAATGCACAGCCCTGTACCTGGGAAGGAAGAGGCCCTGGCCACAATATGGCTGGGGACCTGATAGATGCAGAGCAGCTGTATGGGAAAGGACCTGTAAATCTTGTTGAAACACAGAGCCAAGCTCTTCACAGTGATGCGTGGTGGGAGGATGAGAGACAACAAACATGAGTTGAAAGAAGAGGTCCAGCTTGAATAAAGGAAGATCTTTCTGTCCTCAAAGGCAGTGTGGGAAGTGTGGGAAAAAGTTGCTCAGAGAGGCTGTACAGTCTCCATTCTAGTACTTTAGAAGACCAAATAAAGCTCTGAGCAACCTCATATGACCTCTTTCCTGACCCTGCTTTGAGCAGAAAGCTGGACTAGAGATGTTCTGGGGTCTTTCAAACTGAATTATCCTTTGATCCTATGACGTGCAGTGACCCATTTGTGTACAGTGTGTGTTTGGCATGTGCCAGGTAGGTATGTGCTACACACACATGTCCGTGGCAAGTGTGAGCTGCAAGCCTGAATTCTATGTGAAGGGTGTAGCTGACAGTGGACAAGGTATCACAGATATGATGGGTGATGGATGAGGAGCACACCATGGCAGGGAAGCAGCTGGGGCAGTAGCTCCAAACACCTGTGGCAACTGTGCCACTTTTGTGCGTTCCAGTGAGCTCACTGGGCATCACAAGTGAGCTTGCAAGGAGCTTGTCATGTAAGACTATGGTGGGAGCATGCATGCAAGTGCCAGGGGAGAGAATACATGGCCATAGGAGTGAAATGTGCGTGCAGCATGCAGCCGCTGTGGGCTGGGGGGGAGCAGTGTTTGTGTGGGCTTGTTATTCACAGCAGTACAAACCACTGATAGCTAAAAAGCCTCCCATGTATGAGCATCTCCCATGTGGACTCTGGGGGTGAAGGGACAGGATGTAACACAGGCAGTTATGAAAACAGCTGGCCCAGTGAGAATAATTCACAAACTGCTCTGGAAGGGACAGGAGAGATAAACAATGCACTGGAAGACGGGAGGGCAGGGAGAACGGCTTAAAATGCATCTTCCCGACATGCCCTGGTGGATTAGTTCAGCATCTCAGCCCAGCTCCTCTTTAATTCTTATGCAAGGGGTTTCTCTGGAAGGGACAGTCTGTCCTTGCCAGCTAAACACCAGGCACAGGGCACCAATTAACAAAAGGCCATCTCACCACCCGTCCCACACAGAGAAGGGTGAGAGGCAGCTGAGACTCATTCCCTGCGAGGACTGAGGTTGTAGATTTTCATTTCTGCCTCATATTGTGCTGTTGCTCATCAGGGACCAAAAGCCATGCTCATCTGAGCCTGCCATGGCCTTCTATTCACTTCTGGCTATGATTTGGAAGTCGTGATTTGTATCTGTAAGGCCCCGTGTAGGCTATATTTGGGGAAGCTCTGCGGCCCAATGGCTCCCAGTTCCTACATCTAGACGTCTAGAGGGCAGGGGTGTCTGAGTTGAGAATATGCATGGCACTTGGTCCGTCAGAACTGCTGCTTGGAATTGCGGGCAGTGGTACAAAGGTGATGGGTGTTGTGTACACACCCAGGGAAGTGCAATGTCCTGGCAACGGCCTCACTGCAGCTGCGGATGCAGGATGGGCAGAGACCGAGTCTAGGAGCTGCTCTTGGTTCATTTATCACTTGCGGTATCCTCAGCTGTACAGGGAGGTGACAGATTCAACCCACAGTAGAAGGTTAAATTTGTCCTTCTGCCACTGACTGCTTTGTGATCTTGGACAAGTCACTTTGCCTTGCTGTCAGCCACTTATGTTCCCCTTTGCTTGCTTTCTGGCTGAGAACAGAAGCTGTCCTTTCTCTTGTGACTGCAGCAGCAAGCAGAATGGAGACAAAAGGCATGAGGACTCTGGAGGCTTCTCCATGGGGCAAAGCACCAAATAATCACAAGGACTCAGAAAATCCCACATTTCTCACAAATTATTCTTGCATTTTAACAACGAACAATGCATTTTCAGCTCATGAGACCATCTGGCTGCCACAGGAGAGCTGTGTATCAAACAGAGCAGCAGGGAACATGCAGATTCATCTGGCCAGTACAACTCCAGCAGTGCACCTTGTACCTCCTCTGCAGCAACCACTGCCAGTTATTCTCACCCTGACTTGCCTCTTCCACTGACCTCAGACTGCCCTGTCCCATCAGCACCCATCAGATTGCTGAGAGCTGCTGGCTCCTTGGGCATTCCAGGGCACCCTATTATTTAACCCTGCCATGATGGGTACAGCCTTCCACTCCACAGCTGTTTTTCATCACTGCTCTTCCCTGCTTTCCCCACAGCCTCATGCAACACTGGAAGGGTCACATAAGTTTCTCTGTTCAAGGCAGCCTCATTGCTAGTGAGCCCAACACTGTATCCTGGAAAGCAAAAGGCACACCGTATAACCCAGAAGGCTGGTGGCTCTGCTCTGCTTGCATTTAATCAGATCCTTCTATGTGGTACCAAGTGTTCTGCTATAGGTCTGCCTCGCCTGTCATGTGCTCGCACCCACTCTCCTACTGATTCATTATTTCATCCCTGAGAGAAGCACGTGCAGGCTGCAGGTCACATTATATATATCTTCAAAGTCTTCTCTGGAGTTCCTGCGTCAGCTTGTCCTCCTCTGTTCGATACCCCAGGAGTGATGCGCAGGCCTGTGTTGGGTCCCTGATAGACACACAGAGGCTGTTGCTGGATGAGCATCTAATCACCTGTCAGGAGCAATTTCAAGCTCCTCATTCTCTCGGTCGCACAGTTTCTGTAACAAGGCTTTGTACTTTACAGGCCCTCAGCTGACTCTGTCAGCGCTGGGACATTCAAACAACTCTATCAATGTACTACAACCAGGGACTTAAATATTACCAGGTCCCAGGTTTCAAGACGTACTATTTCAAATCTGGGGCTGGCACCAAAATGATTCTGCTAATTTCAGAGGCAAAAAAAAACTTTTAAAGCTCAAATATCCTGTATCTCTCAGACTATTTCAGGACGGTGTTTGTGTTCATCCTGAACTCCTTTGCAGGCATCAGGGCAGTGAAATCACATCACTCCACTCTTTTCTGGCTGACCTGACTTTGACAGTGAGTCACTTGGGGTCTGTGTGCCTGGGCTTCCCAGAAGGCAGAGGCATTTCCCACACTAAATGTACCCTTCTGAAGGGGACATGGTCAAAGCTTAGCTTTATGCTGATAGCCCACTGACTGCTCTGCTGGTGTCGCTTTCCCCGGGAACTGGAAGAAGTCCAGGAGCTGAGGCTCCCTACAGTTTGCAAGCCAGGCTGCTGTTATTGAATATCCCAAGGGGGTATGGTTGCCCAAAGAGCTCTCGAGGCATTGGAAACCCTCTATCTGACAGCCCTCATGCTGTCACTTCCATGCAGTTTCACTGCCCCTCTTCCACCACGGGAGCATGTTGGCCTGTGGCATGGGAGAGGCAGCAGCACCCTGCTACAGCCATAGGTTGTACGTGTCCCATCGAGGGACTGAATAATAGGAAAAAAGGGGAGCAAGTCTCATACACTGAGCACATACAACCAGGCAGGGCTGAGAGACAACTGAAGGACAAGCAGGCAGCAAGGTGGCAACCAGAAGGACCTGATTCTGAACAAAGGTCATCTCCGGCTACCTTCCCAGGGCTGGCACAGCTTTGTAGTCTTCTCCTCAAGAAGAAATGAAAGTGGTAGCACATATCTAAACTGTTTTCAAAGTGGCTGCTCTATGAAAGCCATGACCTGGCTGTCAGGTGGGCTGACCCTTATTACAGGTTATGGGTGCAGCGTTGATGGTGGGTGCTGGTCCTCTCAGAGACTACTTTCCCTCCAGATCAAATATTTCCTCCCCTGACCCCCAGCTGTGCCCCACAGCACTGCCTGGGGAGTCAGGCTCAGCCCCAACCCCACAGTGTCCCCAGTGCTGGGGCCAGAAGCAGCTCTGGGTGAGCCCGGGGAGTCAGGAGCTGCAAGGATACTGGGACTTGTAGGTAGGAACACAAGTCTTATGAGGAGCAGCTGAGAGAGCTAGGGTTGTTTAGCCTGGAGAAAAGGAGGCTCAGGGGTGACTTTATCACTGTACAACTACCTGAAAGGTGGCTGTAGCCGGTTGGGAGTCGGTCTCTTCTCCCAGGTAACAAGCAATAGGGCAAGAGGAAATGGCCTCAAGTTGCACCAGGTAAGGTTTAGTTTGGTTATTAGGAAAAATTTCTTCTCTGAAAGGGTTGTGAAGCACTGGAACAGGCTGTTCAGGGAAGCAGAGAAGTCACCATCCCTAGAGGTATTTAAAAGACATGTAGATGTGGCACTTAGGGACATGGTTTAGTGGTGGACATGGCAGTGCAGGTTTAACGATTGCACTCGGTGACCTTAGAGGTCTTTTCCAACCCAAGCAATTGTATGATTCTATGACGCCGGGACCCACGGGGATGCCAGCCTTGCTTTCAGCTCTAGATGGTGCTCTGAGGCCAGGCAATGCCCGGGCTTCTACAGTCTCTCAGTGCCACTCACTCACTCTCCTTGTGCTTCGTCCTGCAGGCGGAAAAACACCGAGGCTGGGTAGGGCAGGACCCCCACCCTGCTGACCATGGCAGGAGGAGAAGCCTGTGTAGCCTTTCCAAGAACTGGCTGCCATCTCATCTCCTGCTGGTGTGACATCCCTGGCCGTTGGATCCCGTGTCGCAGGTGGCTGCGGAGACAGACTGCCTTCCCTGCCTCCTCATCCCTCTGCTGTCCCCTCGGTCTGCCCCAGCGAGGCTGCCCCAGCTGACCCTACCCCACCCCATGCGTTCAGCATCCCACTAGGCTGCTTTCCCTCCTCTCCCCCTCCTGCGCGTGCAGCAATAGTCCGTCCTGGCTTTGCGGATTTAGCACAGGGCCGGCGCCCGCGGGGTTTTCCAATAGTGGTGCTCCATTAGGGCCCAGCTCTGCTCTTATCACAGGCAATGCCAAAGTCCCATTGACTTCGCGGGGGCAAGAGCAAGCCCTTAATGGCCTGGGAAGGTAAGGCTTTTTTTTACTGGGTTGGGGGTTTTTTTGGTGATATTTAAAACCGTGGCCACTGTCCAAAAGCTGGGAGAGACCTCGGGCCTTCCTGCAAAGGCAAAGAAGAGATGCTAAAGCTCAAAGCAAACAGAGGAGGCATTCTTGCAGAGGACACAAGCCTGCGCGCAGCTGCTGGGGCAGTACCATGTGCCCTACTCCACTCCTGGGCAAAACCGGAATGAAACCGAGCTGTTTGAAAACTAACATGTTTGTTCAGTACCACAGACATTTTCAACATCATTTCCTAATCTTGGAAATCCAAACCCATTTTCTCCCCAGTTGGGATTATTGTTCTGTTTCTTGAAAATATTTTTAGTTGCAGTGTGTATCAAAATGTTTCACTGAGCAAGTTTTGTGTGAGTTGAAAGGTGCCAATGATGATTTCTTTTTAAAAGGGTTGTCCAAAAGTGTCACCAAAAATAAAACATGAAACAAGCTTCTCAAGTGTCCTTTCAAACAACAACATTCATTTGAAAGCTGGCAAGAGTGACAACAGCTTGGTTAGTTGTCATGGGGTAGAGGAACTGAACCAGTGCCTGGATCTTATTCATAGGGAAGAAGTCCTTCCTCTCCCCATTATATTTCTGGTATTTGAATAGCTTTCAATAATGAGCCAAGTAAGAAGTCCAGAAGACAGGAAAGAAATATAGATTGTGGTCGAATAAACAAAGAAGCAGCGTCTTCCTCCTGAAAAGCAAGCTGCCAGCCCCTTGGGATTATATGCAGGTCCTGAGAAAGTGGTCCCTCCATCAGATCCTGGAGGAGGGAGGAAGCTGGAGGACATCATGCTCTGTCATTCAGTAGAGATATCTTCTCTGGAGAGCACAGGGCGAGGAGGTGTCATCTACCTGAAAGATGATGCTACACATACTGTATGCAAAAGATAAAATACTTGGTGTGTTTATGATTATGAATGTCTTTGGAGTGCTGATTTGAAGAATCCTTAAAAATGTTGAGTCTCCTTTATAGCAAACAGCCTTCCAAGATGGATTATCCTGGTGGCTTTTCACAGGCACGTAAGAGAATTCCCAGCATACAGCAAGAGGAGACTTTTGTTGAGATGTTGCTGCTGTGTGGCATTTTTGTGTATGTCGTTGGGTGTTCATGGGATGAAGTTGTGGTATAGGATGGATGATGCCCCATTGTGTGGCACACACATGTAGGTACGTGCAGTGTTTACTTGGACATGAGTACTCTGTGATTTTAGTGTACAGGTACAGAAGTTCCTGTGCAGAAGCTGTGTATCAGCAAAGCCTGTGGACATGTGTGCAACTTGCAGAAACAGTCCCTGGAGTGACTGCACCATGTCATTGGAGGAGCTGTGTGCGGCAACATCAGCACAGCTGCGTGAAGAGTGTCTGGTGGGCAGAGATTTACCCATCATCTCTGTTCTCTTGCACTCTGGCTGTTCCTCTCCTTCCCTCGGCCCCCTCCTCTCAGCCCCCTTTTCTCTCTCCTCTCTAACGATCTGACAGCACTGAAAGGTTTCTCACAATTTTATTGTGAACAGCAGGTAACTGAATATTCCTCAATGCCTCAGTGTCTTCTCCACTGTGATGCCAAACACGACATGAAAAGGGCCAGCAGGTTCAGACACATGGAGGGGGCTGGAACATCAGCGTGGCTGCATGGTCCTTGTTTGCTCAGCTTTACCTACCTTTTCCCATTTTTCCCCCGAGAGCCACACCAGCTGACGTGAGGAGCAGCAGTGCTGACCTCTTTGTTGCCTCAACCACTCCAGCTGTGCATGCCCATGGCCCTAGTGCACCATCCTTGCCTGGCATCTCTGGACACTCACTCCTTGGTGATGAGCCTTCCAAGAGCTAATGGGCAGTGGGCACTTTGTCCCACCAAGCACTGCCATCTGCCTCCAATGGATGCTGTATGTCAGTGAGGAGGGTGCCCAGGCATGAGGGTTCCTCCTGTCCTGGAGGCCACCACCTCAGCCTGTGTCCTGAATGCCCGTGTCCTCGCACGCAAAGTCCTTCTCTCTCGGTCCATTAGTTTGTTTCCACTGCCGTGGTCAGTGGCAGGCACCCAACTCTGAAAGCTGTATTAAAAGCCAGATCAATACCAGCCCCTGCTTATTCCCTCAGGGGAAAGTAAGTAAATAATGAAAGGAGGGAGTGACTTCATTTCCTAAACCAGCAAACCTTTGAAATTAGCACTGAGAGAGGCACCCCAGTTCTCGAGCGGGGAACGTTGCAGCTCTGAGGAGAGGCAGCGCTGCCTCAGAACTGGCAGAGCTGGGAGAGATGGTGACTGTTCAAAACCGGGTGTATCCATCATTTCAGTGAAGGTTCTGAGGCAAACTGCTCTGGCGGATGGGCTCTGGAGCCAAGGATTGCTACAGAGTAAGGAAGAATGCCTTCTTTGCCTCAGTCTTTAATAGTGAGACAAGTTGTCCTCAGGGTACCCAGCCCCCTGAGCTGGAAGACAGGGAGCAGAACAGAGCCCTCATGATCTAGGAGGGAATGCTCAGTGACCTGCTACACCACTTAGATACTCTCAAGTCAATGGGGCTGGATGGGATTCACCCAAGTGTACTGAGAGAGCTGGCAGAAGAGCTGAGCAAGCCACTCTCTATCGTTTACCAGCAGTCATGGCTAACCAGAGAGGCCTTGGGTGACTGGAGGTTGGCCAATGTGACACTCATCTACAAGAAAGGCGAGAAGGAGAATCTAGGCAACTATAGGCCTGTCAACCTGACCTCAGTGTCAGGAAAGGTCATGGAGCAAATCACCTTGCCATCACACAGCATGTGCAGCACAACCAGGGAATCAGGTCCAGCCAGTATGAGTTTGGGAAAGGCAGGTCCCGCTTGAGCAACCTGATCTCCTCCTATCTCCTGTCACTAGGTGACATGCTTAGTGGATGAGAGAAAAGCTGTGGATATAGTCCACCTGAAATTCAGTAAAGCCTTTGGCACTGTCTCCCACAGCATTCTCCTGGAGAAACTGTCTGGCTTGGATGGGTGCACTGTTCTCTGGGTAGAAGACTGGCTGCATAGCCAGGCCTGGAGAGTGGTGCTGAATGAAGTTACTCCAGTGAATTGAACAACCTGGACAGGAGAGCTGCTTCCCCACAGAACCTACATCTTGTAATGAGAAATGGCCGTGACTGGGTCTAGACATGTCTTATTAGTCTATCTGTGCTCTTTCTGAAATGCACTTCCATATTACCTCACCTCCTCTTCCTCTTTTCCCCTTCCTCCTGTGCCACCTGCCTGCTGTGTCTGCTTCTTCCTCTCAGTCCTGCTATTTCCTTCCTTATCCTTCTGGTTCTTCCCCTCTTTCTATTGCTTCTTAAACCAATTCCAGATAGATATTGAGACGTTGTTTTTCTGCTTTTAGGTCAGAGGTTGGGCGGGACATAATTCCCTCAACCTTTCCCCCTATAGCACATCTGTTGGGTGCCCAGAGCAGCTTCCTGAGCTCCCTGTTTGTCTTTCTGCCCTCATCTCATGTGAAGTTTTGAAGGTGTGGTTCTGCTGCTCCTGAAGGAAAAGGCTCGTCAGGTTTTCACTTCTTTTGTGAAATGACAGCAAAGTGATGTTACAAGTCTAGCTTTGGTTGATGACCTCTCTAATTTCCCCTCTACTTGCCTCTAGCGAAAAAAGAGGCTTTGACTTTTTTACGGGTTTTTTGGGCCTTCCATCTAGATCAATGTCTTGCACATCTCTGCCTCTTTATCAAGTATATCTATAACCTTTCCTTGGGCAAAACTCTCATCTCCGAAGAAAGCAGAATTTTTCGACCCATCCTACTGGTGATTTTAATGCAAATGATTCCCTCTGTACACACATTTGTATGACCTTCTTCCCCTAACAAATTCTCTGAGTATCTTACTGTGGATCTTTACCAGAGAGGCCCAGAACAAGGGAGCCCTTGTGCTGGAGCTTTCAGGCTCCAACACCATACAAACAGCAAACATTAGCACTAATAACCCTCATCAGTCTCTATACCAGGCTGCAGCCGTGGGGTTTGTCCTTTGCTTCCAAACCTCCCCTTGGGATATTAGACTTTATTAAAAATAAATAGTTACAAATTCAGTTTTACAGCTGATGGCAGCAGGGAGAAGAATGGAGGGGGTGAAAGGAGCAAGTGGAGGGTCTGCTGTCCAGTCAGGTCATTTGTCTGCCATCCTAGCTGTGCCGTGCCAGGGAGCAGTCTGAGTGTGGCAAGAACTGGGCCCTGCCTCCTCCGCTGGGCATTTCAGGAGAGGAGCAGGATGTGTTTTTCAAGAGGACCGGGAGAACTGGGTCTGAGTCCGTGGAGCTGAGCTGCTTCTGGAGGTGACAGATACCAAAAGCCAAGAGTAGGCTATGTAGTATGTCCTTGTCTCCTACCTTCACATTTGCAGTGGAAGAATATGGATTTTCATTTCTTCTTCTGTTTTATATACAAAGAGACAGTCATGTGCAACAGGCAACAAACATGCAAGTAAACTTGTCCCTTGAGATCCTTCCCCACTCCCTCCAGGAGTCCTGAACTCTCCCTTCCATCCTCGTCTGGTCAGTGCTTAGGAATTGCTCCTCTCCTGGAGATGGTCATGACCCCTGACAGCCATGAGGCCCACCCGTACTGAGAGGGAACAGAAAGTCTGCTGTTGCCTCAGCAGCAGATACACTTGCTGCAGGTCCCAGTCTGTCCTTTGAAGGCAGGGACTCCTGTCACCTCTCCAGAGACAAGAAATCAGGCCTGCTGCTCTCCTGTCTCTGGGCAGGAAAGGGATCCTAGTATAAACTGCCTACCTGGGAAGAGTAGTGTATCCTCACTCCTCTTCCAGGCAGTATGACTTCACAGGAAAGGGAGTATATCAGAGCAGCTCCAGGCCTTGATGTACTCAGGGGCTGAGAGGCAGTCATGGGAGACATTGTTTGGTGGTCAAGGAACTTATCCACTGTATGGGTGCAGAACAGAGGAGACTGTGGGCAATAGGAATGGAATGGGGAGACTGGAGGAATTAGATGGCTGACTCCCTGCGGTATGAGATTGTATCTAGAGGCAGAGTTGCCTGGAGCCGCTCCAGGTCCAGGTGGCTTCCAAAATCCATCATCTGGATGATACCTCCCTCCTCCTTGGTGCTGCCCCCTAACACCACACCCACTTCGTCATCATCTTCATCTTCATCTTGACTGACAAGTGCCAGCTCATTCTCATAGCAAAAGGCACTGGGAGGTGGGGGAGAAGGTAGGATAGTCATCTTACTTTCTTGTAGCTCCCGGGCTGAGCAGCGAGGTGTGCCAGCTACCTCATAGGTCTTGTGAAAGCGTGAATAATCCACTTTGTAGTGGTTCTTCTCCTCAAACACAACTGGTTCAAAACGATGACCCCAAAGGATTTCACTAGCGAGATAAGAGCTTCGTGCCTGTGTGGTCATGGCTGTGGCTTCCACCATCCCCTCCAGAATAACCACAATCTCAAAGTTCTCTGTCTCCAGCTCCTCCTTGCCAATCCCATAGAGTGGGCTCTCCTCATCAATCTCGTGAACGATAATAATGGGTGAGACCAAAAATATACGATCAAGACCCACATCATAGCCCACATTTAGGTCCCGCTGGTCCAGGGGGAGGTATTCCCCTTCCTCTGTCATGTAGGGCTTGATGAGCTGGGCTCGGACATGGGCCTCCACGATGTGACTCCTCCTCAGGTTGCCCACCCTCCACATGAGGCACAGTTTGCCATCCCGCACGGAGATGACTGCATGATGACTGAAGAGAAGGGTCTGGGCCCGCTTCTTGGGCCTTGCCATCTTGGCCATGATAGTGCCAATCATGAAGGAGTCGATAACACAGCCCACGATGGACTGGACCACAACTGCCATGATAGCCAGCGGGCACTCCTCAGTCACGCAGCGGAAGCCATACCCAATGGTTGTCTGCGTCTCCACCGAGAAAAGAAAAGCCCCTAGGAAGCTGTTCACGTGCATGATGCAGGGCTTTAGGAGAGAGGGACCACCTCCCACCGCCGGTGCATTGAGGTCACCATGGAAGAAAGCGATGCACCAGAAGAGGAAGCCAAAGAAGAGCCAGGAGACCAGGAAGGCAGCCGAGAAGATCATGAGCATGTACCGCCAGCGTGTGTCCACACAGGTGGTGAAGATGTCGGCCATGTAGCGCTGAGACTTGTTGCTCAGGTTGGCAAAGTAGACATTGCACTGGCCATTCTTCTTCACAAAACGGTTGCGGTGCTTCCGCTGGGGAGCGTGGCCCTTCCCATTCCGGCTGTGCCCGTTGATGCTGCCCAGTGCAGAGACCTTGTGTCCATCCTCTTCAGTTGAGACGATGCTGTATCTGGGAAGAGGAGAAACAGGCATTTGCATCAGAAATATGTGAAGAGTAACTTCACATATTCACTGAGACAGCAAGGGCAGGAGACATGCGGGTGGCTCACAGGGCTAGAGTACCACCCCGTTGAATTTCACAACAGCACATTTTACTGGTTATTGCACCATGGAGCCTCTCTGACCAAGCTGGTGGAGGTCAGCTGCAATATTTGCTGAGTCTTGCTGCCAGGAGGTTGTATCTAGCAAAGTCCTGACAAGGCAGCAAAGCAGTAGAAGCTTGTCCTCTGTGGTACCTTCTAGCCCTTGTGGTCAGGAGAGGTACAAGTCTTTGAAACCTGACGGTGGCTGGGATAGCCAGGAAGCCTGGGAGCAAGCACTCACTGCCTGGCCACATTTTGGCCCTGATATTATGCAAGGTTGGGAGTTTCTATTTTCTCCTCTGCTCTGCTCACTGATTTCATGGTGTGTGCTGACAATGTTTATACACTTCCTGCACTCAGGACAGTTCTGTTGCCACAGCAACATGCATGGCTTCCAGCATCCTGTATCCAAGGCCAAAGGTGTAATTTGGAGATCAACAGTCAAAGTGCTGGCAGTTTCCTTGGCAGAAGCTACACATGCTTTCTGGGAGATGTTTACCCCTCTGGCTCCCCTCCCTTGCAGGCAGCTCTGACGCTGCCCCTCATGTGATACTGAGACAGTTGCAGATACTCCTTAAAGATATGACGGCAGAAGATGCTCTGACCACTGAGGAAATTGAGAGAGTGCATTGAACTGCCAAGACCACTTTGCCCTGATGCCTGCTGAGCTGCAGCCTCACAGGACCCTGGAAGTGTCTCCCTACCACTCCATAGTGTTGACACATCAGCTGGAGTCCACCAGCATAGGCTTCAAGACACCCATCCACATCTCACAGGAAGGGAAGATCTGGTGGCTGGAGTTGTGATTCCTGGGGACATGTGGCTTCTGCAGCCCTCCTGGAATCTGTAATTTCTGGTCCAGCACCATGCAGTGCTTTGCTTCTCCTCAGTAATACTCCTCCAAGCACTACCACTATGTACAGTATGTTTTGGTTTGGAGAAGGAGAGAAGAGTCACACCTTGGAACAGGAAAGGGAAAGATCCTGACAGGTAATTTGAGAAGAATATACCAAAAGGTAGGCTGAAGGTAGGGCATGAGGGGCCAGATGATGAGGACCAGGCCACCCAGGGCAGCAGCAGTCCTTGACAGGGGGGTTACTCACCTGTTGACTCGGACGCTGCCCATGGCTCACTGTATCATCAGATGTCAGGGGGCCACAGGAGCTGGAATGGCACAGGAACTCATGCAGCAGCACTCACATGGGATGAGGTGGCTCCGGGTTTCACCTCTGGTGAGCTGGGACTGGCACTGCCATTGCAAGTGCTCCTGGCACACACCTGGCAGAGAAGGACAAAGCAAAGCCCAGTCAGAACCTCCACTGGCAGTGCCCGTCCAAGTCCAGAGCAGCGGACACAGGGCTCACAACTGTTTGCTCAGGATGGGTCTGGATGTCTCAATGGGCACTATGCCACAGCCTGGCTCAGGCAGCTGAGGAGCTGATGGATGCGGACTGGGTCGTGCGGCCCGCAGCCCCTGCACTCCCCAACATCTACTGCCAGCAGGGGAGCAGGGCTGGCTGGTCACTGCTCTCCAGACCAAGGGCACAACAGCTGAGCAGCTCACAGGGCCCTCATCCTGAGCCATTATATTAATATCAGAGCTTACACCAGGACGAGAGCTCAGCCAGGCTAAATACCTCACACACAACGGCTAACAAAGCATGGGCATGCACAGCAGCCCCCAGGGATCCCATCAACTCAGCCTGACCCAGAGGGGATTTATTTCCAGAGTGCACAGAACATCCCCCCTGTTTCAAAGAAAAGAAGAAAATTAAGTGATAGAGCCAAAAATGAGAACTGATGGAAAGGAAAGGCTTAGGGGTAGCCAAGGAGAAGCTGGTTAGAGCAAACAAACCTTACACATGCCCTGTGTACAGCATCCAAGGAGCAGTTCAGCAGCAGAGTCCTGGGAGGATGTGCAGCAGGTGTTATGTCTCGATCCAGTCCTCCCAGAATGGAAGAATGCGGAAACCAAAGACTCAAGAGCTCACCTATCTGTCTGCCCAGAGCTGCTGGGAAGTGAAATGAAGTGAAGGGGTAATGACTCACAGATTAGGAAGGGCTTTGTACACCCATGCTAATCCTGCTCTGTAGCCTTTGGATTACAGCAGCCAGCGCGGAGCGCAGGATACAGACAGAGCCAGCTAATTTGTTTACTCCCAGCCTCACTGGTGAGCAACCGGTGTTTGCCAGATATGGGACAAATACAAAGATTTGGGGGTCAAATCTAAAGTTTAGATCTGCTTGTAAGTGCTGAAGCATGGATAGGAGAGAGGAACAGCAAGTACTGTCTAGGATGGAAAAGCTGGTGAGAACCATCTTTGTCTCAGTCATCAGTGCTGCAGAATGGGCCTTCATGTGGCTGAGGGAGCCCACCAGCTTTCCCCAGTTAGGAGCACAGATTGGAAAGCACCAAGCAAGGAGCTTCAGACAACACCTCTGACAGGATGAAGTTTAACCAGCAGTTTCTCCTCCTGGTTACTGAGGCAGCTTAAGCTCTGTGGCAACATAAACATGGTTGTTCAGACCAAGGATATTATGGGACCATGAGAAGACAACAACCTTGTAATCCGCAACTCACCGTACAGAGGCAAAAGTAAACAGCTGCCCAAAAATTCCCATCAGGAAAAAAGCACTTTGGCACTGAACTCTGCCAGCTCCCACCCCTTCACTACCCTACAGCATCCAAGTCTTTAAGGAGGGTCAGTTTGACCAGATACAGGAACTTTTGCTGTTAGCTGGGTAAACCTACAGCAGAACCTGGGGTTGGTAACCTGAATTAATCAGAAATGTTGATGTGATGAAGAAAGGTCACTTCATGTCCACAGATGGTCCTGCTCAGATAAAGCTAAAATGCAACCTCAGTGATTACACCGTGAGTTTGGGTCGCAGGCTCCCATATGACTCTGGGAGGTGACAAAGGCAGGCAGTGTAGGTACACCCCTCTATGCCAGCCCCAGCCAAGAGAGGAAGGGTATCCTCTCCAACTGGCACCTTCCTTAGGCAGCCTGCATATGCCAAGGTCATCCTTATCCAACGCTGACATCAGTATGGGAGGGAAGGCACTGCCACAGCTCACATATATGACTTCACAACTTCCCAGAGGTTTCTCACCACCCTCTTTCTCCAGATACAGGAACAGGTGCACAATTTCTAGAGACTGGATTTGTGGCCCAGAAAGCAGCCAGCTCCAAAGAAAGAGGAAGGAAGGAGCTTCTGCTCACTGAAATCATGTGCAACATCATCTGGATCTCTGCTCATCACCCTTCCCACCTCTCCAAGAAGGAGCAAAGGAAGCAAGATGAAATACAAGGGCTTTGCTCATCTCTGATTGTTGCTGGCATAGCTATGGGAAGGGATGAGCACACTGTTTAAGAGCGTTGCATCCTGTGCTGTTGTGCTTCCTCCTGGCTCCCACACAGAAGTTCATGTCAGCCAGAGCTGTGGCACAGCCTCTTGCACAGAGCCCACCACAACTGGACCGTGCAGCTCAGAGTCTGGGCAGTGTTTGCTGCTGATTCTGCAGTACCTGAACAGAGTATCAACAGCTAAAGCCACACCACTACCTGCAGCTGATACTTAATCAGAAGGAAAGTATCTCCACAAAGGATAAAGGCTACCAGTCTGAGCACATTTGAGAATGGAAAAGCAAATGCTTTTATTTACAGCAAATAGCTGCAAGTAGGAGACCCATGATCTCATTTCATACACTCATCCATAGAACTCACACAGAATTGCACTCATAGGTCTTTTTCTGCTTACAATTTGAGAATTTTGCTGGTAGATTCAAGGACCTCAGCAATAACAGGCAGAACCTTCATTCCTGAGGCAGGAGCTGCCTGATGGAGCCATTTGCGCCCATTATGAGCTTGTGGGGGTTTTGCCACGTGAAGTCCAAGTCCACTGCTCCCAGGCAGGTCTGCTCTCAGGTTTTCATTCTCCAGCTTGGATCTCTCCAGCTGTCCTTGGAGAATAAAGATCTTCTGCTTCAGCCTTTCCATGTTTCCTTCTGCATCCAGAGCCCGCTGGGTCATTAGCTGGAGATTACACTTAGTCTGCTGGACTACGGACTCGAGCTCTCGGGCTTCCCTCTTCCGTTCAGCCAGGCTAGTTTTCAGCTGCTCCTGTAGGCTCGACACCATGCATGCCTGGGTGTCCAAGCTGTTCTGGAAGTTCTTAAACATTCTCCTGATCATGGCATTGTCCTCCCTGAGTGTGTCATTCTCATCCTTGAGCCTGTCATACTGCTCCCTGAACATGTTGTATTCCCCGCTAAGCACGACATTCTCCTGCATGAGCACAACGTTGTCCTCCCTGAGCCCATAGAAAATCTCCCTGAGCACATAGTTCTCCTCTTCGAGTGCGAGATTCTTATCCTTGAGCACTTTGTTTTCCTCCCTGATCATGCTGTTCTCCTCCCTTAGGATGCTGTAGGTCAGCTGCAGGGATGGGAAATCTCTTTCCCAGATGGCCTCCTTGTGCAGCATGCGGGGCTCTGCTCCCGTGGTGCACTGTGAAGGCCCCACGTAGGGGTCACTGGCATGGGCCTGTGGGGCAGCAGCCTCCATCTCCAAGTGCTGGTCTGTGTTACTCTGGAAAGAGTCTTGGGAGCCACAGGGTGCCATACTGGCCCTTTGGAGACCAGGCAACCCCTGATGCCCGGGAAAATGTTGGGTCGGGCTGGGCTCCTTATCTCCAGACAAGTTGTCAGACTTTTTAAAATGGTCTTTGTAAAGTGGTTCCTGAAACTCCTGACCTTCCTCCTCAAGCTCCACTTGTTCACCTTCCACCATGTTAGAGTGCCTGGGAGTCAGGGAAAATGGGATGGGTTCTCCCAGATCCTCTGTCTGACTGTCATCTAAGCTGTCATTGCTCTTCCTCAGGGGTGAAGAATGCGGAGAGTGGCAGGAGTACCTGAATTTGTCACTGTCATCATCATCATCATCTTCCAAGCCTTGAGATTCTGGTAAGACGCTCACCATTGGCCCAGAGATGCCAAGTGGCCATGACATTTTTCAGGGTGCTCTGGGCTGCAGCAAGTGGGAGAATCCAAATTATCCTCCTGGAGCCCAGATCACGCAGGCCGGTGACACTGACAAGCAGTGTCAACCTCTGCAGCCTCACTGATACTTGTGGGAGAAGAGGCAGCCACCAAAATCCCTCTGTCTAGAACAGGAGGGAGTTCAGGAGAGAGTGGAGGACCAGACACCTCTATGTTTTGGCTCTGGACAACAGCTGGAACAACCAACATTCCAAGGTCTGTGATGTCATTGAGTTCCATGGATGCTGAGTGGTCAGGAGTAGGAGTGGAGGGGGTGGTGCAGGGGAGGGGAGGAAACAATCAACTGCTCTCCTGATTCTGGAAGGGACTGGGTTAATTTTCTCCCTAGTAGCCAGTACAGTGCTGTGTGTTGGATTCAGTATGAGAATAATGCTGATAACCCACAGATGTTATAGTTGTTGCTAAGTAGTGCCTTACTTTAAGCTAAGGATTTTTCCGTTTCCCATGTTCTGCCAGTGAGGAGCTGCACAAGAATCCAGGAGGGACCATAGCCAGGACAGCTGATCCAAACTGGCCAAAGGGATATTCCGTGCCATAGAACATCATGCCCAGTATATAAACTGGGGGATTTACCTAAAGGGGCCAATCACTGCTCAGGGATGGGATGAGCATCGGTCAGTGGGTGGTGAGCAACTGGGTTGGGCATCACTTTTTTCTCTTAGATCCTGTTAGTCTCTCTCCCACTAGTTATTATTACAATTCTTATTATTAATTTGTTGTTGTTGTTGTTGTTCCAGTTATTAAATTGTTCTTCTCTCAACCTACAAGGTTTGCCTTCTCTTTCCAATTCTCCTCCTGACAGGGGCTGAGGACAGGGGGAGGGAGCCAGCAGCTGAGCGATAACTTACTTACCAGCTGGGGTTAAACTACAACAACTGCAAAACCTTTTTTTGACAGCAGGAAGACAAACTATCCTACTGGTTGCAGAGCAGACCCCAACTTGGGGATGTTGCCAGTGGGCAGAGAGCGGGTCATGAAGCCACCTGAGACCTCCAGCATGAAGGAGGGACAGGGACCATCCAGCCCCTGGCAGGCAGCATGGGTCAGAGGGGACTCTGCTCACAGGGTTGCCCCTATCAGGTTCAGGCCACTGGCATTTTGGTGCCAGGGCTCACCCTGGACAGGGGCAAGAGTTATCACCAGCCAGAGGCATCACTCCAAGTTGGATGGCCAATGAGGGGTCCACACAGTGGTGCTGCCAGTCTGATTCAGTCCCTGCTGCCAGCTGGCACAGGGAAGTGTTAGTAATACCGAGTGTCACAAACTCAGAGTGGCATAAGCCAGGAGACGAACGAAAATAAACACACTTCCCACTTCCACCTCAACACACCCCCACAGTGCGTGGTGCCACCACGGGAAGGACAAACAGGCAGGCAAGAAGCCCTGAGCTTGGGACTGACATCACACTGGTGCCAACATTTGCATTAGCCCCCTGGAGATGTCACTGTCCCTCCTCAGCAGCTGGTGGCCCAGGGCCACCCTGACTTCTGCCTACAAAATGGATGCTGCCAGCTCAGCAAGGCCAGAGGCCCTACCAGGAGGCCAAAACCTATGCAAACACAGTTTGCAGCTTGGAAACCTGAAACACAAACTGCATGAAAGGGGAAGGCTCAGAGAAGTCTCTAGAAAAAGGGGGTGACACATTCTGAACAGACACTGCCTGTCACATGGACAAGGGGGAGGAAAGCCTAGCTGAGGACAGAGATGGAAATCCCAGAGCATGTCCAAGGATCTTTCTACTGCCTGGGACTCACACATGGAGGAGGAAGCTGTGAGGTCAGTGGCAACTCCTGGAGAGCCAGATGAAACCATGATGGTGGGTGCAGCATGGGGCACCCTGGGAGATCCAGGATACTGCAATCTGGTGAGATGCCTCTTCATCCCTCTGCTACCCTGTCCCTGGTGTATGTGAATACCCATATATTTCATGGCCTGAGGAAGCCCTCGCAGCTCTGTGGGAAGCTGGTGCAGCATAGGCATCACAGCCTATGCCACTGTCTTGCAGCATTGAAGATGTCAGCCAGGTGGGTCTCCAGGGGCCAACATCCGCCTCCAGCCCCACAGCATGGGCTGCCCCTCCTTCCTTCCCAACCACTTTTCCCCTCCTGTGTCCTAGATTGAGCAATGCTGGGGACACCACCACGATGCTGCAGTCATCTCCACCTTCCCGTGTGACACTGTGCTCCAGCAGCACAAGCCATCACACCAGCCCACACTGCCACCCCACTTCTGCTCTGACCCCGAGCAGACACAGGGGGATGGGTTGTTGCTGTCCTTTTCCTAGGGATCTGTGGGCCAATAATGTCAAGGCACTTGGTGCTGACACAATGCCTCCCTTTCTCCATCCCCAGTACACGGTGAGGTGCCTCGCACATCCCAGTCTTTCTTCAGCCCCTGCCAGAGTGGATCATATATTGTCAATCCTTCCTTAAATTTGCAGTGGAAGAGTCTCATGAAACAGAACAGAAAAGTCCATGCTGAAGCACTCCCCCACTTCTCTTTTTATAACAACCATATCTGGTGCTCTGGGACATACACTGTGAACGACGACGGTGGAAAAATCCCAGAGTATTTTTACACTCTTAGTCTTTGCTTTATCTGGAGTCGTCTGGCAAATGCTTCCCTTCTGTCTGTGGTCAATACCGCAGCCGCTGGTTGCGCTCCACTTTGTGCCTTTATCCCCATTACAGGTGGTGTAGCACTGGCTGGCTTTGAGATCAGCATCCGCAGACTCATCCTGCCAGCTTGGGCACGGTGACAGCACAGCAGATGAGCCTCTCGCCTCTTGGGGGGTCAGGACGGAAACACCCGCAGCCGAGAGGGGACCTCTTTGCCCTCTTGCAGAGCTTCGCAGATCCACAGCATTCGGTTTGCCCTCTTCATTATCTTTGTAACTCCATCTCTTCTATTCCTCACAAATATTCCCAGGGTTCATGTCAGGGCTCATAAGGCAGCTCAGTGCCATGGGGCTGTCCTACCACAAGAGTCAGTGGCCGAGCTCTCGCTCGTCCGTGCCAGCAGGGCTGGGTGCCAGGCGCTGTATGGGCACACACGAAGGCACAGTCACCGTGCAGGAGAGTTTTACCGTATTAAAAAGGCAAGTGACATATGGAAGGTGAGGGGAGGAAGCTGTAATCAACTCTATACCATTTTTATATACACACTTCTGCCTTTTCGTTCAATAATTATAAATAGATTAAGTGCCAACAGTCCCCATCTGCCCCTCAAGGCATGATCCGCTGACCAGTTTCCCTTTCCAAAAGAAGATTTTAGTAATGTACCTCTGCCTGGTTTACATTTTGGGATGGAGTGAGAAGGGGGGATATTTTTACCCCCCTGTGAAGCTCTGGAGCCTGAGGATGGGTAATATGAAAACAAAACAAAATCATTTGAAATTAAACCATCTCAGTGTGTGACTCAGAGCTATTCATAGCTCCCTGAAGCCAGCTGCAGCAACGGAGCCAGAAGGATTCTGCCCGTATTATTATTCCAATTACCATCTGAATTAAAAGTTTGAGCAGTGATCAGCCCACATGCTGATGGGAGGGGGAGAGAAGAAACGAAGAGAGAAGGAGAGAAAGAGTGAGAGGGAGAAAAAAACAGATAAAAATGGGAACCACACAAAGGTCCCCAGGATGACAAAGTCAGGAAGAGGCACAGAGAGGTGACAGCATCACCTCCTGCCTGCTCCCACACCACCCCGGCGATCCCTGCTCCAGTTGCACTGTCCAGGCAATGGCACTGCAAGAACAGCTGCCTGCTACCCAGGATCTTGGAGTAAACAGGGGATACCCCGTATAGTGGAGCTAGTGGGACTGGCATTGGTCTTCACCCACTCTCCTCTGGCCAAAATGGGGCTGGGGGGGACAAGACACAGGGGCTGGGGATTGGCT